>NC_088980.1:68284205-69665472 GCF_963932015.1 Anas acuta
ATCAGTCTTTAGGATATAACTACGGATTTTTGATGGAATCAGGTGTGTGGGCAAGAGCCCTAGTAGCTGCATGGTACTCTGCAATAGCAATGGGAGTACCTAGACCATCTGCTAACTGCAATTTAATAGCTTGACTTCTGGCACATTGCTGGCAGAAAGTGACAAGCACTGCTTTATACACTGAGCAATGTACACTCTACACTAGTTCCATTTTATTTAGATAGTGAACTCCTTGGGGCAAGGTATCTTTGTGTGCTGTGTTTGTCAAGTACTTTGCACGGTGGGGCTCTGCTTTGTGACTAGATGTTTTTACACTGTGCAGAGGCAGCCCAGCTACAGCGGCATAGTGCTATGCCTGCATTGCTAAAAAAAAAAAAAAAAAGTGTAGACTTCTTGCAGGCTTCTGGCAGGTGGTGCCATGCCAGTGCCATCATGCTGCTTTGGGATCCATTTTGGTGCAGCTGCATGTCATGGAACTGTATCACATCAATTTTGCCAACTTAGGACTCCACTATTTCAGGGACCTCTGCACCATGGTTCATAGTCCAGTCCAGAAGAGAATACATACATATCCAAGGCACTGCAGCAATGCTGCTAATAAATACAGTCCTGCAGATAGCTCTCTCTCTGACTTGGACCCTGAGCAAGTGTCCATGAGTGGATCCTTCTGCTGGACTTCTTCAAGCCATACCAGATCTCCTGCCTGCTTGGGACTTGGTTCTACCATGTGCCTGATCTTTCTAAACTTTTAGGCATGGAAGTAGCATGCCTAAGGCTTACTTCCTAGTAAACCTTAACGATGTGCTAATACTACAGCAACACTTGTGGCATTAGTCTTGCATCCTGCTCTTTTTTCGGCATTTATATTTTTCCACCTCTGGCCCTCACCATTCACATTATATTTGTATTTATTCCCCTGGAGCTGGGAGGCTGCTACTTGCACTTCTCCCCAGTGAAAAAAGCAGCAGAGGAGAGGATTGAGACAGGCACAGGCTCCTCCTCTCTGAATGGCTCCTGAGCTGTGCCAATTTTGGGCTGTTGATGGCTTGTAGAAATAGAGCAGGTGAGGGAAGAGGACCATGTTAGGGTGGGAAATCCTGTGCCACAAGGGACTTGGGCAGAGACAAGGGTCCAAGTATCTACAGTAACAACGTGCTAACATCCTTTCCAGTGAAGGATGCAAGAGCTCAGTATTGAAGTTGAACATTTTTTTTTCTTTTTTCTAAAGGGCTCTAATATAGCTTAGAAACACAATGCCACACAAATATCAAACAAAAGTAAAATAAATATTTTTGCCATTTCCAATCATCCTAATTGAATGTGAAGTCTGTGTATAGAACTGTAATTCTGTCCAGAGGCTGCTTGTCAAGTCATGTTTTTATTGTAATTACCTGATTTGTTCAGCTTTAATCGTATTTACTTTTGAAGGTCAGCTGTCCTGCTCTGAAATGGTTAGTGAAGGCTGTGAGAATATTCAACACCCATAGGGAGAAAAGCAGAGAACATATAAGCTCTTTTAATTTGAACTTCACAGCAATGGAGGTAGTATTTTCATTCACTCCTTAGCAGTTCATATTTCTTCATCAATATTATTTGTTTTTTGTTCTGTAATAAAGGGCTGCTTTAGACTGTGCTCCAGTGCACAGTATACACCCATAATCAGCCAACCCATACCTCAAAGATCTTGTAATCTACAGCAGCAAAACAAAACATGAGAGAAACAGTATCATTCTCTTCATAACACTGATAGATCACTGAAGCCACAGAAGTTTGTGCTTTAGCCTCCCAACTCTGTTCAACACCATAATCACAGAGTTGTCCTGTCTACATCAGACGAGTACATAGGTGAGTACATTGTGTTCAGTCCTCCTGTCCTAGCAAGACACTTAAAAATGCTGAGTCTCCTTACTCCAAAACCGTTTCTACAGAATGAAAGAAGACAAGTAAGCCTTAGAAAGGAAATTATAAGCAATCCAATATAAACTATGTGTTTCCAAAGATGCTCTGAGATTTATTTTATTCGTTTGCAGTATGATAATGGCATTAAGTTACCCGTCTGAAAAAACACTTTTGTTTTATTTATGAAAAAAAAAAAAAAAGACATTTCCCTGGGAAGATAAGAATTGTTATGCCTCCATCTCAAAAACAACTTCAGGTTTAGAGTTAAACTCTGAAGCTCCAACCCTTGGTGTTTAGATGCCCTGCAGGGTAGAACTTTGCGACTCAACTTCCACATGATATGGAGAAGGGAGAGTAGTTTGAACCTTTCTTTCTAAAACAAAACTACAAAAACATAACAAAACCAAACAAACAAACTAAAGGCTAGCCAGCTCATTATTTTCTCTGTTCAGCAGTCCTAGTTTCTAAACTTTAGGCATTCAATGGAAGACCACAACTGTGAAGAGGGCTTAGTGGCTTGTAACTTTGTCCGTGCAACAGCCATTTTGTGTACAGCCCGCTGTTTGACTGTGTTACAACATAAATCCACGAGAGGAAAATCCCCACATAAAAAAATAACCTAAATAATAAAAAGAAGAGCAGACTCCTAAGTACACATTATTATTTTTAAAGTCCTCATATTCCTTACAAATTGAGAGGAATATTAATATATTCATAAGGACTAAGCTTAAGTCGGTGCTGCATGCTCAAGCATAAATTCTATTTTCAGTGGATCTACTGCAGTTCTCAGAAGAGGGGAAGTTGCTGACTACTAACATTGTTGACAGCTTCTTGTTGAATATAAGCACTTTCCTAGAGCTCACCTAAAGGGAAAGGCCTCTCTTTTATTTCCTTCATTACCTAGACTACCCTTTCCTATATCTTAACCATGTTGAATATCTGTTTTTAAATTAAAGCTTCTAAAAACTTTAGATTTCTACATTAAATTCTTTAATTTTATTTCTAACTTCTTTAAAATTAGAGTAGAATAATTTTCCCAAGAAAACATTCTGTATTCCATTACTTTTGTAGTGAGCTTTTTTACTTCCAAAGTAAGTCAGATCAGGATAAAATTTCTAGCTGGTCATTCAGCTCATGTAGTTGGACAGTATAGTGGTAAATGAAGAAATGGCAAAAATGGGACTAATCACTCTTCTGCCAATCTTAGTTAGAAACTACTGAAATATTTTTTTATTATTTTTTATTTTTTTTAATGTGTGCTCACCTTTAACTGCACTATTTGTACATTTTGGGAAACTTAAAAAATCCTATGGTAGTTTCTCCATTTCTAGGCTTGCAACAGACTCATGGCTTCTCTGTTCTTGAAGATATATTTCCAGTTTTTTTTCTAATTAGATTCTTAGAGGACTGGAATAAGGATTTTGTACATCATCAATTTGCATTAGCAAAGCTGAACAGAGGAAATGATACCACATCAGCCTATACAAAGTATATTACATATCCATGTAACTGTGGACACACCTTAACAGCATCAAAGAATAATCTAAAATTGAGAGGAACTGTGTGGAACAGGGAGAATTAGATCCATTAAAGCCTTATCCTGGTTCCCCCAGGTACTGGCAGAGACTCCCTAGAGCATCTCGAGGTCTAGCAGTACAGCGACTCCTTCAGCACAAGCCTTACCACATACTGTTGGCTCAAAATATGACTAAAACAGTCCTAAAGGAGGAAGTAACAATGGAAGACATGTAAATGAGGATAGAGTGATTCATCTCAGCTTTGGTCTCTCCCCATACAGGCAAAATGTACCCTAACCAACCACTGGATTCTTACCTTACATGAAATACACATGAAAGGAAAATTTACATAAAATGTAAAGCCTGAATTACTGCTGTTAGCTTTGCTTAGTGTTATTTTATCAATAAAGTATTCAGTAAAATGATACCAGTAAGTGATTCCATAATAAACAGAGCTAATCACGACAAATAAGGGCTTTTCCTTTCACCAGAATGAAAGAATAATACTTGACCTACACTAAAATGAAAAAAAAAAAGGGGGGGGGGGGAGAGGAAAAAAAAAAAAAAGACTTCAAATCAAAGGTTTTCTTTTTTTTTTAATTCATTATCTGATTTTTTTTTAAAGTAAAATCCGTTTGCTAAATTTGACCTGTATTTACTAACAGTGCAAACAGTGACAGTGCTACAAACACTACAAACACTCCACTTTTTGACACATGTGCCTTTCATCCCCAAATCTGACACGTTTCTACACTTTTACATGTGAATAAACAGGGTCTTTCTCCATGTCAGCTGCTCCATAGGTCACCTGTTTTCAATTCTAACTGCTTTTTTAGAAAGGATACTAAGTAATGATATGCTCACGTATGGGATTATAGGGTTAAATTAGGCAAGCTTTAAAAAAAAAAAAAAAAAGCCATTGTAGACACTTCCACAATTTGTTATTTTCCTTTTAAATTCTAACCTTATATTCTGTTTTCAGGCTTGGAACTGTCACTCTTTTTTATATTATACGGTTAACAATTTCAAGTTGTACCATGTTTCCTTCCTCATTTAGAAATCTTTTGTTCACTGCTTCATCACTATCTGCATGTAGAGACAGGTAATCATAGTCTGAAGGCTACAGTGAGAATATCACACTAGATAAAATCACCAAATCAGTTAAATGCCACAAACATGTTTAAATTTTCCATGCTTCAGTAGTATTAGTAGGCTAGTTAATATTATGATTATTAAGAAACTCTTCTTCATTACAATGGATCTAGATATGCCAAGAAAAAATGGCATATACAACAAATAAATGTAGATGTCTTCTTCTTTTTCTTGCTTTTTACACCTTTTAAATAGCATGTTACTTCGTGGCCCCTTATTACTCTCCAAGTATGCCTGCTCTGCATGGAGAACTTAACACATTAAATATTTTAAAAAGGGACTGGAAAAGATAAAACATGGGAGCAGAACAAAATAGTGGCAACATGAGATTAGGCAAAAAATAAAAGAAGGAAGTACATAGTCATACTGCTGATCACTTCAGAAGGCAGGATTTTTTGGCTGTTTTTTTTTTTTTTTTTTTTTTTTTTTTAAGGTGAGAATTATTTGATTTTTATAAAATGCGAACGGAACCAGATTGTTATACAGAATTCATAGGAAGTTCACATAAGCCGAAATTCTGGAGACCTTAAGTCATGTATTCTCTGAGTATAAGGTCAGAAAGGTCTCTAGAAAATTGATCCCGATTTCTTCCATTTCCTAGGCTCTTGCAATCCACATGCAATTCTTGTATCAGTATCAATTATTTGTGTTTGATTCAATCAAGCACATCTTCCAAAAAGACATAAGGTCTTGATTTGAAGATCCCCCCAAACATTGTTTTTTTTTGTGGCAATTTATTCTACCCCTACACTGCTGTTAAAGCTGTGCACCTTATTTTCTGTCTGAATGGATGTAGTTCCAGGTTTTGGTTATAGCTATGATTTTTTCCCCCTTCTTGTTTAAGTAGCACCAAACATTTCTCAACAACCTTTTCAACCTTTTTTTGACCGAATCAAGTCCCATCCTTTTGATAAACAAAACAGAGTGTGTTCACAAATGTGACACATTTGTTCTCAGATAATTCTCTTGTCTTTCTGTACCTTTTCCAATATTTCAGTGCCTTTTTTTTTTTTTTTTTTTTAATGAAAAAGCATGGCCATGAGAACTCTAGATGTCTCTAAGCCCACCTGCCAATGCTATACGTAAACATGAGATCACTTTCCTATGTGTTTTCATTGTTCCATTCCTTATACAAGGATGGCAGTTGTTTCTTCAACCTTCCAGTCATTTTGGAAGTTTGCTGAGAGCTATTTGTCTTGTGTGCTCTACTTTAGTTGCATTGTTTTCCAGGCTGTGGTCTTCCCCTACTCTCACCCTTGTGTAGTCACCTTGAACACTATTTTTCTTCTTAGATAAAAATAATTAGCTGCATTCAAAAGAGCTCATTTGAATAAGCTTAGCTATGACTGATCCAGATCATTTTGTGTGTCCGCCTCCATGATTTCTCTGTCACATAGAATATTCTACAGCTGCAATTCATTATTTCCAATCACAGATGAAAATGCTGAACAATACTGGCCCTGCATTGATCCTTATGGTAACCTCCCACCACAAGGGCACAACTACTCAACAGCAACTCAACACTGATCATTGACGACTGCAGTTTTGTGAGATGTCATTTGGGCACTTCTTAATACATTTAACATGGTCCTTATTGACCTTGCATAGCATTTGCTCTGTGACCAGAGTCACAGAGCGACTACACTACTGATTCAAAAGGTCTTACAAAAATTTGTTACTTTTACAGAACATCCTGTCAATGAAACCTGCAAAGTGAGAATTGAAATAATTCTTTCTCCCTGAAATTTAAAATATGCTGTTTTCTAGGAGCTGTTGTTTCTATTCTACTAGCAATAAAGAAGGCTGGTACACACCTCAGCATCTTCATCAAACAGGATATCATTCCCCTTATTTCCAAATGCAGGAACAGAAACATTTGTTGAACATTTCTGTGCATCAATTGTTGCATCTTGAACAATACTGCTCCACCTTCCCAAAAATGACAACTATACATTTCTTCCTAATGTGTTTAGCTCATTAAGAGACATTACTTTAAAATATTTGTTATTTATTTGTCCTTTATTCTGACATATCTGTTTGCTTTATTTCTAATTCCATCTTTGCTTAGTTGTGTTGGGTCTGTCTGAGCTGGAGTCACCTTTTCCCTGCAGCAGCCCACACAGTGCTGTGCTCTGCACTTGTAGCTGGAACAGCACCGATATCACTCCAGTGTTGTGTCTATTGCTGGGTAGTGCTGGCACAGCATCAGGACTCCTTACAAGCCCCCAAAAGTCAGCAGGCTGGGGGTGAGCAAATGATGGGGAGGGGACATTGCCGGGGCAGCTGACCTAAACCAACCAAAGGGATATTCCATAACACCTGATGTCACACTCAGCAATAAAATGGGGGGCTCTCGTGGGGGAGGGGGCTGTTCCTCCTGAACAACCACTACGCGTTTGAGGCCCTGCTTCCCAGGCCGTGGCCGAACACCGCTCGTTGATAGGAAGTAGAGAATAATATTTTTTTCTCTCTCTCTGTGCTTCTGCGCGGACTGATTGTTTCTTTTGTTTCTGTTTTTTTCCTCCCCATTCCCTTTCCCTTTAATTAAACCTTTCTCATCTCAAACCTCGAGTTCTCTGTGTTGTATTTTCTCCCCCTTCCTCTTTGAGGAGAGGGGGAGTGAGAGAACGGTTGTGGTGGAGCTCGGCTGCCCACCTGAGTAAAACCACCACATTAGTGTAACTATATCTACTCTTGCATTTGACCATAGTTTCTGGCCATGCATTTTTTTCAGAGAATTCCAAATTGCTATTCATATGTTTCTTTCTAGGTTTTATTAGGATTTTACTGGCTATGGAATTTTCTCCTTTCAATCATGGTCTATTTGTGTGCATATAGACATTATCATCATCATTGTCAATGTGAGAGTTAGTGGCGTGATAAACCACATCTCTTCCAGTTGTCTGTTCTTAATCTTGTTACCTGATTGACTGAATATTGGAAAAACTGGTATGCAAGAGACATGAAATATATGGACCACATAGTTAAAATGACAGCCCCACAAAAGACATTGACCATGTGTGAAAGAGGAAAGCACACAAACTGGGCAAGGGACACAGAGGAGCTAACAGACCTAAGGATCATTGTGGCTCTTAATTGCTGCTGTCAAGAGAGAACTTCAAAGTTTTATAGGTTCTCTACCAGACCCTGTTCTTACTTCTGTATATGGCTGTTCTCCATACAATTTCCTCCAGATTTTTTTTTCCTTATTTGCTTTCAAGCTAAGCCTTCAATTCATAATGAGCCTTGGTCTGACTTCATCATATCTAATATTTTCTGAAAGTCCCATTCATGTGAATTATCTCGACTAAGGCTATACACATAAATGAGTTCTTCACTTATTGGAGCTTACATTCCTTTTAAGAATCCTGTGTTATTCTTCCTGTCAGAGATACAGTCCCCTGCTTAAAGCCTGTAATTCCTCTATGAATGAGACAAGCAGTAGTTGTACTTAAACTATTAATAAACCTCCTGTCAGTTTTAATTTCACTTTCTGGTGTCTCCTCATGGTCATTTGTGTTATGATACTAAAGAAATAAAGCAAGAACAAACCTGACCCCTTTCTGGAGAAAAAATCTCTTTTCTTTTCTTTTCTTTTCTTTTCTTTTCTTTTCTTTTCTTTTCTTTTCTTTTCTTTTCTTTTCTTTTCTTTTCTTTTCTTTTCTTTTCTTTTCTTTTCTTTTCTTTTCTTTTCTTTTCTTTTCTTTTCTTTTCTTTTCTTTTTTTCTCTTCTCTTCTCTTCTCTTCTCTTCTCTTCTCTTCTCTTCTCTTCTCTTCTCTTCTCTTCTCTTCTCTTCTCTTCTCTTCTCTTCTCTTCTCTTCTCTTCTCTTCTCTTCTCTTCTCTTCTCTTCTCTTCTCTTCTCTTTCTCTTCTCTTCTCTTCTCTTCTCTTCTCTTCTCTTCTCTTCTCTTCTCTTCTCTTCTCTTCTCTTCTCTTCTCTTCTCTTCTCTTCTCTTCCTTCCCTTCCCTTCCCTTCCCTTCCCTTCCCTTCCTCCTTCCCTTCCCTTCCCTTCCCTTCCCTTCCCTTCCCTTCCTTCCCTTCCCTTCCTCCCTTCCCTTCCCTTCCTTCCTTCCCTTCCCTTCCCTTCCCTTCCCTTCCCTTCCCTTCCCTTCCCTTCCCTTCCCTTCCTTCCCTTCCCTTCCCTTCCCTTTCCCTTCCTTCCCTTCCCTTCCCTTCCCTTCCCTTCCCTTCCCTTCCCTTCCCTTCCTTCCCTTCCCTTCCCTTCCCTTCCCTTCCCTTCCTTCCCTTCCCTTCCCTTCCCTTCCCTTCCCTTCCCTTCCTTCCCTTCCCTTCCCTTCCCTTCCCTTCCCTTCCCTTCCCTTCCCTTCCCTTCCCTTCCCTTCCCTTCCTTCCCTTCCTTCCCTTCCCTTCCCTTCCCTTCCCTTCCTTCCCTTCCCTTCCCTTCCTTCCCTTCCCTTCCCTTCCCTTCCCTTCCCTTCCCTTCCCTTCCCTTCCCTTCCCTTCCCTTCCCTTCCCTTCCCTTCCCTTCCCTTCCCTTCCCTTCACACAGTAACATGTCAAGTAAACATGTAAAGTATCAACTAAATATGTTGGACATACTCTCTAAAGGAAAAATGTTTCCTACAAATCAATTGCTTTAAAATCAACTAAACAAGTATACAATTGGCAATATTCTAGCTTCTCTTGATCTCTTGTGCCCCTTCTAGGTCTGACCAATATGTGTTTGAAAGATGTTTTTTTAATTCTGCTTACTTTAGCCTTCACCAATCTTTTATCTATCTATCTATCTATCTATCTATCTATCTATCTATCTATCTATTTATTTAATGTGATAACTGAAGAAACTCTTGTGCACTCCTCCTAGTTGACTTCCTGTTCCTGTGGTACCAGAATGTCAGAATGTGTAGTGATCCTACTTAGTAATCTCATTTCATCATATGTAATATAACTGTGCTTTGGACTGAGGCCACTCTATGTTCCATGTAATCAGATCGGGTTCACTGATCCTTAGACAACCACTGGTAGTCCCAGTCAGCAAGGAATTAATTGCTTTGTTATAATGAAATTTAGATTATAGTTTAAAACAAAAGCATTTGGAAATATTTGCAATGAACATCCCTTGACTACAATGAAACCAAGATTTTTTTCTCTGACAAACATTTTTGTTTCCATTTGGAAATGCTGAAGAATGGATAATCCATCAGTACTGTCTACACAGTTCAAGAACTATTGTCAGGACATATAAAATATGTCTGAAATCTGAAGGCCTGACACAATGCACATTCATGTCAATAACAGAGCATTTTTCTACAGAAGTCATGGACTTTGGATCAGATTTCATCACAAAGGAAATGATAAAATGCTCGAGAACTCAATTCCTGTTCTGTTAAATTAAATGAAATTGCTCTAGATCAAAGGAAAGCCCAAACAGTTAGCACGGAGAAACAATAGGATCATGCATTCTTAAAGAAAATGGAAAACGGTAATCATATTCAGAAGAAAAATGCAATAAAGAAAACAATTTGACGTAATATTCTGTTGGCAAAAAAGATATCTCAATTTCAATTTAATATTAAAAAATTGCTCACATTAATTCTCTTCAGTTTTCCAATATACATGTATGAGCTGCATATTGAGCTGTGCAATTCATCATAAGTGTTATTTGCCAATATAATGTCCAGAATACTGACTCTGACATGAGAGAACAACTTACTCGATACTTTACATCCTTTGTATTCTGAGTTCCTTATTCCTTATGTATGTTACAGTGTAGTAACGTTATTTAGTTCAATTTAAAAAATACAATAAAAGGTATATAGCACTACCCATAGTGCCTGGCAGTGTATTTTACAAGCAGTAGTGGAAGAATTATATGTGTATGTGTGTGTGTGTGTGTGTGTATCATGGAGAAACATATATATATATGTAATATATATATACATGTATATATATATATGTTTCTCCATGTTAACTGTTTGAACTTGCCTTTGATCTAGAGCAATTTAACTTATTTTAACAGAACAGGAGTTGAGTTCTCAATTTAAGTCCAAAGTGAGGGAATAGTGTAGGCTTGAAGTAATGTAAATTAAATGTTACACTATGGAGGCATGTCATTCCATGAAATATGCAATATATGTGGTTTTCAGTTAATTTTATATCTTTTATTAAATAGTTCACTTATTATTATTTTGCAGATAGAATGACAAAGTGGAAATACTGCTTTGAAATAGATTAGACAAACAGGTCAGGAATGTTTCAGGTAGACCTGATTCTCTGCCCAGACATAATAATATGGACAGCAATCTCTTCATTGTCTACAGCTATCCAGGATGTCTTTTATCCTCAGTTTTCATGCAGAATCCAGATTCCCATAACCACAGCTCAAGTTCTGATTTTCTGTCTGTATACTTGCAGATGTGGGGGAAAGCTTGAATTGAACAAGGATACTAAAAGCACACTGTGCAGTTCTGAGATCCGATTTCAATGAGAATCCTTCACGTTGCTGTATGGCAAACACACATTATCATTCATAAGAACAGGATACTCGGTAGAGACGATATTGCAAGAACTTGGTTTTCTTTTGGTGTTCTATTGTGTTATTTGCTGTTCACAGCCTTGCTGCTTCTCACCTGCCCTCCCCATGTGCTTTTTAAGCTAAAGTGATCACACAAGTTGATGGATGATCCTTTAGGGGAGCAAATGCAATGATTTTAAAAAGTATTTTCATTAAAGTGGGAAAGATATTTGAGGTTCTGTTTTTTCTGTGGAACAATGTGTTGAGATCTGAGGCTCCACAGAATGCGAGGTAAATCTAGGGTTGGCCTTGTTTTTTGTTTGTTTTTTTATTTATTTTTTAAATATTATTTTATTTATTCATTTACTTATTTATTTGTTTGTTAGTTTGTTTGTTTTTTGTTCTGTGTGTGGGGTTGGTTTTTTTTTCAGTCTAGTGAAGTCTTTTTTTGGTGGAACCATGTTTTGGGCTTAGCCCACCTGTATCACAAGCAATACCATAGCAACCCAAATATTGGCCTGTTGCAGTAAGTACCACAACAAATAGTATTAAACGGGGACGCAAAAAGTCAGTTCCTTAAGTCAAGAAGGAGGACAGGTTCTAGACACAGGCAAAACAAACAAACAAACAAATAAAACAAAACAGTTTCACAGGGAAGAAGGCTGCTAGATATAGCAAAATGACAAAGGCCCCACCACCTGTTTTTGCCTGCACCTCTACAGAAAGTCAGGTTGGCTGCTGCTGCCCACTGAGAAGCAGCAGCCCAATTTCAGGAGTGGCACTGTGATGCACCTGCTTCTTTTGCCCAGGTCCCAGTTTTCCTTTCTTGCAGACAAACTGATTGCTCCTACCCTCTTCTGTGTCAGTGAAACTAATTTTCTGCTTACTCTATTGAGAAGCCTTTAGCTGGCTTTGCCACCATTTTAGTTCTTACCACTTCAAATTATGAATATGTGGGCATATAACCCAGGCTAGAGCCTGCATAGCAATTTACTATTACTATTACTATTACTATTACTATTACTATTACTATTGCTATTGCTATTGCTATTGCTATTGCTATTGCTATTGCTATTGCTATTACTATTTTAAAAGTAAGTAAACACCAAAGAAATTTTTTTCTCTCCCTGTTTGTGCCATATGCAGGCTTCTCATACACAAAGCAATTTACTGGAAATATAACTTCTCTCTCTCTCTCTTTTTTTTTTTTAATATATATAAATCTTTTTATTCTTTACATTAGCCATAAATTAATCAGAATACTACATTACCAGAATAATACTGAAAAGCACTCAGAAAATGGGAGGTACACAGGAGCTCTCCTCTAAAATGTTACCACTACAAGGGAACATTTCCTTTTTGCAAACTTTTTATTTTTTAACCAGATTTCTGAGGTCATCTTCATCAGCCAATACTATGTGAGAAGTATTAGAAGCTCAAAATCATAATTATAATACTAAAATAGGCCAATTTTCACATTACATAACTTGGTGGGAAAGGAAATAAAAAAAGATATTGGATGAAATTAATGTAGCTGAACACCACTTTAGAGAGAATAATTCATTTGCCCTCATCTTGTGTATGATCTAAAAGGAAGAGGGTGTTTTATTTTTTCTTAATGGATCCATCTGCAAGTAATTGTGAAGGAACTATGTGGAATCAGCAATGATAGTCTAGGAAAGAAGTAAATTTTTGTTTGTTTCTCTCTTTCTTTCTTTCTGGGAGGAAATGAAATAATGAAATGATTCAGAATTTAAGACAGTCAGACTCCATAAACACAGTGTTCTTGCCATGTACTTGCTAAGATTTCGTAACCCAGACGGCCAGTTCTCCGTTAAACCTCTGAAGGTGGACATAGAGAAAGGTTAACTCAAGCCTTAGCATGACCAATCACCTCCAGCATCCCCCAAGTCACTGGAAAAAGACAGCTTCTTTCTGAGGGTTGTATAGAATAGGAACCTAATCTGTTTGCTCTGATTCAAATCCTAGGGTATCCTGTGTCTCTCTCCACTGCTGGCATTTCCCCCACTAGTTTATCTCTGGTGACTATAGCTCCCCTTCCCCTTCAACCGCCACAGAAATGAATCCCGATGAACCTCATATAAACCTTCCAGTTTATAAAACTGCATAAAAACACTCCTGGATTTTAATGGAACAGATAATAAAGTCAGTTAGGAACTTCAAGCAATAGCTACTAAGGCCCAAATCTAGGAACCAAAGCATCTCCTGGCTAAACTTGCAAGCCTGTAAAGAATTGAAATAACCTGTTATTCTAATGGAGATCCCAAGCTATTCAGGCAACTGTTCTCCAGTTGGTACATTTTCGTGTACCTAAGTGCTGTTGGGATCCTTAGATTAGGCAATTATCTCCCAGTATGGGCAGTCTTAAAGGACACTTAACCCGTCCCTCCACAATACATTGACATGGAGAGGGGGAAAAGGAGTTGATTAATTCTCTCCTGAAATTGAAGGACATTGTTCCTTTTACCCCTCCAACATTTCAACATGCATGGAGTGATTTACTGCATCAACCTATCCTTAAGGAGCACGGTAATCATGTTGCTCTTTAGTAAAATGGAACTGTTGCCTTTCCTCCACTGTCTTTTAATATAGAGCTAGCTAAAACCTAAATTCTGGAGAGGGTTTATGGCTGCAAACCTCATGGTGCAGCATTAAGTGCCTAGTTCTCAGAGAAATAATCGTATGCCTCTTTGGCTTCTTCAACACACCAACTACCTCAGAACATTTCTTGCTGATTGTCCCTTGCCCTCTTTGTTGCAAGGCAATTATATGACTTTAAGTACGAGTAATGCCACTGATGGCAGGACTGTTCAACTACTTGTATCCTCTTTGCAGATCTGGGCTTCTTGAAATCCATATCCATACAGTAGATCCATGATTTTCTTTGTAAAGTGAAAAGGAGGGAGAGAAAAGGAAAGGAAGGGATAATAATGGCAGCTTAATTTCCTACCAAAGAATAAAGATTATAAAGGGTGATGTTCACTGTGCCTTTGCAAATGTACCTCTGTGTAGAAGTTTGAATGTGAAGTACCAAGAGGAAATACAAACTATTACAGAATTTTTTTTTCTGTTCAGTCTGATTGTTCACAAAGGACATTTTTGATTCTTTCAGAGGAAAAGTTGTGCCAGGGGAGGTTTAGGTTGGATATTAGGAAAAACTTCTTTACAGAAAGGATTGTTAGGCATTGGAATGGGCTGCCCAGGGAAGTGGTTGAGTCACTGTCCCTGGAGGTCTTTAAAAGACATTTAGATGTAGAGCTTAGTGATATGGTTTTGCAGAGGACTGGTTAGTGTTAGGTCAGAGGTTGGACTAGGTGATCTTGGAGGTCTCTTCCAACCTAGACAATTCTGTGATTCTGTGAAAATACGTTCATCTTGGAGATAGTTCATTCTACTCTGAAGTTAGAAAAATACAGAAATGAAACCCTGTAATGTTGCTACAATAGCACTCATCAGTACAGTTTTCATATCTGTTTGTCCATTTTAATCAATAATAGTGCAGAAGAATAAATAAGTCAGGCATCAATTAGGTATGGCCACATTGAAAGTAAATGTGGATAAAAATAAGATGTTCAACTGCAATATGTTATGGGTATGTCTAGTTCTATAATCATGTTCTATTCAACATGTAAAGCATCTATTTTCCAAATGCTATATTACTGAAAAGAGTACTGAACGTGTTATTGTATTTCTGTGATAAAAAGTAGGAATTTTGTTGTATCAAATTCAGTATCTAAATATGAGAAATACAATAAATGGCAAACCAATTTGCAGGTGATTTATTCTATGAATTGCAACTCTATGTGAGAACTGTCAACTGCTAACTGTCAATACTAGAGTTTTGATTTTTTTTCATATATTACCTGTTGGAAACATTCTGATGTCATTTTAGTCTGCCATTTGACCAGTATTTCATTGCAAATGCTCAGTGTTCTAAATTAGAACTGATTTAATTGGACTTTAGCTCATATTTCATGTTTCTTTATAGTAACAGTTTGATTCTAAGTTAAGCTATGGTTTATAATGCAGGTTCCTATTACTAGGAATTACTGATTTCACTGCTTTTGCAAATGACTTCCTTTTGCAAAAGTACTTCCTTAAAATTTGGCCAAATATTCCTGCCAATAAATCATTCATTAAAATGATCAGATAAAGTGTTAATGAAATACATATGAATGCAGTTGAAATAAGTTTATTTAAAAGCTGGAATGGTTATTTGTAAGCAGCTTTCTGAAGCATTCATCCAGCACTATTGAAAATGGCACAATTATTGAATAAAAATAAATGACACCTGATAAGTGTATGGCTGACAGCACGTTGGAAGAAAACTATAGAAGATATTACAGGCATGGCAAAACTTCTCACAGGAGAAAAAAATAAACTACCAAACAATTAATTCTTCATTGCATATCCCATGCTGAGAATGTTCATACTTGTCTGGGCAGACACAAACTTGTGTTTTTAAAAGGGGAGTTAAAATCAGAAGGAAAAGCACATGGTGGAGTCATCATAAATGCCAGTAATTCAAAATGGGAAGATGGAAGATTGTTTGATAGAATTGTAAATTACCAGGGTGTGTTCCAAAGCAGATTTATTCAGTCATTGGTTCTTAGTACTTACTCTACAGCAGCACTGATTTCACATTCAACTTGTTCACTCTTGCTTCTGGGGTGGGAGGGTGAGAGTAAAGCTTTTCTATATTTTAAGGCTTTTTATGTATGTTATTATATATATATTTCACCACCGGATTTGTCATATTCCTCCTTTCCAAAAATTACTCAGTAACTTGGTGAGGCTTCAAAATATTTTATAGACATTAGCTAGTTAAATTTTGCAACACTCCTTTGAGGCAGAAAATTAAGTATTAAAATTCCCATTTGTTGGATAAGGAAACTTAGGGACAAAGGTTAAGTGATTTACTGAGGCCACAGGAAATGCTATAAGCGGTGTCGTAAAGAGCTCCTCCAGCCCAATCCTGTGGCCAGTAAGATATTGCGACATGGGATGAAGCTGAAAAATTTTATACTCTGCATCTATAATCTATCTATCTTTTTACTTCTTTCTTCTCTCCACGCAGATTGCTACTTCTGTCATCATTTTAGTTCAAACTAAACAATGCTCTACACACTTGTTTATAATGCCAGAGTATCTTATAGAAAAGCTTACCTTTCTCTCGGGAATATAAAGTGCCAGAGGACACTGAAGTCTCCCAAGAGCCACAGTAACATAGATCACTCGTGATGGCTCCACAGCTTCCTTGGAGCCTTTTGAATAATGCAGACCACGTAATAAGTTTAAACAAGTGGTATTTTTCAAATGCAAAATGTTATTTCATTGAAAACAGCTTCTGGAAAAAAAAAAAAAAAAAAAAAAAAACACGATTATAAATCTGTTTTCTATCTGAAAAGGTTTATTGTGGATTAAAGAACAACATCAATGTTTCCTTTTATTTTCTCCACTTATCTTTGACAGGATAGCAATAAAATATATAAGTCCTGGATATATTTCTGTTACACTTACTTTCACCTATCTCCCTCCCTTTTTATTTTTATGTGTCCCATTACATTTTCAAATCTTACTTGCCTTTAAAAGACAAAGAAAAAGTAAAATAGTGTCAATATGCTATCACTTTATCCTGAAACTTTGAGAAAAACAGGAAAAATTATAAAGGTAGAAGACAGAAAGTAGTTGACATTTCCTAAGTCAAAGAAGAACATTCTGGGTTACAGTGACTTAAAATAAAAATATCTCTTCTAAGCAAATTGGAAATTAATGATTATTTTATTTTATTTTATTTTATTTTATTTTATTTTATTTTATTTTGGTACTGCAAAGTCCCTTTCAAACTTTATTGAATAGGAAGAGGTGAAGGATATTTTGTGCAGCTTCTTCCATACAGAAACTTGAGATTTTGGTTGAACATGGATTATACATGGATTATAAATGAAGAGAAACTTCACAACACCACTTAGAACACTTTATTCACGTCTGATCACTTTCATTTTTTCTGTATTCAGCTAGCTTAGTTTGTTTATATAGAGTACGTCAAGAAAAAGCAGTTGTCAAGACATTAATTGTGCTATAGTCTTTATATAAACTTGCTCTAACAGGCCTAGTATGCTTGAAAATTTTTTCCCTTTTCTAGAGGCACCTTTAAAACACAAACTTAGTGTACGCAATGTGCTTTGTTAGATTATTAAAGCTGCCTATAAGAAGTTTTCTTCTGAGAAGGAGCTCAAGACGGACCATAACTGGATGCAAATTATACCGAGACACTTGAACCATTCTATGAGATAGTGCCATGTGATAAAGCACAGCAAACTCAGGATGCTATTGAGAGGAGCTAAAGACAGTGATCCTTGCAATCCCCAGAAGCACAGTTGGACTTGCACACATTTCAGCAGTAGCCAGAGTTGCCCTCATACAGGCAGGAACTTGTTGGGGCCTAACTTCTCTGAGAACATCTCATAAGGAACATAACCCCTCAGCTCCTTCTCCCAAAGCTTCTGAAAGGTACTGGATGCCACTCACATCTGAGGCCATTTCTTCAGTTTGTCTTGGATATACACAGATCTATCAACAATAAAAAAAAAAAAAAAAAAAAAAAAAAAATCTACCAAGAAAAAGGTTTTGCTTTCACAGAAAATTCCGTTTTATTTCAGTACGTTTGAAAAGCTATTTCTTGAATATATTGTCAGTGCAATAAGCCAAACGGGACATAAAGCTCTCTGTACTTGATAAAGCTTCTCTGCCATGTGATTCACAACAATGTATTTTAAATAACAGCAAATTTCTGTCAAAAGCAGATTTATTTAGATTATACCACTAACAGATCATCCATACACAACAATTACTTGAAGCTCACATAACGCACTTGCTAATGCATGTTTTGGTTTAATCCAAAGACATAGGTTAGTTTTAAAAGGTAATTGGAACAACATGCAGCAAATACCAGAAAAATGCAGCAAGCTTCCATCCGTATTTTCTTCAATCTGCTAATATTCAATGGACTTTCACATGACCATCCTGACCTATCAAGAACTCCTGATGACTTTCAAGATTGACAGTAATGCCAGGGAGAAGTCAGGGCAAATCTGCTAAGTCACATAAACCTCTTTTTCAATAGTGCTGTAAGCATTTAGGCACAGATCTCAGAAGGAGTATTAGCAGTACTATGTTTTTGTAAGGCCACAGCCCCAATGCCTAAGTTGCCTGATTTTTGAAATAACCTACCCTGCCAAGGTTGTTGTCTAAATGATAAACAAGCTTAAAGGGCTTTGAGATCCACAGACAGAGTGTGACATATAGGTTTAAACCACAAATACACGTTTTCTTGACAGATCCCAAAAGCATTCTAAAATGCTTTATGTAATAAAATGCAGCAAACTCAGGACTTACTCAGAAGTGCTTATAACTTACAGAAAATGGACAGTGAACATAGGGAGAAGGGAAGCAAAGACTGCAGTAGTAAAGCTGTGGAGTTTTTTGTTTTTGTTGGGGGGATCGTAAGCGTAATATTCTTTGTGATGGCCTTCAGCTAAACTGCTTTGTGTCCTTATAGCCAAAAATATAAGTAACTCACAACTGAGGAATTATTATTCCCAGGGCATCATAGAGTTAGTGTGGTGAGTAAAGAGCAGTGACCATGCTACCGAAGCTTTAAAGCTGTCTCTCAGTTGTTCGCACTTTCAATAGACTACTCACAAGTGAGTCTTATAATTGGAAGTCTCTAAGAAAAGTCTTAGAAATTTTTAATCTGCCCTGAATGCATCCCAGGGGCAGGGCCACTATGTTTTAACTAAACATTTCACTTATAAGTCTCTGCGGTTATCTAAGTTGTTAAGACCATGTTGGGGAGGGAACCCAGGGGAATGAAATGAGTAGAGAACAAGACAAGAATGCAGAAATAATGGTGAGAGCTAAAAAGGAGAATATTAGAACTGAAGAGAGAAATCTAATGGCAGAAGCTAAACAGGGATAAAGTAAGTATACCTGGAAAGGGGCAAGTCACACAAAGCTCGAAGAGGGAGGTTATTTTGGAAAAGTGCATTGAACCCACATCCATTTCTATTTACAAGCTGATTCAGCAGTGCCTGTCATTCAGATCATGTCTCAACAGCAAAGGCACTGTTGTGAGAAGGAAATTGTATAACCAACAGGTGCAGAGGACATGCTTCTGTTGCTACATTTAAAAATATATATAAAAAAATACAGGCCTCACATTTAACATCAGCTACAAAAAGTTGAGTTGGAAGAAATTGCTTAAGTACAAAAGCAAGCAAGCAAGCAAGCACCTATCCCTACAGTGTTTTTGTTGTTGTTGGGGTTTTTGTTCTTGTTTGTTGTTGTTTTTTTTTTTTGTTTTTTTTTTTGTTTTTTCCTCAGCACACTTTCTTTCCATGCAGGATCTGTGCGTGTGTGTTTGCATTATGTGCACATTTGCCTTTTTATTATTATTTTTTTCTGTTATTCTAGCATTCTCCACCCTACTTCTCACTGCTTTCTCTAATGAAAGGTTTACTTCTAAAAGATAAAATCTGCCTTCTTTCTCTCATTATTATAAATTGTATTTCATGAGCTGCCTAGGGACTTCCTGGCCACAAGTGGCCTATTCATTAAAAATATTATTATTTTACATTAATAAAAATATGAATGCTGTGACTGAAAATGCCGAGTGCCTCAGCCCACACATTCCAGGAACATTTGCATCTGAGTGTGAGGGAGAGCAGCTAACCTTGTTAACTAGCTCAGCTTTAGCTTTTCCTACTGCAAACCGGTACAGATTTTGTGTGAGCTGTGCTTCTCCAGCATCAATAATAGCAGTCACCAGGTGCCAAAATACCACCACCCCAGGCCTCCCCACCCATTCCCTGTGCTCCCCAGCAAGCACCCACATGCCCGCTTGCACACGTACCCCTGCACGCAACTCTTGGAAGAGCCCATGAGCCAGTTCCAGAGGTAACAGAGCAAGGGTAAACCTCTCAGGAACTGTAGTTAGCCAATTGCCATATGCCCTGACAAAGCTACCAACAGCAGCAGTGAGCCCAGGGAGTGCTTTTATCATTAGCCCCTCACCCAGCAGTGGAGGAAACTCATTTAGCCCCATGCTGGACTTTCATTAGGAGAGACTTGCATCAGATGGTTGCAGTGTTCTGGCACCAGTGTTGCTTGGTCCGTTGCTGGAGACATGGCCATATCTCACCCCAGCAGGGATCCTCAGATTGGAGCGCTCTTCATCGACAGATGCCAAGACAGCAGCAGCAGCAACAAAGGCAGCTCGGCTTGATACTATCTGTCTTTTATGCTGGCATGTTGCAGCCATGAAACTTTTCCAAAGTGGCTTTTTAAAAACCACCTATTCCTGTTAAATGTAAGATAGAAAGGTAGACAGCATGTGTGGATAGCGAGAAATAAAGCAAAATAAAATATTCCTGAAATTATCACTTGAAACTAAAGCAAGCAGCAAAAAAGCTGCCACTGACAATCCTTATTTCTAACCTTGGAACCGTAATAAAAATTCAATGAAGCAAGAGAAGTAAACATTCTAATAACAAAGATGCAAAACCATTACTTTCCCTCTTAATATCCTAAGTACTTATTTTAAAAGCATACAAATGTAGAAGGCTAGATATCACAAACAAGACATTTTCCTCTTTCCAGAAATAACCCATCATTTTGGAATGACTGTATTGCTCACAGAAGAGGATTTTGAGAAATGGTGGACTGAAGAATAGTTTTTTTGACACTGAGCTGTGATTCTGTCAAATGTGACTGAAAATGATCAAGTAGAATTAGTAGAGCAGTAATTCTACTGTTATCCTGTCATCTTCTCAAAATGGGTACTTGGTATTTAAATCCCTTACACCTTTTGTAACAGGCTGCATTGTACAGGTCTGCACTGCCCAGTTACTTTATAAACTGATATGGGCTAACAAAGAAAACCCTTAAATAAATCTTTTGATTTTATCAGTGTGTATCAGTGTGAATTTCTGTGTTTAATAAAAAATAAATACTCAAAAGTAAGAAGTTAGCTTTTAAAAACATATTTCCTTCCCTTACTTTTCCTATCAGCATAGTAGAAGGTTGTCCCACACTGTTCAGTAGGTTTGCCTTACAACAGTCTTTGGGAAGTCAAAATAGCAGTAATTCCCTTTTATAGACATGGAGGAAAACAGCAAGTGAGAGCTGAAATCGTATCTCTCTGAGTTAAAACTACAGCCTTACTTAGGTCCCTTGGTTACACACGGATGTGGATGTATTGTGCAAAAAAGTTGGTTACTGTGGGGCACAGGAGGCAGTCAAGAAGCTGAGATGTGATCTACGTGGAGAAGGATCTAGCTTGTGTTAGCTAAACTCAGTGTCTAACTGTTCCCCTACTTCAGGTGGGGATCCACAGCTCAGCACACTCTAACTGAAGCTACAACTATTTGCCTTCCCCATCCAACTCCCAGCCACATTGTAGCACAGTTCATGTGAGTGAGCAGGACTAAATCTGTGGTTATCTGCATCCAAGGCAGGTGCTCTAACACTGGCATCCACCTTGCCTTTAGGCCTGGGTGCCATTTTGTGGCTGCCACCAGAGCTCTGCACATCTCACTGATATATGGAGCCCTTCCTTTGCTGTGCAGTACAGTGTTGTATGGCCGAAGTGCTGAGAATAAGCTTAACAGAATAATGGGGGATGGTTTTTTCTTTGTTTTAATGTGCAAGCTGCTTCTTACCAATTATTTTCAAAAAGGGAGAGATTCACCATTCCATTGAACGAGTTTTATGCCAGCATAGCAAAACTATGCGTGGCACGTAAACTCAGCTTATGTGAAAATACAGCACAAGAGCAGCTCTGTTGAGAATGCAGTGACCTAAACTGACCAGTGACTGTAGCTGGCAGAGTCAGGTCCCGCTGATCAGAGACAACTCTACCACATAAAACTAAAGCTGAGGTGAAAAAAGGACAGAAAGCTAAACATTATGCAGAGATGTACGATATTTTAATTAACTGTTTTTGTTTGTTTGTTCTTTTGTTTTGGTAGCTTTTCTGTACAGCAGAAAGTCCATTAGGCCAGGGCCGGCAGTGCATAGGCATAGTGTATACCAGGGCTGCCTTCTGCAGGCCTTCCTGCAAGGCCTCTCCACTGGCCACTTTTCAGAGTACATCTCCCTCAAGAAGCAACCAGCATCTCTGCTCATCCTTTTTTTTTTTCTTAATTTTTATTTTTATTTTATTTTTATTTACGTTTTTAACCAAAGGGCACTCGTGAGTGATGTGGGCAACCAGGGGAAGGAGAACACACTGTTCCCCCCCCACCCCCGCAGCCACATCACGGGGGCTGACGGCCCCCTGTACCCAAGCGGGATACAAGTGCGAAATGAATGACAAGCACGGGAGAAAAATAATAATAATAATAATAATAAAATAATAATAATTTATCAACGCCGAAAACGCGGCGGTTAACGGCCAATGGTGCCTGCCGCCGGGCCCCACCGCCTCCGCCGGCGGCCCCGTGCAGGTGGGCGGTGTTGAGGCGCCACCTACAGGCCTGCAGGCAGCGAGCCTGTGGGGGCGGGTTTGTGAGGGGGATGTGTGCTAATACATACACGGGCACACATCTATAGACAGATATACAGAAGGTTAAATAAAACCACGCTTATTTCCTTAGAAAAGCCTCAGCTATCCCAAGCCACTGGCTAATGGCACGGCAATACCACGCTGCTGTGGCCTCCTCTTGGCATGTCTTCGCCTGGAGCGGGTTAGAGGCCCGGAGCAGATGCTGGAGTGTGAAATGGCAAAGGTTGGATTATTTTACACCAGCGATGTTGCAGCGTTACAGGCTGGGCAGTGGAGAGGACTGGGGAAGGATTCCTAGTTTTAATTGCTTCCATTTGTCCTCTGCCTTGATTGAGAATGAAATAGATTTAAGCGAATGTGTCCTGACCACAGGAAGGAACAATGTTAAACATTTTAATTATACAGGGAGTAAAACAAAGTAAAAGGAGAACAATGAAGACAAAATATAAAGAAAAGAAAGCTAATTAATGGAACATTAACATAAGAATTTAATGTAACCAGGCTGAATCTGGTTTGTAGAAAGAAAAGAAGGAAAAGAGTTCTATTGTCCTTAAAAGAAGTGAGCGCAACCCTGAACTCAGTGTTTTGTGTACAGCATAACTACCATGGCCTTGAAGTGGGTTGCTTCCACTGAAAAGACAGTTTATGATTTGGATTCAACATCTTTAGGAAGCTGTGAAAGAACTTATTTAGGCTTGAAAGTCGAAATGCCAAGCACACAGTAATTCAACCTAATGATTACAGCTCCATAAGCAAAATGTATCTGTGGATATCTTCAAAATGAGTTTTTAAGTAAAAACAATTGCTGTGTACCTGAGTGTGAAATACGATGTTTTGTCATGGGCCGACCAGTTGCCAAACACAGTTTTCCACATATATTGCCCTGTACCACAAATGTAATCACTTTGCTCAGTGCAAGGGGTCCAACTGCCCCCAGGAGGAATTCTTTTGGGTGAATTCTTCCTTATTCAAAGTATAACACCTCTTTGGTTTCCCCACACTAGCAAGAGGAAATATAATGTATGAGTGAAAGAGATAGAGGTCATGTTCTTTGATTGGCTGGCCCAAATGTTGTCTCAGCTTGTGTGATGGTGTTACAATGAAGTTTTCATTACATTCCCTGAACTTTAGCCAAGACTCTGGACATGTTGATGATGCTTAAGTAAATACAAAGCAATCAATACATTTTCAGGGGAAAGCATTCACACATTGTGAGTTATATATTTTAAACAGGAACTTGTAGGTCTTAGCAGGCTGTCTGGTTTAGTTAAACTTCCATAAATCAAACCAAAATGCAGAGAGTATCTGCCTCAGAAACTTATCAGAATTCCACAGCTAGGTATGCCAGTGTCTGACAGATTTGGCCAAAATTTGCAAAATAGATCAAGAAAAATAGATCACTCAGTATTTAGGACTTAATCTAAGTCATGATCATCCTAGTGTTTTTTGTTTGTTTGTTTTATTTTGTTTTGTTTTGCCATTGCCTATCACAGGAGACAAAGCTTTCTTGAGGAGAGGCAGAAAACAAGAATCACCCTTAGAATAAGAGCAAATAGTAAATATAGAGTTTGATAATTAATTGTTAATGTAGTGTCTTGAAATCATATTTGTTTGTTTGTTTGTTATTTTTTAAAACATCTAACTAGCTAGCCACATTAAGTAGGTATACAAACAAGTCAATAGAGGAAATAATATATTATAGCATGATTGTTTTTTAATCACCTTAATATGTATTTATGCTATGTATGTACATAGTAAAGGCACTACAGATTTGAAAAAGCACTGCTAGTAAACAATTAGATGGTAAATCATAGGTGTATCTGTTTAAAGTTATATTGTACTTTTCCATACTTCATTGTGATGTTCAGACCTAAATGTTTAATACAGAATAGTAAGACCCATTATTAATGCCACTTCAGGAATAAATGTTAGGGCGTTTCTGCAATGGATGGTCCAAAACCAGAATGATGACCCTGAATCATACCTGTCTTTTTGTTACATACCTGAATTAGGTCAGGGTCAAACTACTCCCAAATCTACAAATCTTGCAGCCTAAAAGCTGACTAACACCACATTTTAAAAAATTAAGTCCAGAAACATACATAGTTCTGAATCTTTCAGTGTTATCTTTCTAATGCAGTGTGTCTGGAATATGGGAGGAATCTAAGTAGTGGAGACTGATTTCATTAACTTTTTTGTGTCTTCATCTTGCAGTTTATTTCACCATAAATACCCACATTGTATTGCATTTTATGTAAAACTCAATAAACTTAATTAAAATAAGCCATTGATCAGGCAAACTAGAGGTAATACAGATGGCCAGATTTTTGTGTTTCTACTGGAAATTCTAGTCCACTAATATTAACGTGCTTTCACAGAAGGCCTGCTGCTCCCTAACTTTCAACTCTATCAAAAGGACATTGCAGAAATAAGACTAATTTACATAGCCCATATCTTTTGCTTTCCTCCGTCTGAATGAACAAAAGACTGTATACAAAACTATTTGCGATTATGGCCATGTCAGGAACATTTCTTTGACTCAGTATTAAGAGGATATGAGTGTGAAAACAGCTTTCAAATGAGCAGAGCTTGGAAACCACGTTCTTCAGAGGTCTTCTAGCTCACCTTCCACTCTCCCATTATCCATAAGCTCTCCCGTAAGCCACCCAGTGGAAGGTTGCACCCTTCTCTTCAATCACACTGAGAAGACTACAGAAGGACAGATGACTTTCTGATGCAGCAGATGAAAAACCTCAGTTCTCGGAGGATCTGGGTCTACTGGATGTTAGCAAATAGCTAACATAAGACAAGCTGTTTTGGGATACCACTGCTATGGTCTGATGACAGCAGAGACCAATTGGACATAACATTTTAATATTTTCTCTTAGCTATTAGAGAAAAATGTATGTGTACTAAATATTGTTATTCCTGGTAGAGAAGATCATATGAAAAAAATCACACTATGAAACAATGACTAAAAGACAGAATAGATCAATGTGGCAAGCATATAAAGACGGTATTCACTGGAGTCCCGAACAAGAGCACATCTAAAATTGAAGCGCATTCATAGAAT
Source organism: Anas acuta (assembly GCF_963932015.1). Classification (NCBI taxonomy): domain Eukaryota; kingdom Metazoa; phylum Chordata; class Aves; order Anseriformes; family Anatidae; genus Anas; species Anas acuta. The sequence goes on from NC_088980.1 coordinate 68,309,911, forward strand.
CATAGAATCATTAAGGTTGGAAAAGACCTCCAAAATCATCTGGTCCAACCATCACCTTACTACCAATGTCACCCACTAAACCATGTCTCTAAACACCAGGTCCAACCTTCTTTGAACACACCCAGGGATGGTGATGCCACCACTTCCCTGGGCAACCTTTTCCAATGCCTGACCACTCTTTCTGAGAAGAAATGTCTCGTACTTGTTTTAATTGTTGAAGAGCAGTGCTACACTGAGTAAGGACTTTTCATCTTCTCACACTGACCTGCCATTCAGGAGGCTGGCGGTTCAGGAGGAGGTGGGAGAGACAGAAGCAGGACAGGTGACTCCAACTGACCAAGGTGTACTCCATACCATGCGATGTGCGGTGTCCTGGTTTTGGCTAGGATAGGGTTAATTTTCCTCCTAGAAGCTGGTAGAGTGCTGTGCTTTGAATTTAGGATGAGAATAATGTTGATAATACACTGGTGTTTGACTGGTTGCGGATCAGTGCTTACACTAAGTCAAGGACTTTTCAGCTTCTCTCTCTGTCCTGCCAGTAGGCAGGCAGGGGGTGCAACAGGAGCTGGGAGGGGACAGAAGCAGGACAGCTGACCCCGACTGCCCAAAGGGGTATTCATATCATATGGCGTCATGATGGACAATTAATGTGGAGTGGCTGGATGGAGGACGGCAGGGGTACCGACTGCATGGGATAGGCTGAGGATTGATCAGTGAGTGGTGAGTAATTGCATTGGGCCAAGCCCCAGCACGTTGCAGTGATTTGTGTCTCTCTGGAATTGCAGGGTGATGACACTCCTTTTCAAGCATTTTGCCATTTTTTTAGGATTTTGCACCTGTTCAGGGGTGAATTTCAAAGCACTGGAGGTGTCCGCTGCTCTAGATGCTTGCCCTATCCTCCTATACTGCCTTCCACTCATAACTATGCTGCCTCAGAACAGATCTCTGAATGGCATTCCTAAGTAGTTGGTTAACCTTGGACAATTCCTGAAGCACACTCAGGAGACATTATAATAAGAACATGCTGGTCTGGATATCCCAAGGATATTCGAAGACCTGAAGAGCTATTTTAACTAGCCTGGTGGAGAAGAAGGGAGTGAAGGAGAAAGGGAGAGTGAACAAGGGGAAAAATCATCTCTGCCTGTCCCCTGCATAGAATGGCTCCCTGAAGAAAAAAGGCCCTTGAAATATCCTCTCCTGGGATAGCCTATGCCAAGGATGCACATAGCATCTGGGCCAGTCACATTAGGGTTCTTTTGCCACTCATTCCCAGGTAGGCTTATGCTGGAATAGGCCTTAGGTAGTTACTGATGCCCTTTGACTGCCAGGGCTTTTCAGTTATGATGGAGAGAGGCTTGGCAACTACATCAGCCAGTTTCCTCAGGACCCTGGGATTCATGTCTCATCAGGTCTGATAGACCTGTACCTTTTTAGATTCACCAGGTGGTCTCAAACCTGTTCTTCACTTACAGCGGGTGGGACTTTGCTCCCCCAGCCTCCATCTAAGGGTTCACGGAAATGAAAGACTTGGGAAGCCCGTCTACCCTGTGCAGATGGAGGCAAAGAAGTTGTTGAGTACCTCAGCCTTCTCCACGTCTGTCGTTACCAATTACTGAGATATAGAAACTCACTCCTAGTATAAGAAATTAGCCACCTATAATTGCTTAGACACTATTTTTACCCCTCAGTCTATTTTCACAAATGTTAAAGGCACATGGTGGCCCTCGGCGACTCCTTCTGTCATCCCGCTGCAGCAGCGCGAAGGAAGCTGGGTCCTCTCTTGTGCTGTTCCTCGAGGCTCTGTGCAGAAGGGATGCCACCTTTGGCACAAGGGCTGGGGGATGGGAAAGAAGAACTCACACAATCCCTGAGAATCAGCAACAGAGTATTTTATTGCCAGGACGTCTTGCAGGTAAGCCTGCAGGATGTCCATGGTGTTTGGTGGCTCCAAGCTAATGCTTGGGATGGAGCCTGAGCAGCAGCGAGTAGGGAGCTGGCCAGGAACTCCTGCGACGCTGTTGGTGCGCTCTGATAGCAGAGAGCAAAGACATGCCACAGTAGTCCAAGGTCTGATCTGGCCGAGATGGATCTACTTCCACCGGTTCTTCCACATCTTCTGGTGGATCCACCTCCATGGGCTCCATGGAGTTTGGCAGAAGGATAAGCCAGTCCAGATGGGATACCTTCCATCCAGAATGTTTTTAGGCTGGAGTGCCAAACCACAGGGCTGTCCAGTTCCACTCCTACCTCCCATGCCACTGTCAAGTTGATTTCTGTGTGTGGGTCTGATACTGCCATCTGGTTTATGGCCATGGCTGGGTCCCACATTGTGTTGTGGACTATGGGCACACCTCTGCTCCACACGGCTGCTTGGCTGATACTCCTGCCTTCGCCCCATGCCACCATTGTGCCAATGGTAAGGCTGAGGCCCACAGATGCTATATGGTTGATGAGAAGGACTGTGCACAGCTCAGCGTGGCTGATGACCAAGCCAGTCCTTGCTCAGGACTGGCTGCATGGAATGCCTTTGATCTGGGAAGTTTTCAGGCTGGAGTGCTTAACCACAGAGTAGTCCACTTCCACACCTCGGTCCCATGCCACTGTCAGGTTGATTTCCATGTGTGGGTCTGACACTGCTGTCTGGTTATGGCCATGGCTGGGTCCCACATTGTGTAGTGGACCATGGGCACACCTCTTCTCCACACAGCTGTCTGGCTGATGTTCCTACCTTGGCCCCACACCACCATTGTAACTATGGTAAGGTCCAGGCCCACTGTTGTTGTGTGTTTGAGGGGACAGCCCATTCCCTAGCCTCAGATCAGTGTAACATAGAATCATAGAAACATTAAGGTTAGAAAAGACCTCCAAGATGATCTGGTCCAACCATCACCTTCCTAGCAATGTCACCCACTAAACCAAGTCCCTATGCAGCAGGTCCAACCTTTCCTTGAACACCCCCAGGGACAGCGACAGTAAAAGAAAGGTACTTAGAAATAGTATAAATACTCAATATCAGGTGTGTAACTGTAGGTGAACTATAGTGAACTAAATGTACGACAATTCTTTATAGAGAATGTTATGATCTGGAAAGGATGTCTGTGGTCTTCAAGGTGTTCTTTGAAATAGGCCATTGGCCCTAGACCATTAGAAAATGCCTTTCTTTTCTTCAGCCTAGCTCTGCTTCTGCAGGTACTAACAAGCACTGAGGTTACAGTAGTGAGGAGCAATAAGAGATCTGCAAATCCATTTTACCATGTCACACCTTTTAAAGGTTGGGAAGAAATATAAGGTGTGAACTGAAGACTAACATATTGTTGATACTTTTTATGAATGAAATGTAGCAATGAGACATGTATGTGTGTATTTGCATGAAGTATCTATAAACTATATGTTCAAAAAGGAATTACTGAATGGGTTTTCCAAAAACTTGAATCAATTCATTATGGTATTAAGCTCCAAAACACCAAGTGATCATCACAGATACAGATTCCAACCTTTTCCTCTCTCTTTCTTTCTTTCTTTCTTTCTTTCTTTCTTTCTTTCTTTCTTTCTTTCTTTCTTTCTTTCTTTCTTTCTTCATTTAATTTGTGTACTTTACAGATAAATCAGGATGTAACAAAGACCTTCCCAGAATGGTTCTACTGGTTCTAAACTAACCATTTCTGGAATTTACTTATAGAAATCTGGAAGGATTTTGAATGGAATTTGGTTTTGTCAGAGCAAATACGGATATATCTTAAGTGATATTTGGCAGCTAGCAACAGCCAAATTTGCCTATGATTCATGATTTAGAGAAGTTGGGTGGATGGGGGAAGGGAAGGGAAGGGAAGGGAAGGGAAGGAAGGGAAGGGAAGGGAAGGGAAGGGAAGGGAAGGGAAGGGAAGGGAAGGGAAGGGAAGGGAAGGGAAGGGAAGGGAAGGGAAGGGAAGGGAAGGGAAGGGAAGGGAAGGGAAGGGAAGGGAAGGGAAGGGAAGGGAAGGGAAGGGAAGGGAAGGGAAGGGAAGGGAAGGAAGGGAAGGGAAGGGAAGGGAAGGGAAGGGAAGGGAAGGGAAGGGAAGGGAAGGGAAGGGAAGGGAAGGGAAGGGAAGGGAAGGGAAGGGAAGGGAAGGGAAGGGAAGGGAAGGGAAGGGAAGGGAAGGGAAGGGAAGGGAAGGGAAGGGAAGGGAAGGGAAGGGAAGGGAAGGGAAGGGAAGGGAAGGGAAGGGAAGGGAAGGGAAGGGAAGGGAAGGGAAGGGAAGGGAAGGGAAGGAAGGGAAGGGAAGGGAAGGGAAGGGAAGGGAAGGGAAGGGAAGGGAAGGGAAGGGAAGGGAAGGGAAGGGAAGGGAAGGGAAGGGAAGGGAAGGGAAGGGAAGGGAAGGGAAGGGAAGGGAAGGGAAGGGAAGGGAAGGGAAGGGAAGGGAAGGGAGGGAAGGGAAGGGAAGGGAAGGGAAGGGAAGGGAAGGGAAGGGAAGGGAAGGGAAGGGAAGGGAAGGGAAGGGAAGGGAAGGGAAGGAAGAGAAGAGAAGAGAAGAGAAGAGAAGAGAAGAGAAGAGAAGAGAAGAGAAGAGAAGAGAAGAGAAGAGAAGAGAAGAGAAGAGAAGAGAAGAGAAGAGAAGAGAAGAGAGAAAGAAAAGAAAAGAAAAGAAAAGAAAAGAAAAGAAAAGAAAAGAAAAGAAAAGAAAAGAAAAGAAAAGAAAAGAAAAGAAAAGAAAAGAAAAGAAAAGAAAAGAAAAGAAAAGAAAAGAAAAGAAAAGAAAAGAAAAGAAAAGAAAAGAAAAGAAAAGAAAAGAAAAGAAAAGAAAAGACAAAGCCTACAAATTTTGGTCATAGTTGAAATTTTTCCTTTGGTGTAAAAGTAGTAGGAAAAGGAGAAAGAATGTGGAGAAAAACATGTATAGATTGCATGTAAATTCAGGACACAGAGATGAAAGTATTTCTGCATGATTTTACATGGTTCTAATGAAAAACAGTTGCTAATAAGAAGTGACTGGTTAAATTGTGTCAATGACCAGTACCATTCTGCATGTTCTGCCAGGCACCCTCTGAGGAGTGCTGGAGCTCAGCCAGAATGAAATGACCATGGTCAAGGTCATAGGTCCTCATATGCCAAGCAGTGCAGTCTGGTTCCTAATCTTTACAAACTCCCCTTTTCCATGGGGAAGCAAACTGTAATATACTCAGCTGTACATGTTAGTATTTTTAATCCTTATCTCCTTTTAGTGTAAAAATAAAGCTAGTAGTTATTTTTTGTTTCATTATTAAGCCCTTGGTTTTTACAAGGATTTCAGAACTTGGCCTAGATTAGAAACAAAAATAGTAAGAGCTCTTTTTCACAAGAAACAAGATTTAAAGGTATTAGGGGGTATATGCCCTCCTTTTTAGCAATCAGCACAGGGATATTTATTTTTTTTCTGCCCTGAAAAAGAAAAAAAAAACACAATGCAGTAGCTCAAATCATTTTTCCCCGTTTTTCTAAATACTGTTTGTAGTAATATTCCACTAACAGACACAGAAGAGAGTTATGTCCTTTCACAGGTTCTTTTTTTTTTTTTCCTGGCTAAAATTGGACTTACTATGAATAGTTGGTATGCAGCCCAGTTCAGGGGGATTGGACTGAATGTTGAGACAGGTGTATTTTTGGCTCAGCTGCAATTTTGGCTCCAGTATGCAATTGTGGTCTCTTTCATCAGTTTTCCCTCCTATCCTAGTTTGTCTGTTCTACTTAAATAAAATCCTTGAATTTTAAAACATGACATCTTACTATGTATTTATAAGTAACAATACCCAAAATATTGCTTTGTGCTTGAATCCTTCTGTTCTGTTAGGATTAAAATAACAGCAGCCTTTCAATGGTCGCCTCTTCAGAGGAGTTGGGCAGCTTTGACATCATGCTTTATTCTTAAATTGAGCTTTGGAGCTGTAGCAGTCAAACTATTATGTGTGGGCATGCGAATGCAGGAACAAATGGAAATGGCTACACCAGGAGTCTGGAAATCGTTATGTTACTGCCATCACAGACAGCCACATTGTACAATTCTTTCCAGAATCAGGGCCTCAGCTTGAACCACCACTATGCTCTCCAGCTTTTGCAGAAAACAAAATCTGGCTTTTTTTTTTTTTTATTTTTTTTTTTAAGATTTCTGGTGGTTATGATTCCATACTGGTGCCACTGCCAACTGTTCAGTGGCTTCATCAATCTTTGGTTCTGCTGCCATCCAGTTTCTTCTCCATTCTTTGGTGCTGGTAACCAAATTCTACAATGTAAGACCAAATCAGTTATAATGGGACAGTGCTATTTTCACTTGGTTCTCCCACCCCCATTCTCTCTCCTAACTTACAGTATTTTTGGAAATAGATGAAGTGCCAAAAAACATCTGATGTGGTGCTTAAATACTCTAGCACCTGCTCTCTGGCATTCTGACATTGGCGTACTTCTCAGTCTATTAGTTAGAAGTAGAGAATGGCTTGGATTGGAAGGGACCTTAAAGATCACCTAATTAAATGTTCATGCTCAGCTTTGTGTTGTTTAATCTGTCTTTCAGAAGAAAAGGGCAATAGATTTGCATATTCTTATTACTGTTCATGAGGCTGGACCATTTCACAGGGAATGCCTCTCTTCTACTCCTTGTCCTCCTATGTATTCTGGGAGCAGGTGACAAAGGCAACGAAAGGACTCCTTGTCCCAGACAGCACAAGGCCTGCATGCCCACAAAAGACCACTGAGTTACAAAAAAAAACAAAAACAAACAAAAGAAAAAGAAAGAAAGAAAGAAAGAAAGAAAGAAAGAAAGAAAGAAAGAAAGAAAGAAAGAAAGAAAGAAGGAAAGAAGGAAAGAAGGAAAGAAGGAAAGAAGGAAAGAAGGAAAGAAGGAAAGAAAGAAGGAAGGAAAGAAGGAAAGAAAGAAGGAAAGAAAGAAGGAAAGAAAGAAGGAAAGAAGGAAAGAAGGAAAGAAGGAAAGAAGGAAAGAAAGAAGGAAAGAAAGAAGGAAAGAAAGAAGGAAAGAAAGAAAGAAGGAAAGAAGGAAAGAAGGAAAGAAGGAAGGAAGGAAGGAAGGAAGGAAGGAAGGAAGGAAGGAAGGAAGGAAGGAAGGAAGGAAGGAAGGAAGGAAGGAAGGAAGGAAGGAAGGAAGGAAGGAAGGAAAGAAAGAAAGAAAGAAAGAAAGAAAGAAAGAAAGAAAGAAAGAAAGAAAGAAAGAAAGAAAGAAAGAAAGAAAGAAAGAAAGAAAACTTGCTTCCAGAAAGGATGCCAGGTGAGACAGTTATTTAGGAAATAGCCAGCTGTGTCAGGTCAAGGAACCACCATCTAAAAACACCAGAGATGGAGTTTCCAATCTGGTCCATGCTATAACTGCAGCATGCATTTGCAAAAATTCCTTTCAGAAGAGCTGGCCAAGTGCACTACCTGTGGCAATATTTGTCATGACCAGCTTTCCTCAATCTAGAGCACATTATATTTTTGGTATCTCTCCCTCATTAGTACCTCTTAGAAAATGCAGCTTTTTTAATTAATTCAACCAATCACGGCAAATAAATTCTCTCACTTCTTTATCCACTCTCATCTCATAGCTCTGCTGATTCACAAGTAAATAAAGTAATTCCAATTACAATGGTTACTGCTGCCTTTTCATTCCTTCCTAGATTTTAACAGCTTAAGGGACCATTCGCTCACCTTAACTTGACATGAAAAGAGCCATGTAAATTGCCTGAAGTTCACAAAAGACAGTAAAAAAGCATATATATATATATATAAATATATATATATATATATAATATAAATATATATATATATAAATATATATAATATATATATAATATTATATATATATATATATATATATATATATAAAAGCATTTATATATATATAAAATAAAAATAAATACATAAATAACGGAAAGACTAGTTAGTAAGTTGGAAGGGAAAAGGCAGCTACTTTATTTTTATACTTAAAAAGTGTACCTGCTTTCTGAACAGACAATTTAACCTGCTCTTGAACTTCCCAAAAATCTTCACATGCCCTGCAGACATGTGAAAGATTCTGGTTCCATCAGATTTGAATTCCTGAGAATAAGCTTTGGTCTTCTGGGACAACAGTGCTCAAGCCCAGAAGCTTGGCATTCTGTATCTTGCCACGTTGACATAAAAGGCAACTGGGTCTTCAGTCTTGCACTGGAGACTCTTACCTGTTCTGCGTTCATGGAAAAGTGAGTCCCAGAAGCCAAGGTGATGGAAAAAACTTACTCTGCCAACTGTGCATATGAGCTTAATCCACAGTCAAATGTATGGTGTAGGTGCCTGCCTGCCTACAGAACATGAGCTTAAGATTTGTAGACCTCACCAGTAAAAAGGAAAATAGTTAAACAACAAAGGTGTTTCAGGCCTCATTTTTTTATTATCTTAATGTAGTTGGTTTCTTTAGAGAAGCAGAGCAATTTGCCTCTGCTTCTCAATGGTTAAAACTACAGGGAAAGACTAATAAACTGAACAATAGAACCCTGGAGCCTGCAGAGATTGGGTCCAGTTTGTACAAAGAAAAAAAAAAAAAAAAAAAAAGAAAGAAAGAAAGAAAGAAAAAAAAAAAAAAAGGCCTTCTTTTTAAATTTACCACAACCTCATGACTAGAACCACAGGAGAAGGCCCACACATAGTTTGGCCATTAATTATATTAATTTTTATTTTTACATCCTTTTGGCAGTGTATTTTGATGGCAGGAGCAACTGAATGAAATCAGAAAACAGAGTTGGGGACCATTCTGAGTCACTTCTTGCTTTCCCTGTCTCCTCTTAGGGATTGGCAGACTCTGGACTTATTTCTGGAATTTCCTGAGCATTTTCCATTAAGTGCTGACTTGCAGTCAGCAGACTGTATCAGAGCAGTATTCAACATCACAAAGAATCAGATCCCATAGCTGAATCCAGCCAAGCTGACTTGCAACTTTTCAGCAGTGATCCACTACGAGCAGGGGGACAGAGTACCAGGGAGTGGCTGGATGTTTTGCACGTGTTCCACATTTTGTGGGCACAAGTATGACCATGTGTCACAGCAATACACTCTGACTTAGTTTGAAGGTTAAAAACTATCATCTTTATTTAATCCATTCATTGTAGCTGAATGCTCATTGATCATATGTGGGAGTGCAGATCACCTGTTCGTTAGACATGAGACACTTACTTATCTCTCTGTATTGTCAAATACAATATTAGCTAATTTATAGTAGAGAATCTTTACCACCAATATGTGTGTTGAACCTCATTTGAACCTATTTCACACCCATACCACAACTCAGCTTGCTCTGCATAATAGGTATGTATTAATTATATATTATATATATTATATATACCTAAGATGTATTTTAGCTAGAAGGAACTCCCTCGATTTTCATAAATATGGTTAGCTTCCAAAAGTAGCAATGAAAACAAACAAACAAACAAAAAACCACCTAATTTTAATTTCTTACTGGTAAAGGTAACATAGTTCTCATTGATTAACAAAGACATGATACCACAAAATTCTACTAAATCATTTTTCAATTGTGTTTCCAAAAATAAATTTGTTTTAATACTTAATGTTAGAAAAGGATCAAAATCAGACACAACATTCCTAGAAATCTTAAAGCACCAACTCTCAATTTCTCTAAAGGGATTTCATCTCAATTTCATATTCAGCATTATTTATTGCTTTGGTGCAGGTAAAAGTATTAAATCATTGCCATGCTTAATGTAAAGAAAGGTGAGTAGCTGCATTTTAAACTAACTTGTAATTGCTGAAAGCATAAGGGCCACTTCTTCAGTAGTCATTGAAATCAGTAGTTAAACAATGACAGATGTGTAGCAAACAAGCAATGTCACCTCCCTGTGAGGACAGTGTTTATCACCTTTAAAGTAATCGCTCAGATTTTTCAAGATTAAACATAAGATGTGTGAAAGGCCGTATCTTCCCTTTTCCATCTAGGTGCCACAGGATATGGGAACCTACTCCGGCTTCACAGGTAGGGAAAGATTCATATCAGCTGGAGAGAGGCCAGGCAACCAGAATGGCAAGAAACCCAGAGCTCATGTACCATAAGGGAAGGCTGAAAATCTAGTGGTGGTCAAAAACAAGTAAGAGAGACTTGGGTTTAGAACTTCAGGGAAAAAATTTCTCATGATGAGAGTAATGAAACTCTGGGGTAGATTGCCAGCTGAAGTTGTTGATTTACACCTATCAATGGAGAATTTTAAGAACACATTGGGTAGATACCATCATGAATAATGTACATATCATTTTTCCATCAGAAAGGCAGACAGACAGTGTCCTTCTGAAATACAGAATCCTGAGATGAAACCTATTTTCTTTGCTTCTGTTATGGCCATTGTTTTTATGGCCTAGGAATTAAGTAATCAGCTGTAGACCTTTAGGATTTGGGGGGAACAAATCTTACTTTTTTTATCTTTTTCCTGTAATTTAATTTTATTTTTTTTATCCTCTCTCCATTTTGGTTCACATGAAATGGAAACACTTCGTCCTACTGTTAGCTCAACTGTCCATAATCCTTCTCCCAAATCTGTGCAAGGTATGCTCTTTTTTTTTTCTTGTGTGTTTCCAGAGTGTGTCCCTGCAAATTTATGTGAAATCCATGCTGGATTCTGCATTAGAATCATCTACCTTGCAGTGGTGGAAACAATTCTCTTCCTGCAGAAGATGTCAAGATTCTTTACCTCTGAGCTTCCAATCCCCAAATTAGCAAAAGCAAAACTTCTATTATATTCAGCCTCAGCCACCATCAACTTGACAGTTAGTGGATTCTCTCTTTCTGAACTGCTGTAGATCCCATTAAAAAACAGGCATATGTCAAAACTTGAAGTTATTTGTTACTCCTACAAAAGTAACTCCCAGAAGTTTCATTATACATTTCAGTAGCAGTAGGACTACTTCATTTACTGGGAAAAGATTTTTCTCTCTCTCTCTTTTTTTTTTTTTTTTCCTTTGCATGACAGTTCTCATAGAATACTAAATAATGCCAGCAGGATTTAAAATTGAATTCAGAATTATTTTAATTACCTTAAATGTTTTACTTTTTTTCAAACTAAATGCATAAATAGTATCTGCTCAAACATGCCTAGCAGGATGCATTTAAATACTTCATGCAGATAGTCTGTTCCCTGCTTCCTTGTTTGGTTTGGTTTTCCCTTTTTGTTTAAAAAGAAACAACAACAACAACAACAAACTAGTAGTGAATGAATGAAAAATAATTATGCAAATATGCTAAATCCAGTTGACAGGCAGGATGCAGGCAATGCTAACGCAAAGCTGGTAAGCTGAGGGCAACATCTAGATTTCATTATTTATTAGGGGCCGGATCTGAAAAGGCATTTAGGCACCCAGAGAGACAGTCAGGCAATCAGGCAGTAATACTTACAGAAACACCTAAGGGAATTAGGTGTGTTATTCCTGTACAATTTTACTGATGGCAATGTGGGTGAATTAGTGGGTGAAATTAGTAAGCAGTGGCACTCTACACTAATCTACTACATGATTTAGCAATCCTGTGCCTTTCTCTGAGAGCAAATCACAAGTGCAAAACAAGTGCCATATTTATGCATACACCTACACTTTGTAAGATTATTGCATGCTGTATCAAAGTAAATAACATTTTGTACTGTATATGGAAACTCTACCAGTAATGGTTTTATTTGTTATTGAAATGCTATTGAAAATTATGGATTGTGAACTATAATTTTAGTGGTAAAAACAAACCTATTTCCAAGCCTCTCTGCAAAGGTGTGTCATAAACCAGGGCAAAAAGTGTATCATAGAATCATAGAATATCCCAAGTTGGAAGGGACCCATAAGGATCATCAAGTCCAACTCCTGGCACCTCACAGGTCTGCCCAAAAGTTTAGACCATGTGACTAAGTGCACAGTCCAATCATTTTTTAAATTCAGACAGGGTTGGTGCAGTGACTTCATCCCTGGTGAGCCTGTTCCAGTGTACAACCACCCTCTCAGTGAAGAACCTCTTCCTGACGTCCAGCCTAAACTTCCCCTGCCTCAGCTTAACACCATTCCCATGGGTCCTATCACCGGTGTTTACAGAGAATAGGTCACCTGCCTCCCCACTGCCCCTTGCGAGGAAGTTGTAGACGGCGATAAGGTCTCCCCTCAGCCTCCTCTTCTCCAGGCTGAATAGGCCCAGTGCCCTCAGCCACTCCTCATGTCTTCCCCTCTAGGCCCTTCACCATCTTCATCGCCCTCCTCTGGACACTCTCCAACAGTTTCATGTCCTTCTTGTACTGTGGTGCCCTGAACTGCACACAGTACTCGAGGTGAGGCTGGACCAGCACAGAGTAGAGCAGGACAATCACCTCCCTCAACCAACTAGCGATGCTGTGCTTGATGAAATGAGAAAGGATTCTGTAGTTAGCATTTTTCTCCTGGAAAAGCCTGAAGAAAAAAAGGAAAAAGAAAAAGCAATGAAATTAATATTTCTGTATACAATTTATGAAAGACATAAGGGTTTTGACATAGTTATTTATGGGTGCTGACATTCATAAAAGGGATTTAAACATGAGAATTACATTGTAAGGAAGTCCATATTTATGTGTTGAGGTAGGTTGGTAATTGTAAATAAATAAATGTGCAAATAAATAAATGTGTAAATAAAGTAGTTGAAGGATTCCAAACAAAACAGATCCTTAACTCTGTCATTTTCAGTAGTTTGCTATAAAACTCACACAACAAATATATGTCGGGTCCAGTCTACTGAATAGTCACTTTACTGAGTTGGACAATGGATTAAGGACAACACATAACACTGGCAGGTGGCATCTTTTTAGGAGGGATTCCAACCACTTGGAAGGACAAGGTTAGCACTTACACTTACAGAGATCCTAAAATGTTACTGAAATAATCCAAAACCAAAACCATGAAATTCTAAGGAGAGATATCCTTGGGAATGAAGAAAACCAACACAAAATGTAGGAAACCTAACCAGTAAAAAATATGGCAGTAATAGGGAATTTAAAATCTGATAGGATCGAACGCTATGCTGAGTAAAAAGGCCAGTATCATTCTGGAGTGTGTTAAATGGTGGGTCATAAGGAAGGCATGGAGGTCCTTATTCTGTCCTACATGGCAGTAGTAGTGTTTTGTGAATGGCAACTGAAGAAAAGATGCAGACAAATAAGGGTCTAGGCAAGAACAGAAACAGTCATAGGAAGTTTAAAAACATGACAGAAAATCAAAAGAACTGGGTTGGAAAGTTTAGGAAAAAAAAAAAAGAGGAAAAGAGGACAAATTTTGTAACTATCTCCTAGTATGTAAAAAGTAAGTTATGAAGAGAATGTTCATCAGTTACTCTCCATGTTCACCCAATGTAGGAAAGAAATCACTGGTTTAAATTTTGAAAAGGGAGAAAGAGATTATATTTAATTAAATAAAATTAGATTAGATTAGATTAGACACAAAGAAACACTTTCCAGCTGTAAGGATTGTTAAAGCTGGAAGAGGCTGCCTACAGAGGTTATTTAACCTCATAATTGAAGGCTTCTGTGAACAGATCAGACAAAGATTGGATAGATGGTCAGAGTACATTAGGCCTTCTCTCAGAGCAGGAAGACTGAATAGATGACTTTTAAAGATGCCTTTCAGTCCTACGTTACTATCACTTAAAAACTATATTCTTAAATTATCCTGAATCCACAGTTATTTATTTAACTAACTCACTTTGAAAAGATTTAATGCATTCAGTAGCTCTTACTGATCATGTCAATATCAGATAACACATTTGAGGTTTTGTGTTCCAGTATGAAAGCCTTCATTTAAAAACAAAATTATAAATAAACAGATTTTACATTTCTAAACAAAAATAAATAGATAGATAAAAGAGAGAGCTCCCTTTGAAATTAAAGTCATGATTTGTGTTGATTGCAAGATGTTCAGGATTTCAATTTTTTATTGTCTATCACAGAGAAATATACTTGAATTCTCATCAGATTTTTGAAAAATTCAAGTCAATGTTAGTGGGACTTGCTAAGCAAATACCTACTACATACATACACCGTTATGTGTCTGCCAGTTAAATGTCCATTTTAAATATTGTGCTACACAGTTGGAGTGTTAGCAAACTAATTTGTTTGCATATAGAATTTTCAGAGGTATTTCTACAGGGATTATATATAACCTTGCCATTATATCCTCTTAAAGTCACACAGTGGAACAGCATTTTTAACTACACAAATTTTTGGACATGCACTGGTTTTGTCTGCTAATGCCTAACATTCCGCTAAGGAAGTAGCCTTATCTGAACCTTCATGTCATGACAGACACTTTGCTGAGATTAATGTCAGTAATCTATATACAAGGCTTTCAGTTTGAAAGCAGTAGGATTTACAGAAGTAAACTTTTTCCAGGTGACAACGTGATTTAAATAGACTTTTGTAGGTAATGTTGTAAATGTTACAATTACACACATTTCAAAGGGAGAAAATTTTTCATTTTAACATTCAGCCAAGTTAATTCTTCCTAAAATTAAAAACAAATCTGCTCTCCAAAGGCCAAAAGAAGGTCTGAAAAAAGGCAAAAGGTTTGAAGAGGTTGCTCTTCAGGCACCAAAATGATCTGCAATGTGGATACCAATAGGCAGCTACAAATGGATAAAAATAGCACCATGCAGATTCCTGGCAAGAGATACAGCAGTCTGCTGACAATTAGTTTTTACATCTGTGGCTTTTTTTGGATCAAGAATTGTGCCTCCTTCCTTTCTCCCTGTCTTCTCCTTCTCATAGCTGCTGCATTCAAATACCTTCTATAATAATGATTCTCTCATTGTGTGCATATGTTTGAGAATTCATACCTTATAGGCTAATGATTGGCTTTTCCTCTCCTAACATGGAGTTGTCAGTAGGTATTAATAATACTGTAAAAGAGATAACTGTATTTCCATAAATTGACCTTCTCTGATGATGACTTCACCCCATTTTCTTCAGTTCAGTTTAATGACTTGAAGAGTGCTCAGTGATGAAACCATTCCTAAGCATAAATTATTCACCACAGGAAAAAAAAAAAGAAAAAGTTCCATTTCACTCTTTTCCATCAGTAACCGAGCCTCTGTAGGTGAATTTTCTGTAGAGGGAGAACAATCCTTCTGACCCTCATATAAACTAATTCACTTAAAAATGAGATAACCAACAAGCATAGGAGCAAATTATAGCTTGTATTGCTAAAAAAATAAATACATACCATCTACATGTTAACATTTGTATATTTGGTAGTAGCCCTTAAGTTGAATTTCTGAAAGGATGATTTTTCTAATATCTGTCCATTATTTGTGCTATCAAAACATCAAAATTGGAATTCACTGTAGGGAAAAAAATCTCAGTTGTTCACAGGAATTTTCCAGCTGTGGATATCTACTGCTTTTCCCTGGTGTTGCTTTTGACCACTTTGATGATTTCTTGGGTCTGCTGGAGGTGCTGGGGTAGAGCCAGCCTACTGCTGGACAGTACTGTCAGCCACTGTGTCATTTTGCTTGGACTGTGGGAAGATCTAAATGCGCTCTGTGGTGACCCACAAATTCTCAGCCAGCAAATGAGAATGTGCACCACACAGGGGAGCCTGTCTGCAGCTCCAAAAGATCTTCACTGCACAGGGACGTCTGTTTTCTGATCTTTTTTTTTTTTTTTTTTTTTTTTGATGTACATCACAGCCTCACCAGATTAAAACTGCGTGCCTTTGGGGATACTGCAAGGTCTGCTTAAGAGTATACACTGCCATGAATGAAAAACAGGTTTGAATTTATGCTGTGTATGAGGTCAGAGAGCAGAGTTTCGTTTTCGTCAACACAACTTCTTCTTATGATAATAAACCATTATAGGATGAAATATTTCCAGAGATTTTTGTAAATTACTTTCCCACTTAGGTACATTAAAACATCACATTTCCTTCCATTTTAAAATTTATCCCTTCAAAGATATCCGTTTCCCGAATGTTGTTGGGAAACTCATTGTGAAGTCACAAGACAGAAAAAGGCATGACATGCAGAAATAAAAGGAAAGCTGTTGTATATATGCATCATAATCTTCTGATATTGGAGAGAGCATAATCTGATATTAGGAACTACCTGTCTGTTCCAAGAGTTCCCAAATTATGAAGATATATATCAAGTCTAGTAGACCATCATATTTTAGCAATTTGATGGATTTCCTCTTGCCTTTTATTACTGTGTAACCGCACAGAAGTTGCAATTCCTGAAGAGTCCCAGAATGGTAAATGCAGTTCAGGTCTGGGCACTTGCTGGTTTCTGCACTTTGAAAAGTAATTGAATAGGAACAAGTACAAGTGCAATTGAATATGTAGGCTAGAGGCACTAAGTTGCAGCCTCAAAGAGGTCATGCTGAAATGAATTTTTAAAAAGGACTATAAAATTGCATCTAAGATAGATGGGGTGCAAAAGCAATATTTAAATGAAATTGTTATGGATATAAGTCACTTGCCAGGCATTCTAACTATTTCCAACATAAAATATGTTTTCACTTCATGTATAAAACATTGTTATTATTCACATCCTGTGTCATGTTAACATATTAAAACTTAAATGTTTAATGCATATATTAAAATTTTGTGTCATCATTAACACCACTGATGAATACCCTTTAACAAAAATAATGGAAAAGATATGTCAAGGCAGATAATTTTTACAATTAGAATAAAAATATGTAACTTAAAGTGTGATAAAACCGTTTAATTCAAAGTTTCACAATCTCCTCTCCTTGCTCATGGGAATCCAACTGCCATTTGTTTTCCTATTAAACGACATTTCAAATACTTTATTATAAACATAAATCACATCCCTTTTTGAGCAGGGAAATGACAAACTAAATTTGAGGTCTGACTTGCATTTCTATGCTCGACCCCAGACTAAACAGATGAGCAGTTGCTTTATAGATTGTATTTGATGGATAAACAAAGAGATGCAGTAGGTTATGGAAAACATGTCACTTGGAACTGACATCTGCCCTCATAATTCATGAGTGCCTTACCCTGCCATGTCACCTCAGCAGACATCAGTTCCCCTGTCCTGGTTTGCAACATCCTTGGTGAGAAATTTGGTCTTTTTTAGAGTAAAGCTACCTCTTGTAAAATTCATACATTCCCTTAAGGGGTGAATGTTCTGTTTCATGTGGTCAGGCAGGCGGTGAGAAATGCCCTTGGTACTGGTATGGGGAGGGGAGGGTGTACAGGATGGCATATAGAAGCTTGGTAAAGTGAGTGTGTAGGCAGAGATGTGATCAGAAGTATGCTCAGGGTGTCCTTTGTATGGGAATGCCATCGTCCAGGTGAGACTACTCCAGTGAGTGAGATACCACTTGGTCTGAGGACGGACTGCATGTCAGATATTGGAGAGCTGATGTGTGCTGGCTTTGCCGTCCCTTTGACCAACTTTTGGTTGTGCTAGGGAATTTACCAATGAGAAATAATCAGGCATGGGTGGACACCACCCCGTCCCAGTTTCTTGGTCATTGGACATGCTTAAATTGAACCTTCCAGAGAAAATTTTTTCCATTGCTAATGATTTCCCTTCCCAGGTAAAGCACACCTGCCTGACACGTGGGAGATGCTGGTGATTGCAGTTTCATCAACACTTCTCCTGTAAGCCCACATAGAGTGAATTCACACACAAGTGCCACCAATGCAAAAACCAGATTGATCATCTCTAGCTGGGTGATAAATCCAGGCTAGAAATTTTAAAACTGTGACAAAACTAGGTTTGATTGTGTCATTTTTAGAGATGCTTTTGGGTTCCACTGAATTTACTTGAATTCAAAAAGTGAGTGTTCACAGTAATGATGGCTTTACAATTAGAGAAAGGAAATCAATAATCCTGAAATAGCTGAAACCTACATGATGCAGCATCTTTATTGGGAAGTCTCTGTTGTTTGTACCAAAGGATTTCTAGCTTTTCCATTTTTATTATCAGTTTTATGAGGATTGATGTTTGGGTATTTTTAACCTAATGTCTGAATAAAATTGGACAGTCGAGTGGTTAAAAGATCATTTCTGCTTTTCTATTAATATGGTTCATTTCTTGACCATTCAGCTACAGAGAAAAATTTAAGGATATGTCTCATAAAGGTTCAATCAAAACAATAGATAAATGAAACTTCAAGCATCTATATTTTCAGTAATCTTCTTGGATTTTAATCCAGTTTTAGTATTTTGTGGTCTGACTCAAGATTTTTGAAAGCCTGGTGTGTGTGATATCAATGCTCTTGTGGTGTAAAGATACTGTCAGCACATATTTGGAATGAACTGCATAATTCATTCATGAGTAATACATTTAGCCCAAACACATACTGAGACAAAATATTTTACCACATCATTCATTTTTATTTAGGTGATATGTGCTTGTAAACTATAATGAAGAAACACTAGCATCTCTCCATCTTGCAAGAGCATAATATCCCTTAGTGTTTCATCTGTAATTGTGGGTGACAAAATTAGTTTATGCTGATTACTTGCCAAATTAATTGCAAGAGTAAGGAGAGTGTCCTGCTAAAATGTAAAGCACAAACAATCTTACTGCTTTTGTGATGCAAATCAATAAATGGTGTTAAATATTTGCTTTCTGCCTAATGTTTTTCTATCTTTCACTAGCACAAAATGACTTAGGAACAGCTGTTTAATACTTGTTTCACACAGGTGGATCATATTTGTTTCTGAGAGAGGGAGAGCCAGAGAGATTTATAGGACTTCAAAAATTCCTATTATACAAGTTCACTTTTAAAAAGCTTTCCCTTAATAGCTTTTAATCTTTCCTCTGTTACTTGAAGACCTTTTTTTCCAATTGCATCTTTCTTAGGAAAAAATCTTGGAATGTATTTGCTGTTGATGTAAGTGGTAGGAATATCAGGAATTTGTGCTGGTAAAATTGTACATAAAAGTAGGTATTCAAAATCAGTTGGTGTGATGGTGATGTTCACAGTACCTTAAAAGCCAAGCAACAGCAACAGCTCAATAAAAAGTACATAGGTTTTTCCTCATCTTTTCTGGGATCAGTTGGTTTAGTGGTAGTTAATATGAGGGGAAAAAAAAATTATATTGACCAGGGGATGGAAACCATTTTGAAATAAGCTTTCTTCTGAAGGAATTCTGCAATTGAAAGTGTGCACCAGTAAGTAGGAAAGGAGGAATATTTATTTCAAATACTTGATGGTGAAAATGCCATTATACGTTTACAACACCCCAATGTAATATAAAATATCAGATTCTAGTGAATCCTGATTACATGTACAGTGTAATATATAATTTTCTGAAACAAACTGTTCATGATAAAAAGCTACTTTCTATAAAAATAGATTTTGTAAATATATATTTTTTAAAAGCAAATATGCATCAATTATTTTTTAAAAAGACATTTGTTGAAAAATACATTCTTAAGATTTGCAATACAAGTGTTTTTCCTATAACATTTTTTCTGCAAGCTAGTTAAATCACAGTTGTCTTTTACCCTGTAATATATCTAAAAAGCAATGTCTAAAATGTAATGTAAATGTCTACAACATGTAAAAATAACACCTAAGAAAGTTATGCCAGCTTAAATCAAGTTATGGTCATACAAAAGAACATGAAGAAAATATGACTGTAATTTTCACCTAAGTATTAGAATCTATATTCTAGAAATAAAAAAGCATGCATTAAAATGCCAATAAAAAATAAAAATAAAATAATAATAATAAAAAGATGGAGCTTATAATCATGATATCATCATAAAAATTGGGCAATTATATCAGAAATAAAAGTTAACTATTTAATTATTACACAATTTCACATCTATTTAGGAAAAATACATTTATTTGAAATGTAGTAGGTACACATCAATAATGTCACAAAATGTTAATAGGGCAACTTTAAAAAGAAATCAGATAATGTTTCATTATAAATATTTTTTCTGTAGCTTTTATATACTAAAGCAAAAAAAAAATAATAATCTAGAAGTGGATTTACAAGGACAGTGAGATACAATCACCATATTTTATTGAATTGGGTTATGTATTCCCTAAGATTTATCTTGGAAAATCCCAGTGTACTTGATCAATACAAATTAAAACAACTGCTGTTTTACACATTGCACTATGAACAGATACCTGCTGTAGTCAACACTGACTACCTAAGTTGTCAGTTTGACAAACCAGGGCGATGGAGTTCGTGTCTTTTTCCTGTTCTCAGGATGCAGCTTTATAGTGTTTCACAAATCACTGCTCTGTAACTGTTCTCTACTGCTGAATTTCAAAGCCGCTTTCTGCATTCATGTGTATATATCTTTACAGAACCAGGCACATATAAATCAGCACGCTACAAATCTCAGCTTCTGTCTGATTACAGCAGCCCTGAGCACCTGGCAGCTTCCACCACGGCTGGTGACAGCAACTGAATCATCTGTGCAACTTCTGAGTCAGCTTGGGTACCGACATGGGCAGTCTCTACACCAGTACTTTTGGAAGACCAGGGAGCATTCTCTGGCAATGACATCAACCAACATAAAACAACTCCTCTCACCTGAAATAATGGCTAGACTTTTCCCCTAAAATGGACTAGCTACATGCAGACAGCCTACTGGAAATGGTCGATGTCCTCAAAAAGCTCCCAAAGCTTTTTGGAATTGTTTGGGACAACACTAACCAATAGTGCTAGCTAGTCCCAGCCATGCCACAGCCTGAGCTGACAATTCAATAGCACACAGGATCAAGGTCCAGTGCTAAGGAATATTCCCTGACAGCTTTTAGTTCAACAGTATGAATTTGTCCACAGAAACCAACTTTACCTATTATGAAAATATTATTATTATTTCTTTAGCAGCCCAGGAAAGCAAAATGGAGAAAATACTTAAGTGATATGAAAAGCTGTCTTTCAGTTCCTCATGATAACAGACATTCAGAGTATCTCAAAGCTGTTTCCAGACTCTACATATTTTACTTACATTTTAGGCAGGCCAGTGTTTCTATGGCAAAGCTCTAACCAAACACCTGGGAGTAAATGAGTGTTTAACTAAAAACTGTCAAATATAGCTTTTTGTGTTTATTTATATGTGAATTTTCACTCAACTAATGCACTACAAATTATTGTTTAATTATGAAAGCATGCCACAAAGTCACAAATGCCATCAAAACAGAAAATAAGGAAGGAAAGTCACAGAACACTGTTTTTCTAATTGGACAGAAAGTAAAGTATACAGTGGCTTCAGCTATTTAACGGTAATCAAAGCCAACAGGCTGAGCTGCTGGAAACACCCACAAACTGGGGAGGGAAAAGTGCCTTCATGTGACTTTTGATATTCCTGAAGCTGATAATCTAATGCCAGCACTAGAAGAAAGTGTGCCAAAGTATGCCTTTTGCTATATTTTGGTGAACATTAAATCTGGTCATGAGAGTCTCATGAGCTCGGTGTGACCGTTGTTTTAAGAGTTTGAGCTCAAATACTCAATTTCAAAGTTCAGACTGTTTCTGTCATTCCAGAAAGGCAGTCCGTGTCCCTTATTTTCTCGGGGGTGGGTGCCAAGCCCTTCTTGGCTGAGTCAGCATTCCTCTCCAGAAGGTTTTGCACTGAAAAGTAGGCTGACCACCCTAATGACTTACTTCTGCTTCTGCTTCCATTGTTTGCAGTGAGGCAATTCAGCTTGATTTAGCATAGGGGGCCCTCTCCTGTTTGTAGTAGTAAGCTATGACGTGAATGGGGGAAATAGAAGACATCCTTAAGCACTAAGGGGAAAGTACTTTTGGGGAGGTTGAAGAAGGCTAAAAGGATGGATCTGAAGGGACTGTGAGAAGAGTGCATGAAAAATGAGGAATGGGCAACAGTTGTTGAAAAACAGACAGTATGTGAGTGTATAATAAAAGAGAGTTGGAAGTGTCCAGGCAGAATATGAGATGCAGTGAGTAGACTGAAAAAGAATGGCACTGCAAAGCCTCAAAAGATCATAAGGTGTTAATGTATATTAATTGCTAATATGTACAGATATATGTAGGCATCCTTATAAAGTGTACTTATAAATGCTATATTACTAGGTAATACATAGAAACTGCATAATGAATAACTTATTTATATTTATATTTCCTTATTTATATTATTATCTTCCTTATTTATATTTATAGTTCATGATTTGGACGTTTCAGCAGTACAAGGTGTTAGGACATCAGAACTGATCTACTCTTCCTCTATCACCCCCTAAACAAACACTAAAGAAAACTCTGCACTCCATATGATTGTCAGAATAACAACAAAAAAAAGAGCAACAACGGGGTTAAGAAAGTATGTCTTTCTCTAAGCCAAATGGAAATGAAAGGCTCTCCTCTCATATTTGAGGGGTTTTCAAGGACCTGCTTCAGGTCTTGCAGTAAAAGGTGGAAGATGCCTGTAGCTTAAAAGAGCTGCCTGACCTGGGAACAGGGCAATCATTTCACCCCAGTACAACCTGAGTACTGGCTTCTTCACACACAGGAATGTGAGTTGTCTGGAGGCCCCAAAATGCAAAATGCAGTGCAGGCAGGTAGGCATTTCCCTTGTGTCCACAGGCCTTTAATCCAATCATATACCTTTGTAGAGCCACAAGCAGCATATAACCACATATAGCATATACATATAGTTAGGGAAATGCCTGCCAAGCTTGAGTATGCATACATATACAAAGTGTTTATTGAGGGAAATACTGCCTCTTTTTCTCCTTTCATATTTTAATAATACAAGCCTTTCCTACTGAAGTAACTAATTACATAGAACATATACGTAAGTCTCACATATTTTACTCTAAATTAACAAAACAGAATACAGATTGCTGTTAGATTGCACTGACCAGGAAGACCTTAAAAATGTTCCCCCACCCAACATCATTTCAATTCATTTTTATTTTTCTTTGCTAGAAATTGTGTCTTTGTAACTCACGGTGCTGGGCAACATGCCCTGCTGTGACATGAGACGTCGGGTTCTGTCAGTCATATCAACTGATGTGATGTGATGGAGCCTAATGTGATGTGACCAATGCCCTGCCAAATGTGTACTGTGTCACTGTGGTATTCAGAGCCTGGTTCATCTGGGAAGAAATGCAGTGAAGGAAGCCAGGCTTCTGATGACAAGTAAAACGAAACAATTTTGTAAATGAAAGTGCAATCAGGTGATTGCTGCTTATGGATGTACAGATAGCATTTGGGGATTATTTTGTTATTTTTTTTGAGATCTAGTCATGAATTTTGCACAAGTTGTCTGTCTCTCCCACTTGAACCCTACCATAGGGTTTATATGAGAGTGGGACTCATGCCTCTTGGAATGTTGTTCTCCTTCTGACAAATGCAGTTTCTGGAAGGCTTCCTCACTGCTCCCTGGTGGATGTCACGGCACAGATTTGAAGGTCTCTTCCTGCTATCTCTCCATGTTCAGAGCCACCAGCAGCTGCTTTTGCTAGCAGCTTTTCACACCAACCTATCCTACTCCCCCAGACCTCAGCAAAAAAAAAAAAAAAAAAAAAAAAAAAACAAACTGCTTGAAGTAGCTTGTCCTACTTATAATTCCTTTCAGAAGGCAAACAAGAAGTTAGACAAAAGCTCCATAAAG
This sequence comes from Anas acuta, assembly GCF_963932015.1. Classification (NCBI taxonomy): domain Eukaryota; kingdom Metazoa; phylum Chordata; class Aves; order Anseriformes; family Anatidae; genus Anas; species Anas acuta. Next base: position 68,333,469 of record NC_088980.1, read on the forward strand.
TTGACTCTGATCATAAAAATCTTCTCACAAGACTTCCAAGGAAAGAACCTAGTAATTATCCATTAACCCATTAAATTTAACAGAAAGTTTGCCTTTTAGGTCATGGATTTTTCCACTCTTGGTGGTGCCAGCTCTCAGTACCTTGTTGCTACTAGCAATCCTCCCACATGAGGTAGCCACAAGGGCTGGTGAAGCCCAAAGAAGAAAGCAAGTCATTCCTGTCCTCATAACCTGCTAGTGGTACAGCTCCGAGTGAAACTGGATGGATAATGAGAGTAAATTATCTCTTTCTCAAGATGACTCCAGGTGGTAGCTCAAGTAAGTATTATGTATATCTTTTGGCTAAGCGACCCACTGTGCAAAATGTTGACCATTCCCACACTGCATTATCACTGGTTTCATGGTAGCAATCTTAAAGAATTGTTCTGTCATTATGCAGCTATTCCAGTTTATGATAAAGTTGATTTTATGACAAGTTTTTAAATTGCTTTGTTTACATAGGTCACCTAAATCAAAATGAAATTGCTAAATAACTTTTCACTTTAAAAAGACAGAGTTTCTGTGCATACTGGTTCTGGTAAAATGTACCGCTGTTTATTATTCTCAGAATGGAGTACCCCAGTAACTAACTTGCAGCAACAGGTGCAACATTTTTGATCCAGAGCCCACAAATGTATTGGAAGATGGTATAGGTCTTCTGGCACAATTCCTCAGAAACATATCAGGCTTGTTGCTGTTACACAATGGCTCATTTTCAAAATAAATAAATAAATAAGACCAAACAATCAATTTATTGATTTATTAACTCACAATTAAAAATCTCATAAATACTCCATTTTCCATCACTATTTATTTATTTATTTGTTACTTTCAATACTACCATCTTAGAGCAAGCTAGGCCAGGTATTCTGTAAGAGAAAAGTAAAAAAAGCTTGCTTTTCAAGCAAAGAGCATTAGTCTGGTTGCTAGTACAAAGGCTGTTTTCTTGGTAAAAAACAGAATGAAAGCTGGGTGGAGGAGCAGGGAGAAGGAAGGGAGAGAGGGAGGAAGGAAAGAAGGAAACTTTACAGGAGCTTGAGAGGGGCTTGGAACATATCCATTTCCATGAACAAAATTTGCAAAGCCAAGTCAAGTTCCACATTTGATCTGGATAGGCTGCACCGATGGGCTGAGGTCAACTGTATGAAGTTCAACAAGGCCAAGTGCCGGGTCCTGCACCTGGGGCGCAATAACCCCAAGCAGCACTACAGGCTGGGAGAGGAATGGTTGGAGAGCTGCCAGGCAGAGAAGGACCTGGGAGTGATGGTGGACAGTCGGCTGAATATGAGCCAGCAGTGTGCTCAGGTGGCCAAGAAGGCCAACGGCATCCTGGCTTGTATCAGAAACACTGTGACCAGCAGGGCTAGGGAGGTGATCGTCCCCCTGTACTCGGCTCTGGTGAGGCCGCACCTCGAGTACTGTGTTCAGTTTTGGGCCCCTCGCTACAAGAAGGACATCGAGGTGCTTGAGCGGGTCCAAAGAAGGGCGACGAAGCTGGTGAGGGACCTGGAGAGCAAGTCCTATGAGGAGCGGCTGAAGGAGCTGGGCTTGTTCAGCCTAGAGAAGAGGAGGCTCAGGGGTGACCTTATTGCTCTGTATAAGTACATTAAAGGAGGCTGTAGCGAGGTGGGGGTTGGCCTGTTCTCCCATGTGCCTGGTGACAGGACGAGGGGGAATGGGCTAAAGTTACGCCAGGGGAGTTTTAGGTTAGATGTTAGGAAGAATTTCTTTACTGAAAGGGTTGTTAGGCACTGGAACGGGCTGCCCAGGGAGGTGGTGGAGTCACCATCCCTGGAAGTCTTCAAAAGACGTTTAGATGTAGAGCTTAAGGATATGGTTTAGTGGGGACTGTTAGTGTTAGGTTAGAGGTTGGACTCGATGATCTTGAGGTCTCTTCCAACCTAGAAATTCTGTGATTCTGTGTGATTCTGTGATACAGAAAATGGGAAAAGCCACGTGACCAGCAAAGCCAGTCCCAACATTGAGCTGAGAGGCACAGGGGTTATCAAAACCAAGTTAATAACAGACACTGTAAAGAGAATATGCATGAAACCTTCCTTCACTGCCATGTGTAGCTGCCAATATGCAGACTTGAATTAAGTAGTTTTTAAAGCTCTTACTTGGAGCCAAGAAACAATTTCTTGTACTTAGAACCATAAATTGGTCTTTTGAATATAGATGACTGTCTCATTTCTCCTTATGGGAAGATGAGCATTCCTCCTGGGAAGAGAGTTCAAACAGTTTCCAAATGGGGCCAAGGCTCAGGTTTCCTAGTCATGCACAAGAATTCCAATCTATTCATCAAATCTCATTTTCTAAAAGGCAGACTTCCCTTTTTACTCTCCACCCTGCCTCCCTCTCCTCAGGACTTCACACCATGTTTCCGAATGACAGTAACTGTGCTCTGGGGTAATGACGGAGCAGCTGGGTGCACACCTACCTCTCGGGGCCCATCACAAAGTTCAGGTGTTGGCATGGTTAGGCTGTGAAGCCCTTGAAGGCTTAGGCTCTGTGATGCTCAGTCCAACTAAGATGAGAGCAACTCTGCGTGCATGGAGTAACTTTACTTTAAGGCTATAAATAAGCTTTGTGGTGCAAATATAGGTTCCTGAACAGCCTCTCCTACCCCTAATTGTAAAGCAAGATAATTTTTACTTATTTTTTTAATCATTCTGTTTGATTTAATTGCCTATATGTTCCCTAGGGTGCATTTTAATTGCCAGACTGATATTTTGGATCCTGGCTAAGCACTTAAACATAAAAATGAGTCTTGATGTTCAGGAAAAAAATGAGTTCTTCAGTGCTGGACAACAAATGGCAGCAGCCCCATAATTTACAATTCAGAATTGACAAGGAGGTATAGGAATGAAATGCTCTCTTTCACAAGGTACTGATTTATACAGGGGTGGGAAGAAGTTTAAGAGTACTACCAACATCTTATGATATCTACCTATTTCCTCCTTCTGCATCAATAAGCACAGATGGATGTGGTGCTCATGCTCTGGCATGTATGAAACAGGGTAGCTATGATGCACCAGAGAATGAAGAGAGTGGAAGAAAGGCCACTTTACAGATGCTTTTCTACATCAGTTACTGGAAAGAGACCAGCTCACAGGCAGAGATTGGCAGGACAGCACTGTCACTGTCTGCACAAAGGCAGCACAGCTGCTTGCTTTCATGCTCCAGCTATGGAAAGGGAGATGGCAACTCCGTATGCAGAGCACTGACAGCATCTTCAGGCTGACTGGAGAGTGAGGTAATATTTTTGCCTCGGTTGCCATCTCTGACAGGGTGCAATGCAATCAGCATCATCTGAGATGGCTGAAATAGCTCTGGGAGAGGCCTAGAAGGAGGGTCACTGGAGGCTGGGTCTTGGCAAGGAGATGAATTGCATGATCTAATAGGTGTCTTCCACCTCCAGTATTTATGACTCCCTGATTATTGGTAAGGAATGAGGTAGAGGAAGAGACAGCAGTTGATGGATTAGGATGCTACTTAATTTTCATTACATGTCTCTTCATCTGGAAAATGAGGCCTTTTAGCCATCCCCATGCAAACTCCCCATTAGAAGATCCATTGTGGGTTCAGTAAAAATGATGTTGTTTAGGCACTTAAGCATACTTCCTCACACTTCGCGCGAGTGGCAGTTAAATGGTGCTATTATGTTTATATCTAGCAGTTAGGCAGTTGTATTCTGCTTATGTCAAGAGATCAGTAGCCTTGATGTGATAGGCTGTACTGCGTGCAGGCAGCAGTAAAGATGTTTCTCTCTGTGTACCTTGACTAGTCTTTGTTCACAGCAGGGTGGCAATTATAGCCATAATTTTTGAGGTGCAAATATAAAAAATTACAAGTCAGTTACATTTTTTGCAAGGAAAAAGATTCCATAACTTGACTAGCTAAAAGGCCTTCTCAAATAAAATATATATTTTTTTTCTTTTTACTCTTAATTTCTAAGACACTTAACTCTATGTTACAAGTGATTGATCAACTTCAGGTCTTACTATGATATCCATTCATTCTGAATATTTTTCCATGCCTCTTGGTATGTGATTCTTCCATTTATTTCAATTTTGAAGCAATATGTTACAATAGAATTAAATTTACTCTCTTTAGTCCTTCTGTGTGCATACAGACCCAAAATGCTTTGAGAAGGAAGTGACAATATTCCTCCTCTGTTTTGTTTATGACTCCTAACAGGCAAAAGAAAAAGTGCAAATGATTATGTTTAAAGTGTGGACATTGTACATAAAATAATTACATTTCATGGCTTTTCCTTTTGGGGGAAAAATTGCTGTTATAAAAGTAGTTTCCGTGGGGGTGAAATTTTCAAAAGAGCCAAGCATCCACAATTGGGACCAGATTTCTAGAAGCCTTTAGCTCTGGCATAGAAATAAGTGGCCAGATGTCCAAAGAGCTCTAAACATTAGATTCTGAGCATTTATAAAAATCTGGACTGTATTTAAGACCATAAATGGGAGCTGCACTCTTTGGAAAATCTAGCTCCCATGATGCTGGGTGTTAAGCTGACTTGAAAAAAGTCTGGGTCTGAGGCTGTTTTGGTGGGGGGGGATACTTTTTTTGTTTTGTTTTGTTTGGGATTTTTGTCATTCTTGAAAGAAAACTGATCTTTCATGTCATTAAGTTGTTTACTGGTTTTGTGGAGATTTTCACATCTAAGCACATACTTTAGTTTTGCCATCCAAATAATCCAGTTGCCTTTGAGCAATACTGATGGGCTTAAAATTAAGTATGTACTTTGCTGGGCTGAAGACTAAATTTAATATATGAAATCCCACCCAGTTTAACTATGAAATGGAAACTATCTTTACCAACAGACCACTCGCTTGAATGAGGAGTGATTGAATGGTGGCTTGTCACTGTAAGCAAGACATCTAAATGGCTGTGGCTACACTTCTAAAGTTTGGCAGCATAACTGTGATGGTGACCTTACAATAAGCTCTCCTTTATAATTTCTGAATACTGCAGTTGAGCCAGAAATAACATGAGGAAGTTCTTTTAGTTAATGTATGTTAGCTAAATCTAATGTTAGATTATGTTAGCTAATCTTCCAGAACTGACTTGAGCTATGAGAGGTCAGCAATGAAAATTCAGTTTTACTGATATCATTATTTTTCACACTTTTAGGAAGCACTTGATGGAGGTGGGATTGGACAAGGGCTCTGGGTGGTTCTTTCCTTTTCTGAGCAAAGCTCAGCATTACCTGAGATTAGAGTTTAGTGGAAAGCTAGCCTGTGTACTCGATAGCCTGTGTTCTGAGAAGGTTTCCAAATTGTTTCATCCCAAAATAAAAGTTCCAGCATTTTGCTCTGTGCCTCCTTGGAATGTTTATGTGGCTCTGATGATGATTGTTTGTCTGAGAAGTATGGTATTTCTCAGTCTTGGGGAAGATATTCATATACATATATGTAGCACAACACTGCTTCAGATGTCATTGGGTTGAGAAAGTATGAGAGTACTGTATAATATATAGTAAACCCCTTTTAAAGATGTGAAGATTAATTAAATCCTTTCAGTAATCATATGTGATAAACACATCCATCCTGATGAAATGGTCTTCTGGCAATAAAGAAAATTTTACCTACAGGAAAACTTAGGCACCCCTTCATTATATACGAAGAGAAGATCTAGAGAATGTCTAGTGTGCTGATTTTGGCTAATCCTTTAATATATTAGTTTGAAAAGAATCGCAAAATAGTTGGAATAAAATAAACTATGTTATAAGTTACAGGCTTCCTTTCTGCTCAACCTCTGAAGGCCAGTTAATATCAGAGATGGACCCAAGTCAGGATTCAAGAAAGTTTCTGTTTACATAAAAATATGGATTTCTACAGTGAGACACTCTACCACATTGAATCCACAAGCCTCCAGATTGCAGAGTTGGATCCATTCATGGATGTGTGCCTTTGAAAGCATTCCCCTTCCATGGCTCCACTGGAGTCACAGGAATGGACAGACTACCCATCTGCCCATCATTTGGCATTAAGAGAAACTAATGTCCAATACTTGTCCATTGCTTTGCCTTGTCATGTTATCACACTGCTGCCCATGCCCACCTGCAGTGGATCCATACCAAAAGAAACAGGGGTACCCATATCGGGGAAAATTATTATTCAGTCTGTGAAGTCTTTTCAGAGAGTTGTTCTAATGAACAATAAAATGGGCAGCCTTCTTTCCCTGTGAAGCCGAAGTGTTGGTTAGAGCTTTGAAGGGTAAGGTAGTATATCTTCTACTTCTTTTAGAGGAATATAGATCTACTTTAGATATCAATTCTGCTCCAGAGAATAATTTAATCATACATGTAAATGGCATTCCAAGAAAAAAAAGAAAGTCATCAGATCTGACAGCATTGCATTGAGTTATGGAAGACTAAGGCTAACTTGCAGGTGTTAAAAATGTTAACCCCTTTCCAGGAGCTGCAGATGCCAGGAATCTGCTACAAGTTGCCATGAAGCTGGCGAGAGATATGGACATATAATTGCCTATAGGATAAGTAATTCTTTTAGAACATCACTGCAAAGTTTGCTTAGAATATTAAATCGTATATAGAAGCCTGAAACTGTTACTGTACTGTAAAGCCATGGACAACTCCTAGTGTACAAGACTGAAGGGATTTCAATTCAGGTGATCTCAAGGCTAGTTCACGGATAAGACAAACACCTCTCATCACTTTGCTGGTTCAATCCTTAGTTAAGTGCTAGATTTATGACTGCTGCTCCCATCCATTTTCAGATTCTTGCATTGTTTCTGCTTTGACTCAGGGCCAAATCAAGTTGTTCTACTATAAGTCAATGTTTAGAGCTCCAGGTCCTGGAGTAGATAGCATTTTCACAACTCTGCTCTCCATTAAAAGAAAATACTAATTTTGTGTATTCAGTGTTTGTCAGCGTATAGCATACATGTATACTGCTTTCACATGTGAAATCCCAGTTCTCATGACTTTCAAACAATGGATCATCATAATGTATTACTCCAAATAGAATATTTTCTAGAGCTGACATGACATCTTTAATTCTAATTCCCCTGACCCCCAGATTGTGACAGAAATGCAAGAAAGGGAGAAGAGTGGTTCTGTCACTGTTATCCTATTATGTGCTCTATGGCTGATGCTACCCATCCCACAGGCCCCAAAACATTTGAAAGAGTTTTAGTGTATTCCTTCCACTGAAAAAATGAAATTTCATAAGGTACTGAGAATCGGAGTCAGTAGGCAGCTGCTGTGTCAGAACATCACCCAGCTGGAGCAGTAACCAAGAGATCAGCACCTCCGAACAATTTCAGGTATCCCAATCTCAGAGCTCTCTTTTTCTATGAAAACAGATTTTTTATTTTTCCAACAGAAAGTTGTTAAGCATTTCCACACAGCTTTATTTTCTGTCTGTCAGTGTCACAGTGCAGTCAGAGGGATGTGTCATGCAGCTACCATTAAAGCATTCCTTGGAGGCCCATCAGGGCTTTTTCCCATAGAAAGAGTGTTCAGTTCTGCAGAAGGTACTGAGCAACTCAGTAGGTCTTGCCAGAACACTTCCTTGTACATTTATTTAGCAATGCATGAAGTAGCTATTGCTCTAACATTTATCTATACCTATTCAGAAACTGTCTTATATTTTTGAAATATATTGTCAGCTGTGAATTAAAATGACTAAGTGTTGTTTAGTCTAACTCCTAATACATGTAGAACAGCTTCCAACAGAAAGCATATGCAAAAGTAATCCAGTCCAGCACTGACAGCTGGTCTAATCACCATAAAGTTATTAAGCACATAAGTCTTTTAGTAGATGGGTTAATACAGCATCTCAACACACTTCTTTTAATGCTGTGTATCACAGAATTTATGTCCATGCTGACCTTCTCTGGCTTGGTATGAAAAAAAAAAACAACCATGGAAATTTCACTCGGTGGAACAGCAGAAAACTCCTTGTTTGTACATGTAGATCCAGTGACCTCCCTCAAAAAATCTTTATAATTAGACAGGTAAGAATTACTGGTTATGAACTCACAGACAGAAACAGAACCTTTTCAAGCAATGCTTTGCAACTCCAAAACACGCATTGAAGTAGGAGAGTTAGTCTTCTCTGCCTCTCTTACTTAATTCCTTGCACAAAACAATTACTGAGAGCAAAATGAACTGCAATCGCTAGTTCTGAATTCAGTAGAATTTCCAAACCCAGAGGTAAGTAGTTCTGCTCTCAGGCTAAGAGCCTGGTAATCTCCAATAAAGAAAAATCTTGATCCTGCGAAGGTCTGTGAACAGTACAGAAACTGAAAATTGTCCAGAGTTATTAGTTTCCCATCCCAAACCATAGATTCACTGCTATAAAAATACTTTGAAAGACAACAACATAATATATCAATACAATAATGCAAAACAAAACATTTAACTCATCACAACATAAAGGATTTTGATAAGGTCAAATAAATTTCAAAAATGACATTTATAGGAGGCTTCAAAACGGGATTTTAATTTATGTGAGATTTATCCAGGATCTCAAATAAATGTCCCAATTTGGGTTGAAGGAAAATTTCAAAAGATTAGTCCTGCATGGAATTTTCTGACTAAATTCTTGACACTAAGAATCACTGATGGAAATACAGTTATTTCTATGTGCAGCTTTGCAGCGCTGGGGCCTGCCTTCTACAGCATGCTAGAAAACAACAGAAATGAAACACCTCAATGCTTCTATAGATTACAAGCTCTTTGGAGGGGGGAACTCCCTTCTTTCTCCTGTGGTTTAATCTGCCATTGCCTTTAAAGATGTTTTAAGACTGAATATATATTTGTAATGATCATGTAATAGACTGAATAGGTAGTCACTTACTGGGTGCAGTCTGTACACACACTTCTAGCTGGGATGCTGGTCTTGAGTATTTGAATTCCCTCTTTTGCCTTTCACCCCCTTCTTCTCTGCCAAGATGTAATTTCCATATTGGGTTGTGTTAACAGTGGTGGGAATAACGCTCCTAACTGCATCTCCACTTCTATTAAAAATAAACGTTCCTACATAAAGTTGCTAATGTAAGGCATGGTATTCCTTACATTTTTTCCCCTGTTAATGATGAAAACAAATGAGTAAGATTTATCTCTTTGACAAGTCATGTGGGTGTGAATCTTTAATTAGCATATAACAGGTTTAGACTTCAAGTCCCTATAGGCGTGGGAATCACTTAAAGAAGAAAATCCCACTTGGTAAATCTCTGGCTCAGAAAGCCAAGAACGTTATTTTAAGAGATACCTGTAAAGATGAAGATTGCAATCTTCGTGCATGTCAAGCTAAAAAAGTAAGCCATTTCATCTCCCAGAAACTCGGTGACCATACTTTGATGACAAGCCAGATGGCAGCTGTTCCCCAAGCCTGGTGCCAAGAAAGATGATTGGAGCTGCAATTTACCTTCCGTGGTGAAGCTCAGTGCTGGAGCATACCACAGCTGTGAATTTGGCTGCTGCCAGTAGGTGTGTGCACAGTTGGTTTCCTCCCAATTTGGATTCATCAGGTAAGAGGCTGTATCAGTACCCAGCAATTATGAAATTGGCATGCATTGGATTGTTTACTCACAGTAATATTCCTACTGGACTTTATTAAAACACCATCTGTTGTCAGTGCAGACAAAGAATCAAACCAGAAATATCCACAGAGAGAGGAAGTGTGTGTGTGTGTGTTCAGCCATGTTGCAAGATCAGGTCACATCTCGTATTTTCTTTTCTTCCCTCCTTTTCCCTTACAGGTAACATTTCATAATGCACCTACATTCTTATTCAGTATTGCCCCTTTCTTAATTCCACCTAGAAAAAAAAAATACAATGGAAAAAATGTATTCAAATGAAGTTGTATATGTGTAAGTCATGCTGGAATGGAAACAAATGATTCTTTGCATATGGGTGGAACTCAACGACATTAGCTTTACTACAAATTAAAGCTGAAATGAATGAAGAAAAAGTCATCTGACTGAATGATGCTCAGTTCGAACAAACTTCTGAGTTAATGCGTAGTATATAGGGTGAGAAATAAAGGGTATCTGCCAATAATAATATCTTTAGGGCTTGAGAAAAAAAGGGACTAGCTTTTACAATCAGCTGTTTTCTCTTCCTTTCTTTCTTTCTTTTTTTTTTTAATTATTATTTTTTTTAATCTTTCAGATGGGGATCAGATATTCCTAATACACAGCTGGTCTCTACAAATGGCCAAGTATAATTTTTCACATACCAGCATATAATTCCAGGTGAAATTAATTAGTTGGAGTTCTTCATCAGGTAACACACTAATAAAATATGATGCAAGTAATTAAAAATGCAAATACAGGGAATAGAGCAGTAAAACTTAGATATGCCATTTCAGTCCTACAAAAAGGCATCTGTCAATTTAGAACTTTACTGCCTGCACTCATACATACACGTACATACACACACACACACACACAAAACAACAACAACAAAAAATAAAAATAAAAATGTAAACAAGTCCCAGTTCACATTGTAAGATTAAAGCTGTAATAAAGGGAGAGAATACAAGCCAAGAACACCCCCTGGGAGAAGAAGGAAAGTGTGTTAAAATGCCTGGGTTGTTTATGAACTAAGTGTAGATCTCTCAGCACTGAATGAAGGAGTTGGGGTATTTTAGAGGACCCACAGGGAGGTTGTTTACTACTACAGAGAGTCACTAAAGCCTATTTTGTTCAGTATATCCAGCCACCAGAAAGAAAACATTAGTCCTGATTTAAGTGAGTGCAATCTACCACCTGCAATGGGATTGTGCATAGTCAAGAGAGAGAGGATTTGCCCTAGATATCAGCCTGTCATTGTTGCATTATTTAATTTAATCTACAAATGGGGCTAAATTCTTTCCTAAGTTAAAGGTGCAAAAATTTACATTGCAAAAGTTCAACTTCAGACAAAATTCCTATGACTAAGGTGTAATTTCTTGTCATCTCTTTTCCTCCACATCATCACTGCTTCTCTACCAAATGGCTTAAATTATGAGCCATGCATGTGCACTCTTGTAGTCTACTCTGTCTAGCCTTGGATGAACCCAATGCCTTAAAGCAGCAATTTCTCCAACAATGTATCCCCAAAATCTAAGCTCTTGTTCTTTATAAACCAAAGATGACTAATGTCTTCAAGTTAATACCAATGTTCCTCAAATCAAAAGGTTACAGAATTTTACTTTTGTCCTTTGTTTTATTTATTCCCATTATTATCTTAATGGGAAGAACATAATGCAGAAAGACTTACCACAGAATGGTTGAGGTGGGAATGTGCTCCAGTCCCTCGATCATCTTGGTGGCCCTACATTGGACTCTTTTGAGTATGCCCATGCCTCTCTTCCAATGGGAAGCCCAGAACTGGACACAGTGTGGCCTCAACAACTTTGAGCAGAGGGGAAAGATTAGTTCTCTCAGTCTGCTGGTGATACTTTGCCTAACGTAGCCAAGAATTCCACTAGCCTTCTTAGAGGCATGGGCACGTTGCTGATTGTTCAACTTGGTATTTAAGTTGATTTATATCCTGTGATTTATTTTTTTTTTTTAAATCCTCTCGTTCCTTGCATCCTTTAGCACATCCAAGGAACATATTTATATTTTTAACTTTGCATATTTCATCTGGTGTAAGTAAAATGTGAGCTTTTCCTCTCTTTTCTCATGTTGGTAATTTTAGCTAATGTAAGGTGCTACTCACTACCCACATAATCCATTCTACTGTATGGTTTGGAACCACGGAGTTCTGCCTCACATAAGGGCAAGGCTAGCTCCACAGGTGGCATGACCTGCCGAGCTAGGAGACATGCAGACATGGACTACCTCTGAGGGACCATCCATTAGAATGTCAAAGCTCCTCTTCCATGGAGGAGGCCTTCCAAAGAGAGATCAGAATGATCTTGAACATGTTCAAGCTGAACCACAAGCTGGAGCTCTGATTTAAGTTTCACAGCTCTGATATGTGCTTGAAAGGAATACCAAATAGTGAATCATATCAGACTTTCTCACACAAAACAGGTAAAATAAGGAAAAGTGACAGGATTCAGATCTATCACCAACAATCTTCTCAGCCTCAGATATTCAAGGTGTATAAAGTGGCATCACTGAGGAAAAGGAGACACATGGATCAGTACTGCACCTGTTAGACCAGATGGACTCCCACCATCATGAAACATCCAATATATTTAAGCTACTTCTATTGAATCTCTTAGAGGGAATGTAGCACCCACAATCTGACCTACCAGTGGCTTATTTTTCAAATATGAACATTTGAAATGTGGTCTTAATTGATTTTGAAGTCTTCAGATGCTCTGATAACACTCTGATAACACAAAGCAAAAGGCAAACTTCCCAATAATGCCAGCTTCTCTGAAGAAGGAGAAAGATGGTTCCTATTGCAAACTACATTTTTATTCTGTGAATCCATTCAACCTCCAAGCCTCTTTTGTGTGGGTAGTGGGTTTGGGGAAAAGAGAAGAATAAAATAAATGCATAAAAAGAAGCTGCCAACTGTTCCACAATGGAAAGGTTTTCATGATGCCCAAGTCCATGAGGAATTCAACAGAAGCAACTAATTATGTGAATTAAACAATCCCCTCCCCAAAATGCAGCATGCAGAAATGACCTGTTAGACAGACAGATTCCAAAATTGTTTACCAGCAGCAGGGCCAGGGTTTGCCCTGTGCTGGAGCTGGAAGGGCACTGCTGGCACAGGCACTGCCTCTCGCTCTACCTGTGCATTGACACTTCCAGAATAGCCTGCCACGCTGTGCAATGCAAACATGCTGAGGCTATATAACATCTGTGCCAGCAATTCTGCATCCTTATAAATCATTTCCCAGCTCTTTCTGGGGCAACAAGGAAGAAAGTGTTGGCATTCAAATGTAAATCTCTGTATGTCCTCTGGAATAGGATAATAATTGTGTTGATTTACCAGCCATGCACTGCTCCTAGGGATGGATTGGAAGTATTGGCAAAGAAAGTTCTTACTTACAGCAAAAGAATGGAGTTGCTGAACTATACAAAAGGGTTTGGAATAATCAGAGAGGCTTCTGAAATTTGTTTCCTGTTAGACTGAGCATGAGGGCTTCACCACATTGCTGATTGAAATATAATTATGTGACCTCTGGTCATGTCTAAAATAAAAGCGTACAGGGACATTTTTGAACCAGTTACATGGTGAGCATATAAGGGCATTTTTTTTCCCTCATATGTGGGGATGTGGACTCCTCTGAAGTCACTGGTTGCTTGCATTCCCAGGCAGAACTGAAACATTCAGAGATACTGAATAAAATATGGAAATGTTCTAAAATTTCAAAAGCATTGTCCCAAATAAGGAATTCACCACATTGAATAACATACAGATTACTTACTTTTCCTGCCTTAAAACCCAAGTCGGAATGCTCAGTTGAGATCAAAGATAAAATCCTCACTGGGACCAAGATTTCACTCATCAAATCTACTGTCACTTTGTGACTACAATTGTGAAGCAGATGACCCACTCCACAGGGGGGTGTGATTTTTTTCTCTCAAATTTTTATTTAAAACAAGCATACTATCATGTAGTCTCTCATCACCAACAAATTTATTACCAGAAGAATACAATTATCCTAGTATACAATAACGGCATAAATCTAAAGCCACACCAGTGGAATGAAGTGCACACCAGTCAATTCATGATTTCTCATTACCTTCCATTGAGAACACTTTGTTTAATTTTTCTGTATCATATTGACAACTATAAAACATGTAGAGTGATTTTACAAATGTCTCAGGATTTTGTGGAAGATTGCCAGACTTTACATCATGCTAATAATTCTTATGAAGATATACACTGATATTTCTTAATAATATTGTATTCTTCATTTTTTTTTTCGTCTTTATTCTGCACCTCTATTTTATGAGCAAACTATCACTCAAACACAGTCTGATGTTTCATCATATTATCTGTTCCACTTCTACTACTGAAAGTGAAAACCTCTCAAGAGTCACCATATACCAGGGGCTGAATTTGCAGTCCTCATATTCCAGCACAAACAGAACTGTATAAAAAAATCACAATACCATTGTTTTTTTATAGTGCATCAAGACTGCAGTTTAAAAATATATGTAAATACCATCTATGAAATAGCATATTATATTTCAATACTATTATGTATTTCAATACAATATTGTAGCATTAGTCTGAATACTTCGAAAGTATTTATATTGGTATTACCTGTACATATATGCCAGATATTTTGTAGATTTTGAGTACCTTTTTTTTTTTTCCTGTTTATGTAACCTTTTATTGTAAAAGAGCCAGACACTTTGTACCTTTCAAGTATTTATACTGCAGAAGATAATAATGTCCCAGATCAAAATTCTAAATGACATAGAAGTCAATAAGATTTTTATCAAATCTACATCAAGCAAAACCTGTGAAAGCAGGTATTATGTTTGGTAGCAACATTTCCAGAATTATATACAGAGAACAATATATATGTTATATAGTGTTTCATTATTATATACTTTACCCTACATTATGTAGGGTACTACCTACATACAGTACTACATACTACCTTATGTATTTTATGATTACGTATCATTATTACATATTATTTTGTAATCAACTAGTACATTATTATGAAGAAGATCACTAAAGTCCTATAAAATCAAAGAAAAAAATAGGCAGTGAAACATAAGAATCTATTTTTACAAGGAGAAAAGTGCCAGAGTAACTCTAAGCTATAGCATCCTTTTTTTTCATACCTCAGGTGAACAATAACCTACAGTAAATTACACAGCAATCAATGTATTCAGAATGATAAAAAGATTTCCCCATGTTTCACAAAGTTAAACCTTAGGCTTTCCAACACATCTCAGACATAAAAATATTCTTCTTACCCAACAAGGCACTTGAATGCCCATCAACTAGCCTAAGCAAGTTACAGAAGATAAATTGCAGGATGAGGTGAGTCATCTTGTTGCACTGCCAGCTTTCTCTTCAGGAGAACAGGGCAACTTGCTCAGCCTAGAAATTATTACAACTAAAATTTCTCCAGACAGTCAATTAGGATGCATTTGGGGACATAAGCAAAGGACTCTACAAAAGTAACCATGCTGTTTACTGGTAAGCCAGCCAAATATGACAAAGTTTGTTTTCAGAAGGCCTGTTCAGCATGACAAACACAATGCAGCTTGCGGTTTGCAGATTCATATTCCCAAATTAAGCAGATTTTTTTTTTTTACATGTCTGTCAGGTACATGTCCATGAATACAAGATCCATGAATTAAGTTAGCACAGTCAGAAAAGCAGAAGCTAAATATATGGATTTTCACTATTACTACATCACAGAAAATTGACTGACTAGTACCAATCTAGGACCATCTTTTCCCAAAGGAAGAAGTATTTCCTGCTTTTCCTGAAGTGCACTTATTGATGGTAACAACTACATCCACCTATCTATTACACAACAACAACAAAAAAAAGGTATTGAGTACAAACAGCTTCACAACTATCACCCAGACTTCAAACTCTGTTTCCTAATAAGAAACAAGAACAAGAAAAGAAGAACACCAGTGCCATTTGGCACTTCACTGATGTCTGAAAGCTCTGGCATGCAGATTTGGAACCAGCGCTCAGAGATTTAGCTCCACACATTCTGTGCAACACACTTAACTTTGCCTATCATCTAATAACATTCTTCTTCTGCCTCTAATATTGTCTTATTCTACATCCAAAAGAAAACAGAGATGCACAGAAATGAACTTAACAGCCTCAGATTTTTCCTACCAGATCTAGCTCACCAGCATACTGAAGTCAGATAGGTCTTCATCACCAAGGCAGTGATCAGCAAATTTCCAGTTGAGACTTTCTTCAATACCCTATTACCATTTCATTTTTGACATGAAATCATGAAACAAGCTGGTGAGGTAATATATGCAGAAGTTATAGAAATACACTGTCTTTGTTTTGGATGCAAATAACATCATCTCCCAAAATCCACTTAAAACTAAAGCAAAGCAATGCCTAGATGAAGGCCAGCTGGTTAAAGCAATTCTCATATCCACACAAATAAACTAAACCCTACGTATACTCATTAAGATACTTCTCCCAAACTTCATTAAAATAAATAAAAAATAGAATAAAAGAAAGAACAACAGATTATTCTTTGTTGTTGTTATTCTATCTATTAAAAAATATCTTGGGATACACTCAAACAAAAAGGTGCTAGGGGGCACACAACAACAGAGGGCAAGAGAGAGAAGGAAAATACTGCCTTTTTGGAAATAAGAGTTACTTTATTGAAGAAATAAAGATTTACTATATATGGCAAAATGGTAATCACTGCAGTTTACATAAAAGCTCTGCCAACAGAGTCTGAATAAGAGGTACTTCTCTAACTTTTTTCCTTGCTCTTTCTTTTACTGGTAGGAAAACAGAAATAAAACAAGCAAACAAAAAATAAAGGCGGGCAGTAAGGCAGTTAGAAATTGTAAACTAAGGAATAAAGATTTGTCCATATTTAAAATATATATATTTTTAAGGCAATCACACAACAAACCCATCCATTACTTGACCACATTCTCAGCGATTATAAATGTATTTGATTCTGTTGACAGAACTGTGCTGGGATCTCTCAGTAAAAGATCTAATTCTGAAATTTGATATTCAGATTTGCTGCAGTTCTTCATGGTGTTCTGATATTTATTCCTGGTGTTATCACTTCCATCTCTACAGGCATAATGTGGTAGACACTACCACAATTGCAATGCATTTAGGTTCATTATTTAGGTGGGGAGTTCTTTTTTTGCATTAAAAGACATATTTTGCATTTTAAAAACTATTTTTCAGTACCCCATTTTTTCTTCTGTCGATCCTCATTCTGATCCCTTGTTTTGATCATTTATGGTATCTTGCCTGATGCAGTAAGTCTCAGTAGTGGTAGTACTTATTGTTTGTCTGTACAGACCTTAGAAAAATGGGAAGCTCAGTTTTACCTTCTCTAATTTATAAATATTTAGACAATTATTGTAACAAAATGTGGATGTATGGTATAGCTTAAGGAATGCATCCTTGGAAATGTGGTAGAGGTGTGCAAATTCACTCATCAATTGTCAGCTAAACATCTAGAAACTTTCACATGAAAAATACAACAATAGAGGACAGATACATTGCTCCAGACCTAGTGCTTTCTCTCCTTCAGCATCTTCAATTTTAATTAAAAATCTTTTAATGTGGGGTAAATCCTGGTCAACAATCAAAAATACTGCTTTGCAAATGATTTATTCTGATTCTGCTACCTCCAGCCATCAATTTTAATTCTGAAATGCAGCTGAGTTTAGCAGTGCTACCAGGGTTCATTTTCTTTGAGGAAAACAAAACATCCTGAACACAGACAAATAACTGTGCTATTTTGCCACTTTGTACCAAGTAGGCACCTAAGTTCATCACTTCTGGTGCAAAAAGAGCATTTACCCATACTGTGGATGCAGCATACTGATTGTGAAGCAAACTTTCATACTGGACATTGGTCAGGGAGATGGCAAAGCTGCTTGGATCCTGACATTTAATGATATGCCCTTTGCCTTGAATAATTACAAATAGTATATGGCTGACATGGCTTGATTCATGAGATCTTGGTGTGTATAATTAGATAGAAGTATGAACTTGATTACACACTAGTGAACTTGCTTTCCAGAGGGAAGGGGGGGGGGAGGGGGGGAGTGGTAACAGGCTTCTTTGTCATCAAAAGGTAAAGAAATGTGACAATCTGGGAACCAGTTTTAGGACCCCATCTGCTAAACCAGAGAGAAATCAAGATTTTACAGTTCTATAAATATTTTAGTGTATGCCATCATTTATGAACTCTGGCAGCTATCATAAAATCTCTCTGACTTTTGTTACAACTGCATATAAGGCCAGAAAATTGCATCTCATGGTAAACCATAAAAACCTAAGTAAAAGCACCATTCCTTTCAGTATATTCTAAAAATATACAACCTCCCTGTCAGTACATGGCAGGGTAGTTACCATCCCAAGATGCCTGTTTCTCTCCTTTTTTTTTTTTTTTTTTTTTATCTGATCTTACCCTGGTCTTTTCAAACCCTTTTGTATTTCAGTATCCTTTTATGTTCCATAAATAACAGCCATCACAATAGAACAGCTGAAATAGCTTTTACTTTGTCACAACGTACTGTAAGCAAGAGACACTTGGGTGATGATAATGCAGGGGATACAGGAAGAATTTATGCTGACTTTTTGTCTAATTGTTCCTGAAATAATTTTCATTCAATGGTGAGGTTCTTTCAAGTGCTGAAAGGGAGCTAGCCTCAGAGCAGACTCTGATGCCTTAATCACCAGCAGAAAAACCTCTATTGAATAAAATATAAAAAGAGTTATTCCAAGATCAACAATGTCCCATTTAAACTTCAGTCCTGTTCTGTGTTAAATGATGTCTCTAAAAGACATAGAGATCATGCATCATTAAGTTTGTGATCACTGTATATTCTGACGTTCTAGATAAGATCTGATCTGCACACCTTGAATTATAAAGCAATACCAGCTGAAATGACCTGCCAGCCTGACTAAAAACAATTTATAATTTACCTCTGCATAGTTCCTAGAATACATTTCCTTGAACAATTCTTAGGGTGGCTGGAGGTGGGGGGAGAAGCAAACAAGTAAAAAGACAATCATTCTATTAAAAATGAACACAGAAGTCAAAAGATCAAAGACTCTAAACTCAGCAAAGAAATTTACCAAATTTAAGGCTATATTTAAGAAGATGTTTAGACAACACAAGATGTAAAAATCTCTGTCAATTTATTTGCATGAGCAGCATAGAAAGCTGGTCATTAAAGTGATGTTTTGCAACTATTTGCAAAATAAATGCACAGGTCAGATTTCTGATGTACTGGTTGCACACCTGAGATGGACACATGCCTTTACATAGGCAATTGGCTAAAATACTGGATATGTTTTTACCCAGTGTAGGACTTTCTGCAAGCATTACTGTGTCTTAGGTCTTGCATTTGTGTTTATCAAATATATGGTTTAATCCTTCATTTAAAAAATACAGAGACCTCTTGCATATGTATAGTATATATATACATACACATTACGTATGATATAAATCAATATATGCAATATTTAAAGATGGAAACAAATAAATACTTATTATTTCTTTCTTTCAGTTTTACTTTCTTTTCTAGTACATGCAACTTTTTGCTAATTCATTTGTTGCATCTTCCTTAAAACAAATAAATAAATAAATTCCTGGACAATTCCTGGAAAAATGAATATGGAAAGTCATTCCTGAGATAACAACTCCATTGACCTCACCATATTTACCAGAGAGGTTAATTTAGTGACTGGTGTCTAAGTAACTGAAAGATGTTTCAGTAATTTTTGAAAGGTCATGCTCCATTCAATACCAGTTGTGCTTCTTCCTAAATAATTATTTTTCCATGATGAGCATGCTATTCCTATATACAGTGTGGTTGCTTAGAATAACTTTAAAGCATTTTGAAGTCTGAATAAAAATGATCTCTTATCAGCTGTAGGGATGGTTTGCTCTTAGTGTTATTTTTCCTCATCTCAGCTCCATTAGCTCATCTAGGTGACAGAGGCAAAAAAGAATGTGCCCCCTCAGATAAATCTTTATTACTTTTTCACACAGAAGTGCATTTCAGGTTATTGTCTCCAGCTTCAGATGTTCTAAAACAAACTGATTTGGATTAAAGTATAGATGTGGGTCCTGTTTTGTGCCTGCAATCAACTTCAATCATTGGCTGTTTTGATCTGCTCAAGCTAATGTGCATTTCTCAAAATTTTGTTCGTATCATTCTTAGGCAAGGTTTCCCTGAGAACCCATGTGTTGCTTGGAAATGTGTGGTTTGCAAAATTCTGAAGATACCTTTACTTCAAAAAGCAAGAAGCAAGCAAAACTTCTGCTACGATAAAACACCTAGGCAGTAAACATAGTCCACATGGGATGTGTAACTGAAGTGTTACAGTCCTCCAGATGTTGCACCTTCAGACAAGCATATAGTTTTTTTTCTGTTTGTGGCTTCCAAGTTGCTTCTCTCCCAAGCATTTTTTTTTCCCTGAAGCTCTACAGAAATGGCTTTTCTATCAATTTAACATAATGCTTTTTCCCCTGCATCACTTTCTGAGAATAGTGAAAAAAAAAAAGTCTATAACTTAATCCACTTTTTATTTACACCTGTGCAATTCCATTGATGACACCAGTGTTTAGTCAAATTTATGACAGCTGATAAATGAAGCCCAGAGTCTCTCAGCCTTTTCAGAAGCAGGATCTGAGCTGAACTCTGTGAAATCATCGGGAACTTTTCCATGGGTTTCAGTGATCTCTGCATCAGGGTTGTAAGGTGGACTCTGATGGCCTTGATACCAGCAGAAACTGATTTCAGGAAAAGTTACATAGCAGTGAGAAAAATTATCTCAATGAGTGCACAAGGACCTGTTGAATTTTCGTTGGATTTTCTCAGTTGAAATTCATCTAGTGAAATCCTGCCTCCAGAATATGGCAGATCTCCTAACATCAACACAGATGGAATTTCACCCACCGTTTGAGTACAAACACACAGCTTAAGTTTCACTTAGTACAAGCATCTGTACAAACAAAACTCTGTGGCTCTGGGACACACAGGAAGCAAGCATGGGAACCATAGGATTGTGTACATTTTGTAGCATTTTTTTTTTTACAACGTCACACAAATCTTCAATCTAATGAAAGATAAAGAGGGAAAAGTTAAATGTAGGGGCTAAGAGGAACAACCGTAAGAGGTAAAGAGGCAAACACCATAGCTGTAAAATAGGACACTGTAACATGTTCCATCCTGCAGGATGGGAGCCTCTGCTCTCCCTTCAGCAAAATGCAATGAACAGCACCCCCTCCCATGGCAAATGGCTACAGAGTGCATAAGTAACACTGAGAATACATCTTAATGGTAATCAGAAGGAAAATAATCAATAACTTCACTTAATATTTTCAGGCTTTTTATATAGGCTGTTAAAGATACAACACTCATTTCTTTAAATGAAAAATTTTCTTAAAAATCAAGCTTTCCATCACTTCTCACTCCAGCCTTTAAAATTAAATTCAAATAAATACGATGTGAGCACAAACAAGCTCTCAATTGTACTTTTTTCAGAGAAGAAAAAAATAAAAAAATAAAAGCAAACACCAGTTTTCCAGGTGGAATTGGTTTCTGCATTTTCCCAAACTGTTGATACTTCATATGTATTCTGCTGAATGTTTCCAGGGAAGAAAGTGAACAGTTTAGCCCTCCAGTTGTGACTTGTGATTTTTGCTTAATTAGTCGAAGGGGTATTTTTCAGTTTTGTTTGTTTAATTATATGAATTAGTCACACTTGTTTTCACACATCTTTTGGAAAGCCAATGAGAATATCTTTGGATAGGAAGAAATTTGTTCAGTCCTACTTTAGCAAGACACTCACCCCCCAACTCTCTTCCCTGCTGCATTGTCACATCTCTGCAGAAACAAATGCAGAAATATTTTGGAAAAATATAAGAAACAGCAGGCCACTTATCAGCTCAGAGCAACCACTTTTAATGGGCAAATACTGTTAGGCTTGCATGGAAATATTAGACTGTGAACTGATGCTGAGGCCTAGGAATACCTGTCGGGGGAATATCTGCAACCTCAGCCTGGAAGTGAAGCAGTCACCTTAGTCAGAAACTGTGCATTGGATGGACGTGAGCCAAAGCCTTCCCTACGTGCAAGTAGGTCAGTACTGATTTACAGCTAGTGAGGTGCTGCCTTTGATTCTCATCCTTGTCTCTAACGGTACTCCTACATGTGTTTAATTTTAGCCCGTGATTAAGTTTTACAGAGCTCACTCAAGCAATTGGTTAAAATTAAACAGATATTTCAGGGCTCCCCTCAGTTTCATCCTTCACCTTGCAACAAATAAATCCAAATTAATAGCTCTGCTGCCAGTCCGGGGATAATCTCACAAAGGATATCTTCTGTCTTCAGCTTCCCAACAGAGTAACTGCACACAAATCTATCACACCACACTCTTTTTTCCCTGTACAAACAGGCAGAGTTGTTACTGATAAGGGCACAAGATGATAAGTTACTTCCCAAGCAGGAAGCGCAGCTGAGCAGAATCACACCGAAGCCGGGTGCATTGTCACAAGCAAATTCACAACTGTGTTTACTCATAGGGCTCTGGTGAGTTTTCACCCCTCAGAGCACAGCTCACAGCACCAGGAGTCAGCAGCAGGATCCCACATCAAAATGTCGTGGCAGTGTTTGAATTCCTGTGGCACACTGATGTGCAGGTTTTCAGAAATTAAAGGGAGACACAATAACTACAGTTGCTTTCAGGCCTTGCAACTGGAATAAAAGATCTGTAGGTCAGATCTGAATATTCTTGAGAGGCAACATGGTTTGTAGTTAAGGTAATTGATGAAGGCTTAGGACACCTAGGTCCTCTGCTCAGCTGCACTGTGGGTTCCCTGAGAAGCACCAGGCAAGCAGATCAGCACAGATCCTTACAACTCTCCTGTCCCACCTCCCCAGCACCTCTGCAGGTTGGGGAGACAAGCTGGCAATGCAAACATATCTAAGGTCTATGGTTTACCCCCAGCTGTCAGTGTATTTAGTTGGCTACGTACACAGATGTAGCCTTTGCCAGGAACAACTGAGTAGCTTAAGCTTCTCTCCCTGCCTCCCTCTGTGTCATGGCTTGGCCATCCAAGTCCACGCAGATCGACTGAGACAACTTGGCAATTGATATCATTTGTTGATTGATATTGCATTGATATCACATATCTTGATATTGATATCACATATCTTGATATGTTCAAGTGTTTACATCATGCAAATAGTGCAGAGTTATGGGAGTGGTCAAGCCTGAAAGGTGTGAAACCTCTAAAGGCGGTTAGAAATATCTCAAACAGAAATAAGTAAAAAGATGGAAGTTTTACCAGCTGGGATGAGGCTATATCAAAGATAACTATACACTTGTGAAGTAGGTGTTATACCAAAGCTTGTCTAAAAATGGCAAGCCATCTAAAAAGGCAGAAACCACTATCCGAAGTCCTTCTATATTCACACCAGAGACAAAAGTCAGAGAAAAAAATGATAGAGAGCTCAATCCCTTCTCCTCACAGGGTGGTATTGAGGAAAAGGGCCAATAGCATTTAGCATCTGTCTGTGAAGTCGGCATTGGTGTCAACAGTAGGTGAACTGGGGGTCAGCAGAGACCTTGCTAGGTCTTTAACAATAGGCCACATGTGGCTCATTGTACATATGGCTGTGATGGCTGTGTTCACCACAGTACTCCTCATCCTGGATACTCTGTGTTGAAGCATCTTATTCATGAGGTTTGTCTGATACTGTGTTGTGCTTCATTTATGTTCTTTGGTCAACAATCACTCAGTGATACTCGGTTTGATGATCTTTTGCTGGAATGGGAGCTTGTATTGAAATCCTAGAAAGATGTGCATCACTGCAAGTTGTATTTCATACTGACAGGCTTTCAAGAGGTTTGGCTTATTCAGATCTGCCTTATTAAAAAGTCTCTTTTCGATCATCATATGACTGTTGACATCAATATACTTTCTTAAAAGATTGATTAAATTTCCTAGTTTTGTTTTGCATGAGTTTTGATTTTTTGTTAATTTATTTCCACACTTTTAGGGGCAGATCTTCCACTGGCATTAACTTGGTATGCAGAGGAGCTATTCCTTTACAGTAGGAGTTCATTCAATTTTATTTTATTTTATTTTATTTTATTTTATTTTATTTTATTTTATTTTATTTTATTTTATTTTATTTTATTTATTGGTAATCCATTCGAGGACAAAATTCAGTATAAAACTCCATCTTTTTGATCCTTCTGTGGAGACTAAGTATACAGACATGCAGAGCAATCAGCTGACTGCTGCAACAAACTCAGTCACGTGAGAAGATTGAGATTACAAAACTCAAACCAGAAAAAAATGCCCCTAAACCAATTACAGAACTTTTTTTTTTTTTCAACAGAGTCTATTTAGCCATTAAAAACACTTTTTGCAGGTGTCCATGCTACCATTTTTTATTAGAACTTGTTTCAGAAATTAATCTTTTAAACTACATATTTATCAAAATATTTCAGTAAGGACATAAACATTTCAGCCAGTCTAACTAAATCATTCAATGAGGATGAAGAAAATGTACTTCTACTATTTAAGGTAAAGAAAATTAATATAGCATGTCATCTGATTATTTACAGCTGTTCACAGCTCCTTATAAAGCCACCAAGAATGTCAGTAATCCACATTTTATCATTTCAAAGTATAGATCTAAAAGGTAAAATCTTACCCTGAAGTTCAAGAAGACCTTCTAATACAGCAACAAGAACAGATGAAAATCAAAGGTACATTGACTTTTAGAGAATTATTCACACTGATCTTCCTGAAATTGACAAAAAATTTCCCTAAATGACTATTCTTCAAGTTAAGCTGAAATTTCCAATCATGACTCCTATTGACTGAAAATAATGGGAGCTTTCTCCTAGTTATATTGGAGTAGTGGATCAAATCCTCATTTTTCAAGTCTGTTCTCCACACCAGACCTGAAATCCAACCATTGCATAGATTTAAAAAAAATAAAAATAAAAAATACTATATTCTTGATACTGGCAATATATGCTTCCATTAACACATGCTGACAGCCTGAAACTACTGGGGAGGGAGTGAGAGTGAAAAGCAGTTTGAAAAAGAGTGTATAGAAAATATTCAAAGTTTATCAAAAATGAAAGCTCTTCTTTGTATAAAACCGCAAATGTAATTGAAACAATTACAAATAGACATCTGACATCTCATATTAAACTATTACACTTGGAAGGTACAGAAACACAGTAGCGAAACCTCTCCCAGCAACAGCTTGGAATCACAGACTTAAAAAGATTTCCAGCAGGAAGAAATCTGTATTCATGTGATCATGAAGCAAGACCTGGCTGAAACAGAGCTGATGTTTTTCCTGGTGGTGTTTAAATCCCTTTCCTATACTCCCCACCTCTGTGTCACTCATACAACTTGGTTGTTTGGATTCTTTTTTTCTTTTTTTTTAAATATAGAAGCAGAGTGGATCTCTAACTGAGCCCTCACTCTACACTGCTAGATAGCCTCATCGTGTGCCCTCAATGTTCAGGTGATTTATAGCCACACAGTATTCCCACCTCAGCTGTTATTTCCCACCTGAGTTTTATTTTATTTTGTACTGGTTTTACTCCAGAAGTAGTTATGTCCCATATCATATACAAGCTGCAACTTGTACCTCTTGGTGCTGTAGCTCCTTTTCATTTCAGTACATCAGTGGTCCTTATGCTGCCCATTTCCTCTTTACACTGTTAATATCTCTAGACCCTCATTACACCCTATGGTTGATATATTGCTATTTAAGGGTATTCTCTACCTGTCTTCTTTTCCGATTTGTATTCACATATTATCTGTTCCTTCCTCCAGATTGTTAGAAAAGATGCTGAAAAACTGGGCCTTATGCTAATTCCTGCAAAAAATGCTTCAAACTTCCCACATCAGAAACCTGTTGACATTCATCCAAACTTTTCCTTTAGAAAAAATTAGTCATTTTCAACCAATATGCCGTGTTCCAGCTCATGATAATTGGTCTTGTTTTCCAAAGGTGATTCTGTTAAGCACACAATCTACTGTCCATATCACCTCTATCCTCTTCCTTTCATCTGCCTTCTGATGAAAGTTCAGTTGAAAATTTCTGCAGTACATGAGTTTCTCTGGCACAATCTAGAATAGATACTTGCTAATTCTTTGCTACTGGTTTTCAGAATTTCAGTCCAGATTACATTTATTGGATACTAAATGACAAGATTTCTCTTCCCTCCCTGCTCATTTCCCCCACACTTTATGTACTCTGTTTTATTCCAGGGGCTAGTGATTTAGCTTTTGAAATACCTTTTACTGATTCAGTATGCTCACACTTTTCCTGAAGTTGAGGGAGCTCGCATCACTATATTCTACTAGTTTGTGTATTTAATTTTCTCAGATATTTACTTACCTGCTTTTAACAACCATACCAGCTAAGACCTTCATTGCTCCTTACTTGCCCATACTCTTCTATTTCCCTTAGATACAAAATACAGAAAAAAAAAAAAAAAAAAGCTGCTTAGTGGTTCACTCATATTAAATTCATAATTGATTTTGCCTGACTCCTCATTTATTAATGGACTTACAACTACCTTCTCACTAATAAACCTCCCAGTAATGAGTTTAGTCCACAGAGGATACATTTCCACCTCAACAAACCACCAAGCAATTTAGGACAGTTGGTAGTCTCTGCTTAAGGGAGTCCAAAAACTGGAATAGAAATTTATGCAGGCCATAATTAAAGTACTTTTACAGAGCTGTGTTGGGAGTTTAACGACATTCTCTGCACTGTGCCCATCTGTGGTCAGTGTAATTAATCCTTCACTCCCAATCCAATAAGATCTAATTTTCATTGACAATTTTTGACAAAGAGGAAGTTTCAAATACTAAGGCTATGATCAAACTCTGGTCATTTTTTTGCTATGAACAGAAAAGGTTTGTGAAGATGGTGGGGCCCATATTCTGCTTGGAGCTGCTCTTTGCTAGGGAAAGGGTGAAGACAACCAAAAAGCCATTCACTGGGATCACTGGTCTTCCGTATGTGTGGAAAGCCCAGCATATATAGAAAAAATCGGAAGCATGACTTTGCCAATTCAGTGACTACTGGAAGATTACCTCACTGAAGTAAAATATAACTAGCAGTTTCTACTGGAGTTACTTAAATGAAAGCAAAGTTATATACCAAAGTTATATTCTGGACAGATTGGAGAGTTGTGCAATCACCAACCATATGACATTTAACAAAGGCAAGTGCCAGGTCCTGCACCTGGGATGGGGCAACCCTGGCTATACGTACAGACTGGGCAATGAGATGCTGCAGAGCAGCCCCAGAGGGATCTGGGGGTTGTGGTTGACAGCAAGTTGAATATGAGCCAGCAGTGTGCCCTGGCAACCGGGAGTGCCAACTGCCTCCTGGGATGCATCAAGCACGGCATTGCTAGTTGGTCAAGG
The DNA here is from genome assembly GCF_963932015.1 of Anas acuta. Classification (NCBI taxonomy): domain Eukaryota; kingdom Metazoa; phylum Chordata; class Aves; order Anseriformes; family Anatidae; genus Anas; species Anas acuta. Next base: position 68,360,597 of record NC_088980.1, read on the forward strand.
GAGGTGATTGTCCTGCTCTACTCTGTGCTGGTGCGGCCTCACCTCAAGTACTGTGTGCAGTTCAGGGCACCACAGTACAAGAAGGACATTAAACAGTTGGAGAGTGTCCAGAGGAGGGCGATGAGGGGAAGACGTATGAGGAGTGACTGAGGTCACTGGGCCTGTTCAGCCTGGAGAAGAGGAGGCTGAGGGGAGACCTCATCATGGTCTACAACTTCCTCGCAAGGGGGAGTGAAGAGGCAGGTGACCTATTCTCTGTAAACTCCAGTGATAGGACCCACGGGAATGGTGTTAAGCTGAGGCAGGGGAAGTTTAGGCTGGACATCAGGAAGAGGTTCTTCACCGAGAGGGTGGTTGCACACAGGAACATGCTCCCCAGGGATGTAGTGACTGCACCTAGCCTGTCTGAATTTAAGAAGTGATTGGACTGTGTACTTAGTCACATGGTCTAAACTTTTGGGAGATCTTTGCGGTGCCAGGAGTTGGACTTGATGATCCTTATGGGTCCCTTCCAACTTGGGATATTCTATGATTCTATACTTGAGGGAGGGAAGCTCGTTGGTCTGAGAGAAAATACATTGAGAGACAAGTCAAAATGCTTAGATTGCCAAGGTTCAATCACACCCCTCTCTGCATTTAAGGAAAAATCCCATGTGGCCTCCTTTTCCTCCAAGACTGCAAGCATTTAGGGGCAAGAAATTTATTTGCCCAGTGCCTGAAACAGTGAGGTCATGGTACAGGATGGGGGTTCTCATAAATCTAAGCATTGTAGGACTGCCTAACAAGAAACTCTTGCAACAGTGCTAGTCTCTCCTGTCCTTCCACACAATTACTTAGAGACAAGAGGAAAAAGGACACTAAGAGAGCTCTTTCTCCCAGATCTGTCACAGTTCCTGATAGGATGTTGAGGGGAAGAAAATGGGCCAAACTGGGGAAGAAGGGGGTCCATCTGGATCTCTCTTTTGGGGATCTTTGTATTACTCTGGTAATAATGAGAAACATTTTTGAGAGCTCTGGGATGGAAAATGTATATTTCTCCTATTGCCATTTTATTACTGTTCCACACACATAAATAAAGACACTAAAGAGATTGGTCCAAGGGTTTACACTCCTTTGCATGCAAGTAACCCATGTAGACTTTTATCCATAGCAATGCATCACTGATAGATAATTAACACACAAACAGAAATACAGGTGCCAACCAATCAGAACAGCAACAAATTAAACTCCCTTTGCATTGAGATAAACAATTCTACTAAGTGAAAAGGAATGTAAAATCTGGGAGGGGAGCACAGGAAAGTGCAGCTTTTTTAATAGCATTTTTAGCTGTCATTAAACATGGTTAGGATTTCCAAAGCTAAAATACATGTTAACACATTCCAAAAGGCCTCTATTAAAATATTTTTTCAGTACTTCAGTACAGCAAATGATGCAAAGCCAACATTCCCCAGACAATGCACAGAACATTAGAGAATTAGTTTAACATTCTGACAACCCTGCAATTTTATTTAAACAAGTTCTTCCCTACCCAGTTCCCTGCAGAGAAGTATTGTACCCTTTTGTTGATTGTAGTGGACATATTGCAGATCTCTGATTACCTTCCCAAAGGACCACCCACTACAAGAAGTTTTTGTGTTGCAAGCACAGCTTAGCTCATTCCTCTCCCCTTCCCATTCACCTTCTTTTTTCTTTTTTCCTTCTTCTTTTCTTCTTTTCTTTCTTTTTTTTTTTTCTTCCCCCAACCCTTTAATTTTCCTAGCATTCTCATATGCTGTGGATGAGCTGACGGACTAGCCTGCCATCTGTTCTTTCATGATATGGTGCAACCTAACCAATTATCCCCAAATCACTTTGGAGTAAATAAAATGTCTACAATAATAATAATTAGTCAGTTAAAAAGAAAACAGCATCATGCAACTCCTGGTGAGAATTAGGTAGATTTCAGAACACAGCATATTATTAACTGAGACTATTAGACCAAGAGATGGCAACTTTGGGATTTAAAAAAAAAAAAAAAAAAAAAAAAGTCACCTTCATTAATTTACTCTGAGACTTGAGTATAAGGGAGCACCCCTACACTTTGGGCATCCTTGACTCATTGTAACCAATGATTCCAGGTTCGGGTAAATTTGCCAGTGATGGGTTTCTAAGATTTCGTTCATAGTAGGCATGTTAGCATAAATGTGAGAATTTGCATTATGATTAGGACTGTATTAAAATAACAAGAAATATTAAAAAAGAAGCAATGACCAATAGATGACATTTATATAGTGTGAAGAGACATATACATTTCTTCAAACGTATGTAAAAGGCCTGACATTTCTTCAGGGTGAGATTTGCCTACAAAAAACCAGCATGAGTAAAAATACCCCAAGTAAGAGGGGATTACACATGCACCCACTTCAACAGGCAAAAAGCAGAAATACGAGCTGCTACAAACAGAAACCAGGTCTGCAATTAGGAATTAAGAAAATTGGGAAGATTGCAATTAGTATTATTGGATACCCGAGATCACACAGAGCTGATATTTAAAAGTCATTCAGATCATTGTTTACCACACTGCATACAAGTTTTTGCTGTTAATTCTATGACATTGATTTAGTCAGATTACAGTAGCAGTTATTGATGGGCATTTAAAATATATCTTAGCAACTGAGTGACATTTTCAGTATCTTTTACTTTTGCAACAAGAAGGAAGCCAAGAATAGATCAGAAAGATTCAGTGTTCCAGGGACAGCATCAGCAAATTGACAACTAAAATTTTGGCCAAGGGATCAGTACAATCTCACTGCATAGATCACAATGACAGAGTAGATGGAAGAATTTTCTCATCACTCTATTTTGAATCCAAATGTATTCCACTCTTTATTTTGTGTCCTGAAAGAACTTAAGATGTAGCTGTGCTACCAAATAACATTTTTGACCAGTAAGCTGTAAAATTTTTTTCCCTGCCATGTTTTTAAATATTAAGGACATGGCAGTAGGTAAAAAAAAACTTCATGTGTACAGGTAATGTCACCAGTCTTCTTTAAACTGTACGTACTTCACATTCTTTAATTATTGCCCACTGGAGAACCAAATTTACCAGTAAGTTAAAAGACAACATAACAACGTGAGTCTGAACTTTCTACACAAAACCCAGTTGTCTGATCAGCTTGAGACAAAGGAAACTATTTCCTGTGAAGTCAGCAGCAAGAAAAATTGTGTGAACCATCTTAGCAGCTATGACATAGAAATATCATACCAACTACTGCAGTATTCTGAAGTCTACATAGTTCTAAAAGATAAGGTAAAATATGGAGTACACTGAATGTGAAGATTCATTTTCATGGTGACTCATCTTGACTGGTGGGAGACCAAGACAATTACCCATAAAGGATAATGTACACCGGCAAGAAATCATGTACTTTATGATGGTCTTCTTCACAGGCTATATTGTGTCTGTCCTTAAATTTCTATGGTGAGGAATAAGACAGACAAGTTTATGTTCTTATGGCCTTGTTGAAAGTTTGGGTAAAACCATAAACTATCAGGTGGGAACATGCAGAGAAGGTGGAGAAAAATCTCTACTATGATGCAGGCTAGTGAAGATAAAACAATGAATCAAATGAGATCTTCATTGGTCCCTCCATTATTGCTCCATTGTGATTTCTGTGACATATCAACATATTTGCCTGTTTATGTTCTCATACCACTACTCCTCATGCAGTAGCCAAGTGCTTCTGGTATCCTGACACTGTTTCATTTCCAGTTTTCTAGGTACTTCAAAGAAGTATTCACCTTTCGTTGCAGCTACTAACCTCTTGCAACTGCATGTTTCTCCATGTTTTACTATCCACTTCAAGAAAGGGCTAGCAATTATTTGCCTGATGTTTTTCTAACTTTGACCACCTTGAAATGTGATTTTATGATTTTTGTTGAAATGTAGGACATGGATCCCTTGCAGGCTTTTACAAACATGAGAGTTCCCATGTGTCTTTGACACTGATGAATTGCTAGAACACTACAGAAGAACTTGGAAGTGGCAACAGAGCTGGCTCTACCGGAGTTAACTTGAGCTCCTGAGAGGGACCAGAGGGGGTTTTGATTCTTTTTATTACATGATATCAATTAAGTGTTTAATAAGTTACAATAGAAAGAAACTTTCCAATGGAATTTTTAACACAATGGGAACAAATTACCTTCGAGATGGTTATCATTTGAAATCTTGAGTAGAATAAAAATAAGACAAACGACAACACATATTCACCCAGATTGCCCAAAACAATTTACCAGGCAAATTTGCCCCAAACAATTTCCCTGTTTCAAATCAAGTAAATCTGTGCAGTTTCTCTTTGACAGCAACACAAAATCCCCTGTGAAACATACTGAGTGGCACAGCTGATGTAGAAGGCTAGGAGAAGATACTGCACCATGCAGCTTTTGTTTTGAAGTGGGTATCTCTCTTATGCAATTCTCTTACAATTTGCTTCTTTCAAAGAATGAAAGAAAAAAAAAAAAGCCTCAGCAAACAAAACCACAATTCCCATACATTTCTCAACTCAGATTATATTTCCACACTTAGGCACAGTTTATTCAATAACAACTCTAAAATTCTAGCGCTGGCACAGAAACTGTATTTGTATTCCTTGGCTGGAGTAAAGGACCAAACTGTGCATGATGGGTGGGGTGAAGGTGTTCAGTAAAAGAGAGAATTATCCATTCACTAAACAAAAATTATGACAATAATTTAAAAATAGTATATCAGCAATGTGCTGATCAGGTATGCTAGTAGCTTTAACAGTTCCCTTCCATTTTGAGCCTTTCTATAGTCACCAGGAACTTGAGGCAAACTACCGTGAACAATGTTAGTGATCTAAGACTATGGACCAGACCTACCTGTACTGAAGGGCAAACACTGAATTACAAGCTTATGATGCTGTCCCTGTACATATGGCCAAGGAGAGACAAATCTAAGCTTAACATTAAAAACTTCTGAGCAGTTCACTAAGACTCATTTGAGTGATAGGTACAAGAGAGAGTGCAACTGGTCACCCCCTCTTTACACTTCTCACACACAAGATGCTTTTTCACACTCTCAGGCTATCAGAATGAGCAGCATATTTTGCTCTTTTTGCCACTGGGAGAAGGAGGGACATAGCAGAGAGAAGATGAGGTGTTGATGTGTTTGCTGTCCAGGCAGGTATGCAAAAGCAAACCAGACTACAAGGGAAAGAACAAACAGCATTACTCTGAAGAGCAGTATAGGCCCTGCAGGCCACCTGTTCAGAAGGGAGAAATGGTCCCTTACTGAGCTCTCCCACATTTGTACAATGTCTGACATCATCCCTTTGCAACCTCACTCTCCATATCTCTACATATGTTTTCTCACTAGTATACACAAAGATGCAGACACTGTTCCTCCTCCCCCAGGCAAGAGGGTCCTTTAATTTCTCCAAGGCATGCTGTCACATCCACTGATTCCTTCTGCTTATTTCTGGTGTGATTTCCATATGCAAACTTCTAAAGCTGCGTGGCTTTCTCTGCAGTACAGACAGAGAGAATATCATCTTTGTCCCCTCCCATGGCCATCCCTCCCTCAAGACCATGTTAGTGCTTACTTTCTTCCTTGTCCCATCTTTTCTCTGAAGTGCTTGCAGAGTGTGTCCAATACAGCACAGACCAAGTGTTTGCTTGATGCTTCCCCAGACACATTAGCAGCTTTAACATCTTGCACTCTCCCCTACTTTTTCTGTGATTATCTCAGCACCTTAGAAACTCTCAGGAGGATATGAAAGAAAACCTGAAGTGCTTCACACACACATGTGGACTTTTCCTTGCACTGTGCACAAGTCCAGTTACATGCTCTTCAGCCTTTGATCTCCTTTAATCAGAAGAAGGAAGTCGGCTGAGGAAGGAGGATATGAACTGACTTTCATGCTTATTCTACTTCTTAGGTCCAATAAAGAGGATAGCACAAGGCTGCTCAGGGAATTAAGTGCAAGATAATCAAATAAATGACTCAGAGGGGTCTGCACCCTGCCAGCTAACCTGAGCTTTCTCCCTCATGTGCCTGAGCTTTGGGAAAGGAGTGTTTCTCTGTTAACAGGGGTTAGCGACTTTGCTCCCCCGCCCTCTCATCTACCACCTCATGCTCATCTTTATTAGCTTTTTCACACTACACAGTCCTCTCATCGATTACAATGGCCAGCACAAAGCAACCTAATGATGGGTCAGTCTTAATGAGAAAAGCGGCTGCTCTTGAAGTGGTGTGTCTTCGTCCTGCACCCTGCCGAGCAATGGCATGTAGAGCTCTGCCTCCTTTTAGAGAGCAGAGCCATGGAAAATCAACAGTGAACAGCCTGGTGCCTCTGAACAGAGAGGGCCATGTGCATGCCTATTTAGTGCTGTAAAAGAGAGAGCATTTGCACAGACAGGAGTGAACATAAGGAGGCCTTCAGAGAAGAATGGGGCCTTGGCAAATTTATAGACTCCCCTGAAAGAAAGTGATTACAGATCATTATCCAATTGAGGCAGATTGATGGGTTAGGGTCAAAGTAATACTGCAGAGCTCACTGGAGGGACAATGCCTGCTTGTCAGTTCTGTCCGGAAAAAGAAAGAGAAGGGAAACTGCCACACAGAGAGGAAAGACTTAAGCTTTTCCAGTCTCTATCTGAAAAATCTTTACTTATTGTGAACATGTGTTCCTAAAAAATAAAAAATAATAAAAAAATGAAATTGCAAGACCAGTATCACCAAGTTAAAACTGGGCTTTCAGAATTGCAAGTAATTGTGCAAATACTGTGCAAGAAGAATGTGTAAAAAGCCTTGTGATGGCTACACTCAGAGATCTCAGTGAGTATTAGTATTAACATAGAAATCACATCTTTATTTCATTAAAAAGAGAAGTCAAAGACATCTTCTAAAATAAATGTGTATATATATATATATTAATTTTGGTGAAAGAAGGACAGTTTTGTTAACAGCTACGGTTGAACAGATTTGAAACCCTGCAACATCTGGTCAAGCAAAACTCAGCAATAGGGACATCGAATAAAACAAGAATAAATGTGCTTCTATTGTTTCTTCTGTATTGATTTTTAGAGTGTTTAAAAGTGCTTTGCATTCATGCACTTTTCAAACAGCCATAGAAATGGAAACAACATGGCCCAAAAAGCAGCTCACAGCATTTATTGTGCATTTGCCTCCCATTTTCCAATATGATTTTGGAATGTAAAGAATTTGGGCAAAGAGGGAAGACAATGCATTCATGAGAGACTTGATTTGCCTTTTAATTGTGTTTATTTATTAACTTCTCTGTTGTTCCCAATGTCTCAGAAGCAGAGCACCACACACACTTTAATGGATCCGCTGTCCCAGAGGATAGCAGAGTAGCACTGGCCCTGTTTCAAATAAAGGCTCAGTAGGGCAGTTTGCCCTGGGGCCATTATCTTGAGAGTTTAGCAAGGGTTCCCTTCAGTTCCATTACACAACCATCACAGATATGGAAGTTACAGTCCCAGCATTAGCTGTGGCTTTCCAGGCACCTTGGTGCATTCTAGCAGAGGGTGTTCAGTCACAAAAGGGTCTATCCTGACTCAGAGCCTGTTGAAAAGCATACAGTAATTCAACTGTATGCTACAAGTGACGTCAACCCAGGCACATGGTAGTCCTGCTAGAGTTACTTGAAAAAAAACTGAGAATACCGGTACAGATATTGGTTTCCCAACTCCCATTCTTTGATCTTTTACAACCATGGAAAGATCTGTCCTGAAGCCATTAGGTAAACTCAGGCTCAGCCTTACAAATAACTCTTGATGCACTCAGTCTTGCTTGTTCTCATTTAGTGCAGTAAGGATAACAAAGGAAATACCAACATTTACCAACATTTCTGACTTCACACTCATTTGCAACTTCTAAAACTGCTAAAAGCATCAGAATAGACTCCCAGATTCTTAAAACATGTAGTACTTCTGCAGAGAGTATTTCAGAGACCATTCACGAAATTCCTGGTCTGGGTATATCTCCTGGATTATTAACACTACTTTTTTTTTTTTTAATTATTATTTTTTTAATTTTTATTTTGTCTCTTATGATTCTCAAAACACCAATTCTCAAAACTCAGTATTTTTGGTGTAACTGAGAGCCCTTCTCCACTTGCCCTGAGGCTGTTTGTCATCTCGCCTTCCGTCTACAAACCAGAAAGAACCCCAAATGACATTCATCCCAGAAAAATGACTAGAAGGAGATGTGGGGGGCTGTTCAATACTATTTCACACGAGCCATTTTCCCCCACCTCAGCATCTAGTGAACTGAGGATACGTTGCATGGTAGAAAACAAGTCTGTGGTTGTTTGCCTACCTCACTCAGTTTGCTAGACTGGAGTTTTAAATTGCACATCTATTCCCTGAACTTGACACTTTGAATCTTGGCATGTTTTCCTCATTCATCATTTCATTACTGGGTGTGATGTAGTATCCTCTATGTCATATGACATAGAATCCTCCATGTTGCATACTCTTGAATGCACATATTCTAGCATGCAATAGAGTTGTAACTGAAACAGGATACGAGGTACATGTATGAGCCAACGTACATTGTGATAACAGTCATTTGAGGTGCTTTGGGGGGGTGGGCGCAGACTTTCCTTCCAACTTTTCTTTGCTTTGGCCCAACTGCATTCTTTGCTGCACATGTTTAAAAGTAGCTTGTAGCTACTCATTACCTTGCTGATTGCATTTGTTTTCACTTGCCTCCCCCAGTTCTGCAGGAGATGTGCATATGTGCAGGATTCCATATGTTTTCAGAGATAATCTGCTTTTTACTACCAGTAAGAATAACCTTGAGTACATATTACACTGTCACAACATATTTTCCGTATGAATCAGAAGGTAAAACTGGTGTATTAGAAAAGCAGACCATATTTTTAACAGGCAAAATCATAAACCATGCTTTTATGAACGGAGCAAGCTGTGGGGTGGGGGCTGGGGAGATCACAGGAAAACAGATGTGTGTTTATGATCTGAACTTTCTGTCCGACCAACATCATGTTACATTGGGGTTGATCCACAGATCCTCCTTCTAATGGAGGCTGGGTGATGAACTGTCCATACCATTTCAGTGAAATCAGCGAAAGCACACAGAATGGAAATCAGCACAGAGGAAGGTCAAAGGGGCAAAAATGGCTTTCCCTTCCATTTCAGTCAAGAAAACTATCAGCTATCCGTGAAAAACACAAATCCTACAAGCACTCAGCTGGGAATAAGTGAAGGAAAAGAGTGTTTCTCTCAAGGACACTTTCTGCTCTATTTATAGCTATAGTTTATATGGCGTTTAATGCTTGACCCACAGGGTCATAGGTAAGTAAGAAATGCACAGATGTGTATTCTAAGAGTTATATTTCATCCATATGTGCAAAACAGTCACAGGAGAGCTGCAGAAAACTACACGCTTGAGGTAGCAACCTTCCTAGTCCAGGGACAATCTCTGAATCATGTTAAGTCTGTCCTCTGGCAAATTTTGAGTTTCTATGACAATTCTGCTTGAGTGAAAACTCAGAGCAAAAATCCTGAGGCATTTTTGGTGGAAGTTTTGTCACTGAATTCTTACGATCCAGGAGTTTAGCCTGAGAAAAACCTTGCTTTCTAGTTTGTATTCATTTTATAACACTGACAAACAACACTATAGTCACAAAGGACTGAAGAAGCAATCTTCCCTCAAAGAGTATACATGTGTAGCTTCCTATTCAGGCCTGTGAGAGAGAGAGAAACCAAATCATTTCATGTGTTCCAGTATCCTGGAAAAGTTGCCTCAAAATTAAGTTTTTAAGGCAAAAGAAAAAAAAAAAAATCTGCCTAATATAGCTTTTTTGTTGTTGTTGTTGTTTTGAATTATTATTATTTTTTTTTTTTCTTTTTAAACAACGAGGCATCTTGACTCCATGAATTGGGCTCACTAAACCATGTTTCTGCCTGCTGAGCCTTATCATAACAGTACACAATGTTCTTTGTGTTCATATACCATCCCCTCCACATAGAGCTGGCAGAACACTGATGAAAATTTCAGATGCATTATTTATGAGAAAATGCCAAAATCGTTCTGTATTACCCATTACTATTTTCTCAATTCTGCCTCCTACAAACAGTTTGAATTACAAAACAATCTTTATGGTTCTTTATGGTTTAGTGCCTTTTATTTATTTATTTTTTTTAACAGGAAGAACACCTTCTCCATGCTTTTGGGTGGGTTATCTCTCAGGGATGTCTACATAGTGGGCATCATGCTCACTGTGTAGACAGGGTTTACTACACAGTGCAAAGCTCCCTTAAAATCTACTGACACCTCCTCCCTACCAACAGAGCCAACTCTGTTACTTCAGTTGTACTGAGCTACTGTTTTTGATTTACCAAAATATGTAACCTTGTGTTGTATTACATATGGGTAGCATTACTACTGTAGCTGTAAATCCTAAGAACACGAGCAACATCAGGTTTATATGGTTTACATATACTTTCTATTTAGAACAACATAAGAAAGGTCAATATTTTAGGAGATATTGATCAAATAAAATGTATTACCTTTCTACAGAAACATTAATTTATGCATAAAACCATGAGTAAAAGCACATTTAATTTTACCAGTGTAGGGAACATGAAGACTCCCATCTGTCTATAAAAGCCTTCATATTCTTTATTACTTTTCTGCCCCTAAAGACAGGTTTGACCACCGTGATCATCACTTTATGCATAGTGAAAAGTTGCCGAACCTCTCTGCCCCAGGTCACTCCCTCCAATCAAACACAGGTCTGAAAGTTGTTACCGCACTACTGTTCACCTGCTGTTCACAGGTCTGCAGAGAGGACAAGGTAGAGAAACTGCAGCAGGTAGACAGGCTGTAACAGGCTAATAAAAATACTAAGGAAACAGATTCAGCAAAACAGTACTGAATACAAAGGATGAATTATTCCTGGTGTTTTTCCAAGTGGTTCTGTTCTACTGAGACTGAGGTACATGAGTGATGAAGATACTGAAGCCCGTGCTTTTGAACGTATTTTAACTATTCTATGAATAGAAAAAGACTCTTGTATTTTGCAAGTCAGTTCAACACAGTGAAAGACTAGGCCCAGTTCCTTAGACCTACCCAAATATACTGCAGGCAAAGATGTTGCTCAACTGCCCCACAGGGGATCTAGTATATTTTAGTCCCCAAATACATGTGGTCTAATCAAAACTTCCATATAACAAGAAGCTAGCCAAGAAACCCAGACAGTTTGGTTAATGAGACAAACAACAGTTTCGGATTCATTCCCTCCTAAACAAAGATCTGATGAAGGGGTATGGGCTGAGGGGAGAGAGAGTACAAGGAGACAAGGAGTACAGAGGGCCCACAAAGAGCAGCACAAGCAATTAGGCAATGCTTCCAACTCTGATCTGAAGACCCATGGTAAACAGAGCAGCCATTCATGCACTATGACATGCAGGTCAATAGAACTGATCACATGCTTGCCTGGTACTTACAGCTATGTTCATGATACATCACATGGCAACATATGACGAAACTCAGTCTCTCATCACAAACTATAGTGGCAAAATGAAAAATGTCTTTGAATTATAATTTTTTTAAATCAACATTAGTTTTTAATTCAAAACATATATTTCTACTGAAATCTCATCAGTGATTGAAGTGAATTTTAAAGAACTCACAGTATCTCAGGCTCCATTTCTCAAGTGTTTCTCTGATTATCTGATGATTTTTATCTTCCAGAAAAAAAATATTAAGCTCCTTCGTGAAAACCATACATGCAACTATTCTTAAACACAAGACAATTACATTGTTTGTTTCAAGACACACATTGATCAAAACAAATGTCAGAAAATAATTTTCATTCCTATTTGGTGCTACTTCCCATTTGGCAAGATGTATTATGTTGTTTGCCTTTGCTGTTTCTAAAGCATCTGCTAGCAGTTACTGCCAGAAATGTGATAATGACCATGGTCGACCAGTAGCTTGAGCTGGTGGATCCTGTGCTCTAAGCCTCAGACTAAGCAAATTGCAGATATTGCTTTCACTTACACAAGCAGCACATGTCAGCAAGCACAGCAGAAATTTGGGTTCTATTTTCCTCCACAAGGACATGACCAGGCCCATATATAGCACATCAGAAAGCCACAAAATGGAAGGAATCCAGGCTAAAGGTTTTGCAGTAAATAATCATGCTATGATGGCTTGTATCTCTTTCTTTGAAAGCTGAATTAAGCTATTCAGCTTGCTAGCAAGTTTGGGCAAGGAGGTTGCTCACAGGCCAAGCCCTAAGAGCTTAAAAGCAACTCTGCAGCCTCCAAGCTTGTTTGCAAAGCTGTGTTAAAAAATAAAATTAAATTTAAAAAAAAAAAAAAAGAAAAAAAGATAAGATAGCATTCTGCTATTTTGGAAGCATTTGTATGGCTGGCTGAGCAAGAAGTTGTGGAATTACACAGTTCTCTTTAGAAGGCTAACACACAACCTTAAATGTAAAATGGGATTTCTCCTCTTTCTTCTGTGACCCCCTCCCAATATGTGGTATATGTTTGTCATCAAGAGACAAAACAAAGAAAAAACAAAGAAAATGAGAAGAAATTGTAGCATGAATCATCAGTTTTAAATGGGCAATTTTTTTCAGTGTTTGTTTTTCCCAGCAATACCTTGAAGGAAAGACAATGAAACCTCCAATAGAACCCAAGAACTCTATTTCCTGCCAATGGCTAATGAAGGCAAGAAGAATAAATATTAGAAGCATAAATGTGATTAGAGGAGCAAAAAGGAGCAAAAGTGAGGTTATAAAACTGTGTTAACAGAAAGGAAGAAAAAAAGAAGGGTACAGTGAGACCTAACATGTTAAATCTGTGAAAACCATACATCAAAAACTGTTCAGTTATATCTGAAGAATAAATGGTCTATCACAGAAAAATTTAGGACTGCTAGTGCAAAAAAAATTAAAATCCACAAATACAACGTATTTCAAGTGTGCCTTTCATTTTGGTCTGTAGGACTCCTCAAAAACTGTAAAAGAATTTGTGTAGGCCTCTTATCATTCTGAACTACACATGATTAGAAATCTGCTAGAATTAAGCTGCCAGAGGCAGCAGTCCTGTTACATACTGTTGGCCTGTGTGTCTGACATGTGACATTTCCCTAAATCTTGTCGGGGATAATATATCATGTAACTATCTTTTGGATTATACTTTGAGACTGTGGTCTTTTAGCACAAACAAATATGCTTCAAATTATGATGCTCCCCGTTAGGAAGCTAATCGCTGTTCTCGTACAAGGGAAAATATGTTATAGCCAAATACATACTAAACACTAGTACAAGGTATCAGGAGTGAGCAGAAGCATTAGCCAGCCCTAATGCTGAGACACTGTAGTGCCTATTCCCTAAAAAGATTTTGTCTCCACTGCTTGTGCTTCAGAAATGAAGGTTTTCTGCATTTGCATCTATTTTAATATCCATAGGTCTGATGGAAGGGCAGTATCCTATAGCATCTGTAACATAAACTGGTCTCTAGGAAATATCCAGATGATGTAATCTGGAAAGACATAGGTACTCCAGAATGCTATTATTTCCTTTACTATCAAACGAGAAGGTCTTTTACTGAGTTCTTTTCAATCACCTCTCTGTCACCCTCTGCTCCCTCAAACCAATTAATCTTCATTGAGTTTTGCATAGAGTCATACGAAGGGGGAATTTGCCTTGGTTTAGTCTGAAGCCCAAAGTCTCCTGAGTCTGGACTTCCCTGTAAAAACAAAATAGCAGACAATGAACATACGGTAGATGTACAAAAGAATGGCTTGGCATAGAAGAAATTGGTCAACAGGAATATGGCCTGATATTAATGCATTAGGAAAATATACTGAGTGGCACTGTACCCCTTCTGGAATTGTGAGTTGCTCTGGATGAACCAGATGGGTAGGAGACACCAAACATACTGCTAGGAAAGCTGTCACCACCAGTCAAAAGACAGGAGCTGTGGAAATGAACAAGGAGCTTACAGCCAACACAGAATGAATAAATATTAAAGATTTAGCATAATTATTTAAAGTGGAACAACTTGCAAAGTAGACCATTATGGCAATGATGAGCAGTTTATATGCTCTATAGTGAATTATTTAATTTTATTTTATTTTATTCTCAGAGAAAATGCATTGTATTTCAGTAGTATGACCACAATACATGGAACTCACCAGGATCCCATTGGTGATATTCTGAGACATCTCGTTTTCAACCTAGTCATGAATGATTTGGAAGATGGGGTGAATGATGAGGTGACTAACGTTGGTGTTGATACATAATGATCTGTGGTCATCAAACTGACTGTGAACAGCTGCAGAAAGATATCATGGTATTGAGTGACTGGGTAAAAATATGGCAGATGGGATGCCCTAGAAACAAGTCCAAAATAATGCATATACAAAAACCATGTGCCACTGTATATAACTGCTGTGTCCAATTCTGCATCTGCTTCTATATACCCCCACACCTCAGAAGAGTTGCAGAAGAGATGGATTAGTGGGGAAAAGAGCAGAAAAGATGATCAGGTGTATGAAAGATCTTCTTTATGTGGAGATACTAAATAATCTAGGACACTGCCTGTGAGAGTCACTTAAAACGGAAAAATATGATCCAACCCTAAGATCATAGATGTTGAGAAGAAAATGCATACAGTGTTTTCCCTTTATGTTAGTTGTTTGTATGATGTGTGTACCCATTATTATCCATAACATAAAAAGTAGGAACCACAACTGAAACCAGCAGCTTTAGAAAAAAGTGAAAGTGTTTGTTCTCAAGAGACATAGCCTTACCAATGACTTGGTATGTCAAAAGTATAAATGAGTTCAAAACAACATTAGATGTATTCATGAAAGAAAGGTCTATTGGGACATATTAAACACAAAGACAGAAACACAATACCCAGCTCAGGAAATCCCTGAAGGGCAGGTTTTTAGGCCTGGTATGCTACTCCAGAGGCAACATCTCTGCACTTGCCCCACTGCCACCCTCATTCCTGGGCTCCTGTTACTGACCACAGTCAGACACAGTTGCACTTACATTACACCAGCGATGAAAGCCTCATCTATATTTGTACACCTCTGAGGAACTTATTTATAATTCTAAGTGCAACTAAAAAGTTAGATATTTTTACATAGTCAACTCCAGATTTCTTATTGTAATGTCAACTATTTATTGTATCCATCAACTTTTAATAACGATAATTGTAGTTTATTCCTCCGCTTTAGTAAATACCTTCCCAAGCTTTCCAAGTCCGTGAATGCAGACACATGGCTTACACAAGTAAGCCAAGAGTGGACACGCTTGGTTGCCTGGCTGTTTAATTAGAAACTGAAACGAAAGGCATCCTGCCGCAGGGAGACAACCAGGCTGCAGACTGTGACACTGCCATAGCCTTGCTCTATCTCTCTTTAGCCTTAAGCAAATCTGATCTTGGGCATCCTGACCCTCTCTAATTGCATACTGTTTCCTGTGATGCTGAGAAGCTCCTTCCACCCATTGCAGGACTGTTAAGCTTCTCTTCTCTAGCTGATAATTAAGCAGCAGAATGCCAAACTTTTTGTTGTTGTTGTTCCTGTTGGTTTTTGGTTTTTTGCATCCTTCTTCCCTCCTCCTTCCCAATCCCCTGCTATACAAAGGCCAGCTGGATGCTTCGTTTGTCATTTTGTCACACTGTTCAGAGGCAAAGATGTCATATCACCTTTCAGAAGACAGGGAAGGTGATAAATGCACTAACTTGAGAGACAAAGTGTCAGGACACTAATGAAAATCTCTAGTGACTAGACAGCACAAGGAGAACCTCATTTTAAGTGAGTCTGTAAAGAAAAGACAACTTTATCAGCCTATGCAAATGTCAAGCCTGAAGTACACTGGTTTAATGTGGCAGAATATTTTTCTGTCAGGAACAACGTGCATTATACTGAGTTATTTTCAAATAACTATGTAAACAAATTAAAATGTCATGCATAAAATAAATGAAATGCTTGTCTCTTCTAGCTTTTGTCTTGATATCTAGCTTTACAAAACAATGTGGAGGATTTGCTTTTCAGATTTTTTTTTTTTCCATTTTTAATTGAATACAAATCGTGCAGGAGAATTATGTGTATTTTTGATATCCTAAAGAAAATGGAGACTAAAATCATTCATCAAAACTTTATCAGCCATGAAGGCTTCACTAGGCCATTGTATTGGTTTATTAGGTAAGATAAAAAAAAAAAAATAAATAAAAATTAAAAGAAGACTTTAAACGAATTATAACCAGCTTGCAAAATAACAAATATATTGTGTATGAGAAAATTAGCTCCATCTGATGTACACCAGCTACCATATGTAAAATGCCCATTATTTGTCCTGTCCCTTTGAAAATCATTTTATTGGAATGTATCAGTTAAACTAAAACACATGACCCTCCTTCTTGTGACATGAAAGAAACCACTGAAGAGAAGTCTTCCCCCTACCCCACCCCCACTCATGTGAACTTTCTGGGGGGAAAAAAAGCAGCTTCAAGGATTTTTATCAATGTCTGCATAATGACAAGTGCATCACATGCATCCTGAACTATTAGCTGCCTACATCTGAAAGAATTTGGTCAACATTTAGGAATTCACTTAATGAAAGGCTGGCCTATTAAAGCTCTGCTAGCTTTGGAAGTTGATTGAGCCTTTCTTTTCAACTTCCTGCATCATTGTAAATGATGCTATGCAGTGCCCTCATGTGATATAGTCTAGACAACAAGCTTGCATTGTAACACCAAAAAAATCCAAGTACCAGGTGATACATTTCCGCTTGGAGATGCAACTATGCAATACAAGGCTCTTTACAAATCCCTACGTGAAATCCAGATTGAAAAAGTAACAGCTCCAAAAGGTATCTATTTATACTCTGGAGAGATAAAAAGATGACATTTCCCCTCATATGTTCACATGACACTTGAATCAACAGTTACAGAAACAAACAGTAAATGAGTAGAAAATTAAAAGGTAATGGGCTATATTTCCTCTGTCAGACCACTGAAATCAGCTGAGACCAATTTTAGGTTGCTTAAGCTCTGGCCTTAATTTTTGGCTGAAACATGAATTTCCCTTTTCTACAACTTCCTTTTCTGTTACTTTTCTCTCTCTTGATGTTTTGAGACCAGTGTGAAATGGACTGCAAGAGCAGCGGGTGCTGCACTGGGCAGGCATTGCTACTTTATGATACCTGTTGATGAACATAAATGTGGAGGAACACACAACAGGATGGTATTAAAGGAAGAAACAGCATGAGGAGGACATATCAGCAGGGGATCCCACCGGTTGGTAGAGCACTCACCTTCATCCCAAACACAGCTATGTTGCCAGGTTTATGTGACAAGAAAGACACATTTTCTCAAAATTGCACAGAAACAGGTTTTCTTTTGATATGACCTCATTTTATTTCCATGTCTTTTGTGAGTGTCAGCACTACAAAACAATGTCAGATGGGCAGTGGCACTGGGGACTGGAATCATTAACAAAAATGTCTAATCTTGTCAGTTTTGGATTCGTAGGCAGTGTCCACAAATGAGGATGGGATTAGGCTCCTACTCCATAGGATAGGTAAAGCACAAGGAACAACATGCAAGAGTTATTCCCCTTCTGAGGCTTGGGAAGAGAGTTGTGTCACATGCATTTGGCACGGGGTCCCTCAATGAGACATCTGATGAATAGCTTATGAAATTACATTTATGAAATTAAATTTAATTTTAGAACAAAAGTACAGACAGCACACATTCCAGCTAATTTTTCTTTAGGCTCCAAGAACTGATTTTTTTTTTCCCTTCTATTTTGTTTCCCAAACTGATTACCTACTTAACTCCTCAAATAATTACCCCTGTTGACTTTGATCTATAGTTACTAGTGGAATAACACCTTCTTCTAGGAGGGCAGGGTGCCAGCTTCCTTCAAATGAAAGGTCTGGGTTTATGAAGTCATTTCATGATGATCTCACCAATTACCTTCTTGTCTCTGATCTTCTCTTTTGGGTAAGGTTATTGGGAAAGCTGAGTAAGGTAACTAGTCTCAGGATAAATTTATCCTCATCTATTGTAACTTGCTTTCAAAACTGGATGCAGCACAGAGACTTTATTGCTCCCTGTGGGGAAGAGCTCAACATAATGACACACAAGAGACAGGGCAAACATAGATGTCTAAGCACAGGCAAATGACAGCTTTTATATCAATGATCACACGATTTCCTCATGACTTGTACAAGCATTTGTGGGGAGGCAAGGTCATAGTGTTCTTGATTTGTTCTGCACCTCTCATTCAAAAGAAATCAACAACTACTAGTATCTGTCTAAACATCACCAGAAGCAGAGCTTCTCCAAGATAAATTCCATTCAGCACACACAAGACCAATGACAAAGGATGTAAAAACACTCATCATGTTCACAGAATTGTGTCCATATTACCAGAACTAGGCTGCCAGTGGAATGCAGAAATTGCTCCTCATAAAACCCAGCAAACATCCAGCCTGTGATTTGGGGGTGAGGGGGTGTGTTAGCTAAAAATAGCGCAAGCAGTAATAATGGCTGGAATTGGACACTGGAGGGAGACACAGCTGCACACACTAAACCAAAGACACTCTTTCTTCTCCTTTCTTGAATGAGTATCGACTGCATGCCCTAAGAAGGAAGCATGGAAGCCCCATCTTATCTGCCCACACCAGTAAGGAAGGAAATACAAAAAGAACGCGTTGGCCAGTTAATGAATCATAAAGCCCTACACTTTGTTGTTGGGGGAGAAGAAGCATGCAATTCCTGAATAAAGCCTGCAGAAATTCAGCATCAATGGTGTGGAACTGTTTTTTGAATCAAGCCCTGAGAACCCATCATGATTTGCATTCATGTAAACACCTACATTTTTTCGTTAACTGAACTGATTTAACTGCTAATTAAAACTAGTCAGTAAGCACAATGCAAAATTAATTAAACCATTTAGTGGGTAGATGCAAATGAGGCAAAGTTACAGCTTGGACGCAACCAAAATAAGTACAAGTACTACTCATCATCTGGCAAAATAGTTCTTGAGGTAAATACTTTCCCCAGAGATGATGTAAAGCAATAAAAAAAAAAAAATATCGCTGACTACATATGATCTTTTATTGATAAAATATGCTGGAATCCAGCTTCTTCTCTGTGAAAGAGTGACAAATTGAGCTCTGTGGATTTAGAAAAGACTCTCCCATACAACAAACATTTCAGAGGAAAGTCTGGATCTCAATTCACTCCTCTCCTCAGACATTTAGAGTTGCTCCTGTCTGTCAATGGCAAGAATTTCACCTCCGTCTGGACCATATATTTTTGATGACTGTTTCTATGGCTTTACATTTTTGCAGGGGAAAGTATCTGCTTGGAGAACTATATTGTCTAATGTTAGGTGGAAGTAGTGTTTTCTGACATAAAAGGCCAGAAATGTGTGGCTCTGTATGCAATATCCCTGTTCTCTACTTCCTCTTTCCACAGTACCCACGTGCTTTACAATCCCAACTGTATTTATTATCCTAAGGCTGCCTTAGTAGAGGGACACACAGAGTCATCCAAATTGAATTAACTGTGAACTAAAATGAGTAAAATAAGCATTGGGCCCCAGAAAAGAACCAAGACAGCCTATGGTGTGGTCCTCCTACACTTATTTTGTGGAAGCCTGGACCCATGGACAAGTGCAGTTCTATTGAGTCACCTGGGCTCATGGCCCGGTGCGTGGTAGCACTCAGGAGAGCTTCCTTAGGCAGGTTTGGATATGTAACAGGTATCTCAGTGAGGCATAACTCAGAGCTAAGTCAGATGTCTCCTATTAGGCAGTGAACCATCCTTCTGCTCTTTCCCTTCTCTCACCGCTCCACAAAAACGCATTTGAGGACCCTCAGGCCAACAACATCCATCTCTGTGGCTCTATAGCCCCACCTGAGGCCATTAGGGAGGAAGGACAGTTCTGAGCTGTGGATCCTGCTCCCAGGACCTGATCCCGAATTTGTTTCCCCAACAGTTATCAAGCTGACCCCTGGAAGGACTTCCCAAGCAAAACACACAACTCCTGACTTCCCAGCAGTTAGGTGTGGACTGGCCAGGAAGACCAAGGCATTTCTAACAATGAGCAAAGCCTGACCTGTCAGCATCTGGAGATAGTTAAGATGAAGTAAAGCACCCATGGAGTTTAGAGACTGCATGAGCAGACAGTCTGCACTTCAGTCTGATCTAAAGCAACATGCCTGAGGCCTTGCAGAGAAGCAGGAAATGGCCCCCAAGCCTCCTGTCTCACCCCCACAGCCCACCAAACCCTCTGCTGTCAGACATCCCTGGTCTCCCCTGAACAGCGAGATGCAGCTGAGCACAGGGGGACTGCAACCTGCCACACCTGAACAAGTGGGGCTGGGTCCCCCACAGCTAGGTAGATAACCAGCCCTACCGCTGGCCCTAAAGCACCATGCAAAGCATCATCCAGATCATTTTGCTATCTGTATTACTAAATTGTTTTAACCCAGTAGGAAAAACTGAAAACAATAGCATGTTTATTTTTTTGCTAAGAGGTCTGCCAGCCCCACACCTGATTGCTAGTTGGTTTGCATTTAATAAGTCCTTTGTTTCAGAGGCTACCACATCCATTCTCATTGCCATCGCTTTTATGACCCTCTATCTAAGAAGTCTTTTGTTTTCTTCACAGTTTTCTCAGGCACCCTCAGATGCTTTTTGGCTTTTAGCTGCTTCCATTCTAGTAAAAAACAAAACAAAACAAAAACACCATATGTTAAGGGGAAAAAAAGTGAACAAATAAGCATACTCTCTCCCCCTCAGACAACCCTGTAGAGGGACCAGGCCCAGGTCAGGTCATTATTTTAATATTCTCCTCGCCCTTCATTTCATGGCTTCCATTAATAACACATATACCCCACTCCTCAGGTGTTACAGGCAGTGTGTTGTTCATGATATGTTTCTCCTACTTCCACATAAACCACTAGGAGCCATGGGAGATGATATGTTGAAGAGCATGTGGAGCTTCTGCTAGAACAGCAACTCTTACACAAGACACCTGTTGTAGCTGTTGTGCACTATGCTGGCTGACTGTTAGCTTTGAGGCAAACCAAATGTAGTTATACTGTCAAAGGTATGCTACTTATCTGCATACTGCAAAGATGGAACTAATGCAAGCCAAAATAATTTTTCTTTTCTTTCTGTAAGTACCATTACTAATATATTTCACATGGTTAAAAATGCATTATATCCAGGGCTACTTCTTTAAATGTGTGTGCATAAATTTAACTTGGATACTGTTAAATATAATTTCAAGCAGCAGAAAAAAATGGCATTTTGAAAAAAAAAAAAAAAGCATTTAAGCAGAAACAAATGCATTACAGTTAAAGTTTCATGAACAATGATAAGATTGCTTGGTAAAGCAGCTTAATAAAAACAGAACAGAAACAAAGGACTGTATACCTAAACTATGGCTGTGGGAGGCATCTTCAGCCTGTAAAATCCCCACTATAGCAAATACTTACTCCAAAACTGCCCCTTTTGAATGAAGAGGGCCACAAGGCAGGTTTTACTGAGCAGAACTATGCAGGTGAAAGAAGTTGGCTAGGGATGCTGAGGTGCAGCTGGTATCTCAGTTGTGGCACGATACAGTGCTCTGCAGCGTTACCTGGAGAAAAACCAGTGCTGAAAAGCCTAGTTCAAATATCAAAAACAAGCTTCATGCTGGCCCTGCTGCAGCACATAGCTGTCTAAGGCAGAAGGCTGCTGGAACCAGCCCAGTGGCTGCCTATTTAGCCTGTATGCCCAGTCTCCAGAAACCCAGGCTGCTGCTGCCACCACCACTGAAGGAGGAATCAGCATGCATGGGGTTTTCAGGACACCAAGATCACCATCCCTGTAGCAAATGTTATTTTCTTCGCTCTTCCCAACACATCCCACAGGCTAATACAGTAATCCATTCTGGCTCTCCTGTTTTCCCTTCCTTGTGCCTGGTGCCTCTAGAATGCCCCTTCTTGCTTTTACTTACACAGCTGAGATGGATCTAGGAAGCCGAAGACATTAACTCTGGCTAAGTCCCACACCACTGTGGTTTTTCGAGGGTTCAAGCTAGTGCAACAGGGCTGCACATCACTGTATTGTGCTGTGTAGATACATGCACTGAATTTGTCTCCTCATTATCTGCAAGGAACAGGACTGTGACAGCCATTTGAGCAATTGCCTTTCTACCAACCCAAAATATGTATTATTTAGTTCAAACGTTCTTTGAAGTAAGGATTGTCCTCTATTGTATACCTGCATGGTGCCCTGCTGAATAGAGACTGGCTTTTGGTCAGTGCCTCAAGGTAGTTCTGTAACACAAATGATTATTCATAATAAAATAAATATAATAGCTCACATCAAATGTCTAATGATACTGTTCAAGGGATCCTGGGGGTGTTTCTAAAATGTGTTCTTATCATATTAAAAATGTAGGATCCGGGTATAATTTCATTCCCTTTTACAGTACTTTAGATGACCAAGAGGCTATTTTCTCCTTGTTCCATCCACTTAAAATCCTATGAGTATTGCAGAGGGAACAAGCAGAGGCTAAAAGCTGTACATACGATTATATGAATCTACATTTTATTACAAACACTCCTATCTCCATCCCTCTCCCTGTGCCAGAATAGTATTACATGGGTTGCAAAATCAAGCATTCAGAAATTAGGAAGTTCAGATTGTCTCCACAGATCTAATTCAGCCACACTATTTATATGTATTACAACAGCATGCAAGTAATTACAGACTATTATTATCAAGTGAATTTCACCTTATCCAGAGCAGACTGGATGGTGCACATTTAATGAGTGACTTTGCAATGCTCTTTCTCCTCAGTGTGTGGTCCACAACTCTATGGTTGGCACCCTATCTAGATCTTCAAATGATTTCTTCACAGTCTTTCCAGTACCTTCATCATTGTTGTACCCCAGTGCTTTACAGGTATCAATGTATTTATTTTCACAGCATCCTGGTGTGATAGCAATTGATTATCTCCATTTTACAAATGAGGAAGTGGGACACAGTAAGACTGAAATCAAAAGTGTAACCTCATTCCAGATACCCAGTCTGAAATGCCACTGTTTTTTTACAGATCTTTTCAAGTGCAGAGTACTGCCATTTACATACATGTCTAAGTACAACATGATTCTTCCTGACCTCTACTCTTGGGTAGACAAAAGAAAAAAGACACCATGATCAGAAATCATCCCAAAAAAACAACTTGCCTGAGGTCAAAAGGAAATCTGGTAGTAAGAGTAGAGAAGAAACCCCCACGATCCAGGCAAAGTTTAAGTGTTTTTACCATGAGAATAATGTTTTCCACCTGCACCCTTCAGACCTATCAGACAAGCTATGGAGCAAGGGTTCCCCAGACAACTGTCTCCTCCATTACACAACCTTGATTCAGTCCCATCCCATCAAGTAACTTAAATAATGAAGAGCCCTACTGCTCCACCCATAATTATGAAGTGAACTTCCACATATAATCTCAAACACAGGGGCTTATGGAATATTACTGAGGCATACAAAACAAGTTCAAGTTAAAACACTGGCAGATTTATTTGCTCCAGAAGAAAAAGAAGCCATGTACACTAAATTTAATACAAGACAGTAGCAAACAGAAAGGTTGGCTATGGAACATATAAAAGGAATAACCACTATATGAGATTTTCTCACTGGCCCATCTTCTGTGGAAAACAGAAGATGTGCATTAGAGAGAACACAACTCAGATCATCACTTTTCTCATTGTAGATAGCAGTAAGATATTCATATCAAAATCATTTAACATACATTTTTCAGTGAAGCTACAACGTGTTTTTGCTTTGAAATGTGTCTACCCACATTTGCTATTTCTTGGAGTGCAGAGCATCGCATCTGAATGCTGGTACTGGGTCCCCATGCCATCAGTGAGTCTTGGATCCCCACAAGGCAGGAGCAAGAGATCCCCAGGGGGTTGGTAAATATGCCTGAGCTGCACCTTACCAGCACTGCCACCCAGTTCTGTGGTGCCCTGGCACCACAGGGTATCACTATAGGTGTACACCCACAGGAGTCAATAACTGTCTGTCTGCACTACCTGTGTGATAAACTACACTGGCAACTTTTAATTACCTGCAGATGGGGTGGGAATGTGTGGGGAAGTTGCTGTCTTATAAAACAAATTATACCCTCCCCTTCCTTTTTCCCTTTCACGCCTGAGGTGACTTAGTCTGGCTACTGACAACATTAGGTCCAGGATTTCCTAAGCCTACTATCAGGGGGACACTCCTGAAAATTATGTACATTTTAGCAATATTTTGGATAGATTTCTTCCAGTTTGGAGCCTTCAACTTTGATCAAACATTGTGTACATTGGCTCAATGGAAAGTGATGTGGGATCAGACCCGTCACTAAGCGCAGCAGTGGTTTTCTTCTTCTGCCCACTCAACAACATATTTTTGTTTAGTCTGATACCATCAGGCTTTATGAAGAAAAATCTAACTGCCTACTCAAGTCAGTGAAAGGAGAATAATAAAAAATGCACTAAGAGTAAATAGGATTTTTTTTCCCTAGAGATAGATTTTTTTTTTCAGTCATTTTTTTTTTTCAGTCAATATTCTAATTTTTTAAAACTTTAAATCACAGACCAATTGCAACAGTTGATACAGAGCACTGAAGAACTATAGAAGCAGCAGAGGTGAAGGCCTCATTGTGGATAAAGTTAAGTGCACAGGTAACATTTTTTTAAAGTCAGGATCCCTCCATGATAAACTATACTGAATGTTCATTTGCATTTATCATTTCAGAAAATTTGAGCAGCTTTTTTCTGGGTAGAGGACCTGACATGGTGATTCTCCACTACCCAGCTTCAGTTTTTATAATGCATTGGTTCCTCTCTGCAATTTGGTTGATGTCCCGACTCCCAAGTTCAACAGTCTCTACAGGAGTGATTGATGGATGCAGAGGACTTGGAGCTCCTTAAGGAGCCAAGCCACAAACATAAACTGCCAGGCAAACTACATGTTGATAAAAAGTATTAGGATTAAAAACTTGCAAATATCTGAAACTGGAGAAAATACGTACCCAAAAGCACAGCAGAGCCAGTATGCTGAAACAACATATGCAATTGCTTGAGTAAATACCAAGAGGAGAGAATTTTGTATACCATCTAGAGCACACCATAAAAAATAAAAAAATAAAAAACTTTTTCTGAAAAAAAAATAATATTCCTTTTAGTTTCCATGACACCACAAATTTGCCATCTGTTATATGGAAGTTTGTTTTTCCCTTTCATTGTAATTAACTTTTTATTGAATTAATTACTCCAGGTGAGCTGGAAGCGGCTGTTCTACCTCACCTGGTGTGGTATACCCACGCCCAGCCTTGCCATTCACCATTCAGATGCAAATTGTCCCATTCCCCACATGAAATCATTGGCATTCACCCAAAAAGCCTGCTAGCTACAAAAAAACAATAACATGGCAGGCAGCTGCTGCCACACAGAAGGGAAAAAAAAAAGTTTTAGAAAAAAAGGACATATATTCCCTGCTTGGTCATTTAAAGATGAGTATCCTACTGAATAAAGCAGATGAGAAAATATCCTAGAAAAAGGATATTTATCAGTGAATTTTAAATAAATTAGACATGGCACCTACAGATCACTGACCCTTTTCCTACGTAAGAATGAATATTTTAGCTACCTTGATTAATTATACATGCATGTATTTGTCTGAATAGATGTATATACAAATGTACAAACAATGAATCAAAACTATCAGGAAATTAGGACAAAGTAGTGAGCTCAACTGGATTATCAAGGAGTTATTTTAGTCGCAATAACATCATAATCAAGCATGCAGAAAAGTAGGAGTCCTCATTTAAATATCCTCTGTCTGGAGATCATGAATGAATTCCATCCATGTTTTTAAAAAGTAGGACACAAAAAGTAAAAAAAAAAAAAAAAAAAAAAAAAAAGTTTATTAAAAAAAAGTAAGTTTATTAAGATAAAGTAACATATTGCATACACTATTCTCTCCCCATAAGAAAGCAAAAAAATAATAATCTCTTTTTAGGTTTCAGTCATTTAATCTATTTATTAAGTGTTCCATTGGTAAAGATCAGTAGAATAGAAAAGAAGTGAATCAAATCAAATGGAGTTGTAAACATGGTAATGGAAGCCAGATCCTTATGGGCAGATGAGTACCATGTCATGTCACAGAATCTATATTTGTTAAGAGTTTATTGAGACACTGTGGCAGTTTTCACAACAAGGATGGCTTCCACCTCTCAGTGGTACCCAGGTATGTGCAGAGCCCACTACACCAATGTGGCCTTCATTATCCTTGAGACAGCACACACTGTTCCTTTTTCTGCAGTACCTACAAAGTCAGTACCCGCTCATGTGTTTTTTCCCTTTTACAGCTTTGATGTACATGTATTTTTCCCCTTCCTCTTTACAAAGCTATTCAAAGCCTAGGTTAAAGCTCACCCTGCTGAGAGCCAGATGCAGGGATGAGGGCCCTATTAACTGAAGTACTGACTTGTTCATAGACAGCAACAGAAGCAACAAAATAGGATTGTGCAGCATAGGCATACATGTCATTACTGTTAGTAAAGTAATTACAGATTTGGCACTAGGCAGGCTTTCTGCTTGCCAAAGCACTGGATGGAAGTTTAAGAAGCAAATGATTACCTCTACTCTGGGCAAAGCTGGTCAGTCAATCTGATATCAATTCCTCTGAAGATGCAGCACAAGACTGTGGTTGACTTCTGTGAGAGCACGCAGGTTTCACTTAGCTGAAACCCATTTCTGAGCATATCTATCCTGAAACCACATGACTCTTGGAGGCAGTGAGCTCCAGTGACTCACTAGTAACAGTAAGTTCATAATAAGATACTTTTCTGGTCAGAATGCGGAAGGCAAAAAAAAATCTCAAAATACAGTCAGGAGAAGCTCTAATTCAAACAGTCTACATACAGTATTAGTACTGCCAACCACATTTCTAGATAACTTGTATGCTTTCCTGAGTGCTGTTGCAGAGCTCAGGTTTTGCAAGGTATTGTCCCAGTCACCATTTCCTTTATTTGGTGCTTTGACATTGACAGTAGAATAACAGCTGCCCCAAATTTGCCGTTGGGAAAAGAGTTGTATATTGATCCCATTATATTTCAGAACATCAGTAAATCCATATATAGTAATAAGATGTTGTTTTTATTGCTGCTATTATTTGTTCTACAGTAGAACCTGAGATGAGAGTCAATCGTGGGGCAGGAGTCAGCCATGCCCAGTAGGCTAAGAGCAAGAAAATATGTTCTTATACCTAAAAACTTACAGTTACTCTCACTTTCTGTATATGATAATAGTACTAACGTGTATTTTGAAAGTTCTTGCTACTGACTAGAAGGTTCTTTCTTGTTACTGGCTGGAACTTTTTTAAATTTTTGAGGCATTTAACATGTGATCAGAAATCAGAAACATATGTGAAAGACCAAATCTGTGACAGAAAATATATGGAAGAGATATCAGATATGAATGAGAACTGTAGACAGCTTGATTGTGGAATGACACTAATGCAATATACTGTTGCTGGAAGCCAAGCCAGTATCTCAAACGCTGTAATGAGCAGTGTGGACATTGCAGCTCAGGGCAGAAACAATTTCATCACCTCTGCACCACATCATTGCACAGTGCAAACATCCCAAAGAAGTCAGTGTAGAGCCAGTCAGCACAACACCAGATTGGAAGGACTCTCACCTGGCCAAGAAGCCTTAAGTGGCTGTGTAAGGGAAAGGAATGACACAAGGAAGAGCGGCCCCTACCATGCGCACATGAAAACTCTTACATGCTTCATATTTGTCCTTTGCTGCCCAAGCCTATCCATACTAGTTATTTGTGCCTTCATTTCTTTTGAGAAGATTAATCATTTGAAGCAAATTCTATATTGAAAGTGATCAAGCAGGTGTTTAGGTGGTGGATAGGATCAACAACAGTACAACTCTGGTTGAAGTGAACTGTCAGGAGCTGCGATGATCAGGTTGCCTTGGGATTCAGCTTCATGCTCAGCCCAGTATCACCACATAAGGAAATCATAGCTCTCTCAGAAAGCTTTGTCATCTCTTGTTTATAAACTTCATCAGGGGATTGCTTTCCTCTTAGGCACATGTCTTGTGACCCTAGCCAACTAGAAATTTTTAAATGCCACCCATAGGGTCAAGAAACTAGGCAACCCTGGACTAAATTGTTCATTATTTTGTACAAGAACTGACACACACAAAAGGTAAGCTATAACTGATTATATTTACCTGCTATTAAACATGCTATTCAATTTGCAAGAAGCAAAGAGAGAATACACTTAAACTGTTAATACATAAACGTATGAAAGGACAGCTAGAGCATTCATCACATCAAACATTAGATAAATTATATGTATTTCTATGCAAATATTTTGTGTAACTATATGAACCAATACATATATATTGACACATACATTCTATATACTAGAATATATGCGTTATATTTTTCTCTACAGTCTCTATGTTTATTTACACAGTTATTTATACATCTGACTTATCTGTTTTTTGCATAGTCTTTCTAGATCTTAACACACTTTAATGTACCTTATATAGCTCTGATCTGCCATTAGCTTGTAAGATAAAACTGAACAGAAAAACGTACATCTTCTCATCCTTAATAGACAAAAAACATTTTATGTGACTTTAACTCCATGAAGGCAATAATAAAGTCTTCAATAGCTTTAAAAGACAGGATTTTTCCAGCTGTTTAGTAACATAACAATGATCTTGAGGTCTCTTCCAACCTAGAAATTCTGTGATTCTGTGATTCTGTGATAAATAGAAGAGAATTTCACTTGCCAGAAACAGGCTTAACTCCATCAACATCAGTAGAAGAAAGTTCATTCATGGAGGTCCTACTCCCAAAAATGCATTCCATACATATGTAACAATACCAGAATGCGCTTCATGTCCAAACACCATTTATAAGGCATAAATGCAGGAGTCAGCTGGGTAGAAGCCCTTCAGCTAGGCAGTGAAGATGATAATATGCTCTATGTGTGCCTCTGGATCAGACCCATATATTTCTGATTGCAGGGAAAAATTTGAACAGTTTTAATTGTAAAAACTATACCTCAAGAAAGAACACTTAATCCCTGTTCCAGATAGTATCCACTACTTGCATGAGTAAAGTTACTCACATGAGCTGTCCTTTGCCTCATGTCCATTACCATATGCAATTTAGCAAAGTACAGGGCGTAGTGGGTTTACTTGGCAAGGGTTTGGTAGTGTGGGGCCATGGGGGTGGCTTCTGCAAGAAGAATCCAGAAGCTGCCCCATGTTAGATAAGGGCCCTGCTGCTTACCAGAGCTGAGCCAATAAGTGATATTGTTTGCACCTCTGTGAGAGCGTATTTAAGAAAGGGAAAAGAGAAAAAACGATGATGATGATGATGATGATGATGATAATAATAAAAGCTGCTGCTACACAGCAGCTGGGAGAGTGAGAGGAGTGAGAAACAGCCTTGCAGACACCAAGGTCAGTGAAGAAAGAAGGGGAGAGGTGGTCCAAGAGCCAGAGCAGAAGTCCCCTGTAGCCTGTGGTGAGGACCATGGTGAAGCAGACAGTCCCCCTGCAGCTCATGGAATACCACAGCAGAGCAGATCTCTACACTGTAGCCTGTGGAGGAGCCCCTGGAGGAGCAGGAGCAGCCTTGGAGGAGGCTGTGGCCCATGGAGAGCCCCAGCAGGAGCAGGCCCTGGGCCAGAGCTCCAGCCCGTGGAGAGGAGCCCACGCAGGAACAAGGGGTCTGGGGGGAGCTGCCGCCCATGGGGGGACCCGTGCTGGAGCAGTTTGTTCCTGGGGGATGGACCCCGTGGTACGGACCCATGTGGGAGCAGTTCTTGACGAGCTGCTGCTTGTGGGAAACACACGCCAGATCAGTTCGGCAAGGACTGCATCCCGTGGGAGGGATGTCACACAGAGCAGGGGAAGCGAGTGACTGAGAAGGAGCAGCAGAGACAAAGTGCTATAGACTGACCACAACTCCCATTCCCCCATGCCGCTCGGTGGGAGGAGGTGGAAGAGGGTGGATGGGGGGAGGGTGTTTTTGGTTTCTTTCCTTTGTTTCTCACTTCTCTAGCTTGTTTGTAATAGGCAATACATCTTACTATCTCCCTATTCTGAGTCTGTTTTGCCCATTACAATAATTGTTGAGCAATCTCCCTTATGTCAACCCTTTAGCCCTTTGTGTTGTATTTTCTCCCCCTTCATCTTTGAGGAGGGGAAGGGAGAGAGCGGCTGTGGTGGAACTCGGCTGCCCATCCGAGTAAAACCATCACACATGGTTGTTTGATAAGGTTCAGGTGGCCCATAAACTATATCACAGTGATAAACATAAGGCACACATACAGTAAGGATAACTGAAATGTAAAGATCTCTTTTTGAAGAGTAAAGTGTACAAACCATGAAGAAATATCATTCTCAAATCTTACTTTCCAGAATTTTCTGCTAATTTTAACTACTATCTGTAGCTGAAAAGCAGAGAGTAAAGAGAAGCAGGGCTATGATGAGCACAACTGAGAGCATTATTTGTTTCCAGTTATTAAAAACCCATATATGTTTACAGTAGTCTTCATTCATATAGAGGGATCTCAATGAAATGTGTTTACATATTATTTCCCTAGTGACATACTTCAAAAAACCCCAAAACACAGCAATGACCTATAGTAAATAAATGATTTACTATAACTGCACATGAACAGTATTATTACTGTGGCAAAATCCACTGATCCCTGGAAAGCCACTGGAGATGATTTCTGATATGCAGGGTTTATGGGAGTAGATGCAGGCATATCCCATAAGGTTGCTAAGGAACTAGCAGATACATGCACTTTCTGCAGATCTGACATGTAAAACGTATCCCTATTTCTTGGATTAGGCAAACTAAGAAAGCTATGTGAAATGAGATATTCCCATCAAATTCTCCTTATTGTCTTTAATTAAGAAACCCCTGAGAACTATAACCATGAATTGTTATATGTATATATAATTGTTACATGAAGTCAATATTTCTCTAACATTTGCTGCAATTAATAGCAGTACCTTAAAGCTGCTAGCTTTGTATATCTTTTTTTATGCATAATTAAAGGGTGTTGATATTTAAGTTTTCAGCCAAAGAGCAAGCTAGGTTTGGTTTTGCTGGCAGCAGCTTCTCCTGGCTTCACTACAATATGATAACCTGACATTGCCCCATCTCCATACACCCAGCACGGTAAGCTTTCTTCTCTGCCACCACTCCTGTGCTTTCTTAATTGTGCTGGAATTTTATGCTCTGTTTGAATCAGTAGCAGCCTGTCTGCTTCCTTCTCCCCTCTTCCCTGCCACACACATTAACTGTTTGAAGCTGTGGTCAGAACACGTCTCATTTTCTTACAAGTACTAGTCACAGAAGACATGTTTTTTGCAACGTGATTTTCTGTTTCATGCTTTCAAACAATTCCAAATGGAAATGCAAACTAAAGAAATCTAAAAAAACAGAGAGCTACTAGTGCATTAGATTTTCTGCACTCATTTAGTTCTGTGACTAAATGAGCCCCTGGCTTTGAAGTCACAAAACTAGTCCAGAGAAATTCCCCTTTTTAAACACATGCTCCAAATTTCTGTGGTGGCACTACATGCTTTGTCATTTCAGTTTTCTTTTATCTCATTAGAGAGTTCCTCTAGCACATTGCTTTATTGCACTTGCCAAAAAGAAACCCTATGACAAAGGCTCTTACTATGGATTTCACATAATTTTCCACTTTTTCTAATGTTTTTATTAAAAAAAATAAAATAAATTTAATTTCCAGCACTTTCTGGTAAATAGGAAAAGTTTTAAGTTACAAACCAAAAAAATTTGTATGAGTGATTTGTATTTCTCAATTAGATCATAAATAAAAATACTGAACTCCAGGTTTTAAAGAACACAAAGACCTCCCCTTTTTTTTGGTGTGTGTGTGTGTGTAATTTAGCTGGATTTTGAACACAGGGCCCTTTGCATATTTTGAAGTGGCATACATGGATGCATCACCATTTTAAGTTCCATCTATCTATCTATCTATATGAAAACTATTACCTCTTATAGTTTTTCAGACTTTTAAATTCAGCTGAAGAAAGGCGAAAGTAGAAATGTGGTTACTTTTCATCAAAACACTAGACAGCTGCCACCAACCCACAGCCTTGAAACAAGCCCTGCTCCTAGAGCTAGAACAAGAACAAACTTTCTAGTTGTAATCTCAACCTGCTTTCTCTTGTGGTTTCAAGCTTCAGTCTCGTCTAAGTTGGTTAACTGCATTCAATAACCTCTCATTTTCTTGTGAGAGAATGATTTGTAAAGGAAAAATAATTACAGGTATCAGGGTTAGCAGCTTAGGGGCTATAGCACACTGTTACATTATTCACCCTCTCGGTTTTCCTCATTCAACTTTTCCTGTTTTTCTGGTGATCACACAGCCCACATTCCTGAAAGCTCAAAGTATCTCAGAGGTTTGCAGACCACCAAGCAGTCTCAGAGAATTTGACAGAGACTTTCTCAATAATAGTGGGATAAGCTAAAGAAGGGAGCTTGTTATTTTTTTGCAGACCTAATCTGAATTTGTGCTTCAGTAGAGTTGGCTGAATGGAGAAATAAAATATTTTGCTTTCATTCATTATGTTCATATTTTGAGCTAAGTTTGGAGAGAGAAGCCTACATCCAAATAGTTAAATCCATACTTATGAACTTTGAAAGATCTTTAAAGGGCTTGAATACCTGTGATCTTTGGGCACAGAAAATCAAGGTTAATGTTTTCAAATGCAACAGTGTAATGCACATGCTAAAGTCTGAGTTGCAAAATGGCATCAGACCAGAAACTGAAAAACAAGTTTGAGTACCCAGATACCTTTAAAACTCTGAGTCCTTAGATGGGCTAAGATGATGGACTTCTGAGGGTGCCTTGGTTCCCAAATGCCTGAGCAATTTCTGAAATAGATTTAGGTTCTAGAGGTCACTCAGCCACCTTGGAATACTTTCATCCCAGATACTAAGTATGTGATTAAAGAGTCAGCTGCCTGTAAGGCTGACTTGTTTCCCCAACCGAGGAAGGACTAAAATCATGCCAAAACCTTTTTCAGGCTTTTACGTCTGGCTCACTTTATTAATTCGGAAAACAAACAAACAAACAAACAAACAACAACAACAAATTTCACACAATTTTCACACGCTGCTGCACTAAAGCCAACATTTCTCCTGTAGTTTTTCTTAACGGGCTTTGTCAGCTCTTGGTACAAGAATGCTTGGCTCAAGCACCGACAGATACAAATGAGTCGGGGAACCACCAGAAGTTTCAGACTCTGAGGCCCTCTTAAAGTGGCTGCATTCTCCTGCAGGAGTGCTTGACCTCAAACTTCAGAACTAGCATCAAACCCTTTGAGAAATCAGCCCAGTAAAAACGTAGTTAAGCACCTACTTGGATATTTAGCTTCCATTTTTTAAAATATGCCTGCTGTTTTGAAAGCCTGTTGCTGAAAGGCATTACAGGACATGGTTGTTATTAGCATTAAATGTCTGCATTCTTAATTCATTGTGGAAAGGAAAAAATGAGTGAGGCACTACTCTCATAATAAAAGCAAGGTGCCCATATAGGGACCTTAGCTTGCTTAGCAATAGACACCTACAGCTGTTTTGGGACTGACATGCTATTTAATGTTGTCCCTGTCTCTGTTGTAATGTTTCTACTAACACTCCCTAAACAGAACAATAATTGGCAAATTTGTTCAAACCATGGCCCCAGAAAAAAAAGACCACTGTATTACAATGAGCCACAGTCCAGTATTCTGTCATTTAAATTACATGAAGCACATTGATGAATGTCATTTATGTACTAGCATGTGCAGAGCAAAGTCCCCATTCTGTGAATGGCCAATAGTGCACACAGCTTAAAGACAAATGCTCAAAGTCTTTATAAAATGTGGAGGGAAAAAGGACAAAGAAGGGAAGTACAATGCTGCACAGGGCAACTTTGAGTAGAAATGATCAGGAGCTATTTGCCTCTTTAAAATCTTCCAGGCTTCTTTCTCCCCAGTCCTACCTGATCTCAGATATTCTTGAAGGAAAAAGAAAACTTCAGAATCAGGAGCTCTCAGAGCCACCCTTACGGACTGATAACCCATATCTTTTGGCCTTACACCATATAGAACTCAAAGCCAAATTCAAACACTGAGAAATCCTTCAATGCTTCTCTGTACTCTCTTAAAAAAGGAAACTTCATGTTTCTGCAAAGAACCAGTGGATTAGAGAAGTAGCTTCTCCCCTGCAAATATACACAAATACATCAAACATAATACTGTGTCTGACAGGAAAGTCAGACAGCCCACTTTAAAAAACAAAACAGGATTTTGTCATCTCAAACATTTCCGGTATATCTCAGATGTACATTAGCAGGTATCAAGCCCAGCAGTACCAGCATTCAAAACACTACCTTTTTCCCATTGTAGAGTCAGTGCCTCTCATGCTGACATCATGAAATCTCCTTTTGAAAATCTCTTCTCCACAGCCAATATGTGCATGCATTTAAATATCCAATACTCCCCTACTGTGGCTATACCACACCTGAACAGCATGGATACGTACCTTCTTTGTCCTCTTGTGCAAGCAGAGTATCATCACTTACACTCCTGAGTCCAGGGAATCTCTTTAGCTTGGTTTAGTTTATGTTAAAAGAGTAAAGAGGTAGCAGTAAATGTTCATTGTAATTGCAGGAAAAGGATCACAAAATAAAGTATTTAGTGTTACATAAATGTCTATGTCTTTTAACTCAGGGGAAGGGTGTTTTTTTGTTTGTTTGTTTGGTTGGTTTTTTCCCTTTGTTGTTTTGATCTTATTTTGCTGCCCTTGAGGTTAATGAGGGAAATGAGGGAAATTTTAACACAATTCAAAGCAGTTCCTTTTTAAATCAGGCATAAGAGCACAGAGAATGTAGCCTAAGCAGACATTAGCTTTTAGCTAGAACAACCAGGAAGGTTTGATCAGATTGTAATTCATCTAGCAGGGCAAAAGAGAGAAAGATGACAAAAAGATGAACAAGAGGGGACAAAGAAAAAAAAATACATTATTAAAGGTATTGCTTTAATTCATTCCTACATGTGTCTCCTCAATGGCTACTCCACCCTCCCTGCCCACACTGTAAATTTTATTTTTTGTGTCATCTGACAACTGTTACTGTCACTTAATCATTACTAGAATACTTCAGGTGGAAATGGCACCTCACAAACCATTTGAAAAGATAGACTCCACCTGCCCCAAATGATCTATAATCCAGGGCCAAAGCTTTGTAAATCCTGTGGCTCTGCAACTCACATTTATTCCACAAGGGCTCAGGAGCTCTCAAGAGTCAGCACTATTCAGCTGGATCATTCTCTGAATGAAGTCAATGGGAATTTTGCCAATTTCTTCATTAGTTGAAGGCATAAGCTATAATTCAGTGCACTAGGATGTCAGAGCCAGCAGATCAAGCTTAGAAGAGAAACTCATGAAAAGGAAAACTTAGCAGCATGCATAACTCTTCTGTTTGAGGTGGAACTTCAGCACTTTGGTAGATAATAGCCTGGAGCACGGGTAAGACTGTAGGAACAAATCCATCTTGTGCTACTCCCATGAATATCTGCATTGACTTCAGTGGGAGTTACTGGCCTGAGTAAGGTGAGGATTTAGAGGTACATGTTCCTACACAGTGCAATGCATGAACTGTAGACATTTACAAGCATTTCAGGACTAACACCCAGCCCATTAAAACCAGCAAATTAGCCACTTGGGATTAACCCTGCAGTATGATATTCATTATTCACCAGCACAGCAATCCAGCAGAAACTAACTGCAAAGTCTGATATTCATTAAACCACAGTACAACATCTCTGTAGTGGCCTGTCGTGCAGCCCTGTGTGTGTGCAGTTGTGTGTCTGTGCTTATGTACATGTACTACAAAATATGATGGCAAGAGGGAGGGACATATTTTATAAAGGACACTAATTCAGCACAAGCAGTGGCTGGCCTCACAGGGATCTCTAGTAAACATGCCAAGTAACGTTTGGCTTCCAGGTCAGACAATTTTTTTTTTCATCCTAAATCTACTCATGCAAAGACAGAGCTTATAGCTTGCAGATGGCTCATTCTGCTGATCTGCCAGTATTCACACTCAGTGTGGAATTATATCACATGAGCAAGGGGATTGCTGTCTTTTTTCATTGCTTTGTTATTGCAGGCAAAAATAAAAATAATAATAGCTAAACAGAAAATAAGAAAAAGAAGGATCCTGAATTCATATTTTGGAGGAGAGCCTTAAATTTAATTTAAGAAGACAAAAATAAAGGCAAACATGACCTTCCCATCAAACATTATCTCTTATTCATATGTTTATCAAGGCAGCCAGAAACTGAGGATGGAGTATATATTCTAAATAAAGGATGCACTAAAATTTACAAGCAGAAGTTTCTTTTTTCTCTCACTACAGGGTTTACCTGTGTTTTCCATTGCTTTGCAAAATCTTAATACAAATCCCTAACAATGCCAATAAATAATAATGATTACTGTTATAAATACCAGGAGCCTCAAACTCATGAATACCACAAAGAATAATAAATTAGTATGAAAGCTTAAAATCAAATCCAGATAAGGAGAAACAAACTATTTACATGATATTAATATCAACTTAAAAATCTCAGTAGCATTACACCTTTGTAAAGCAGGGGCAATTATATTAATTCATTGGAATTGTTTAGGGATTGTAACAATAAGTACAGAAAGGCTGAGCTGTTAAATCTGCAGTCAGAAAAATAAATAAATAAATAAATCCATTGGTGCAATTGCAGCTAAGGAAAAAAAAAAAAAAAAAGTTGTTTTTGTTTTTTCCTTTGGAAAATGATTTGGGTTGATAAAAGCTATTGACATATTTTTGATGCAGTCACATGGTTTCAACTGAAAATCTACTTCTTAATAAATGAAGGGCTAAGTATTTCGTAACAATTCCAGGATGAGAGAGAGAGTGGAGAGAGCCCACCGCAGAGGGTCCAAAAAAGAGCCTTGAAAATGATTAAGGGACTGGAGCATCTCTTCTATGAAGAAAGGCTGAGAGAGCCAGGACTACTTAGCATGGAGAAGAGAAGACTTAGAGCGGGAGGAGAGAGAAATCTCATCAGTTTGTGGAGCCAGGCTCTTTTTGGTGATACCCAGTGCCAGGACAAGAGGCAGTGGGTACAATCAGAAATACAGGAGGTGCCATCTGAACATCAGGAAACACTTCCTTAATGGGAAGGTGACTGAGCACTGGCACAGGGTGCCCGGAGAGGTTGTGGAGTTGCCTTCTGTGGAGATATTCAGAAGCCACCTGGACAACCTACTCTAGCTGTTTCTGATAGAGCAGGGAGGTTGGATCAGATGACATCTAGACATACCTTTCTACCTGAACCAATCTGTGATGCATCATGTGAAAGATGATGTCATTAACCTCAAATGAATTCTCTTTCATTTGGGTGAGGAAAGTGAAATAATTCTGGGTTAATCCAAATTATTTTTCCTCTCTTTCCTCCATTCATCCTGTAAACTGAAAAACCGAACAGCCCTACTCTCAGCATAACTAATTTGGTGCCATTCCTGGTTCAGTTTTCCTTCTGACAATGATCCTAAAATAATTGGTATTAAGTGACCCCCTTTTTAACCTATTCGCCTCTTTTCTGGCTGTAATTCCATGTTCTCATCCTTGAATATATATCCATAGCAATTAATTTAACTGAGCTTTTATGCTCAGCTTGAGTGTACATGAACTTAGCAGCATAGAGTGACCCAAAATGAATAAAAGGAACCTGTTATCACTGCAGTGACCCTGTTCCCTTTGCCCTGTTTCTCACATCATAACAGTCCTAAGGAGCCTATTAGGAATTATCTTGCCAGAGATTTTTGCATGTAACTGTGGTGGTTTTACTCAGGTGGTAATAAGAAAAATAAAGTGTTAGCTTGACTAATAAAGACAGGAGTTTATTCAGACAACTTTCTGTTGTTTTGTCATATGGCATGTGAGGAATAAAGAGTGGTTGAATTAACTCTATAAATTTGAGGTTTCTGGATAAATAGACATCCAGATGTTTGGTTCCAGATCATGAGAACTGGAGCACTGGCCAACTGACCACAGTGACATTAATTTTACTTGTGTTACCAAAGTGATTAAGAGAACCAGTCCTAGAGTGAGATCTCCATGGCAATCAGCACTTTACAAAAATTAATAAGAGCTGCAAGAGATTACAATTGCAGTATGAAGAAAGTTGTTAATGGATAACAAATGTCTAGCCCACAAATAAAAGGGAACAAGGAGAAAATACTGATGAGTGAGTGGACAATATGCCTAAGGTTGTCAAACTTGAGGAAGTTTAGAAAGGCAAGGAGAATTTTAAGGGAGGCTCTGGAAGTTAGGCAATGGAGGGAACCTGAATGTTTCTGTGGAATTCCTCGTAAAAAATGAGTAAGAGAAACCATAGAGATATTTGAAAATTATGAAAACAGTATAATATAAGCTAAGAAACCTTGAAAGTAAACATACCTGTTCAAGTAACGTAAATAAAAGGAGTGCCATGGTTTAATTAAAGGGCTAGAAAATTGATATTTGCAGCATTATCTGAAAAGGATGTAGTAAAACAGAAGTGTATCTATTCAGGAAAAAACAAACAAACAAACAAAAAAAAAAAAAAAAAAAACAACAGAGAGATAAACTACCAAATCATCATGTGATAAGAATCCAGATATTAATTAACAATTTTGATTCAGAATATTCAGCTAAGAAAAAAAGAAGGGAACTAGGCTGCAGGAAGTGTCTGCCATGGAAAGACGATGATGATGGTAGAGCAGAGAATGTAGAAGAGCTGATAGGAGGGAAATAAAAGAGGTAATTAGGAATTCATGCAATTGGTAAACACATCACATTAAAGCAAATAAAATCCACAAGGTATTTTTCTAATACTACTTTCTTTAAAAGCTATGGCTGTTGTTTCTATGATCTTGCTGAGAGATCTTGAATGGGAGAAACTGGTAATGCACATGCTTGTAAAACTCTGTTATAGTACTGCCTAGTATACAAAAATATCCTAGAGCTTCTGCTCTATGAGACGAAAATTATGCTACGCAATGTATAAGGGCAAGCTATCTGGAGAGTGTTTTGATACATCCCCTGCCTAGGAAAGAAAGCAGTAACAACAGTCCAATCATTTTCAAATCTCATAAAAAATTCAGTGCACATTTCAAGAGAGTATTGGGTCTCTCTTTTTTCCCCTACTTTTATCTGTGCCAGGTTACCAATCCCTAAAGTGGATAATAGTTTCTACAGCCCTCCTTTGGGAGATTTCAGCTAGGTGTGGCCTAATTGCGAGATGTGCTGCCACATGAAAGCTTCTGCAGGGCAAGAAACAGATATTATATTCACATTTAAATCAATCTGTGGTAGGCAAAACAGCAGGATTTGTAGCCTGTTACGGTTGCAGCACCCTTCCAATTAGGGTGTAAGTGACACTGTCAAGTTGGGATATGCAGAATAAGGAAAATGCATCAAATAATGCAAATGGAAAATCATGTCAAAACATCCTTAACTCCAGCTTTGAAAACTCTCCAGAAGTCCATAGATTGAGTAAGGATCTAACAGATCTATGGAAAATAATCAATGATGGCAATGGAACAGCCTGATAGAGAGTTGGATTTCTGATCTCTGTCTAGTTACTGTCACTGACTCGTGACCTTCTTTGCCCATCAGTAAAAAAATGAACAGT
This sequence comes from Anas acuta, assembly GCF_963932015.1. NCBI lineage: Eukaryota > Metazoa > Chordata > Aves > Anseriformes > Anatidae > Anas > Anas acuta. The sequence goes on from NC_088980.1 coordinate 68,400,465, forward strand.
ATTATTTTACAGGGTGGAGGTTGTGAACCTTAATTTGTTAACATTTTTAAAAGAATTGTGAGATCCTGAGATGAAGGGGGCCAAATTTAATACTCATTGTTTAGGTTTTAGCCTGTCTGTGCTCAGATAGAACTCCCACTGAGACTGGGAGCTGAACAACAATTCCAGAAGTCAGTCCATTTTTCCTAGGAAAATGAGACAGTTGCAAAGTACAGTTTGTTTGCTGCATTCATTCAGTACCCTGGAGATACAGCATTATGGTTAGTTACACATCTCAGAAAGCTTCTTCAGCAATATTGCAAAGGCTTTGAATTCTTACAAGGCTATGCTGTCCAAATAAAACAAAGCTGCTGGCAAAAGTAATAAGCCAGCACACCACACCTGATTAAACAGCATTGTTTTTTAGTCTAGCACCATGCCAAGTTCTCAAGTCAATGTAGATACACAGTCTCCCGGAACTGTATAAAATGCAGGTTTTACCACTACAGGAGCAAGCAACTTGCTGTGTGAGAAGGTATGCCCCAAACTGTCTTTTAGCTCAGCAATTTTCAGGAATCTGCCTCCTCTCCCCACAAGAAACAACTCATCCTCAAATCCTAAAGGTGCTGGAATGTAAATAAGGTAAACTGAGTCCTTAAATGATCTGCACATGCATACACTACCTACAGCATTTTTGGTTGCTAACTGTAAGCAGCTGCGAATTTCTCTCTAATTCTCAGACAACTTGCTAACTGATCTGCTAGTCCCAAAAGCATGTTATCTTTAATGTGCCTCTAATTTTGCTAAAAGCCTACTATTTATAGTGTGCTTTTTATTTACTTATTTACCTTCAACTAATTAAAGCTATCATATTAAAAAAAATGCAGAAAAACAAAGGCACACATGTATTTGTCCTTGGTGAATGGAGAAAAACTAATCTATTCACTTAACTGGATGAATGTTGCAAAAGTTCTATTTTGCTTGGAAAAGCAGTGCATGAGCAAAAGCTCCAAAACGTAGCATTATTATCTCTAATTACAATTGGCAATATGTAGCAATCATAATTATTCATTTATGCAAAATAGCTTACAGTGTCTCATTTTTTATTCCCTGTTAAAGGATGGCTCAACAAAAGAAGAAAAAAAGAAAGAGATTATAGTGCTGAACATAATTGTGCTAAATGCTCAGTCATTTTTTTTTTTTTTAAATACTACAAAACTAAACTGCTATTTCTGCAGAGACAGAAAATAATTTAACAAAGATGTATAGTATACTCTGCAGGTGGCAATCCATCCAGAAAACATATTTCCCTGAAAAGGAGAAATATTTCACAACAAAATTGAAAACCATAATTTTTTGCCATTTTTGTCTTTCAAAGTAAGAAAGAAGGAAAGAAAGAAAGCTCTCTGTTTTAATCTAGCATATGTTTCCTATGTTAGCAAAGTGGTAATTTGCGAATAGTCAGAGGAGAAACCATGACCATAATAACTTGCTATGGTTCTGCAATATGATGCTATTCTATTTCAATTCTACCACAGTACCCTAGGCAATTGAATAAGATCAAGTGCACTTCATAACAACAACAAAACAAAAAGTAAGGGGCTGTTCATGCTGCTGGCAGAAGTAATCTCTATTTATGCATGTATTTCTACTGGAATATCCCTCTAACTGAAGCCTGCAGAACTGAGCCTGTAAAAAGCCATAGCTCTTAAGAGTTGTTAGTCATCCTCCTATCAGGTGCTGAGGGTTGGGCACTGCACAGGAACACCTCCCATAATAAACAAAGACTCAAGTTCAGGAAACCAGAGGCCAAACAACAAGTCTCAAGAAAATGTATGCCGAAAAGCTACTTATTAGTTTATTCAGCCCTGGATATGGGGAAAGCAGACTTCAGGCTGCTCAGGGAACTAGTCAGCAAGGTCCCCTGGGAAACTGTTTTTGAAGGCATTGGCATCCATCAGTGCTGGTCAATCTTTAAGCACTGCCTCCTAAAAGCGCAAGATCAGGCAATTCCAAAATATCACAAGTCAAGCAGGCAGGGCAGAAGGCTGGCCTGGCTAACCAGGAATCTTCTACTGTAGCTTAGGCAAAAAAAGAAAGTGTATGGCTGCTGGAAGGAGGGTCAGGCAACAAGGAAGGAAAACAGGGATGCTGTTCATGTTTGTAGGGAGAACATTTGTGAGGCCAAAGCCCCAACTAGAGTTGAAGCTGGCCATGTGGGAGACAATAAACACATTTTTTTATAGATATGTGAACAGAAAAAGGAGGACCAATGAAAACAGGTCTGCTACTTGATGGGGAAGGTCCGCTACTTGATGGGGAAGGTCTCCTCATAGACAATGACACAGGCAAAGCAGAGACATTTAATGCCTTCTTCACCTCTGTCTTCAACACTGATGATGGGCTTCAGGACCCAGAGTGCCCTGAGCTGGAGGACCATGACAGTGGGAATGACAAACTCCCAACCGACCCTGAATGCATGCGGGATTTGCTGCTCCACCTGGATCTGTACAAGTCCATGGGTATGAATGGGATTCATCCCAGGGTGCTTAGAGAGCTGGCTGACATCATCGCAGGACCTCTCTCTATTATTTTTCAATGATCTTGGGAATGTGGAGACGTCCCAGTAGACTGGAAGCTGGCAAATGTGCCAATTTTCAAAAGGGTAAGAAAGAAGACCCTAGCAATTACAGGCCTGTCAGTGCCTGGTAAAATTATGGAGAAGGTAATCCTTGCACCTATAGAAGCGTACCTGGGGGACAATGCAGTCATTGGTCCCAGCCAACGTGGGTTCATGAGGGGTAGGTCCTGTTTAACAAACTTTATTTCCTTTTATGATGATGGGTGGTCTTTCCTTTTATGAAGATGGGTGGTCTTTTATGATAAGACCACCCATCTAGTCAACCAAGGGAAAACAGCTGATGCGATCTTTTTGGACTTCAGCAAAGCTTTTGACATGGTTTCCCATAGGACCTTACTGGACAAAATGTCCAGCATACAACTTAACAAAAACATCATACAATGGGTCTGACGGGAAGGGCTCAAAGGGTTGTGGTAAATGGGGCCACATCAGGCTGGCGGATGGTCACTAGTGGGGTCCCCCAAGGCTCCATTTTAGGGCCAGTCCTCTTCAATGTTTTTATAAATGATTTGGATGTAGGACTAGAAGGTGTTTTGAGCAAATTTGCTGACAACACCATACTTGGAGGAGTTGTGGACTCAGATGAGAATAGAAAGGCCTTGCAGAGAGATCTGGACAGACTGGAGAACTGAGCGATCACCAACCACATGAAGTTTAGCAAAAGCAAGTGCCGGGCCCTGCACCTGGGACGGGGCAACCCTGGCAATACATACAGACTGAGTGATGAGATGCTGGAAAGCAGCCCCGCAGAGAGGGATCTGGGGGTTGTGGTTGACAGCAAGTTGAATATGAGCCAGCAGTGTGCCCTGGCAACCGGGAGTGCCAACTGTCTCCTGGGATGCATCAAACACGGCATTGCTAGTTGGTCAAGGGAGCTGATTGTCCCGCTCTACTCTGTGCTGGTGCGGCCTCACCTTGAGCACTGCGTGCAGTTCAGGGCACCACAGTACAAGAAGGAAATTAAACAGTTGGAGAGTGTCCAGAGGAGGGCGATGAAGATGGTGAAGGGCCTAGAGGGGAAGACATAAGAGAAGCGACTGAGGTCACTGGGCCTGTTCAGCCTGGAGAAGAGGAGGCTGAGGGGAGATCTCATCATGGTCTACAACTTCCTCATGAGGGAGAGTGGAGAGGCAGGTGAGCTATTCTTCGTAATCACCAGGACCCGCAGGAATGATGTTAAGCAGAGGCAGGGGAAATTTAGGCTGGATATCAGGAAGAAGTTTTTCACTGAGAGGGTGGTTGCACACTGGAACAGGCTCCCCAGGGAAGTGGTCACTGCACCAAGCCTGTCTGAATTTAAGAAGTGATTGGACTGTGCACTTAGTCACATGGTCTAAACTTTTGGGTAGAGCTGTGCTGTGCCAGGAGTTGGATTTGATGATCCTTATGGGTCCCTTCCAACTTGGGATATCCTATGATTAGGAAAAAAAAAAAAAGGAAAAAAAAAAAAAAAAAAAAAAAAAAGCTACTCCAAAACCTTGCTGAAACACACAGAACACACAGGGAAGCTTTGATTCTGATATGCAGCACCAGATGAGCAATCTTCATTCTTGGGTCCAAACTTACACAAGCTGATGAAACAATCCTCCTTACATCACACTTGTTCCAGTCTAAGAGCAAAACTGCAAAACTGAAGGCAATGGAACAATTTCTGTGAGAAGGATCTCTTGTGAAACCAAGGTTTTTCTGGATGGATAGGGATTAAAAAACTATTTCAAAGTGTCTTAAAATTATAAAAATGTAGAAGATTTTAAAATCAAATAGGAAGCAGATTTTTATTTTTTCCTCTGCTGATGGTGTTGATTAGAGCAGAGGAAATGGAGATCACCTTTGGAATGCATGGGAAAAGCCAGGCTTCCAGAATAGTATGGTAAGTTGCACTATATATTTTATATATGTGTGTGTATATATATATATATATATATATATATATACACACATATACTGGTAAGCCTTATGCAGTGATTAAGACAGTGGTATTTGTCTCCTGAATTAGTAAATGATGGCAGAAAACAAGGAAAATATGTCTGATCAGTGTACACAGAAACTTTACAGCAAACGAAATAAAATATAAATCTTGAAGAATAAAATACAGCATTGCTATTACTTTCCACTTTGCTTTTGCCATCAGACACAAATAAATGATGAACATGCAAGTTTGTGTCTCTTTTTCTCTCAAGAGCATACATTTAGGTTGCAGGAGATACTAACTAGGTCCAGCAGTGATTTTTACTGTAATTAATTCTTTGTGTTTTGGTCTGTTATCACTAAAACACTTCTGCCCTTCACACAGCACCAGGATCCTGTTCCCATTAAGTCCATGGCAAAATTCCTCTTTTTTTTTTTTTTTCTTTTTTTTTTTTTATGGGAAAACAGGATTAGGTCTTGTGTCAGCGGTGCATACTGTAGCAGATATCTGGGCGAGGTTATCATTAGCGAGGTTATCTGGGTTTGCTACCGCACTTAGCAAAGTGTTTGCTCAACTCACTGCATTACCGCACTTCCACACGTGAGATATTTTGATTACGGAATGGGATTGCATTATTTTTTTATACTATAGAATGCAATGATATGGCACTAAATATTAAGATACTAAACGCATCTTTGGGGCAATGCATTATTAAAAGGAAAGCACTATTATCCTGTCTGGCAGATAAAGAAGCAAGTGGAGGCCATTGGGATGGATCTACTAAGTGTGTATTTTAGTGAGGCATTCACTTGGGATAGCTGAGAGCTGCAGACCAGCCCCTTTTCCAGTGAAGGGAGATATATACTAATATAAATAATACTAATACAAATTACTGAAGAGTGCAGACAACCAGAGATGAAAAGAACCGCTTGTCCTTCCCACTAGGTTGAAGACACTAATTATTCTGACCTTATAACTATTGTCTTACATTACTCAGAAATGTAGTTTGTATTATTCAGAAAGTTAAACTTATTATACAAAATACAGAAATTTTACTTTTTTTTTTCCCCTCCCCTCTATGTCTTCTTAATACAGCTTCTATCAATATGCCCCCAGCATTCCTGTTTTTAAATAGGACTGGTAAGGTAGTTCTCTCTATCATGCAGATGTTTTTCAGAGTCTTAAGTGATATTTCTCAATAGTTTTCCATGGTATTATATTTACGGTTTGCAAAATGCAATCTGAATATAAACTAATTCATCCTCTGGCTGAGAATTAACTTGTTTTATCTCAATTTTTCATATGTGGAAAAAATATATAAAAAGACAATACTATCAGAAGTGAGGAACATCAGATGAAATTCATAGGGTCTTGCTGTACTGTATTAGGAAAGGCATAAGGGTTATATTAACTTTAAAGTGATTCCAAAGCCCACAGAGATGGTCTACAGTACAAGTCCTTGAGTTTTATCCATAGTGGCCATACAACCCAAGCCTAAGCAATCTGCTGCATGTTCAGTTTTGAAGTCTAATTCATTCACACTCCTCTCCTAGCTCTCCAGAAACTATTTAGCTCTTTTTGGAAATAAGCAGTGCCCATCATAACTCAAGCATAGGAAATCCTTTATTACTTCTTATAACGACTGAGCAGCATACCAAGGAATAAAAAATTAAAGAAAGGTTAGGAACTTTCCCAAAATCTAACTTATGCATTTCTTGCAGATAAACAGCACATAATGAAATAATATCAAATTTGCTGATTATGTTTCCAAAATATTTTACATTGGTAGAAAATCCTGCCAATGGAATAGCAAGTAGCTTGATTTAATTGTGCAAAACGTAGCTCTTGGAGAGTAAAGACCAAAGTTACAATGGAAACTCATAATAAAAACATGGATGCCTCAATGGCATGTTCCCTTGAATATTTATATCATAGTTTTCTTATTCTCATCCTTCAAAATCTGACTTCAAAAGTGAAGAGAGGGTGTACTCTGGGACTGGACCACTCAGTGTGTGTAGCCCTTATGTCCTGCGTCCAGCAAAACCCGCAGTGCACTCACACTGGACAGAAATGGGTATCACAGGACAGGTAGGTGTAATAGTGTCCCATTAAGTCAAGGGCAAAAATTCCACTGACTTCAGCAGGGCCACCCTTTCTATCACTCACGGTCCAATTCAATAAGTACATACACCTTTTCTTCTAAGAGGAAACAGGTTGTCTTCAGGATCAGTAGTTTTAAGATTATATAAGAATGGGTATGTTTGTAATTATTCAGTTTGAACTGTACACTGAGGACTAATAAACAATTACTAGCCTGGCTTAACAGTTTTCTAGAACACTAAAATAGGCTCTGAAGAATCAGAGGTTACCCCAGGGAAACAAGACTGTGTAATTCACTGGGAAGTGTACAATTTCTTTGGTTTCAAGTTTGAAAACAAAGCAAAACAATGATTTGTCATGTTTCATATTTCCAAACCAATATGCCTACACTCATGTGGTTTCCATCTTAGGCAGAGTGTAAAGAGGAAGTAAAATGTCAAGTTGTTTATTTCTGTGCAATTTTCTTATCTCAAAATAACACAGAGTTTGCTAAATCAGATCTGTCTTTAATAATAGTCAGAGGAATTCCTTTGCTGGGCACTGTTGCTTTTACATAAATCTTATGATCTGGAAACAGAGGAGTTAAATCCCTTTTGACAATTTTGTCAAAACTAAAAGTGTTATCTGAAACAGCAGCCTTGTTTTTTAAGGAAATAAAGAAATTGGTTTCCTTTAGTTCAATCTGTCTACTACTTTTTCTTATTCTTTTATCCTTTTTTATGTTCTTCTATTGCAGATGAGAATAGAGACAGGCAAAGGACACCTAGAAATTGACTCTTTATGATCATAAGCTTTCACTTAGTGGCATGCAAAAAATGAGAATACTTACATCAGTGAATTGTTCTTTACCTCCACAGAACAATCTTCTTTGTCAAGCATGTGATCAAAGTTCTAAAAGTTGAGAAGCCAACAGTTTTTATGAGACACCTAAGGCCTGATTTCAAAATATAAGCGACTCAGATATATCTTTCTTTTTGAAAATATTTCAGCTTCTGAGCAAGTGCTTCTGCCTCATGCCCTTTTAACTGTCCATTTCACAGACTAATGAAATGAATATGGAAAAGTTCTCCATATTTCCGTAGAGAAAGGACCATTTCCAAACATATCAAATCTTTATTTGGCATATTTAAATGTTCTAGTCTGTGCAAACCTACATGTATTTTTAAATGCATCTAGAAGTACTCATCTACCCATCTCCCTCACCCTCTACTCAGCGAAGAGGGAGATTCAGTTGCAGTGGCATGGAGACACAACAGTCTCAAGGAAATATTAAAAATTATTCCCTGTTGTTCCATTTTGCTTCTAGATTGCCCACTCATTGCACTCAGTCTCCCATTCTACCCACATCATACGCATGGACAAGGAGAGTTTGTGCGTACCCCTGCAATTGCCTTCAAACCTAAGGGTAACATTGGTTATCTGCTCAGATTACAGTATTAGACTGTAGCATAAAACTAGATTGCTTATTGACTCTCTTGAACTGACAAACATATCCATTGAATAAATCTCAGAGCCATCAGCAGTTGATCTCTTACGGTTGCTCCACACACTTGCTTTACAACAGAAGACTCTCCAAACTGTGACTCAGGATATTGCACACATTCACTTCACTGCCAATTAGATGTATTTATTATTATTTACTTTTTCCTTAATAATGGTTAAGGAATAAAGCAGAAAATGTTGGTTTTATAATCACATTATAGCTTCTGTTGGGCATTATACCATTGTACTTATTGGCTGATATAAAAGAGTCTAGAAGTGCCACCTCATACAGAGAAGAGGAATAAATCTCTTGAGATATTTGGTAATTTAGTCTGAAACTCCAGGATGAAGGAAAAACGTCATAGATAAAACTTCAGAGAAAACCAACTTAAAAACTCCTTTTTTGTTTGTTTGTGTTTTATTTTTTTACACTCCTATCCTTCTTGCAGAGGCAATTTTAAATGATTCAAGATCAGTTTGTTTGCAGAAAAGAGCTGAACACAAATGTCAGTGCTCACATTTAGTGTCATTTAATATTCAGTTCAAAGATATTGAATCTATGTAAAGCATTGATTTCTTCAAACACTGCCATCAAGAATATTTTAGATTAAACATACATGTTTATGTTTCATTTTTTTCTATATCAGTAGGGCTAACAGGAAATGAAGGTGCTTCCCCTTGCAGACATGGGATATACTTTGATATCTGAAGGCCAAATTATCCAATTGGTTCCTACATGTTAAGACTGAAAAGCCTATGATGTTGACAAACCAAGTTTAGCAAAGCACCCACAACCATCCTGACCATGTGTCTGTACTATCATCCCTTACATGGATTCTTCTCACTGAACACAGACAAATAAGGCATAAAAAGACCTATCGTGAAATGTTTTTTTACTTTTCTTTAGCTACTTAAAAGTTAAGCAACTAGTTTAGACTAGACATCCAGGCTCCCTTGGTATCAACGACTGCAGAGACAGGCACCTGCAGGGGGTGATTCATCTTCTTCAGAGATATGGGTCTAAAATGGGATGTATGAGCTGCTTCTGGAGGTGCCTATCTCTCAACATTGACTACAGAGGGAGCCTAGATGACTAGCTTAGATTAGATGCCTAATTTTTAGGCAGATGAATTGTCTTGCCTGAGGTTACGTGATACATTTGTGGCAGAACTAGGATTTGAACCCATGTGTTCTGTATATAGCTGGTAGGGAATTACTTAGTCAAATCTAGCCCTTTTATTATGAAGGTTTTGCATGTCCAAAAGTAGGCTATAATACAAGGCACACACACACATATCAAAACATTTGATAAATTGGCAATTTGTCACCAATCTCCCACATAATTGAGTATATGAGAGAGCTAGTTTAAAAGTCTAAAACGGGTAATAAGAGATGTTACCTGTGGTCTGTGACCTTCTCAGTAAGTGTCCTAAACCACAGCTATTCTCAGCTATCATAAAGACTCTTCTGAGAATTCTGCAATATAGACTGAATAATTTACAATTTATCAAGATGGCAAAAAAAGAGGGAGAGACTCTATATCAACACTAGAAAATAAAGTGATAAGCAATTTTTTAGGAAGAGTGATATGGAATACTGCTCACTTCTTGCTGATAAAAAATAAAATAAAAATCCTAGTTCAATGGCGCTTTTTCAGACTAAACAAACTCAGAAATATCCAGCTTCTTCAGAAGGAACCACTTCAATACTCCACGCAGATTTCTCATGCTTTTTGCCAGAAGAGAATACAAAATATTATAATGAAAAAACAAAACTGAATGGAAAGATGGCTACTTTTGTCTGACATGCTTAGACTGAATTCCTATGGGTTGAAGAATTCAGTAGAATCCACACGGGATTAATATAAATGCAACCATCCAAACTCCAATCTCAACTGGATTGTGTGCAGACAGCCAGACACAGAAACATTTATTCACATAAAGCTGAAATTCTCTGTAAAAACAACTGTATTTGTCAAATGCTTACATCACAGAGGAATTACATATATTTATACTAACAGCATATATTATATTTTCTACATTCTTTCTCAGCTACTTTCTCCATCTCATCAAAACATGATGTCCCCTTGGAGAATTAATTGTGTGATAAAACGAGTCAATTTATAATTCAAATATTCAATTATGATTCAACAATATTTTTTTATGTCTTAAATATCAACCTTTTCTGAGCTTTTGTAAATCAAAAATAGGTTCATCATCTCCTTCCCTCCCCCCCCCCTTGTTTTTTAAATCACCTAAAATACTGAGAATAAGAAGATATATTTCAATCTAAAAGTTACATTGGGGGAAAATTTACAACCTCCTCAGAACAAATCTTTGTGGAATGAAAGGGTATTAACATATGTAACCAGAATTTATTTATTTATTTATTTATTTTGTCATGGAACAAGGTAGGTCTTATGTATACTTCAGCATTATTAATGTATAACACAACTTGGAATAATTCACATGGATCCATTTAGTGGATGCTTTGTCATTTTGATAATTTTCTACTTTTGAGATGGAGCAAGTACCAGGGCACAAAGCATCTTCAAGAGGAAAAAAAAAATGTACAGAAGGAAAAAACTGTTCTCTTGAAGTCTAGCCCCATCACACTAGGAACTAACAAAATATTTTAAGAGTGGGTAACAGCAAACAGTCTGCTCTCAAAGTCCAGTCCACACCAATAGGAGGTAATGTTTTAAATGATATAAATATTCATTTGATACTTTTTCCATAGTATAAACATTTTGTAACCACTCTGAGGCTTCCAAAATACCAAGAGGATTTATTTACTTCCTGTAAAACAACAGGAATTCATAATCCTGTCAACATATTATGGAACTGTTTAGGGGAAGGGAGAAGGAAGGGAAGAGAAAGGAGAAGGAAAAAAAAGAATGATAGAAAGAGGGAAAGGAAAAGAGAAAAGAACAGGGAAGGGGGGAAGGAAAGGAATGAAAGAGGGATTCCAGTTCTTTGTGAAACGCTGCCATCTATGGACTTTCAGTTGATATTGCTTCTATGGAGATGTCAAGGGAAACCATAGGGCTGATTACCTCACAATGTGGTTAGTTCAGTAAATGAAGCAGTTCTTAGGCAGTAAACAAGAATATAAATTATAGGTCTGGCTATAACATTAAGTTGGCATTAGCTTCTATCACAATTATTTCTTGGAAATATAAGCAGCATTATTAGTTATCTATTGCAACATTTGATTGTGGCTTTCTTGTATTTAGTTTTGTTGAGGAATGTATTGCTTTGGTAGGTTGTGCTTTCCTATTTTCACATGCACAGTTTTCCCAAGTTTCAGGGCACACAGCACCAATTGTTTGCACCATTCTCTGTGCACACATCCCCAAGCACACTCTTGCTTGCATTCTCAAAGTAACCAGATAAATACACAACTAATCACATCAGCCTAGTTTAGCTCTATGATCCCTAAAAAGGCATTTGAAGCTTTAAAAATATGTTGCGTGCACCCACACCCATCACTTCTTGTTAACATTTCTGCTAATGAAAAGGTAGGAGCTTCACTTGTGGATAACAGAAGTAGATAGAAACATTTTAACTTTAAAGAAATATTTAAAGAAATAGAAGTACTAGAAATATTTGTCGCTTATAACAAATGATAACTATTTCAAAAACTCCAGTTTGGAAGCTGTTCATCTCTTCAGGCAGAAATGGTCCACATTCAGAAACAGAAAAATCCAGAAATGTTGTTATCACTCTCACTAGAGGACTAGATGCAAACCAAAAGCAGAAGTTATTTTACTTATTTAACTTGTGATTAAGAAGTGATATTTAGCCAGTAAGATAGGCTTGAGTAAGCAGTAATTCTAGAACTAAAAAATAAAAATAAAATTAAAAAATAATATGAATCCCCAAAGCTATCTAGTATCTAAAATCTGGGAAGTGAAAACAAAAGAAAAGTAGCTTGTATGATTTCTGAAAGACACCTCTTCCAGACACTGCTGCTTAAGTTTGTTTTCAGAAATCGTTCCTCCCTTACCATACCTTTACCCTGCCACCAGCTCCCAATAGTGACTTGTCACCTGCTGAGGTTCTTATGGCAGGAAATATATGGCAGAAAAAGCCCTCATTCATGCCTGCACTGAAATATAGGTCCAGTCCAGCTCTCATAAATAAGTATCAGCCATATCAAGGAGAACTACATCAGTGGAATGAAAAGTAAACCCAACCTTAAGTTCACCAATAAACAGCAGCAGTGTATGTAAGAAAATATTTGCTTTTACATTCTCTTCTATATAAAGAGCTCAGTACCAGTAAATCGTAACTATTCTAACAATGACTAAAGCTATTGTACAGAAAAGCCATTGCTTCTCCCACTTTAAAAAGTAAGTGACTGGAGGGAGCCAAAGTGTTTCTGAAATTTATACACTTTAGTGACCATGGAGAGTGGTATTTACCTAGCAAGCTGTGACAGAATAATCACCCCTTGAGCATAAACATCAATGGACAAAGTTACTAAACACCTGTCCCCTCTGCATCTCATTCAAGAGCAAGATGCTGAAATCAGCAGAACTCCATTAAAAACAAATTGCATTATAAAAAAAAAAAAAAAAATAAGACTCTAAAAAAAAGTTAAAATTTACCTCCTTGAGAAACCTCCAGACAGGTCAAAGATGAGACACTTCTGGACAATGCCCAAAGGCAAGGGTTGTTTCAAAATACTCATCCTTCCTGTTTGACTTACAACTCCCAGATACATTTCCCTTTTCTCTAGAAGGGGGACAGTGGCCAAAGGTTTATCATCAGCAGATGCAGCAAGCATCTAAATGCTTTCTTCATTGCACAGCTGGTGAGGCAGCCAGATTTACCTGTAGTGCTTAATAAGGAGTGGCAGCTCTACTTGTATGCCTTTTGGTGACAAATTTTAAAAGATAGGCCTTCTGGGTTTTCCTATTTGCCAACTCACAACATAATGTACAATAATCCCTTACTGCTTTTGGAATTATGTTGTTTGCATTTAATTCAAACTCATCTAAACAACATTGGCTGCAATATTGCTGCCTGTGTTGCAGCAAGTGTTTCATTAGGACATTTGGAAGATCCATCTTGATGCATGTCACAAAGGAACAGCTTTCTCCTCCCATGCCAGTGCAGAGATGGGCCATGGCACATGGTGATGCTGCAGCAGCAGAGCTGCAAGGATGGGCTGCAGGCTCCACAGCTTTGCAGACATTGGACGTCAGGCTTTGCTGAGCAAGAGAGTCTGAACACTCTGTAGTAGCTCTCCCACCTGCTACACACAGAATGACAGCAAACAGGCTGACAGCAGGAGCCTCAAACAGAAGAGGATGGGGAGTAAGCCAGTGATCTCCTTTGCTGAGATGTAGCATCAGTTCAGATTTATGGCCAGGTTCATAAGCACAGCTGGCCAAATGCAGCTGAGACAGCGTTTGCCTGAGATTGCTCAGCCACAGCCACCTCCCCCGTCATTCTCTACCAAAATAAAGTGAGCTGATCTGCTGAGTGGTGGGGACCATATGATGACCACATACAGCCCTTGAAGTGTAGAGGCTGCATCCTCACCCACCACCCTGAAATAGATAATATATTTAAATGGGGGGGAGGGGGAGGACATGTCTCATTGCACTCATGGGCAAATAGGAATATCCCTTCATGAATGAGAACATGCACTATTCATGTCATGTTATTCATTCATGCATTTGCTGCATTAATTATTTGGCTTTTGCAAGATTTTCCATCACAAGAGCAGACAGCTAGAACAAACTGTTACTGAGGAAACCAATCACAACAAATTAGACAAAGTGAACAGACTACAGAAAATTTGCAGGTCGGGAGAGAGCATCTAAATATTTGTTGAACAATTGTATACAATGAATCACAGATGACCATTATCTCTACAAGAAGAAAAACACCATATTTATCAGCTAATGCAGTTGGAACATTATTTGTCCATTCTGATGAATCTGTGACACGTGCCCTTAATAAAAATCATCCTTCCCACGCCCTATTTCCCCTGTAATGCAATGAGAGTATCATTTCTCTGCTTTGTTGGAAAGATTCGGGTTCACATTTCCATGTAAGCTGGATTTCCTACCTGACAAATCTCTCTCAGTCACTGTGGATAATGCCCTATTTCCAGCCTGAACCAGTGAAGCTCCCATTGCTGAACGTACTGTAAGCTACAGTATATGTCTTACTTGAGAATTCAGATGTCACCCACCTGCCATTAGGCACAACGCACACCTTTTTATAGTCAGCACAGCTGCCTGGAAGGCAGAACAAGAGATGAATAACCATTTCCTAGCACATTTTATTTGCCTGTGAGTCTTCAACATTGCTGAACTGCTTCAGATATTAAGATAGAATAACTAAGACCAGATCATATATATGAGATAGCATCAAATAGCAATACTAAGTAGTAACATACGTGAATAAAAAGTGATTATAATAAATATGAGTCAAATAAATTAATATTTTGTGTAAGATAGGATTCTTTATGTTTGGTAAGTATTGCTTGTGCTGATGATATAACACATGCTGACACCAAATATCAATTCTAGGTAAATCCAATTAAGCCTAGAAGCAAAACAGCTGGATTAGCAGTTCACTGAATAAATTATTTTTCTTCCATTTACTTTGTCTTCTTGCAAATGAGCTTTTTAACATAAAAAAATTTAGCTCTCAAGTTCCCCTTTGCTTATTAATCCCAGAAGCCTAAAATGAAGAAAAAAATGTATTTTCTTCCTTTGTTGCTCATGTGCATTTGCTGTTCAGCTCCCTAGTGTAGTCTCCCCAGATTGTAAGTAGCTTTCCTTATTCTGTTAATAAATCACTAATACTGCATTTATTATGGCATTGGACAAAGACTTCTTTTTTTTTTTTTTTTTCTTAATATTTTCAGAAGAAGTATTCATGTATAATTATTTTATATTTTATCTGTTTCCTGATACTAAATAAAATGAATGTAAAATTGGTAAGGCTGGAGTTCAACACATGCTCTCCGCTGCTTTAATTCAGTTACAGCAACACAGACTGTACAACAGTTTTATTTTATTTCCTTTTAGCTTATTGTTTTCCTTCATTATATGGCTGCCAGCATAAAGGGCAATGTAGAGATTGGGAATCGATATGTGCTACTCCTGTAAATATGCAAATAATCACAAATTGTAATCATTGATTGATTTTCAGTAGTGACACATTAGGTGGAAGGGACTCTGATCTCAGTTGTGCTAGGGGAAATCTAGAGCAGTGATTCACTGCAGGAATTATAATAAAGAGCTGCCTAAGAAATGCATAATTTCAGTCAATGAAACATGTAACATGTCTTTGATAAAAATTGTTTTCCCATCTGTTCATGATCAGGGTTGAGAGCAGCAAACATGCAAGGGGCAGAGCTGTGTTGGAGGTTCCAAGGCTGAACGGTGCTGAAGGTGGAAGAAGGTGGTGACAAATACTGCAAGGGGCATGAACAGCAGGGCTCTATTCATGATTTATCCCACAGCCCATAACAAACATACTAGTCTTGGTATTAACCCTTCCTCAACCCCTTTTCCAGTCCCCTAAAAACATAGTGGTTTGAGATTCCTTTCCACTTAAATCCACAAGCTCTGTTTTCATGAATCTAAGCTCCTTAAATTACATGTTTTTCCATACTGGTCACTTCCATTCACAGGAGCCTAATGCCCAGCTTTTGGGGTATACAGGTCACACATGGATATCTGCAGGCCGCATCCAGTTCAGAAAGTCACAGTCTAGACAACTAAATCCATACATAAATCCCTTATATATTATATTATATTAATATGCAAATATTGATATTTAAATATATAAATATTGTATAATATATATCAGGGCTAAATTACTTCTACTGTTGTGATGTGATTTAAAAAAATATTTATAACATTGTCATTAGATAAATTGTAAAGCTAGCAAGTGTTCCTCAGTATCGTTCACAAAATGCCAGGAAAAAAAAAAAAAAGTCTTTTCACTTAAGACACAAATATGTAAGAAGCTATTTGGGGAAATATGGTACTATGCACAATGCCATATGACACTGGTAACAATAATACCACTAAGCTGTGCAGCTTGAAAGGCATGTGATCTGGTAACTGAAATCTAGAAATAGAGAAATAATGCCATTTGTCCTTGCAGTGGTGGCAAATAGTTGCAATTTTAGAGACAGTTATCAATATTGAATGTTTTTTTCTCAGTTCCAACACAGACAATTTGCATAATGAACTAAATACTTGTATGAAACACAAGAATAGTGCCTTGTGAGCTTACTACTAGTGTGCTGAAGAAGGATCTCAAAGATGTTCCCCAACATCTCTTCTAAAAACTTAAAAGTATTTAAATTGAAAATTAGCCAATGCTGTGAGTGCATTTCATCTACAAGAACTATGATTTTTCTTCATTGCAGGCTCCAACATAGCAATTCTCAGTTTTTACAGTCTTCAAAAGGCTCCCTCTCCTTGAAGAATGAGCAATTTCTTTCATAGCTGTAATTTAGCCCATCATGAAATATATGTCCCCATGGTTTCCAGTCTTAATTTCTTAAGAATACTCCTACTTTAGGCTACATTAACCACTCATTTTTATATTTCAATAAATCCTAAATGGATAACAGCTGGTGATCTTTGATTTATTTTAAAACATCTTCTTGACTACTTTCTGAAAGTGTGAGTATTTGATGCTTTTGCAAATGGATTCAGCAATTATTATTTCATTTACAAATCCTCAAAGGAAAGATTTTTTTTTTGTCTCCAGATTCACCACAATATTCACACACGGGCTACCTTGGATCTGTAGGGCAAACTTAGATGGGGCTGCAAAATTTGCTAACTGTACTAACAAGGACAGGAAATAACCAGAAGATGATTGGTAACAAATAATGTTACCAATATTAAATCTCTTTCCCTTCTGACAAGCATCTAAAACAATTCTTAACTACCTGTACATTGGACCTTACTTGACTATATCTGTAGTAACTTCTGCATTGTTTTTTTGTTCCTCCAGAGCAGTCTAGATCCCTCTCTACTTGAAATTTGCTTTATTCTCTCTCCTCATCTTCAGCAATTGTCCCTAAAACCAGATAATAAGATAAAACCAGATTAAATAATCAGATTTTAGCAATAGCTTCTTAGCAACAGCTACCATTTACTGGTTCCTTTCTATGCTATGACTCATCACTCATAATGCAAAATGATTAAACAAACCTCTCCCTCTGACATATATGTGCAAATATGTATATATATATATTCATGCTTTTATATTTCACAGTTTTTCAACATTATAAGTCTATTAAGTTACAACTAATAAGTAAGAATGGAGGTTTAGTATGCTCTAACTGTGCTATTTAGAAACTTAAGCTTACTGCAAGATTTAGTTCATTTATATTAATTTCTCAAGAAAAATGTTTTCAGTTTTAATGGTAAGTAATCATAATACTACCTGTTGTTAATAAGTTTGAAAGTCCATTTATCACATCCATCAAGAAACAGTCAACAGATATGCTAACTCATAATTCTGAAAAACTGTTGTAATGGGCCTTTTATCTACAATATCTAAATAACCTATATGTATTTGAATTGGACACATATAATACCACTTTTATATATTTAAATAAAATTGGCTGTACATGATTAAATTGAATTTTCTCTAAATCTCACTTTGTTAAACTGCAATATTCACTATGTACTCCATAACTGAAGTTTTGGAAAAGAATTAAAAAGTATGAGATACTAATTAAAATATACCTTTCCAGGTTTTTATGTCATCATTGCTACAAGTACTGTACTACAATATTATGAAGTATTTTTAATACTAATTTAGATTAAACAAAACTGCTTAAGAAGTTTTTGAAAGCTGATAACCTATGTAAACCCCCATACTGAATCATTTGCATGGTCTAATCATTGTGCAAGTGAGCATTAAAATATAATAAATGAAGTAATCCTGTAGTGTCATCTTCCCTATTTCAGTTTTATGCTTGCTTTATGCATTAGCAAAATATTGAGGTCCTACATGAGTCTGTGTTACTGACATGCTATTCAAAGTCAAGTTATACAGCTGACATCAGTAAGACCAGAACTTTAGCCATTGAGATCAATAGATATTTGGAGACAAAGTACAGACCAATTTACTGAGGTCATCAGAATTTGGCTTCTTGCTACAATTTGGAAAAAAGAAAAGGATCTTAAACCAATTGCCTACATCATGAAGTTCCACGGTTACTTTCTGAAAAACTCACTGCAAAATAAAGTCAGACAATGTGATTAACAGGAAGCAGAAAAGATCTTAGAACATTAAAGAGACGATGAAAACTTTCTTTGGAAAGATTCAACACAGTACATAGAGTTTTCAGAGGGTATTTTTTCAGGGGGAAAAGAAAGAATCCAAACAAGATTGGCTAAGTTTTCACAGCTTTATTAATAATTTTTCTTTAGATCTTATTTATCTAGAATTATATTATTTTTATGTCCCAATGCCAAGAAATCTGGTTACTAAAATGCCAGATTATTTTATTTGATTTTATTTGATTTCATTAGGGACCATCAGCCTAGCTGCTTAAGTGCCCAACTACTGTTTGCAGTTAAACATTCATTAGGGAATCCCCAGTGGGTTCATTCATTTCACTGAGGTCCAATTATAGTGCCACAAAAGCAGTTTTTGCAGCAATTAGCTGATTTTTTCCTGTTTATGTTCTGTCTCTTTAGGAAGAGGACTATTTTGTGGAGGTCAGATTTTTAATTAGGCGCAATTTAGGGCCAATAAGAAAACTGATAATTTACTAAATGGCTGTGGTGGACTTAACTGCTCAGAGCAGAGGTAAATAACACAACAGGGACACCAGGAACAAACTCTCCTGGTGTGCATAGCTCTGAGCCCTATAGTGTAAGGAATAGATTACATGTTAAATGGCTGTCAGGGCCCTCATTGCATTGCCTGTATCACCAGTCGACCTAACCTCAAGAGCCATCACATTATAAGTAATGGGTACAGAGAAGCCAGTCTGAAACAGGTCCTGAAGAGAGCTGGTGGCTTCAGGTAGTTGCAAAAAGATCTCAGAGTGAAAGAAAACAACAAAGAAAGCAGATTCCACTTTCCAAATTTTGCAGCAACTTTCTCAGCTGCTGTGTTCTGTGAAGCCAAGGATATTAAAGTATTTGTAAAAGTCCTCACAATCACTCTTTTTTACTATAATGGATTACCATGTGTTAACTTTTATTTTTGTGGTCTATGTTTTCTGCTCTTAAACTAGGCATCATATTTTTTAAGCAACGTGTGGGCATTGCCCTACACCTTGAGAAACTAAGAACCATGACAGCTGATGAACAGTACACATTTAGAGGAAGTAGGATCTTAATCTTACAATCTCTGTTGATACCTACAGAGGTTAAGCAGACTTGCCACCTAATTTTCTCATCTAAAAACCACAATAGTTGAGTTTCAGACATCGTGCCACAACAAAATTGCTGAAGAGACTCACAGCTGGTTGAAATGTTGCTCTCTTACAGGAAATGTGTAAGGAAAGGCCAGAAGGTCATTCCATTTTTTTTTCAGCAACCTTTGACCCAGCACTCAATTGCAAAGGCATAGCCAAGCACATAAAAAAGTATAAAAAGGAAGCATTAATTATGAAGATAGAAATCTTGTTGCCAGTTCTGGCAGTATTTATAAAAAACACAACAAATACCAGAGCAGACACTCATGTACTATATGGAATAAAATGTTCAATTAAGCTGTAAAAGCACACAGAAAATATATGATAGCCTTGTATCTAAGTGCACACAAAAATGTAACAACAGAATAATTCTGGAAAACCAGTTACCCTAATTAAAATGCAGTAGAAACATGAGAGGACAAACTTTAATGAGACCAATACTTTTTGAAAGTTATCGCTCTACATCACTATTCTTGTCCTTTCTATCAAAACTTTCTACACTAGCATTGAGTCATATGGTCCACAACCAGGGCTATGGTTCTTTATTCTCAAAAAACAATCAGCCAAAAACCAAACCAAACAAACAAACATACTCTGGATATAACATAAGATTTCATAAATCTTAAAAACATGAAAAACTGTTGTTAGGTAGTTATTCCCTTTCTAATCCTTTGGATTGTCAAAAAATCATTGTTATTTTTGTCAATTCATCAGTTTTCCTTGCACAGAGAAACAGCATTGAAAGATGCCGGCTAAAAAAGAAATTAAGCAGCCATATTTTGGGAACCTGAAACCAAATTTCCAATCACTGGTGGGCCAAAGACCATCTCTGTAAGACAGTATAAAAGTAATCTATACTACAGGTGTGTAAATTGTGACTATGGTCTAAGTTACCTGATAAAGTGTAAACTCTGTTCAAAATTGCATCCCAGTTTTGGTGAGGACTCTTAAAACAATAAAGTAGTAGAATGAAGGGAATGCCATTTGGATTCTTTGATATCTTTTTTTTTTCTTTTTTTTTTTTTTTTTTTTCCCCTCATCTAGTTGAGCAAGCCTAGGATTGAGAAAGACCTTTCTTTTTTCTAATACATTTTAAATACTTTTCCCATTTTGGAGTTAGGTTTGGAGGTTTTCAAGCAAATGAACAAGATTTTTTCAATGTTATTGCAAGAACACAACAGGCAACACACATTGCAACATTAACTCCTAATTACTTTGGAAACCAAATTTCATTTGGAGTCCAGCTTGACTTGCAAAGAATTCAGAATGGCAATTAATAATAATCAGCCACTGAAGTAACTTTGTATAAATAATGTGCTGAACCACGTCCCAACAGGGCTAATACAAACACATGGACTTTAGAATCAGCTCAGCCAAATGAAAAAAATATCTCACTAGTGACTGAATTTCCTTCTTTTTTCTGCTTAGCTGTTCCCACAGCTGTATTACCCATCATATCTCAATGTCCAGGTTTGTTGTCATTAACATAATCAGAAGTGCAAATTTCTTACAATAAATCATATATACAATGAGGTGATGGCAGGTAGGTGATAGGTGTCATCCACATCAGGTAGTTCTTTTGGAAAGACAGATACAATTAAGTGACAAGGAAGTATTACTATTACTGTGAAAATAACTTCCAAATACATGTGATAAAGAGACATTTTCATATTTCAGAGAGGCATGTCAGCTCATTCTATCAAATATTCTGTTGTTTCACCAATTCACATCCCTCTGAATAGGAAAAATATTAAAGCAGTAGGAGCTAGAGATAGATAGAGACAGAAATGAACTATTAGACCAGTTCAGGTTGAAAGGGACCAAATTTAACCTCCTGTCAAAGTAGGGTCAAACTCACTTCATTCTCTTCTGACAGCATATAAATAAACTAATTCAGCAAAAATAATATATATGTGTATACTAATTACATCTATTAAAAAGTTATACAAGTTAACCCTGGCTTCTTAAAGAAATGAATAATGGGATAAAGGGATCACAAACTGTGTTTATTCTTAGGTATTGGCCTATTTCATACATATTTTGCAGAAAACTTAAGGTGATCCACACAGAGGAAAGATATCATGAACAGCCCAACCATAGCAAAAAACTTCAAACAAAACTTAGACCTTAGTAGAGCCAGCACAAACCAAATATAAAACAAAGAGCCACTGAAGACTGGTCCTCATATACTACCCATACTGTTTTCTTGCTTTCTTTCAAATTCTCCATCTCTTCCTTAGATGTAGATGTAAAACAGCAGTGCAAGAGTGGAGAAGGCAAGCACTCAACATTTTACATTTATCTAGAAGGAAAGAGCATTGGAAATCCCATTATAAAGGGGATTTTCTAGTACTTACAGCTTAGTTTGGCAACTTGAGGTATTCTCTATTAGTCTATTTTAAGGACCTTTTTGGGCCCAAATTTCTTTCCTTCTGTATATCAACCTCCAAGTGAGTCAGACGCTTAGTGGATAGTCAAGAAGCCAAAGAAGGCAGCTTAACTGAAAGCTCCACTTCTTGATCCAGTTCGGCTCCCAGTGAAAATAAAACAACACTCCCAAACACCTGAACCTCAGAGGGAGCAAGTCCTGAGAAGTAGTGTTGAAACAATTGCATGAGCAAGTGGTTAACTGCTTTTTGCAGGAACCTCTTCTATGTTGCTGTATTACTATTGAGAACCCCAACAAAGCACCAGGATTGCTACCTGCCCATCTGTGTTCAGCTGTCCAGCTTTTGCCATCTGACAGAATTTTAGTTAAGGGAGTTTTAAAACTCCTTAGGTACCAATACTGCATGCAGCCCTTATAAAAATTCTTCATAAAAGGTTTCAGCTACATTCATAATGATATTTGGCAGATTGTTGGATGAGAATCCTGGTTGAGGTCATTCAATATTTATAAACTAAATGAAAATAATCAACTGCTTTATTATCGTAACTGTACACTTCAAAACTGACTGGCAGGCATCCACACACCACAAGAGATGTACAAGGTGTACATCTTTATTAGCAATATATCTGCAACCTTGTAGAGAAGTACAAGAGAACAAATAAAGAATCATTTTAAACATAGTAATAGCCTTTTAAGGTTCTTCTGACTTCAAGTGACAGAGATAATAATTAATTCATTAATTAATAATGAATAACATAATATATAATCATTAATTAATAATGACTAATATAATCACATAAAATAACATGTTATGTTGAAGTACATTGCAGATATGTGCAATGGTATGTGTGTATGAATGACAGTGGTGATGGTTTTCCACAGAACGTTCTCATATGTAAGAATTTAATGCTAGATGTGTATAGTTAAGCACCTAAAGAATTTATTGAGAAGTAACAGTTCCTAATTATAGGAGACCTGTATATGGTTTAGGTAAAGCCAGAACATTCATTTTTAATTAAAGAATTTTTGCCACCTTATTTTTCATAGGGAAAGAAAGAAAAAGAGAATAATTCCCTTCTTTCCCTTGCCATCTTACAGCCATTGCACAAATAGTAGTTACCACATACTTGTTACTGATTTTCACATTAAAAAAAAAAAAAAAAGATGGAAAAGATGGTCAAATATGCATGCATGCTCAAGTAGTCAATTTGCAAATATGATTAATTTGCCTGATTCAATTTTCTAAAATTGCCAGCTGACCTTAGTCCTCATTCTGGGCTAACAATCAGTATTTTCTTTAATGAACCTGTTTTTAATAATGGAAGAATTAAGGGGAAAGAACAGAGGGGAACCAACAAAAAAAATTACAGTTTAGCTGATCTGCTAAATTTTGAAACAAAGAAAAGAAGTACAGTCCAAGGCATAATAACGTTTAGATAAATGCAAGCCAGAGCAGTATTTCGCACCTGAACCATAAAACCATGTACTGAAAACTAACTTCAGTGCCAATTTACATGCCATGAAACCATTCTAGATTTAATGAAATCACATGGGATGTAAATAAGTCCAGAAATTTGACCTTGGTGTTAATTTGACACTGAAGAAAAAAAAAAAAAAAAAAAAAAGCTCGAAAGAAGCACAACTGCTACTTAATACCATGCTATACTGTGCATTTATTTAATTATCATAATTATTATAATTATCACCTGGGCTGTTTCATCCCAGTCTTTTTTTTTATTTTTTTTCTGAATTTTTTTAATCTGTTGTTTCCAAACCTATGTATGAACACAATTTTAGATTCAACAACACAAAGCAATTCAACATCCTTTGTCTATAATGTTCCCTTAGAAAAGAAAGAGAGGCCACAAAATTATCTAACATCTAGGTATCAGGTAGCCTTTAGAGGTTACACTCTTCTCCATAAACTCCAAGTGCAACAGAGCTGACAGAAGGAATCAAATACTCAGGTGGTTTACCTGACCACTGTTTTTCATGACTTTTTTTTTTTTAAAGGAAATGGGAAGAGGACTGACTTACTCAACAGTTGGCTTACTTCCAAAAGTATTTTTTTCTCCACCAGAAGGAGTTATTTCGCAAAACTCATACTCAGTTATTTCAAACACAAAACAGAGCAGCAGTCTCACAGAAAAGTGATAAACCATGTCTTTCTTGTAAAACTTTTCTCTGGTATTTTCAATACCAATAGAAGAGGATGGAAAGAGAATAAGTTTTGCAATGTGTCATATAGGAATTGCTTGTTCACTGGTAGCTTAACAAATACGCTACGAGAGTCCTCCTAGGTCATCTGCAGAGATAATATATACTCTGTTGATTTGCTCCGAATGCTCTTAATGTCACACATTAAATATCTTCATAACATTTAACTTCTATACTCAATGCACACCACGTTGAGCTTGGCACTGATATAACAAACACATGCAGTATCTCCTTAAAGGCATCTTTAGCAACTAACCCATCACAAAAGCATTTATATCGCACTCAAAAACGGTGTTTCTCCTTTTGTCAGTTGTAATGAGCCAACATATTGTGAGTCTGGGACATGTGAGGTTCCAGAAGAGTGAAGAAAGGTAGGACAACAACCAATATCACAGTGCTAAGCACTCTATATCACCTCAAGATGATGTGACTGGGACCAAGCAAAGGCCCTCCTCCATAATGGATCCAAACCTACCGAAGTAACTGGGAGAATATCAACCTTGGTTTGCCTGTCATGCCTGTCATGGACTGGACCATATACACCACCTACAGACAGGACCAAATGTGAATGACGAATAGTTCTTTGGAGTACCTTCTAATCACTGTCATCTTGGTGAGACACTGGCAGATATAATTTGGTGTGACAGTTTCCATGCAAAAATCTATCTATGCCAACACAAACAAAGTCTTCCTTGCCTTTTTCCTCAAAGCATCAAGACTGGTAACACCAATGCCTCTGCCAGGCTTCTGTCTCTTTTGAATACTTCCCCTCTTCCTCTTTCAAACTATTCTTCATCTTCATCAACAGTTCAGTGTCTCTCTCTTTGGACAACAAACTGCAGGCCATAATGGAATTGTTAGTGCCATTACTTTCAAATCTTATTTCAGAAAAAGCTGTTCCTACCTGCAGTGTTTTCTCTCTGGTACCAATGGGACAGATCCACCCTGACTGTGGCACTGGCCTTCCCCACCCATGCAATGCGCTCCCACAGCACATTAGTCCATGAGTCAGTGGAGTATGTAGGGGGTTGTTCATAGTCTTGCTGCTATTATTATTTCTGAAGGCTCCTACAGGAAAAATGCAGCATGACACAAGTTCTCATCTAGCCCTTATTCTCAAAGGTATCCCAGACTTGTCTTATTCCACAAACCATGATGCAGCAGTCACAACACAGGTTACAGAGGAGCATGTGACTAACCAATTTGACAAAGGTTTCTGCCTTAGAGGAGGATTTCACCACTGTTTTCTCCAGTCAAATGCAGAATCCTGCAGCCAGGTTTCACATATTTGCTTTTTGTCTTCTCTTTATCTTATGCCAGCCCTGAACCCTGGTGGTGTCCACTGCCTTGTGAAAGAATCTCAATTTGAATTCAGGGACTAGAAAAAGCCAGCTTTGTTATGCTTAAGCAGAAAGGATGCACCTTGTCAAAATGAAGCCAGTTTCACCCTGAGGACAAGGAAAACCCCTTCCTCTGAAGCCAGGTGGTAGCCCCTAGCTGCCAGCTCCTGGCTTCCAGCTAGCAGGCCTAGACATTACAGACATTAGTACAACACAAATAGCTAGAAAACAGACTACTCAGGAGAGCTGCCCAGGAAGCTGTAACAGAATAAAGTAGACACAGCTGTGAGATCTATGACATTTGACATCAGTTTTGCCACTGAATCAGACAGGAGTAACTGTGCTTTCTTGATTTTGAACAGAGAAATGTTTTTTCTGCTCTAGAAAGAGAGAGGAGGTACAACTGTATGAATATCCTGTGTTTACAACTAGACCATATCTTTGTTTTGCTTCTTATAGTGAGAAAAATAATGTGTCCGTCACAAAATCATCTTTCCAGTTCTCTCTCTCTTCTCCATCTGGTGGCACAGTCTGAATTGTCAGGTTGTTTCCGGGATAATGACCAAACTAACAGCATATTCACTGAAAAATGTTCTAAGTAGCTTGCCCTTAGAGTATGCCCTTTTTACTGAACTTCTTCTTCTTTTTTTTTTTTTTTTTTTTTTTTTTTTTTTTTTTTATGCAATGAAAAGGCAATGGAAGAGGGTTTTGTCGGTGGAAAATAAACCAGGTGTATGCAGTTTCTCAGTGGCAGCAGTTTTGCTACAAAGCAGTGGCTGCACCATTCAGCAGAGGGAAGTACCTGTAGCAAACCTAAATCCTACTTGAATGCTGGATTCATAGCTGCTCAGGTTTGCAATCTGCTCTCTACCAGAATGCAATACACATCAGCTTATTGCAGAGTAGCCCCCAAATTTGCTAATTATGGTGACAGGGTGTTTATTTGGACACAGCTCTTCTTTCACCAGGAAATCCCTTAGTTAGCTATTGTCTGCCCAATTTGAGATCTCTGTTCCTAGGGATACATCCAGGGTGCCATGCAGAACTAGAGTGACAGGCTGGACTTTCACAGAATTTTCTTTACCTGGCTGTAATTGAGCATGATTAACTCTGTCCTTGAATCTGGCCTTTTTCCTTTCCTCCCATTCTACCTAGCAGTGTTAGAAACTGGTATTCCTGTGAAGAGTCTTCCTCCTGAAAAATGTGGCTAGTTACCAATTACTGCAAAGATATTCAAGAGTTTCATTTCACAAGCCATTACACAAACTAACCCTGTAGAATTTGAACAGCCCCTAGTGACAAGTCACTACTTTCCTCTGCGTGTATGACATTAAATAAGACCAGTGCCTGCTAGAAATACAAGAAAGAAATGCACTGTTGAATATTCATTGGAGCCATATACTAACCTACAGAAGTCAGAAACATCTCCCAAAGTGCAAGTCCACAGCAATTTCTACCAATTAAACTAAACTAGAATATGTATACTGGCAACTGCACAAAGCTTGGATGCATGTTTTATTTTATTACCACAGTGAGAGTGCTTGGGATAAGAAACAATTATAAGAGTAAAGAGATAAATTTGGGAAATAGGCAACATGAATTGCTGTCAATTCCCCACCTACTTCAGCCTTCTCTACCAAAGATTAGCACTTCTTATTACTTGTATGCAAACTGCTATCTGAAATGTAGGCTTTTTGACAGGGAAAATACTGCTGAAGCATGAGGAGACAGGAATTTCATTATTTCAATATTGTGTATAATGTTGGAATACTTTTGTTCTTGTTCCTCAGATTGTTATATTTCATCCGAGTCAACTATGTGGCAACTACTTCAAACGACCATGACCACTAGTAAATATCCATGCAGAAAGTGACGACTGTGGGGATGAGGAGAAATAAAGCACAGCCATGAATGAAAAATAAAACAATCCCACTGCATGAAACTATGTAGATAAAAAAAAGCTTTCAGATGAGCAGGCAGTTATTGATCAGTAGCCCTGACACTGACTTACGTCATCCAGCAAGTAGTTCATCAGCCAGTTTACATAAACACAGAATCACAAGCACAGCACTGTGAAGGTGGGAAGGGTCCTCTGGAGGTCATATGGTCCAAGCCCCTGCTCACCCTCACAGTAAGAAATTCAATCATTGGATCAGTTCAAAAACATTCTTGGAAGCAGGTCTGTTGAGGGCACGAGTGCGTCATGAAATATATATGTATATGTGCATACATGCACGTTCATGTTTGTGCATGCATGTTTGTGTGTATGGTCTTGTGTTTGTGGAGCTTCTGGCTGAAGCCCATGAAAGCAGTCTGGGGAAACAGTTTGCAGGTACTTTCTTCTGAAATGTTTGTTTTTCTTTCTCACTGGTTTCAAACATGCTCAGCGTATCAGTGAAACAAGAGGCAAACATAGAGCTGTCTCAGATTACATCTGTTCCCCAGGCCATCTCCAAAGCAAACATTGGTCTCCCAATGAAAAATACAACTATTACCCATTATTGGACATATCCAGTCACTGCCTGACCACCGAGTTGCACAGTTAATGAATCTACTCATTTCTAATAAAAATAAACCAGACAGAGGAAGTGGTCAGCTAAAGCTGAACTTGAGTAGAAGAAGAAAAGGGATTTAATAAAAAATTCTCAAGGTTGACATTTCCTTTTTATTTGAAACATGCCTTTCTCGGGAATGACATGATCACAAAGATACTATTAGAAAGCCACACACTGGTGCCGGGTTTTA
Organism: Anas acuta; assembly: GCF_963932015.1. Classification (NCBI taxonomy): domain Eukaryota; kingdom Metazoa; phylum Chordata; class Aves; order Anseriformes; family Anatidae; genus Anas; species Anas acuta. Next base: position 68,428,700 of record NC_088980.1, read on the forward strand.
AGATCTTTACCCATATGACTTAATTTGGGAAGCAGTAAAAACCAGAAGGGAAATTCCTCTGGTCCTGTTATTTCACAGTTCAAGCTTCAAATTAAAGTATTTCAAAACAGAGCATAAGAGCGTATCAGTCAAAATGAACTGAGCTACTTCTTATAGCACTAGCAGAAACAATATTTTAAGATTGTATCTGTATTCCCAATTCCCTTCCCATCCATTCAAGTTATTTAGGAATCAAGTCAGTTTATATAAAGCAGTGATCAAGAAAAGCTCCAGCAGAAATGATTTGCAAACCACACTTTTAAAGAGAAACTTCACAAGAAACATCTTATATTTTTCTAGAGAAAAAGTCAGCTGGCACAGGGAAGATTCCCTCCAAATCAGAGCATTTATTCTTAGCTCTGAATCAACATTTTCACCAAACATAATTTCAGGTATTCTAAACTTAAAATAAGTTAATTATATAACTCTTAATTACTCAAAATCTATACAACATTATTTCCAAGTGAAAGGGTGAAGGAACATCTTTCCTTCAGGTTTTCTTTACAGAATTCCCTAAAACTGTCAGGCATTGACCTCTCTTTTCTTTTGAATTTTGGTTATGCAAACTTTTTTTTTTTTTTTAATTATTTTTAGCAAGAAAACTTTCAGCGAGTAATTTCCTGACAGAAAATGCCCTGTCTTGCAAGAAGCGCTGAGAAACTACAGCAGCATTATGCTTTCATTACATTTTTCCACAAAGAAAAACCCTACATACTTTAAGTTTAAACATTATTTTTGACTGACATAAGGAAAACAGGACGGGACTAGTACAAAGGAGAAACAGAGAATGCGATTCACTATTTCCTTCTGAAGATTCTGATTTGTGTTCTTCAGCAATGACCTTAATATCCCATGGATGAATTTACCAAATACATTCAAAAACTTGAATCAACTTTCCATCTTGCAAAAATGGGCATGTTCTGTGCTGAGAGCCTATATAGTGAAAATAAATTAAGAACCATCGAAAATAAAAACAAAAAACACAACAACAACAACAATCGTGGCTCTTAGAGGACTGAAATGAATTTAGGATTATAAAATTTCACACTACATCTTTAGCTTCATTTGAAGTAAAACCTCTTGAACATAAGGCACGGTTCATTGGTTATATTATCAATTATTAGCCTGACAACCTTTTCTTCCTCAGCCAACCTGACTGATGGCAAGGCAACCAGGCAACACCAAACCCACAGCCCGATGCCATCAATAAGAAGTAATTGTCATTGCTACAGAACAGCCACTCTCACCCTCTAACCCCTCTGTATCTAGCTCCAAAAATGTTCCATGTCAACTAACTACAACACTGGTAATACAGAAAAAGTGTGTGATTTGGAGGTGTCGGACCTTAACAAATATATTTTCTTCAGTCACAGATTGTTCCAGTCAGCCCAAAAAAATATTAAATCAAGCCTGTGTTACCAGTATGTCCTCGATTTGTATTAATTACTCAATGTATGAATGAATGTATGTTCCCCTTACAAAAACCTTATTTGGGCAACTTGAATTTTATTGAAACTGAGCCCTGAAGCTTAAATCCCAGGGCCTTCTATTCTGTGTCACTACAGCTGAGCAAGCTGTGACTGGTCTAAAAGTCTTTTATTTATTTATTTATTTTTTTCCCAGAGAAAGTTAAGGTATTTTGGCTTTATTCTCCATTTTTTCTCTTATGATATGTATATGAAAAGATGTAATTCTTTTTATTTATTCCCGAAACAGTCTGGGAATTAACAGACACTCCAGTCCTTGTTACACCTCTGTCTCAGACAAGATACAAAAACACTGTACGGACATACAGAATTAGCTTTGTCTCCAGCAGGAGTGTGACTCCACTTTTGAAAATAAGCCCCTCGCAGTCTGTCTAGCAACCTGCTGCACACATTAGAGAAAAATTAGAGAAACGTTTCTTTTTTTCAGAAAGGCACTACAACAACAAGCAGGAATAAGCCCTGTGAGTGACTAAACAACAAGATAGGAATATGCCTTGTCAGGAATAAGACAGTCAGAAACTGGATTTTTACTCCTGACTCTGGCACTCAGAGATGTATGCTGTATGACATTTGCGAAATCACCAGGTTCACAAGTATGTGTATGATGAACTTCTAGGATTTCAGGCCTCAAGCAGAATCATCATTGAAGACAAATGTGATAAGAAGCATGGCTTAGGGTTGTTTGCTTAGGCCAAGCCTCATCTTGATGGAGCACACCATCCTGTTGCAGGAATGGAGGCTGCTTTCCCAGGGCACAGAGGAATAAGGATGCCCAGGGACAGATGCACCCCAAGCGGCGTGCAGATCTCACAGTCCCCATAGAAGCCAGAACACAAGTTGGTGAACTTCAGCATCAGGGAGTGACTGATGGCTCAAAACAAGCTCTGCTTCTAGGGAACTAGTGTGTCCTTAGGGTAGACCACTATGCCTAAATTAAAAGAAAACTGTCCTGAGGTCTCTGACTCTACTTCTGGCCTGCTCTTTCTTCCCCTTCAAAGCCCCTGATGTCATATTATGCCTTGTTCTGTACGTCTTAGCAGTTTTTTGTCTTCCTAAAAGGCAATCTATAAATGACACATAATGGCAATACTATTGCTTACCTGTTATTATTTGATGCAGCAAGTTTCTTCCTACACCTGAGTCCTCACACTATAAGTGCAAAAAGAAAAAAAAAAGCAAAAGTGCGAAAGCAACACCTGTTTACAACAAAAACACAGAACTATTTTGTTTTGGAGAAGATACTATGCGGCATAGAGTAATGCAGTGCAGGCTTCTCGGTATCTATACACAAGCATGCTACATATCCTGCTGCTGGGTTCTAGTTTTTCTGCCCCATAAAAAGATCTGACTGCTACACCAAAGAGTTTCTCATAGACAAAGCACACTGCCAATGTCTGGAAAATGAATTTTGTTTCTTTTTCTGCCTTCAAAATATTTTCTACGTTGTTGCATTTGTATAGGTAATACATGTTCTTCCTCTTCTCCCTCTCTCTTTTCCATGAATTCTGAGGTTTTCTTTCTTTTTCAACTCTTCATAAGCACTAACTTTAAAAATATGAGCAAGATTAACAGCTGACTTCAATAGAACCATTACAGGGAGGTTGAGTCTAAGACAGTGTTTTTATATACAGTCATCATCAGCAAAATATATTGTAGTTTTGTATCGTTCAGATCTAGCTAACTCTTTTTCTTGTTATCTTCTTCAGCAAATTAACATATAAAACATAAATGATTGGCAAAAATTAACTGTACATGTTAGCTGAACAATTTACATGACATTAGAGGGGGGGAAAGAATAGTTTTTCAAGTTATAAACACACGCTATTTTGCAATCTTTGGCCTGTAACTGAAAGATAACAGTTTTAATTTGCATTCAAATAAAGCAAATCTCTCAATGTAAAAGACTTTTTATAGTTCCCATAAACCAGAAACAGATTAAAGTGTAGACAGTGTAAGGACAGGAGAATAAATCAAGCAGACAAACAAGTAGATCTAAAAAATAAAAAATAAGAATGCTCCACACTTTGTTAGCTTCACTGATTCTATGCACCACACAAAAGTGTCTATGCTCTCTCCAGGTTTCTGTCATTGAAGTGTTGGCTTTACCTTAGATGACAAAGACATTTAGGGACACCAAGCCTATAAGACTTGGATGTACTCTGACTTTCTCCTGGTAATGCTAAATTGTTTTATTAGGAGGCACTGCATATTTACCAGGAAGAGCTAAAGCACCATCAGCCCCTTAGTCCAAGTTTTTACAAATATCCCAGTTTTATACCTCTTCTGTAGCACATGCAACATGAAACAGATGATTTTCTGTTTTGGAAAGTGCAACATTCTCATGGTTTCCTCTGAAATCAGCAAGGATTTGTCCTGGAGCTCTGAAAAGACCTGCCATTTTTTCCCCAAGGCAAAGCATTGGAACAAAGAATATTGCTCAAAATTAATTTTGCTTTTTAGTTTGCTATAGTTTAATGTAATGCACATGAGCACCTCCAAGAACAGGGATCAGGAATACAGGACACCCATCTATAGCTAAGTAACCAAAGCATATAAGATAAATAACCATAGTCTCATAACTTGCTTCATATCAGACAGACTTCTGAGTTTTGCCCAGACTGTTTTCACTGCACCATACCACCTGAAACGTCAACATTTTTTTTTGTTTGTTTCTTTGTTTGTTTTTCCCCTCACAACCTAAGATTTAAGGCATTCACATGTTTATGCACCTCCTTTGGGAGGAGAGGAATACAGAGCCTTTGCCTCTGGATGAGTACATTAATCACATGACTAATTTACATAAGGTTTGTTTTATTTGCTGGCTATATTTTATGAGTTATCCCAGCGTAGACTTCTGAAAAAAAATATTTATAGCCCTTACCTAGGGTGTCAGTCTGTCTGTCTTACACAGGTGATACAGACACCTCAGCTCTGCAGAGCAACAGGATTTAAAGCTAATACTTTGTTAATAATTTTATTCTGGTTAGCTGCAGACACCTTCCTCCTTTCACTTTTCTTCTGCCCTTTGGAGGAACCCATCTTTTCCCAGGAGCTATACAGGAACTACAGGTAGTTAAACTGGGAACTTAGACTCCACTTGGAGCAACTGCTGCCCAAAAGTTTAACACGGTACCTATAGAACTAATTGGGGTTAGGGTTAGATGCAAGTAATTATCGTCTTTCAAGTTTCAACATAAGGAAGTGAAAGTCTTAAAGCAACAACTAATTTGAGAATTCTACTTAGTGTTAAATTGTTACAGTGCCAAGAGTCTTGATAGTCAGGGCCATCTCCATGAAACCTGATTCTATTTATTAACATAAACATACACCTAATAAATGGATAATTTACAATTACGCAGTTATTGATTAACTTTTATGTCTATATGTTCAAAGGTGTACACTTTCTTGGCAGGACTGTAATTTCATTACACCACAAAGAGAAGAGTGGAACTGATCTGCACTGACTGAGCTAGGGACATCACTTGTGTGACTGAGATCTTCTACCAATGTAAACATGTTTCAGGATGACTTCTGAATTATATGCTCCAGAACACCAAATTATAAGCAAAATCATATAAGGATAAGGCTCGATGTATTTTGTCTGGCTTCCTCTCTCAGTTGAATGGGTTTTTATTTTATTTTTTTCTTTTAAATACAGCACACATTGGAAAAGAAGCCTAATCAAAAAGTCTTGAGAATTCTAAAACTCTTTTTCCCCAAAAGGCATATACTCCCATCTCTCATTGTCATCAAGGACTGAATTTGGCCTCAAACCATGGTGTCATCACCTGTGACAATAAAGACCGAGGCAATGTTGTGCCTTCTGTAATGCATGTTTCAACACAATGAACAAAAATGTAGCAGTTAGTTCTTTTTGTAAGAAAAGATCTTAAACTGTGTTAGAAACATTTCTGAAGCAAAAATTAGGAAGTTTGATCTGTACTTCTTAAGCATTTATTCTATAAGAAATTGTGTGCCTTTTAATTAGAATGGAGAGGCTTGGTGGTTTTGTGGTATTTCGAATAACTGTGAGCTAATAAAATGCAGAAGTTTCATGAAAGCATACAAGTAAAAAACAGTTTTCTGTCCTGTCACTTGAAAAAGAGAACAAGTATTTTTTGGTGTCCCAGAGGAACATTCTTCTACTTCAGATAGATTAAAAAACCTTTAAATATCTCATCCAGTCATGTTCACGTGCAGACAGATGCAAATGAATGAAACAAAATGGAAATAAAAAAGTGTTCAGCCTCTTATTTAGCTATAACTAAAGCCATCCTGACATTCTGAAAAAGATCAGTATTGAATTTCTCTCTCAGTAGATAAGGTGTTTCTCTACAGCACAGGGCACAATGGGAAGAAAAACAAAAAGTGTCAGGATACAGCTCACTGCAAATACAAGCAAAAATGCATCTTGTTTGGAAAAGAGAATGCCTTTCTTTATATAAGTAGAAAAATATAGTCATGTAAATTTGGCTCTAAGACTGGTGCATGTTACACGTTATTAAAAATGTAAGAATGAAATACAATCCAAAAACTAGGTTTACTTCTGAAAACATTACAGCAATGCAAAATTGACTATTACTTAGATTTCTAGATATAAGGTAATAAAATTTGAAGGCCCCGTCTGTCATTACACCTGAGTGGCCTTCACAGAGTGTGCACACAATGGCAGAGGGCAAAATTCAGCACTGGCATAACTGGGTGAAACTGCAGTGAAACAGTTTATCCAATGCCAGTTGCAAACTCAGCCCACAATGTTCAAAAGGAAAGGTTTTATAAAACAAAATAGAATCTGAAGATATTATGAAAATTATTTAATGACTGGAAAACTTTGAAGGAATAGAACAGATGAGTCGCTCAGTGGCCTTTTACAACAGTCACTCTACTAAAGAACATCTGGAATTCTTATTGCTGTTTTACTTTTATGCTGTCTAATCCATATTGCATTAGACCTTTATGTGTTCATGATAAACTGGCAGCAAAGGTTGCCTTAAATAGAAAGAGAGGATGAAGGCAATTTTTCCATTAACAATACATTTCCCTTTGGAATCTGAAGTACATTATCGGTTTGTTCTGAGAGTAGAAACCCCAAGTAAACTTCCTTATATTTGTGAAACATTATTATTATAGCTTCTACCTGGAGATTTTTCTTGAAACGAAAACCACTAAATTATTCCTGTACACAAATTAAACTAAGGTACCACATACAAACATAGGACCACCATAAGCTATCCTGAGAAAAAATATCATTTGCATACATTACTTGGTTAGAGGTGTGCAGTTCCCATTGATTTGTCAATCAGTTGCTCCTAAAAGCAGTACTGTTAAAGTTGAGCCCTTCTGCAGGGAGCAAGGTATGAAACTGTAACCACCTGGCTTTATACATTTTACCCTGTTGGGAGAAAGTAGTGACCACAAGCCACAATCCAAGCTGCTCACAGTGGTTGAACCACACAATTTATTGATACTTACAGTCTCAGAGCAGTCAAACAGAGAAGACTGCTTCTTCTGCCAGAGCTTTAACTTTAAACATTTCTATCCTTTTTATTTATTAATGTCATCTTGCAAATATGGCCTGATTGCTAGGCCATTCCTTTAAAATACCAAAGCAACACCTATAAAAATTATTCTAAAAACATGCTCTGCTTCCCTGCTGCTGCCCCCAAAGTCCATCAGCAAGAAGGCAGCAGCTGCTGTCTTTCCCTCACAGCCTCAGGATCCTTCCCCACCAGTTGTGTAGCTCTCTGAGACCCTTGATTTCTTCATCAGCAACTCACCCACAGCAATCTGGTGACACTCACCTCTTTGAATCACTGTTTATGCTCTTTCTTTCCAACAATGAAGCTATAAATAAAAATCTACTCAAATGCTCATTAATCAGAAAAATAAAGGGCTTGTAAATCTGGTGACGCCAAGCTGAAGATTATGTTTGCAAGGACATTACTGAAACCTTTTATTTGCTGCATTCAGCCAAGCCATTTTAAAACTCTTTGCTCATTATTTTCTGTTTTTAGGTTACAGGTATTGATTCCAAAACTCTACTTTTAAATTCCAATCTTTCAATTGTTTTTGTTCAATTGTTTTGTTCAATTGTCACTTTTCCCTTCATGAGTTTCTCCACAGATTTTCACATCTGTCCTTCTGAATCTCATCACCACTGTGATACCTGTTCATTACAGTTAGATCCTTCATGCTCCTCTGGACATCCCAGGTCTAATCCTCAGAGTGGTCACAGACCAGTGCCCCTTTACTCCAGTCAAGAGCCGTAGGGTTTTGATATTTCATCAAAAGATTTCTCCATGGTTTATGGTAAACAGGCCTTTTGAGTTTCAGTAAGGGTCTAAGAAAAGTCTCCTGTCCAACTTCCTCTCTCTCTCTCTCTCTCTCTCTCTCTAGATATATATATATATATATATATAAAATTTAGCTGGCAAAGTAGAGTTGTTGTGAGTCCTCTACTGTGAAGCACAGAGGAAGAAAAACTTGCTCTGTATGGGGTAATGCTGGGCGGGTCTGCAGCTCAGAGCCTTAGCTCTGATGGTAAGGACGAGCGCACATTAGTAGCGTATCTCTCTGCTCCTGCTTTTCTTCTTGGCAAGAACTGCTACTCTGAGCCAGCAGGTGTTTAATGCTATTAAATTTATGGGTAGTGAAAGCTGTTGAATTTTAAAACATCTGGGTAACATAAATTATCAGAACATTTTTTGCAATGTAAGACTGAAAAATGGTTTTGAAATCTGCAGAAAAGCATTAGCGGCATCAACAAAAATGCATTTATATTTGAACACTTGACCATATGACTCTGGGATCCCACAAGTATCCTCATGTTCGCAGCTACAGTGCCCACAGCATGCGAGTTAGGAAACATGATGAAGGCAGACAGCTGCAAATCTCACCAACTTTCACATTTAAATCTCACCAACGTTCACATTTTTCAATGCGTTCCAGATGGATCACCTGGTCAGCCACAAAGTATCAAAAAACATTGTTATTTCTCACATTGTGTGCACTCTCCTGGACCTCATCCTACAAGGTCTAATCCATGCTATTCTTCCTTGCATAGGTCTGGCTGTTCTAGCCATAGCATCTCATGGCTAGCACAATGTGAGGGGAAAGAGAAGAGGGAGGAAAATCTCATGCTGGAGAAATTCATTGTCTCCCACACTGTGAAAGAGATAATGATCAGAGTGAAAATATAACATCAAGAATGTAAAGTGCTTTGAAATATTTCATTTACTTTGCAGACAGCAGTTTTCACTTGAGTAGAAGTAGCGTGAGTTTCTGAGACACCAAAGACCTGTGGCTCAGTGGAACTGAGAAAGAAAAGAAGCCACTGGAACGTGACCTGCAGATGAGCTGCATTTTGGAGAGTCCAACCACAATTTAGATGCCTGAAGGATTCTGGGGCCTCACCTTACACACTTGGGTTTGAAAAAAATTCTTTGAAGTGCTCTGTTGCAAAATCTCTGTGAGAAACAAGCACTTATTCATAGAATCACAGAATCATTAAGGTTGGAAAAGAACAACTCGTCCAAGCAGTCCAATCTGGTCCAATCATCCCTCTACCACCAGTATCACTCACTAAACCATGTCCCTAAGTACCAGGTTCAACCTTTCCTTAAACACACACATGGATGGTGACCACCACCTCACTGGGCAACCCATTCCAATGCTTATTCTTTCTGAGAATAAATTTCTCCTAATTTCCAACCTGACCTGACCTACAAACTTGTAGGCTGTCTGGTACAGACTGAGAACTGTTAATGTTTTTCCATCATCCTGAGGTTGCTGTCACTTAGAGTAGGCACTCTTTAGGCTGTTGTTATAAATGAAGTCTCAACTCAATCTGAATTTAGTCTTTGTTCCCTCTAAACTTTTACATTCCTGATGGCCTCATCATTAAGAGTCTGATACTACAATCAACCACAGGGTTTGCACACCCCCCATGGCCATACTCCCACTTCTCCCCCTTCTTTATTAATATCAACCATTTTCTCGACATGAATTACCACTCCATATATAACAATCCCTCCTCTTCTTTTGAATATCATTAATTCGTGTCTTGGCTTCAAATTTGGCCGAGGCCAATTGAACCATAAGAGAATGCATTCACAATATTCTCTGCAAGATTTAGAAACAAGTTTTTAACAATGGTTGGAATCCCATATCTAGACTATTTCACCCAACTCATTGTTCCACAGGGTGTATAATAATCGTCACTAGCAGCATCACACACATCAAATTTGATTGATCAAAGTAGACAACCAATCCTCTAGGTATATTTCCCACCTATTATTTCGATCACTACAATTAGCATCCAACAGGGGTAGCTATGCCCTGATATACTTCAAGTTCCTGTTATGGGTCCCTTTTCACCTGACCCATCCTGGAACCTTCAAATAAGTTCTGAATCCCTGGAACCCTCAAAGAGGTTCCGAATCCCTGGAACCCTCAATGAGGTTCTGAATCCCTGGCTGAATCCCTGGAAGCTTCAAACAAGTTCCAAATCCCTGGAAGCCTCAAAGAGGTTCCAAATCCCTGTCTGTGCCTGTGTCTAGAGGTGACTTGCAAGTGGTTAACCCACCCATGAATTCCTAGAGCAATTGCTTCAGTCCTTCACCAGCTCCCTCACAGGAGATCGGAACCGCGGTTAGAAGACCTCCGCACTCACTTTGGAACTAAGTTCCGTCTCAGTCACAACCTTACACACAGTCACACAACCGAATCCACTCAACCAAACGGTATCTTCATTCAGGTCTTCGCGCACAGAATTACGGGTCACAAAGGGAGAGCTCTTGGTTCTTTATTTGCCTCTTATGTTAGAAATCTTGTTGGACTCTAGCACCACTATCGGCAAGGGCCACCATTTGGGGTGCCTCCCTTTACCGGTCACAGATCCAAAGTCCAAGATCACGTTGGAGTTACCAATTTGTTATAAATGAAGTCTCAACTCAATTTGAATTTAGTCTTTGTTCCCTCTAAACTCTTTTACATTCCTGATGGTCTCATTGTTAAGAGTCTGATGTTACCATCGACCACGGGGCTTACCCACCCCCATGGCCACACTCCTACATCTCCTCCTTCTTTATTAATATCAACCATTTTCTCAACATGAATTACCACTCCATATATAACACTGTGAACACACAAGCATGACTTGACAACTGCTGTTGGAGAAGAATCAAGTATCACTGAGTTGCCCAATCACTCTAGGTGTGCAGTCTGCACAGAGTGCTAGACAACAAATTTACATCTGCCAAGAAGCACAGAAGATGAAACATGAGTTTCATCAACACGACTTGCCGAGGCGATTGGCTCTGGGGCAGACGTGATCTGCAGCGCAGCGGGGGATCGGGACAGGCAGGGCTTTTTTTCTGGCATTGAGGCCACTCGAGGCAGCCCAGGGAGCTGCCAGGATTCGGCAGCCCTCTCAAGGGAGGCTGACGAGGCGTGGGTGGAGCCAGCAGTGCCCCCTCTACCCTGATGTTCAAAGGCAGCCCCTAGGGAGCACGACGACCAGGGTGGGCAAACAGGGTGGGGCACGGCAGTTTGCTCAGGCGGGGTGGAGCACCCCTCCCTGCTCAGGAGAACAGCTCGTCTATCAGCTGTCTGCCTGTAGCTAAACCGCCATGGTCTGCACTAGGCAGAAAGCTCTTTCTAGAAAGTCTGTGATGACCCAGACTGACTGCCTGCTCAAAAATGTGGCAGTTAGGTCTCTGGATGCGGGGAGTGCCTGAGCCTGTTGCTGCCCTCAGAGAGCGGCAGTGACACCGTGTGTGTGAGGTGTGAGCAGGTGGATGACATGGTCCACCTGGTGGCAGGGCTCAAGAAAGAGGTGGAGAGGTTGAGGGCGTGTGGGCGGGAGATAGACTGGTGGAGTGACTCCCTGCAGGGCCTGAAGGAGAGGTACCGGGGTGAGACACCCCAAATGGGGGTGGACCCCCTGCCCTGTTGCAGTCGGGCAGAGGGAGGGGACCTAGGAGTTGAGGAGGAATGGAGACAGGTCCCTGCTCGACACCGCAGGCAATGCGCCCCCACCCCCCACCCCCCCCCACTGGCCCCACCTTCCTAGGTGCCCTTACACAACAGGTTTCAGGTCCTGGAGCTTGAGAGACCGGTGGGTAAGGATGAGGTAGTGGGTCTACCCAGGAGGATGCCTAGGGCGAGGAAGTTGACTCCATGCCTCAAGACTGCCTCCACCAAGAAAGATAGAAGGGTAATCATTGTAGGCGACTCCCTTCTCAGGTGGGAAAAGGATGAGGCTGATGGTCTGGTGTGTCCAAACCCGGGAAGCAACCCTGCGAAGCGTGTCAAGACTGGGGGAAGTACTGAGCATAGGGATCGGGGCTGGGTGGAGCACTGCATCACAACCAGTGCCACAAAGAAAGAACGGAGAGTCTTAGTGATCGGAGACTCCTTGCTGAAGGACACTGAGGCTCCTATTTGTCGCCCAGATAATCTAGCCAGAGAGGTGTGCTGTCTTCCTGGGGCACGTGTCAGACACGTTAGGAAGGCTCTGCCACAGCGCATTAAACCGGAGGATTACTATCCTCTTGTTGTCATTCAGGTTGGATCCTGGGAAGCTGCAACTAGAAACATGAGGAATATTAAAAAGGACTTTGCATCCCTGGGAAGGTTGTTGAAGGGATCAGGGTGCAGGTAGTGTTCTCCTCTGTCCTCCCTCTGGGTGACTGGGACCCAGAAAGAAGGAGGAGAAGAGGACAGGTGAATGACTGGCTGAGGGGGTGGTGTCTGGACCAAGGCTTCAGGTATTTCGATCTTGGGCAGCCCTTTGAGAAGCCAGGTATGTGGGCTGCTGACTGACTTCAACTCAGCAAGTGGGGCACAAGTGTGTTGGGGTGCCAGCTTTCTGGGCTGATTACCAGGGCTTTAAACTAGGTTTGACAGGGGAAGGGAGTGGACAGAGAAGGGCTGGGTGAAGTTGTCACTGCTGTCGCTATTGAAGATAGTAGGGAAAAACATCTGAGTTGTCCCATAGGATTGTCCGAGGGCTCCTCAGAGAAGGTAACAATCCATATACCCTGTCCGGAATCTTCTTGCATCCCTCCAGGGGTAACTGTGCCTGCTGCTTCCTTAAAGTGCCTGTATACCAATGTGTCGAGCATGGGAAATAAACAGCATGAGCTTGAGATCTGTGTTTGGTCGCAGGGCCATGATCTCATTGCAATCACATATACATGGTGGGACAGCTCGCATGACTGGAACGCTGTCATGGAGGGCTATGTCCTTGTTAGGAACGACAGGCTGGGGAAGTGAGTGGGTGGGGTTGCCCTTTATGTGAGGGAGCAATTAGAGTGTACCCAGCTCCACCTGGGGGAGGGTGAAGGACAAGTGGAGAGCTTGTGGGTGAGAATTAAGGGGTGTGCTGGTATGGGGGCCACTGTTGTGGGGGTGTACTACAGGTCACCAGATCAGGAGGAGGAAGTCAATGAGGCCTTCTACAAGCAGCTGGTAGTAACCTCATGATCACAGGTGCTGGTTCTCATGGGGGGCTTCAGTTTTCCAGACAGGTTAAGGAACTTGGCCAGTCCAAATGTGTTGAAGACAATTTTCTGACGCAGGTGGTGGAGGAGCCGACGAGGCGGGGGGTGCTCCTGGACCTTGTTCTTACCAACAGGGATGGGCTTATTAGGGATGTGAAGGTCGGGGGCAGCTTGGGATGCAGCGACCATGAGATGGTGGAGTTCAAGATAGAACTTGGTGGAAGAAGTAAGGCTAAAAGCAGGATTGCAACCCTGGACTTTTGAAGAGCCAACTTCAACCTCTTCTGGGACCTGCCTGGGAGTATCTCATGGGCTAGGTTGCTAGAAGGCAAGGGTGCATGCGAGAGCTGGTCTACATTTAAAGAGCACTTCTTCCAAGCTCTGGATTGGTGCATTCCTAAGAGTAGGAAATCAGGGAAGGGGGGCAGGAAACCTGCGTGGATGAGCAAGGAGCTCATCGAGAAGATCAAAAGGAAAAGGAAGGTTTATGAAATGGGGAAAAAGGGAACAGCTTATTCTGGATGCCGTTTCCAAGCAATTAGAAGAGAATAAGTTTATGAGGAGTAGTCAGCATGGATTCACCAAGGGGAAGTCGTGCTCGACCAACCTCGTTGCCTTCTATGATGGCATCACCAGCTGGGTAGATGGGGGAAGAGCAGTGGATGTTATCTTTCTTGACTTTAGCAAGGCTTTCAATACTGTCTCCCATGACATCCTGATAGCAAAGCTGAGAAAGCGTGGGATAGAGGAGTAGACAGTAAGGTGGGTTGAGAACTGCCTGACTTGCCGAGCTCAGAGGGTGGTGATCAGTGGCACAGAGTTCGGCTGGAGACCTGTGACTAGCGGTGTTCCCCAGGGGTCACTGCTGCATCCAGTCTTGTTCAACATCTTCATCAACGACCTTGATGAGAGAATAGTGTCTGCCCTCAGCAAGTACGCTGATGACACAAAGCTGGGAGGAGTTACTGACATGCCAGAAGGCTGTGCTGCCATTCAGCGAGACCTGGACAGGCTGGAGAGATGGGCAGGAAGAAACCAAATGAGGTTTAATAAGAGCAAGTGTAGAGTCCTGCACCTGGGAAGGAACAACTGTATGTATCAGTACAGGCTGGGGGATGACCTGCTGGAGAGCAGCTCTGAGGAGAAAGACCTGGGGGTCCTGGTGGATGACAGGTTGACCATGAGCCAGCACTGTGCCCTCACAGCCAAGAGGGCCAATGGGATCCTGGCATGCATTAAAAGGAGTGTGGCCAGCAGGTCAAGGGAGGTGATCCTCCCCCTCTACTCTGTCCTGGTTAGGCCTCACCTGGAGTAGTGTGTTCAGTTCTGGGCTCCCCGGTACAAGAAAGACTGGGATCTCCTGGAAAGAGTCCATCGGAGGGCCACAAAGATGATACGGGGCCTGGAGCATGTTCCCTATGAGGAAAAGCTGAGAGACCTGGGTCTGTTCAGCCTGAAGAAAAGAAGACTGAGAGGGGATCTCATCAATGTGTATAAATACCTGAGGTGTGGGAGACAGAGGGATTTGGCCAACCTCTTTTCAGTGGTTTGCAGGGACAGGACAAGGGGCAATGTCCACAAGATGGAGCTCAGGAAGTTCCACACCAACATAGAATCATAGAATCATAGAATATCCTGAGTTGGAAGGGACCCTTAAAGATCATCAAGTCCAACTCTTGACACCGCACAGGTCTACCCAAAAGTTCAGACCATGTGACTAAGTGCACAGTCCAATCTCTTCTTAAATTCAGACAGGCTCGGTGCAGTGACCACTTCCCTGGGGAGCCTGTTCCAGTGTGCAACCACTCTCTCTGTGAAGAACCCCCTCCTGATGTCAAGCCTAAATTTCCCCTGCCTCAGCTTAACCTCGTTCCCGCGGGTCCTGTCGCTGGTGTTAATGGAGAAAAGGTCTCCTGCCTCTCGACACCCCCTTACGAGGAAGTTGTAGACTGCGATGAGGTCTCCCCTCAGCCTCCTCTTCTCCAGGCTGAACAGGCCCAGTGCCCTCAGCCGTTCCTCGTATGTCTTCCCCTCCAGGCCTTTCACCATCTTCGTAGCCCTCCTCTGGACACTCTCCAACAGTTTCATGTCCTTTTTATACTGTGGTGCCCAGAACTGCACACAGTACTCGAGGTGAGGCCGCACCAGCGCAGAGTACAGTGGGACAATCACCTCCCTCGACCTACTAGCGATGCCGTGCTTGATGCACCCCAGGACACGGTTGGCCCTCCTGGCTGCCAGGGCACACTGCTGGCTCATATTCAACTTGCTGTCTACCACGACCCCCAGATCCCTCTCTTCTAGGCTGCTATCCAGCGTCTCATCGCCCAGTCTGTACGTGCAGCCAGGGTTTCCCCGTCCCAGGTGCAGGACCCGGCACTTGCTCTTATTGAACTTCATGCGGTTGGTGATCGCCCAGCTCTCCAACCTATCCAGATCCCTCTGCAAGGCCTTTCCACCCTCATTCGAGTCCACAACTCCTCCAAGTTTGGTGTCATCAGCAAACTTGCTCAAAATACCTTCTATTCCTACATCCAGATCGTTTATAAAAATATTGAAAAGTACCGGCCCTAAAATGGAGCCTTGAGGGACCCCACTGGTGACCGCCCACCAGCCTGACGCAGCCCCATTCACCATAACCCTTTGGGCCCTGCCCGTTAGCCAATTGCTCACCCATCGTATGATGTTTTTATTTAGCTGTATGGTGGACATTTTGTCCAGTAGGATCCTATGGGAAACCGTGTCAAAAGCCTTGCTGAAGTCCAAAAAAATCACATCAGCTGGTTTCCCTTGGTCCACCATACGGGTGATCTTATCATAAAAGGAAAACATGCAAAAGAACTTCACAGTGAGGGTGATGGATCACTGGAACAGGCTGCCCAGGGAGGTTGTGGAGTCTCCTTCTCCCTCATGGCCAAGAGGGCCAATGGGATCCTGGCATGCATTAAAAGGAGTGTGGCCAGCAGGTCAAGGGAGGTGATCCTCCCCCGCTACTCTGCCCTGGTTAGGCCTCACCCGGAGTACTATGTCCAGTTCTGGGCCAAGCTCTTTTCAGTGATTTGCGAGGATAGGACAAGGGGCAATGGCCACAAGATAGAACACAGGAAGTTCCACACCAACATGCAAAAGAACTTCTTCACCGTGAGGGTGACGGAGCACTGGCACAGGCTGCCCAGGGAGGTTGTGGAGTCTCCTTCTCTGGAGATATTTAAGGCCCATCTGGATGCCTACCTGGGCAGCCTGCTCTAAGGAACCTGCTTTGGCAGGGGGGTTGGACCCGATGATCTTTCGAGGTCCCTTCCAACCCCTTCAATTCTGTGATTCTGTGATGAGGTCCACACCAAGCTAGAAAAATAACTGCCATCGCCTGTCTCTTAATGCTGTGTTTTCTTCTTTAGGATAACTCTCTTCTGCCACCTATTTCCTTTGTGACCTTTATTTTCACTACCATTTTTTCCCTTCCTCAACGTTTTACTAAAGCTTAGAGCTGATCATCTCTATGAGAAATTTTAACCTCTTAAAGTTAATACAGAGAAGAAATACTGCAGTGGTTTGTTAACAACTAAAATAATCAGTGAGGGAGAAAAAAGAACTGAGGAAATAAATAAGTGTTTTCCACATATATATATATATATTTAATAATGGTTATTTTAAGCTTTGCCACACTGAAGTAGCTTGTGTAAACTATAAAGATAGATTTCCATCATGGGTAGTCAGAGTGGTATGGTGTACACTAGCAATAACATAGGAGATGAGAGAAGGAAGACATAAGCACAATGCAATATGCATACGATAAAAACTCTCATTAAGAGCACATACCACATATACAACTAAATATTTTCTCTGTCATGACTGTAAAAGTGATCTATGCTCATGATTCAAGTGAAGGTCAGATGTAAATAAGTGTGTGATATCTGGCCTCTAGCTTTATGTACGTGATCCGGATAAAACTGGTATGAAATAATAAACTTTGGACAAGGAGCAGGCTGAAAGACAGGCTAGGTACATTACCTCCTGACCACCCTCAGTCACATTACAGCTCTGATTTCTGTTGTCCATGAAAGAGCAAAAAAAAATTATATAAGACTGAGACTTTCCAGGTCACCTTGGTTTGAATGCCAGTTAATGGACCTGAGCATTTCTTCTCTGCGGCTTTGAAAATCTCAGCTGAACACTTTCCCCACGTGTCCATGTTTTCCTCAATGAAGCAGCGCATTCTGTCTACTCTGCTGCAGCTGTGGAACATCTGGGTGGTAAGATCCTTTGGCCCCAGGACTCCCCAGAGCACAGTGTGGTTACTCAAGTGGTGCACAGGGAGTATGATTTGCCTTTCTACATTTCCTGTTGTGAAATTTTAACTTACTCTGATTATTATTTGTTTTTATATGACTGCCAAGCTATTGGAAGTTGTCCTCCTCCTACCCTCGCCTTCCCTGGATGTCGCACACACACATGCGTACACATGCACATGCATTATTAGAGTTATAATTTCAAATCATTAAAATATATGCCTTGCAATCAAAAATCTTCACTTCTCTCAAGGGCTGTGGAAATGCTAAAGGTTTAGGATCATACACTAAGGTTTAGCTTCATGCATTATCAAAATCTCCAATTAAATGAGATTTTACTTTTCAAATTTAAAATGACTTTTAACCAAAAGCAAAACAAACACAGGCAACTGCTTTTGGCACATACCCTAAACTTTTTTTCAGCAGTTTTGTTACCAGCCATCCCCTTAAGCTACATTTCAAATACATAGCTTATTTTTCCTCCAGTACAAGAGAAAAGATTCTATACGTCATTTTCACAACTACATAAGGATATCTATCATCATTTTTTCTAAGCAACTACTTCCCTTCATTCATCCCCAAATCCACCTCTACTGCTAAATATAGTGTAATAGAGGACAAAAACCTATACAATAGAGTGTTTACCTCATCTCAAAATCAGTTTTCTTCATTAACTACTGATTTTCCACTGCTTTTACTGGCTGAAAAATACCTTCAGAGCCTATGGCTAAAGAAAGTACTTGGAAGAACAATTCTACTTATTAAATAACAAATATTCCCAAATTATTCAATGAACAAAATAGAAAAATATTAGGCTGCACACCATAAGTGTACTTTCTTTTACATTCCTTTCAACCTCCCAATTCACAAATAAATCAGCAATACTAAAATTTCAGTGAGCATTCATCATATAAAATCCAAACCTTCTCAAACAGCAAACAGTCCTCTTTTCCCTTTCTTTTGCAGACTGTCAGACACAAACTGCAGAGCTATCTGACTGAGAATCCCACATGAGTGTTGCACATTTTATGTCAAACCTCCACAACCCTACAGCATTGCTTCAATCCTGAACAGAATATAAGCAAGGACAGGTTAGTCAGTATAGCATTGAGGTTTTCTTCATGATATATAGCATATATGCCCTTTGTGAAATGTTACATATATGCAGTGTATGCAGTAGTGTTTTTTATACTTTGATGTAGATATGCTCATTGAGGAATGAGCTGCTAGCAACATGATTATTTAAAATAGCAGGCTGTGTCAATGTATCTCACTCTTCCAGCATCTAGGCCCTAGCTTTGCAAGTTCAGGATACTAGGAAAAGGTGGGAGAAATACTCACTTCAGCCCTCCAAAGACACCAGCAGAGTACCAGCAACCCAAAAGAAGGGCTGAAAAGACTAACTTGTTCTCAAGGACTGTTTTGGTATAGCAAGATTTAGCAGTTTGGCTCGAGGGTTAATCTTAAATCAGCTCTTTAATCAGAGGATGGTACAGCTGGGAAACTGAGGCACAGATGCACAGGACACTAGAATAGATGCAATTCAACCCTATCACAGAGACAATTAAAGAGTAGGGAATTTAGGAATCTAATAACCCGTCTTGGAATTTAGCCAAGATGCTGAAGCAGATGCACAAAGCTGTTGCAAGGATGCTTTGTGTATTCTTTATCATTTTAATATCTTATGTTATGCCATATGCTCCCACATTTCAATCATTGCAATATAAGTCACAAAAGAGGTAAAAGAAAATGTTGACAAAACATTTAAAGAGATTAAATTCCCTAAGGATCTGTTGGATCTGGGATTTTACAGGCATTCCATTTTCAAAATGCTGCTAGACTTAAATAATCCTAGGGAAATATTCCTTTCTCCAGGGAACAGTTGGAAACACAAGACATAGACTTTGCCCAGCAATGCAGAAAAGTTCACAGACCAAAGACAAATAGGAAACATTAAAAAAAAAAAAAAAATCTCATGAGAAGGGCTGTGGCAAGAAAAAAATAATATTCAGAGCATGGGACACCAGGCCAGGAAAGAGAATGGGCAAGAGATGCAGCCAGGAGAGCTACCACACAGCTATTTCCTATCCTGCCCCCTCTTGTAGTGCTTTGTCCTTTAGCTGACTCTGGTTCTGTCTGCTTCAGCAGGCTTCCTGCTCTTGGTAGATTTAAACAATTCTTTGTTATTTGTTTATATATTTTTGGCTGTTTGCTTTGCAAAATGCCTTTTAGTATCCCCACATTTCTGTCTCACATTTACCTGCCATCAATTATAATCCTCTTCACAAGCTGAGTTCTTCCCTTCCTGTAAAGAGACATGTTCAGCTTTTCCAGAATTTTGCCTTTACCTATACCTATTAATTTGCAATCCTGCTCTTTGAGTTGCTTTTTTTTTTTTTTTTTTTTTTTTTTCCTAGGGGTAGTCATTTATTACTCATTTTATGGGATGTTTAAGTAGCCCCCATGCTGAGCTGCAACACTTTAATTTCCTCACTTTTCACCTTAACATCTTTTTTACTAGCTTCCTCATTTTTAAGCCTTCAATTTAGTGCTCAATTTAGCATCAGTATACTGGCTCTCAGTACAATTCATCCTCTGAGGACACTACTTGGAATTATATTATTACTTAAGTACATCTACATTAATGTCACTTTTGTGTGTCTGCATCACAACGCAGCGATCCACGAGCTTGCAGCATGCCGGCCAGCTCAGGCCAAACTACCGCTGATCAGGTTACAGCAGCAAGCATTGAATGCAAAATTTGCTCTGAGTTTAGAGGGGTCACTGGGAGCTTTGCCCCCAAAACAGCGTGTCCAGATAAGCACCTTTACACACAATGTATCAGAATGTTTCCAATACAGAAAACTTGTCTACTGACTGTGTGTGGAAGGGGTGGCGGTGGTGAAGGTTAGGAGCTATATATTTTTAGTTTTTATTTTTTCAGTTTCATAGCTGCATGTGTGTTTTGTTCAGTTTGCATTTGTATGGATATAAACCTACAAGAACACTTAAGAAAGCAAAATGAGATCCCATTTTTTAAGCTTTAAGGAAAGATGAAAGGAAACGGGAGGATGAGGCAGGTAACTGCAAAGCCTTTCTCATAGAGACAATGGGTATATCAAGAAAGTGTAAAAAGAGCATTGTGCAAAAATTCAGGGATGCCAATAGCTCTGACTGAAGGTTTGTACCACACTGCCAATAGGAACAACAAGTCTCATGACATCAAATCTTGATAAAATTTGGTGTCTTCCTTGGAAAATAGTGATTTGCTTAAAACCAAAATATCTGATTAATTGTTTTTTCATCATATCTACAGCTGTGCTCTCTTTAGGGGCATAGCCTTCCTTTGTGGGATCATATGCAATGCTTTATAAAATGGCATTAATCTCTGTTCAGTTCTGGGGCTTTATCCTAATTTTGGGTTTTAAGCAATCAACATTAAGCAATCAACGTTTTCAGTTTTATTCCTGCATCTTTTTGCAGACACTGTTACTTTTATATAAGAAGGAAAAGTCACCTGAGCACTGAAAAATAAACAAAAAGGGGTGTCAGAGTATTCCTCACGGTTTGTTCCTCAGACTGTACTGTTGCCCAGCAAAGCAACTTTATTTTTTGAGCCCAAACCACCTGAAAGTTCAGATATGCATTTATCCTAACAATGGAAAAAACTAATTGTATCATGTATTGCATCTATCAGTACAGGCTGGGGGATGACCTGCTGGAGAGCAGCTCTGAGGAGAAGGATCTGGGGGTCCTGGTGGACGACAGGTTGACCATGAGCCAGCACTGTGCCCTCATGGCCAAGAGGGCCAATGGGATCCTGGCATGCATTAAAAGGAGTGTGGCCAGCAGGTCAAGGGAGGTGATCCTCCCCCGCTACTCTGCCCTGGTTAGGCCTCACCCGGAGTACTATGTCCAGTTCTGGGCCAAGCTCTTTTCAGTGATTTGCGAGGATAGGACAAGGGGCAATGGCCACAAGATAGAACACAGGAAGTTCCACACCAACATGCAAAAGAACTTCTTCACCGTGAGGGTGACGGAGCACTGGCACAGGCTGCCCAGGGAGGTTGTGGAGTCTCCTTCTCTGGAGATATTTAAGGCCCATCTGGATGCCTACCTGGGCAGCCTGCTCTAAGGAACCTGCTTTGGCAGGGGGGTTGGACCCGATGATCTTTCGAGGTCCCTTCCAACCCCTTCAGTTCTGTGATTCTGTGATTACCAAGAATATTGACTTGGAATCCCAGGGATTTGGAAGCAGCCAGATTTAGAACAGTAACAAAAACATTAGGACTTTTCAGCAATAAAAGAGTGAACTTGAAGTTAGGAAGGAAAAAAAAAAAAAAAGAGCACCAAAAGCAGTCATAGAATTGAGGCTGATCAATGTGCAATTGGAAATAACACAGTTATGAAGTTATCAACAGACCTGGAAAATATTTTAGACTCACTGAAAGCATTAAAAGTGGATTCTCCTTCTACGTATGAATAGGGAAGGACCAAAGCTGCGAGGAAGACTAATTCCCATTTTCTTTGATAGGAATAAGGTTAAAGTGAGTGGCAGAGCAGGAAAAAAAAAAGGCAAAATTACAGTTTTGTCTGATCCATACTTTTTTTTAACCCCAATACTGAGCAAATGTTAGACATCTTATAAAGCTTACCATATGGATAAAGTATATTTTCAATCCTGTTGGCATAACAGTTGCTGTTAACTGTGACTGCACCTATGTTACCATCTCTACCCCGGTCCTTCCTAGAGCAGCAAGCAGCCAAAGGTGAGGTACCATATAGACTATACAGTAGCCTTCAGAAGTTAAGCCTGCATGTCCTGCCTGAATGACAAGACATGGCATGCAGGACAGTGGAAAGGGCTGACTCCCCCACCTTCCTTACTCCCAGCACCAGCTGCCCCAGCTCCCTGCCAAAGGACAAGGTCAGCCTTGAATCAGCCTCTGCTAGTCTGACCACAACTGCTCCTTGGTTACTGGGCTGTTGCCACCTTTCCTCACACTAATGAGGTTTTTCAGCTTCTGTAAGTGAGAAAATAGCATATTCCAGTGATGTAGTCTTCTAGAGTGATACTCTTCCCTCTTCAAAATATTCAACAGAAAGCTAGAAATGTGAAGCCATTCCCTATCCAGTAATCTCCTTAAAAGGACATCCCAGACCTAGTTGCTTTACGATGCTTCTGGTAACACACAGCAATAGACAGCTATACAATTATGTTCAAAACCCTATCCAAAAATGTGCCATAATCATTTTTTTTTTAGCTCATAGGAGATTCAAAATTCAATTGACTGGAAGCCTAGGCAGGAGAAAGCTATGTTTAAACATCATCCCCTGCGTGCCTGTGGAGTATAATACTTTTAAAAAGCTCATTTGACATATAGAAAAACATTTCACTATCTATAAACACAGTAGCTGAGTGTATAAAAGAGCAGGTAAATTAAACTATCTGAATGAAAAAAGAGCTGAACAATGGGAGCAAAAATCAGCTGAATTGAAATGAGCAAAAGTTGAAGCTATTTGTATCAAATATGAAGAGTGAGGCAGGAAAAGAAATTCCCACTGAAATATTCATGTTCTGAAAACACACTTTAAGTATATACATATAAATCCCAGTTTTTCACTTTTATCAGGTCATGACTTAATCCTTGGATAGGTACATTCTGACCAAATAGTTCTCATTATAGGATCAGGGCTTAAAAGACCTATTTGGAACTTAGATAGAACAAGCTACCCTGGGGAGTAGCGCTGGGCTCTCTGAAGCATCTGTCCTCTTTAATGGAAAGGCATTTCCTATTTGTTTACCTGCAATAGGCTGCAAGTGCCATTACAAGTGTGCTCAGGCCAATTTCAGTCATGTCCTGAGATATAAAATTTTCTTTGATTTTCTACATTAGTTTCAGTCAGGAATTTTCAACCTACTTTCATTTTCCTCTATTCTGTTCACTAAATATTAACAGTAGGAAACCTAAAACATCCCCAGTGTTACTAAAGTTGTGAAAAAAGGAGATACCCAGCTTACTGAATTATTGCAAATACTACAATAGTTCTCTATGCACCTCTAGTATAAAGGGGAAAATGTGAAACCCAATCATTAAAAGAAAACCTGTTTGGATTGTTTGAAGTATGAAGGTCTTGTGTTTTGTAGTTAGAAACTATACTTCCTTACATGTTCTTAATCTGATGCAGGATTTCCTGATGTTTTCCTGTTGTTTTTTTTTGTTTGTTTGTTTGTTTGTTTGTTTTCCTTGCTTTTAATTTGATGTGCCAGTCAAAGTTAACATTAGGGAAAACAGCAAATATAAACCTTGAAATTTATATGCCTTCATGTTGTACACCATAATAGCTCTCATCTTGGCAAAAGTTATCAGATTGTTCTCTGCTCTCAGGAGGAAATAGCATTCATTTTAGGATTTAATGGAGCTTTAGGGTTATCGTAACTCAAATTAAACTAAATCATCATGAATTATTTCTGAATCCCATGCTATGTGTTCTCTTTTTTTCCCTTTGTTGGCTTATGATCGTGTGAGTTTCAGATACTGGCAACTAAAAACTTGTGTGCTATGTAACACACACACACAGTTTGAAGGGGAATGGCAACACCTCCAGCTGTGCTTGCAATGATAGGAAGCCTGTCCTAGCATGAACAACACAAATGTATATCTGTTATGGTCCAGGAAGATGTTGGTGTGGGTTCGGGGAACTGTTTCATCTCTGATACAACAGCTACAAGTGTGTATTCTCATGCAGAGGTACTTCCACCAGCACACAACTGTATCAGTGTCATGCCTCATAAACACAGGAGAGGAGAAACTACCTGTAAAGTTTGGAAGAGTATTCCAAAATTATTTTAGAATAGCTTTTGAACAATTTAAAGAGATAAACATTCAGACCTATCAATAGAAAATTTCAGGTCATGTTTCTCCATTTATTTAAAACCTCTTGTTTCAATCAGGAATGGTTATGGACAGACAGTCAGCTACGTTGGCATGGTAGTGCAGAAATGTGTACACTCATATGAAAAAATAGTTTTAAAACTTAAATTACCATTACATTAGTCATAGTGACCCAAAAAGAAATCTTATTTTAATATTTTTCTCATGAGGCTGTCCTTTTAAAGGTACCTTCCAAAAAGATTTGTGTGTACTTGTGCTAGTCCATCTGAGAGCTATACAGCTCTGTAGTATTTCTGGATGACATAGTCAGACTACGCTAGTTTAATGAGACAGTACATGAACTTTACTTTTTATGAAGAACTGCAGAGCCTAGCAATACATCACACGGTTGGGGAATTACTTCTGATCCAGACAATTCATAATTTCTGTATCCCTGCACTTGTGAGACTCACAGTTATTCAGATTTTGAAATTTTAGCAGTATGTTTTGAATAGTGTACAACACAGTTGTGAGAAGTCAGTGTCATTTCTTCCCTGATAATCGCTAGATGTTTATTTTAAACTAGATCACATGTACTTACAGGTTCAGATTTTGCCACCAATTTAACTTGTGGTTCACAGGTGATTTTTGTGAATGTATGTTCTTGATTAAAAGCCATCTAGGGTGAATAAGAAACAGGATAAATAACTTTTAGGTTATCTACATTTGACATGTTGTATTTGTTATATGTAATTATCTATGGGAACAAAAATGGAGAACAAAATACATGTAAGTAGCAAGTTATTTATTGCTGTGGATATTAAGCTACTTGGCATTGTACATTGTACCTATGTACATAACAAACCATTTATAGATAAGGAACAACTATCGTCTTCCTATCAGAAACACAGCTTTCGTGCACTCAGCATAGCTTCTCGCGTGGAACAAACTCTTGCCAGAGTTGCAGCGTAGCTTTGGATAGAGAAAATCCAGACAGTTTGGAAAGCCAGCAAGGAGGTATGTGTCCATATCACATCTGGCACCTATCAGTGTAACTTGGCAAAATGTGATACTACAATGGCAGTGATGTTCTTAACTCTCTGGCTCACTCCCATTGCCCTCCTACATAAGCATATCTTCTGCTGGCTAATGATAATTAGTTTTTACCTTGAAGGATGCTGTGACTAAAGCTACTTGCCTCACACTTAGTAGGATCTTTTGATATGAGAATATTTAGGATCTTTTGATATGAGAATATTAATGGGAGGAAAGGCAGGTGCACAGCATAAATTAACAACCACT
This sequence comes from Anas acuta, assembly GCF_963932015.1. Lineage (NCBI taxonomy): Eukaryota > Metazoa > Chordata > Aves > Anseriformes > Anatidae > Anas > Anas acuta. The sequence goes on from NC_088980.1 coordinate 68,454,196, forward strand.
AACAGCTAAGAAAGTCAAAGATACTAAACAGATATGTTGGCTTACCTTTATGATCTCATTTTCTGAAGGAAAAAATGTTTATACAATCCTAGACCTAAGAAGGAAAATCAAATTGAATACTGGAAAAAAAAAAAAAAAAGTTGAATTCTGGATTATGGAAGTCTGAGGAATGCCTTGAAATGAAGGAGCATGTAAAATGAAAATAAGGAAATCTGAGGAAGGCCTTGAAGTGAAGGGGCACGGTAAAATAAACATTGCTGTGTCATGTGTTTTTGGATACACCAGAACACACTCAAAATTAAAGGGGCCAAATACACAGTCACTTCCTTCCCTTCCTTCCCACTACTTCATTTCTCCTTTAAGCATGAACTCACTTTTTCCCCCTAATCTTCATCATCATAACCATGGCTCCCTTTCTTGTTCTGTTCTCTTTTCTCCTCATACAAAGATAAAGGTTTCTACTGCCCATACTCCTACTGGTCCTTTTTTCCAACACAGTATTTTCCAAGTCCACCTCCTTCCCTTCCCTTCCCTTCCCTTCCCTTCCCTTCCCTTCCCTTCCCTTCCCTTCCCTTCCCTTCCCTTCCCTTCCCTTCCCTTCCCTTCCCTTCCCTTCCCTTCCCTTCCCTTCCCTTCCCTTCCCTTCCCTTCCCTTCCCTTCCCTTCCCTTCCCTTCCCTTCCCTTCCCTTCCCTTCCCTTCCCTTCCCTTCCCTTCCCTTCCCTTCCCTTCCCTTCCCTTCCCTTCCCTTCCCTTGTTTAATCCTTCCACAAAAGATTTAATTATCTCAACCAAGTTTCTCAAATAATCCTCCCATAAGCCAAGATACTAAAATGCAAGAGTTGGCCCCATTATGAATATTTTACACACAGAGGGGAGAAGAGGAAACCTGTATGATAGGAAAAATATCTAAAGGGAAAAAAAATAAAATAAAACCAGCACTTGCAGTGATTTCAGCCCCAGTGGAAAACACACATTTATTGGGAAGAATTCTCAGCAGTAATGCTGGAAATCTAACATTTTCTAGTTCAATTACAACATCGGATCCTAGATATTGGTAAGAGGCTTGTTTCTCAGAACTTTGATACTGAATCAATACCATGCTAACTTGTGATGCATTAAAAAAGTGCAGGAGGTGTCCAAATGTTATTAATAGTTTCATCGCCTTCCCATATATTCTTCCAGACATACTTAGTTATTGTTTAAATTACTGCTTTATTGAAATAAAAACAAGCATGTTATAGGGTTACATGAAGTTGCACTTTGAAAGACAGCCTAGCAAATGCCAGAGAGTCTGGCTGCACTCTTCCTTCACTGGGCACTATGACCACAGGAGACATATGGTTTCACTTCAATTGTGGTCTGCTTTTGAATAATAGGAAAAATGGTCACCCCCCCCAAAAAAAAACAAAAAAAAAAACAAAAAAAAACACTACCATATTTATGGCCTGGTGCAGGTTCAATGACATTTAAGAACATGATACATGAAAGAATTGCCTTGGTGAAGTCCCCATCTATGACAAGCAAGCTTTTCAGTGATGGGATTCATCTCCTCTGCCTTCACAGGTCTGCAGTAGAGGTGTCTACATCCCCTATCATGCAGGCTCCCTTTGTACTCAGTAGAGAAAAATAAGCACTTGTAGAGCACAGTTAACCCGGTGTTAACTGTGAAAATGAGGAAAAACAGCGCAAAGAAGAAATTGCTTTTCTTCACTTGCAAAGAAAGACAAGGTAAATAAAGCAGATGATGACATGGGTGCTGTTGACTCCTACATTTGGCAAGCAACTCCAAGCCATGGTGCATACATTGAATAATACAGATGGTTCCTTCAGCATCCTGTACTGGAGCTATTCTGTCTCCTTTGATCCTCCTAGAAGCTTTCTACAATGACAACTTTCTTCTTTACGTCAGTGTCTTAACAGCTACTGCATTGGAGTAGCTTCTATCACATTTAACAGCTAGTACAGCTGATTCATTTTCCTCTTCACAATGCTCAGTTCATAGAAGAAATTTTTATAGTCTCTCAAAGTTATCTGAACTACAAAATCCCATCTAACACTCGTCCCTTTAAAATTCTCACCTCTGTTTCCCTGTCTACTCATGTAGCAGTAGGCTCCATTCAGAGCCTACAATAACATAAATTAGTTTACTGTCATGACAGAGAAGTTTTGGGTTTATTTTTAAATGTGTTCTATTCTTTGTTGGGACCTAGATTTTGACCTAATAAATTATTTTTTTCCCCACATAGGCCACTAATGCAACACCGGAATGCATCATATTTGACTGGATAAGCTGTTGAAATTGCCTACATCCACTTTTGTCTGTAGCTGCCATTAGGCTGACTATTCAATACACAAGACAAAGTTTCTTCAGATGTTGATGGAATATCAGGAAAATATCAGAATTTTTGGCCAATTATATGATTAGAAGAAGGAAATTTGCAATGAAAATACTGATCCAAACAGAAATAATTGATTTTAAGGAAAGAAGACCTACATAATCTTCATATTGTTAAAAGAAAACACAACCAATTAGCCATTCTGCTCATCTCCTAATAATTCATAGTTGAATACCATTTCCTTCTGTAGGGCTAATGAAGTTATATATTTTAAATCTAATACACCGGTATTTTCAAAAGCTACATTCCATTATGAAATAAATTAAGAATTCATCTATGATGGTTATGAAACTCAATGAGATTTTTGCTTTCCTCCTTTCTTAATCCTTGGATTTTACCTATAGCCTGCATGGAAGTAATGCACATTAGTCAATTAATAGGCTGTTAAATGACAACAGTTCCAGGCAATTTAATTACTGTTAGTAAAATAAAAAAAAATGAATTTATGCATGTCAGTAACTAAATTCAGCTCAACTTTGAACATGATGGCTTACTTAGAAAAAAAATGATTATTTCCTTGAAAATGCAAATTGCTGAGTCATTTTTCGAAAAAAAAAAATATATGTAAATGACTCTTCCAAACCTTCTCCCATTCCCTCCTAGTGCCAGGCAAAGTTTATTTTAAAAATATGTTACTGTTTCTGCAACAAAACACATTCAAAAATTTGTACATATGAGAATGAACCTAAATAAAGAAAAAGAACATGCTACCCAGAATGCTCTTCTATTTCACCCATCCTGTATTTGTACATAATTAATATATTAAAATGAATGATCTTTAACCATAAATTGAAATATGTAATTCTATAGTAAAACAGATATCTTTGCTATAGCTGATGATATTACAAGGTGGCTTGTGCAAGTGATAGCAATGGCATTTTCTTAATTGTGCATTACTTTTCTTTTTTGAAGTATCAAGAAATGATTTAGTATGGATAAAAGTGACCAGCAGAACAATTTATAATCCTAGATTTTATCAGCCCAAATATAATATAACAACATGACCAGAACAATTTATTATGTGCTATTCTCAAAAGACATCAGCATCACTTACAATCTGCTCTGGCATGTCCTATTCAGGAAAATTTCCTATTTATTTCAGTATTTAATACCAAAAGAAAGTCATGTAGCAGCATCCCAGTGGCTCCACCTCCCTGGTGTACATTCCACCACATTACTAAAGTGAGTTAGCCCCACCATGACTGTATGACCAGAGGACATCTTTCTCAGAAAACTTATTTTACTGCTCTGTGATGTTTTTTTCTGTGTAGTAATGATCTGAAGTACATGATTGTTAAAGCAAAGAGCTCTGAGATACTTTCATTATTCTGTCCTCTAATCTGTGTGGACTGTTAAACAAATTACTAACAGTCTCTTGAATACCCAGAATACAGGGGAAAAAATGTTGGAAATGTTATTTTGGTTCACAGCACACTTTGTATTTTCTCACTATTGAGACTTTGTGTTTGACTAAGAGCTCCTCACTACAAATAAGGATATCACAGGTTGGTTTCATATATAATTGCAAGGATTGTCACAATAAATGTGACACCAGTGTCACATAGTCTGGCCTCAATAGCTAGTTATAAAATAGCTAGAAAAGGGATTAGATAAGAACTTCCACTTTCATCTTCCCCACCAAGCACTAGTTCCTCACTATGTAATAATATATACGGATCCTTTAATTATGAAATTGAATTTGATTCCCAAATGGAGAGACCCAGATCTGCAAACTTACACAAGTCATGATAGGCAGGACTGGCTGAGCAAGAACATTAGATTTCCCAGCCAGACAATGAAGAGGTCCTTGCTTCTTGTATTCTTCTTCTTGTGTCTTGCTTTTCCTTTGCTTGTCCTTTACTGGAATGACAGATTTTTGACTGTGATGACAAATTACAAGTCTTGACTTTTTACTGACAGACTTGACTTTTAACTGACAGAAGTCCCAGAATTACTGGCAACTTCAAAAATGCCAGCTACATTAGGATGGGAGAGAATCTCTACACCATACTCAGATGGAAATACTTGAGGCTATTCTAAGAAGATCAGAACTTTTATCTCCCTTTTCATTGCCCACCCTCTGGATTCTATGCCCTTCTTTTCCCTGTTAAATGCATCCCCATACTCTATTGCTGTAGCAACCACCTATTCTAGACTACCTGTGAAGTACTTCTTGGTCCTGCAACTCTGATGGACTACGAAATGGAAGAACTGTTGTGTTGTACTGCAAATCATGCCATACACAAACCCAAGAAACCTGAGAGCTGTTTCTGCTTTTGTATTTATTTTACTGTATTCTTCTGTTCCATACTGTACTTTACATTTTTGTTGACACTTTTAAATGAAAATGAATACACACTAAAAGCACAAACAAAATTAAAACAAATGGCTACCAGTAAGTACTGCTTGTATGACACAGATATCAACAGTAGCTTTACTGCAGGTAAACTCTAAGCAAGCTCTCTGAAAACACATATTAAAATTGCAAGGAAACAGAATTACCGTATTCACTTTACTAATCTCAAGACTACCCAAAACAGTGATTTCCTAGAAAAACTCACCAATCCTCTGTTGCATGATAGCATCAACAAGTTAATAATCGGCAACATTTCAGCACATAGAATCACTTCACTAGTAAAACAGTGCAAATTTCTACTCAGCAGTTTCCCTAATAGTTCATTCTTTCATGTAATGATCTACTGCTTATGCTCTAGATGTAGGCAAAAGGCAGACAAGAGATACTTCCTTACTTTGGACAAATGTTGCTACGTTTCCATTCATGATTTTGTGGACACAAATAGTTCTGCTTTAGTTGCACTGTGCAGTAAAATATATATGGTATGTTAGGATTCACCGGTCTTAACAAGAAATGCATGAGCAACAAGCCAGGTCCAGAAATATCAACTCTACTGTGCAAACACAGTGACTGTGTGATGCATGCAGTTAGCTCAGTGCTTTCTAAGACACAAGGCTAGGCTGCAGAGAGTACATGTATATTACCTAAAACTAACCTGCTACAGTCATGTGCAACATATTCACGTAAACAGTAGCACATACAGGTTCATCCTGCCTGTTAATCTGCCTGTGCAGACTACTTGAAAATCCATCAAAATCTGCTGAGACCATCGGCTTCAATCAAACCAATTCAGCTTCTGCAGCCTAAACGTAGATTAATCACTGGCCCAAACAACAGGAATCTGTGATCTATCGCTTAAAGTCCATCTATCAACTACGCAAATGCATTTTTCAGTAACAAGACCCTCAACCATCATAATACAGAACCTTTAGAGTGTCATAATGATCACTAACTAAGCAAAGATACCAGTTTTGATCTTTGCCAGTTGTACAGATCACTGTGGACATTGATAAAAAAAGCAAATGAAGCGTTTTAATTTTTATGGCAAAGAATAACATAATATACAAACTTGCTGCAATACAAAACAAATCCATCTCTCCTCCACCCAATCCACAGTTACGTCATGATTAAGGCAATTACCACATACCATAAACATTCTTCAGTACTCCCCAACAACTCCGAGAGTTGGAACCACATTTATGACAATGCGCTTTATCAGAGATAACCTTGCTATGTTTATCTCTTCTTGCAATGCACAGGCACCAGGAAGGCAATTGTGATACTTTCCTGGTATGCTCTGAACACTGTTTCCCCTTTTACTTCTTCCATAAAGAATCAAGAGCTTCTTTAAGGCAGTTTTGCTAATGACCTGGCTGAAATCCTTCCATCCAGACAGGAGAGTTCAGTAACCCTGGTGTATATAGTATATCCCCTTTTCTTCAGGAATGTGCTCTGTTCTCAGTTGTCTAGTATGTTCTCTTGAGTTGGTAAGTCTCCATATGTTTATATGGCAAATGCCAACAGCTGAAATAATAAACAAAGCAAGCAAGCAAGGGTCATAATAAGAAAACTATGGACAGACATTCAGTTTGTGCCACACTGCATCATCTACTTATTACAATCTACTTAGTAACAAATAAAAACAGCCAAAAGCATCCATAAGGATGAGAAGCAACCTACCTACAGAACAGAAGCAAGAAATGGTGCAAGAACTAAGAAAGAAAGAAAGAAAGAAAGAAAGAAAGAAAGAAAGAAAGAAAGAAACAAAGAAAGAAAGAAGGAAAGAAAGAAAAAGAAAGAAGGAAAGAAAGAAAAGCAAAAAGATTATTTCAGAGAACTTCTTTTCATAGGCACTATTTACTACCTTTCCACTTCTTTCACTAAATGACTCATAATAGAAAGTACAGGGTGAGATATCTCCTCAGGGCATAGCCTACCCATTATGTGCTATTTCGAGAAATAGCAGGCATGATTTCACGGGGGCATTAGCAGGAACTCTTAATATTGCAGAAGGGACTTTGCATCCAAAAGGCAGCCAAAAAGAGTTTTAGGAATTACCTGATTCTCGCCATTCTTTGAAAATTCAGCAAAGCACTCTCAAGCTTGTCTTCGATGCTCCTCTTCTGATGTCTGTCCCTTCGTCTTTTCTCAAGTTAGCAATAGCATAAGGAATTATCGTATCAGAATGCTTTCAATATCAGACTATACATAAAAATATATCTATCAGGAATTTTACAATGTAAATACATCTTTTCAGGACTTGCAGAGCAAATGAATCTAGGAGTTATTGTCCCTTCATCCTTTAACCTCCCATCTTCCAAAGCCTCTGACACATCTACCATTTTCCTTACGCATTAGCTATTAAAGTAGCAGATTTCAGAAATGCTTTCCAAGGAAACTCACATTCAATCCCCCATTTGTAATAGAGATTTACAATTTAGTTATCTACTGTGAATAATTAGTCTCCTAGAAATTACTGTGGTAATATTTAACATGACATGGGTTCTCTGCTCTGCTCTTATTCCATATTTCAATATTTTATATTGTATCTCTTGACAAACCCTACCAACCAAACCTTCTAGTCTTTACTGAAGACGTCAGGCTATAGATAACAGATAACAATTGTCATTCTGCATTGCTAGCAGAGGGCTGCTGATTTGCACATGGCAATGCTTTACTAAAGCTATAACTCACTGGGCAAGAGAAGCAACAGAGTCAATTGTCAGGGCAATGACAAAGTGAAAATGGCAAGATGTTTTACAGTTTGTTGTGTTCTGTAGTTAACAGCTATCTTCATTTTCTCTGAAAAATCTACTGAAATTAGACTCTTCAAATAAGACAACGATGAACAGAGTAAGTTTAACAAAGTGTCCGAACTGCAATGCCCGGTACAGGATCCAATATTTCAAAACTGATTTGATTGAAAAATGAGTTGCTAAACCATCATTTTAAAAAATGCTTATAAGGTTTTGTAGTGGTTTTACATGGCAAGGTTTTGGTAGCAGGGGGCCATAGGGGTGGTTGGTTTCTGTGAGAAGGATCTAGAAGCTGCCCCATGTTTGGTAAGGGCCCCACTGCTGACCCATGGAGTAGACCACGGTGGAGCAGGTGGCCCTGCACTGATGGAGGCTGCCGCCTGTGGAAGACCCCTGCCAGAGCAGATTCCAGGCTGGATCTGTAGCCCGTGGAGAGGAGACCACGCAGGAGCAGGTGGCCTGGCAGGAGCTGCTGCCCGTGGGGGAGCCAGGTTGGAGCAGTTTGCTCCTGAGGGATGGACCCCGTGGTACGGACCCATATCTGGAGCAGCTCTGGAAGAGCTGCTGCCTGTGGGAAGCCCACGTTGGATCAGTTCATCAAGGACTGCATCCCATGGGTGGGACCCCACAGCACAGGGGACGAGAGTGACCGAGAAGGAGCGGCAGAGAAGAAGTGCTGTAGACTGACCATAACCCCCATTCCCCCGTTCCCCTGCGCCGCTTGGGGGGAGGAGGTGGAAGAGAGTGGATGGAGGGAAAGGTGCTTTTGGTTTCTTTCCTCTGTTTCTCACTTTTCTAGCTTGTTAGTAATAAGCAATAAATCTGACTGTCTCCCTATGCCAAAGTCTGTTTTGCCCATTACAATAATTACTGCGTGATCTCCTTGTCCTTATCTCAACCTTTGAGCCCTTTTCATCGTATTTTCTCCCCGTTTCTCTTTGGGGGGGGGAGGGAGTGAGAGAGTGGTTGTGGTGGAGCTCGGCTGCCCACTCGAGTGGAACCACCACAGGTTTCTGTGGCTTTATATGTGGAAGTGCTTTGTTAATTCCATCAATAACTAGGATGAAGCAAGGAATATGAGTGCATTTAGTATATATCTAATTTCAATATTTTAAGAATTCCATGTGTAAGGGTTATAAGACTTTTTGTATATTTTCAAAAGGAAATAAAAAAATGCATTTTCTACACAACAATGAAAAATCAGAATTTAGAATTTATGCCATGTGGATATCTGCTTCATGTTGTTCTGTTCATAAGACTAGGTCTTGAAAACACAGCTCCTAGTCTCATTACTGCCTATGAGGATGTTCTACACTGGGATCCCAAACAGCAGCAGCCTCTTGTTTTGGCTTCCCAAAGTTCAGCATTTCAAAAAAGCAGATACCTTGTATGCTAACTCATCGCAGCAGTATTCCAAACATCTTACAGGGAGAGCCTGTTTTACCTAAGTACCCACCATGGCAGGCAAGCAGACAGACCACTCACGGAGCGTTCAAAACCACAAAAGTTGTTTTAGGTGCCTCGATCCCACTCCCAGTCATTTCACTTCTCTAATATGCTTTGGTAAATCCTAGGTATCCAGCTGCATCCTCAGACATCCAAATTATGCTATAGAAACAAAATGACACAGACCACCACTACCACCATTACTTGCTTTGTCTGTGCTGGAAAGCCAAGCCAGCTCCCACCTCTGAGAGAGGTCAGAAAGCTATTTCTTGAGGGCACCCTGGAGTCACCAAACCAGCAACTTTGCCTTCCTCTCAGCAACATGAACAGCAAGTCTGGAGTGGCAGGTCTTTCATCTTGACCTTGTATCCCAGCTCTGACTCCTGCAGAAGGTGCTGCCCATCACTGGGGTGGCAGGTAACTGCTTTTACTGCTGCTGAAAGGGCTCCTCACACCTCATCTGCCGCCACCCCCTCATTTTTCCCTGAAATCCCTTAAACAATCATTGAACAGGACCTGCAATTTTCAGCCACATAACTTTAAGCAGTTTAAGAGCCTAAAACTGAGGTCTTAATCACCTTTAATTGTCCTGCAGAACAATCACACTGTGTCTTAGGAAGTGGACCTAAAATAAAGTACCAAGGCTTCACCTCCAATGAAGAACTCTTGCTAACAAATGGTACGTTACACCCAATGAAGCCAGGAGTCCCACATCTAAATGTTGCTATGAATAAGTCATCTCTTTCGAAAGGCAGTCCAAAAGCAAGAAAACATTGCAATTGCCAAAAAGATTATTGCTTGGACCACCATATTCAAAACATCTTGCAACCTTTATAAACTAGGCCAGGTGATCAAAACCAAAGTCCTTATCTTTCCTAAAAGTTGGTGTCAGCAGCTACACTTCCCACTAAGACCTACCACCTATTCCTTGTGTGATGGTAAATGATTATAGGCAGACAAATCTGCTGCTTCATTTTAATCAGTTACTTAATCAGCTTGCTTAGAATGAACTGGTTTGGCTCAACTGACTGAGTGACAAAACATGTCAAAGCAGAGGGCATAATAAAAATGTACTGATAAATCATGGAAAAGTGATAGCATCATTCTTTTTATTTACCCTTTTGTTTCTATCAGAGGAAGTTAACCTCAGCTCCTTTCATTCATCTTTTGCTGTTATTGCTAGGAAATTTAGTATTTAGCTCAAGATGTTTCGCATGATGAATTATTAAAAATCTTTAACTGTTGGACAACCTTCTAGAGGTATAAGATTTTTTTAAAAAAAATTATCCCTCGTTTTGCTGTGAGGGGAGACTGCTAATGAAAAATGGTCCAGAATTATTGTGAAACAATTGTCTGTAGTGTAATCAAGTCTGCTTCTGCCCTCCAACTACTCCAAGATATAATGATACATGTATCATTAAGCAGCTGCTATGGATGCCTGAGGAAACTGGTAGAAATTTGTACCTATTGTTTTTCTTTCTCCACTTCAATCTGCTCTGTTACACTCCTTCCATCCACTTCCCATTGCACTTTTTAAATGCTTATAGACAGAGGTTTATATATACTTTGTGTTTGATTCTGCCATGAGCTACAGTAGTATAACTCTTCACCTGAAGTCATGTCTGGAGACTCTGGTAAAGACGGCTTTTGAAGTTCCTGGACTAACTGATTGCATAATTGTGGAATCTTTAAAGTAAGCTCTTTTAGGGTTGTGATTTTTGTGGCAATAGGCTCTTGATAATGTGCTTTGGAAAAAAAAAAAAAGGAAAAAAACCACACACACTTAGGGGTGACATTTTCCCCAGTTGTCTATTCAGTATAGAGCCCATTTTTGTGACTCTATCTAATAATATTTAATGACAAGCCACAGTTTTGCCAATGAAAAAAGTCATTGTGTTCTATACACAACATACATTTTGATTCCTCTTCAAGCAAGTGGTCTCTTCCAGTAAGAGGCCACAGAAAAAGATGTAGGAAGAAACAAAATACTAGGAGCATTTACTGAGGAGAAAATGGAAATGAATCATTTTCCTGAGCTTTTTACAAAAATAATTTAAATCTGGCTTATATGTGTGTGTATATATGTATTTATTTTTTTTTTAAGTGAATGATCTCAGTCTCCAGAGTGCCTGCCAGCAGAAATTTATTTCTGGCATATGTTTTAGAATGATATCCTCCATTTTAGTCATCAGTAAACACACTAATGCAATCATGCCAGCACAGAGGTATTCAAGAAGGTGAACACTGATGAGTGGGTGTCACAGAAATCACTGCTGAGAGACCTCTTCAATTTGTAGAGGTTTATTTGCACATGGCAGAAATCCACAAGTCTTATTTTTCTGAGAGGAACACAAACAAGCAAACAAAAATAAGGAGTTCTCTAGTAAATTTCTATGTGCTGGAAAAAATAAATAATTAGGGAGGCAACGGGGTAAATGTGCATTAAATGGTTCTCCTGAAACAATGCTAGATCAAATGGAAATAAGCCTCCAGGATTCAGTGAAGCTCTGCAATAATTTCAAGCCAGGAGATTCCTCCTCGATTTTGACTCTGTTTCAGAGCAGATAGGGCACTGAGCCTCCAATTCTATACCTACTGGCCAGATATCTGATCAAGCCCCAGTGACCTCAGGGTTTCCCAAGCAATCAGCTTTACTCTAAACCTGCTTCCATTAATTCAGTGATGGGAAACTTTTCAAAAATTCCAGCTCAGAGGATCCCTTTACATAAAACAGAGAAAATACTGGATCCTTCCAAGTTTAAATGGACTAGGAATCAATAAGAGTCAGCACAAGCATCCAGTCAATACGGGCAGGATTCTGGCAGCAAAAATCATTTCTGAGGGACATCCTCTCAGAAAACTTCTGGAGATTACTGCTTTAATAACTACGACCCTCATGAAAGTACCTGGCTAGGTAGACTCCTCCTCTATGACTTAGCTTTCCCGTGAGCACCAGTAGGAAAGAACGTATTTGCCCAGTTTGGTCAGCTAATTTTATTTTACATGGTGATGAAGATGGGACTGTGTTATTTCACCAGACTCAGAATGGGGCATCTAAGGCACAGGTATTTGTTACCTTCTGCTTTCTCCTTCAGAGAGCATGGAGGAAGGAGACAGAGACAGCTGAAGTCAGCAACCTCCCAGTGAGGTTCACCACACGATGTCAGAGGTCCTTCTACCCTGTCACAGGCAATTATGACTGTTACTGAAGAAAGGAAGGTGGATTACATTTTTTTCATGTGTACATGGCATCAAAAAATTTTGCACTAGCTCTGCCACAACAGAAGACAGATCTATTCTGATAGATATACTTGACTTCAGCTTTGTAAATATCTATTCAAAGAGGATTCTGCCAACTGGATGTTAGCAAAAAATATTTTCCAAAACATAATTAATTTAAAAACAATGTAGCAGCAATCTTTAAAACATCAATAGTGTGCAAGTCTTATGATGCTCTTGTATTTTTTCATGAATTAGTAAAAAAAAAAAAGGGGGGGGAAAAAAAGTATATTTTAAAAATTATTATTGATTTTGCTTGTCCATATCACTTCAATTTTGACCCATGAGATTTTTCTCTTCTGTAAGATCAATACAAAGCATTGGACCTTACAGGATACAATTTTTCACACCCTTTAGTTGACATGCTCAAGATTCGTATTTTGGTCAGAACTTTCCCTTTGTGGTCAGGCAGTAGTGATTTTGCAACCTAGCGTAGTAATAGAAGAGAAATCACAATTAAGACTAGCAATTGAATTATAACTTCACCTCTCATTGGTTGTGGGAGGAGAGAAGACATTTTGGATTTCTGTTCTGTGCAAATTTTACATCCTGTTGAAAGATTTCTCACGGATAAGAAGCTCCCCAGGCCCCAGAAAGCATGTCTTCAGAAGGGTCAGTTCCAAAGCAGCTGAGGAAGTGATGTACAAGACAATACAAGACAGTCACTTGTACTGTTTAGGAAGTGACAAAAGAGAGGAAATGGGGATGAGTAAAGCATAACCCTTCACAGGGACAATCTTCAAACATCAAAGCATCCTACAACACACCACATACTTACAGGTTATTTCTGTGCTCACAGACTATACAGTCCCTGAACTTTGACGTAGTTCTTGATGCCAACTGCTCTCCAAATCAAAGAATTCTCAGATCAAAGATGTATACTGTCCCACCTTCATAATAAATGCAATGAGAGTCACATATTCAAAAGTTTCAAGTCAGACTCAAGGCCAAAAATGAGAGAAAACAAAAGATTGCTGCTCCTTCCCTATTGTCCAGGTTGAGTTTATAGTGTGGAGAAACCTCTAAGCAGCACAAATGTTCTACTTATGAACTCTGTGCTTATATTGAGAATTCTTCAATAAACAACACTAAAGTGATGACAGGAAGCTTTTAAACCTCTTGCCCCTCAAACAGAAACCAGTTAAAGAGTTTTTCTCCCAGACAAATTATTTTCTTCTTTTAAGAATGGTTACACAAGAATTTCAGTCTGACCTATACAAGGAACCCTGTTTTTTCTTTTTTTTTTTTAATTACTTAATCATCAATAAAAGTTGTGGGAAACAAAACTTTGGACTGCATATTAATCTTGCATTCAACCCTTCTTGCCAGTTTTCAACAGGACCTCTCCATATTTCTGAGTTTATAGGAGTGATTTGTTTCACCTGTATACTCCATGCACTGCTAAATATAAAACCAACTTCTGTTTAACAAAGTGGACAGCAGTATGAGGCCCTTTCTGATATCCCGGACCATGGTTAAAGTAAGATGCTTTTTTTTTTGTCTAGGAAAGTGTCTTGGTTTGTGGCATAGACTACACTCAAGAGCAGACCAGTTTTGAAAACATTTTTGAGCAACTCCACAGATATTTTATAGACCTTCTATGACTGAAGATATTTATATGAAGTCATGGTGGTACCAGAGACTAAGGATAGCAAGGCTGCATCAGACCACAGGTCCATTTAGCCCAGCATCCCGTACCTGACAATGACCAAAAATGGATGCAGACATAAGCATTTAATATGAAAAGCTGCTTATAAGTGTACTTTCCCAAAATACTCTCCCAGATTTTATCAATCCACACTTCAACAAGTTTCTGTGTCTGTCATAATCATCTATAAACTTACGCAGTTCTCAAACAAACTTTTAGCACTCACAGCAACCTGCGACAAGCAGTTACAGTGCATTGCTGCTTCTGTTGTGAGGAACCACTGTTTTTTGTTTGATTGAAGCAGCCACTCTGGCTTCATCTAATAACCCCTATCTCCCGTATTGAGCCACAGATCTGTATTTTTCCATGCCTCTCCCTGTTTCCCTCTCTATTGTGTGCTCAAGCACCTTGGCTTATCCCACCATTCCTCCAGCAGAAGCTGCTCCATGCCTCTAATATCCTTGTCCTTTTTCCCCTAACTCTTTTCCAGTCCTGCCCCCTCCCTGTTGAGATGCTGGGAAAGGAATGGCACATGTCACCTGAGTTTCTTCATAAGCCTGAGAGGAAAAGGAACCTATATGTTGGCAAGCTGAAGGAGAAGAGACTTTGAGGGGGTGACCTGTAAAGGGTAGTCCCATGGCTTTCCCTTGGTTCAGCCTGGCTGTGAAAGAGCGCATCAGCAAGAGGAAAGAAAGACAGACCCATGGCTACAGCCCACCAAACACTAACAATCCCTTGCTCAAAAGGTTTGAAATCAATGCAGTGCTTTTAAAGTACTTGGTTGTACTGTACTTCTAGTAGGTTAGCAGCACTGTTAACAAACAAGGCTTTCCTGGGCACGTTTTGTTTCATCCAAGCCATTCCTCTTCTTGCTCTACTCTTCTATTTGAGATGTGGTTACCACAGAGCAACTCTGAACTTTGCAGGGGCCTTAGTACGTTACTGTACCATAGATTTAACTATGGCTTTCATCAGTAAAAACAGCCACAGGAGAAGCAGTGAATGCCTCAGGTTTCCACTTGGAAAACTAATTTCTGAGAACCACTCAGGAGCTTTGTTGCTTAATGAGGCATACATTCAAACAGAACTACATAAAATATCAACAGGAAAGATGTTCTAGGACTGACCAGAGTGGCATTGGGGTTAGAGACTCAAAGGGTCCAGCTTGCTTTTTCTACTCACAGCCCAGGAAATGCTGGAAAGAGAAGAGCACAATATAGTATCCACACTCTGCATGTGAAGAAAAGGTTCCATTTTGTCCAGCGTGATCTTTTGGAGAGTACAGAATACAAATCAAGAAACTTTTAGTGATTTGTGACTCTTGTGCTTTGTACTAGTGCTGCGGAATATACAGTTACACAAAATTAATGACAAATGAAATTGATCATATTTGGGTGTTTTCTAAGCACAGACCAACAAACAGAAGTCTACTTCTTTGTTATCAAATGCTTACCAGTATATCATCATTTAAAGTGGTGAAAGTAAAATTAGGGAAGGCATCCAGGTCATTTTTCATAGAAATGTATCAGTCTTACTAAGCTATAATGTTTTCAAACAAGTCAAATCAGTCTTAATACCAGAGGTAAATTCTGAGACTAAGGAAAGGGAATGGGAATATTTAATGGGTCACAAATTGGGAATATTTATTAATAAGAATATTTAATGAGTCACAAAAAAACTTGGGCATGGAAAAAGAAAACCTGACAAACAAAAATTCTCTTTTTAATAAAGTTCTAAGATAAATTATCTAAATTTTCAGGGAATCAAAGGACAGAAAATTTAATTCCTTACTTTTTCCTTACTACTTCAAAGACCTGATTGCTTATGCACAACATTAAAGAAGAATTTTATCAAAGAATAGTTATATATATCCCACAGAACAGAGAAATTTAAATGTCTTTTCTCCCATAAGTTTTAGTAATATTTAATACTCTCCACAAGCTCTTATTAACACTACGCAGAGCTATAATGTACCATACAAAATTTTCTGGCTTCTACCGTATTCTAATAGGTGCATTTCAAGAAAGAGTAAAGAATTTGTCTCTTTGGTCTACATAATTAGCACTTACATTCTCAGGGTGATTTCAGACCTACTTGGGAAATTAAAAAACAAACAAACAAAAAAACACAGTAATGTTCATTTCATATATCATCAAGAATCACTGATGCATAGTAATACGTTACAATACTAAAATCTGACTGCAGCCCACAGTAATATTGACTGTCAGTGCTATACCAGTATAACAATTACAAAAGTAATTAGTATGTCACCTTTTCTTCTGACAGCCAACTAATCAAATATCAGAAGCAGAAAGTAGGAGAAATAAAGTGGAATGCAAATAGTTCTAAATAGTTTTTTCTAGCTATTGGTAATACATGGCCACTGGTATGTTTCTTCAGGGTCCCTGATGAAAACCACAGAAGCATAAACAAATTCAGAAGGCTAAACAAAAGGCTATATTTTTAGAACTGTCAAATAGCGGAGTCAGCTCACAACACTGAGGCCTGGTCCAGGTAGCGTGGCTTTGCACCTTATCATCATCACAGTTGTGGAAAGGGTTACTCAGAAAGATGCCTGTTGTGTCAGGATAGGGAACTATACTTCCTGAGTCAAAACCAAAAAAAAAAAAAAAAATTATATAGAAGATACTGTACAGGGTGCCTAGCATTTTGTGCAAATTCTTGCAATGCTTGCAGGTATCATGAGGCACTATAGTTGAAATACAGCCCCAGAGAAACCAGTGGCAAAGCACTCATTTAGTTGAACAATGCAAAAGCACTACCCTCTGTATTTACAGGTGGAAGCTCAAGTTACTTCTACCATTTCTACACCCTCAGTACTTGGAAAAATGTTATTTTTGTTTCTGAAAGCAGCTGAAGGTTGTAGTGGGTGAGCTGTTCCCATCAGATTCAGGAGCTCTGTTTCTCATACCAGCCCAGGAAGATGCCCCATAGACTGAAGAGGAGTTGGACAGATTAAATAAGCAGTGATTAAATGCGGGATAATCCTATGCTGTGAGGGGACCCTCATGGTTCCTTCCTGGAGATGGAAGGATGGATGTAGAACTACCATGGACATCTGAGTAGCTGACTTTGCTTTACTGAAAATACCACAGGACTTTTTTTTTTTTTTTTTTTTGGGGGGGGGGTACTTCCAGATGTACAGTCCCCATGCAGTCTCAGTAACATAATTAGAACTGGGATTTATTTAGCGCTATTCAACATGTTTTCAGCAGGGCTGATTATGTGCCATTCCCTTAGGAGTCCTCTTATAATTTGGAGCTTCCTCAGAGCTGCAGGGATTTGAAAAAGGGGGGGGGGGGGGGGGAGAGTCGGAGGGGGACAGACTTAAATAGCATCACATTTGTACTGCTGAGGTATTCCCTTTTGGGCCAGCTTAGCCTCCTACCATGCCCACAAGATTTTCTTCCTGTCAGCACATCTACAGTTGATAATTTGAAGTATTTTTCAGGGAGCTGGATGGAGTTATGCCTCCCAACAGTTGTTATTCAAACATGTTACAGATATTTGGGCATTTTGGCAGAGAGTGGTTTGATGTAATTAGGATCAGTTTCTGGTTGTGGCCATGCCAGGCCAGAGGCAGAGGACACTTCTCAGAGTGGGAAGAGGAAAAGCCAAAGGCAATGATTAAAACAGAGTATTATACACTTTTGAGTGAACATGTGGAATCAATAGCAAAACATTAGCAGATGTGCTCAGCTGTAGAAAAGCCTGCAGTCTTACTGTAACCAATAAAAATAAATTATGGACTGAAAGGGAGGATGGAAAAAATGGTGGGGAAACCAGAGCAGCATTCAAAGAAAAAGTGCAACATCAACATTGAAAATAATTTCTAACCTGAAACAGTGTGCTTGTTTGTCTGGTCCTCTGTTTGTATGTATATAACGTTGAATATAGTTCAACTAAAGTAAAGTTGAAAGCATGCCTTAATTAGCAGGCTCCATGATAACCAGCAGTATAACAGTAACATCCCATGAGCTAAGTAAGTGAAAACAGAGAAAGTGATAATCAAGTAGGTGAATGCTGAATGTTGCACTGTTTTTTCCTAATAAAATGAAATGAGACCTTATCCTGACTTTTAGTTTGGAAGAAATATGAGTAAGGAAAACCTTAGACCTGAGAAGTTTTCCTGGTGTAAAAGCGATACACTGTGAGTGGGCTGATAAATAGAAAGCATCAGCTCACTCAGAAAGAAGGTAAGGATCTTTTTTGGTTACAATCAAAAACACAAGGATGTTTTCTGTTAAGATACAGAATACGACTTCAGGTTAATGGCCAAGTGAAAGACTTCATTTCAAAATTTAATAACCACAGTTATACAGAGCTAAATGCTAATTTATGTGATTTGTGCAGACAATAACATATAACAGCGTAATGTATTGGCCAATCAGATTGAAATACTTGGAAAGTAAATCCATTAGGTAGATAATGTAAGGTAAAAAGTGTAATTTTTCTGTGACACACTTCTTCCTCCTATTTAGGCCTGTTACCCTTCCAAAGTAAAAAAGGGTTAACAGATTCAAGCTCTGAAAAAAGTGCTGTGATTTAGTAAAAATTAGAAACTTAATTCTGCATCTTAGTTTCTACTTAAATAAACTTATGACTTTCAGTGACAATTTCAGCATGACTGGTCAGAAATGAAGCTAACAAAATAACAAGTGTTAATTGACCCATATTTAATTTTAATCTAATCTGATAGTCAAGAGTGACTAATTAACTTTACAGAACAAATGAACCCTTTGTTAAATATCTAATTTCTACATACTCTCAGTTTTTATGTTAGAGCCCATGAGAGGCATCTCAGACGATGCCAAGACATCTCTAAACAAACTACTGAAGACCAGAATGTATATTCATAGGCTTAATAAGGAAAGAAAGGAAAAGGGGGAAATACAAAGATAAAGGATTTAACCAAACAACAAAACAAATCAGGTAGTGGTTACTTTTAACACTGGTCTGGGTTCAATATGCAGTCACAAATTTTTATAGGAATATCGTCTATGTAGATAAGGTAGGAGAATTTTTCTTTATTAGAAAGAGAACAAAGATAGTGAGAGATGACATGCTGACCACCACAAAAAAAAAAAAAAAAAAAAAAAAAGATAAAATCAGAGATTATATTTTTACTAGAGCAAGGTCTTAAATGTTCTTCCCATCTCACAAATGTTTTCACATTTTGAAAACAATTCCATCCATTTTTGGAACAAGACTTTGAGTTCACCAAAATTTCATGCAAGACAAGTGAAAACCTTCACTGCCCCAGAGCAGCTACTAACCTGGAAGACAGGAGACACAGATTCCAGGTCCTTTCCTGCTTGATTCAGAAAACAGATACAAACCTTATCACATTCTAGACACATATTAGACTGTTGCTAATAAACAGTTTTTATTTAAGAATTATTTTAGAATGAGTGTTTCTCTTTGTTAACAGAATTTCTGCTTAAAATTAGACACTTCCATATAAAACAACGTCCTTTTCCCCAAAATTTAAGAAACTTTTTTAACCAAAATTTGGCTTTTGAAGGCAATTTTGTTCAAAATTTTCTGACCTGTTGTAGTCACCAGAGTCAAACTCCAGGACCAAAAGCACATTATCATTCATTTCTCTATTTGCTGTTGTTAGTTTATTTTCTGATGTTTCATTAAAAACATATCAAGATAAGTCATGTCTGGGTAAAATAGGATATTCAAATAGGATATTCTGCAATAATGCTTTAAATGTATATATCTCCTCTTAATCCACAGAACATCAGCTAACAAACTCCCTCCAATCAGAGAATTATACCATGTTTTACACCACCAGAGTCATTTCCTGGGTATTTAATGCATACAGATGGATGTAATTGGTGCAAGATCATGAGGCTGAACCCATTTGTATTACAAAATGCAGCTACCACAATGAAGGCTTTTAATTGTATGTGCTTAGGCTAGCAGCTGCAACCTGAAGGAAACTTAAGCTCATTTCAGGGAGGGTGGAGAAAGAGAGAAAGTAAGTTTTCCTGCCTTTGAAATAGTGGGTTCAGGAACAGTAACCATTTCAAGTGGAAAGCTGAGACCATTCTGCAATCTTCCATAGCAGAGGTTGAGAGCTTCATTAGATACTGTTTTTTCATTTTCTTTCAAAATCATTATTTCCACAGATATAGCACAAGCTTGTGGTCTGCATTTTGCACCACAGATTCCTCTCTTTCCCCCTTCTTTAAATATTCTGAGAATCCCTTGCTCTCTTCAGCGTCTGTGGAAGCAAGAAGCCTAGCATATGCAAAATAGTTCTCTTCATTCTCCATTAATTGCTATGCATACATGCATACTTTTGTGTCTCCACATTGCAGGGAGGATATAGTAACTCTGACTTGTACAGGAAACTGTACAAACTTCTGTAATTCTCACAGGAAGCATGTAAATAAAAAATAAAATAAAATAAAATAAAATAAACCCTCTCCATTCTAGTATGAATCCTAAGTGATTTTTTCAAAGTCCTTCAATGAATGAATGTCTAGCTCAAGGAACAAACTCACAGATCCTTCCTAACCTGACTCAGAAGATAATTCACTCTACCTCATTGTCTCAGTTTTCTTCCATGGACTTGATAACATGCTCCATGTTTTCAACTGTATCTCTCGGTTCACTTCACAATGCCTGAATGCATGAGTAATCTGAGATAACATAATTAATGCACCTAAGATACCCGAAAATCTGTGCTCCCCATTTTTTTAAGTTCACCTAAATTTCATGCAAAAACAAAAAACATTTTTTTTTCCTTTATCAGTTTTTAATTAATTATCCATGGTTGCACCCCTCCATCCTCATGTTGGCTGAACTGAAAAGCCCAGCTTCCTCTGTCTGCAGCATTAGAGTGGTACCTTTAAGTAAATCCAAGTCCCTCATCTTCTGTTTATTAAGCTATTGCTTGAAAAGATGATCTAAAACAGAGCTTCTTCCTTCACAAGGTCCTCAATTTCAGGAGGTGGTAAAAGTACAGGTTTAGTTTTACCAGAACTGCAAAATACATAGAAATCCACTGAAAAGTAAATTACATGCTTATGATTGAGTATACACTGGGGAGATTTTCTTGATAATACCAAGAACATACCTGGATTACAGGATTTTGAACTCCTCCCTTTTTCAGCCTATCTGTCCTGCAGGCTTAGACAGTGGAATAGCTTCAAATGACTTTATAAAAATGAATGAGTAATCCTGCATTTTTGTATGCCCAACTCAATTTACTTGGGATAATATGCAACTTGAAAAACATTGAAGTCCAGCACAAAGATGGTATCAATGTCTTCCTAGTCCTGGTTGTTTTCAAAATTGTAAGAAAAACTAAGTGCTCTTATCTTTGCCACGTTATCTATGCTAGCAACTCCATTAAAGACTAGGCTAGCCTCTCAGAAACTTCTTTTACTCAATCAATGACCTCGTTTCCATGGCAGGCTAACACAAGGTGCCATTGATGATGACTTGATTTCCTTTCGCATCTGAAGTGGAAAAGGAGAAGACAGACTAAATGAAATCCCATCCATCTTAATGAAATACAATTATATTCTCCTTATTAATCATTTAAAAATCAATATGTCTCTTCTTGGCAAACCCCGCCAGAATTTGTCATTCTATGCAAGGCCTCAATACATCTTGTCCTGTAGTGATTTTTATAAGTTCAGTCACCTGTTTCCCAGGGTAAATAACAGTGTTTCTTTGTGCTGTGATGAGAGCAAAGAATGGCACTGTCAAGAAGGCTTAAAAGACAGTCTGCAAATTTTTATCAGTGAAAAATAGAAATAAAAAATCCTTCCTGCATACATTTTTAAATGAACATGATTAATCATTAAAAACAAACAAAGTTTTAGATAAAAAAAAAAAAGACTGCAGAACAATGATATGTGCTGTTCTGTAAGGAGCATTATTTATGTTACCATTATCTACATTACCATTAAGATATACCCAAAAGAGTTATCTTACACATTGTGTGGGATTGTACT
This sequence comes from Anas acuta, assembly GCF_963932015.1. Classification (NCBI taxonomy): domain Eukaryota; kingdom Metazoa; phylum Chordata; class Aves; order Anseriformes; family Anatidae; genus Anas; species Anas acuta. The sequence continues at coordinate 68,476,079 of NC_088980.1, forward strand.
AATTGTATAAACTTGCTTGCAAGTTTCAAGACCTGAAAGGAAAGTTTGAGTAAATCTTCCTACTCTAGTTTCTGCTAACTTGCAGACAAACTGTATACAAAAATTTCCTTTAATCTACTTTAGATACAATAAAATTCTAAATCTTTATCAATTGCACCATGTATTATCTCAAAATAAAATGAAAGTATTCATTGAGAAGAGTTTTGTGAGAGGCTATTATAGTCCTCTGATGATGTTACAAACAAGTATGGGTATTCTGAGAAAGGGGTCTATATGTCAGAGGATACTGCAATGCTTGCTAATACCTGATGCAAGGGGTTGAAATTCCACCTCTTTTTTTTTTTTTTTTTTTTCTCCTCAAGAAAGCCCCAGAACTCATGGAAAAGGATTTAATAAAAGCAATTACCAGGAAATCATCCTATTTTGAAACAAGCATTCTTACAGGTGCAGCCTCAGCCAATCATTCACATATAGATATTCTCATGAGCATGTTATTAATGAGTCTCCAGTGGGTGAAAAAAAAGGGCTCACCATAGCACCAGGATGAAACCTCATTTCTGTTGGCTCCAGCCATGGCGTGGGGGAGTAGTGCTCAGTGACACAGAGCCCTGTCCTTGCTATTACCTAAATTGAGATAGCTTGTGGAAATCTGTGTGGAGTGCATCACCTTCAACAACATTTCACATTGGCAATAAAAGTTTTAATAGTTAAGATTTCACCTGTGGTGTGTAACTGAGAGGAAAAAAAAAATAAAATTAAATTAAATTAAAAAAAATAGCAGACTCTTTCCAAAAAGAAAAGAAAAAGAAATGAAATAATTGTCAGGGAAAAGAACTCAGAAACAAGTTTGACAAGATTACAAAAGCACCCTCCCAACCCCTCTTCATCTCTATGAGGCTTGTGACACTATAAAGTTTGCTTTGTATAACTATGCAAAACATTCACTACTTGCAAAGTCAGAAGGGGCATGCAGTAATGTCTGTTACCATTTACCACTGGTGTTGATTTCCTCTCTTTGTTCTATTATCCTCCTCTGTTTTACGTTCCAAAATGGAGTCAAATACCTTTCATGACAATTCAATCTTTACCTGCCCAAAGTAAATAAGAGATCTCTAAAGACCTACATTTAATATGTATCAAGTTTCTAATAAATCCTGTTTGCACATAGAAATACAGAACTTGCCAGGATAGATGATATTTCAAAACTATTTAGTCCAATATTCTGCCTTAGTAAACAGCATCATGGTGTGTTAGACGAAGGTACAAGAAATCCAGTGGTAAGTTTATAAATAGAAATATAATTCAGGTTGGAAGGGACTTCTGGAGGACATCTGGCCCAAACCCCATCCAAAGCCTTTTTCAGGTCAGATTTGCTGTAAAGAGTACGTGCAAGTAGAGCCCAAGATACAATGGGCACACAAGTCTTCACATGCTCTAATATTACTGTGTGAGGTTTAGCATGCCATCAGGTATTTGGTATACCTGTGATGAGTGATATGTGGAGGCCTGCAAACATCCATACTCCTCATACACACAAGGATGTGTGTACAACACAGGTGAGCATTCATACAACATTTGCAGAACTACTCCTAAGAGCTCTCAAATGCTCTTCTACGTATATTCCTTATAGTAAATAAAATAAAATGTTATGACCTGGAAAATAGTTTTAGCAGGCAATAGCAAAGTGCTAGTGCAGACATAGACAAAGTGCTAGTGCCACAAGTGGTCATCAGAAAAGCTGGGCATTCTCTGCTACATGATTTGTCCCCATTGTAAATATGTGCTAGCTAGCAATGAGTTCTCCCTTAGGAACAACATTCTAGCAGTTTGTAGCAAGTGCAATAAAGTCAAATGATGGGGAATTAAAGAATCTTTTACAACTATGGCATGCTTGAATATTTTTTTTCTTATCTCCTACTTCAGATTACACAATATGAACATCCTAGCATCAGTTTACAACATTTTAGAGAAAGTTGGAATAAAAATGTCCCACAAATGTACATAATATATGTGTTTGCCCAGTCCTGCGGCCTCTGCTAACCCAATCTGCACAACCTGAAAAGTCTGAAATAGTACATTTGGGTTCAAAAATGGCAAACAAAAGGATAGCTGCAGTAGTCCCTAATTCCTGCTATCAAACAGGTTTTTCACCTACGTTACATATAAGCTTTTTGTGGGAATTTCTTGTTAAAATATTAATAGGCACATCCTCACAACAACAACAACTAACAGCAACAATAGAAAGCCTTTTTTTTTCTTTTTTTTTTTTTAATTAATCTAGTATTTTACTGTGCTGCCTGTCTTTTGCCACTCTAGTCTCTTCTCAAGTCCCTAGGCTTTAGCTCACGGATAAAATTTTACATCTTGTTATATAGGACCTGTATTTCACTTATGGCCTTCAGAAGCTGTATTAACTCCAGTTATCAGTAACTAATCAAAAGATAAGAAAATGTTAATGAATCTACTGACAACATGGTCAGGAGATAGTTGCTGTCACAGAAAACGTCACACAAAAGACTGATACCGATGACCAGTTACCGATAGTAGTCCTGACACCAGCTCAAATGACAGCGATGTGCACCTTCTCAGCATTCATCCCATCTTACTGATGGACATCAAAAAGGTTGGTACCTCTACCAACAGAAAAAGCAACTCAATGGCCATCTCCACGAGATAAGTCATCCCAGGCTAAGACTGGAGTCTGGGCAACAGGCCTGGACCTGATGCCTAATATTTGGATACAGAGTGTACATCAAAATAACCTTTATTGCTATCCTTTAGTAAATATTGATGACAATTCCTCCCATAAACTATGGCAACATCAGGGGCAGGAGTTGAAGGAAGAGAAACAGTTAGAAAAGCCCATTTCAGGATGACCACTAGTCACCACTGCATCCTTCTGCATCCTTGAATGTAGTAAGTATATATTATCCCAGGGTGCATCAGGTTCAGTATTCCCAGCAGTAAGGAGAGGGGGAAGAATAAAAAAATAAAAATTAAAAAATAAAAGCCCTTTTTTAAGCATTTGTGAGGGAGGACTCACAGAACACTATGCCCCATATCATCAGAGGGAGAATAGTTTAAAGGGTAGGTGCTGAACCAAAATAACTAAAGGAAAGGAGCACCTCTTTTACAAAAGGAGACTAACAGAGCACTGCATGTTTAACAGAGCAGAACAAAGGCTAAGAGGTGCCATGATTGCTGTCTATAAATGTATCAGGGGGTAAACAGCAGGGAGTAAAAAAGCTATTCACATTGAAGGACAGTGCTGACACAAAACAAATAGGTGTAAACCAACCACAATTATGCTGGAAATTACAAGAGGATTTCTAACCATCTGAGCAGTGAAATATTTCCTAATAGGAATAGGGGGCACAAAACCATGATGATTTTAATTCTAGAGTTTGATGAGTGTATGAATGGGATTAGAGTTTATATGTTTATCCTCCACGTTTAAGTCCTAGTTTAATGATTAAAGAAGTCCCCTCCTTCTTTCATTCTAGGTATTTAGCAGTTTACTGCCTAAATACAATAGAATTATGGTTCTTTGCTTTTAGCCCATTGTAACACTCAGTTGTCTACACAAGTTTTATCCCAACATTCAATATTTACTGAATAATAAACAACAGTTATATGTTTATATAAGAAAAAGATCACATGGAGTCTGTTCTTTCTTCACAGTGTGCTCTCACAATTTTCTCATACAGTTTTTCATATTACTTATCTTTAAGTTGCTCAGAAACACTGATGCTATTTGTGCAAGTACATACTGTGAGAAGATTTCACCACTTCTGTCCTATAAGCCTTTCTGTAGAATCTGTTCCAAATAGGTGCAGATGATATGCTTTCATAAAATCTTTAATTTATTCAAACTGGTTTATTATCCTCTCCGTTGTCTTTTAATCTCACATTTAAATTTACATTCAATGCCCTACTTACTTTCCACCCTCTCCCTTGTTGTCCAAACTCAAAATTGGTGGAAAGAAAGTTAAATTGTTTAGGGCCAAAATAAAGACATTTTTCAAATGCCAAGGAACGAGCAGGATTATTGCACTTTGATGTTAATACCATGTCTTTTGTAGTTTTCCTGTTTGTTTGTTTTCATCTTCCCCTATTGTCAACAGTGCACCGGATTTTCTAGGCAGTCTAACACAGAGCAGATGCTGATTAAAGGAAATGCGGTTTTGAGTGTGACATTTAAAAATATATCACTTGCTCTAGTCTAAATGCTATATTCCTAATGAGTTTTATTTTATTAACTGTTGTGTGAAAATACAATGATTTTATATTTAATTGAACCAGAAGTTTTTACAGCTAACTTGATGGACTGTGACTAGGCAGTTACGATTGACCAGAATGCTCCTGCTGTCTACCCTGAGGGCTGAAATTCAAGGTGTGGGCACACATGGCAATTCAGTCCCATGCATCCACATGGCTGGACCAGGGTGACTGCTTTGCTTCCTGACCCGTACTGACACTCCCCCTGCTACAGCTCCCTTGCTTTCTGAATTTTCTCCCTTTCCTTCCCTCCCGGTTTCATCAAAACCATTTAATACAAGCTCCAGAGGGCAGAGGTTGTCTATTTTTAGTTTAATATAAATGAATCTTAATTCCAACCAGAGACACTACCTCAGTGGGCATTTACTGTTCCTGCTCTATGTACTGTTTGCCTGTAGAGCCTTTTTTATACATGGAAAACATACATAGCCTAAAACACTGGTAGCCTGAACAGACATTGCAAATGAAAGTCAAGGAACATTGAGAGAAGTTACATGTGAGATAAAACTTAATAGTTGTAAAAAAAGATGTTTATGCATGATGATTTTTATGACACTGTGTAACATGTCTGTTTACTTTGGCTTAAAATCTATTCAGTAGTTTGGCCAAAAGACAGTTAATTTTACCTGAGGTGTAGGTGGAAGACATGAGGGTATGTTTCATTATGTTTTAATTTTTGGATTAAGCTCCCATACAACACAATGTTGGGCAGACTGTTCAGAGCTACATACTTCAAAGGAACTACTGGAACAGGCAACTTCAGGCCCAATCCTGGTATGACATAACTTAGTAAAACTGCTACTGAATTTGAGACGACCATGATCCGATACCCCCACCCGAAAAGGAGTGGCACCATTCAAACCTTTCCATAATGAAACTTGATATACTCTTCCCGCTGTCTTTTAAATTGTACTATGTAAAACAAGTAGTGACAAAGGGTTCTTTTCTTAGTACTATGACTTCAGTAAGATCTGCATTCATAAAGCAATGTGCAAACACAAATGAAGTAATTCAAAGGTTAAATTACTGAATTTCTAGGTGTACCCACCACGTTTATTGGAAAAGAAGGAAGCACAACCCCAACGTTACATATTATTTGCATCTCTGGTCAAGAATATTTGCAATAATGCACTCAGAATAATAAAAAGACATTCAAAATCCTTTTGACCTGTAAAATCTAAACTTCGTTTCATCTGACTTCCAAATCATTTCTCTAGTTAAATTATCTTTCCATTGTACAACAGTAGTAGCTCATAAATGATTTTCACCATTGCACACCAGATCAGGATGTCAGAGAAGACTGACCTTGAGGGATGGAAGTGCTCTGGTGAAGTAATATGCAAGGTACTTTCATATTGGGTATACAATAACTCTTGGCTACAAACTAGTATTGGGTTAGCATATCAAATAACTGGCTTGAGAATTCATTGCCTGGTAGACCTCATTAGTGGAAAGTAATTGTTACTTGACTTCAAAAAAAAAAAAAGAAAAAAGGCAAGAAACTAAATTTTTGTCTCCTTCTTAGCCCTTCATTATGCAGCAAATCTTGGACTACTTATTTTCAAAGGAAAACCTCAAGTAGCAATACGAAAATTATGTGTAATTGGTATTGAGGTAGAGAAAGCAATTCAGAAAGGGCCATATATTGCACAAAAACCCACAAAACCCACATGAGCTGGAAAGTTAAGTGGACCAGATGGTGGAAGTTCACAGAAAGATCTAACCACCAGGTCTATCATGGAGGGACAAAAAGTACTTGATTCAGGCTTATAGACCTCACTTGCACACTTGTGTGAGGACATTTGTAATTTCCCATTCCTTTTTCTTGAAGGTAAAACCCAAGCAGGCAGTGCACACACACCAACCTTTGGGAAGACCACTACAGTGCCTGACACCCCCTTGTCCTGAAAGGAGATTGCCTTTAAGACTCAGGTAAGATTCTCTCTTCACTGTCCCTCAGGATCCTCCAACCCCACCCTATTCCCACAGAATGCCGGCTTTCAAACCTCCCCAGAGCAGTTACTCTAGTTGCTGCTGATCTTCCTTAGTGACCTTCCCTAGTGGGACAGCAGCCATAGCACTGCAGGGCAGACAAAGAGACTGCGGGAAGGGATGGCATGTAATCTTAGCAATGTTTGTATCACCCACAATTAAGATCTGTGAAAACAGTAACAGTGTCCCACTGAGGACTCACACATCAGTACTAAGGACAACTCACTCAACATCTAACTTAAGTGTGCCCATGGTTGCCAACACAGGTAAAATCTTAGCAGCTGTCTCAGACTTCCTTCCTGCAGTATTTCACAATGCATCCTTCACCTAGTGACTCCACGTGCTATAGAAGAACCAACATAGATGGGTGAAGAATCTCAGAATTTCAGATTTGATGTGTTTAGCATGTTTTCAAGTTGTCTGCTTTCAGGTTATTTCACTGTCACACAAATAAACATTTATTGTGACTGATTGATGAGGCAGAGAGGAGGGCATGGCACAGATGTCCAATGAATTACATTTCCAGTCACATTTTCCTGGCATTGAAAGGAAAGATGTATCTCACTCCTGACACGCTGCTCATTTTGAAGCTTGGGGTTCACTGCTCTGTACTAATTCCTAGACTATGGTTGGATATTAGCAAGTGCTATGAGGTCAAGACTGTCTTAGGTGTGTAGCTGTATATCAAAAGGAAAACAAATGAAGACTGGTTCTCATTAAATTATTATCCATTATGCATCAACATACAACGAGCCATAGCAAGTTATAATTCATATGATTTTTGCCACAGCTGGCAGTTTATGGCTATCACAGGGCTTGGTCCTGACTTGTTCCGTCTTCCTATAGAAAGCAGATACAGCTTCTGTGAAGCATATTTTTTTGCATGACACCTTTTCTTTCTCTGGATCCAAAATACAATTATTATTAGCTTTTCCTGTATCCTTTGTGATCCTTGGGATCTCACCTCCTCAATACTATTGTCAAGATTCTCCTTCTAGTTGAACTCCCTGATAGGCACTTTAGCAGCTAATGTATGTGATTACAACTATTCCAACTGCTCCCAACTATACAATTACAGACGATCCAATTTTTCCTTGTCTGATGTCTCAGTTATCTGAAGTTCCCTGACAGGAATGGATGAGCACTACCAAAACCAAAACAAAAGAAAAACAAGAACAAAAAACATGGCACAATACCAAGCTACTTCAATGTAACAGAGTTAAAAAGACTAAAGATAAAATTTAAAAAATAGCAAATGTATAAAGTGAAAAATTTAAATCAAGGAGATAGTAATAATTCTGGGGACAAATCCTGCTGCTGAGTCAATGAAAAGGCTGATCTCATTTAGTTTAGATGTCTGCATTAGGAGAACAAAAATTTCTACCTACAATAAGTTAGAAGACAGAAGAAGCAATTACCCCACCAGTCCCTCTAGGTTTTTAAGATGTCCTAGTGACGCAGCGTTTTCTTAGTCCTTACCTGCAACAACAGAGGGACCAAGGTTTCTCAGCCTGGGATTTCTTTTAGTCAGGCATCTTTCATCTTGCTGGAGGGAAAGATGGTACATACAGACACCAAAGACATCCAGAAAGCTGGTTTTGATAAGGAAAAGGTTAAACAGTGTTGGATAAAAGTTGAAAAAACATGTTTCCTAGGATCCAAAGGAATAAATTTTCTATATTCATGCAATAATTTCCAAGTATGTAAGGAAGGATTTATACATGTATACCCTACACAAGGGCTATTTAAATGTCAGATGCATTTAAGATCTAGGTTGTGAATACAGTCTGCCCAGACTATGCTGAAGTCCCAGATGTGTGACAAACCCTGCATTCCTCTTTCATATACCTCACCTTTCTTCAGGCTTTTAGGGACCAAATATAGAGCAAGACCCAGCTGTACCAGTAGTGCATTTGGAGCAACAAATCATGTTTTCAGAGATACAGAGCCAAGAAGAAATGATTAACTTCCAGGCAAGTTCTCTAGCCTGGATATTTTCTTGGAAGCAGCCTTTCTCTTCCAAGACTCACCCTGGTTCACACACATATCCCTATTCTTAGTTTGTGTAAATAACTGTAGCTCTGTTGATGTCAAACAAACTACGTCAACTTAGACCAGCTGAGGATAAAATACAAGCTCTGTATGACATAAGTAGAGACAGACAGGAGGGGGGAAAAAAGGAAATACCCTTAACCACAAAACAATAAAAATACTGCAAAACATTGCATTTTATATCTAAGCTTGTAGCTAAATTAAATGACACCATACTTGATAACTTAAGAAACACCATGTGAATTTGCAGGGAAAGCAAGCAGCATAATTTTGTGCCAGTTTTATGCCAACAGTTCATAACACAGTTACACTAGGGGAAAGATGAAGCAAGACACTAATGGAAACTAAGGCTTATGCAACTGATATTTCTTTACAAATTGTTCCTTAGTTATTACAGCATAATCCTCATCAGTCCCTGGTTCCAGTTGTGCAAACACAATACATTACTTTAGGCTAATTTTCTGGCCATACATACATATTTTTTCATTCATCTTTTTGTGTGTCTCCAAAGCTTTTGATACTGCAGGCTAATTCCAACCAAATTTGCCAGAAAGAATTGACTCAAATGTATCAGAGGAGCACATATAAAGAATTAAAACAAATTTCATGGAAAGGGGTAAATACGGAAAAGAGACAAAATAAGGGCCCTGACTAAGGTAAAGATGACAGCTTTAGCAACTGCATTGTTAGATACCAGAGCATACACACTGAAGCTAGCCATAGATTTCACAAGCTCATTACTCATAGAACAGTTTCCTATTTTTTGTCCTCTTATCTAGCATGGATATCTTTTCCTGACTTACTTCACAGAAGTTCATAATACTTCAAAATTTTGGTAGCAAAGAGGAAATAAGACTCCAAAGCACAGCTCATGTTCAGACTCACATTGCAGACAGACCTTATCTTCCCAAAACACCATCTCCAGACTAGTAGGTGTGAACAACCTCAAACTTAATTGTTCAAAATCTAGATACAGCAGTCCAGAATGAGGATTTCTGCACTAACAACGCCAAATAGTTATATAGTTTGTTAGCTTTTGCTATTGTGAAAAAGATTTAACTGAGCCCCTGCTTAAACAAAAACAAAAATAATTTTGATGTCTTGTGGGAGAATGGGGCTGAAGTCCAGCTGTACCTGGAAGAAGACTGAGATGAAATGCCTTCACAAAAAGTTTTGGGAAAAAAGCTGAAATTTTCTCATTAGTTTATGCTGTTTCATGTGCAGACAACAACTCTTCACGTTTTGGTGTCCTTGTGCATGGGTTGGGATTCTCTCATGTTACAGCAATTCAATTCTTGTTTTCTTGTTGAAGATTAATAATAACAAGGGAATGTGTAAAATTCAGTGGTTGAGCACAGAGCAAAGACTTTGGATAAATTTTCTTCAAATCACAATGACAGAAAAAGGCAAGGTTATACGGTGGAAAAAAATAAACTCCATTGGATCCCCCAAAAACAGTGCAACATAACATATAGTAATATACAAAAAATGATACAGACTAAAACTAAAACGGGAAGGCTGAGAAAGTAGCATTTGTATTTCTTTACCATGGTTGAAGCACTGAAGAATCTATGACAGAAAGCAGAGCTAAGAATATACTTCGCTTTCCTCGAAACTGATCTTCTATTGTTTCTCTCAGTCCAGCTTCTGTGTATCACCTTGTGTTAATTTCTTCCTTGGCCATGGATTATCACTATCAAGGTAATACAAAAGCCAACACAAGTGAGTTTATTGTTTTCAATATTTTCATTTAAGCACTTTAATCAATATCTTCCAAGACAATTAAAGGACTCAAATTGTTTCCCAGAGGAATTTTTCCTTCAGAGCAGACCTCTTTTTTTTCTTTTACTTTGTATTTATTCTCCTATTTATTTTAACACTAGCAAAAAAGTTAACACCATTTCTCCAAATTCGTCCACTATTCTGATTCTTGTTTTATAAAGGAAATGAAATTTGTCATGCTGCTATACATCATTTGCACTGCAGTACAATGTCCCATCTGTGTGTCAAGTACAAAAGAAAAGCATTTTGTGAAAAATTGCTAAAGTAGTAATGATTTTTGTCCTCAACTCTTTGTTTTGCCTTTCAATAAAGAAGGCGACATGTGCCACAAATGATGTATTATTGTTTAAGTACAACCCTAGTAACACAGTGCATAACCAAAACCATGTTTCACAACAGAGAAACTATAGTTTACTGCCCCTATGGCTCTGATGAGAATATAATGTTCTACAGTTTATAAATGCTTCGAAGTCAACACATGATTTACTTCAGCTTGTTCATCCAATGAGCAGGAGGTCCAAAAATATATCAAGCTATTAGACAGCCCACTGGAAGCTTGGCGGAGGCTCCCAGTGATGGAAAGCATGCCATGGAAGCCTCTCTGTCAACCAGAGATGAGATAATTAGATCCAGGTAATACATCGGAGCCCCATCAGGGAACAGGACAGCATACATGTCATCTTTACGACTTTTTATCATCCTCCACAGCAACACTGGCCTGAGATAGTAAAAAGTGTGAAGGATTCATCAGTTTCGAGCAAAAGCACAGCAGCGGGATAATCAAGCTATCATCTCTCCATCATCCTCATTATCTGGAGACCTGTTGGTCTGTATAAATATCAAAACAAAACCAACAATATATTGAGGAGTTGTGCTAGTCAAACCCAGCTTTTGTTTTATGTTCCAGGGTAATATCACATAACTCTGTTGGGCTGGAATCTTGTAACATCAAAAAAAAAGCCTGAGTGTTCACATTTAAGTTATAAAACATCTACAAGGGGAATCCCTGTGCATTAACATAGCAGTCCCTTTGCAAGAGGAATGTAACTGAAAAATACCTATCCATACACAAGTACAAAAAAATGTGTTTCGGATAAGTTAGAAACCTAGAAGAAACTTATGCTTTCCTTAGATATGTGTACTCCTAAAAAAAAAATAAAAATTAAAAAAAAAAAAAAGGAGGGGGTATTTAGGAAAGCTGTGGTCAAAACTCAAAACTTTGAATACAGTAATACAGTGAGTGTATTCTAAAAAGGTCAAATTTTCTAATTTCCAGATTTTTATATCTGTGCTAGTACCTGTATTTGTAGAAAAAGTGTCCGGATAGTTTCAGTCATGAAGAATTTTATGTTAAAAAATATTATCTTGTATGTTCATATTGTTTATTGTTAACACCTAACTTCTTAGAAATTTTTGTACTTTTCACATGATATGTAAAATATTCTTGTGAGACCCCACCTGAAGAATTGTGTTTGACTCTGGGGCCCCCAGCATAAGAAAGATATGCATCTGATGAATTGGATCCAGAGGAGGGCAACAAAGATAATCAGAGGACTGGAGCACCTCTCCTATGAAGAGAGGCTGAGAGAGCTGAGGCTGTTTAGCCTAGAAAAGAGAAGGCTCCATGGAGATCTTATAGTAGCCTTCCAGTATTGTAAATGGTGCCTACAGGAATGATGGGGAAGAATTCTTGATATAGAATTATAGCAATAATTCTGTATAGCGATAGTACAAGGGGCAATGGTTTTCAACTAGAACAGGGCAGACTTAGATTAGATTTAAGGAAGAAATCCTTTACTGAGGACAGTGGGGCACTAGAATTGGTTGCCCAGAAAAGTTGTGTGTGCCCCATCCCTGGAAGTGTTCAAGGCCAAGTCAAATGGGGCATTGGGCAACCTGGTCTAGTGGAAGGTTTTCCTGCCCATGGCAGGGGCGTTGGAACTAGATGGTCTTTGAGGTCTCTTCCCACCCAAATCATTCTATGTTTGTGTGTTTATCTACTGCAAAGGTACCGATATCACTACATTTGTCAGTGCATTTGAATCTATTTTCACAGTACCTTGGTGCCTTAGTAGACATTGGGAATATTATTTTAATATGGGAATATTGAAAAACTTTATATATGGTACTATTCCTTTTCCCCCAAACACATAAAGAGACAAGAGACTTTTGGTCTGCTTTCTGTCCGGATAGCTGACATGTAGAAACATCTTTCTTCTCCTTTCTTCCATTCACACAGTGCACATAGGTAAGGACAAAAGGTTACAGGGAAAAAAAAAAAAAGAATCAGTTATCCTAAATGCAGAAACCTTCTGAAGCTCCACTAGTAATGATAGCACAGTCTCTCACTAGGGGAACTGATGGACTAATTCTATGTGCATTATTTACATATGCACTATCTTCCTATATTTTCTTGAACATATATTCTGTCAACACACCAGGAAAGGAAAACAGGAGGTGGCTCTTACATGTTAGGAACGGATTATCTGCATTTCATACTTCAGTCTTAAAAGCAATCTCAAAACTTTAAGCCTGGAAAAAACAGAATCCTCATGATCAAGTATATGGCTTAATCATGTAAAAGTTGGAATGAAATGCAAAATAAAGCTGTTGAAATAAATATGACTGAGATTCATGCCTCAGTGAACATTTACTGTCAAGGTACACACCCACCATTGATTGTAACTCTCTTCTGAGAAAATATGAACAAGTCCTTAAAGAAAAGACATTGAGAGAACCACCAATATGAAGTAGGTTCAAAAAAGAATCAGGAAAATCAGATTCCAGGCAGCACTACATCTTGTCATATAATATACCTCTGAATAAAACATCCTGAAATAGAATGTAGGAGAAAAAAAAATATTTTTTCCACCTGTCATCAAAGTAAAATTGATTTTTCTAATCTATCCTTTATGGGAATGACACTGAGTATCTTCATGGAGATCCAGGAACTTAAAAGAGAAGTTGTGGCAACCATTTTTGATGTCACCAAAGGTGAGTAAATTTAAGCTACTGAAAACACTAAAAGAGGAAATATACACATCTTATAAAAGAAGCACTAAGATTAAAAATGAAAAAGCAGGGCAGGCTAGATAAAATCAATATGAGTTTTCCCAGGGTGTTCTTTTAAAAACATTATTTTGTTTCTTCCTTGACCACAATATATACAGAAAACAGGCATTTCTATGATTCATAATCCCAAAATTTTTACCTCCATGAAGTTTTTCATGAAGACTCAGAAGCTGAATGGATTTAATACTAGAACATTTATAATGACAAATCACACATCTTTAGCATCACAGAGTTAGGGAAGCATTTAGGATTCACTACCTATAAATACTACTAAAGGCAAAACCATGAATTACTCTTATAGTTACAGAAAACAAATTTAAATTCTGCAGTAGTACTCATGAAAAAAGCTTTGCAATATAGCTCTTAGCAATCAGTGCTAACATGGATCTGGCTCTTGGACACTGGACAAATTACAGAAATGACACAATGAAGGCATGGAAAAAAATGTAGAATATATGCAGATAAAAATAATAGAAACAAAACTGTAGGCAAAACAGGACAAGCCTTAAGATTTAAAATCGGGCTTCATCTACCTCTAGCACTGGGAAAAGAATATAAAGATTATCTTTTTTCCTCCCTTTTTCTTTCTTCATTTGTTACTGTAATGTACAACATTTACCTCAAGATGTCTAAACTCAGGAAAAAGTCATCCCCATGGATAACATATATTTGCAGGCAAGACACAGCAAAAGGCTTTGTAAGAACTTCTCAGGAGCAACAGCCATGCAGAAAAGCAAGACATACACAGTAGAAGCTGACCATTCTTATGACTTAAATCAGAAAAGAGAGGTATCTAAGAATTTGCTACCAATGAAATCTGGAATGCATGCCAGCTTTTACACATGAAAAAAAAAAAAAAAAAGGCACAACAAAGGAAAAAATTGCAAGCTAAACTGAAATTGGGAGATTGCAATAAAACAGAATCAAGACTTGAGGCAACTGCATAATAAAAAGGGACTTATTTAGGACAAGAGGAGGGAAATAATTCCAGAAGGCACAGGAACAAATATACAAATTAAAGGAAGTAAAAGGATTTTAAGAACATACAGGGATTCAACATGTTAGTGAAGTGCATGATACATGAATGCTTAAAGCATGTTTGGATGAAATCTGTGTATCCAGAGACACAGAAAACTACACAGAATACTACAGAAAAGAGAGACACAGAATACTACAGAAAAGAAGCAGAACCCAACTGACAATTAGACCCTGCCCTTCTATTGAGGGTCATCATGACACCATAAAACAATTTATTTATATGATTTCAAGTTGAAGATAAAATAAAAATAATAAAAAAAAAGACAATAAAACACATACACACACACACACACACAAAATTAATCGAATTCACTCCCAGAATCTTCTTAATATTTTCTAATAACTAATTACTCACATGCAGCCTGACTTCCAGACTTCCATCTCAGGACACATTTTTTACAACTCTTTTATAAGCCAGCATGACTGAGCAGACAGACACAGTCCACCCTGTTGAACTGTGGTCCTAGATGGGATTTGCTGTCTTTACCCCCAATAAAAACTGATGTAATCAAAGGCTGAGAATCTTCTGAATGCCAGGGAGATTCTGAAATAAACTACCTCTTTATTTCAATGAGCTTGGCTACTACAGACCTACCATTTTACCCAGCAGAAGGAAGAGCGAAGGCTCTTCTGCCAGTGGGAGTAACTTGTTTTCACTCTGTACTCTCATAAAAGTTCAATAGCATTTGATTTTCTAATGACAGTTTAAGATGATATAAACACACACACATACAGAGCATTGTGGGCTTTATGTAATAACAAAATTAATTTATTCTTTAAAACAAAAAGACTATTTTTAAAAAAAATTAACTAGCTTAGTAAGTCTTCACATCATAACTTTAAAGCTTTTAAGAAACTTCTCATCATGCTTCACCCCACCAAATAAACAAATACAAAAAAAAAAAAAAACACCCGAAAGAACTGCCAAACAAAAGGAACCTTCACTCAATGTTGTAACATAAGTTCAGAAGGGCAGAGTGTTTTTTCTTAGGTATACACCACCTTCTGTGAAACTATCTCGGCTAAGCGTGAAAAACTGTGTCACTTATAAGTAACATAGGGGAAGAAAAAACAAACAAACAAACAAACAAACAAAAACAGTAAAATTACCAGAAATCATATTTTGCAAGTGGCAACGATTATGTTGTTGGCATCCTTTTGCAAAGAACAGTATAAAAACAAACAAACAAATAAAACAACAACAACAAAAAAACAACCTTTAAATGAAAAGTGAGCACGTAGAAATTAGAGCATTGTCATGTAGGATATCTGTGAATCAGGCTGCAAAAAATTAAGCAGATGAGTCTTACTGTCAATCACCAATGATCACAGAATCACAGAATCACAGAACTGTAGAGGTTGGAAGGGACCTTGAAAGATCATCGGGTCAAACCCCCCTGCCAAAGCAGGTTCCTCAGAGCAGGCTGCCCAGGTAGGCGTCCAGACAGGCCTTGAATATCTCCAGAGAAGGAGACTCCACAAACTCCCTAGGCAGCCTGTTCCAAGGCTCCATCACCCTCACGGTGAAGAAGTTCTTTTGCATGTTGGTGTGGAACTTCCTGTGTTCTAACTTGCAACCACTGCCCCTTGTCCCATCCCTACAAACCACTAAAAAGAGGTTGGCTACATCCTTCTGTCCCCCACCCCTCAGATATTTATATACACTGAGGAGATCCCCTCTCAGTCTTCCCTTCTCCAGGCTGAACAGACCCAGGTCTCTCAGCCTTTCTTCATAAGGAAGATGCTCCAGGCCCCATATCATCTTTGTGGCCCTCAGCTGGACATTTTTCCAGGAGATCCCAGTCTTTCTTGTACCGGGGAGCCCAGAACTGGACACAGTACTCCAGGTGAGGCCTAGCCAGGACAGAGTAGAGGAGGAGGATCACTTCCCTTGACCTGCTGGCCACACTCCTTTTAATGCACGCCAGGATCCCATTGGCCCTCTTGGCTGTGAGGGCACACTGCTGGCTCATGGTCAACCTGTCATCTACCAGGACCCCCAAGTACCTCTCCTCAGAGCTGCTCTCCAGCAGGTCGTCCCCCAGCCTGTACTGATACATACAATTGTTCCTTCCCACATGCAGGACTCTACACTTGCTCTTATTAAACCTCATTTGGTTTCTTCCTGCCCATCTCTCCAGCCTGTCCAGGTCTCGCTGAATGGCAGCACAGCCTTCTGGCATGTCAGCCACTCCTCCCAGCTTTGTGTCATCAGTGTACTTGCTGAGGGCAGACACTGTTCCCTCATCAAGGTCGTTGATGAAGATGTTGAACAAGACTGGACGCAGCAGTGACCCCTGGGGAACACCGCTAGTCACAGGTCTCCAGCCGAACTCTGTGCCACCGATCACCACCCTCTGAGCTCGGCAAGTCAGGCAGTTCTCAACCCACCTTACTGTCTACTCCTCTATCCCACGCTTCCTCAGCTTTACTAGTAGGATGTCATGACAGTATCAAAAGCCTTGCTAAAGTCAAGGTAGATGACATCCACCGCTCTCCCCCCATCTACCCAGCTGGTGATGCCATCATAGAAGGCAACGAGGTTGGTCGAGCATGACTTCCCCTTGGTGAATCCATGCTGACTACTCCTCATAACCTTCTTCTCTTCCAATTGCTTGGAGATGGCATCCAGAACAAGCTGCTCCAATACCTTTCCAGGGACAGAGATGAGACTGACTGGCCTGTAGTTTCCCGGATCCTCCTTCCTGCCTTTCTTGAAGACTGGAGTGACATTGGCTATCCTCCAGTCTTCAGGCACCTCACCCGTTCTCCAGGACCTTTCAAAGATGATAGAGAGTGGTTCAGCGATCACATCTGCCAGCTCCCATAGCACACGTGGATGCATCCCATTGGAACCCATGGATTTGTGTGCGTTGAGCCCACTCAGACACTCCTGAATCACTCCCACGTCCACCAGGGGGGAGCTCTCCATTTCCCAGAACCTTTGTCCTATTGTCAGGGGCGAGGAGTCCTGGGGGAGTGTCCTTGGAGCAAAGACTGAAGCAAAGAAATCATTCAGTATCTCTGCCTTCTCAGCGTCTCCTGTGACCAGGAGACCCCACTCATTCAGCAAGGGACCCACATTATCCCTAGTCTTCCTCTTGCTGTTTACATACTTGAAAAAGCCCTTCTTATTATCCTTTATGTCTTTCGCAAGCCTCATCTCTAGGTGGGTTTTAGCCTTCCTTGTCACGTCCCTGCAGGCCCTGACAACACTTCTATACTCCTCCCAAGAGGACAGGCTTTTTTTCCACATTTCATAGACCATCCTCTTTCTTTTGATCTTATTGATGAGCTCCTTGCTCATCCACATGGTTTCCTGCCCCCCTTCCCTGATTTCCTATTCATCTGGATGCACCGATCCTGAGCATGGAAGAACTGCTGCTTAAATGTAGCCCAGCTCTCACAAGCACCCTTGCCTTCTAGCAGCCTATCCCATGAGATACACCCAAGCAGGTCCTGGAAGAGGTCAAAGTTGGCTCTTCGGAAGTCCAGGGTAGCAATCCTGCTTTTAGCCTTATTTCCTTTGCCTAGTTCCATCTGGAACTCCACCATCTCATGGTCACTGCATCTCAAGCTGCCCCCAACCTTCACATCCCTAACAAGGCCATCCCTGTTGGTAAGAACAAGGTCTAGAAGCACCCCACGCCTCGTCGGCTCCTCCACCACCTGCGTCAGAAAATTGTCCTCAACGCATTGTAGGAACCGTTTGGACTGCTCGTGCCTGGCCGAGTTGCTTACCCAGCAGATGTCTGGGTAATTGAAGTCCCCCATGAGGACCAGCGCTCGTAATCGTGAAGCTACTAGCAGCTGCTTGTAGAAGGCCTCATTGACTTCCTCCTCCTGATCCGGAGACCTGTAGTAGACTCCCACCACCATGTCTCCATACCAGCCCACCCCTTAATTCTTACCCACAAGCTCTCCACTTGTCCTTCACAATATGATGTGTAATATCACTATAGGAATCTATATTAATATTACCTGTTGTGTGCTGAACTAATAATGACAAAAAATAAAGTCAATTTATCTGCTAAATAGTACAAAAGACTTCCCCAAAATAACAGATTTATTTTTTTTAAAGAATAGTGATGGTAGAAAAAATCAAACAAATTAGGGGATCACGTTTAAGCAATAATCTTTTACTGATGACAACTGGATCTCACAATATATACTATATAAATTTCATACAAGTTACCTTCAAGCATTCAGTAGATCATCTTAATTTAACAACAATTTCCAAAAATCATAGAATGAATTTTATTTTCCACTAATTAATATGTATGCACTTTTTGAAGTGGAGTATAGAGAATGAAGGCAGAGCTTCCCACAAAGGTGGAGAAAACTCATTCTAGAATAATAATTTATTACCTTTGTCTTTGTTGATGTAATAATGTTTAATAGTACGTGTACTTTTACACTGACATCTTATAATGAGAGGATCAAATCAGCTCAATAAAGCTGGGAGACTAGCAGAAGTGTCTGTGCTTGTCCATAACTATTACATCTTAGACTTTTCACGAGTGAGAGTGTGAAGGAATATTCCTGAAAAGGAATGCAAATTTGCCATAAGGGAAAACATCAGAAAATTGAAAAAGCTATACGAGTTCAAACACCTATGAGTGTAAAAAGTAAAACTTAAATCAGGGAGGTATCAACACTTTATATTTCAATGTGGTTCAGAAGAATAGAACCAGAAAACAAATCACATACATATATAAAGTGTCTTAAACAGACGTTTTTATCAAAAACTGTATGGATTATTACAAGACAGTTATTATATTTGTGAAGCATTTGTTAAGTGCTCACATAAAATGCAGATTATGCATTTGATTACTTAGCCACAATTCTCTGAACTCTCTCCAAAACCCTAACAACATCTTGTAGATGGCATACTCTTTATGACACAGCTGAAAAGAGGTAATAAATAATATGGCAAGATGGAAAGTACTGCGAAGTTAAAACTGAGTCTCTGGATTGTGTCATGTATTTTCTTGCATTTCCTAAAGTATATGCCATTGGATGCAATGGCATATTGGTGTTCTTACACCCCCGAATCTTCTGGTACTAACCATTAGTGAAGATA
This sequence comes from Anas acuta, assembly GCF_963932015.1. Classification (NCBI taxonomy): domain Eukaryota; kingdom Metazoa; phylum Chordata; class Aves; order Anseriformes; family Anatidae; genus Anas; species Anas acuta. The sequence continues at coordinate 68,495,376 of NC_088980.1, forward strand.
GGCTACCAAACTGATGGTCTTAAGGTCTGACCTACTCATAAGCCTGTTATTTTTGCATATGCCAAACCACCTCCAAAGACAGACCACTTCCTCTAAATATAAATCTCTTCAGCCCAAAAATATGTTGCCAACTCCCTCCTCCTAACAGTAAGTCTGTTTTTTAGCTGAACTAGCAGAGACCTATTGTGATTGTTGTCTCTGTCACAGAACTTCACTGAAATTGCATCTTGCCAAAAGACAAGACACTCTTTATCAATATTCACTAATAATTGTAATGTTTAAGCTCCACATTCAAAGTACTTTACACAGGCTACATAGCTTTGCCAATATTTCCCAATACCATCATAATTTTGCACGTGGCAAAAAACAGTTGGAGAAAGTAAGCTATTTGCTTATTATCGGAGAGCTGAATTCTGGATCAGAGACAATGCACAAGTTCCCACTTTTGAATGATGGGAAGCATTTGCTCACATTCAGTAGTTTGACAGACAAAGTGTTACAGTGCATCCCAGATGTGGTCTGCTGCTGGCTACAAATAAGTGGCAGTGACTCATTGTAAACTTTGAATTCAGACATCCTTGGCAAAAAGAAACAGGCGTATGAGTGTTTTCACAAAAAGATCAAGCACCCTGTTGACAAATGCTCTGTAGCAAAGATGGCCTCTGGGTGGCCCAGCCACCCACTACACTAATGCATCAGGGACGATTTCACTTTGCAGACACAGGATCATGCCAGCATGCAAAGGAAGGAGACTATTACCTCTTCATGAGCTCTCACATTGTGGTCACCTCACAATCCTTCAAACAGATGTGAAGAGAAAGCTGTCAAAAACAGTAGTGTACTATTGCTGTAAGTCTGCTAATTCCCTATGAACTGTTTAATTATATGAACAGCTCAGGATACTAATAAACATTTCCCATCATGATGATGCAGTTATAAATGTAATTATGAAAACAACATGAATAATTTCATGAACTACCATATTTCAAACTGTCTAGTTCTCTCCACTCCCACTGTTGGCAACATACTATGGGGCTGCCCAGCACTTCTGGCAATTAGGCCACATACATGTATATATGACATGTTTGGACTTAAAAGCAGAATCCTGCAAACCTGAATCAACTAGAAACTAACTTTGATGTCAGTTGTAATTTTGTCAGAATTAGGACTGCAGTATTTAAGCCACTGTGTGGCTTTTTCTGAACAGAAATGCTTGAAATATTTGATTTTGAATTTGTGAATCCACTACCCAAATGGCAGGAAGTAAATCTGCCAGTGGCCCTATACACACAGTGTCAATAACTATCCATTCTTTCTTTCTGCTTCTCGCTATTTGTAATCCAGTGGTACTTGGCAGGCTACAAAAGGGAGAGTAGCCGCATCAGCTATGTGCTTTAAAAATAAAAGAAAAAGAGAGGCTGGGTCTCAGACAATACATAATCTAGGATTATGGAAGGAAAAGACAGGAGGTGAGAGGTTATATAAACAAAATATAAAAAAGAGTAAAAAAAAAAAAAAAGTCCTGGGTTAGAGATGTTTTCAACAGTACCAGTGAAATCAGATTTTAAAAACTGCCTCCCTTTTGCTTCCTTGTCCTGGTACACAAACCAGTATGTTCCTGCTCCTCCTTTCTCCCCACCTGTCTACCCTCTCCTCTTTTTAGTCATTGTTGATTTCAGCTTCACAGTAGATGACACGAGTGAAGGCAAGCAGAAGCCCACCAGAGCAAGTGGTTTTAAATGATAGTTATGACTCAGTGCTAACCACAGATTGACTACTGACATTGTGTAGGGTGATGTGGGCAGTCCTCAGGCTGTCATCTGTGCATGTTGTTTGTTCACCACACTAAAACCCTCAGGATATATCAATGCTGAAAAAGAAAAGAAAGGAAAAGAAACAAAGGCAAAGGAGGGAAGGGGAGGGAAGGGGAGGGCAGGAGAAGGGAGGGGAGAGGAGTGGAGCGGAGCGGAGCACAGCAGAGCAGAGCAGAGAAGAGAAGAGAAGAGGAGAAGAAGAACCCTCAGCTTAAATCCACCCCCCAGCATGCTCCTACATATAACGATGTGTCCAGCGTGTTGTTAGCCATGTAAATGCAACTGTCATCATACACAACAGCAGTAAAGGACATTTGGGGTCTAATTCAGGTGCCAAGGAGCCCAGCTGTACAATTTACCAGGTGTTTTTAAATCTTATGAACACTGCACTTACAAGTAACATAATGTCAGAACAATCTCACCAACTACTGTTTCTATTTACAATTGATGGAGTTTTGCTGAGCTAAAAAACGGAGTGTCATTACTTTATTAGTTTTAAGTATTGCATTTTCATGTGCACATGCTACAGCAATTAATTAAAATTAAGAAGTTTAAGTAAATATATTATGCAGATGAAAAAGAAAATCCATGAGAAAAAAAAAAAAAAAGAAAGAAAAAAAGAAGAAGAATGGGTAGCATACTGTGCTTGGCTCTATCACTATGAATTGTATAAAGATATTAACACAAATTTTTATTCAGAGATCCCACAAGGGAAGTACACAGAAGCTGGCTTTTTAAATAAGAACTATATTAAGCTCATGAACATCTTTAAATCCCTTTTTATATTTATATCCAATACAATGACAATTTTCTGAGTTACGAATGACCTTAAAACAGGAAGCCTGAATTACACATATAGCTGGGGGATAATATTCAGATGAATCTTAAAGGAGCATGAACTTATGACTAAATTAAAATAAACACATCATTAAATGTATGAAAACATTCTATTTCATCGAAGTACAACTTTTCTTGAAGGCAGATTTGGCTTGGAGCAGAAGAAAAAAAAAGAAAAAAAATAGAGAAAAGAACTGTAATTGTATTTTTTAATGAAATATATGATTTCAGAATCATGTCAGAGAGTTTGTAATATATGAGTGTGACTTATACTTCTTATAGCTACACATGTGTCGATTAGCCTTACCATTATATATCTTATTCTTATTTTTATGATTCCTAACCATATGTAAAGTTTCACAGCACGGCAGAAGCTGTCAATAGATCTCACCTTGATAGTCCACTACTAGTTTTTTGCCCTGTTTTAAGACTATAAAATGTTTTTAAAGAAAGTTAGGCTATGATTAAGTGGAAGGGAAGCAACAATTAAAAGTCTATCATTCCCATGTGCTTTCTGCTCTTGTGTAACAAATAAAGAATTTATGTGTGTGATTCTCAGTTTTATGTTAGTGAAACTGCAATGATTCCAGTGGAGTTATTTTGAGTTACAACCACAGTGAAAGGAGAATCAGGACCAATTGCACTAAATAAACTTAATACACAATACACAGTCCCACTAGATTCAGCTTTAAAGAGAAACAACACAAAACAAAACAAAAAAAAAACAAAGTGAACATCCACAAGAGTTTTGCAATAACATTTAGCAAACAAATTTTATTCTGAATTTCTACTTTTCCTTGACATTCAATAAAAACTCTACTGAAAAACTCAAAGCATACACAGAAAAGATGTATGGTATCTTAGCCTCATAAGGGCAACCGGGAAGTCAAACTTTGCAATGTATAGATGACTGCATACAGGATCAAAGAAAACACAGAAATGTTTCTTGCTTAAACAATAGAACCAAGCAGATTTACAAATTGGTATTTAATATGTAGCTAAAAATAAAGGCCTGTATCCAGAAAAAGGAAATTTAACTGCTCAAAAGATATTGAGCTCACAGAGTTTGTTTTTAAGCTGAAGTTATCAGCCAATGACATGTGATCCCATGGAAGGACCTTTCTTGAAAAGTTGGATCCAATCAGATTGTTTCCCTGAAAAATCCAGAGATAGAGTATCTGAATTCAAGCAGCCTAAGCTTATTCCCAACATTTGTAAACAGCTTGAAGCATTTGGATAAATCTAGTTCTATGCAATCATCATCAAAATTGCAATGGCAAAAATTTGGCTGGCTGAACATAATGCCTCAGGTATGAGCCCTTTTTCTTCTCCAAGCTGTGATCCCCTTCTTGTTTAATTTAAATGAGCAGTCAGAATAAATATGAAAAATATTTTGTGGCTGAATGCAGAAAATATTGAACACTAAATATAATAGATATGTTGTCTAGATTCTTCTGAGTAGCTCTCCAGGTTTCATTGCAGCTTTTGAATGCATAGTCCACAGTGTGGAAATGCTGAAGTTTACTATGCTTTTATAGAAGCTCCTTGTCACCTTCTGCTGAACAAATTCTGGAAAACAACATTCTTGAACATTTCCCTAGTCTCACAATAAAATCAGTAAATAAATAAATATAGGTAAATTTGCATTATAGGTAAGCACGACCCTTTATATAACATTCCCACCAATATTTTGGTATGCATCCCTCTTAGGAATACTTTTAAAAGTGAAAGAGTTTGGTATATATATACAAATATGTTCACACAAAAATTTGCCCATGGTATGACTGGCCTAAAACCTGTTTGCAAAAGTCCTTAAGTAATCTGGGGGAAAGTAACAATGCCTCACGAGCAAGGTGATCTATCAAAAACTGCAAACAAATAAGTAGATGAAGACACACTCAAAAGAGTTTGCAAAACAATTGCAGGCTTTAATACATGTTTCCATGCAGGTTTTCTAACCAATTTCAAGCTAAGATTCATTTCAAACCACTCCTTCTCCCTCCAAAACAAAAAATGGGGTAAATTCACCAGATGCATTATTTACCACATCTGTCACCTTGCTGTCAACTCCTAACACTTTTCTTTCCCCACTGCTATCAAAAAGTTCAAAAGGGGAAGATCATCTGATTTTTCTTGACAATCCTTTTTCTATTTCCCAATCTGCAAGCATATATATTTGACATATTTAGCTCTGGCTGGTTTGTTTCGAGTTTGATACTTTTCAGAGGTTTACTGTATGTGTGTTACCATATATGTCTCAATATGTATTTAAAAAAAAAAGGGGGGAAAGAAAGAAAGGGGAAAAAATCATTCTGTTTCAAATAATGAGCATGTGCACCTTTTTGCCTCGGGCCTTTATACACAATTTAGCCAGAAAGCCAGGGCAGATCATGATTTAGCATTTGACATCTCTTGCCTTCAGGCCAGGGGAGACTAATACAGATTTCTGACTCTGAGCACACCATGGAAAAAAAAAGTGTGAGAGAGAGGCCTTTTATTGACTAAATGATAAAGAGGTTTGTAATGATAAATAACAGTCATTTTATTGTGGAATTCCCCAGAAAAGATGCATTCTGCAGTGTCTGAAGAAGCCTAAAAGCCGAAGCTGTTTCCCTGTGGATCCAAACCTGTTAAGCTCCAATCTTTCTGGGCAGAAATAGAGGTCGCAAATTGCATAGGACCTGCACTATTAAAACTGTATAAGCATGATACATAATCACTGCTGCATCCAGGACAGTTAGCACTAAGAGGATTAGCTGAAGGCTGCTTCTGGTTCTCTCTCCCCCAGCCTGCATCTAAAACAAGCCTGGTGCAAACCCAGCCTGCTTGAGAATTTTCTGCCAGCTTTGATCGATAGTTTAATTGTAAACTTTGGGAGCAATAATGGATAATTCAGCTTGAACCGTCCATTATAAGCACTGCTGCTGAGGATGCAGCCTTCAAAATTAAACAAGAGTTGTGTAATATTATTACATTTGTACCGCTCACCTACAGTTAAATTCCATTTACAAATACTGTCTTGACAATGTATGGAGTTCAATAAACATAGGCCCAGGTGGGTTGAGTGTGAAAAGGAAAGAGGAAAGAAGTTGAAGACAATTATTTGCCATCTATTCTGGAAATATTTTTATTTTGACTTCACATATTAAAACACACAGAAATGGTAATAGAGAGACAAGGCAGAGACAGTTTCGAGGACAGAGCTTAGCTGTGGTTACTGTGTTGACTGCCGCAATGTGATGGCAATGTACTTAAATTCCTTCAAATGAGGTAGCTCTGGATAGATCCTGGAATGACAGTATTGCTGGGAAAATAGTCTGGAGAAGTGGTAAATATGCATTGCTCAGACCACATTGCCCATGTAGACATAACCAAATTTGTTTTAGTACCTCAACCAGTCCATTGATCTAGACTGGATAAAGCTGTGCTAGTCATTTTCTATAACACAAGAAGGCAAAACAGCATTCTGTCATTTAAAAATACATACATAATAGTAATAATAATAATAAAAACACCCTGCCTTGGAAGATGAATAGACAAAATGGACAGGAATTTAGCTATCAAGCTTTCTGGCAGTATTATATATGCAGACTTCTTCATGCCCAGCTAGTATACAGCTAAACGCAGAATATTCTCACTGCCTTTCTTACCACATGGCTAAGACACTGGACAGAAAACTATCTAACATGCAAAAAATAGCAAAAAAATAAATAAATTTAAAAAAAGGCTTATGTTTGTTTGGAAGTCTAAAGCTCCACTTGAAAAATGAACCGAAGAGAAAAAATATAGCAGTTCAGTAGGTAGGATCTTCAGGCCAGGAAGTTACTGAGCTTGGCATATGAAGCCAAATAGCATTAATTCTGCAACAGCACAGCACTGGCTTTGTGACCAAGCCATTCCTGCACAATGGCTCTAATTTTCATGTCTTCAGAAGTCTTCAAGGAAATCTTCATCACATTCCACTCCTTTTCCTTTTACAGAAAAGATATATTTGTTCCATCTGTAATAACTTTACAAAATGATGCAGATGTTGGCATCATAAAGGAACTGCAGGTTTTCAGCCTTTTACTGTGGTTTTCTCTTTTGGAAGAATTAAGTAAATTAAGGTTTTCTTTGCTGATCATCAGTTTATAATGCTACCAGCTCCAACAGAGAACTGTGCAAACACAAAGTTACATCAGCAAAGAATCCTAGGTGGCAAAACAGACCAGAGTTTGCAAATGTGAACTGCATTGCAGGGAATATAGGAACTACCTATGGATCTAATGGTGTATGCTCAAAGATAATCAAAACTGATATCAACTGATATCATCAGTACTCTATGATATCTGATATCAACTGATATCATAAGTTCAGGACTCTAAGGTCAGGTATTTTAGGATGGACAAAAAGCAGAATCTGTAAGTAACCCATAATTTGCACTTTGCATTCACATGCAAATCTCAAGTACAAGCACACACTTCCCCAAAGGAAGGATTACAGGCTAGGACCTGTAATACAGTCCAGAATTTGCCATTCTGTTGGATTCTTCATGTTTTGTAGGCTACCTCTCTAAATTTCATGCATTGTTGTAATCAATAATGTACTAATCAACGTAAGTTTATCAGTGCTATACTCTGTAAGCTATTTAGAGCTATCTATCTCAACCTTAGAGTTGAGACAGTTTTGCATTGAGAAGTATGGATCTGAGTCCTGGTGCTCTCTCTCTCTATAGGAAAAAAAAAAAAAAAAAAAAAGCAGTATCTTAACCCTTCAAAGTTTTTGCTAAAGACCTCCTGCTAGACTGTGGAAAAGTTTCCATATCCCTGTGTTTCAGTCAACTTTTTGTCAGCACAGCATACACAACAATTTTGTGTGTCTAGCACAGCAGTTGTGATAATAAGCAACATTAAAAATTGCACTTTGATGTGCAGTTCAGTTTAATTTGAAATAATGAAAACATCCCATGTGAAATGACATGCCTGTGATAAATTCCTACCTTCTACCAGTTTCTTGCTTCAACTTCCACAGGTGGTTTAACCTTCACATTTCCATCTCAACTTATTTTGCACTAAGCATTCAAATACAAACTGTGATTTGCACCAAGCTAATAATACATTGGTTTATAACTGGTTAACCAAAACTTGGATTCATTTAAGAGTACTATTTGTTTTTTCCATTGTGGTGGTTTTACTCAGGTGGGCAGCCGAGCTCCACCACAACTGCTCTCTCACTCCCCCTCTCCTCAAAGAGAAAGGGGGAGAAAATACAACACAGAGAACTCGAGGTTTCAGATGAGAAAGGCTTAATTAAAGGGAAAGGGAATGGGGGGAAAAAGAAACAAAAGAAACAATAAGTCCGTGCTGAAGCACAGAGAGAGGGAAAAAAAATTATTCTCTACTTCCCATCAAGGAACAATGTTTGGCCACGTCCTGGGAAACAGGGCCTCAAAACGCGCAGTGGTTGTTCAGGAGGAACAGCCCCCTCCCCCATTAGAGCCCCCCCTTTTATTGCTGAGTGTGACATCAGGTGTTATGAATATCCCTTTGGTTGGTTTAGGTCAGCTGCCCTGGCAATGTTCCCTCCCCATCACTTGCCCACCCCCAGCCTGCTGGCTATTGGGGGCTTGGAAGGAGTCCTGATGCTGTGCCAGCACTATGCAGCAATAGACACAACACTGGAGTGATATCAGTGCTGTTCCAGCTACAAGTGCAGAGCACAGCACTGTGTGGGCTGCTGCAGAGAAAAGGTGACTCCAGCGCAGACAGACCCAACACATCCATTTAGACATTTTTTTTGCCACACCTTTAACCTAATCAAAAAAAATTTAAGACAATGTGACATAGTTATTTATCAACAAGTGCAAGACAGCTTACGAGCAATTCCACTTGGCAAAGAATGCTTCACAGTTAAAATTGTAAATGTACTGAGTTTGATGACATACAGCTGTTTAGCAGAACACTGCAGCTGCATAATAAATAGAATTAAAGCCAAGAGAGTCCAAAGTGTTTTCCACTTTTGTGGGTCCTTCACACAAAAAGAAATTAAAGCAGAACTCTTTGTGAGAAAATAAGGTGGAAGTTCTGCTTGGCCTAGTTACCATGGTGACTGACACAGTTCAATCTATTAAATTGTGTCCTGTGGTCATAAGCCATCAACCTGTGCTCAGCAAACAAGGATAAGTAGTTAGCATCCCTCAAAATGGATATAATGTTATCCCATTTAGCGATTTAGTAAATGCTGGAGATTTCCTCCTCCCCTTCCCAAGAAACAGATTCAGGACAATGCGTAATGTTTGAAGGGCAAAAGGTAAGCTATGTAATAAGTTAAGTCCTTTCGGTCATTTAAGTATCAGAATAGTTCATTTTTTAGGATTCTTCAGCTTTGCTTAGAACAGAACATAACCAACATAAGCCAAAAGAAAGATCATGATTCACTTTTTTCTACTTCTTGAGGGCAGCCATCACCTTCAGGACTGTCCCCTCCCCTTTCCTCTTCTATTTTTCCTGGTTTACAAAATTCCTGCAATTTACCTTTATCAGAAAGCTCAACTGAGTTGTAATAAAAAGACACACAAAACCAATCTGACAAATTTAAGCACAGATAAGTATTCAGTGCATATAGGCTCATTCCATATAGGAGAAAACCTATCATCACCCAAATGCTATTTGGGTGATAATAGCACTCAATAGCACTCAATAGCATTTTTACTCAAGACTAATTTCATCTCAATAAATCTGATAAGAGATTTAAAGAAATACACATTTTTGGTAGAGATATAGTATTCATGTGGGCACCCAGCCATCACTTTCAGAAAATAAATAAATAAATAAATAACAATTTTCTGCAAGCTCTTTAGTTTTTTGTTTGTAGAAAAACTTCTTGGCAGATGCTGGTTAATTGATATGCACACTTCCAAGGTCACTTTTTACAGTGAAATAAATATTTCTTTCTATTCCCTTTCTAAATCCCTGTGTTTCCCACATGCTGGTATCTATGAGAACAGGACTGTGTTTGAAGCATGGGGTCACACACAAATTTTCTCCAGCACACATCTTTCCTTGAAAAAGCTTTTTCTTAGCTAGACAGCAGTTCACTTTGACAGCACGTACACATGGAAGAATGAACACCTTGGGAAAATAAAAAAAAAGAGTTGCAGAAATCTGGCTCAAAGAACAGATTCTGGTTTGGAAAGAGCCTCACTTGCTGGTAACAAGGTTTATAACCACAAGAAAACCATCACTAAAAAATATTAGCCTTGTGATTCACTATTTTGGAGGATCTTGTTCCATAGCCCCCAGCTCTGGCTGAGCTCCACTGTCTTTATAAACCCATGATAAAACTCCGCTTGATTTTAACAGCATGAGGTATAGTTATACTGTCTGCTTTTAAACCCCCTCCCAGAGTGCCATTATATCCAGATCAGATATACACACAATCAGCTGGATTTACGTGGTTACTTACTGTCCTTCAAAGTTTCGTAGCTTTGTTAGAAGAGGCTCATCTTTGGCTCTGGCTTCTCCAGCGCTCCTGCTTCCAATCACTTGGTGGTGCTACAGGAGAAGCAGAAGGGGGCCACTCCTTGGGATGAGGAGCTCGTTTTCTGGAAATTATTAATGAAAAGGATAATCTAGAAATATATTTAGGCCAATCATACAGAAGTGCTGAGAGACAACTGACCAAACACTTTACTCACAACCCAGAGCTACATACCACCTCCATCATTTTTAGCATCAGTTCAAGTACAAAAGAATAACTGTATAAAAGCCATGAAGAGGCCTTTAAATATCTGCCTTTAAAAGTGAAATGGGCTGTAACTTTGAGATTCAAGCATTTACTGCCATCTTACCCCAGAAAAAGGCAGGCAGATCAATTCAGTTTTGTGTTGATGCACATTAAACGAGATAATCCATACCGTGAAGATCTTCAAGTTACACGACAAAAGAAGGTGGATTGTAGAAGAAACAAACATCCTGGTAAACAAAAAATTTACATTTAACATCAGCTCCAAGAAGGGAGGTAGATCACTGCCACAGTTCTGCCAGACCTTTCTCAGAAATTTATAAAAGACTCGTTAGTAGAGGCAGCAATGAAACGTGTTTAAAAGTTCTGAGACAGGGCTTTGCCACATCTTTACCAGGTCTTCTCAGTCACTTAAGAGAAGTCCTACAGAAATCAACCATCAAGGAGCATTTACATACATTTTGAAAAATTTTGAAGAGATAAAGAGGCAGTTAAATAACTTACAGTGGAATTACATGGAATAAATCAAAACCATACAGATAGGCTGTCTTTTGTTACATAGCATGTGTTGGTAAATTGTTTTCCATTGAAAAGTCTCTAAGATACTAGTTTTGGTACAGCTGATGTTCAAGTCTTGATTAAATCACAGTAGGGAAAAATTCACAGCAGATTCTCCCTCTTGACATTTACCTCTCTGATTAAGCACTAAACAGTAAAGTGAATCTTAGGAAAGCGAGAAGACTGTTGTGCTAACACATATGTGGGAGTCAGTATCCCAGTCTGAATGCTGAAACCTGCTGTATGCACACATCCACACTAAGGCCAATTTTCTTTGCATAATGCTTTTATGAAGATCAGTAACTGAAAGAAACAAATGTTGCTCTAAGCTCTGGCAATGCCTAGTCAAAAATCCTTTAGCAAAGAACTACTCACAAAAAACAGACAATAACTCCCTCATGCTGACATCCACTTCCAGTCCTTACTGTAGTGGCAATTCACCTTCACAACTCTAAACATATTTCCACCTGTGGGCTGCCAAAAACTACCATTTACTTTTGAGCAAAAATGAACCGACTTTAGAGCACAATAGAACTGTTTTCTTCCCTTTCTGTGTGGGTGTTTCTTTACTTGAAAGAAAGCTAGTGTATAAAACACAAGGAAAGTATCTTTGATGTTTATGTGCCATTTTTAAATAAAGGCTCCCTCTCACATACTCAGAATTTTACCAAGAAGCAACAATTACAGGATTATCTGTTACTTCAAACATGAATTCTTTGGATGATGTTCTTTGCCTTACTTTGTCACGTTAATAATTATGTTTTAAGCGGTTATGTTTTTTGTATATATAAACTGTAGTTCGGCATTAAATGTGCAATCACAGAATTGCTCACCAAAAGGGAAGTTCACTTTCTGTCCTGTTATAACAAGTTTTAGCATGTATCCGATTAATGTAAAAATATTTCTTAAGTTCCTTTTCAGGAAGAAAGAGAGTAGACACAAGTGATGAATCTCTCAGTGAGGTTTTGGTTTTGGCTTTCTCAAAGACCTGATGAAGTAAGCATGTTTACTCCTCCATAAAAATTTCCATTTGGAATTTGGAAAAGCTGTTTTCAAGGCATTCGGAAAACCATACAAGCACAAAGTAATTCTTATCAGGAAAACCACCAGCCTTTATTAGCATTCATGCCTTGATCAAAAAGATATGTATTTTTATCCATATATCTAACTGCAGCCTAACCATAGCTCAGAATCAAGGCATCTGGAGGCTGTCAGAAAAGCTGGCAGTGCTGGGGGATGGAACTATGGCTGGCGGTGATCTGTACAAAGGCACAGCACAGGCAGCCTGCATGGCTGGAGCTGAACGGTACAGTAAAAGGCTCAAGTTGCCTTTGAGGTGCCCTATATATACATTGGGATAATGACATGCTCTAAGCCCAGGACTCTAGAAAAAAGCTGCATTCCTGTCATGTAACACAGAAGAAACTGGCCATTTATGTGATTTCATTGAAAGAGGGGCACATAAATCCAAATATCTATAAATAAGACTGAAGTCCAAAGGCTGCAAAGGTACTTTGTCAACCCAGTCTTCTTTTGCTCACCTTGGTAAGTTGGTCACTGTATCTTTCAAATAATTTTGCTGTTAGAACAAACACACACATGGCTTCAAATGAAAATTTGAATATTTATGAATATGGGGGTGGAGCAGGAGTAATTGAACATGTTAAACAATACATTTTTCCCCCTGTGATAGAGATATTTCAGAAATGTCAGGAGTTCCACTGTCTGAAATGCAAAAGGCATTTGCTTCAACATTCTCTAAAGAAAGCTGCTCTTCCCAGAAGGACAGCTTTCATTTTAAAATGAAATAAACAAATACATGAATAAATAAATAAATAAATATATAAATTAGATAAACTTACAACCAAAATGGGACAACTCAGTATTTGTTGGGTATAGCACACTGGTTCACTGGAAACTTTTTTTTTATAAGAGAACTGAAAGCATTCTCCGCTGCTTCAACCCATGAAAAACAAAATATCCTTTATTCACAGCAACAGTCGTAACACCTGTGCAAGGCACAGAAATAGTATTGTTCTCTCTTCTTGAGGAAGCTGAGTACACAATAGTCCAGTGACTTACCCAAGATCACAGAAGAAGTCAATATTGTTGTAAAGTATTATTCCCTTCCCTTTTCCGTGTTGGTAGAAACTATTAACAGGGCCATGAGAAAAAGCTGTCATCTCATCCTGCTGGTATCTGCAAACAAAAAGAAAATGCCCAAGTGAAACACGAAATGGAGGTTGATCCTGTCAGAGCCATCTTGCATGCATCACACTTACAATTTTGCATTCTGAGAGTGTTTTGTTGGTGGTGGTGCTGAGGATTTCTTAAACCTATGAAAGCATCAAGCATAGGCTTAATATCAAAACATTCCCTTGCTTAGGGATATGGTTTAGTGGTAGACATGGAAATGCTAGGTTAGCAGTTGGACAATGATCTTGGCAGTCTTTTCCAATCTAAGTGATTCTATGATGCAGCAATAATTTACAACAGATGGAAGATTCCTTTTTACTCTGACTTGTGATTTTTCCTTCTCAGATTTCCAGAGACATATTCAGTCTAAAATAAGCAATTCCACCTACATGAGATCACACCTGTTTATATGACAGGAAAACAACCAGTATCAAAGCAAATAACTATTCTTCAACAGTAGCACATCCCATAAAAACATTTCTTGGCAAAACAGGGAGATCAGGTACCAGCAAAGATCTCCTTGAGATGATCAAATGTGCACATAGAGTTTCAGTGTGCCAATGATACACACCTCTGTCTCTCTGTTGCAGTTCATCCTTTACACTAAATCTCTGCCCTGGAGGAATATTTGAAGGATAGTGACAGAAGGAGGCCTCAACTATTTCATCCTCTATCTAGGAAAAAAAGAAAATCATGCTATTGGGTAAAACAGTGCTTGATTTGCCAGGATCACTGTTTTTGCTGCTAAACAGCACAGCTTCATTGTTTCCCTTGGATCACTATTTTCACTTAAGCTCATGTAATATGATTTCAGGCACCTGAGAGGCACAAACCCTGTCTTCATTTCACATACATGCACTATGTACCATCCTGAGATCTTAGTCTGTCCCTGGATTCCTGCATCTAACAACGGTCTCAGCAAGAAGAAGGAACAAATCTTACCTAGTTAAAAAAAAAGAGGATATTCCTTATTTGCCCCCCCAAAAAAAAACAAAAACAAAAACAAAACAAAACAAAACAAAAAACATGGCCACCATGCCTCACAAGTAGTTTGAGTAAGCTTCTCAGTTTGACCAAGAGGAAAATAGCAATTTCAGCTTCCATAATTTTGTACATACCTCCCAGAAACATTCCAGTTCTACCCTGACCACAAAAAACCCTTGCTTTCTGACTACAGGCCTGAGTTAGCAAAGTCTGCAAAAAAACAGGACTAAAATGAGACCACAACATTCGTTTTTATCTTTGACTCTTGGCACTGCAACACAGGTCTGAAGAGATGCCACAAAGCCATTTTGAAAATATTTTCCAGAGAACAAACTAAAATCTGTGCTTGACTGCTCTTTGTCCTTCAGACAGATTGCTAGAGATAGCCTCTGTTCTTCAGTGTTTACAGACTATGCAGAGGAAGCAGACATGTAATTTACCTATAAAATTATGAAAAAGTGATGGCAAAGTGAGGAGCTGATGATGTTCTGCCAGGGTTCCACACAGATTAGCACAGAATATGTAGCACATTTTTATTTGCATGAATATTTTGCCTGCAATAAGTAGCTCTGTTGAGGTAACTCAAAATGAGTGAAGACTGAAATGCACTCTTTTAAGGGGGAGAGCATCCCTTCAGAAAATATCAACAGTGACACAGCCAGAGATCACCCTTTACAAAAAAATCCCAAACAAAAATCCTCCCACACAGTTCTTGTATGGAGAGTACAGACCTGTATTTATGTCGGAATCTCCTTTTTATGAAGAGGTTTCTTGTACAGAAATAGGAGACTGAGCTTCAGAATTAGGAAACTGAGCTTCAGGTGTCCTGAGAAAGAAAATGTGCATGACACTTGGTTTTATTTCCCCCAAACAACCTACGTATTATTAAGATGATACTGTGTAAACCTGCATACTGTGCTGGACCATACTGTGCTGTACTGTCCAGACCCAAGCTACTGCTACTGAAACTACCTCAGGAATGGCATCCAGCTGTCAGAGCAAAATATCACTGGCCTCCACACAGAGCTGAATGGGGTATAAAACACCATGGGCTGAATGTATGAGGAGAGCAGAGCTGCTCAGAAAACTTCGCAAAACACACTAGTATCATAGCCAATTCCTCACCACTCATGGTTCATTCTTCCATTTTGCCTGAGCTGGGCTGATCTAGTCTACTCTAAACCAGGCACGTGCACTCAAGAAGACTTTACAAAGTTTACTTTTCATTACCAGTAACGAAAAAGAATGTCTAGTTCTAAGAATAGGCATGAAACAAGAATGTCCTTCCAACTCAGCTTTTGTTGTAGCTCCATCCTAATTATTGCCTGCCTGTTGTCTGATTCTAAACAGCAAGTAATAAGTAATTCATGACATATTTGATGCATGCTTTGAGAATGTTGAAAAATGATGTTCACAAGTATCAGACAGTTTTTAAAGGAAGAATCCAGCAATCTTTTCTGAGAACTTCTATGGTTCATCAGTTGCCTGTCAGACTTCCTGTCACATTCAAATGAATTGACAAAAAATCCCATTACGACATGCAGAAAAGCAGTTTCTTCCTGCAATCATATTTTGTAAGTATTAAATCCAGACTACACAAAGCAATTTGTCTGCAATAAATTCAATAGAGACACACATAATGATTGCAATAGATTATAGTTGTGGTAAAAAGTTATAGTAAAATGATAATTTCTAATTAAGTTATAATTCTATACTACAGGTTTCCATTTTCACTTTTTGATGTTAGGCAGTAACTATATACTCTATGGCAAATTCACACACATTGTCCATCTGTGAAAGAATCCTAATAACTATATATCGAATCATAATTAATGTGAGTAAAAAAAATATATCCCTAGCAGTGGGTGTACTTCATGGAACAGCCTTGGTCTTGGTTATTCAGACATCCAGAACTATTCATTAGGAATTCCTTTTGGCATTTATCCCTCAGTTTCCTTATTATGAAAATCAGCAGGCCTACCAAGGGTGCAAGAAGGAAAATGGTGTGTGCCAGACCTTGGAAAGATACAAGATTAGAATTTTGCCTGAGGTACACTTTTTGCCTCAGGACTCAGAAATGTCTACTGTAGCCATAAAGACTAACCATAAGATCACACAGAAAAACAAGAGGCCACCAACCCTAATACTTGATTATAAGTATTTCTCCCTCCTGAGAATGCAAGAAGGCCCTTCTTTTATAGTAAACAAGCCTTTTCCAGCAATCACACTAATGGAAAGAAGAAAGTCCCATATTTTTGTGGGAGCTGAAAAACATTTCAAATCTTACAGACATGGTCTGGGGGAAAAAGTGATCTCAAAGCAAGATCACTTAATGTTGGAGACCACATGAATCAGGGACTGAAGAGATCTGCTAGTCTTGTCCCTTGCAGATATATCACATGACAATAACAGTGGGTGACCCATAATTTAGCAATATGGAAAAAATTTCAAAGATTACAATGTCACAACAGGAAATGCTGAGAAAATGCAATGGTTTAAATCAGACATAAAAGGCAACCAGCATTGTTTAGCCACAAGTTTAAAGAGATATTTCAAGGAAGGATTAGAGGCCTCGAAGGTGTCCTCACACCCAGCTCTAAGTCAAATCAAAGGCTCATAAGTGACTTACAAGTTGTTGAAAATTTCACAATTGCCCAAGTTATTAATAAAAATGTGGTTAGATGATACCGATAGTTTACAAAAGATTTCAAAAAAGAGTAGACAACCTAGCAAAAAAAAACAAGAGCCTGTTTATGGAAAATATGAAGAAAAATGGTTACATGTACTCACGTGGTAACAAAGTATGATTTACAAGCAATATATTGAATACTGCTGATCTATTCAATAATTTATTAGTACTTATTGTTACTTATTAACTTACACTAATAATTGTGTCAATATATTTTTTTATATGAAACGTGAATGAAAAGGTGCTAGCAGTAACCCTGGGTATGAGAATAACTCATTTAACAGGCTGATGCAAAAATACAAGATCTGTAAGACAAGTTGTTGAACATAAATTCTATGATGTAAACTTATGATTTATCAATGCATTAGAATTACTCAACAGAGTCAAAAATAAATTTCTTTTAAAAAAAGTAAAAAATAGAAAATAAGAGAAAAGACATTTGCTGAAACAATACAACAATACAACAATACAAAGAAAAAGTTCTGATAAAACTCAAGAGGTAAACAAAGTAAGAGATTAAAGGAATGTCTTCTTATGATTTAGAAATTAGCAGTTTTTAGTTTGGGAAGAAATAGAATTTGGATCCAACAAGCTATTAAAGACATATATGATGGAGGATAGTAAGGTAGCACTGGGGTGGGAAAATGTGCTAAATTACACGAGCTAGCCAAAATTAAAGAAGGTTAATAGGAGACTTAAAAGGTCCCAGCAAACCTAGGGTATCATGCATTTGAAATTCAACACAGAAAATTTATGTTAACTTCCTCTGAGAGGGGGAACGAAAGAGTTAGTGCCACGCATGTATAAGTAGCTACTCCAAATCAGTGAAAAAAAGAAGTGAAAACCTAGGACACTGCAACAATATAAAGAAAACAATCTGGACAGCTATATGAAGCTATATTACTGACCACCTGCATGCATGAAAATTGACAACAGGTTCCATTTAGGGAAAAATATTGACAGTGAAATGGTAATTCTTTAAATTGATTATGTTTATTTCTAACACTAACTTCATTTTGATACACTCCATCTCAAGGAAAATGTAATAGAGAAATGGCAGAGAAATTATTAGTGGTACTGCAAAACTTCCCCAGAAGTAGAAATATAAAAGTTTAGCACTATTCCATCTAGTGAAAAAAATGAAAAGAGTTAATACAATAGGGGAAAGAATGGGTACAGACAGGCAATTGAGAGTGTAGCTATTAGCTTAGTGTAGCTATGCCTTCCTTTTCATCGGACTCAGGGGAAATGCAATCTTCGCTCTTAACTTGTTCACATACAAGTGCTTGTGCCTACCTTACAAGAGGCCATAATGTGTTAAGGTCTGTCCTTCCCTCTTAACTACACATACTTCCAATTACTCCTGGTTCACTGATGTGCTGTGAAACTGCTGACAATCTTAGATGTATACTTCTGCCTCTTTCATATTGCAATTTTTGAACACTGTCATACTGTCCAAATAGGACGGACAGGCTTCTTTCTTTTATACCATCTTGTAAAATATCTGAGCACATGTACATTGATAGAAAGTACATATATATAATCTGTTTTTATTATCTATTATTATCTATTTCATAAACAGTATAGTTGTTGTTCAGAATATATTTACTACCTTTTCACTTTCTATTATTAGTTGAAACAATTCTCAAAGTCACTATGGTATCCTTACTCAGCCAAAGCTACAGGAATTTCTGAATGAATATGATGCAGGGACCAAAAGAGCTGGGTCACAAGAAATATTTTTTTACTTTCAAAGCAAGCTTCTATTACTGTGGGCACTGATTCAAGCCTTGTGTTAACAGGCAAGAAATGATGAGTGAGTTAACAGCACAGAATTGCCATGCTGAAAGACAAGGGGAACTGTTCAGTGCAGGTGCAAAATTCTGGGGGCTTGAGGCACATAAACTCAATTCTCATAAGTAATCATCTTCTAACACTGCTATTATTTCAGGTGCTCATCACTATTTACATGGAAAACAGTTGTCATTATTTCCTCATCTGGCCACTTCAGAGAACTGAAGGATTTAGATTAGGATTTAGATAATGCTTTAAAAAAAATGCACGGATTATTGAATTAAATCAAATTGATTTGTTGGCTTGGGGAGGGGGTAGAAGAAAGAAGAACCTTCTTGCCATTACTCAATAAATTTATTACAGACTGCTCACCAAAAAAAAATAATAAAATAAAAAATAAAATAAAAATACATGGTTTACTTGTATGTTGTGTGGCGAACTTGAAACCACGAGTGTTTACATGTGCTGCACGCATACACTTTGGGGTTTTAATAGCTGGTTGACAAGAGATTAAAGGCAGAAATATGGCATTTTATTAAAGCAAACATATCAGTATGCCTACCATGATAAAATGATCTAGTTTTCTTCAGACACAAAAGTTTCTGTTGAGTGATACCTTTGAAATTCCTTGAGGGCACCCTATTATTCACTTTCCTCAGCAGAGAGCAGCTGCAAATGGTCTCCAATTTTCAAAGAGTATTGCCTGGTCATTCTTTACTGTCAAAATGAAGAAGAGCATAAAAGTTAAGTCAATAAAGTAATATGAAATGCTTAATATAAAAATTCAAGAATGAATGATTAACCATTAAAAACTTACAGTAGCTATTTCAGCCAGGAAAAAAAAAATTAACATTTCCCTTGAAACCTATTAACACTCCTTGTAAACAATATTCTTTCTTGAAATATATGACCTTTCCTAATGCTCTCCATACACATGGCATTTTTCTTATATCCACTTTACCTTCACTGATATTCAGCTGAATTCCTCAGGAGAGGGTATTTAGAGCCCCTTCCTCCGATGCACTGAAAAAATGTATTCCTTTATTGCATTCCCCTTCACAAATACACCTAATCTTCAGCTTTAGATCTTAAAATCCTGTCCTGATCTGAGAGTCACGTGGTCTGTTGTAGTTGTTGACATTCCACCACCATTCCAGCCACAGTCAAGTGTCGAGCATAAAATTGATTTCATTCATTTGAGCCAGTCAAAGCTACATCTATGTACAGCAGATGAAATAACAGGCTTTCCTGCTGCATTTACCAGAACAGTACATTTAAAAATCACACAATTATCTCAACATCTTAGCCTTAATCAAAGACAGGATGACTGCTTATACTGAATGCTGTCTGCACATCCTGCTACACAGAAGACAGGGAATATGATACAAGTTTTTATGATAATGGCGATTCTCATTTCTGGGTTGCTTAGCCACTCGCTTTTCCTTAAGTACTGAATGTTTAAGGAAGGTTTTGCACAGGAGACCATGGGGGGAAAATAAATAAATAAATAAATAAGGAAGAAAAAGATACAGAAGCTGTCCATATTTGTATATTCAAGACTGCCAGATGCATTGATCTAAAGCTACCAAAATATGATGTCAGGTGGACACGCTGGACACGCTGAGTAAGAATCTGAGACTCCAGAAGCTACACAGTAACTATGCAAGCCAAAACAGGACAAAAGGTGATTTGTAATTTCCTAGAAGTACTTATTTTATTAGGAAGAGTTATGATTAAAATGATTCCAATGTACAACGGTGGAATTAGAAGGTGACCAGCAAAAGTTAGCAACCTATGCTGTGGCAAGTCATAGCATAAGCTCTCAACTGAAACAGATCATACATGAAGAGAAGGATGGCAGACAGGGTTAGCTCACTACTTCACTCATAGAGCCTAGGTAACTCTTGTGGTGACTGCAACTTCTTCAGCTTCTCTTTCTTACTAGCGTTTATGAGAAGAGATCAGCGAGCAAGGATTCTGTAGGCAAGGCAGTACATCACAGTGCATATGACTGTAGCTGATGTTCATATCTTATCTACTGGACTTTGTGTGTATTATCTGACAGAGGAAAACACACAAATGTTTTGACCTGTTTGTTTGCTGTCCAACAATATTGGCTTGCAGATCACTTCAGTTTCATTATCACCAGTTTCAGAAAAGGTAACATAATAGCGAAACACTGCCTAGGAAAGTCAAAGTAAACATATTCTGGAAAAAGGAAACCAACAATAAGAAATAATACTGCCACAAGACCAAAATCTTTCAGTTAGGAAATACTGTATAAGAAGCCCAGCAGATTTCAGCTCAGATAATCCAGACAATTTATATATCCACTTGTAATTGCAGCAACAGCTGCTCTGGACTGATGAATATAGATTATAAGGTAGGTGTCCATTATATATATAATTCAAAAGGATAACTTTATTCTGACTTTAGACACAGGTGTCTAACTACAGATATAAAGACAGATATAGGCATAGCATAATAAGATTACTGGTTATCTGAGAAACCAGAACTCCCACTTCACTCTAACTGCCTGTGAAATAGGTAGTGAATCAATGTTAAATAAATAAATAAAATATATAAACCAGAAGTGATATGTCAAACATCAAAATGCAGTGTTTGGAAAACTGCACTAAATACAGGGAACTATCTCATATATATCAACGAGGAACTTGAACAACTTCCTTGAAGTGCTGTTCAGCTGTTGATGCATCAATTATCTTCACAGTACAACAAAAGGTGGTCAAAAGAATGTCATCTGACATCTGGTATACAGAAATTAATGAACTAAAATGAACTCTGCATTAACAGGCTAGAAAGTAAGCCTTATTTCTTTGAAGGTTTACAAACCTTTATGCAAATAATTAGTAAGTAAGTTGTTAAGTAGATCTTTAAAGATTCCAATGCAGACATCGGAAAATAATATATATATATATATATATATTACTAATGGATACTGCATTTAAAGACACATTTCAAGTACAAAATGTAAAACCCACATTGTAACTGGTGAATCCTTTGATCTAGCACAGTAGTGTTATAGCATTTCATCTAATAACCTTGGAGATATATGCTTTGCATATCCTCTTATTTCAGTCAGAAATAGTAGGAATGTCTGATATTAAAAGCCACAAAAGACTTTTCCACAAAGCTAAGAAAAAGCTAAGAAAAATTCAGTGGGTTGCTGAATATAATATGAACTTTTTAATCAAAGTAATCTTAATGCAAAGCAACAAAAGTAATGATTATTTAGACAGGGTTATGCAAGCCCATGGAATGGCTTGACTCTCTGCTTGAACTGAAGTCCCATTGAAATCTGGAGGGCTTAGATTAAAATCTAAGTTTTAGATTCTATATTTTTTACATTTTCTGGCAGAAATCTCACTTTTGGTGACCTGACATCATTAAAGATTATTGTTCCTACCAAAGAGTGAGTAAGAACAGGTATATTAGATGCTCATTATCAGCTACTCTTTGAAAGTTCTTTAACAGCTGCTCTCAGTGAGAAACTCAATGAGTAGTTAAGGGTAGCTACTAACATCAGACATCTTGGTGAGAGGAGTCCAACATATGAGGTAGACACATAATTATAGCAAGTGTTTGATCATACATATAGTAAAACAGTGAGCAGCTCAGACATATTTATCACTTAAACTTCATAAAATTTAGTAAAATTTTAAAGTGGAATGTAATCAAAACCACTGTAGACAGACAGATGCCTGCAACAGAAGAAGCCCCAAAAATAACAGACACAGGAAGTAGTGGGGAGGCAAATAGACAAAACACACTAATAAAAAGCAAGGCAGATTTAGCAGTGATGTGTGGCATTAATAAATTTTCTATGGTCTCAAAATGGAATGGAAGTGTAAGAGACTTGCAAATGAAGTCACATGTTATGTTAAACATATACCAGAGGACCAGATTCATCTAAACATTTGAGCTCATCATCCAAGGATACTCTTTCAAGACAGTGGGCATCTAGCCATGAAGCATCACAATTTCATGAAAACATTTTTTTTGCCATCATGCTTACTGTGATTACAGTTCCATACAGAATAAAGTAGGAAAGAAGTGCATAGAACACAGTCATGACAACGTAACTGTGTTCAAAAATTACCTTCATAACATTATTTACCTTCTTCAGGACACAATAAATACCATCTACACTGAAATTTACATTAATCACTCTTTTTTGGCATTTTTTTAGTCAGACATGAATATTTCATGATCATATTGTTTTTCAAGCACATCCTTACTTTCTAGACGGAGCTTCTGTGAATTCTAGATAAAAAAACAAATTGCATCCTTTAAACTATATTGTTGGCATCTAATTTGGGGTCACATGAATTTAATTTCTATGGGTCATTTTCCTTATAAAAGAATAATTAAAAAAAATGCTTTCTATACTGTTTGATTAAAACCAGCAAAGATCTGCTGTGGCATACTCAATATGATTTCTTATGTTGAGCAGCAACTTTCCATATTTGAATTGTTTCACTCTCCTACCCATCTATGAAACCAACAGCACAAGCTCGGCTGTTGTCTAAAGAAAAATGGAGCTGTCACAGAATACTTCAGATAATTTATTATTATTAGGTATTTACTGCAATCAAAATACACTTCCTAGTGCATTCTATATATATTTCTTGACATTTGGCAGATGGCCATTACCAAGGATGGTGAGAGCATGGATGGTTTTGGCAAATATTTTTATACATTCTTTTACCACATAGTCATGTACTATTTGGTACAATTCTGAAAACTCCAAATCCACAAACAGTATATTAATTTTTCTCAATTTTAAGCCAATCTCATAGTTTTGGATGATATGAGTTGATGTGTGAAATCAGAATGTGTAGCATTAGCAGGGACATTGCACTGCAGTAGACACACTACACACACCAAGTCGTAACTAATACTGCATAATTAACACTGGGAGAAATCTATGTAAGAAATTTTTAGGACACTAAGAAAATTCTCTTAAAGCTTATTTGTAGTTAAGATAATACAGACCAATCTTGATTAGTGCTATTTCAGTTTGGATTATTCTTTGTATCAATTAATTAAGGATTTATATTCTTTGTTTCTGCAGTGAGTTGTGGGGTCCAATTCAAAAAGAATCTGACTGCGTTCATTTCAATATCATTGTTTTAACACATATTTGATAAGAGAAGCTAATCTCTGAGACACTGCATATGCCAGAAACTGAATTACACTAACTCTAAGCACAACCTATTACATTCCATTTTTATTATGTATCCAGCCATAGCAGAAGTACTCATAATGGAAGACAGTGTCTACAAAATGAAACTATCTCAGGAGGAAGCACAATTCTACATGGAGTTCTACTCTAAGCTATCTTCCAATAGTCTCATAGAGCACAGGAGAAACTCCTTCTTTGCCATGAATATTCAGTTCACAGTGGTTTGTGCAAAAAATAAAATCATCTAGAGCAGTTCTGATAGAAGGTGACATCTTGATCACATATTGACATATTACAATGCCTCCCATCTTTTAAAATCATAAATGAAAAGAGTGGCTGTATTCCACAGTCTCTGAATTCTTTCAAGACAGCTCAGCAATCTACAAGTGAAAGGTAGGATAAATTATTACAGGAGACTTCTCAGCATGGCTGTTCTAAATCAAACGCTGTCAAATAATTTTTAACTTTCTTTGATCTGCACTCAATCTCTGTGTTCTTTGCTGACCTATAGTATAGACTCTCCTTGACTCTTACTCCTTTCTTTTTCAATCTCTCTGCTCATAAACTTTTGATTTCATTTTTTTTATCATCTACATGTAGGAAAATAAAATTAAAAAAAATAGATCTGATGGTTTAGTGAGCTTATTTTATAGTTGTATAAAAAAAAAAAAGGAAAAAAAAAAACAACTAGTAAGTGTGCTACTTACTAGAGAACTAGTAAGTGTGTTGGTAACCTAAAAAGAAATGAGAAGAAGACAGGATGTTAAATAATCTTTCAAGAAGCAAAAATATGATGTTTTGTCTGAGAAAGAATTCTCCCTAAGGTATTTTATGGTTATAAGAGACACATCACAAAAAATTTGTATCTTATGGCTCTTAAAATATATTTTATAGGAGTAATGATTGTATCTTAAAAAAATCAGCAAAGACTTCAGAAGCAAAAGAAAAAAGAATAGAAATATTAATGAAGATAAATAAAGTGTTAGAGAGGAAGATACAAATAGAGACAAATGAAAAAGTAAATGGCATAGATGAAGAAACTGTGTAGTAAAAATAAACAAATGCATCCACAGTAACTGCTGACAGTATTAATTACAATTGCTTAGGGACTCTAATGCAGGGGTCTCATCTCATTGTATTGTATGACCAAAGCCCAAACATGGATGATATTCAAAGATCCTGACAGTATGTAATAGGTGAATGTTTAGGCAGGAACAATTAAAGAGAGGGAGGACAAGGTAGGAGAAAAGACAGGAGAAAAGTCAGTTGGCTGTGACAACATCAGCTGGAAATTTCACAAACTTATGTTTCTTTTCAGAAGAAATAGGGAGTCTTCACACATCCTGAACAGACTACTGTTCAGCTTTGCACTCTTTACACCTGAGCAGCTTAACACTTAGTGTAAGATCTAGGTAAAGTAAATCAACTTCCCTTATCAGTTTCTAAACACAATTCCATAATACTTGACTTTTCAACTGCCCCATCTGTGGTAGCAGAGCACAGCTAATGCTATGCCGTATACAACACAATATTGTTTTCTTTGATTAACTGAAGCTGTGACAATGTATAGATTTGGGATATTTCCTTCTATTTCTCCAGTCCTCAGAACAGTAGAATATAGAACATCAGAATAAGAATTGCTCTCTGTTCTGTACTAAAGCAGGTAGAAAATACAATCAGGAACTTACTTAAACTTTTAAAAGCCTTCACTGTCAAACCTCATACCATGCCTTTCCAGGGATTAATTTATTTACATCTAGAGAGTCCCTCCTAAAGTCAGTCACTTTTGTTAATAATTAATCCAGCTCCTTCCTGACATGACTTTACTGGATCTGGAGATGGGCCTTCAAAAAATCAGAAAACTACTCTGTGCCTCTGAACTTCATTCTTCAGGAAGACATGGAAAATGTTTGTTTGTTTGTTTTCCCAGGTTTTCCTTGGTGAACTGTTCATCATGAACCTTTTCTATTTGTGTTGTTAGCCTACTCAACTACTGTATGTATCAGTACAGGCTGGGGGATGACCTGCTGGAGAGCAGCTCTGAGGAGAAGGACCTGGGGGTCCTGGTGGACGACAGGTTGACCATGAGCCAGCACGGTGCCCTCACGGCCAAGAGGGCCAATGCATTAAAAGGAGTGTGGCCAGCAGGTCAAGGGAGGTGATCCTCCCCCTCTACTCTGCCCTGGTCAGGCCTCACCTGGAGTACTGTGTCCAGTTCTGGGCTCCCCGGTACAAGAAAGACTGGGATCTCCTGGAAAGAGTCCATCGGAGGGCCACAAAGATGATACGGGGCCTGGAGCATGTTCCCTATGAGGAAAGGCTGAGAGACCTGGGTCTGTTCAGCCTGGAGAAGGGAAGACTGAGAGGAGATCTCATCAATGTGTATAAATACCTGAGGTGTGGGAGACAGAGGGATTTGGCCAACCTCTTTTCAGTGGTTTGCGGGGATAGGAAAAGGGGCAATGGCCACAAGATAGAGCACGGGAAGTTCCGCACCAACATGCAGAAGAATTTCTTCACAGTGAGGATGACGGATCACTGGAACAGGCTGCCCAGGGAGGTTGTGGAGTCTCCTTCTCTGGAGATACTGAAGGCCTGTCTGGATGCCTACTTGGGCAGCATGCTCTAAGGAACCTGCTTTGGCAGGGGGGTTGGACCTGATGATCTTTCAAGGTCCCTTCCAACCCCTTCAATTCTGTGATTCTGTGATTCTCATGAACTCTCCCCAGCCTGTCTAAGTTTATTCCTAAAATGTGATTCCAAGAATTGGACAAAAGTTAATCAAATTGAATGACATGGATGATATAGGTCTTTGATTTTATATTCACTAATATTAACGTAAAATGCATAAGTATATACTTGCTACTGAACACAGGAATTACCCAGCCCTATGAAATTCTTTTCAAAATGGCGACCCCACTACAGAGATTCCTCAACAGTGGCCCACCCTGCCATCAAAACACTGTCCCAGGCTTTAAATTCTCACTGTCCTTAATATCAGTTTAATGCTACTGTGAAGTTACAGATGATTTGCAAAAGGGCCACTATTGGTAATTCTAACTCCATTAAGGTAAAAAAAAAAAAAAAAGTTTTTTTTTTAGAAAAACAAACATGAGAGCCCTAAAGAAGGGTAAAGAAGGGTAAGTAGCTGCTATTTTATGTTGAAGAAGCTAGCCAAAGTCAGATACACCCACATAGCTGTACTGAAAACCTACTGAAAAGAAAGCAGACAGATTTGGGCAGTTGGATTGTTTTCAACTGCCAGCACATAGCAGTCTCAAGGAAACCTGGACTGTATCAACTACAAGGAAATACGGTGAACTGTACCTCTAAGAATTACCCTGCCCTTTTGTTATATGCCCAGGCATCCTCGGATTCCAGTCAGCAGGGAAGACAGAAATCAGTAGCAACTGTTTTCATAGTCCAGCCTTATTTCCTTTCAGTTTTCATCCCTTCCAACTTGCCCTAGGAGACAGAAAGTTACAGCTACTGTTAAAGCAATGAAGAGACTATTGTTCAGCTTTGCACCATTGAAGCCTGAGCAGTTTAATGTGCAGCTACTGGAGTTCATATTTTGTTTTCCATATTTCTCTTCTTATGCATTCAAATTCAAATTGACAAATGCCTTTGTATATAATTTTAAACCCTCCCCATCTCTAATGCATCAGTATCTTGTTATATTGCCTTTGATTTCATTGTTTGCAATGCTAGTATCAGCAGCATGGAATTGCCAAGGCACTAAGCAGCCCAATTTTTCTTTAATTTCTCAGAAAATTGACAGCTTTATGAACTGTCTCTTTACCTATGCCCCATAAACATGTCAGGCTGTGGAAAACCATTCTAATTAAATCCCAGGGGATTGCAATGGAAGATTATAGCTTCTTGGCAGGTTATTAAAAAACAGTTGTTCATATATACACAAATATCTGTACTAGAACCTAGCATTTGACAGAACAGCCAAAGAATTAACCCCACTGGCAATTCCAAATAGCATTCACATGCACACACACACACACACACAATTAAATAAATAAATATATAAATAGAGCCAAGGAAAAACTAAGATAATTAAATTGAGGGGTGTGGAGGGGGGCAGTTGTCCTGCATTTGATTTCTTTCCAAAAGTTGGTGATTCAAACTGTCATCTGGAATCATCACCTTTCATCCTTAATTACCAATACCTGATATATAAGAAGGCAGAAAAATGTTTTTAAAGTCCATGTACACAGCCCTGTTAACTGTGTAGCCTTGAAGCTAATTGGAGTTGATGGATAATGTGAATCATTCAATTCAGCATATATTCCTTCTGTCTGCATCTGGTCATCCAAGAGAAGACATAAGAACTTGTGATAGCAAAATCTTTTTGAGACATCAGTGTGCATCATTTCCAACAGCCTTCCCAAGCAACCCTGCCTTTGAGAATAATGCTTGTTGCCCCTGCTCTTCTACCAGAAAAAAAAAAAAAAAGAAAAAAAGGGAAAAAAAAAAAGTTGTCCAACTTCTTTTTTAGCAACAGATATTCAGGATTTTGATGCTGAGAGATTTCTGGTAGACTGTGTAGCAGTTTGGTTTAACAACCTGCATCTGACTTCTCAGAAATGAATGATTTGTATCACGAAAGCAACTATTTTGTTCAGACTGTACCCTCACCTGACTGTAGAGCCTCTTGAACTGCAGTTGTAATGGGAAACTCTTGTCTCTGTCTTAGGATCTGACTTCTTCAGGACAGGAGCTTTGTTCCCTCAGAGAAGGAGGGGAAAGGTAAGAAATTGTTTGCTAACACACTAAAGCTAGCTAAAAGTAAATTTCAAGAAACACTGCCACGTATTTCTCTTAATAACTGTAGTAGCACTGAGCTGGATATGTAACAGCTATTTTACTACTTTTACAACTGGTTGTAAATTTTACAACTTCTGAGAAGTGTTACAAGATTTCAGTATTCATTACGTGAAAAATCTTCTGGCATCTAAAAATATAAGCTGCAATGTAAATGTTTAGTACACCACTACGTAGATTTGCTGATAATTTCACATTTATGTGAACATGATTTCCATAAACAATATGTGTGAGAAATATTCAAGGTTTAAAACCATTGACCCCAAAAGATATGCAATTTCATGTTCTCTGAAAAGAGAGAGAATCACACTTACAGGACTCCATGAATTTTTCTCTGAAGAAAACTAGCATTCATTTTCCTTTATGTAAAATAATGCCCTGAAAATCAGTACCAAAAGTTTGAAGAATCCAATAAATGTAGGAATTAAATTGTTACATTTTAGAAATACATTGGACATGAGTTGATTTTTTTTCATCCCTGTTAATTACATACTTATTAGCTGTTATAAAATATAGTTGTCTAAAATATAGTTGGCTAAACTATTAGTTGTCTAGAAAATGATTAAGTGATTTCAAAAAGAAATGCACAAAAACTCCACCACTATTCCTTTAGCTCATTAAATCTACAAAACAGCTACTGTTATAATGTTGGAATTTGAACTCTAAAAAGGTTTTGCATTGAATTTATTTTCTAAATTATAAAACAGTTTTCAAAGTACAACTTCATGTTACTGGTTTAATTTAAAATTTGACTTATTTATTACTGTCTTTGCAAGATATGAAAACGTATCTGCTTGACTCTAAGTAAAGAGGCCTTCAAAGTCCTGGGAACATTTATCCCACTCTAATACTTTCAATTTTGCAATTTTCTTTAGCATTTTATCATGTCCCAGATTGTTTAAGAATCCTGGATAAAAGTCCGAGAGGCAGATGAAGAGGAACCTTTTAAATAGTCTTTGATATCTACGTGAGCTAACTCCACTTTTAGTATAAGAATGGACTGAGGAGACCATGTCAGAAAGGGAGAGGAAAATTCAGTGACCTAGCAATTAGCTAGAATTTGTTTTCAAAAAAAAATAAAATGAAAATTTGTCAATCTACAGTT
Source organism: Anas acuta (assembly GCF_963932015.1). Classification (NCBI taxonomy): domain Eukaryota; kingdom Metazoa; phylum Chordata; class Aves; order Anseriformes; family Anatidae; genus Anas; species Anas acuta. Next base: position 68,525,117 of record NC_088980.1, read on the forward strand.
TTTATTTATGAGTTGGCTTGTGTCATACTCAGCATCTTCTATGTAATAATGTTATAAATCAAACTATTTCAAGAGAGGAAAAGGAAGGGGAAAATCATACTTGTTGTTTGTTGAAAAATAAAAACAACAAAGCACTAACCAGGTCTTCTACAGACCTGAGTTCATTTCATTAAAGATCAAATGGAGTCTATGGGAATTCAGGCAAAGTGCTTCATTTTCAGGCTGCTCACAGCTAAATGGTACAAGTCTGCAGCAACAATGAAATGGTAGAAGTCTGTACCTAAAGAAGAAAAGTCACAAGTGGGCAGGTGCTAGAAATGTATCATACTGTATTAAATCACACAGTAGGGAAATCACAGGATGAAAACCCACAGGAACAAAGGTAAGTCCTTACCCTCCCTTACCTGAGACAAGGTCAGAACCAGACACCTAAAACACCTAAACATTCTCCATGCTGGTGTGGCAAACTCAGATCTTCCTCTGAACACAACAGCTAACAATTTACTGTTTAGAATATGATGCTACTTTGCAGGTAGCTCGTTTCTGTTTTCAAATAGTATTGCAAAAATAGACTTACTGTGGGCAACTGGGAAAAAATTGGAGAACTGTACAAGAAAATAAACTATTACATACTTGTTTTGTTATTTTATTTTATATTTACAAATTGGAAAGGGGTGGAATACTGGAGTTAATGCACATAATTAACACTTGAAAAAGGCCCTAACTGTATTTACTTCAGGATCCCTTCTTTTTCAGGGGAGAAAAATAATTGTCTTCAGAAATGAAGTTGCTCAGATCCAAGTTCTCTGAAAACACCCATCCAAGTTCAATGTTAGCTGAGATAAATCTGGCTTCTTTGCTTTTTAACAGTCAGGCTCTTTTTTTCTTTCCATTAAAATATATATTTTTTTTTGATTTATGCTCCTGATATCACAGAACAGGGAAAAAGTCTTCAACCAACAATCTCCAGTCTTCAGAATGAATCAATACTTGGTCATACTTGAGTGGGTGTGGAGACTTACCACAGTCTAAAATAAAATTACTGTTCCTGATTTTTTTTTTTCTCTTACAAAAATACATGTTAGAAATCTCTCTTCTGGCTCTCCACCATGCTGGAAGAAAATAAACAAATATCTATATCTCTGCAGGGAATAAGAAACCTTAAGTGAAAAACTGCTCATCACTCCTCCAGACTTTGGTCAATCTCACTGGAAGCTTCATGCATAAGACTCAAGACAGGACTCTTTTGGAGACCAGAACAACAGAGAGGTATGAAACTGTGAGCAGTATACTTGGCTCATCACTGTTGTCAAAAAGTGCAGACTTTTTGTATGTAGATATGTACACACATCATCGTGGTGGTGTGCCTCTCACAAGAATATTGTCAGGAAAAGAAAGTATAATTTAAGAAGTAGAAAATATGTTTAAAGCACAGAAGCGGTCCTTAGTTTCACCAAAGTTGGTTACTCACAGAAACAGAGAAATAAACAGAATGACTCCATATTTACTTTGGTAGAGTCATATCCAGTATCCCTAGTTAATACTATTATTAATTAATTATTATGATAGGTTTCTCTGAAAGCTCTAAACTTCAATCCTTTCCTAAAAGATCAATGGTGGATGAAATTCTCTATGTTCAAAGAAAAAGTCTACAGAAGTTAAATTAGCCTTTACCGTGGCCTAGGAGTGTGAACATGAACAGTGCTTTTCTCTCTTTAGCATTCATTTATACAAGTCAAATTCTGATCCCATTCATAACAACATAAATCTAGAATGACTCCCTTTCAGTCACTGGAGTGAGTTCAGATTTACTGCGCTCTGTAAGATCAGAATCTAGCCCATATGCATTTAATTATCTTGTCTAACAGAGTATGTCCCTTGATGAAAGAAAAAAAAATTAACCCCCATACAACCTCAGACTTGGGAATGGGTAATAAAAAAGGTAGCACAGAGCTGCTTCTGCACCAGCTGTAAGATCCCCAGGAAAGGGAGGTAAGTACAACCTGAGGAACAAACCTATTTCTTTATGTTTTTCTGGAGATCTTAAATTCTGTCAAAAGTATATTCACCTCTGATAAATCGTAAATATACTATAGACTTGCTCCATTTCCTAGGTGTGTTGCTGATTGTTAGTAATTTACACTCAAGATATAGCAACGATTTGCCATTGGCTTGGGGGAAATTGTTTTGCTGCCTATGATTTATAGCTATGATTTGCCTAAGAGTTTTATGAGGCAGTTTTTCCTGAATATGCCCTCAGTGAAAGGCCCCCAAACAGAGGCAGCTCACAGAGACCCTCAGACACTGTCTTATTTCTCCTTCACTCAAATAACATAAGACTGTTCAGATTTTGTATTACTTTCACTCTTCTTCCTCTTGCTCCAGAAATAAAATAAAAGCATGCAATGAGGCACAGCACTATTAATGCTATACTGACTGATTGCTAAGTTTTCATACATATCATGACACATGGAAGTGACTCCATTTCCAGCTGTTACTCTTGCCATTAGGACATGCACATCTGGGCATGACATATCACAGCATTCTCAGTGACAGTGACCTATCAGTCAAACAGGGTAAGGTATAATCCACTACGATATCAGTGAGAATCTCTGTGTGGTCACACCTGCCTCTCATGTGAAGGCACCTCATCTTTACAAATTAGGAAGGTCCGAAAGTTGGTAAGAAGCACCAAAACCTCACTTCTGGATACTTGGAGTTTTTATATGAAGCAGTTGTTAAGAAGGTTTTATTTACTCTTCTAAAATTATGCCCAAGAAGACACTCTGTGGCCTGTGACTATGCTGAGATTGTCTGACAGGTAAACACCATGGCTCTCTCATCCTATTTTGAAACTAACTCATTTGAAAACTCAGAACAGCTCTCATTGTATATCTATTTTCTGCATTTTCTGTAATCTACTTCCCCTGACACCTTTTTTTTTGGGGGGGGGAGAGGGGGGGATGGGGCAGAGGGTAGGGGGGAGGAACAAAGAGAGCACAGAGCTAGGGAAATATTTTTCTCAAAAATGAATTGCAACTGTTAAAGAAACGTGGCCAAATTCTTCATGTGAAAATGTATATGGACATTCACAGATGTTCTATAGTTTATTTAGTTAGCAGATATCATTTTGTTATTGATTATTTTTTATTGCCATTACATTAGAATTTCTGAAGTCGTGGGATTCTGGCATTGTGCTGGAACTTGGAAAACAGAGAGTGGACTAATTTATATCCTATGTAGTTTAGAATTGCACACGGAACTTCTCAAAGTCAGTGCCAGAACAGCAGCAAATAGCCTAGCAGTTGCTAATTCAGAATGAACAATTATGTGGATTTTGTAGATGTTAACAAGTAATTTCTTCCAAAACGATTTGTCCAGATCATTGTTTTGTACATATTTTCACAAAACTTTATATAGCGACTAGTGACATTCAGTGGCTCATTAAAATCACTTTCAGTGACCTGATAATCAGCTTATACAAAACAGGTGATTTATAAGTGTGTCACATTGGAGTTCCAAAACACAAAGCACTTAAAATCAGCACTATACGCAGGAAGACCACTACAGTGAATGTTTCACTTGTTTTCTTAGTATGTTAGCTAGACAAATAAATCAACCAGGTTACCAGACAGTGTCTTATGCATGCCTTCTACCAACAACAGGGGAGCAGTGAAGAGTCGCGTGTTTGTTATCTGTTAAGCAATATCTGAGTAGGTGTCGGGCATCCTGCTATCCCCTGCCCTACTATTCCGCTTTTTAACCTGAGTTGTGTCATGTCACCTCCTGGTATTTTAGCTTCATCCTTTGATCTGTGTCTACCTCACCTGCTTGGGTAGCAGGCTGGTTGGACAGGATCTGTCACTTTCCATGTGCACCCAGAAGGTAGCATGCTCAGCTGATGCCCGTCACTCTGGCATTGAAAATGAGTAATAACATAAAGTACGACTGATGTTCCATTGAAATCACTGGTAAACCTCTCATTTGCTCCAGCGGGCTTTGAATGAGGTCCTTCCTCTGCTGTTCTTCCTGAGAATTTGACAGGAAACATGCTCTGAGGGAAGGCTACTATGGGAGCCAAAAACAAAAGGTCCCTATACAGACAACTATCTTCTTCTGCATTTTAGCATCCATTTTCCACTATAAATATTCTCATCAGATATTCTCATCAGATATTCTCATCAGAATGTATATATATAAATATATATAAATATACAAAAATTTAAAAGAGGAGGAATGTGCAAGGCAAAGAAAAAATACCAAAAATACCATTTATTCTTTTGACAGACATGCACATCTTAGCTGTTATAGCAAAATCTTCTCTACTCTTCAAACTCCAGCTTAGACAACCCTTGCTCTGCCAAACTCTTTCACCAAACCCTCCAAACCCAACCCAACTTGTCTTCTCCTGCAGACTCACTCCTGCAGTGTATGTTTTAGATGCCATTTAGGAGAGTAGGCAATTGCCTATTCTGTTATTATCTGCTGCCTAACCAGCCATTCCCCATATCCTCATAAGAAGTTCATGAGCTGAACTATGCACCAGACTGTGTGAATGTCAGCACTTCCTCTGAGTTTTGCTTGAAGTTCAGACTTCACATTTAGACAAACAGAATGTTGATTTATATATTAATCATTTCTATAATCTCAACACTATGCTAGTCTTTATAGCATTGTCTTCAACTTTAAAATATAAAAATTTCATAGGCTATAAATATCAACTCTTCTCATCTTATTTGTTAGCCAACACAGGCATTTTGAACTGCAGCAAAAGCACATCTTACCTCTTTGATTCCAATTTATTTTGCCTATAAATTCCAAAATAATAATAATAATAATAATAATAAAGTGCCACTGGGTTCTTAAAGTGCAAGGCTAAAAAATTAGTTAGAAATTATCTGAGCTTGGTAGCTGAATATCACAGGCCTGATGGTTTGCAGTCCTGCATAGCATTCAAAAGCCCACTGGACTCTCCTTTTGTTGCTCTGAAGTAAAAATACTTGATTTTATTTTATTTACTCACTGCCATGAAGTCTAAGGCTAACATCATGAGAGTACCTTGTACAAGGGGAAAAACAAACAAACAAACAAACAAACAAAACAAAACAAAACAAAACAAAAAACTACTCATCTCATGATGACCACAGAATCTGGGGAAGACAGCACCTTCTGCAGTGGTCTCCCAGAGTGTGAAAAATGGCCACAGGAGTGGCCAAAGGACTGTGGTTGGCAGATGAGTAAAAAAAGCTAAGAGTGGTATCTGTCAAAGATCTAAGGGTAAGTCTTCAAAGGGATCAAAGCAGGTTACCATAAGGAATACCTGGGATAACAATAATCTTCCTACTTCAGAAGAATTCAAGACAGTGTGGAACTGATGTTGAGACTTCAGACACGTTCAAAAATTTAGCTTCTTATGTATGTTTATCATTTACTTGAGCAAGTCCTGTTTTCGTGAATTGTTTCAGAACTACACTTTTTCATAGAGGAATTACTAAATAATCAGACAGTAACAACTTCTTCTTTTACACTATCTTCACAAAAGTGAACTCCCAACTAAAGATGAATTAAAAAAAAAAACAAGCTACTTTTCATAAATAATAGTTTGACAGATTCAGTATAGATGAAGAACTGTTGGGTCCAGAAAGACACTAAGTACAATATGCCTAGGTTCATTTACATACCTATAACCACAAATAAAACAAAGAGGCAAGAGCACGTTCCAATAAAAACTAGCTCTATCTGCTCTGAATATCAATTATATATATATACATATTTCAATAATTTATAATCAGTGGTAAACCACAAGCCACCCCCAGCTGTCATCCATAAAGTACCATTTTCTACACTAGGTATGTAATGAATTCATTTTGAAGCATGCCTGAACTTTTTTGTCATGAGCATCAGACTGAATGCCTGTAATAAAAATGACAGCTAAATAAGAATAAATGGTTTAACGTTAGCAAGAAATAGGGCTTTGCTGTTTCACCTTTGATGACAGAATCACAAGTTTAGTTCTCCCCTGAAGTTAAATGCAATGTTCTCCCACATCAAACCCTTAGCACCTCTTTTTTTCCAGGATTGCAGCAGCCCAAATGTAATTTGAGTGAATTCACGAAACACACTTTGTAAACAGATATTTATTGCCTGCAAGATAAATAGTCAAAATATATCAGATTTATTGATGTCCTGGGAATATGGTATTACGGTAGTTTAGAATGGGATTCTGAGCAAAATCACTGCAGAAACTGACAGTGGATCAGTCTGTGCATGGATTGAGAAAAGAAACAATGAACAAAAAATAAGAGGGACATAGCTATACTGTAAGCATTTGGGATAATGTAACTGAACGAAATGCAATGCAGTTCTTCCTGCAAGCTTTTATCCAACAGGAAAATGCATATCAAGTGCTTAGAGTTTACTAAAATAAAATAAAATAAAAAAACACAGTACTTATACCTTTAAGGGAAAAAGAAAAACAGAATTTTGCAAAGAAGAAAGGAACAATCTATTCTACTCAGACACTTTGGCAGGGTAAGTAGCAAAAAACTTACATTTCAGCAAGGGAGATTTAGACAGCAGTGAAAACTTTCTAAAAGGAGGAACAGTTAAGCCTTAAAATAAATTGCCTAGAGAGACTGAGGAATCTCCAGTTGGAGGTTTTCATTGAGATATTAGACAAATATCTGTCAAGAACAATAAAAATAGAATTGATTCTCCTTCTTGAGCCTACTTCTCAACCTTATTTTCCATTATTCTATAAAACATCCTTGGATTGTATTTTAAAATCATCATTAGAATTGTATTCTACATTTTAAAATAACATATGAAAAGTTCAGTGCTGCAGAATAAAACAATTTGGATTTCACTAATCTTTTTCTATACATTTTTGACTGTCTCTAAAAAAAAGGCAATTTGGAAGGCTAGAAGTTGTCATCTTGCTGCTTATGCTACACAACCCTCATATGCAGAAGATTTCATCTCTGAGTAGTGGAACAGGTATCTTAAGTTGTCCTAATACTAGAGGACAGGTACAAACACTAAACATTTTTAATATTAAGATGGTCAGACAATGACTGATTCTCAGTAAGCATCTTTTTTTTTTTTCCTTGATACCTGAATGAAGATGCACAAGAGAACATCACAAACAACAAATCTCTCCTTCAATGTTAGCAGTGTCACAGACATATTGCAGGCCACAGACAGAGGCATATATTGGTACAAATGCTAAAAAAATGTTTCTACATTTTTTAAACCTGCCAAGCAGCCTTCAAATTGTAACAGGGTTCTTAATGAACTTGTAAGAGTAATCAATGCAAATGTTAAAACTAACTAATGACCAAAATAGTCTTGAAAATTAGGCAGAGACAATATTGTAGCACTGTTCACTACTGAAGCTTGCTTGCCTGTGGAGTGTCTTGAATTCTTCAGTTACCTGTGACTACGTCAGCAGAAATCATGATATTCCTTGCTCATACCATCATGCTCTCAAATTTAGTGGGATAATTTCATCACAAAGTATTTTTTGATTCACAGGGAAATGGGAATAATAATACTGGATCATGTATTTTCAAAACAGTCAAGAAAAAGACTGTATCTCTCCTCTTGCAGTCTAAAGGTTTTATAGTTAAGGCTTTATAGTTTAAAGACAGCTTACTGAGCCTTTGACCTTTTCATAGATACAAGATTTGAGAAGCAAATGTGAGGTATACAATGCGTAAGAAGGTACATCTATCTGCATTACATGTATATACATATGCAAAATGCACACTAACAATCTTTGTAGAAACTCCTCTCCACTGTCCACTAATGCTCTCAAGAATCCTCCACACTAGCATGTATTTTTCTACCAATTACAGAGGGTAAGTAACTAATAGCATACCAACTAAGTGTATCCCCAAACTACTCTAATTTTCAGTCAGACCTTTACAACAGGTTAAGGATGAAAAGCTGTCAACTGTCACGGCTCACTAAAAGACATTTCCATCTTTTTCTTCTTTTGCTTGCTACTGAAAATCATTTCCACTCTTGCAACACCTGACATGTACAGACTCCCTGGAATAGCTGAAGCTCAGACAATCAGTGTGTAAGAAGACTGTTTGTATTGAATTAGACAAAAACTTCCTTGAGTCATTTCTCATAAACCAAACAGATGACATTAAAGGAAACAATGAATAATCTGCTTTGGCTTAAAAAACGTAATGAACAAGTGCCAAATAGATTTTCACTGATATTCCAAACTGATTCGAAACGGCTGGCTATACTCTGAACTGCAGTGGTACACTGCTGTTCATTGGTCTAAATTTAAATTAGGGATCATCCTCTATACAACCTGCCCTTCATGGAGAAAAAAATTATATATATATAAAAAAATTATATATATATATATATATATATATATATATATATATGCCAGCATGGACTGCTTTCATGGAAAGCAATTCAGGGAGGTTCATATACACAGGGGTGGTTTACAGAACTCCTGTGCTACTTCAAAAGCTTTCTACTATTAGGGACTTCTGACCAGACCTGTAACATGCTCACCCTGCTTAGGCAAACTCAACAATCCTTCAGTAGTACCTTACCCAACAGTCCTTCCACTATACCTGTAAGGCTTTTTCCACCTGTGAGTGAAACAGGATTTACTTTACCCAGCTTTTCACAGCAGACCAAAAGAGTTTGCCAAATTAAGTGCCACTCTGCTCAGAGTTGGGGCTCTGGGATTCAGAGCACAGCCATAAGTTTTGAGTAGTTAAACTGAAAATTGGGTGGTGTAATGATCATAAAACATTCTGCAACTTAGATGATCTAATCCAGGGGGGATCAGGGGGATTTTTCAACAGAGTTTTTATTTTACTTCAAAACAAAAACAAAAGCAAGAGTCAACAGACCTTCTGTGATAAAACAAGAATCTTCCCAAATGTCCAGATCCAGCTTGAAATTAACATCCCAGTGACGTCATAAAGACTCAAAAACCTCTTCACTTTTTAAGATATAGATATCATCAGCAAAGCTGGGACTGAGTAGAAGTTGAAACACCTACAGAAACAAAAAATGAGAGCAAAATCATGGAATTATCCATCACTGAAGTCCTGACCTGGCTAGCCTGTCCCCTGTGCCAAAGTGAATGCCCGCTGATTTCAAGAGAGGAAAATCCATTTGTGCATAAAGGGTCCCTTCACAGACATGATTTTGAAGATGGACCTGGTGATTTAAGGAAAGTAGAAACCTGACTTTTATGTATGTATATACATTCTCTATCCAGAGTGCCCCTTTAAGATCCTTTCTTTTATCTCAATACACCTTGATGTGGGACCAGAACAGGAAGCTTGAAATGCCAAGTGACTGCAAGAAAGACCATGTTTGTGGTACTCCTAACCACACCAAATATGAAAGAGTACAAAGAGCTCATTCTCTCAAGCCTCCCTAACCCATTTCCACCCCAAAGGGCTATAGAAAAGCCTCAGATAAACATCCAGATCTTTGATTGTTTATTCAAACTGAACACTTCACAGGTTTTTGGAGACTAGCCCATCTCTAGAAGGAATAAGAAAAACTTTCCATACCCGGAATTGGAAAGCTTTTGTCTCCTTCATGGCCATGATCACACAGCTTTTTTTTTTTTTTCCTCTCTCTCATTTTCAGACTTCATTCACCAGACAGAAAAGCACACAAGCTCACTGTTTGATTCAGGTGACTTTTCCTTTTAGAATTTACACAGATGAACATAAACAAAACCAAACAATTTATAAGTACAGCTCAAACAAATCACAGAAAGAGGCTAGCACTATAGGTCAAATTCCATTCCTGCAACAATTTTACCCAAAACAGATGTATAACTAACCTTACAAAAACATGCGATCCCATATTTTGGCTGCCGGTTAAGAACCTCCTGTGCAGTCTATTCCTGTCAAGGGCAGAAGTAAGATACTCCAGACAAAATAAATAAATAAATAAATAAATAAAATAGGTGAGCCTCAGAAGCATACATGCAAAATTTATTAACTAACTATTATTCTCTAAGTACATATGGATAGTGAAGACTATTGATTAAGGACATCCAGCATTTCAAAGTAATTGCTCTTCCTCTAGGACATGTCCCCACTTACCCCTCATTCCCTATAGCCTTTTTCATATTAAATGGCAAATGATACAAAGACTCAAGCTCAGGATTATTTTTCCATAAAGCACTAGACTTTGTAGTCTACTCTCAATGACTCCCAGATTCTGCTTGTGACTCTGAATCTAGCCAAAGACATTATTTAATTCTCCTCATTCCTGCAATAGCTGCTCCATGAAAACCTGACGTTTCAAAACCTATGAGCAGGGAAGACCTATAAAAGCTTCACTGAGAGAGAGAAAGAGAGAGAGAGAATGTTTATGCCTGTCTGCAAAGTGCCACAGGATAAATCTTGGCCCACCCGACCCTCATCACAAACCTACTGACAGACATTAAGGTCTTCATAAAAAACAAATCCACAACATGGACACAGCAGAGAGAAATTTCCCTGTGGACAGGGGATGATGAAAGCATCAAGAGGCCCAACAAACAGTTTTGTGCTGTGAGCAGTTTCAGCAAATGATCTAGGGCTGGGCCAGAGGAAAGATCTAGGTGATCTCTGAAAGTCCATTCATGTTCTTATACCTCCACAAATTCTTTCTCCATGGAAAAAGTAATCAACTGGAGCTAGAGGGAGTGCAAAGTGTCATATGGATGCCTATTGGCAAAGGTACAATATTTGCCCTCTGAGAAATACACAAGGAGAAAATTGTGCATCACTACTAATTAACTAATATCTATATTTTTAGTAATTAGATAATCTGGAGATAAAAGCTAGTGTGGCTTTTACGCAAACAAAGTTGACAGGCAGCTGTCCCAGCTCAATATGTATTGAACTGGAGAATAAAGATCACTGAAGCTTGAAAGGCATAGCATAAGAGTAGCTATGAATCTAATTACTTGAGTAATTGGATAAAAATATACCCCACCCTAGATATAAGCAATGACATTCTTAAAGTAAACTAACATATAGGATGTCAATATATGATAATCAAAAACTCATAGCATAACACTTGTATTCTCTAGGATCAGTTTATCCCCTTCCTCTAGTGGTGTTGTAAACAGCTTCCTTTGTTTGGTTTCTGTATCTTCCTTTAACTACCTTCATGCAGCCCCCTCCTAAAAAGAAATCCAAATTGACTGGTGTTCATGATTCCCTATGCTGAACTGGCACTCAGCACACCGTCCCATTCTCCCAGGGTGTGGGTCTCATTGTAAATCCACATGCGTCCTGACAGCCCAGCACACAGGGCTCTGGATCTCTCTATTTTCACTGCTGACAGTGATTTCAGAACAGAATTTCTGTTAAAGAGCTTTCATTAAATGTTATTGTTAGTTAAAAATGAAAAGAAATACTTGATTGCTTCTCCTGTTCTGATTCTGTTCAATGTTACACACAGAGCATCTCTACAGCCAAGCAGAATAACCATACAGCTAAGGCAAATGACCCTTCTCCAGTTCCTGGGCCATCATTTCAGACTTCTTCCCTTTCCCTCTTCTTGATTTTATTTAAATTTATTTATAAGGAGGAGAGTGAGGAAGTAAAGGGAGGGTTTAGCTGGGATTGGTCTGAATCTGCAAGGGTCAGAGGTTTCACATCTTCTCCTAATTGATTTATGCATGCTGAGTTTCATAGGGGAAAAAATGTTTCATGCTTTCTCCAAGTGGCACAAAAGCACAAGCCCGGTTCTCTCAAGTAACAAAGATTGTTTCTGAGCAGCTTTTCCCGAGGCACCAAATGATGTAAAGGATGATTGGCAGATTGTGTGGCTCTGAATAAATGAATAGCATACATAAGTGCTTTTTTTTATTATTTTATTTTTTCTTTCCTCCAAGAGGGTTTCAGTCTTGTTACAGAGAATGCACTTGCAGAGCAGCACCTGTGGTTTGCTGGATCTTTCAAGAGCTGGGACCTGGCTGCCTGACAATCCCATGGATAAGGGCTCACTTAATAAATGCTTCTAAGTCAAAAAGCCATTTTTATTTGGCTCGTTTCAGGCACAGCAGGTCCAAGTACTCAATCCGCACACTAACACTGCCATCTACTGGCTCTCCGGCCACCTCCAGCTCCGCGGAAGCGCAAGAGCCTGCGCTCAAAGGACACACACAAAGGACATTTTTTTGGCCAAGGAAATTGTGGTCTCTTCCTCTCCTATTAATAGGGACTGATGTCTGTATGCTTAATTAAAGCCAAGCTGAATACATGTTCTTTGCAACCTCATATGCAATTCATAAAGAACTAGATCATGATGTTTGACCTCATGTAAAAAAGGGGGAAAACAAAGTTACCACTGTTGTTTTAAAGGAGTAAAGTCTCATAATAATATCCAGAAAAGAGACAATTATCTCTGCACAGCTGGACAGCAGTTTTTGCCGGATGGTGTTAATCATGGAAACTATACCTAAAATTTGCTGACTGTATCTAGCTGTGATAGCATAGCACCCTGCCTTATATCTAGATCTAATAAGTTCTGACAGTTCACATTGGGTTTAGTAAATAGATGGTTGCTAAAGAATCATTCCCAGTTATTGTCAAACATGATTGTAGACTGCATTTACTTTTTAAAGACTATTATTGATCTGCTGTTGCACACTGGCCATCCATTTCATTTATTCCCTGTGTCCCTACCAGCAGTGTCACAAGTTCCCAGTATAATGGAATTAGATCATTTGGACAATTGCCAGTTCCACATGAGTTAACTGGTCTGCTACCACATTGCCCTTCCCTCATCAGGGCTTACTGATTGCACTCAAAACCTGCTTGGTCCTGGCACTCTTCTAAAGTCAGATGCATTCTCAGACACCAGAAGTTCAGAGTTAAATGTACTGGTTTAAGAACGATAGCACATGAATCAAGACATTAAATATTTTTTTTCATCACAATGTCTTTCATTGCACCATTGATGAAATCATTTTCAAGACCTTTACACAGAATTGAAGAATCATAACTTACAGAGAGCGTTTGAACTATCATTGAAGAAATAACCATGACTTCTGAAAAGAATTTGTTAGAGATGTTAACAAACCTTGCTTTTGTGTGAGAAAAGTTTCCTTCACACAAGTGTTTACAGGCAACAAAATTGGGACCTGCTACTGTGCTGGACTTATCACAGAACAGAAATGTATTCCACAGTAAATTAAATTAACATTTTATGAAGAGGGAAGCTTTACTATTATACATTCCCTTTGGGGTGAATACTACATTTCTGGTAAAGAAAAAAAAATAAATAAATAAATAAAAATAAATTAAAAAATTAAATTATTCTGGCAGGTCCAGTAGAACTATAAGGCTCTCAGACTACGTAACTCACTAAATGTAGCCTACTGGATCAGAAAATAACAACAATACAACAATAACATGTCATTACAGTGACCAGTCATGAGGCCTAAGACTAGCTTTTCACACAGTGACAACAGGGAACAGTCTGACAGTGATTCACAGGCTAAAACTTGTCTGCGATTAAAATGACCTAGGCTTCAAGAAGCACCAAAAAAAAAAAAAAAAAAAAAAAAAAAAGCAAACTATCAAACTGAAGGAAAAACATTCTTCAGTCTTAGCTGTGAGTTCTTCAATTACCTTGTATTAAGTTAATAAAACCTCCATTGGTAAAAGTCTCACTGCCGCCACTCTATCTTCTTAGTCACAGGGACACCAAAATTACCCGTGTATGAAGACAGATGGCCCTGTCCCTACCAACACCAGATTTCTTTACCTTGCCTCCTGAGCTCAGCATCTCCAGAGCTAGACTCCAAGCCAAGCCAGAGGAATTTCATCTCCAAACCAGTTTGGAAATCTGCATATTATTAGACCCACTACAGTGGCCCACCTAGCGTGGTTTTATCATGTTTCTGAGTACAGTCAGCAGAGCTGATCAATAAGATATAAAAAGATTAGTAGCTCCTAAGTAATGATGCATTTATTTAGAGTCATTCTCACTGCATCCTCGCAAGTTTTGGAACTCCCATATGGTCACATCGAAGTAGTATCATTGGCCACAGCAGCTCCAATGCCAGGTCATGTGCAGACTAGAGGAGCACAGTCAGCAGCCACTTCACATCCTCCGGAGCACAGAAAGCAGACCAGACAGAATTATCTCCTTGCTGTGGTCATGTGAATTTATCTCCCTTTGAAGTCACAAAATGTTAAAATGCAGGTCTGAAAGTTATCACTTACACCGTAAAAGTCCATTCCTAAATTCTCACTTCAAAAGTTACAGCCAGGAGTTCCACTGGTTAATTTCCTAGGATCTAATTAGTATTCCTTCTTAGCTTTTAACAATTCAAAGCCCTCTTCAATTTTAGGGGATATCATCTGTGATTTTGAATCATCAGGAAAAGAAATAACAAGGGTAGAGAAGGTAAGTCATTTCTTATATTTATAATAGCAATGTTCTGAGAATTTCACCATCTTGAAACAGAGTGGGTGTGCAAATGGAACATAATAAATACAAAGGGCTTATGAAGAGCATTATATAAAAAAGCCCCTAATAAAAGGTATGCAATTACTTTGCTCTCAGTCATGCATTCTCTGAATGTCAAATCAATCTGAGTTACACAATATTACAACTTATTCTCTTTCTGGAGAGATCTAAAAGGCAACAATAAAACTACATGAGATTTTCCCGAACCTTTTTTATCATTTTTTTTCCTTTTCTACAAAACTCTACAGTATTTTAAAACAATAATTTCACTTCCATGTTATTTTTTTAGGGGAAGAAAATTTTATTAATATTTAAATTTAGCAAAGCTATACTGTCCCTTTCAAGACTGCAATGTTCTGTGGAATCAAATATTTAGCAAGTGATCTACATCCATTCTTAATCAAATCTAAAGTGAAAATGATCAGTGAACATTAAAAACAAACAAACAAACAAACAAAAAACAATATGGGTTATCTTTGAAACCTGAAGGATGAAAATAACTTTGTTTCCCCCCCCCCCCAAAAAAAAAAAAAAAGTTTATCAACTAAATGTACCAGTTACGGTTTTTCTTCTGACAGCTTTAGTAAAGGAAGAAATACACACAAGAAAAAGTAAGTACTGTTTTGCCAGCATTTTAACTGGACAATCCAATACCCTGAGCATCTAAAATAACTCCATATTGTTCATCAAGCACCACTGCAGGGGAACAGAGGGCACATGGAGACTTCTCTCTTCTTCAGTTTGCCTTCTGTGACTGCCAGAACTGCAGAGATAAAGGAAAGAACACGGGGGCCTTGAGCATTAAGACTGTCTTCTGAAAAAAGGCCTGTCATTACTGAAAGAATGACAGCCAAAATATGCAGCATTACTTGTGGCAGAACTGAATTTGGCTCAGGTGCTTGCTTTGGCCACTATTAGATCAAATTGGACCCTGCTTCAGAAATCCTTTTCTCTTTGTTGATCATCCTACAGAAAGGGTTTTGCAAGGATTTGCAGCAATTATTTTAACCTCATTACTATGAATGGTTCTGATTGTTTAACTGATTCATAACAAAACTGAAAGCAGAAAATAATCCAATCTAGAACTCACACTAAAGATAATAAATCAGAAAATGGGCAGACAGTTTATACTGACACACTAAATAGGACATTTCTTTGGTAAGGTATGTTACTGCAAACTTTCTTATAAATGTACTCCTTCTGACAACCTGCTAACAGAAACATCTTAATGAAAATTTTCTCCAGTGCTAAAATTAAGTAGAATTTTTTTATCTGCACTGATGCATTTAGCAGTAGATCCCAAAATCAAGATCTCAGCTTGCAGAAATACAGTTAATGCTGGGGTAGGGGGGAGGGGAGGAGGAAGGAAGGTGAGTTTCATGTTCTTTAAAGAACAATATTTCTGTGGAGATAATTAGACATCCAAATCACAGATATTCAGACACTAACAACATCCACAGATTTAAGGAAGTGGGGCACCCTTCTGAAATCAACAAGTATTTGATTTATGCACAAAATACACAGCCAGGCCTCTCAGTAGTTGTAAGCAATCTGATTTACACAGTAACACTAGTGAAAGATCTGAAATCAATACAGTTATCTGTGCTTTGGAATCTTACAATGCTGTCTGGAAAGTCACAAGACTCGGTACTAGTGGAGTTTTGTTTGTTTGTTTGTTTCAAAGACTTAGAGATTCAATTCTGGAGTCATGAACGTATCAGAAATATTTTAAAAGAAGTAAAAATCTTGATAATCCCCTTGGCTGCAGAGAATATGCCAAAACTGTAAACTCTGAAGATTGCCCCAAAACCTTAAGGGAAATGAAAGTAATTGACTTTAAGCACAATTTTACAATTGTTACTGTTACTTAAAGACTGTGGCTGCTGGTGCAATTGGACTACCTCACACCAATAGGGTTACCACACACCTAAGCAGGAAGGCACCCTCTCCCTCCCTAATGAAATATGACGGATGTCCTGGGGCTGTGCCTGAACTGCAGATCCCCTCTGTCTGTCCCCCACGGCTCTGGTTCCCAGGCAGGCATCCTCTCTGTGCTCCCACTGTAACTTAGGTGTGAGACATTCTTGCGCAGAGTTGCTTTAGAAGATAGTTCAAGTGGTGGCTGAAGCCAGGTCATTACAAGCATTGGTAAATTCACTGGTCTGCATAATCAATATATCAAGATTCAAGCCACACCACCAATCATCTCTGCAGCAAAGTTTAGAGATTCTTTTTCTGCAAATATCTGAGTAAAATGGAGCCTGGATTCCTACAAATTAGTACTCACATTTGGATTCTGTAATGTCTACTGCAACCCAAAGGGCACCCTAGTGCATTCATGATGTCTCTCACTTATTCCTTAGTCTAACAAGGAGTGAGCTCACATTGCAGCCACTTTGTCAGCATGGCTACTAGTAACAACGGTTCCCTCTCCCTTGCTTTTCTGAAGCTTGTGGACATTTCATTCCTTCAAAACTGCTAGTACTCTGACAGATTTGACTAAAGTTATCCAAGACTTTGGACTTCATTGTTATTGCCAGATAAACAGATAAACATGTTCACATATAGACACCAAGACTGCATTAGCCTCTCTTCTCTAGGAAATCAAGCCAAAAGTCCTGAACTTGTTTTTGTCAAGTTGGTGGTTCTTGGTTTGTACACAAAACACTGACAGAATTAAATCTGCATTGACAGAACAACTTGAATTGTGTATCTAAGCATCACAGTGTTTCTGAGCTTGGAGCTTTTAAGATGCTGACAAGAATGTACTGTATCTTTTTCCAATCCGTTTCAATTACACTTTTATAATGGCAGAATAATGGGAAGATTAGTCCATTTTATCATGATTAAAACTTGATTAACATATTAAATAACCATTGTACAGTAATTAAATGCAATGTCCAATACATTCTTGTACTTCTTTTCTGTAGACTTCCAATGAAATAGCTACTATCACAAGTATGGTTACTTCTTTTACAGTGCTTTTAGCATCTAGTGCAAAGAGTCACTGTGGACTGAATACCTAAAGGAATCATTTTGAGAGGCTATTTGGGAAGACTTTTTATTTTGAAAGAAATTTGCAGATAACTTAGAATATAAGCAGAAAAATATATTTGTTTTAGGAGAGAAATTCCAAACATGCCCTATGCATCTGAACACTACGAGGATGCAAAATTTATATCTAAATAGTTTAGTGGGAACAGGGTGAAGCTGAATTTTAGATGACCTTCCAGTTCAATTATGTAAAGTGTCATTACAGAATTTTACAAGATGCATACATGAAAACTGTTGCAGGAAGCACAGCCGAAAGCACGACAGACACCAGTATAGTCAGATCATGCTCCATTTTATTGCCCGAATAGCCTAATTTTTATAGTGAACTTAACACGGGCGGACAGTGTTTCACACAAGATTATTGGTCAAAAGCACTCAGACAAACAACTACAAGAAAACAACCCCACCTGCAAGAAAACAACCCCGATGTGATTAGCAGTCACATAGACCTTGTCCTTGAAGCCAGCTACTGGTAACAATATTTTTCTAAATTCCTCAATTGGGCGATGTGGGAACACTGCCATGGGAACTTCTCATAGTTGCCCTGGTAGCTTGGTTTGCTCAGCTACAGCAAGCCATGGCATTTTTGCTGTTTCAGAAATCCCTCAACAGAAAACCTATTAATAGTTATTTGTGACTATTTCATAAACTACAGACAACTCTAGGCAAGGCTTTTAAACAGTGGTTAAAAATCCCTTAGTGTCTACATCTTGCAGAGACTTTTTGTTCCATTGGAAACACTTTAAACATCCCACTTCCTCTGTTATGAGCACTCATAGGAACTCAGACATCTGTAGCCCCATTTTCCTGCATTCCAAACATCCTCTTGAAATACAATAGGAGCAGCAGTCACTTCAAGCCAACCCATTTATGCCAGGTTTTCAGCCAACTCTTAAATACAGCTGGGTTGTTTTCTGTATGTAGAAAAACATATGGACAGAATTGAAATGATTAAAAAATGGATTCTCAAAATCTGCCCATCCATTTCATGTGATGTTTCAAACTAGCTATGGGTGACAAAAAGCGCTCAAACCTGAAATGACTAATAACTGTTATGCTGCATCGAAAGATGCAGAGAAGATACAGTACAATTGTACTTCAGGAAGAGGTTTGAACGCCTAATAAGGATTTGATTCTTTCTTCACCCCAGGATCATGGCTTTTCCTACTTTTCTTGGTGCAAATCCTACAACCTAACAAACACTTTTCAGGAAGGACATCAGCTTGGTGTTATATAACACCTCTCCAGATAGTCTCACCCACACAAGAGAGACTCAATGAAGGGTGGATGCAATCAGTATCTCAAAGAGCAGTGAGGGCCAACTGTCCCCAAGGGACAAAGGACCAGGAACCAAGGGCAATAACATAGACACCAGGCCTCACCACTCAGGGCATGCTCTACTGTCCCCAAGCAATGCAAGCAGTGCAGGCCCAGGGTTGGTGTCCATGTCCAACCAAAAGGTCATCAAGCAAGTCTGAAGTGATGACGCATTATCTGAGGTTAAGCCAGGATGTCAATCCACAGGTCTGGATCAGGCCCAATGATGGTACTGAGGGCCAGACACAGCCCAGTGGTCACTGGGAAGGTCCATGCTTGCAAGGCCAGTCCAAGGTAAAGCCATGAAGTCAGTCTGTGGGTCATAGTCCTGGTCCCTTGGGCCCTTGGCCATGCATGGACATAACTGCAGCTGATATGGGGACAGGCACACCTATGACAGCTTGGGCAGAAAGAGAAGGACAGGGAGTGAGTTAAATAGACTTTCAGGGCCATAGGGCAGGGGCTATGGACCAAGACCACAGATGAAGGCCACCACAACCTGTCAGTGCGCTGTGGGCCTTGACACAGTATAGACGAGCCTTAGATTTTTAATTTTTTATTTTTTGTTAAAGGACAGAAATGTAAAAGGACAGAATGCCATATTTTTGAAGAAACACTTCAGAATGAAGAGTGAATAAAGATATAAATGAATGAAGAGTGCTCCCAGGCTTAAAGAAAATGCACAAAGAGTATCACAATGAGTACTCAATCATTTGTCCTCTCCACAATGAAGTATTTCACGTATTGGCAGAACAGCATCTCAGCTTTTCCCCATGCACCAGACATCAATTACTGGACATGTCTCAGTCATCTTCACCAGCTGCCCAGTGTCCTGTGGGCAAGAGACATGGACACAGAGGTGTTACACAGCAGTTAGGTCTTCCATACATTATAGCAGAGACTTGCCCCTCAGGAACACACCTGCACCCCAATATTCCCAACTAGTACAGTTTCTTCTCTGTCAAATCACCAGGGTATGTCCAAGCGGAGGGTCCCTGTCTTGTAACACCAGCATGCATCCCTGTGCTTCTGGGGTGATCAGATGACTGAATCCCTTTCCTCCCATCATGTGATCTATGAACAACCATTGCCCACTTTGGGACTCTCTAGGATGCTGAGAGGTTTGCCTGTTTGGGATGCAATCGTACTGAATATTTTCAAACAGCTCAAAAAAAATGTAAACGTCAGCAACAAGTATCTTTGTCAGCTTTCCAAAGAATGAACAATATGCTTATTCATGGACAAAAGGGATTGTTTCTGAACATGATCTCTGCCTTCGGGCTTTAGGACAATGTCTTTTTAGTGGTCTCCATGCAAACTTTGTATGAAATCATGTTACTAATTGGCAGCATTTTTTAATTAGAGCACCAAATGGCAACCTTAATGCACAGGATATACAGTCATTGGCTTTTCCTTGAATTTCTTTTATTGTAGAAAGTAAAAAAAATAAGAAGGAGAAAAAATGCAAGAAAGGGAACTGGTTACTACAAAAGCATTATAACTACGTCAATACCTAGGTATAAACATACAGTAATTAATCAATTAATGTAGCTCATGTACATCAAGGAAAAGATATAATATATATGATGAAGTCATCACAATCCTTTTTTATCATTTTGTGAATGATCTAATGTTGTAACTCACTCAAGTTACTCCAGATTTAGAACAGTATATAAGCACAGAGTAGAACCAGGACCTAAATAAAAGAAATTGTCCACATTATTGAAAAAAAGGCAATTGGTTCTGGTGAACTTAAGACTTGGATATTCATTGTGAAATAAAAACACATCATCTTTCCTTCTTGGAAAGAAAAATAATAGTAATTTATTCCATAATGACAGAAAAAATAAAATCTTGAATGTGTTCTCATCTCAAAGTGTTGCGTTGATATTTCTTTAAATGATTTTAGAAGTTGTAATAGAACAAGCTTGAACAAGCTTGATAAAATAAAGCTGTATACGATGAAATCAAATGAAAGTCTTAACATCTCTGAATGCAATCTAAAGAATGAAATCTTAATGTTTCAAATATACCTGCTTAAACTGGAAGAACAAACATTGACTAAATGCTGATAGGTATTTAGTGCCTAACTTGTAAACTCATACCCTTCAAACACACACAAAAACAACCCTGTATTCCAAACTGACACAAAGTTTTGTGACCCAAAGCAAATGCACAGCAATGAGGTTAAACCACTAACCTGAAATGAAATGCAGGAAAAAAGCCACCTGTGTAGTGACCCTAATCACACTGCTTTTTGTATTGGAACTGGATTACACATTGTTCTCCCCATCACAGAAAAAGAACTGAAAATAAAAAGGTTTAAAAAAAATCAGATGTTAACTATACAAACAGTTGTTGAACTTACTGTGAAGAAAAAAAAAGCGGGGGGGGAGGAGGGTGCTTAATAATCTTCATATAAAAAAAAAAAAAGCTTTATAAAAGATGCTTTATAATCTTCAATAAATGGCAGAGAGAGGATTCATATTTAAAGATAAGCTGACTTTGCTGCTGAGCCACAGGCTTGAGATTCAGGAGATTGGACTTTCACTGCTGTTTGTATCATAGACAGGAAATGTGATTTATATAAACCACCAAAACCTTGGATCAATTAGATAGTAATATGCATATTCACAAGATATAAATTAGGTACTTATGATAGGCAAGTGCTTAAAGCACCTTGCTCAGACAGTGCAAATAAAGGCATCTTGTGCATGCCTTCTTTTTAGGTTACCCATGTTTTGGAGCAAGGGCACTTTTCCACCATTTTCTTTATACTTCATTTAGCATGAAAAAAAAAAAAAAAAATCTAGATTATTTAAAGGTCCTCAGGCCCTATCAAACAGTAAAATAAAAATAACTACTTAGCAGGCGCTGCATATGCGCTATACCAGAACCATTTCTGACTGTTAGCAACAACCTTTGGTAAAAGACAACATGTCAGTGTACTCTCAGGGAATTTGGACAGTTTTCTAATTAATTTCTGAACATTTGTAGCACAAACCAAACATCAGAAAATTAGGTTCAGAGTATTTGGAACTCTTCCAACCTCATTTTCTTCTCTGGCTCCTTCTCTCTCTCTCTCTTTTTTTTTTTTTTTTTTTACTAAAAGAGGCAGATACATTAAAATCTCAAAACAAAAATATTTCTTTAAAGTATACTTGCAGCAATTGCTATTTTTATAAACCTTATTCTTGTTTCTTCAGCTTTTGTCTTTAGCTGATCTAAGTTCAACAAGTGATTAATAAATGCAAGAAACGTACTCTAGACTTCCTTAGTATAGTTGAATTACAAGGCATTCTTAAGAGAACTGCAAGAGCCCTAACAAGATAGAGAGAAAGGAACACTTTAAGAAATTATCCATATACTTGTTTAATTTAGTATTTAATATTTATATTATTTATATTGTTAACATTATTATTATTATTTATAATAATTAGTATTAATAATAGTATTAATATTATTTAATTTAGTATTTACAGCGTTAAACTTAGAATTCTGAGCATTTCACCACATAAAAGAAAACACATTTTACATTGAAAGCAAAACTAATAAATAATCCACGACTACTTCACATATTTACTCACACCAAATTGCAATCCAATTTAGTCAGTCAAGTCTAATCCAGGACTTGGGTCAAAGGTCTGGCTAAGAGTCTTATTTGAAGTCCATATTGTGCAGCTCACAGCATGGAGGCAAGACATCTCCTTGCCCAGTGCTACAGGGAGTAAGGTCAATATTGTCCTGGTGTGGGTCCCAGACATAGTTTTCTCAAACGACATGTACTATTTGCACATTCTAGAGCTAAAGGGGCAGTGCCAAGCCCCTTCTGAAAAATTACCTCATATAATCTTCAGGTAGTAATTAAGAATATTCTGAAATAATTATGAAAAACACCACCAAAGCAAGCATTTCTCGTGTCAAGGCAGAGGTGGTCTGTCCTGATGACCATAACAAGGGTTGTAGTACAACGCAGGCAGACGTTTTCAAGTCAAACAACCAGGTCCAGTTCCACCTACCACAAAACCACTACCTTGAATTCCATTCCCATGCTTAATATTATCTTTACTATGGTCTAATGCTGCCTAATACACCTCCTACACAGCAAGCAACCTCTTTAACTAGCTGAGTCTGCAAAAGTCATTACGGTAATATAATTTCTAGTACTTGCATTTTCACTATAGCAAAATCTCACAGGGATCAGACCCACTTATGGTCTTAACTAAAACTAGCCATCTGACTTAATTAACATTTAGAATTCATCAAACCTTGCAGGGATCATACTGGGCTCTGGGGCAGCTTGGCAGTGTTCACAACAGGCTCCTGCTGGGTCTATGTATCCGGTAGAAGCATTATTCCAGCAGATGACACACTTGGTGGGAAAGGAGGGGAAGAATGAAACTGAAAAATCAGTTCCATAATACCTCCGCATCATGAGACACACACACGGTACGGAAAGTACACAGAGGACAAGAGGCAGAAATCCTAGGAGTGGTAGGAATCAACAAAAATGTAGAAGTCCTTGTAAATCTGCTCCATAAATTCTAACCCAACAATGGTTTTGTCTTTCTTATATACCTTTCTGTGTAATACAACTAAGTTATGAATCATTCTATATCTGCACACATACATGCACACACATTAGTGTTAATAACAACATAAAAATTTGCTTATCTGTAGATATCATACAACACAGAAATTTCCCATAAGTAGGAGTGGTGACAATAGGAAAACAGAGACTTAGATTTGGGCTGCCCTAGATTTTTCAGGACTTAGGTTCCATGCTGGGGAAAAAGAGGTCAGATGAATGGTTTATGCTCATGATCTTTGCTGCTTCAGCAAACCTTCATTTTTTTTCATGACCTTTTCATAGCATATTCTCTTCACACAAGCATCCTTTGCATTTCTTCCTTCTTTGTCCCTGAGTAACACCCAAGAATAACCACAAGAGTTAGTGAACATTTGAAGAACTTAAATTGATTGATTAGACCTTATGACTTGAAATGTTTTCTTTTCCTGCGTTATGCAAAAAATGCAGTTGAATTCATAAATCCTCTTCATTAA
Organism: Anas acuta; assembly: GCF_963932015.1. Lineage (NCBI taxonomy): Eukaryota > Metazoa > Chordata > Aves > Anseriformes > Anatidae > Anas > Anas acuta. Next base: position 68,549,030 of record NC_088980.1, read on the forward strand.
GGCAAAAGTAAAGACAGCTAAGATATTTTAAAACTGTGATGCTGAAAAAATGAAAATGTCAGCTGTATAAATATACTTTTCCAACATGCAATGTGAAATTTAAAAGCAAACTTCATTTAGCACAAATTTCCCCCATTATTTTAATCCTTACTTTCCTGAAGCTTCAAGAATTATCTTGAAGTTCAAGGTTCTCTGTTATTCAGGGAGTTCATTTACTTTTTCTTTTGTTTTATAAAGAGAAGGACCAAATACTATGTTTTGTCATATTTGAAGACTCTAGTATTGTCAAGACACAAAGCCTGTACATTCTTTTCACTGTATACCAGTTGCTGCAGGCACTGAGAAGGGGAGATGCAAGTGCATATAGAAAGACAAAAGTACTGAATACTGGCAGAGGTCTTTCCTCAGAGAATATTCATTTCTTATGGGACAAGCAATATATTTGGTGGCAGTGCAAAATTGACAACTCTATCTATCAATCCAACCAAGTTTATCGTGAAGCTTAAGCATTTCTTAACTGTCAAACTAAAACATGAACCTAGGAATAATAAACTACATTCTGAAATATCTGCCAGAAAGCACATAGGGAAAAAAAAAAAAAGATACAAAAGATGACTTCCAAACCATAAATAATATTTTTGCAGTCATGCTTGCATCCTTATTCCTGAAACCAATTTAGAAAACAATTGGACAGGGCACCCTGGGAATAAAGAATCATTTGCCATTAGACTTTAATGTGTGATTACTTAGTAATGTAATTGAAAGCATGACTGTAGCACATTGCCAGCTTTCTATTGCCAAGAGATTACATCATAAATGATGCTGAGTATTTCAAATCATTTTTTTATTCCATATTTGTTGTGACAAGAAGTTTTACTTAATATTTGAATTCGTTTTTCTTTCTTGAATACTGCAGGATCAAGGATTTGCAGGAAAGGAGGGACAGGAAAGAGAGCTCTCAATATGTCACACTACCCTCATGTTGTTCATAAAATAACTAATTGCCATGATTACAGCAGGAGATTTGTGGTAGAGGCCGGTGATGACTGAATGTATGCATACATAACTGGCACAATGATACACATAAGGCTCTGTATGTGGCTCTGGGTAATTGGTGTCTCTGATACTGTGAATCAGAGCAAAATCTGAGAGCTAACTGTGCAGCCTGTGTCTGTTGGAGTGACTCTTTTGAGAGGGGCTGAGCTATACGGATTTTAGTCTCCTGAAGGCCTGACACAACCACAGGTACTCCATATCAAGCCTCATAGTGTCTACAGGCTAGTCCCTCAACCAGGGTAGCCAGACAAGGCTGGGTGGACTTTTGGAGGAGCCATGCCTGTTCACAACTGCTGAAAATATGGATCACTGCACAAAGAAAGCTTCACTGACAGCGGAGTTACAGAAAGTGAGGGCTCCCTCTTGCATGAATTGTATTAACACGTAAGAATGTCTCCCTCATTTTTGTTGAGTATCCTGTGACCTCCACAGCTGGCACACAGAAAATTCAGAAGGCTTTACTAACAATGGGAGCTTGCCCTTCCATTATCACCTGATGTGGCTAAGACAGACTGTCTATGAAATCTCTTTCTTCTCCCAGTCCATCTGGGGTTTGCAGAAATAACCGTCAAGAGAAAGATTCAGGTTTTTGTCCAACTGGAATTTTTGCTTGCGTAGACTGGGACAGAAATCATGCCCTGCTGATCCTTTACTCTATCCACTGGAGCTGCGCTCCCAAGAAACCTGCTCAGCCCAGCAGTCCCCTTCTGTGCACACCATACACAATCAGGCAGCTTCAGAAGGACTATCTTGCCACAGGGTTACCATTAAACACTATCATGCATATTTGATTGATACTTTCAGATCCCCTAGAATATGCACTGCAAATTTTGAGGATGGGAGCTCCTGGGATTCTAACCATTCTAACCAGAGAGTTCAGAGGAAACTGTGAGAAGCTGAAATTCACAGCATTTTCCTCTCCCTTTCTTTCCGTTCTTGCACGTTTTTCATGAACAAGCAAGGAATGGAGTGTGAGTAAGGATTCTGGCATTTGGCTCACAGACTTTGTTTTGTCTTTATCCTTTCTTTTCCTTTCTTTTCTTTTTTCTTTACTGAATGTCAAATGACTACAGAGGCAATACAAAACTCCAAGAACAGCGGATGTTTCAAAGTGGGATTTATTGTTCACAGGCAACTGTCTTTCTCTTCTGTAACACCACTAGTACTGAAGCCAGGAAGGCAGGAAGGAAAAAATAAAACAGTAACTGCAAGGTGGCAAGGACTCTTCTCTTCAGAGGCTGATTCTGGGCTAACTCTCCCTCCGGTAGAAAACATGACTGCATCATGAGAGGCCCTCTTCATTGAAAGCATGCAATTCATTTTTCAGCAGAAACTTTTTATTACAAGACTTCTTATAAAACTTATTTGCTTCCCAGCTGCTTATACATAGTTTCTTAAACTGTTTTCACAGTATTGAATGATCAGAACAAACCAGATTACTTCCTTCTAATTTGTCTTGGTGACCTACTGTATACGTTAATAAAGGGATATTTTCTGCCTGTAGCTCTGTTTTCACTGTAGAAAGCTATGCCAGTTGCATTAAAATATTTTTAACCTATTGGGTTCATGATAGTGGAAGTACAAGAGCCTTCTGGGCTTTGTAATATAATAGCACCCCTTTATCACGTTGAATGGTTTATTGAAACCAGCTTGTACAGATGATTTAGTTTACCATAGTGAGGCCACTACTGCAGGGCTCCAATCTCTGCTTGGGGACTCTTCTGTAATTTTCAATGTTCTCAATTTGGCCTGCAAGTGGGTTTGGTTTTCTGATTATTTTGTTGGGTTCTGTTTGTGTGTGTGTTTGTTTGTTTGTTTGGGGGGCGGTGGAGGAGGGAGGAGGAGGGGAAGGTTTTTTTGTTTCCTTTTAATGACGTTATTTTTCATATAACTTCACTTATTATTTGCATTCTTTTCCCTCTTGATATATTCTTAAGATGAATGCTGGTCCAGACAAGACGTATTTTGTAAGCAGGTGAGGTCCACTTATTTTCACCTAAATACAGGAATCTGTTTTGTCCAAGTCAGAAACATTTTCTAATTTTATGGCATGTACAAATACTAGTATGAGAAACATTACTAGTACAAGGAGCCTCATACTTCTGTAGAAGAGAACAGCCACATCAGAGGTCTGAGACTGCACACAGACTGTGTCAGCTAACAAATAAGCTGACTACAAAGTAGCACTTAGCACAAGTTAGGCACAGATAGCACAGGTCTTAGCGTAAGTCTCTGAAATCTAACCAATTTTTTGCTGTGATGAAAGTAGATTAAATAAGATTATCCAACTGTCACAAAAAAAAAAAAAAAAAAAAAAAAAAAAAGTTTTTTTTGTGCTTAAAAAACTAGATAGCCAAACTATGCAACCAGCCTGTTTATTGTCAGTCAAGAAGAGCAAACATCTCCAGAAGTGTCTGGAACAAGCAAATTGTGACTGTCACCAGTGGGGACAGTAACTCAGAAAATGAGAGCACAGTTTACGCAGACTAATCAGCAGTGAGGCATCCTCTACCCAATCTTATAACTAAGATCTAAGAGTACTCCTGCATCCTACAGTTTCCCAGTACCCCCCAGAATGCCTCTGGGGAGGGAACACTACAGCCTTGCACCAGGACCATCTCCCCAGCCTCTGGGGAGGGAGGAGAACCCAAGGGTCCCCACAGCTCTGCATGAGGACTATACACAGCACTGCCGGAAACACTACACTCACTCATCTGACCTTGTCCGCAGGCCATGGCCCCTCTCTCTCTCATAACAAGCAAGTTGTGTAAGGAACAACTACCCTGACACACACAGCTTCTCTCCTGGTCTCTCCTGGACTGTGGTTTCTCTCCCAGAATAACACGGACATTTTGTAAATCACAAAATTGCATGCATCTGTAATCAAAATGTCTTGGTATCCAAATCCACTTAACCTCCACACTGTCTTTTTGTCTTAAACCATAACACTTTAGAAGAACACACTCCTTCCAAGGCATTTCACAGAATCTCTCTCTTCACATGATAATCTGCTGCTGATACCATATGATTTTGTGTCTGAGCATATTAACTCTTATGTAAATGGAAAAAAAATCAGCTTAGTTAGGAGTATTCAAAAATATATTTCAACTTTTTTCGGTTTTGTGATGATTATTCTTAAACATTAATGCATTTTAATTGCATTACAAATTAAATTTACTCTGAATGTATAAAGAACACCCAGTCAGTCTCAGTGTCTACCATTTTTCTTAAGTGAACGACTTTCACAAACTTTAGCATACAGTTTAGGATCTGGACTCTATGATCCTTGTGGGTCCTTTTCAACACATGATATTCTATGATTCTATAAGATTTGCACTAGTACCAACAAGATATTGACTCTACATTTCTTTTCATCCCTAACACAGTGCAACTGCCTCTTTTACCTTGAGCTGTCCAGCAGATGAGATTTGGCTCATAATTTTATTTACCTTTAAAGCACATGTTTAGACCAGTACTCCATCTCTTCAGTAATTTCGATGAGGGACAGGTATAAGATAGGAAATTTTTCTTCCTATATCTAAAGAAATCCTTTGAAAAGATATATATTTTTTTTTTAATGTCAATTTTGAGTCTCCTATTTTTCGACTCCACAAAGAGCATTAAGAAAATTTGACAGTAAAAAGTCTCAGGTCAAATCAAAAGGACTTGCTAAGCATCTGTAGCAGTGGTTTCCAAAAGAATGAAGAAGCAGGGAGGTAAAGAAAAGAAGCAGAAAAAAATTGGCTGTGACTTTCCAGAAGCACATAATGAAAGGACTAAAAGTAATAGTCACACAGCATAGTAATGAGGGAAGATCCAATTGGACATGAGAAAAAACAATAAGCAAGTTTAACACTGGAACAGTTGCCCGAAGGCTGAGGAACTTCCATTCTTGGGGATTTTCACATGCTTAGATATAAGCATGTGAAAATGCTAAATATCCTAATCCTACTTTGAAAAGGGCAACCTTGAGCGGGAAGCAAGACTAGATGACTTTCAGAGGTTCCCTTCAATCTACATTTTTCTAGGATTTTTTATCTCATATCTACACATTCTTAGAGGAAGTATGACAGAAGGTACAAATGTACAGGCTCTTCTGTCACTTAGAAAACTGAAGAAAATCAGTCAAGTCTAAACCTTCAAGAAAGTCAATTATTTCTATCTGGTGTACAGCAACTAAGTTTTGATGTAGTTCTATGAAAAGTCTGATCTAGACTTGGGCAGGACACTGCTCTGTAAATATCTTAGAAAATACAATAAAAACACCTACTGAGATGGACATTCAGTAAATTTAGAAGATGGATAAAGTATCCATGTGATATGCATATTAAACCATTTCAACAACTGTCCCTTCTTATGAAAATATTGCCTTCACAGTATTGTCAAGGTCAATGAAGCTCTCAGTGTCTGCTCTACAAGTACCAGTTGTGAACATTAGATACCCAGAGCAGAGCTAATCTAGTTTGAACTCAGGCCATTTTCTTCCACTACTTGACTTCTCTGGATCAGAGGATGTGAATTGGCCTGGACTCCATCAAATCTGGGTCGTTTGTCTAATATGGACAAATTTCTTCTGGTGACATGCTGGTAATTGAGACCACCAAATACATTATTCTATTGAACTCCCATCACATGTGAATCCAGGTTCACAGAATTACAAGGCAAAGATATAATTCCAGTTGACCACAGAGCCTCCAGTATGTAAATTAGATTTGGCTAGTTCTGTGCAACAGAGCTATCAAGTGAACTGGTGAAACATACCATAAGAAACCAGATACAACAGCCTGAAGTAAACTACAGTTAGTTTGTCAAACATTATAAATACAGTTACTTTGACTTAAAAAAAATTATCCCTGCCAGTTAGTCCAATTTGGGGAATTACTTAGGAATGCTAGCTCATGGCTCAGAAAGTTTTGCCATAGTTACAACATATGGAATATATTAAATGAATATTCTCAAATTCTTGTGGGATTCATTTTTTATTAAAGGTCATGACAGGTTTTTTATTTTCTTTTACAGTTTTTTGTCTTTTACTAGTTATATCACTGTAGACCAAGTTCAGTCTGCGGTCCTGGAGAACTCTAACCCCTCATCCTAACCCACAACCCATCAAACACCACATCTTTCCCAGGTCAACATCCATAACCCCACCAAAAACACAATTACATTCTTTGTATTGATTTCTTTATCTCACAACTGAAGTGAATGATTATGCAAAAAGAAGTACTTTTTGCAAAGAAAACATCAATAACTAAGCATTCATTTATTTAAATTCTTATTGGAAAAATTCTCCTGGACAGCTATAGATATGCAAAGTAAACTGTAGTATTAGCACAGATGTCATGGGTCAGCCCCTCCATTTATCTATCTATATCCATCTAGCTCTGTTGAATTTTACAGAAATTACTCTCCCTGAAGAGAGATTCCTACAATTTTAAGATACAGTCAAGATCACCAGAATATTTTGGATTATCAAAGAGCCTTCTGGCACATTTAAAATAAGAACAGTGATATTAGCTTCATCACCATCAGTAAACTTGATAGTGGGAAATTACATCTAGAAGCTGGAACTGTATCAAAAGAAATTCCTGTATGGCATCACTAAATGCTCTTAAACCACTGTTAGTTTTTGCCCCAGAGACAGGATATACTTCAATGATGTGTGAAGTAATCTCTCTATGCACTTTGTGGTTAGGTTTACAATTATCTTTGTCATTCTTCAAGATAAGACAGTACTAGCCAAAGAAAAGGGTTTATATTAGAGTAGGGTTGTTTTTATGTGTTTTGTTTTGGTTTGAGGATTCTTTTTGTTTTATTTTATTTTTTGTCATTTTTGTCTCCACCAGAATCAAGCCTTCCTAAATAAAAAGCCTTCTGCAGAGTTAGCTTTTTTGAATAAAATGCTCCTCATTCTACTATCCATCAATGACATGTAGACTCAGGTTTTAACTGAGTGTCGCGGAAATTTCTGAGTAAGGTTTGACTAGAAAGTGTCCTTCCTACACTTGCAATCCCAGCATTCAGGAGTCATTCTGGAAATTATTCAAAAATTGCAAATTTCCTAGTGAAAAGTGTTGCAATGACACAACTGACATCACATAGATCACATAGAAATAAGCTAGCATCAATACATGATCCATTTTCTTTTTATTTGGTTACATGAACTGTAATAAGGTATGCTCATGAGCACTCTGTAGTCATATTGTTTTTGAAGAACATATGCTGAACAAACATTACTCAAGAAGTCCCTTAGTACACAATTTATTTTGGTTTGGTTTATGTTGTTCAGGAGGAGGTCTAAGCTCGGCCAAAATCCTATCACCTAAATCTTTTCCACTGAAATATTATTCATACTAGGAATTTGGTACATTCAGGGACCAGCATATCTACAACTGGTAAAATGTTTTCATACAGCCAACAACATGCATGACTGAACAAATGTTTAACGTTGTTAAATTTTATAGTAAAGCAACAAGTCGTACAGATTTGTTAAGAATTCCTTCATCATATAGGAGTGAAATGTTTGGTTAATCCATATGCACTTTAGTTACTAAAACACTTGCATGAGCTCTAACTTTTCGTCAATCATTCTCTTTGGAGTACAGCTGCCTGAGGGACTTCATAGAGATACAATAAATGGAGGATTTTTCTCAGGGAACCTGGTAGCCCTCAAAAATTTGAGATCTGGAAGGTCCACAAAACTAGCATCAAATGTGGAGCACTAAGTGCAGCTATGTCTTGGGGGCATGCTGATGAGCATGAAGTCAGAGTATCTTTCCACAGTTATTCTACCGGCTATCAACCACACTGAATGCATTAAATCGTACGTCATCCCTAGCACTACAACACACAATATTGTAACCAGCCATGATGCAACAGAGCAATATTTTTCAGCTGCAACTAACAATGACTTAAGTGAAGTTATTTTCTCCTATGGACAGGAACAAAGGTAATCATAGCTGAGTTCACACCTAAAAATACCACAGTCACCAGTAGACATAATTAAAAAATTCACAAAATGTTAAACATTTTTAATCCCTGAAGAACTCATGTCTTTTTTCCTTGTATCTTATTTGAAAAATATTTGGCTCATTGTGTTCGTGACAGTTCTTGACCTTTTCTTCACCCCTTTTAGCCTGCCTATATTGTAAATAATCTTGGCTGATAAGTATTAGAAAATGTCATTTTTACCAGGGCCACTGAATACGAAGAGCTAGAGCTTAAAAAATTGCAGTCTTTTCATATTTTTTCTAACTGTGTGTATACGCACATCAACACTGTTACATCTCAGTTTCAGAAGAAAATACAGTTCGGAATCCCGCTGGAAAACTGTCTTTAGATGTATCCTCACAACTTATGTCTTTGATATAGATATTAGTGACAAAAACAAAAGTAATGATGTTATATACAGCAGAGAGTGAATAAACATGAAAGACTAACAGGTTAAGTTTAAATTATGAGGACCCATTGATGACTATCTCCTATGCCATAGACAAAGTCAGCATTAAAATGAGCAACTCCTCCTTTCAGATACTCCTTTGTAATTAAAGAAGAGTTTCTAAAGAGAGTTTCTAAAATGGAAGAAGAGAATTGGTCAATAAATAGATAAGTCTCTGAGGGGACTTTGGAAGGATGTTGAGCTGTTCATAGGACAGGTTCAAATGCATAGTTTTTTAATACAACTAAACCACATAACTGAGTTCACAAGATGACAAGACACAGCACATACACAGTAGTCAGACAATTTAGAGCTGTTCTGGTGGACACTGATGTGTGCAGGTGAAGGAATGATTTAAGAGAAGCTAAGACAGAAGAAGCTAATGAATTTTCCAGCAAAACTCTTAATTCTCTCTTTAACCCTCTTTAATTGCAAAATTGCAATTTTTTTGTAACAAAGTTTTTTTGAGGAGAAGGAAAGGTTTTCCAGAGATTTACTTCACCGACTCCTTCTCTTAGAAAGAGTTCTGTCAATTTTCCATTCACAGTGAGGGACTGGAAAGGCTGGAGCACTGGAGTGTCTTGGGAACAGGTCAGTATCCCTGGAGTGGAAATGACAGACAGCCTTTTCTGTCCATCCTGGCCCAGGACCATTACTCATCCTTTTCTTACCTTCTTACTTTCCTTCCCTTCGTTTCTGCTGTCAAAACTGCAGCAAGGGCAATAAAGTGCTCCACACCAACGTCAGCCTCCCCCAGGAAAATAAGTATTTGTAAAACAAACAAACAAAACAGTACCAATTGCCTAATTGCCTCAAGAGGGAAAGAAAGGAAAATTAGGCTATTGGCTTTTGTTGTTGTTGTTGTAAGATGTTCCTTAAAACACTTCAGAAATGGTGCTTAGGGGTGTGGCATAAAACCTTATTAGACAAGGAAATGAATGCCATAATCCTCTGAAAACCACTTCTTGGAGACAAAACATTTAAAAGTAAAATGCATTTCCTTTATAAATACTTCTTACTTGGCCTCACATACCAACAACTAATGAGAAATTAAAGATTTATGTCTTTGTTTTTTGTTAATTAAAGCACAAAATAGAAGATTTCCATCTTTATCAATGACTTGAATGAGAGTTCAGCCTAAATAGGAATTATCTAAGGATTGCAGGATTTGTCCCACTATGTTACCTATAGTTACTCTTATCCTACATAAATAACATTATCCCTGAAGTAAATGAGATGTCAGCCTTTAGCTTGTTTCAACAGCCTATTCAGCCTACTGAAAACTTTGGGAATCTCTGCTGACTTCAATGGACTTTGGATCTAACCCTAAGTTTTTAAGCTATTTTAAAGTGGGTTTTGACTGTTGGCCAAAGAGAGGGGAGGGGAGGGGAGGGGAGGGGAGGGGAGGGGAGGGGAGGGGAGGGGAGGGGAGGGGAGGGGAGGGGAGGCGAGGCGAGGCGAGGCGAGGCGAGGCGAGGCGGGGCGAGGCGAGGCGAGGCGAGGCGGGGCGAGGCGAGGCGAGGCGAGGCGAGGCGAGGCGAGGCGAAAATGTAGTTCATTATAGGAATCTATTTGTTTTAGCATAACTATTGTGCCTATGTAAGTGATGTAAGTGTTTGAGTATTTATCTTAAGGGGAAAGAAAAGCATTATGGCTAGCTAAATACATTCTTAATGCAGGTTAAAGTATCTTCTGTCATGTTTTTAAGGTTTAACTTTAATGTGCAGCATTATTACTTTTTGTAAGAGAAATTAAATGTAATGTAGTGGAATCTAATGGCACATGATGTATCTAATCAAAGCTTAAGAGAGAGAATAATGCTTCATGGGTAAGAGATGACACTCAAATTACAGTGTTTTGTATTCCTTTAAATGAATAGATGGTAAGATAATCACCATTTCATGCCTGATATTTTAGTAGTATTGTATTAACACTCACACATATGCAACTCACAGCTTTAGGGTTTTGTGGTTTTCTGGTGTTTTGTGTGTGTGTGTGTATGTGTTCGGAGTCTTTGTTTGTTTGTTGTTTGTTTGTTTTGTAATACTCTGAACTATGGAGAGAGAAAGTGAAAAAAAAAAAAAAACCACCCTTGTGATTTGTAATGCTTACATTGGAAAATTTCTCTTCCATTTTTATTATTCAATCTATACAACTGTCCACAACAGAGCAGCTTCTAGATGCTGTATATTGCTTCTCTCTCAGTGACAACACGGAGATCCACTGAATGTCAATATTTTCAGTGATTTCACTGGAATGAGTCATATAAACATCAGACTGGTTGGGATCCTCTAGACCATCAACCCCATCTGCTAAGACAGAAAATGGAAACCAAGGCACAGGCATTACAATAATGTTACCAAAAAAATTGTTACGTTCAATCATTACATAAGTTTTGGTTTTGCCACTCCCACCATTCCCATCAGAATGAAGTAATGAAGTTCCAGAACCTCATTTCTCAAAACAGAACAGAAACTTCCTACTAATTTCCACTCTAATGAATTTATGGTTGGTTTATACTTATTTATTCTTATGCCAACACTGCTATTTTTTCTTACTGTATTTTATTGCAGTTTTGCATTTTATGTCAGGAAATGATACCCCCCTTCTGCTCCTATCCCCACCCACCCCAGCTTGTGGGATTGTGCAGTAAAGTCTAGAGTTGAGCAGCAGAAGACTTATCCATTGCTGAGCCATCCATCTTTGTTTGGGATGGCAGAATGACAGTTACTATTAACAAACTTGGTTGTAAACAAAACACAGATAAATCCTTGTCTAAAAAAACTCACATTCTACACTGACTATACATGTATTCCTTAAAAATTTACTAGATTCATATACTCATCTAAACTTGCTTTGTATTTGCGGTCTTTGTTTTCTTTTGTGTGTGTGCTTTGTGAGTTGTTTTTTTTGAGTGTTTTTCTTTTTTGTTTGCTTTGTTTTTAAGCCAAACTTCTGTAACAGTTTATTATCCTTCAGATAATTTCTTTTTTAATAACGTTTAGCTATTTATCCATAGTTATTTTTATCCACACCTGCACTTACCCTCCACAAATTTAATTCCTTTCAGTTTGCCTACACAACTGTAAAACAAAGATGCAACTAAAATCTGGACTATGAATGTCTATGAGAGAAGAAAACTCACAGTTTTTAGAAAAAAAAAAAAAAAAAAAAAAAAGAGCTCCCCTTGCTCCTTTACTTTCCTTCAAGAGACCAACACTTCCATTTCTTGTTCTATGTACCAGTTCTGCAGTGTCTGTGCAGTTCTTGTTCTAACAGCTACTCAGCATGGCTTATCCACTGAACTAGGACTATTTCTATGCTTTTGACTTTCAGAGGAAATTTCTAGCTATTAGTAAGTAAAGATGAACAAAGAAGAAAGTGAGAAAGATCTTTCAAATACACCAAAAAGCTAACGGAAGGAAAATCCCCAACCATTTCCATCTTCAGATGAGGTGGGGTTTAAGGAAAAAAAAAATACTATAATCAAATTCAGAGTAGTTCTCATCAGCTAAAAATAGTTTAATCATAGAAAGATCTAAGGCCTGCATGTTCAGAAAAGCAGGAGACACAATATTCTAAATCAAAGACTGATTCCTTGGAGCACATATTTAAGTATTACCTTTAAACAGACTAAAAAGTAAGTTTCTTATTCCACCCCATTAAGAGATCCTCCTATTGGGCTGCCATCCAATTGCAATTGATACCCCTTAAAGTTCAATAACTCGACCTTCCTGACATAAAACTCTTTCTAGTAATTCCGTCTTGCTTAAGAAGCAGACAGATGAAAGAGACAGGGAGAAAAAAAAAAAAAAAAAAAGAGGAAAAAAAAAATAGGTGGGAGGGAACTGTGCACTAAGCATCAAATGTCACTTTATGGAATCTGGGGAAAGAGTGTAAAGTTTCCACATCTTTCTCAAGTCTGCATTGCAGCTGGAATGAACAGAACCCACCACTTTCTTAGCATAGCTTGGGTGCTGATTGCCAGTATTACCTGGAAGGCAGTTCTCAATCTACTTATGTGTACTTTACTTTAAAAAATAAAAAAATAAATTTAAATTATGACTTCATTTTACAATCCAGAGTTGTGCATATATTTGTGGCTTTAAACAGCCTCTGTGACTTCTCTCTGAACACCTGTGAAGATCACTCAATCCATTCAGAACCTTCCTGTAATACTTAAAGGGACATGGAAACGTATTAAAATTTCAGAAAACAGAGAAACAAACAAACAAAAGAAAAATAAAACTAATGACTCATATACTGGCAATACCCCACAAACTGGAGCACCAGAAGTTGTTTTCTCCATTGTTTCAGATAATTATAAAACTATGCAATTCAAAGATTCTTATGCTTTCCTAAGAGACTACCAGTCTCAATTCTCCACTCGCAAGTGGATGTCTGCATTCACAAGCCTCTCATCTATTTTATCCCTCTCAGAAGTACAATCCCAATAACTACATAGTAACAGGCTACTGCTTGTCACCACATGGTCCAAACAAACAGCAAATAAAATTCAATAAATAGAATGAGCCTTTTTACTGCTATACATATATCTGGCCACAAACAGCTTTTCCTCCTTATCCTAGTCACTTGGCTCCACCTTTCATAGGTGTATAACTTTCCAGTGTAAAAATCACTAGCAATTACATTTAAATATTAGTATTTCCTACTTACATATTTCAAAATATCCAAATTCCATAAATGCACCCATGAAACAGACAAATAATTTTGTCAGTTTTATTAAAAGGCAACGTGACACGTAAAACCAATTTATTCAATCCTTCATCAAGCTAAAATCATAGGGAAGACAATGAGAGTTCAGTGCATATTGTCACAACATGACTTGTCACAAAATATTAAGCATATCCACTACTGCTTACAAAGTCAGTGACAGATGTGTGATTCTATTTTGATTACTAACCTTTCCTCTAAAGAAGCCAAAAAAAGTAGAAGGCCAGAACACATGCAGAAGCATGCATTTTACCTTACTGCCCTGAGTTGCACTGTGCAGTTCCAAGTCCTTACATCACCTGGCAGGCCATTTGTATGGCAGAAAGCATGAATTATGGTTCTTTGACCCCTTAAGGTTTCTGTAGAGCTGCTCTGATGAGCAATATTTAGGACACTGCGACAAGATGGATGTTCTACAGTACTTGCAATGGGAAGTGAATCTAATAGTCACTCTTAAATGACTGCAGGAAATACCTCTTGGGTTTTAAAATAAGAGGAAAAAAGCATGTAACATGTCTCAGTTTTAACATGTCTCTATATAAACTTGCTATTTTTCCAGCATTCCCTATTATGAAATATAAAATTATTTTGATGACAGGGCATAAATTGTCCCTAACAAATGTGAAAAGCACAGAGGCGTATTATTTTTTACACAGCACGCACTACTAATTATGATTAGTAATTATGTTTTATATATAAATTTATATATATATATAAAGTAATATATATTTGTTGCTCTTGAAAATATTCAACAAATAAATTGCACACACAAAAAAATCAAATAATATATTCCTTGAAATATCTGTGGAAACAGATTACAATATTTGCTGTTTATGTTATATGGTTTTTCACCTAATTCACACATCATTTACTTCCATTCGCTGATCATTTAAACATATAAAACCCCACAGGAAAATAGGCATTAAGGCAATAATAATAATAATAAAAAAAAAAGGAGTAATTTCTAGCAAAATCTTCACACAATGCCTAAATTTTGAAATACATAAATTAACAGGTTCTCAGTTGGACCTTTTTCCTGACAATATTTCTGACAATATTTCTAAACTATTTCCTTATTGTTGTGCTGTCTCAGCAGACAGTAACAGATTGGTAATTCTCTGGTCCCTCCCTCCCTGTTTCTTTAACTTTTGACACGAGAATAGCCATCCGATAAAATGTTTTTACATCAGAAATAAGAGAAAAGAATCATAACTGAATGTATGACAGAACAAAGATTTAAATTCTCACCATGCATCTGCTACAAGTGTAAAGAAGTATGACTGTTTCGTTAAAATGCCATTAAAATTATATACTGCAAAAATGTTTACTGTATACAGCAATCTGGTATATTGAGCTTGCTTTCTCTTGCTCTGTCATACAAATTAGAAGTTCTTCATCTATTTTACACAGGCAGTCAGTTCAAGATAGGGTGGAATCCATCTCCATTTTAGGAAGCAACAACAAAGCGCAACAGAGAAAGGGCATAATGAAGAATGGCAAGATAAAAAATGCGTACCTACAAACTGCTGGAGAGACCTGCATCTTCCAGGAACTAGTAAACACCATGAGTTTCTTTTCAAAGCTGTTTCCTTCGAACACTACAAATTTGATGCAAGACAGCCTTCAGAAACAGTTAAAAGGGAATTCAGGTTCCCAGCAAAGGGAAAGCCAGCCAAGAACCAGCTTCCTTTTAGGTTCAGTAAGGGTTGCTGATACCTCCACTAAGAACCCAAGCTGCTTTGCAGTGACAGCCCTAAATGATTTTAAATAGATTAAAAATAAAACTGAGGTATTTCTTCTCCCAGAAACGTCATCTGTACCAGTCCAAAGACAGCAGCAACAAGCATGAAATGTGAATGCAATTTCCCTTGGGACTACGTGTTATTAGAAAAGACAGAGGCTAGATTCTCGACAGCTAACTAGGATCTCAAGACTTCAGATCTGCTTAGATCGTTTCATATATCCTTAGATGATATATTACAGATGTAGAAAAGTATCTCCCATTCATTTTGTCACCTAATTCAGAACAGAGTACAATTCCACCTTGTATTTGCCAGAATATCAAATGAAGTCTTAAAGAAAAAAAAATCAAGAACCTGTTCACCATAAAACAAAACCAATGTAGTTGGGAACTAAACAGTCACACATAGCCAACTACAATACGAGGGGTGATGGCTTGACTGCACTGAAATGAATAAGGTTCCCACTTAAGGCAACATTTCAACTTACAGGAGAGACACATAGCTCCTGCCTGTTCACAGCAAACATAATTTGGTTAATGTAACAGAAGCCAGGGTGTAGCTAGGTTATCATATGAAACAGGTTTAACACAGAGCCTATAATCAGCAGGATTCTTGGGAAAACAAATAGCCTTGAAGGGATAATCGTTATTTGGAAGTCAAGTTATGTAAAACATATTTCCCCCTGTGTTATTGCTTCAAGTTGTTTGATTGCACCTAGTATGTGTAAAGAGTGGAAATTATAGAATCTTCACCCTGAGTGGTTTAGGCTCTGTTGTTGTAATAGCTACTTAAGTTTTAAAGGGTTTTCTTGCCTTTTTCTTTTGGTCTTTTTTTCATGCAGGTAAAAGCTGATAGGAGTAAAGTAATGAGACAGTATAAAGGAATTTGCAGCCAAGGAAACTCTGCCAATTTTCTAAAACAGATGCCAATGCTTTTGGCACCTTCTTGTAGTTGACTAAAAACTGAGTCCAAATTTATCATCAAAGAGTTAGCCAGGCATGCAGATTGCACACATATCTCCCTCAAAGGAAAAGCTTACAAACTTAGGCAACTTCACAGTATCACTTTCTCTTAAAACACAGATCAAATAACCCTCCTTCTTCCCTCCCAGAACAGACAACACTGTATCTGCTACAGTATATGAACAATTGTATTTCTTTTTCCTCTTCTATTATTATCCATGTATATTATACAAATAAAACAGGATGCATTAGAAGCCAGCATAAGAAATCCACATGTACCAGTGCCTAGCTAATATTTATCCCCAGTATTCCAAATACACAAAATGAATTAGCAGAGGGGAGCACTAATAAAGCAGAAAACTATCTCTTTTTTTCATTTGTCTGCAAGAATGCCAAGGTCTGGCTCCATGTCCTCCTTCAAGTACAGCACTTCAGCACATGTTACTTCAAGCAATTACTAGAATCTTACAATATAACTACAACAGCACTACTCCCGGCTAGCCACAGTCTTCAAGGTACAAGTGCACTACTGGACCAAACCCAATTTCCTATATGCCTAAGATTTATTTATAAATAATATTCCTACCAGTGCTTGAAACAGGATGGAGAATGGAAAGCATGAATTCTTGTGTAAAAGGCCAACAGTCATTATATTTTGCACTTCTAGCTCATTCTCCCTTCTGTTTTCCTTCATTCTGAGTGTCAACCATCAGCATGGAAAAAGCAGAAATGTCTGCACTTTCCAATCTGGACATGGTAATCCTGCTATATACAAGCCAGACTGACAAGGTATTCTTAGAAAAAGAGTTGAAACGTGGTAGATATTTCTTAAAAGCAGCATTTTCTTGCAAGTATAAATTTTCCTGTATATGTACAATGTAGGAAATTAATAGTTAGAGTCCTAATTTTTTATTTTCCTGACTTGAGAGAGTGAATTTGCCCCAGTTATGCTAAGATTTCATTCAACATCTTTGCATTGCATAATCGTAATAGGTATCATAGTCATAATATCATAATATACATAAGCATAGTATGATGAAATACATTTAAAAGGCAAACATAATGTATAATGATAATGTTGTATTAGCATGCCCTTTGAATAGGCAACACAGTACATACACTAATGCAGCTTCTCAGCTGGGGCAGATTATTTTAACCTTTAAATCAAAGCTAAGACATGAACTATACTGAGAAAGTTAAGAAAGAAAAAAAAAAAAAGACAGAGGCAATGTTTGGGGCATCTTGTTTTAGTTTTACTTTACTATAAACATACCTACTTGAGAACACGAGGACAAACATTTTTGCAGTCTGATGTGTAGCAATTATACATACAGACATGGGATGCAGAGTGCATACATGTTTGTGTATAGATCATACACACAGTGACTTTCCAAAGATCTGCATGCTCTCTTATATAGGAATATATTTTATAGACACATAAAATATTATTCATTTTTCATTATACTCATGATTCTAGGAGAGCAGATTGCTGACCAAATCAGTCAATTTTCACATTCATTTTTACAAGGTAGAGATTATACTTTAAACAGATAAAATAATGGCAATCTAACTAGAACAGGCAAAAAATGCATTTTGTCAGTTTTGCTCGAATGTTATTAACTCAGGAGTCAAAGGTCATGCTTCATGTCTTTTTTAAAAAATAGTTTTTCCCTAAATTTATATTTCTATAGTCTCTTTGCCTTGCCTAGGATCACTTTTTAATTTCCCCTAATTTTTACATAGACACACATACACCCCGATAGTGCCTTAACCCAAGATAGCTACTTTAATAAGTTACACATTCTCAATATAATTCTTAATGCATCACACATGCAATAGTCTCCTAGGACTATGTTCTGCCCTCCACTATGCAGACAGCTTATTATTCAAAATATGCAATGAATCATTAATGATACACACTAGCAGAGGGGAGATCAGAATTAAGCCCTTAGTCAGTGCATAATATTTGCTCTCAAACTTCATCTATCAGGAGCAATGGTACTTTGCTTACCATTGCCAGAAAATAAATCGGAAAAAAGAAAATGTATATAGTCTATGCATTTTTTTTTCTGTGGCCTCTACACCATGTATTTGGGAGAGATACTATACTGAGTGATTGTTTATTTTGGCTTCTATATAGATTTAAAACTAGAGTTATATATGGTGCTCAATGCACACATTTAGGAAATGGGTAAGGGAAGGGCCTGTATTCTGCAAATTACTCTACTTCTAAAATAACTTGCTACCTGCTTGAAAAATACTTTGAAAAAAAACTTAGTTCACAGTTGTTAGTTCACAACACATCTGTGACAAAATTAGTTGGAAAAAAAAATAATTAATAAAATTTAAAGTAAAAAAAAATGAAAAACGGCCTCAAAATACCCATTAATCTTCTTCCCCATGCTGATATTTTTGTTAATTACTAATCATGTACTATGGCACCCAAAGACCTTTCTTAGTCTTCTTACTTTTGGGCTAGACTCCAAATGACAGCACAGTAACGCTGTATCTGTACAACTCTCCACATGTTGTATTTCAATTACCTGCATTAAAAGCCTACAATTATAGAGATGGCCCTCATGCAATCCCTCCAAAAGCTGCTTATGAAAGAAAGCATAAATGTTGAGAGCACTCTGCTACTGTAACATTCACCTAGAAAGCCCAAGTCCTGAATTCTAAGAGTTAAGGGTCTTCACCACCTCTGCCAAGATGTCTAACACTAACTGCATCAGAATTACTGCACATGCTGTATAACTGGTCTGCATTGGATCTGCACATTTCCATCAACTAGGTGTGCAATTAGTGTTCTCTGTGTATGGTGTAGGTATGGTGCAAGTATGGTGTTTGTGGTCTTTCAGTGACTTAAGACAGCTCCAGGAAAGAGCATAAAGTTTACACCCATACATCCTGCAACTGAAGCAAACTTGGATAACTTTCAAATCTGGACCCCAGTAACGACATATATTTATGTATAAGACAGAAAGGATGAATGATCCTGACGTTTGCACCCCTCTTTGAAGGTGACTGCAAGCAGTTTCCAATATCCACACCTCTCTCAATGCATGTTACTTTTGAAAGCTGAAGAAACAGAAACAGAAAGAAACATGCTGTAATGTTCTACAAAACAGTATTGAAATGTGAAAAGGGTAAATAATACATTCTGTGACAGAAAAACAAGGCCTCCTGCTGCCCAGAAGTGGGACTAGGGAAAAGGAGAGAGGAAATATTTTTAAAGGGTAGACACTGTAGTCAGAGCCAGAAGGATTCTTTAGGAGGAGAACAACACACTTTGTTAGTATATTTATTACAAGGAGTGAGTTCTTGCTAGCTGAGATAAAGTGTTTTAAAGAATAGCATGAACTCCATCAGCTCTGGGTAAACCTCCTGCCTCGGCCCAGGGCCAACACACTGCACACCTCACTTGTTCTGCAACAGATGATGGAATTGAGCTAAGGGAGAAGCCTGTGGGATCCACCACCTCCCAGAAACAGCTTTCTGGTAATAAACAACTTGATGGACTGCTGGACAAATCCTGATTCATGCTGTCTTCATGTACAGATACTACAGTGATGACAGATCAACAGATTTTATGCAGGGAAATACTTTGGACTTAAACTCCTGAGTCCTCCTGGTGAGCTCTTCCTCAGCTTACTCATCTGCTACCAAACATGAGACAGCTGACAGGTTTTTAAATGATGAACTCCTATGGGTCACATTACTTAATTATACAGTACATCCAGGGATATGCACATGGGTCTTTTATGGTAAATGATATGACTGTCTTAAAAACTCATTAATATGTCATTAACCAAGCAGACATTTACTAATTAAACAATTAGCCCCTCTCTTCTATTCCTTTGTTCCACTCAGAGATGCTCATTTACTACAATCCCCACTCAGATTTTTTTTCTTTTAATTTCTTTTTCAAGAAAAACATGCATCTATAAGGTATTTCTTTTTCTTTTGGCTCAGTTTAGTCAAATGGGAAACCAAAACAAAGTCTAGATTCCCAGCTGGTGAAAATCAACTTTATCTCATGGAAGTCAAAGGAGTTATGGTGATTTACCCCACCTGAGGATTTTGCTCCAGGCTTCCCAGATACCAATAATACATTAAGTTCAAATGCATGTCTACTGTCAATATGTGGGCTTTGCCTGTCCAAACCAATAGTGATTTCTAAAAACTTACAGAAATGCAGTCAACATCCATTCTGAGCTGCATAATTATTAAATACAAACAAAACCTCCAACACCAATAAAGCAAGTATAAATATGCAAGGATCAAGGCCTGGAAGCAGATCATTCTGAATCACCATATGAAGTTAAACACCATAGCAGCACGCTGTATTCCTGCCTTCGAAACTCAAAGGATTTTTAATAATTTCACTTGAGCTGTTTTCTGCTGATAACTGTAGCTTGATCATGTTTGATGTGTTTTAACTGTGTTAAACTCTGATACAAAGAAGGATTATCAAATATCTCAAACTGAAATGTAGTGAATTTCTTTTTGTAGAGAAAATCCCCACTTCTCTGTTATGATCAAAAGGTAAACAAAATTGTATTTCTACACAAAGCCATCATTATTACTGTATATACAGTAGTTCTACTAATATATAAATATCTCATTTATATAGGCTGAAAGAGAAAAAGCAAAGAGGGATGATTTGTTCACTTTTTACATTACAAGTGTTCCAGTTCCTGTGGTTTTATTTACTCTTGTTTGCTGGGAAACTGTCTTTAAGAAGACTGTTTTAAATTACCCCTCCAGATACTGGTATATTATGGAGTCTATCCATATTGTATTAACTTGCCTATTACATCAAAGCTTTTTAGGCCTTGCAAGGGCACAATATCAAGGATATGGTTATACCCTAAAATGTCCTCGCTCCCACCTCAAACACCGAATGGTAACAAAGGTAAAGGTGCTGCGGAAACAGCATAGAGCTAATGGAGCCAGCCCTGTACTAGGATTATACCCTTGTAGAATTATGCCTCACCTCTGATCCTTTGTGTGTTATCTTCACTCAGAGAATCACACTGAACTACAAAAAATCGAGTATTAGGCAATTCCGGACTCACCAGCCTACATGCAACAGAACTATACATTACCAGGAGTGGATAAAATCCTTCCCATGGCTTTTCGTCTTCCATCTCAGGTGGGAAATCTGTGGCACCTGGAGGATGGTGTGGTCCACTAGTACAAGTTACTTGGAATGATGAAGTAACTTCAACACAGTTAAGAATAGCTTACACCTTGGCATTCACCAGGACCAAACAGGTTATCAGAAAAATACCGAACAGCTTTACTGCCATGGAAGATCTGGCCCAGAATGCATGAGTTAGTATGTGAAAAGGATAAATGAATCCAGCATTTAAGACAAAAAAAAAAAAAAAAAAAAAAAGTGAAAAGTTTTGCTTGGGAGAAGGGCTCTGTGTGGAGCCACAAGATAGAAGTCTTCCATATTCTCTGAGGACAAATACAGCATGGGTAACAACAGCTAAGCTTCTCCCGCATTGTGTCACTGGAGTGCCTCTCTTCAAACCAAAAGGACAACAGATCTGGAAAAGTCAGGTCCTGTCCTCCCTGGATGAAGGTCCTGATTCCTGCCAATTCACGTATTTGGAGCCAGCAGCCCTCTGAAGAGCAAAGGCGACTCTGTTCTTGCTGACAATTTTGTGTTCTATGAGGGATCAGTTCAGTTACAAGCAACAGGAACTGCCATCATGCATTTGCTGTCACTGACTAGGGTTTCACTCAGGCTATCAGAAGCACCAAATATCCAGCAGAACGGTAGCATGTTTTCATTCCCGTGCATACATATATACTAAAATATTCTATTGTTTAACTACAAAGCAGTCAGCACCACTGTCTGTGGTACATTAGTTTTCTCTCCTAACTACTATCTACATAGCAGTAAGTATATGACAACAGCCCTTTTGCAGCAACCAGGGAATACACAAATATACAGCCCAAATGAAAACTGACCTCTAAGGACAAAGTCCCTGACTTTCAGAGTATATGGCTTTTTTTCCCCACAATATTTCTTTCGAAGGCGTTACCTATTTAGAAAACAGAGCCAGTATAAGAATGGAGGCACACTTCCACTCTGAATGAGATGCAAACCACAAGTCATCCTCACCAATTTTTCAGAGGTCTTTAGATTAAAAACATACAAACTGGCATCTAGTGACTAACAGAACAAAGCCAAAGTTCTACATGCAAACAAAACCAGTCACCATTTGTGCATCACACTGCACAAGCCAGCCTAATTCTACAGTCAGGTAGTACTGAAGTGCCATGACAAAAACCCATACTTCAGATCATTTTTAATTGCTGCCACATAGGCAAGAACATGCAGTCAAGGAAACTGCAACTCCACTCTTTAATACCTGATTTATAGAAGGACAAATTTCCAGAACTGGAAACACAGAAAATTGAAGTGATATTTGCGTGAGAAAGATTTTCATAAAGGAAAGATCAATCCCCTCTCCACTGACTGAAGAGAAAATTAATTACTGCAGTTGGCAGAGGATAAATGATTCCAATTTACAGAGTTGTGTAATTATAGCAGCTGCAGAGTCGAAGACTGGATGCTAACTTTGAACCTCTACCCCAACATGACATTTCTGCTTGCATTTAGTTCTGCCACTTGTGAACATGTTGAAAGTTCTCTCACTGTGTCTTCATAATTATATGTTGGTTCAAAAATAATCATTGGCTCCATTGCATAGATGAAACCTTATCATCTGGTTAGCAAAAGGTATGTTGTATCGTCTTTGAAGTGCTGAAATCCCCATAGTGGAAAATTTATTAGGGGAAAATGATGTTATGGCAACACAATTAATTCTGCCACAACATGTAGAATTAACTATACTGTTAACAATTAAGGATTCAAAGAGGAGTTCAAAGGAAGAAAAATGCTGTATGTCAAATCATAAAGTATAACCTTTGTATAAGGTCTAACAACACCATATTGTAAAGAGCCATCTAAGTAAGACAATGGGGTGAAAAAAAAGGAAAAGAAATGGTTAAGGAAAAAGGGAAACATCCTTAGGTGTTTTTTTGTTGTTGTTTTTGTTTTGTTTTTGTTTTTGTTTGTTTTTCTCATGGGGGGTTGTCAGTTATGCTTGTATAAAGAATTCTGGTTTTTTTTTGAAGCCAAGAGGAAAGTTTTTAATCTCATCTTTAATCCTTCAAAATATGTAAGAGATTTAGACGTGAACGGGGTAAATTTGGCAGAAGATCCTAGCTATGGAACTAAGGTAGTTTCTTTCAACTACTGATTGCCAAAGGAGTTCAAAGCCTGCCACCTAAACTATCTATCAATTCCAGCTACAAGCTGCAATCTACTGATTTTTTATACTTCTTTCTATTGATCAAAAATATTTAGAAAAGTCACCAGCTACAAATGAGTGAGAC
Organism: Anas acuta; assembly: GCF_963932015.1. Classification (NCBI taxonomy): domain Eukaryota; kingdom Metazoa; phylum Chordata; class Aves; order Anseriformes; family Anatidae; genus Anas; species Anas acuta. Next base: position 68,572,381 of record NC_088980.1, read on the forward strand.
AGTATGATTATTAACATACAAGGATGAGGGCTCTTGAGTGGCTGTTGGTTTTTCCAGAACAAATGAAGAATGAAAGATATTTTCTCAAGCAATATACACAATAGCATCTGTGGTGATTCTGTAGTTATTTTATGCACCAACAAGAAAGGAGGTAGGTCACAAGAACAGTTTCACAAAGTCTTAGAAAACTGGCAACTGAATCAAACTCTCATCTTTTAATACAGGGAGATTATTTTGACTTCAACATGCTATTTTATGCCCTCATAAAGGTCATACTGGCCTCAAATACAGAGGCAATGTATTTATATTCCATTACTGAAATGGACGTGTAGTAACCACAGTATGTTTTTTTTCCCCTTGATGTTTTCTGCCCATTGGAAGTACCAATAAAGCCATGCACTGAAAATGCTGATTTACCATACTCTTGAATGAGGTTGTTGTGGCTGAACTGAGGTCAAATCCCATAGTATCCCCTGAGACTACATTTTTTGTTCCTGTGGACACTTAATAATGGGATTAATAAATAAATAAATAAATAAGTTTTTGTTTTTTTTTTCTCCAGAAGTTTACAATGTAGACTGTAAACTAATGAAAAGATTTATGTAGAAATGTGGCACAAAATGACAACAGGCCTTGAGTACAATTACACATAAACTTTTGGAAAAGCTTAACATTAAGACAAATTGCTGAGATCTGCCTCTTTTAGTCACCATCAGCCCCTGATTTTAAGTACTCTGGTACAAATCTGCTAGCTGAACTCAACTAGCAGGTCTCTATTTATACCACCCTTATTTATTAGGCAAATTAACACTATTTTCAGTGTCACTGCATTAAAGAGCCTAGAAGATAGATGAAGAGTGTTTTTAAAAACGTCTGAGTCATCAAGATCTGTCCCTATGCAACTACAGTCCAAAAGATGAAGCCATTACATAAGGAGATAGGCTTAGCCTCTTTTACCCTTTGATCAATGCAACATGTGCCAAATCCATGTCATAAGAATGAAAAATCTAATCCAGAATGAAATGACCATGTCAAAAGAACGAAAAACTAATCCAAGAGAGCCCACATCTGTTCTCAGACATATCCGACCAAGACAAACTGTACAGCCATCGAACTCACTGCCTTTTGTCAGTGCTAATAAGGTTAGAATTTAACTTCCTCTCCCCTCTCTGACTTAATGTACAGTATTATCATACTAAAATCAAAATGGAAGAAAAACAATGCTGTGGTACTTAATGCATATATAATCACTTGTAAAATGCCAAAAAACAGACAGTTGTTTTTGTTTGAGCTAACCTGCATTGTATAACCTCCATTGATGATGATTAAATCATGATGATGATGATGAAATCAACATTATACTCAAAATAGATATTGCCAAACTTCTTAAAAAACATCACAGGCAAGATCACAAACACTGATCCTGTGTATAAGATGTGCTTGATGAAACCTTCTGAAAATCTGGAGCAAGTATATATATATATATATATATATATATATATATATATATATATATACATACAGAAGTTAAACACTTTTATTATAGGTTAAGCTTATATAACTATATCCAAGTCAGAATATAGGAATCTGAATTCATTAAAAACTCCAAGAGAACTCAGTAAGAATTTTGCCTGAGTAAGGTAACCTCTCAGAGAGCTGCAGGAGCTGCTTTTATCACTGTTCTGTCAGGAGTATATCTAAATCGGTGCAAAGTCACTCCACTCAGCTCTGGAACACCCCTCTTTAAAATAGTTTTTAACTTTGAGCAAACATGATACCAGAGAACATTTAAACAAAGCACTTTTTACTTTGCTTATAGTTTTCTACTAGCCCTGTAAGGCTTTTTTCCAAGCGCACATCCCCACCACTAGCAGCCCTCTGTAGCTGGATTTTGCTCACCTTCATGATACTATGACGTGTTGCCATGGAAATTACTGCTTTGTCACAAATGGAAATTTATGTCATTGTGGAAGGAAACAACATTCTAGCAACATTCATAGGAAAGCACAAATATCTACAACTGGAAATTGGCACAAAATAAAGCAGCTTTCTGTGACAACTGTGTTAATGTTGAATTTGGAAATAGAAAGAGGCTTAAGTACACTTGTGATTTTATACTTTTGAAAAGTATAAAAAGTATGTGCATGAAGAACGCGTTAGGTGCACAGAAGCTTTCTGGTTATAAGCCTACCACCTCCTACTATAATTTTGTCAGAAAATAAAAATAAACCTATATTATCGTAGCTGAATTAAGAATTTAAATAGATCAGGGCCCCAGTACATTACTGAATCGTGTTCCTTTGACTTATATACTAAAGTAGGGAAATAGTCAAAGCAACCATGCTAGAAGTTTGTCCTCTGACATTTCCTACATACTTGAGGAAATAAAAAAAATAAAATAAAGAGAGAGACAGATTCTTTTAGAATAATTTTTCTAGAGACTCTAAACAGTTCCCACAGACCTAAATTAGGGTTTTGTTCTGATCTTCCACAAGGAGAACTGTGCTTTTTAATCATTTTACTTCCTCTGTCTCCTATTTTTGCATATGCTATCTATGAATGCTAGTGGAATCTGTTGTGATCATATCTATAATGGCAAAAAAAAATTGTTTTGACTTTTGATATACTCTGTTGTTTAATCCTCTATACCAACACGACAATCATCTGTGTGATCTCTTAAATCTCACATGATGTGACAATTTCACTTGTGTTATTCTGTATACATTTCTTTTCTCCAATTTTCCATTTCTGCCTAGGATAGAGACTTTAAAAGTATAGTTATATGTTTTATTACTTTTCTTCTCATCATCTTCTGGATCTTTACAATACAGCGTTCATGAAATCTAGACAGAAAATTAGAACTGCATCACGTCAGGTGGACAAAAAAAAATCTATAAATGTTTTTTCAATAACATGCAATTCATTGTTTTCCTGCAGGTATGCTTTTCAGTTGAAAGAAGCAAAGTCTTGTAAACAAGCATGTGCACTAGAGAATAAAAACAGTAAGAGAATCTGAACCTACCAACAAGTGCTAGACTTTAGAACTTCCTGAAGCCATCACTCTGGAGGAGGAACATGGAGGTGTGGATTTTTCTAGTTTTCCTGCAGATCCTTTATATGCAAATGGAGAGGCTCCTTAATTCTTTTGTCTTTCATCCAGAATGAGACGTGGCTATAGTTAACATATAAGGATGTGCCACCTCTGTGAAACTGGAAAATATCACACTTGCCCTTCCCTCCACCCGCAGTCCCATTGTCATGAAACATGACCTCAAGACAGTTCGTAATACATTTCATTGAGGGAAATTTGAGGGAAATTTTTTCCCCTCCCTTGTTTTCTTAACCTTCCTTGTTTTTCCAGCATAAAACAAGGGAATGATGGAAAAAAGAAAGAAATACAGTTAGAAAGTTGGAAAGATGCAGACTGTGAAGACAAAAATTATTCTATTACAAACCCCAAAATAGCAAACAATCTTATAAATAAATCTTTCGATTTTGTTTCATTGTTTTTGCTTTTACTATTGTCATTATCTCAGTTAGAATAATTCAACTAACCAAGATTTGATTCACACAAATATTTTCAGAAAGCTTAAGAGTAGCAAAGACCTGCCCAAATAAATATTCATGAAGGCATTTTCATCAGATACGGTCACACAGCTGGAAAGAACCTATTTTTTCTAACGTTATTAACACACTGGGGTTCATATCCAGTTGTTCACTGGATATGAACAACTCTATTCCTTAAAGTTTGCTAAGATTTAAAAAATTAAGTCTTCTTTTGTATAACTGACTGTCCTCTATCCAACAGATGACGATGATGATGATGATAATAATAATAATAATAATAATAATAAATCAAATTGTAATTTGGTGACCTAGCTCCTGAGAGAAATCACAAAACCAGATGACAAATTCCATTTGTCAAGCAATCAATAAGGTTAGGGTTTGATGACACAAAGTCTAAATTAAAGAGTCCACTTAACCATCAATCTTAAAATAAACTAACACTGCTTTCCGGAATCTGCTTGCCTCTGCTGTGTGGTGTTGAAGGATAAGATGCTGAAAGACAGCCCACAAAGCAGGAGTGCCAGCTGGGGAGGACAAAATGCCTTTTAGGCTTAACTGGAAATTATGGTTAATATTCTTGGCAAAAAGAGCTCTGGTAGAATGGAGAAGGGTGAATTTATACCATAAAAATGACAGAATGCACTGGAAAATTCATATGGAGCTGAAATGGCATTCATGAACTGTGGAGCACAAGAATATGAAAATAAGGCAGCCATCTGAGAAATTATGAGATATACAATATAAAAATGTGTTTATACATCAGTGAAAAGAAGTCAATGTACTTAGGGCATCAGGATGTTGCTCTGCCACCATAACAAAGCCACACACCAACATATGAAAGCTTTATCCAAACTTCACAGAATAATTTTTGCAATGGTTGTAATGTGTAGCACCTACTTTAATCTAAAAACAGTCTGGTCTTAAATTAATTCACTTACTGCAGCACACCAGAACCTAAAATATGAAGTTAAATATGAAGCCTAACCGAAGTTCACAATTATGAACATTTAATATATATATGAGCAGCTGTATTTTTTCTTTCCTGCAATAGATACTTTTATCAACCTGGTTTGGTTAATAGCAGTCTTTCATATTTCTTTGCTATACTTTTTTAGTTACCTGAGACTTTGTATCTTATGCTTTCTTTCTTTGGTCAATATGATACCTTTTTTGATACGAACACAGGTAAAAAAGCACAGAAAAAATTATGTTTATGTTCCACTACAGTTTACCCCAAAGTGCTCCCATATATATATATATACTTATTTTTAATATTAATGTAAGTGAAACAGTTCAAATCATGTCTTTAGCCATGGCCCACAGATATGTTTTAAGGTAACTAAGAAAACAATGTCAGTGATAATAAATTCATTACACAAGGGTTTGGACATTCACTTGAAAATGTTTGGAGATCTGGAAATCAATTAACTTCAAAACCAGCTATGCAGTATACCAGTATTCCTTAAAATATACGCAATTCCCCCTTTGAGGAATATATTTTGTGCCTCATAAAGCCTTTATAAAGCCTCAGCATCCTACAATGTCAAAGCTTCCATGGCCTGTCATCTGTTCAATTTCCTGGATCTTGAATAACATTTGATTTGGGTTGGGACTTAGCCTACATTTATTGTCCATTGCAAGGTTTTTGTGTTTAGTTAGGCATAATGCATGATCCAGTCCACAGATCAACTCAGGACAAATTTCCTTTCACACCAAAAAAAAGCTCAGTTGATATTCCATTTTCTTTGCCATCTTTTAGCTTTCAAAGGTATGGTAGGCATTTCATAGGAGGTATGAAGGACATCAGTGAGCTTGTGAAGGTGAACTGCATTTTGTAGGCTATTATGTATTTTATGAGGCCAATTAGAGAGAGATACAAATTTCAGATTGGATATAATTTTATATGTTAATTTGAATACAAATATAATTATGTGCTCTTCCTCAAGATATTTTAATACTCTCATAATAAAGCACTATTTTTGACTCCGTTTGATTTGCATGAATACAAAAAGCTAAATGCAACTAGTCTTTTATCTCACATGGTTTCAAGAGCCAGAACAGTAACAATGAAACCACGTAACATTAATTCAGGATGGAACTGAAAATAACATCTCAGTAAGGAACTGGAGAGTACCTAGGAAACACTGAGAGTGAGGGTGTATTTGAATTCCACTTCCATTACTTTTCAAAGCACAAGCATCTCAGTCCATCTGGCTCTCCTAGCATGGATACCCTGCAGAAGAAAGGATCCTACCACTGCTCTCTCAGCGTAGCAAGTTCAATGTGGCAGTGCTGCTGTTCAACTTTTCATCAGCAAGCTTGTGATCAGCCTGTGACGGAGATCCTCTGTGAAAAGCAGCCACCTCAGCTTGAAGGAGTTCAAATCCACATCTCCAGAGAGCACTCTCAACACCAAAACAGCATGTTCTGGAATAATGAATTTTCTCTATCTTTCCTTTTGAAGCTATGATACCAGACTGATTGAAATCTGCATCTATTGGCTATCTGAGTGAGAGGACCTGAATTCTAGGTATTCTCTCAAGTACTGTTTAACGTAAAATGCAGAAGCCACCAGTGCACCCATCCTGCTCATAATTTGCTTAGTGGATTTTCTTTTCTAGGTATCTATGTGAACGAAGAACCAATTTCTGCATCCCAAATGGACTTAACTTATGGGCTATGCAGATCTGATCAAAATGTTTCTAGTTCTGGGCAAGTACAGAAGATGACTACTAGTACTCTTGGGACACCAGAATAACTGTGGGGAAGTACCCTATGAAGTTTGACATCTGCACTCCTAGCCAACAACTGAACAAGGACATTCTGCAGCGTCGTTCATAGTTTCAGATACACAGTCTTATTCATGCTCCTAAAATTCATTACTGAATGTAGCTTGAAGCGTGCTTGTACTGTTAGCAGATATTCGGGTACCAGGATCAGCACTGGCATATCCCTGCTCCAAATCATTCACAATACAAACATTATGTGCCATAGGTATTTCAGATCATGCTGCTCCCACCAAATTCATTAGCAGAATACTCCATCACTTCTAACAGGAGTACCAGGAGCAGGTACCATTTATTTATTTCTGTCTTTAAGTGCTGCCCTTCAGTCATAATTTGTGGAAAGAGGACATCACTCCAGAAATATAAACATATGAGAAATCTGTCCAAACATCTCCAGACTTGATGTTATTACGCTCTATCACCAAACTCATCATTGAAGTAATCTGTTTTCATTCCCTTCTACACCTTTTCATCCATTTCTTATCCATTGCTGCACAACAAACACCCTTAAACTTTAAAAGGTTGCATGACTTTTATTTCCTCCCTGTTCACTGAATTTCCCAAGTTGTTATGTTTTACACTTTTAACAAAAAGCTGCTTGGAGTTGTGATTGTGCCTGGAAGACTGAAAAATACCTACCCTTAAGCAATATTATATGCATATGAAGACCTAATACTATTCAAATAACAGTTAAAACCACAACCTTCAAATACAAAGCCAGCTATTAAAATATTGCTGGAGGCAACGTGGCAAGGTTTATACTAGTTTTATTCAAGATACAGGAACAGGAGAGAAGGTTGTGTCATTTGAATGACTGCAATGTACTTCTCTCTATTTTCTAATTATCACCAATTTAATCAACTTGTTCCACTTGTATATTTTGCAATAACCTTTTGTCTTCCCATTTATTCAGGGAGGAGAAGAAGAGGAATTTATAAAGCATAGTAAGTTTTAAAAATATGAGCTACATGGAAGACAGAACAACAACTAAGATGCTGTGATTAATTTCATAGACTTCCAGTAGGAAGTATTTAGTTTATCGGTACATAGTAAATGAATATTAAAATATGCATACCCCAAGGCTACAAGTGAAAGTAGATAACAGCTGTTGGTCTAAAATGTGGTTCCATAATGCAGATTGGAATAAGCTTGTAATTATGAATTAAAGCTAGAACAGTAAAAAAAAGAAAATAAAAAATTACTAACACATTATGGAGAAGCTCTTTAGCCCATGTCATTTAAAAACAGTTCTCTTTATTAAAAAATTGGAGGGGAATGGAAGAGATTGCTCCTATCAAGTTTAGAAAAAATGTTTGAGCCAAATCAGCAACAGTTTCTTATTTTAGTTCATATTTCTTTAAAAAAAAATAATAAAAAATATATAGTTTCTCATTTTGAGATCAACAGAATTTCATAGCAGACAGTATTTTTTTTTTATTTTATTTTTTTTTACCACTGTCTACTTTCATGTGAGATTTATCCAATTAGTATATTATATCCTTATGTATGATATCACAAAGCTGGAAAAGCAGAAGAAAGTCAGAGTCAATCTGTTTGATTGCAGTATATTTTTGGCCAGTCTGTTACTCCTTTTACTCAGCGTGCTGTCATTATTCATGAAAGATATAAGCCAATTTGAAGGACAGAAATATGTCCAGCATTGAAAAAAATGTTCACCCACTCCATTTTTTTCCTCATGTACATAGTACAATTACTGTTTTTATGTTATGCCTCAACATTTTCAAATCTCTTACCCTACAAGAAGTCGTTAGCAGTGCATTTAAAGCAGTGTTTCATGGAAGAAAAGAAAGAGGAGAGCTTTTTATATGCAAAGTCTAAGCTAGACCAGTCTAAAAGATTGTTTTTGTTGTTTGTTTGTTTTTTTGTTGTTGTTGCTGTTGTTTTGTTTGTTTGTTTTTTTAACCACTCAAAAGTTTTCCCACAAAAAAGCCACTTTTGACAGATCTCTTAGGTGGATTTTACTAGCAGCTATAAGGCCACCACTGTCACAATCGGAAGATGTAGAACACAATTTTAAAGTTTATACAGGACACAGAGGGGGAAAGAGAGATGCATACATACAATCTAATTCCAGTACATAAATCACAACATTAATTTCCCTGCATGCTGAATGGAAAAAGATAAATACCCTCAGAAGATAATGCAGATCAGCCTTGTTGCTCGGAATCACCTGAGGATTTTTCTTTCTCTCTCCATTGCCTAAAGCTGGCACAGCTATGTGGGTAACCTAAAGTATGAATATTCTCCCATGACATGAAGCACTTAGCATTACAAACCATAGCAATGTATATTTATACACAAGAACCCTTCTCAGTCTTGTCCACAAAGCTGGAGTGAGAAGATGGATTTTCTGCAATCGCATGTGCAGTCACTAAAGTATGTGGTCAGACAGCTGAGGAAGCCTGAAGGTAATTTAGCCTATTTCTCAGCCTTCTTGCTTGACTGGAATAAACACACCTACGACTGAAGCATAATCATACCTTGAATACAAGATAGACACAAATAGAATAGGGATTATGGAGAACAATATGACTCCATGAATGACAGATTCAATGAAAAAATCATTTCAGTATATGGTCCCATTTCATTCAAATTACCTTTTGCAAGTTAACAGTTTTTGAAATTTGACTTCTGATACACCATAGATGGTAGTTTTAAAATCACAAGTAAACAAAAACACTAAATCTCAAGGGTAACACAATATTCCTCCTAATATGAAAACAAATTTTGACTCGACCCAACAGGCAGGCCTTCTCGCCAATGCCACTTTAGTATGGCTAGGCCTTTCAGACATCTAGAGAGATGCTTTTTTTTTTTTTTTTTAAAAATCTCCACAGAGAACTTTTAACAGCGTGAACTCATTCCCTAGATGTCAGTGCCTTTCAAGAGACTCAGATATCCAGTGTATCCAGTGATTAGCACACACAAAATGAAAGAACACAGGGTAGTCTTTAGGAAATCCTTTAAAAAGCTGTTTCTAAAATGTTTGATTCTTTCTTACTTGATTATATTTCAAAATTCACTACAGAGCCCAGATGGGTCACCCCATCATAAGTTTGTTTCATGCCTTCACAAAACCAAAGCTTATTTATGATACCAGGAAAAGGAAATATTGCTTGGAAGAACCACAGGAGTTTTCAATCTTTATCCCATTGCATTATTCTCTTTATGATTTCCAGTAACTACCTAATTTGTTGAGGACTGTTAAATTCACTATCTCTTTTAGGGAAGAATTTTAGTGAGAATGAATGCATTTTTAAACCACTATTGATTATGACACAGCTAGTGTAAATAAATGAATTTCATATGAAGCAGACACTGTGCACCCACATGATATATATTGATAAGCAAAATCAATTAGCCACTTGTTCTTCAGGACTAGAAGGTTTACTCTATTGGATTGTTCTTTCCAAATGATTGTTTGATTAAGTTTACTACAAAGAAAAGAAAATACAGTGACAGGAATTAAATTACAGGAATTTAGTAAATCTTTGCAAGTATTTTACAAAATACCATTCTTTACTTAATAAAGGGCAAGCAACATATTTTATGATTTCCCATTCATTCAACAAAGCTATGGTGTTTGTAATTGTGTATATAAAGCCATCAGTCTTGTAGAGCCGTCTTTAGCTGAACAAGCCCCAAAGCATCCCGTCCATTCTGCTCAGATCTGATCAGCATCTTTATAGTTTATCAGCCTTGGGGTTCAATTTTGTTTTGGATGCTTTTATAAATGAGCACAATCACTGGTGAATCTGTTCTTCCAGATTGCAAAGAGAAAAATCGAGAGAAGAACTTTAGTAGATTACTGTGTCATTGAGGATAAAGTACAAGCACAAATGCACCTAAAGTAGTCTCAAAGATTATTTCATTGGGTGTACATTTTCAGTTTTATTTCAGTAAAATTAGATGATTGTCTTAGTTATTATTGTTTTTGAAGCTATATTCTGTCCCCAGGCAAGGTGCATGATCAATGCACTATCTAGCAAAATCAATTTGTTGCAAAGTACTATTTATTTAAAAAAAAAAAAAAAAAAAAAAAAGGAAAGAGAGGGAGAGAAGAGGAGAGTAATGCATAGCAAATGTGAAAATGATTATAAGACTTTCTTATAGTCAGACTGAATTTTATCATTGAACCATGGAAGTTAAGGAATACTATAACTGATTTCACAAATCCTGTATAAAACCAGTTTTAGATGCATATTTAAACTTTAAGATAGCCAGAATAAAGCTTGCAATGAGCTTTTCTGCTTCTTCTATTTTTACTATAAAAGGTAAGTTTCCAACAAAAAAAAAAAAATAGTGGGAGATATGGTCCTCCTCTGCTATGCTGACCAGCCACACAAGTGGTTCCATTTTTACATAAGCAGTACGTAGGAAAGAATACATATATTTTAATATAAAACAAGGTTTGGTTTGGTTTCTTTTCTACTGCTATAAAAAATCTGTACTCGCTATGCTTTGTTATTCAAGAGATCATCAATATCACTGAATATCTGATAGGTTAAGGGGAATGTGATTTTCTCAAACAGCAGGAAGGCTGCTCTCTCATGACAGATAGGGTCAATTTTGTTTTCAGAAGCTGTTGATGCTTGTGTTATCTCTGTCTTGGCCACCATATTAGAAATGTAGTGGAAATCCATTATCTGCAATCTAAGTCAAAACATTTACTGCTCTGTATAGTTAGAGAAACACAAACTTCCAGTCAGTTGGAAACTGAGTATTCATATGTTTAATGACAAAAATCCTTCAGGAAATATAGTTAATTAGAACTGGTCAGAGTTACTGTTATCTCTTCATTCAATATCATCATCAAGGTGATTATAAAGTAATGTAGAAATACATGAAGTTATGACGCTGAATGCTGAAACAAAATGTAGCCTATTAATCATATTATGAATCTGAACTCTAAGACGAGTTTCAGCCATCTATGTGACATACAGACATCTACCTCTGATACACATAGGTGTGAATGCAACTGACCATGCCAAATCTTAAGACCATGCCAAAGAGATAGCTCTGATCACAGGAAAGAAAACAGCTACCACTGCTTGGTCCAGGTGGTTTTCCATCTCATAAGAAACAGTGCCCTCAGTACTGGATTTTGAGATGGATATTCTCTCTACGGGCAGATTAGTAGAAAATGGGTTATTTGGAATGTAGCAACTATCTCTAATGGTAACATTTAAGTTATTCTTGCTGTCCATTTAATTATCTTGTCCTTTACCTGGAAAAATAGAGGAGGACCCATGTTCTTGTACAACAATATGATCAGTTAATCTATCTGGCATTTGCTATTAATAATGCATGTTTTCAAGCAGCGGAGCTACATAGTAACATTTTGTGGTTTTATGTTACCAAATGATAAGCAACACCAGTGAAATGGATCCTCTTGAGGCCAAGATGTGAGATTTGAATAGGCCATTTTCAAAAGATGGTACACATTACTCAGAGCTGCTTAAGGAAGCAACTGTGTGGTCAAAACTGCTACAGGAGATAGAGGCTTGGCAACTGGTTTTAGGCAGCCTCATGGGAATTAAGACACCACTTGCTTTAGCCCCATGGGTGACACTGTTTAAAGCACTGAACTGTAAAGGCAGCTAGCTAGCAAAACCCGTACCATACCTACATGTTCCCCCCAGTTCTTCCTAACATAACACCAGGTAAAGATATTTTTCTGATCCATCTGCTTTTTTACACCATCTTGTATTCCTGCTATCGTATCACGTTTAATCTGCTCTTTCGGAAATACTTTGATTGCTAAGGGAGAGGGAAGAATTACAGCACCATTACTGTGTTCATAAATAAGAACTTGATTACCACTGAAATTCCTAATTCAACTCCTTCCTCTTACCCCAACCCCATATTTGATTTTCAGTCCCTTCAGACTGTAAATTACTCCATACATACATGAAGGCACAAAGGATGTACATGAACACTTACATCCTTGTACAGACACTTCTGCAAACACGTGCTCACAGGTAGAGAAAGAAATCTGGATGTTTCTCTTTTACTTAATCAAGAACTTCAATTTCCTTATTTTATTCAACAGAAAACCTGAAAGATGATATTAAGGAGCAAACAGCCAGACCATCTCAAGCCAACCTACTCTTCCTCTAACATTCCAAATTCCATTACCAAACTCTAAGCATTTGTTACATGTCACTGGAATGACTTTCTTCCAAAAATTGAATAAGGATTCAAGACAGTGAAAAGTAACTTAGAATAATATAAAAAAGATGAATATATGCCAAGTCACTTAGAAAAAATTGTGATTCTGTAAATAAATAGCCTGCAAATCATGGGGACTGAAAATAAAATTCTTCCATGGACAGATAAGTTTCCTAATTGCTACTTGAAGTTTCTTGCATTTTCTTCCAGAATGTGCTCTGGTAACAGTCACTGTTGAAAGGGAGAGACTGGGCCAGATGTATCATTGGTGTGACGCGGCATGGAGATGCCGTATGTTCCCGACACTGAAGTCGCACTACAGACAAACTGCTCCATTCACCTGAGATCCTGTTTTAGAATGGAACAGCTGTGACAGACTTGAGGACCCTCAAAGACTGGAAAGAACAAGCTGCCAGGGAGGAGCCCCATCTGCATATGGCACACTACTGTACATAGAGGAGGAAAGAATTAATAGATCACAATCTGCTGTAGATGACATTATCATGCTGGCCTGACATTTTTGGGTCAAGGACAGAGAAATCAAAAATCTAAATTAACACACAGTGAATGATATGGGGAAAAAATACTAAACAAAACTATCAGGCAAAGCAACTATGAAAAAGAAGTCAGATTCTATTAGAACACCCACAATATGGTCCTCAAAAGTTGTAACACACTTATGTTAGGACAAACAATATGGCAAAGCGTAAGAGATTTCAGTATGAATATTTTCTCACATTTCAATCCACATACATCACCTCTCCGGTCAAGTACCACTGTGAATTTTATGTTTAAGTAGACTCTCAGTATTGAAGCAAGAGACACAATCAAAACAGACAGCATTTTTTGAGTTTTATGTGCATTCAATGACAAGTTGTAATATTCATGTATTTCTTATGCCTGCTCTCAAAGCAGAATCCAGCCTTAGCATATTTCGAGGATAAAACCTGAAAGGCTCGGTTTTGTCGAGCCTCAGTTATATCTCACATATTACAACACTCAATACTTTTCTTAGGACATCAGGAGTTGTAATCTATAGACTGCATTAGAAATAGAATCCACTTAAAGAATAAGATACACAATTGCAAATATCAGTACAATTTCTGGTGGGGACATTGTGGAGAATATGCTTGGAAAGAAGGAAAAAAGGCTACATTATCACCTCAAAAAATCAGAATGCAAATAAAATACCAAATGTATTACTAAAAAATCCTGAAAGTAATGTAGAAAAAAAAATCAATAAAATTATGTGGCAGATAAAACAAGAAAGCAATCATGATGGAATTGTTTATCTGTATTCAAACATGCAAACGATCCAGGGAACTGAAGAGCACACCTTTTTGAATCAGCATACAAAACCTTTTTATATGGCTCTGATCACCCACACTTGGTTATGACATGGCAACTGACATTTCATTAAAATTTCACATTCAACCTTCAATTTCACGCACTGTGAGCTATGAAGTCAGATTTTAGTGTGTATATGTAAGTGCATATGGAGCTCACATAAGAGAATTTGGGATAGGATGCAGCAAACAAATCATTTTTTCATCTTCACGTTCCTGGAGCTGCATCTCCAGTGACAAGGTATGCTATGCCTAAGGGGGTACCTAATGTTTAGGCTGTTTCTCGTTTGTCCAAGAGCCACATACAAGCTTTAACAATCTAAATTCTTCAGATGGGCTGCAGGGAGCAGAAAAGCTTCTGTACTCACTGTACAATGGATGAGGATTGCCTTTGCTACCTGTTCCTTTCAAGGCTACACAAAGCACACTTATGCTATTCATGTGGCTGACATTACTAAAAAAAAAAAAAATCATATCACTATAATAAACCTGATCCACCTGATGCTCTTTTTCACAAACTTATAATTAATCTACGTACATAAATGCAACCATCCCAATTTCATCTCTGTGGAAAGCACTAGGAAGAGAGTTACTAAAGGAAGCAGCTCACAGTCAAAGAACAAAGAAAGTAAGAAAATTTAATCATGGTAAGAGGAGAAAATCTCATCTACAATACTGAGTAATTAATAAAAAAATTGTTTTGATTCATTAGTTAAAACATTAACAGACAGTTAACTAAGCTAGCAATTACAACATGTAGCTATATTTTGCAGTGAACACAGCAAACCGCAGCACTGCCTCCTCAGGAAATGGAGCAAGTTCAGTAGTTTTTCCCTAGTTTAATTTTGAATGAATTCACAAGCTAACTAGTTATAGTAGTTATAACTAGTTATATATAACTAGTTTTATAACTAGCCTATTTATAAAACAATAAAACCTTTTAGCAGCTTACTACATTTTCATCTTGAGATTGAAAAAAAACTTAAAAGTTTATTTTTTCTAGGAGTTCTTGTGTAAGAACACATGTATCTTATTTATTTCTAAAAGGGACAGTGGAAACAATTGAGCCAACACTGGAGAATGAATGAAGACTCCGAATGTATACTCAGATTGGCAACTGGAAAGTGACATCCATTTCCATCACTTGATAGTTGCAACTCTGCCAGAGAAAGACATCAAAGACATCTAGTGTTCCTTTATCTCTTCTCAAGGGAAAAAGCAGGAAGAAAGCATTTATTCATATAGGTGAAAGAAAGAAAAAATAAAAACACACAGATATAGGGAGTCTTAGAAGGATAGAATAATTATTAAGATACTGCCACAAACTCCTTATTCCATACTATCCTTGTTTATGTTTTATTTGTATTCTGTTTGGTGATACAAAGGAAACATGACTATGCTTTGATATGATGATTTTACTTTCGTTCTTTCTATTTTGACTGTCTACCCTAGCATGACAAAAGCACGTAAAAAGTTGAAAACATAAGGTAACTGTAAAATGCAGATAAACCTGTAAAAGCACAAATCTAGTTATGAGCATTTAAAAAACAAAACAAAACAAACAAACAAACAAAAAAAACAACAGGTAATATAGAACAAATCAGTTATGAAATAAATTGAAATCATCTTAACTAGAGGCTACTAGAAGCTGGTTAGGATAACACATAATTCCTTGGTTAGCTAAAAGAGTCAGATCAGCACAAGGAAAACAACTAAACAACAAAAAAGGGTACATGAGTAGAAGGTCTAGATTGTCTCAAACCCTACTTTCAATGCACAGTTCTGAAATAAATGATCATTAAATTATCTGTCCTAACTTTGTAAATTAAAAGTAGTTTCTAGTGGATGTTTATCCCTTTCCATCTTCCTTGTCCATCACTCTCTGGGAGAAAAAAAAAAAATCATGAGGGAATATAAGGCTTTCCAGAGCAAGGATATATCAGGTTAAAAAATAAGTACAGATGAAATTCTACACTTTAATTACCACACACTACCAAGCTGAAGAAAAGCATCAAAGATATGCAGAAATATTTTGGCAGTCAGTCAAAAGTATCTAACATTTACAAGAGCCAGCTGAATCTTGCTAGGATATTTTTCTCCCCTTCCAAGACACTTTACACCCCTCAGAGCCTACACTGAATGATTTACCCCCCGCATCATTGCCATGCTTCCTCTTTCACATGCAGAAAGGAAACAACCTGATGTACCAGCATTCACTGTATCCTGAGCTAGAAGCCAGGAAGCAAAACTTCTGCAAGCATTCTGTTTTAATCAGACATGGTCACACTATCCAAATAGGAAGAAATCTGCTACAGATTAGCCATGTTGCAGTCATTCACACCATTGGTTATGTCTTTTTCCATCTTGGAGACTTGTCTTAAAGAACTGCACTCCAACAACATCATGTCAAGTGAATCCTAACAAGCACTGGGAGCTCCAGAGGAGCGGACAGCCCCTGCATCAAAGTGCTTTGTGCTCAGACTATTACAAAAAACTACACATAGTCGAGAGAGAAAGCACTATACTGTACTTGGAGAAGGAACTATTATTTCAAACTCAGTATAGTTGTTACAACAGAAGAGAAGACAATGTAGGGATTCTCTGATTGTAGAAAAAAAGCTAAATAGCAGCTGACAGACATAACTTTTCTGATACCCAGAAAGCCATTTCTAAAAAACTTTACCCTGTTTTCAAAACAGTATCAGTTAGCAGAAATTCTCAGAAAGCATGCTCTATGTTTATTCTAAATAGATACTGTCCCATGCCCTGAAGAGACTATACTTACATTTGCAAACTGACCACGCCAGGGTTTTTGTTAAACTCTACCAAAAAAAGCACAGCAGTTCCAACAAAATTATGTTAGCTCACTGTGTGATAAGCAGAAATTCCTAGAAATTATTTATGTAATACTGGAATTGGGTCACAACAATGGTTCATCTGTGCTCATACTTAGTCCAACACAGGTCACTAGTGGATGTTCAGTGAAAGACTGTCATAAATGGCAAATGTAGATTGATACTCTTCACAGTATAGCCTTCCATCCTGTGATTATCTGTGGGCTTACAAACAACCCGTAGCCAGAAGTTAAATTCTCTTCCTACTATCATGTAAGTCCTATTCACATTACAATTGCACCAGACTCAGAAGGCTCCTTTGACCGATGATGGTCTGTAGCAAATTCTAACTAGATCGATCCTGTGTTAGCATCTCCTACTCACATAGTACGGACACATTGCTGCTGTGAATACAATTGTCTCAGCAGAATATTGTGCAGGCACAGGAACCTACTCAAATGATACCAACCACTGTTGCAGGAAGAATGGCCGAAAACATGACAGACACCAGTATGGTCAGATCATGTTCTGTTTTATTACCCAAATAGCCTGACTTTTATAGTAAACTTAACAGGGGTGGATAGTGTCTCACACAAGATTATTGGTCAAAAGCACTCAGACAAACAACTGCACGAAAACAACCCCACCTGCAAGAAAACAACCCCCTTGTGATTAGCAGTCACGTAGATCCCGTCCTTGAAGTCAGCTGCTGGCAACAATATTTTTCTAAATTCCTCAATTGGGTGATGTGGGAACACTGTCATGGGAACTTCTCATAGTCGTCCTGGTAGCTTGGTTTGCTCAGCTGCAGCAAGTCATGGGATCTTTGCTGTTTTAAAAATCCCTCAACAAACCACAAAATCAGGACTGCAATTTCCTTCCTTCTTTACACCACTTAACACTATTAACAGAACCTGTGACAGATACAGATTTTAACTGTGACATAATTTGGTTAAGGGACAGCTTTTCTGTGAACAGATCTCCTAATTTAGACAGTTATGCAAGGGACTTCCATACTGTATTTGGCAACAAACATTGAGGTTCCCCACACACACACCCTCCAATCTGCCCTGAAAACTCAGAGGTCAGCATCTACATATGTATATACTAAAGCTACAATAAGCTGCTGCTCAGTGAGGGAACAGCACACACAAGTCAGTAGCCATGTAGGTGGTCATTATTAGAATAAAACATAACCTCTTTACTCTCAACAAGGAAATGCATCCAGTCAGCATATACTTTTAGAAATACATGAGAACACATTCACAGCATAGATATTTGCTTTAGCACTGCTCCTGTATAACTAAGGAGTGATTTTGGTTCATAAAGAATGATTAAAGCACCAATTATTTTGACTAAACGTGCATTTGAAACCCTCAGGCTGCCATGGACATTAAGCCATTAATTCATTATTTAGCCGTCAGTGTGGAAAAATGTCACAAGCTTAAAGGTTTAACAAATGCTTCCAAATATTAAAGCAAATGGTTACATTTGAAATTTCAAACTGTTACACAATTTTATTTATTAGATAGTGTAGATTACCTTTTGTACACACATTACTCGCAATGTATCCCAGAACAATTTTGTGTTGAACAGAATCTAATCGTGTTTTAGGCTTAAATTTAAATAAAGAAAGAGAGCAAAAATCCCCTCAAGAGCTTCTGGGAAATCATTTACAAAAATCTTTGAGGCTCAGGTAAAACAAGTTGTGCTGTGGGATTTGAAAGATCTGTTGAAGTGTAAGCTATAAAATCACTTCATCTTGGAGGCTTAGAAAGGTGGTTTGGGAAAGAATCTCTACTTTTTCAATGCCTCGGTGATATATGGCACTGACACTAATGTCTATAAAACCTTATTAGGGACTGCTATGAAACTCAAATATATGAGGTTCTTATGTGGGAAGATTTGAGTATTCACATTACAGTGGAAAAGAGGACATGTCCACGTTCATCTCTGGAAAGTGGATTGATTCTGGCAATTTTTCAGGTATATACAAATATCTTAGCTCTCCAGGCCTGTGATGGAGACAAGCAAATAGCACAGCACTCACTTCTAAAGCTCTGGCAAGAGTTTCTGATTTGATGCAAAACTTAACTTTCACTGCTTTATTTCAAAGGCTACACTGAGATTCAAATGCTGAGATTCAACGTCACTATCTGAGGCCTGGGTACTGCAAACTTCAGTAAAGCCAGCAAATCTTTCCTGTGTTAGGTTAATTTTAGGATGTCATCTTCATCTTGACTACTTAAAACTAAGCACTGACTGCAAATGAGTGGACCCAACACTTCAGCAGAACGAAGCTTAGCAAGGGGCTGAATAGTCTCCTCCTCAAAGCAGAGAAGGGTGGGGGGTAACAAATCCTATCTGTACCCCGAGTTGTTGGGGTCTGCTGTGTGCAGAAAGGCACCACTATTTGACCCCAACAAGGGCTTTGGCTGCCTGCACTCAGGGCCTGCTCTGATCTGCCTTAGCCTTGAAACATTGGGTCACACTGTGGAGAAAAGAGCTGTGTGAAGCCTTGCTAGCATTTCCCACACTGAGGCTTGAGAACTATTCAAGCTCAGTGATTTGCCTTTGGTCCTCACATCAGCTGTTTTGCAGCCTATGCCTAACTTTGCATCTCGCTGACGTGACTTTCAGTCTTGACCTCAGTCCTAATTTGTCACTAGGATTTGTTATTGGGTGGTCCTGGTTACTATCACTCGTCCTCCTTGGCACTATTTGCTCAAGTACTGTGGACAGCACAGGCACTGTCATGCATGCCTTGCCATCACCCTAAGCTCCTGGCTCAGCCATGGCATGGACCAGCTTGCCTTGACTACCTGATACTTGTCCCAGGAGGAGAGGGGAACCAGACCTGATATGAGTAAGAATCAGACAACTCTCTTGTGTATACTTCGCACCAGTTGAGGGAGATGCCATGTCACCAATGCAGAAAAGCCTGTCCAGAAAGGCCAGAAATTAAATAAAAATGGAAGATACTTGAAAATTCCTCTGAAAGAAGACTGAACCCCGAAGGGCCTAGAGAAACTATTTGAGAGAACGTTAGAAAATAGATTTCAAAAAGAAGAATGTAATTTTAAAATTTCCTGATTTTTCCCAGGGCTGAATTCTGATCAGCATGGCAAACTGGAATTATACTGTAAACTATGTCTAGGGATTGTACTCTGCAAGAGGCTAACTATCTAAAGAGAAAAGTAAACAGATAAGTCCTAGGTGGCTTTAGGTATTAGATTTTCTAGGTGAAATCACTAGTCATTTAGTTACCATATTCCACTGGAAAGGCAGGAAACTGAATTACAGATGTGTATAATATACCCACTTACACAAAAATATACACTAATCTCATATTAATTTTCCAACCTAACCAATACATTTGTTTAAACACAAAACAATTTTAGGAATTCCACGGGACCCTTTCACACTTATTGTTCTTCCTTCTCCCTGGCACCAGGACAGCTTATTCAGGTTTTCACCAATGACATTCAAAGCATCTCTGAAGTATCTGCCAGTCTCGATTCTAAGTTCACTGTTAACATCAGTGTAGACTTCTCTGAGTGGCAGTGACCATTCAGTCTCAGTAACCTTATGCGTGAACGTCATAGTAGCTAAGAATATCAGGATTTAAAACTGCCCTCACTGGAGAAGAGAGGCAATACCAGCACTTCTCCCATGTGAAAGCTAAAAGGTACCAGTGGGCTTGGAAGAAATTTTGAAACTGTTGTCACTGTTCTTGCTGAAGATGCATATATCCCCTCCAGTTACCTATAGCTGATAACAATGCACCATGAAAAGCGCAGAGAATACTGCCAGCAGATTGAGAGAGGTGACCCTTCCCCTCTACTCAGCACCGATAAGGCCCCATGTGGAATCCAGTTCTTGTCTCCACAATGCAAGAGAGAGATGGAGTTACTAGAGAGAGTTCCAAGAACGATCATGAAGATGATGAAGGGACTGGAGCATCTCACCTATGGAAAAAGGCTGAGAATAGATGGCTTGGGGGAATTTCATGAATGTGAATGAACACCTGCAGGAATGGTGCAAAGAAGATGGAGTCAGTCTTTTTTCAGGGGTGCCCAGTAACAGGAAAAGAGATCACAGGCACGTGAAAGGAAGTTCCCTCTGAACATCAGGAAGCACTTTTTTTTTTTTTTTACACTGTAAGGTTGACTGATCACTGGCACAACTTGCCCAGAAATGTTGTGGAGTCTCCATCATTGGTGATATTCAAAAGCAACCTGAGCATGGTCCTGGACAACTGGCTCTAGATAGCCTTGCCTGAGCAAGGGAGTTGAATCTCCAGATGTCCCTTCCAGCTGAAACCATTCTGTATGGTTAGATCTAGATCATTCAAAGTATCAAAGAAAGATCCTGCTCAGATATCTGTGACACACAGGGGATGGATGCTTCTTTCTTTCCAATTTTTCCAATGAGGGAGCATTCTGCCTTTAAATGTGCTGCACATGCATTCATTTTTCAGATGTGGAAATATTTTCCACACGACATTTACCTAAGCCTAACATGTCCATCCCATCTTATTGCAACTTCTGCTATTAATAAATGCTACATTGTTCAGTCTGGAACCTTTTCAGTGACAAAAGGAAATGTGTGTTATTTACTGAAGCCCAACCCTGCTCCCACCCAAGTACAACCTCTTTTTAGCTTAAAGTTAAAAAAATTAGTTTTCCGTCAATTTAGATACTGTGTGCATCTTAGGAAATCAGAGTCAAGAAAAAGACTTTTTTAATGCTATATTCAAAGCAGAGAAGACAATGTGGGCAACATTGTGTTAATCATTTTAGGTTTTATTGAAAAAAGACAAAAGCCTTATAAATGCAAGATGTTACTAATATCAATTGGAGAAACAATTTAAAAACATTTAACAGATTCTTGCTTTTCCATTTAGACACAGGAAAGTAGATTGCAAATACCTGGTAATTCTACTACATACCACAGACTCACATGGTTACAGAATATAATGAAGTATATAGTCACAGGCATATGGGTTTACAGTTCTTTAATACGGTGAATATAATGAACAACTGAAAGACATTGTACTGTATATATATATGGAGAGATTTGTCTGAGGGTTTTTTGTTTGGTTAGGTGTTTGGTTTTTTTTTCTTTCCCTTTTGCTATCATACAGTCTAAGCATATGAATGAAATGTTGTGATAAAACACCACTGCCTTCAATGAAGCTAGATATATATATATACATGCACCCATACAGTAAAGATGTTTTATCTTCACATGTTGAAGCTCCACCCAATACACTGAAGTCTAAGAGAACCTTAGGTTCCCAGGCCTCTGAAAATATACACCCAATATTTCTGTGCAAAGATGCATCCAAAATAATGCCACTGTGATAGATTCTTCTGCATTCATAGTTCTCTATCAATTCTAGTACAGAAGCTAGTTACAGCCTGAAGGAACAGTAAACTATGTAAGTTAATAAGAGGGGGCTTGAATTTTTGTTTCAAACAAGCATTTAGTTTATAACAGCAGGAATATATATGAATAAAGAGAAGAACAGTACAGTACACAATTATGTAAGAAAGATGGCTGTTTTTATAAATTCAATTCTTCCTTTGCAAAGATGGCAAAAATATGTTTTTTTATTAAATTCAATTCTTCCTTTGCAAAGATGGCAAAAATTATGTTTGTTTTATTTGGCCTAGTCCAAAAATTCACTGGAAGTCCCTCCACTGACATTAATGGGCTTTGAATCAAGTCAGATAAGAATGTATTTGTGCTTATGTGAGAAAATGTAAATAATTTTCATTTAATATAATATTCTCTGAATGTTTTAAAAGACATATGTCATACCACATACAATATCTGTCCACCCAAAAAGTAAATAGGCCATTTTGAGAATATTTCACCTTAAACTCTTAAGATGCTAAGCACCTTAACAGGAATTAGAATACTTGCAAATTGGAATAACAGAGATAAAAATAATAAAAATTATTTGATATTTACATCAATCTGTTTTAGCCAAAACACTGTTGAAAGCACTACTTTACATTATTTTTTAGGAACAAATGGCAGAGATCTCTTTTATAACAAATACCAAGCCCTCTCATCTCAAGTAACTGTCTTCTACTTCTGTTTACTGATCTAGCAAAAACGAAGTAAGGTCCTTGTCCCTACCACTCCAAAAATAAGTTGTCCTAATGGTTAAAGAACCCCTAAAATCCATCGCAATGCATTTATCAATCTCTCTTCATCTGCAAACATTCCTATTGAGCTTTATTGTCTCTTAGGTGTTGTCATACTTAATAATTTTGTAAATCGTCATACAGTTCCATGTATCTATGCAGAAATAACTTCTAAATTTCTTCATTGGGCAAGACTATCAAGTAACCTTATAGTTTATCAATTAAAAGAATGTAGATTACCATCAAAATATTGTTTTCCCCTTTTCCTTAGAGTTTTCTCCACTATAAGTTTAGAACTTGACACAGACAACATTAGATACTTAAGTTTCTGGAGATGGGCAATTCACACGAAAACAGTGGAAGTATATATACAAGCAAAGTTAATCACATTGGCTTTACAAAATACTTTTCATCATGTTTAAGCAGTAGGAATACTGATTTGATCTTCTGGATCTACATGTATTATTAAAACTCCACAAGTAATACACATTATAAAGACTTAGTACAGACAAACAGCATAGTATAAATAGTTCAGCATCTTAGCACCACTAATTCAGGTAGTATTTAGTACACCTGAAAAGTAGTACTTAGTACTTTTAATAATTACAGAGATTCATCTTCTATGACCTGACATTGAAAACTGTTTCCTGTTTACTGTTACACACACAGGATATTTCCTTTGCATTAAACGGAAGACAGAGTGAACATAATTTACACAAATTAGACAGCAATGAAAGCACAGATCTGTATAAAAACATCTAAAACTATGATCGCTGCTGAAGAGAAAAGCAAATAATCAAAACCACTTCCGTAAATTGGGTTCTTCCTTTAAGACTAATTGTCTCCTAATGTTTCTGTAGCCTTATAAATCCAAAATTATGTCAACAACTTTCACTTCTTCCTTCTGTAGAACTGAGAAGTTTTAAAATTCTTAACTTGCTTGCTAAAGCATTGCAGTAAGCACGGAGTTTTATTTAAATGCCCACCATAGAAATCTTAATGCTATAAGTGACTGTTGGAGACTTACTCCTAGTTTACAACACAAATATTACCAAAAGAAAAATAAACCTGTAAGATCAGTTGCAAGCTTAAAGACAATGTCTCTCATTTCTGTGTTTTTTCATAGGATCTAATATAAAGGCACTATAATTTCTTCTGCTATTACAGTACCGAATCAAACAGTAGTGAAATTTTCTCAGTGGTCTGATCCCCTCAGAATTCCAAAACCAGATAAAACAACTATCTAGAAAATCATAAGAAGGAGATATCAAAAGAAAAATCATAAGAAGGAGATATTGATGAATTTCCTATTTCCTATGAATTTCCTATACATTAAAAGAGACAAGTGCATCTCAAGGTAAGGTTCTAGGATATGGAATAAAAATAATATAAAGAAAAAAAAAGTGAACAGAGAAAACAAGACAGCCTGGCTTCACAAAACTCTGTTATAAGACAGAGATTTTCTACTGCCTAATAAGATGGGACATTCAGCTAAAATTAGGACATTCATACTGTCTCTCTTCTGCATAGATTTTCTCACTTTTGGTAATAAACATGTTCCTACCATAAGCTTATTTCATTGAGGCATCATTTTTTTTCCCTTTATCCAGATGTCTGGGTAGAAATGTGCAGAAAGTCACCACCTTTGATGCCGCCAGCTTTTTTTTTTTTTTTGTCAAATAACATAGCTGAAATTAAGCAAATGATTAAGATGTAAAAAGTGGGGAACAGAAACACAAATATTTTGCAAGTAAAGAAAAAGTGGTAAGTTTTATCTCCTTCTGAAATTAATCTATGTTTTAAACTGCTATAGGCAAAGGTTTTGCTGTTTTCTTCTATTAATAAATCTTAGATTGATGACATCACCAAAGAGCCTGGTACAGGCTAGGTTCTGCATGGCTAGGGAGCAGGAGGTACTGGTGGACAACAAGCTGAACATAAGTCAGCAGCATGCCACTACTGCAACATGAGCAAATCAGACCTTGGGCTGCATTCATGGGGACATTAGTTGCAGAAATAGAGATGATAGAGATGTGATCATCCCACTATATTCAGTGCTTGACAGGCCACACATGGAGTTGTGCGTCCACTTATGCTTCCCACAATTAAAAAAAAAAAAAAATGTGGACAGACTGGAGAGAATACAAAGAAGAGTCACAAAGATTAATAAAGTGCCGGAAAACCTGCCCTATGAGGAAAGACTAAAGGAGACAAGTCTTTTCACCCTGGAGAAGGCTCAGGAGGCACTTCACCACAATATTCCATTACTTAAAGGGTGGCTACAAAGATGACAGAGATTCTCTCTGCAGAAGGACCCACAAAGGGCAACAAGTACAAGCTGCACCCAGGAGATGTTTCACCTTTATAAGAGAAAGAAAATGTTCCCAGTGAGAACAACCTTGACCAAACTCCCTAGGGACATGGCAGGATCCCCACCACTGGCAGCTTTCAAGATGTGATTGGACAGAGTGTTGCATAATATCGTCCAGGCTCCCTCTTCCCACAGAAAGTTGGACCTGATGATCTTTTCGGTTCCCTTCCAACCTGTGCTGCTTATGATTCTATGATTTACCAAGAGAAGTACCTATTCTGGTATTCAGGGACGACTCTATGATCCTAGGATCTACACCTCTGAGGCCAGCTGAAAACACTGGAACATAATCAAATTCTAGATCTAATGATGTGGCTAAGGAACATCTCCTTCAGTGCAGATGTCTCACGCCTTCACTTGATAAGCTGCCTTCTGCAGACATCAGCACAAGCCCAAGCTGACAGAGCACAAAAGAGAAGAGAGCCATGCAGCACCACACCCCCAGCATTGCAAGCCTTGCAAAACTACTTCAGTTAGCAGGTCAGCCAAGGGGCTGGAGTTACTTAACCAGGCCTTCAGGGCTGTATCTGTTAGGTCAAAGGCGTCAGCAACCTCTGGAATAAGCCATGCTGGAAAGGTCCAAAGATGGTTTGAAATTCTCTTTCTCCTCCTCCCATGGGCTCCATGGGCTAGATTTGCTGTTCAAACCTACAAAGAAACTCTCCCTGGGTATCTTTTGCTGGTGTTGAGTAGTCTGGAGCAATGTTTGCTTTATTTATCTACTTTGGATGAGAACCAATCCCAAGGCCCTCAGCACTCTGCTAATTAACTCCTTTCCCATGAGAAGAAAATTATTTCTTTCCTTATTTCTAACAGCTTTCAAACGTGAGGGTCTTTCTGTCTGCAATGTAATTACAGAGCTGCTGCTCACCTAAATCCTCTCGGTATTTGCATGGAACATTTTTGGTATGCACTAAATCATTGTTTTCCTTTAAACATTTCTGTAATTAAAAGCAACACTGCCAAAAAGATGTTGCAAGTTGAATATAAAAATATTTATTTGCAAGACCAAGCTGGCTAATTATTTGAGCTATCTCACACAAATATTTTTTTCCATAAGTTATATTTAGGCATAGAAAAAGTAACCATCAACCCTAACATTGAGAGAAAAAAAAATGTTAAAAACAGCCATTAATTTAAACTCAGGACACAACTCTACACTTGCCTTTCTTCTCACAAAGAAAAAGAAGACTCATTGCAAACACACATTCCGGCAGATGCACAGACAGTTATTACAAAATTGCAACTCAGTTGCTCAATACAACTGAAAACATGTTCACGTGCAGATACACTGCTTGAAAAAAAAATATATATAAACCAAAACCAGATTCAGCCTGTGTGGTTAAGCCACTCACCAGCCCCAGCAAACAGTCTAGGTCTTATTAGGCTCTGCAGCTTACACTGCATCACTTCAGAGATGTAGGGAACTAGGTTCTGCAAGCAAACAACTTTGAAGGCTGATGAACAGTCACAGCTATCACACCTACTTTTCAAGAATTATTCAATCACATTCTGATTTAGAGAAATCTAAACTGGGACAGGGGTGCAGACAGAAAAGACAGGGCTTGTTCAACAAGACTGTTAAGGTTGGAACAGCAATAGTACCTTTTCCCTTATAAAGATACACGCTTCTTTTATGCACCCCAAGTCCAAAACATAAAAGAAATCTGAAAACTTTAGCCCTGCTTATGCAAGCCAGAAGTTATACTGATTTCTTCATATTCAATTATGTTTTCATGCATAACTTCAAATGAGTCACTTCATCCTACCACCTGGTTTCCAGACTCTTCAACCCCCACTTAAGTTTGTGAAGGGAGTTCTTCTTGTTCATCTGAATGTTTTGGGTACTAATTGGCAATGAATTTCCCTTCCACTGCTTTTCATTCAGTGTTTTCTTGGTGGTCCTTCATCTAGTCCATTCAAAGACAGTTCTGCTTGCCAGGTACTGAACGCCCTTGAGCTGTGTTACATCACCCACAACTGCAAATAGTTTCCAGTGATCATTCTTGGCCCAACTTTAATAAAAATGCTGTAGAAGGGGCTGGTGATTCTGTTTTGGATTTTAGTGTTTGGGTTACTCATGTTT
This sequence comes from Anas acuta, assembly GCF_963932015.1. Classification (NCBI taxonomy): domain Eukaryota; kingdom Metazoa; phylum Chordata; class Aves; order Anseriformes; family Anatidae; genus Anas; species Anas acuta. The sequence goes on from NC_088980.1 coordinate 68,599,721, forward strand.
GCATAAAACGTCATATGGGTCACAAAACAATTGCCGGAATTATAGCCTAAATATGTGAAGTTCATCTTCACCGAGACGATTCCTGCTACACCTAAACTAAGCTCCAAAGCACTCTTAACAAGGCCTCAAGCCCTTCAAATGGTAAATATTTATTTTGAAAAAGGATCGTTTCTGTAGGAAATATCAATTATGCAACAGGGTGCAACCACACACCTTTCACCTTTCCATACTTTCACCCAGAATTATAGCAAAGAAAGCTTTTTTTCCTCCAAAAGCCTAGACCTAACCATTGCTGAGAGCAATAACTAACAGCTCAGAGCAACACAGAAACTAATAGAGGAGGCAAGGATAGTCAAGTTTTGTCTGACAAACTGAAGAAAACAAGCCATTTTTGAGCTGCTACAGATGCATCTTAGCCACAATTCATGTCAAGCATTGACAAGCATGTGTAAGTCATCCACGCACTAAGCCAAAAGAATAATGCCCAGCTAACATCAGTAAGGTTGCAAAAATTAAATTAAAGCAAAAACTTAGACAAATACCTCGAGCTTTTCAGAAATGAAAATGCTTCCAGGAAACGATCTCTGATAATAGTAATGGTATGCATACTCACTTAGGCATTTTTAGCTCCTAGGTGATACAGTGAAAATTCTTAAATGGAATGTGCCTCACCAAGCTATTTGAAAGGAAAGAAATCATGCCACTAATCACTTTGGAAAACTTACATCAGCTATTTGGTCATAGGATGAGCAGAACACAATTTTTCAGATATTCTTAACAATAAGCTTAACCCTGTTTACATTTCTGACAGCATTGTACTGTGAAACGACAAGAAGAGAGGAAATAGGGAAAAGAGTTGACAGTTTGGACAGTACCTTTCTGGAAGACAATAAAAGGTTTAAGCCTTGATCAAGTCAGTATTGTTTGTTCCAAATAAAGTAGCACATCAGGACGGTGTAGGGCTCTACCTGTCAGATATCCATGCAGACTTTTAGTCAGTACTTCATATATTTTGTCTTATAAAAATCACATACAGTTTGCTAATGCTACATATTAAAAGAAAAACAAATACAGAAACCTGGTTCCCCTTAGATTTTTATCTGTATTAAATAATAGCCAAATGTTGTGCTGGCTTAAATCCATCAAGTTCAATGGAGTCATGCCAGGAAAGATTTTGGCCCTAAGCATTTAATGAGCCTGTTACTTGAAAGATTAGGGGCCAGATCCTCCTCTGGAATAAACTGGTATATTTTCATCAGTTTCCATGGAACTATGCCAACTCACAATAGCTAAAGATCTAAACTTAAAAATAAGTTACTTTTGCCCTAGCAAGTATATGTAGCTCATATCCTCGTATATATTCTATGTACAACTTGTCAAATATCCCTGCAGAGATCAAACCTAGCCTACGAGCCCTTCCTGCCTGAAGAAGCCATAGTCATAATTTCTCTGGTTCTTATATATCACTTTAAAAATGCTGGATTTCCTTTTTTTCCTCTCCTAAGCTTTCAAGTGAGGATTCTGCCAAACTCATACTATTAAGTCATATTTAGTCTGGCTCTGACACTTACACAGTCACGTTAATGCAAAATGATTTCATGTTAAATTTTCTAATATGTAAAAGTGTTTTTTTTGTTGTTTTTGTTTTTTTTACAATCTACATCTACAAATTTTTGCCTTCTTTAATAGCACGTTGTCCTACCTCACAACAACACTGTAAGGTAAAACTAACAACATAAAAAGTGCCTAAGTGTACACTCATTCACTAATGAAATGCTGTACTGCGTCCAATGACATCCTGCTTCTTTTGCCTGTTACTAAGAACAGATCAATTTAGGTATGTTTACCAACTTTTGCTCATGGTTAAGAGCACTTTAAATACTTAATTCAAATGCCAACTCCAAACAAAGGCTTTAAATTAACAGTTATAAAGCAGTAAACATCCTTCATACTTTCTTCCATATGAACTGCCTGATTTAACTAAAATATGACATCTCTGGTCCTTCTGATTGTGCTGGAAAACAAAGAAGTAAATTAGCTCCAATAAAGATGACTTACACTTCTGAAGATCTACCCCCTTAAAAAGAACTAAAAATCATCCTTTAACTATAGGGACAACATCATGGTAGTAAAATCCTTGAGTGCTTTAACAGAGCACTCTGTTCTGCCAGATTTCTGCTTTGGGGTGGACTCCATGCAAACAACAAGGTAGTTTGAAGAAATGAAAAGAAATAGAAAACTACTACGTTAAGATTATTTAGGAAGACTTCAGAAAATTATTGACACATCACCAAACTTAAAGGATTCACCATCTGGACAGACTGTAAAGTTCTACACATGATACGTTGTATTGGTCAATTCAGAATATCTCATCATTTTTTAATCACTCCAAAATATGCTGATGGAAACTCTGGATAAGAATTGTCATATGGTCTTCAGTTAATTGAAGATTTACCTGAAATGTATAACGGAAGTATGCAAACAGAGCATTTATGTAGTAAGAATGGTTAGCAATATAGCATTAGAGCACTCTAGGGCATGTTTTATTGGTTCATTAAATCTTGCCTCAGGTGTGTTCTACCACTCGAGGCAAGTATTAATGGACCAATAAAAAAGACCCTGGGGTGCCTTAATGCCATAATACTATGGCTGTCTACATTTAAATTAATTTTTAAAATAGCTTTTAAAAATAATTTTCCTTGGTATTTAATATATCCTTCTACTGCTTAAAAGTTTGTAGTAGAAAGATATGAAATTAATTGAAAACAAAGACAGAAAAGGCCACTGTCTAATGAAAATAAGTACTCTGAACAGCAAAAACATGAACCTCTACTTCAAACACTTCCCTATTTTTTCAGACTTCCCCTTGTTTTCCAATTCACCCACAATATCCTAAAACCTTTATGAAGCATAGTTATGTAGATCTGTTTTGTTTTGTTTTGTTTTGTTTTTATCCTTATTTGAAATGCAACAAAATCAAGTTGTTCTTCCAAACAACTTGATTTCAGCAAGCTGGAAGCTTGGGCTTACTTCCCTAGACACCTGCTAAATGAAACAAGAACCTTACTTTTACTCCAGATGGACGAGCCAGTAGTTTGTAGAAGATAAAATTGTAAGACCAGTTCTAACCAGCAGCAGACACAGAACCAGAAAACATAGGTCTTGAAGACAGCTTTTTTTCTGGGGGCAGAGTAAGAAAAGGAGGAGTAATAGCCAGCTCAAATTATTAAATATGCTGTTTTACAACTTCTGCAAAAGATAACATCTTTATTTTTTCCCCACCATTCAGAAAAACAAAACAATTGAAATCTCAATAAGTTTCCTTCAGGTCCACTTGTGGTGAGGGATTTCTTGAAACAGCAAAAATCCCATGGCTTGCTGTAGCTGAGCAAACCAAGCTACCAGGGCAACTATGAGAAGTTCCGATGGCAGTGTTCCCACATCGCCCAATTGAGGAATTCAGAAAAATACTGTTACCAGTAGCTGGCTTCAAGGACAAGGTCTATGTGACTGCTAATCACAAGGGGGTTGTTTTCTTGCAGGTGGGGTTGTTTTCTTGTAGTTGTTTGAGTGCTTTTGACCAATAATCTTGTGTGAAACACTGTCCGCCCGTGTTAAGTCCACTATAAAAGTTAGGCTATTCGGGCAATAAAATGGAGCATGATCTGACTCTACTGGTGTCTGTCGTGCTTTCAGCCATGCTTCCTGCAACACACTTGGGCTTTTGCCAGCACACAGGTATCAGTCAATAGACACAGCCATGTTACAGAAAACAAGCCCAGTAAGAACAGCCAACCTAAAGATGATAAACTAGAAATGCAAGGCATGAAGAAAATGTCATTTTTGAAATCTACATGCCTGTTTGATTAGAGCAAAGTGACATCATACACAAGTGTCTTGTGACCTTCCTTCCTTCCCCTAGAAAATATTTTGTATGAAAAACAAAACTCCATTTTACCTTTAAAAAAAGAGGTTATAAATGCCAATTCTGCATGTGAGATTGCAAAGTTAACAGTAGAGACTTTTTTTTTTTTTTTTTTTTTTTTTACAAAAGACTGGTGGTAAAGACCTTGTTGAGAATAAAAATAATTTGCATGCATTCAGATCCAGCTGGAGTAAAACTTCCTGGGAAGCAAATCACATACCTGTCAAACTCTTCTCACACTGGAAGTTAATATGCTTTTCCTTCAACAGTTTTCAGCTGGGTTTCTTTGGTCAGTTTAAATGGCATGTATATGCCCCACTATCAGCGACTTGCACAATGATTGCTGGCAGGGTAAACTGTTCCCAAAATCAGCTTAACAGAATTTAAGATGCACTTAATATGGGTATGACCAGAGATAAGCAATGTTAGTTAAAGGTACTGACTTTGTGATGTCCAGAGGGCTATGCAACACCAAGTGCTTGTCTTTCACTTACTAGACAAGAATTTTACCATTGTTTTGGGACCAGATTGGGTCCTATAGAAGACCTGGATTTATCCACCCAAATCTAGGTACCAACATTGCTATGTAGGCAATTTAAATGGGTTAGCCAACAGAAGAGCTGATCATGCAATACAACCCTTCATTCCAATGAGAACAAATTTGGTATACATTTTTAATGACTTCTTCTAGAGAAGCTGTGTTTTAACAATGCACAGAAGCACAGATTCCAATATGTCCCAGAATTCTCCTGTATCAATCACACAGATATGCTATTTTCCTTACAATGAGAGAAAAATCCTTTGTAACTAGCCATAAACAAGAAGGCCAACCTGCCAATACTCTTCACAAGTTACACAAATTGATTCTGTGTCACTATCTTAGTGCATGAAAATTAACAGTTACAGGACTGACATCTCCAAGTGGACTTCTATGTCCAAAAGCATAAATATTTTCTAAATAATGACCCAAATGCTTTGTGCAATCTGAATGTAAATACATAGGCATTACAGATACATAGGTGTTACAATACTGTAAGGTATCAGTGTTGCTTATTGTATACAAAGTGTTTCTGAATGAAATGCAGGAATACCACCGCCTTCTTTCCTTCAGTTCTGCTAGCTAAATTCAGAAAAAGATCCCACCTAAAGCTGTATTTCTAGTGCAACCACTTGAATTCACATTAGATTTATCTCATCCTATAAAAGCACAATTCATTAAACAGACTGATAAAACTGGTCTGTTTAAACTAAGGCAATTTTATCACAGTCATTTAAATTATTTAACACTGCTTTCTTAAATCAGTACTTAAAGCTTTCTTTTGACAAGTATTCTTTTAAATAAATGAGCTGTAATTTAAACAATGAGAAAATAATGACCCAGAACAATATATACAATTAGGGAGATATTTTCCAAATATAAATGCTCACTGTTTTTTTCTTTAAAGTGATACACAATGTCTTAGGCAATGAGCCCTTAAACACTGAAGTGGCTTTCACAGCTAATAGTGGAATCATTCAAAGGGTTTCTAACCCAAAAAGTAACTCTTAATCCCAGGTTTTGACAAGGTTTTAATCACAGGGACACTAATAGACAAGTTAAGGACACCCAACCCAATCTGTTTATTTCTCTAAGGACAAAAGGTACAGGAATATTACAGTGGTGCCACAAAGTCAATGACACCTTTGAACACAGCTCTGCGTTGAGCTGTGGGGGATTATATGAATTTGAAACAGGGTAACAGTCAAAGTTTGTACACCAAATTGGATAGAAAGCAAGCAAAATTGTTAAGAGCTCCTTTATCTTATGTTGTGTGCTTCCACTAAACCTTTCTTCCCCCCTTAGTAAGAAAAGATTACTTAAATACATGATATTCCCAATGACTACATCATTTATTTTTTAAACCATGTAAACTTTACTGAAATTACTGAAAGAACAAAGGTGTAATTTTTTAAAGACCTACTAATCAACAAGAACCTCTACATTAGTTTTGGAATGACCTGGATGTTCCTTCCCAACATCACCTTTATTTCAGCTGGCACCTCCACACTGTTGGTTTTTAATACAAATTTGAGATCTTTACAGGACATAAGCTCCATATCTAATGCACCTAACAAATTCCACTTCAATGACAACAAAATGAAACATCCATTTCAGTTTTAAGGCTATTCATGATAAATCCAGGCAAGACCTCCAGAAGCCAATTTTGCTCATTCCTCATTGGAAGCAATTCGCCACACTGAATTCATTAGCACCCATATCCACATTTAAACAAATATTGAATCAAATTTTATCCGTGGGGGAAAGGCATTGCACCAACTCTATCCTAAGTAAGTTTCCAGAGTTTTCAAAGAAATAAAGTTTCTGATCAGGTACCTCCTTTAAGTTAATCACGAATATCTAAGCATTCAGCATGCTATAACAATTCAAATTTAAGTACAAAATTTGTTTTCTTTGTTCAAAGGCAGAGCAACTGGCCTTCAGAATAGTTCAAAGGGAATAACAGCCTTCATCAAGACCTGAGGACAGAAGATGGTTTTGCAACACTACCCCTCCAAAACAAGTATTTAAGTTTTCCCTCTCTGTTGTCCTTATCAACAGGATTCCTTTATTTGCACAACATGGCAAGCCACGATAAATACACAATGACACTTTATATTTACACAGGCACCATTTTATTTTCATATTCCCATACTCCTTCACATATTCCTATACTCAGCTTGAAGTTGAACATCATGCTTCAACTTTCTCTTTCCTAATATTATGCCTAATTCTGAAAGACAGTGAGCACTCTTCAGCCACCAGGACATCACAGTAGATAACAATCAAACTTCATAATATAAAGTATAAAAAACATAAACCTTTGGTTGCATCAAGCTCACATTTTAAACCCACGTGTTTAATTTTTTTTACAGTAGTGAAAATTCTTTTTCCCCTGGGTTTATAAAACATTAATTTGTATTTTTTCAAAATTGTGTCTTACTGCAGGAAAAGAAGGCTGCTTTCATGCAAGCAAAAGAACAAAATCTCTATGTTTGGTCATGCCATACTACTATACAAACACTAACTATATACACTATTAAGCTGTACTACCAGGAGTTTCACTGAAATTAGGGGGGCTGCTCTTGCAGTAACACACTGTTCAGCCTTAGTGAGGCTGGCAGAATCTGAACCACACTGACACATCATCACTGTCATTGCCACATCACACAAATCTTCACTGTCAGATATAAGAGTGGACTGGTTATATAATCAATTGCCTTTTTAAGCTTATGAGAGTAAAGACCACTTAGCATAAATTAATTTCAAAACTTTCAGAATTATGTCCAGTTGTTCTGAACAATCATTCCCAATTTTTTTTCAAACCAGAAGGTTTGTGATACTGACGAGAGATACATCAATAGTGCTGAGATTAAAAGGAAAGACTAATGTAGCTTGTGCTTACCTTTTCTATGCTATCAGTTGCTGATCATTTTTGAAGAATAAAGAGATTTATTTAATTGCTACATGGACTTCCTTTGCAGTATAAATACATATTCTAAGTATAAAAGCAACGCATACAGAAAAAGTGCACATGCACTAAGGATTAGTTATAGAGAAGCTAATGGAAAGACAATGCCTCCTGGGTTTACTGAGGAAATGTAATTTCTATAATGAAGCTTTTTTTTTTTTTTTTTTTCTTTTCAAATCCCTGATAGTTTAGACCCAGGCAATAATGTAGAAGTTTTAGTAAGAGAAAGTAGAACAGTGGCAATACCACAAAAGAGAGAACGGAAACCCAAACAAATGAATGTTAAATAGTCAGACATCAGAAGAAAATAGACAATTGTTGCTTTAGGAGGGGTAAGAAGCCACACCATTTTCAACAGACAGCAGCAGCCAAAAAAAAAAAAACCAGCACAAAACCACCATTAGTGTTTATTGATGATAACTAGATAGGCTTCTGTTAGTATTCCAGAGCCAGCCCTGCCATAAAATGTTTATTATTACTATTTGTAGCTGTAGGCAGCTAGAGGCTCACTATGTCTATCCCTTTCTTATCATTTTTAAAAGATTAATCTTTAGACAATGATCCGCTGATACCATTAATCATAGTCTTGAACTTCTTTGTTGTTCTTGCCCAGTAATGAACAATACCACAACATACGCCTTGCCTTCAGAAACAATAGGGACCTGATTTGTTGGGACCGTGCACTTTGAGTAATTTTTCACTGACGCACAGTATAAAAAGGCAACTTATTTCTCTATAAAGCTGCCCCATTTCTACACCAAGCCAGCTCCTTTTATGTTAATACAATTATCGCTGCTGTCAGAGTAGAAAACTAAGGTCAGGGTTTAACGTCTGTATCACACTATAATACAAGGTGTTGCGCAAGTTTTCACCTTCATGTTACAGAAAGACAATCTTTCACTGACAAGGGATTTTTTTTCCCTACAAACAGTGCACAAACATTCAGCTGCTCGCATTTTCCCCTCTCAGTAAAATCTCCAGAACTTGCCTCTTTATGAAACTTGGTACTCCTTTTGTTTCCCTTGTTTACTCCTTTTGTTTCCCTTGTTTGAAAATAATCTCTGCTAGAAATAAGAAAAAATATTCCTTGCTCCACAAAATGCTTACAAAGCATTTTTGTGTGTTCCAAAGAAAAACCCTTATTTTTAGCAGAAATTCAAACCCACTGAAGTTTTAAAACAAGACAGAAATTTTTCTTTTCTTTTTTTTTTTTTTCTTAGTATATATAACTTTTTCATGACAATCAAAATTCACTTGAAAATCGGTTCACCAGACTTCAATACTGTTCCACCCTTGCTACCTGAGGTCTAGCAGGGGACTTCTCACTCCAATTGGAATAACTATGCTGCTTCTAAAACCAAGCTTTTTGCATGAGTAAGTGCAGTACTGCTCTGAACTTATATCGATGCAGCATTAATACATTTGAGCCGGTGCATGGCAAAACTATTAACAGTGTTTTTCTTCTACTCAGTATCTCTCAGCTCCTTATCAGTGAGTGAACTGAATATAATAATATATATGTCAGATAGTCACAGATCATCTTCAGTATATTCAGTACAACATAAACTTACAGGAGATTAAAAAAAAAAAAAAGACAAGGTAATGAAACTTCAATAGCATCAATTAGAACTTTCTAATTTTATTGTTGGGAGAAGTATTATAATTTTCACTATTTAATTTCAGACCATCCTTCACAGCCCTTCTCCCCAAACAGCATATATTTTCCTCAATAGCTTCCTAGTTAAATCCACTCTTATAGTTAGATAAATTTTCATACTGTGACACCTGCACAGACATTACATGCTTCCTCTTATGAGTAAGGACAACTTACTCCATTAAGTGCTTACAAGCAGATGATGACCTTTTCTCTCTCCTCATCAGCAACAATAAATACACCTGCTGGGGAAAAGTGAAAAGATCAATGTGCTCAGGAGAAAACATTCAAAGCAATCACACTTGACTTTGCCCAGATAGCATAAATAAAGTCTCCCACTTCTCAGATTAGGCAGACTGGGTGAAAGCAAAGTCTTGGAGCAAAGACTTATTTGTCACTTTTATTGTCCATTTAATCAGTAGAACATAGAAAAGTTGGCAGAAGTTACCAAACTTTGTACCAAATTTGACCTGTAACTTCCATCCTGTAGAAAGTTAACCGTGTATTGTATGTTGGGCTCCAAGACAAGCCAATAATTTACCATATGCTCAGCTGTGACTGTTCTAATGAGCACTACAAAACAGTTTCCAATGTGCTTTAAATAACCCATTTTGTGGGATAACATTTTCTATGCTCATCTTTACAGAAAGTTGAAATACTTTAATATTTGATCAAATTCTTTATGGATATTTCCTGTTTATTGGGAAGTAAGATAAAATGCACTCCAACTCATACCGGTATGAGAGAAAAATCTAACCACATTTTTTGTCATGGCTAAAATGATTGAAGTTAGAAGGTTTAAAGTTTACTACACAAAGGTAAAATTTACATATGTCTAAGTATTTCCACCTCAATTCCATCAACTTCCAAATAAAACAAAGAATTCTAAGCCATAAGGAAGAGTGCAAATGAAAAACAAAGTTCAAAATTGCTCTAGTTAAGCAAATAGACACAAAGGATAACATTGAGATGTTACTCTACTCCCATTAACTATTATGGCAAAATTCTCATTCACTTTAACATAAAACAGGAAGAAAAAGAAGATGAACCCACAAAGAAAACACAGAACAATCTTTCTAATTGCAGATTCTACTCCTACCTCTTCAACAAGTTATCTGTGCAACCTGTCAGTAAAACTCTCAGAGCCTAGTTCAGCCTGTACAATTTAGAGTTGAGGTTTGTAGAGAGTTCTCTTTCCACATACGCTCAAGGACCAAGAGAAAGAAGCCAACTGGTGGAAGGAACAGAGATCCACATTCTCTTCAAGGGCAAGAACAATAAGTGATTTCCCATGGTCTTTCCATCTCTAGCTGTACTTCAATCCCTACAGACTACTTCCTGGTGCCCTTTCAACTGTAGTCTGGGTTATGTTAAAGAACTAAAAGTAATTCCTGCAACAGAAGAAGAACTGGACCATCTAACTTTCCTCTCTGTGTTTCCCACCTGTGAAGGAGTAGGATACTCAGTTACTGTGCAATTGCAATGCAATGGGGAATTCACAAATTTAAACTTAACTACAGATAAATAAAGCAATGGTTGAGTTTTTGAAAAACAGATATAGGAAACACTTTTGCTCTTTTGTAGACATCTTCCCCAGTATCCACTTTTTTGTCTGTAAAATAAGGTTAGATTATTATGTGATAAAATGTCCTAGCATATAATGTATTGTTCTTTACTTCATTTTTTCCCTGCTTTCTTGATATTGTTATTTTTAACACCAGAATATTTATTGCATTTAATTTATAACATATTGTATTAAAACAACATGTCTTGAGAATATTTTTTTGATTTTAATCAAAAAGTATTTGAATCTGAAAAGCCTCATGTATACATTTAAGTACATTCACATCAGTAGAATTTCTTGTATGAACACAGATAGTCTTGCACACAACTCTTCACAATATAGTGGCTAAGAATTGAGATGAAAGACAAGAATAAACAAAAAGTTGGTGATTAAAAAGTGCAAATAAAACAAACAAACCAAAAAAAAAATACAGATAACAATAGTGGAAACACCAGAAGAAAAAAAAAAAAAAAAAAAAAGAAAAAAGAAAAAACAAAGTCATCCACTTCACTGCAGCGAAGGGAGCTATCCAGCAAAATCCATGCAAAAAACTTGTTTCCACATTTTTTTTTCATTATTAGACCCTGTTAAAAAGATTTCTAAAATATGCAAGCAATGACTTTGATAAGCAGTAATTGTGATATTAAATTTTATTGAAATTTGCCCGGTACTGATTTGTATACAGGCTCTTATACTGAGTTCCCACGAAGCCGTAAAACGTTTAAAATACTGTCTGTGCAAATGCAAAATTTATGAATTCACACATCTCTGGTTGATTTATGTGAAATAATAATGCACTATTTAATGCTTAAACATGGCTAGAAGCAATGCTAGGCTATCAAGATGTACAATGAAATAATAGATTTATAAGACGGATAACCTTCCTGCCTAGAGAAGCTTGTTTAAAGGTGTTGTACAGATATATTAAACTATATGTAATTTTATACTAACTTAATGCTGTAGGCCTATACTGCAAGCGGTAAAAGATTACTGCCACGGTATTTGCAATAATAAAATGATCTGGCTATTCAACATAAGGTATCAGAGGAGTGGAAAAAAATTCTTTATGATTTCAAACTTTCCACTCCTCTTTTGATTTAATTTAAACAGTTAACAAATATCTTTGCTTTTCACAGCTCACTGTCATCAACTCTCACCTGATTTATCAAAATTACTTTTGTTTGGTCCTCCATGGGAAAGATGCTGTCTTTCTGACACTAAACAACATATTCAATTATTTTTGCATTGAAATAAAAGGGACTTTATGTGGACTTTACAACTCTTTCAGAAACAGACTTCTGCTGAGGTAGAAACTACCACTATGGCCTTGTTATGAGTGATAGCTTTCATTAGTTGTATATACCTGGCAAGGTAGCAGAATCTAGCTCTTAATTAGACAAGCAGCACAAAATATTGCATAGGTACTCCCAATATTGGCTGATACTAGCTAGATTGTTTATAAAAATATGAAAATTAGAAACTTAATATCACATATTGGAGAATTTGTATGATTGATTTAATGACAGGTAATCCTCTCACATAGTACTGCTCGAACAACACCAATGGACCTTACACAGAATATCCTACCATGGTAGAGTTTCTTCATCTCTGACAAGCTTGCAGTTTGTCTGTTTTGTTTTTTTAATTGATTACCAGACAAAAGACCTTTAAAAGAAGGGCCTCTTAGGCAACTTTCAGTGTATAAGAGTATTTTCACAGAACTTTTGAATAGTACTCTATCCATGGAAAGAAATTTACAGAAGTATTCAACAACCCTATGGTTTTCTTTTCTTCCTTCATCAGTCTTAGTCCTGCATAAAAGTTATTATTGACTGTATCTATTTACATACTTATTTAGAAATCTGTATACTAAAAGAAGTTTTGTGAGTGTGTAGATTTGTCATGAATCATTCACAAAAACAGTAAGAACTCAGGCCAGATTATAGCAACCTTATCCACACTGTTGAGTTTTCATTCAAGGGAGTATTTTGCTTAAGTAAATCATCAGAGGTGGAAAGATTTAAAGGAATGTAAACACATTCAGTGGGCAGCTTCATTTAATAGATACCAAAATTACCAATATACACTATGAAAAACGAGAATTTCCACAAACTGAATCCTGGTACTGCTTGACACTCTTAGACCATGAGAAAGCTCAGAGACTACATTGAAAGTGTTCAAGTGACACTAGGTTTTGATATGCAAATACTGGCTTACAAATGTGAATGAAAACCATATTGGTCCAAATCCAGTAAAAGATGTAAGCAGCTAGCACAAAACAAAGACGCTCCAATATAAAAATAATTTGAAATTCTGTCCTACTCAACAGTTAATTAGCCTAAATTCAGTAAAGCCATGTTGTTAGTCTTTAAAGTTTTCCAGATAACCAGGGTTCTGCTTCTGCACATGCACGGACTAGTCACATTCTGTGCAGGGTAACATTCACACTATGCCTGAGCCCAGATGAGATCCATGATATCTACTTTTCCAGTTATCAGCTCTAGGAGATTGCCAGAAAGCAAGAATAATATTCATCTTCTCTAATTTTAGACATTTAAAATGCAGATGTCTGCAGATAAGCAAGACAGTGATAGTTCTAGGTTTGATCTATCTCATATTTAAGGTGAAGGTTAAGATGAATTGTATCCTAGAGGTGCCCATTTCTCTACATTGAGTAAGAGCAGGTTTAGAGTTCTGTACTGTGGCTGCCTGAAGACAACATGAATTCCACCCTGAGCTCTTAAGAGAATTTAGAGCTTGGTCAAACTTAGTGTGAATTAATAGAAAATATATAAGCTATATAAGGAGTTAAATACAAGATAATGGGAGGTAATGGTGTCTCCTCCTATGTGTCTGTTTATCCATAGAAGGAGGGAAACAAACCAGAACTTAACACAGAGATTTCCCCTGAACCCTGATTTACCCTGAACGGGGATTCTGAATTGAGGCACTTATTCATACTGTGAAGCTCCTACATGGAAAAGGAAGAAGAGCTCTCATCTGACACCAGCATGCAGGACAGTTGTGTGATTTTGGCTTATATTCAATTGTTCCTTGATGATGTTCTACATTTTCAAAGTATCTTATAGACATACAACTAAATCTTGCAGTCTAATGAAACAGGGGAACTGCTGTTCTGCCTCCATGTAATGGAGGAACCGAAAGACAGGTATTAGAGTCTCCACATTTAAAACCATTTGCTAAATTAATATAATTCAGTTTTTGGATTCTTGTAATGGGACTCCCAAAGCCTAACTTCAAAATGCAATCAGTACCTGTTGCTCTGAGTTCAATATGAGCTGAGATCATTCACCTCTTGTGAAAACCATGTTGAACACATTTCAGTGTAGTCCTGCACAAAAATAGTGGGCTTTTTTGAACATATTTTCCGGAATTACTGGCTTATAAAATAAAACATCTGCTAGCCACTCTAATAGTGAACTTAATTAACAACACAGAAAGAAGTAAATGCTGTATTTGAACACCTAAACCATATATCTGCATGTAGTATAACTACTTACGTATGTCGGTGTTTCCGACTCTGTTATTTATCACAGTTCCTTATTTAAACATAAATGCAAAACTCACACAACTGTAAATAGTCTGGTTTATTTGCTCTTTTTTCTTCTGTATTTATTCCATTCTCAGCAGTGGTTAGCTCCTAACAAACATTCTAAGGGGAAAGAACTTTGTTTTGTGCTAATGACTCTTTTAATAGCTATTTAAGCCCAGATGAAGTAGAGTGTAGACAGTTTTATATATACCTAGGTGTTGAGCCTTCACTCTAAGCAGCAAAACTGCTTTTGCAAATTTTAGAAAGAAATGAATTCCAAACTAAATAATATTTTACTTTCATAAACATTAGCCACAGCTGAAGAACATTTCCTGCATTTTCAGAATCTGAACAAATATTACTTTGATTAATGATGCTGAGTATTTATGGCGGTGCTGAGTATTTATGGCTGTGTCCACTGCAAAGCCACAAAGAAGATGGTGAAGGGAGGTGAGGGTGACAGAGGCTTTATGAATCATAGTTTCTCATCTGGTAAAAATTTATTCTACAGTTCCCCACTTAAGAAGGAAGCAACTTGCCAAAGAGAGGCAAAATAACCCCCACAGTGAAATTAGCTAGTCTATCTTTAATCTATGCAAATCCAGCCGCTCTTAACTTCTCTAATTAATGCTTATAACTTTGAGTCTGAAACCTCCATTACCTAAATTCAAAAGAAAAACAAACAAACAAACAAACAAAAAAATAGATAAAGGAGTTTCAACTAGAGTTTTACAACCAGAAAGGAGGAATAGAAAACTAACTATATATTAATAAAAGTGTATTTAACAACTATGGTTATAGCTACTTAGAGTAAAACTCTCTCTTACATTAACTAGAGATTTGCCACCAAGATCTGATGCAAGATACACGATGAAACTTGCCTTAGGTAACCACTGGAGGACCAAAAATACCCACTAGCTTCATCCAAGGTCATTTTTAACTAAGTTGTAGAAAAATTACTGTATACTTCCAAATCAGATAATAAAAATTATTCCATATGGGCATACTCTCAGAGGAAGAATTACATAATACCAAATAATAAACTCTGATAGAATACACCACAAATAGAGGGACTTCTTTGTTCTATAAAGTCCTCTATTTTCAAAATATCCAGCTTATACAACATAAGACTTGTTCACTTTTAAGAGTACGCAACTTCTCTGCAAGTCTACTCTGAATGCACTCCAATGAAAAACTGCAAAAACACTGTAAAATGTTTACACTGTAGATGTAACAGAAGACTAAAAATGTTCACTGCACGCAGTATTAGAAGATAAAAACATTTCAACATGGAGCCTGAAAATATCTTCCAAAATTAAAATATAAGATGTAAATATGTACATCTCAACTTGATCAGTTTTCTAAAAATCCCGAATACAATTGTACTGTTTCTTTCTGTGAGAAAGATATGTTAGAAAGTTTGTTAAATATGTAAATCTTCAGGAGTAGAAATGAACTAATGACAAAACAGTATTAATCATTAAATAACCAGAGCTTTAATTCCAATGGAATATAAACTGAAAATGGAACGTGTCAGTAAAGGGACAGAGACTGCATCTCAACCCAAGGTCACCATTAGTAGAATAACCATTAATAGAATCACATTTAGTAGAATAACCATTTTGGTTATTCTACTAAACAAACGCTGGCATTTCAATAGCACAACAAAGCACCTATCGTACGGAAGGCATGCTATTCTAGTCCATAACTTTACTCAAGCAAAACTTTCTGAGACATTCTTCAAGCAAATAACATTGAGAGCTACACACTGATACTGCTAATATACACATATAAATATTTTAAGCTGTTCTAGTAACTGAGTACATATCAGAGCATAGTTAAACATATGCCGTATCAACTCTATGAGAAGTCACTGTTGCTATGAACTAAATGTTGAAGTATACATTATGCATTTTAGATAAATATATTGCTTTTTGCTTAATCTCCTTTTCTTCAAAACTGTATTCTAGTATCAGAATACATCACACATCAAATTCTAAAGAAAAAAAAAATAAATCCAAATGGGGACTTCTAATAGTCTCATCTAAATCCAAACTATTTATTGTCACTTTGAGCCGTTCCTAGTTGTCATCAAAAACTGTTTTAATTCCCATATGTATAACTAAAAATAAATAAATAAATAATAGCTGAACTTTCTAAGAAAATGCTCCATTAGTCTATGACTAAGCATGTAAAGTTTCAGAGCCCAGGAGGGAATTTTCTGCAAAATTAAAAGCAATTGAACATTTCTACTACAATTAATCATGTGCCCTAGGAAATGTACATCTCAGACAATTAAATTTTCTCCTGCTTATGCTCAGTACAGCATTTTCAGTTGGTGATAACCTCTTTTTGGCTCCATTTCCTTAAAATGGATGGTCCTCCTAAGAGTGTTCCTATGTCACTTCATAATATTATGTCTTTCAGTATGTTTAAGACTTACACAGTTAGGTGTTTAAAGCTATACACTTTTACATTCACATTTAGGGACCAAAAAGTAATTTTATTCCCCAGAATGTGAGGCAGTACAGCTCCAACCGACTTTAGTAAACATGAAGATGATGTACTCAGTTCAGCTGAAAAATTAAATTTCTCTTTGAAAACGGTTTGCTGATTTTGGTATACTATGAGCAGTATCTCATGTTCAATGACAGAATCTCAGTCCAAAGGCCACTTATTCATGGAATTTGGGATGTTCTGTTACTATGAATTTAAGGGCAAAATTTTATCAGCCAAGGGTATCTTCTGTCTGCTTTCAGTTCAGAGCCATTGATGCTAGAAAATAACAGATCAGTAGAATCACACATTTTAGCACTGATCACCTCTTATTTCACCTTTACCAGCAGTTTTCAATTAACTGAGGCAAACTAGTAAACAGAAGCCTGAAAATAAAATGAAAACCAAAACACACCTCGACATAATGCACTAATACATTCCAGTGTCATCCAAAATGTAAAGCCTTTTTGTCCCGAGGGTGCAACGTACAAGGGCTTCTGCTACTCATCTCAGACCAAAGTGGTATCCTGACAAGTGTATAATTTCAGGAACAGAATGAAACTCAACAAGTAAAGACCAGTTCAAAGCTGATTTTTTTTTTTTTTTTTAACAGAAAGTTACCTTGGTATTTACACGCTAGCATTACCTAAACTGTGGATTAGAGCTAGAAAGCTTGCAAAATACTCCTCTGCAGCACATTCCACTTCCCAGGTTCCAAAGCTACTTTGCAGAGGGTTCCGGGATACTGGGGAAAGGAGCAAGGAGACTATACAGTATCCCTCTGCCTATCTGTATGCCAAATCACCCCTCAACGTGGGAAAAACTGACCTGTGAATTAATTCTCCCTCCACCCATCCACTTGCAACAATCTCAGGCAGCTGACAGAAGCCAGAGAATCATATTTGGTTTTGATTTGCCTGTCAGTCTCTTAACAACTGCAGGAATAGGATTGAGGTTCCTGTGCTAAAACCCAAGAAAAGTAAATAGGATGCCAATATCTTTATAAAAATAATGTTTGTGTGCTCAGGGAAAATATAATTCTTGTCCCTTTCCAATTAATAAAGCCTAACAGCTGCAATTATCTACAAGGTTTTTGTGCAATGAAGAGGAATTATTTATTTCCAAGCATGGGAATCTTGGTGCCAAAGCCCCTAACTAAACAGGTCATTCCTGATTGTGCACTTTGCATTCTCTGCAGTCTGGAAATCCTCTGGATGTATGAATTAGTTGCATAACAAAGACCACATTAATACACACCCTGAATGACTCAACTTATCATACTCACTTTTTTCCCATTCACTGAACTTCTCAAAAACACTGCTACTGAAAATGACATTATTTTCAGGGTGCATAAACAATGTAGAATCAAACTCCAAACATGCAAGGCAATGAAGTTAATAAGCCTATATTAAGCAACAGGATTTTTTTTTCTTGTAGTAAATACAAAACACAATAAGCCCAATGTGATTTACAAGGTGTTAATATACCCTAAGGTAAATAAATATATTTATGATCCTCAAGGAGTCCTGAGATGGCTAGGCAGTCTTAGATTCATTGGTGCTTGCAATGCAGGAATAAAAACAAAAGAAAAAAAGTTTTAAAGTTTGGAGTTGCAGAAGTAGCTGATACAGTGAGATGGTTCCCTCTTCTGGCCATAGCTGGAGGAGACTAAACTTTGATTTGAATTTTTAGTTGCAGTCAGATAATCCATAGAATTAAAACTAAGTCTGACCTTACTTTGCAGCAAAATAATCTAAACACTTTTACAATATATTTTCTGAGGTTAGTTCAGAGACAAAGTCATTTTCAGAAAACTCTTCAGCAAAGGTTACATACCTGGTCTGTGGTGCTTCACATTTAGGTAACCTTACTAATAAGCAAATATTAGCATAGATTTCAGGAAAGAAAAAAAAAAAAAAGTTGTCCAAATCAGTGTTCACTTAACATCCTTTCTCCACTAGCCCTGACTAACCTTGTAATTGCCACCAACACTCCAATACAAGCACCTGCTGGTATCAGTAGTAAGATAGTAGTGTTCACAGATAAACACAGGAAAACAATGGGCCATTCTGTGTGGATAGTTTAAACAAACGTACCTTTGTTACTCATCTCCAGTTATGATGGATGATCTACTTTAAAAAACTATGGCAATGAAGACTTCATAAGGATAAATTTCAGAAAAAAAATAAAAATAGTAAAATAAAACAAAAGGCTGCAAAATTGAGTATCTCATTTCTACATATTCCACTTGAGAACCTAGCTTCTCTGCTAAGAGTGCTCATGCTCATTTAATAGCATATATTATCTTTTCACCACAAGGCAAATACAAAAATAATTTAATATATGGATTTGTACTGAGAAGTCAGGAAATACCAAGTTGAACTGAAAGAGTGACTCCTAGGGCAATCAGTAAAAAAATAAAAATAAAAAAGCATTTAAATGAATAATATAATTTTAGAGTTGAATACATAATTGTCTGGTTTTCTATGGTCAGAGGCTATTTTGGATCTCATCCAAGGAAATAAGATCAGTAAAATAAACAACACAGAAACCAAAGAAGATGCAAGAACTATTGATACTTGTTTGTACCGAAGAAAGAAACTCATCTTAAGAATCACCACAATAGTTTAGAACGGTATTAAAGCTGCTTGAGAGATCATTCAGAACACTGCTGACATTAACCATGGGAACACAATTCATAGGACTTTCTGCACACAGCTAGCAAAATAATGGCCAACAACAAAGAAATGTCTGAAAAGCTGCAACACAACACTTTCTAAGTAACTCCCACCAATTGAAGGAAAAATAGAAAAGACAGGCTTTCCACAGGACCCTAAGTTTTATTCTGATTCCAAAGCTCTAACAGGTAACAAAGAATTTAGGGATAATGAGTCACATTCTTCTACCGAAATGCACATAGAGATAAGGACAGACATAAACCAGATGTATATGATGCTTCATATTAGTTTGTTTTACGCAGACTAAGTTCAGCCATTTGCCTACTTTGAACACTGTCTACTTGTCTCTGGACATCATTTCTCCTACATTCATCCCTCCTATTGTATCATCCCCCCCCCTTTTTTTCCTTCCAGTCCCAATTACTGTAATACATTCTGACAAAAGACAACATTCACTTTCAAAGCCGAGACAATCTCCTTTCCAAACTGATACTTTTCTCAGACTTCCTATTCCTTCCTCTCCTAAGAGACTTTCAGTTGCTCACTTGCTGAAAATCCTATCAGCCCTAACTGCTACAATAAAAAACAATAGAGAGATCTCACAGTGCAGCACACGTTACTCAAGCCAAAGAGTTACCTGGTTAATGATGACATACTGGGGAAGGACCTGCTAAAATATTTATTCTGTTCTCCTGTTTTAGGACTTACAGTGTTAGATTTCAATATGAATTCAAAGCACTGAAGTTCTTTGTAAAATGATCTTCCTCCCATCCACCAAGTTGAAGTGGCTAAATAACTGAATTCCTTTAATACCTTTCCTTTACTTGCTTCATTTAATTTATTATTCAGACCAGGAGTCTACTAGCTCTGTTTCAAATCCTGCTTTTTTTCACTCAGGGTAAATCACAGCATGCCAATCAAAGCTTAGTGTTGAAGCAGTAGCAACAAACAGTTAAACACAGAGTATACCATTTTGGCTCTGCAGCAGTCCACAGAGAATTGTGAACCAAGAATATGGATGGGTAAAAGGAAGATTTTGAACAAGGTGTTAGTTTGTATGCATGCAGCTGGGAGGAAAAAATAAAAATAAAAAAATAAAAATAAAAATAAAAAGTTGACTACTGAAATAGTTCATAAAGAACCACAGTAAAAATGAAAAAATCTTGCATAAAACAAAGAGCTCCATCTACAGTCACAAACAGCAAAGGTCCAAGGCACAAGATTGAGCACTAACCCATCATCATCCACAGTACCTAGTGGCTGGCAAGTTATTTACTATGGCTTTATGCCATGCCAAGGAGCACACTCCTAACCAATGCCCAGTCTTGGTTTAAGAGCCAACACTTTACAGTGTTTATTCTCAATACACAGTGTAGATAAGGGCAGCCTTTACTAGGAGAAGGCAGGAATAAGGATGAGTTTAGCTATATGGACATATACCAGAAAATTTGCCTTTGCAACCCTTCCTTCTCTGTGTCACCTTGCACTCAAGTATAAAACACCTATTTATTGGCTAACACGCACAAAGGACAGCTAAGACAGATGAGATACTATGCTAAACATTAATATGCTCACCATCTTCAGTAAGACACCTTATGAGTATTTTGCCAAGTAGGCAGGTATCAGCCAGATGAGAGAAAGATGACCCTTTACTCCATGGAATAGCTGCTCCTTGGTGTTGCTGTCTCCCATGTTTTTGTGTTGTTTCATGTTAGTGTTTTTCCCTTTGAATCTCTGAACTTTCAACTAATCCCAGGTCAGTGCTCTTACCCCTCTTCGCAGTTTTACCTTTCACATCTTGCATAGCCCCAGTTTAGGCACTTTCTCACAATGCATAGATTTTCTAAAGTCTAAGCCAACATTACAATGCCCCGTCAGTGCTTCGGAATTATCTTCCGCCAAGGCTATGAGGAAGGTTACACCATCAAGTCAAGAGAATGGGACTTTTTCTACGTCATTTACTAATACAAACATAATCAATAAGCCCTGAGTACTGGTATTTGAAATTTGAGAGCTTCGTATGGCACAGAGGCCAGAGGCACTACCTCTTGTAACATCAGAGGGAGACATACAAAATCATTTGTACAAGAACTTCCATGCTTTGAATTGCTCTTCTGTAATTCAGGCTGCACTCACCTCTAAACGATTCCACAGACATAGTCACTTTCTTCTCTCCCTAGAAGAGCACCTGTCCTGATTGAATGTAGCTGATATTTCCAGTTAGGGATTTCAGTTTTCATTGACTGAGAGTCTGAGTTGTGGACTTCCAGATTATTCACCTCTATGACTTACATGTATTTCTACCATTAAAATTACAGTAATTCAAAAATCTACTCACCAGCTAGGAGTACATAATGTTTTTTTTCTTTTCCAAATTTGAAAAAAAGCCCTGAACTATAACATCTCATATTAAAAAAAAAAAAAAAAAAGAAAAATATCTTCCAAAAAAATGATTAAAAATATAAACAACCTACCATAACAGAATGTTGCCATTATCCAACTATCTCTTTTTTTTTTTTTTTTTTCAGGAAAAGAAATCACTTCATTAAACAGATCGATCTTAAAAGACTTGCATTTTCTGACATAATACTATTCACCTGCAGTTTTTATAACCATTTCTACCACAACACTATTTGTGAATGCTGATTTATTACTGTTTATATCAGCAAATTATTTGAGAGATCCTCAGTTAGAACTGGTTCTGGAGTATCTCTAATTATGAATAGTGCCTTATACATCAGTTTCTTACCTTGAAAAAAGTTCAAGTAAGGAGAAAAAAATACCCTACTTGGTTTCCCATAACAATCTTGTCCTGGAAGTTCAAGGCAATCAATTTTTTAATAAAAATACAATCACCTGTCACTGAAAAAGTAATGAAATATTCAGACACATTCAGAGAAAAACATTTTGCAGGGAAATTTATGTCACAGGCAGAAATGGGACTTAAATGATGCTTAGTTTTGTGCTTGTCTTGAACAGAAATGCAGCGAATTTTAATATATGATTTAACATTAAAAGGTTTTCATAAAATATATGTTACTTATAACAGCACAAAGATTTTATTCTAATGGCATGCTTTTCCCAATAAGCCTTTTTGGAATAAATTTATAAACAAAATGTTACTTTTCTGAAAGCTTATATTTTTTTCATCACTTGTTATTACATGAAAGAATGACACAAAGTTTGGACATAGCACAGAGAATCAGAATGTTTGAATATTCAAACAACGTTGGGAAAAATTATTTTGTCTCAGATGTTTCACTTACTTCATCTTCACTTCCCCAACAATTCTCACATTAAAAACGCTAACAGTACTGTATAATCAGCAATCCTTCCCCATGCACTGAGTCCACCTTAATAACAGAATAATAGAAAATAAAAGAATAATAGAAAAATTCTGCCATGTTCAATGACGATAAGTAGTATTTCAGTCAATGCATTTACTTCACAAAAAATGAAAGCAAGAAAGTGATTCATCAAAAGTAAGAACATGCAAACTGAACTGCAATTCTCTTTCTAAATGCATAAGGCATGTTATATAAAATACTGTCAGTAGCTTTACACCCTTCTGTTTCTAGGATTTTATTAGTACAGGAAAACATAGTTAACCAGAATGTACTACTGTTGATATTGCCATTTCAAAATAATAATAATAATAAATACCATAAATGAAATAAGAACAATAAATCCAAAACACAAAATTTTGCAGTTGAACAATCTGAAATTTCCCCACATTCTCCTCAAGCAATATATCCAGTTTTTACAAGTAGCATTCAGTTAGGATGAAAGAAAAAAAAAAAAAAAGGAGTGAAAGAAAAGAAAAAAAAGAAAATAATGAAAGAAATCAAGGTACCACTAGTCAAACATCTCGAAGAACACAAAACTGTGGAAGCAGAAGTTTTATTTATTTACTTTTTACTTATCACATCGTTTGTTTTTGAGACAGACCTCCTGAGCGGAAGGCTCAAAACTGAGTCACATTATGTAGCAAATTTCCAGGAAAGTTAAAAACTCATCATTTAGATCCACTTCTACAACCTAGAAAAGTAGTTTCCTAAGAAAAGATTTTATCAATCAATATTTACTCTGAAATAAATTACTAATCATTCTGTTAAAGAGCTATGACAGTACTTTTCCCTTATGTTCCATGCATCAGTTTCTCAAAGTTTTCTAGCAAAAAAAAAATTAAACCATACCTTCAGGGAAGAAATAAATAAATAAGTAAGAAAAATCTACAGATAACATTAAGAGCTTTGCTCCTGACTTAAATGACAGGAGTTCACCTTCCTGTCAAGTGCATGGAATATTATACTCCGGTACAATTCAACTTCTAATTCTCAGTATCAACATAAACTATAACTTGATCCCACTAGTTTAATTTCTTTAGACAAACACATAAATTAAGTATTATGCATGTTCTCATACAGCCTTTCAGGTTTTCTTCCTAAACTCTATGTAAAATGTAATACAAAGCATTCTTAATTAGTAGCAACCATAGAGAAAAACAACAAAAAATAACTCAGAGTTGGGTAAAATATGAAGATCAACTAACAGCTTAGGGTTTGTTTGTTTGTTTGTTTTCCAGTGAGGTCTAACATAGCTTTAAGGCCACAAAGGCCAGAAAGAGAAGTTCAGAAGCATACATCAAAATTTACAATAGTTTAAAGGTAAACATAAGCAGGGTGAAAAATCTGTTCATAGATAATCAGCAGGCTCACAGATGGTTCAGTACAATTCGCCTGGCTTTATTTCTATGCCTTTTGATGGTGGCTTAATGAAAGCCAACAGCAAATGACAGATTCACCTTGAGCGTCATTCAGTTTTGTGCTCAAATGATATTCAGGCCAGATGCACGACTACATGGAAGGAAGGGGTAATGTTTAAACCGCGACAGCACCACGTGGTGATTCCTCACACACAGCACTCAGTAATAACTGACACATATTTCTACAGACAGCTTCTCAGACAGGCCCACATTTACAAGGGATGATGCCAAGCACTTCTCTTTTCTATTTCTGATGGTTTTTATGCTGAGAGGTGACTCTTGACATTTTGGCATATTGATGTGAAGAGCATGGATCCTTTTTTCTGCAGTTTTGCATAAGACATATGGGATCCAGAGCACACCTGTCACAAGTTGCCAACCATAATTGCTTGTAGGAAAACATAACTGATGGGAATACCCAAATGATATTAATATAGTATGGCTAAACAGACAGAGGCCATACTCAGGCCTGGCATTTAAGGGCACAACTGCCATTGACTTTGGATGGTGACTTCCTTATACCACAGCTGTACATGGTCCCAAATGACTATCCATGTATAAACTCATGTTTGAGCAAATTAGAGACAACAGTAAAAAAGTAGAGATAAAAGAAAAAAAAAAAAAAAAAGTTAAACTGCAACATAACCTTCATTTCTTTCAGGGTTATTACAAAAGCATTTGAAGTAGAGAAAAGCAGAAATCACCTTTATGCCACCAAATGCTTTCTCCTGAATATCTTCACTCAGAACATATATGATATTTCAATGCCTACATGATGGGTTCAATCACCTACAACAGTTCTTTCCAGACTGTAATTTTCTCTAAAAGTAAACAAAACCAAAAATGTAATATTTAGAAACACAACTGGAAAAAGAAATAGTAAATTTTCTGCAAAAATTCTTGGCTAGAAAATGGTTCTTCAGCCAGAACTTGAATAATGGTAACTGCTAAAAAATATTAGAAGATATACAAATATCTGAAGCTACAGCAGATAATATTTTAATTGGAATAGAAAAGATAGTTAAGAAAAGTCCTACATAAAACTCGAGAAGTATTTCCAGAAACACAATCAGTATGGAATTTAAATTATTAGACTCCCAGAAAACATCATGAAGCAGTAGTATATTGATCAGTTATTCCTCATGTTTTCCCAGATATCTTGTTACACTTGCATTCTTACTCAATTTATAAGCATCTGCAATATGCAAAACTCAACTAAATGATTTTTCTAGCATACCTGATAAAATAGGCTTAAGTCTTATGCATACCATAATTTTGCTCACAGTAACTGCTTGCCTGCAGTGTTCTAATAATGTTGAGAGATCTTACTTTTTAGTCATTCTAATAGCTACAATTCCAGTTGTCATGGTTTTGACTGGGATAGATTTAATATTCTTCATAGAGGCTCATATAATGCTGTCTTTTCGATTTTTGATGAAAATAGTGGTGATTACACACCACTGTTTTAGTTGTTGCTGAGCAGTACTTACATTAAGCGATGGATTTTTCAGCTTCCCATACTGCCCTGCCAGGAGGAGACTGAGCCTGCACAAGAAGCTGGGAGGGGACAGAACCAGGCCAGCTGACCCAAACTAGCCAAAGGGATGTCCGGTATCATGTGGCTTTGTGCTGAACAATAAAAGGCAGGCAGAGAATAAGAGGGGACACATTCAGAATGATGGCATTTGTCTTCCCAAAAAATGTGATAAAAACATTATGTGTTTTAATCCCTGCTTTCCTGGACATGGCTGAACACCTGCCTGCCAATAGGAACAAGCAAATGGATTCCTTGTTTTACTTTGCTTGCATGTACAGCTTTTGCTTTACCTGGTAAACTGTTCTTAACTCAACCCACAAGTTCTCATGGTTTTACTTTTCCAATTCTATCCACCATCACACATGGGGAGGGTGAGTTAGCAACTGCATGGTGCTTAGCTCCCTACCAAGGTTAAACCACAGCACTCAAAAAGAGAGGCTAGAAGGATAAGTAATCCTTCACCTACATCCCTATCCCTCAAATCACCAAATCTTAAACCTATATAAATGCTTTGACAAACTGATGATTTACTGAGATAACCCTGCAGCTGCAAGATTCTCACATCTATTTCTGCAACACTGCTCTGTTAAAACACCTCTCCTGTAGTCAAATCCTAGCACAATCCTAACAGCCAAGTCATATAACCTCTTGCATAGGCAACACTTCACTGTAGTTTTTTTCCATTCACATTATTTATCATTTGTGTTGAAACAGCAGTTTGTTTTAGTTCTTGTGTGAACTACAGTAAAAACAAGTTTATAACTCCTAAAAACTTACAAACATCAGCCTTACAATATTTAACATCATTAGTAATTTTTTTATATCAGATCTTATCCTGCAGTACAATGAACCATAATTCCCACATTACTGAGCAGAAGCAGCAACATCTTGTAACACCTCAAGTCTATCATATCCAATCAGCACAGCCAAGTGAAATAAAACTTTGTGACAGAAGCAGCACAATTACTAAGTGATGAGCATCTTGCAACACTACATGCTGCACTCATTTTTGTATCAAACCTGTGGAATCACTTGACAGCCTTGGGGAACGCTACTGACTAAACAAACAACAGATAACATACTACTCAAAATAAGAGGTTGGACTAGATACCCTAGGACCATGCTGCTTTTTTTGTTATCACCAGAATCTCTCTGCCACTGAAGCCCTTGTTCCTAAGAACCATGGTCAAATTATAAATATATTAAAAACAAATTAAAAAATCATTTGTATATATGTAAAATTTAATTCCGTGATCCTCCTACAATAGATGACTTCAGATGACTCAATATGACATGGTGAAAAATCATATGAAGTTGTTTAGATTTTAAACCCATGGGTTTGATCTTAAGATGCTTAACATGAATTATGGAAAAGCACAGGACAGAATATGCACTCCTTAAAATGGGTATCAAATTCACAATAGGTGAAATTCTATTTAAAAAAAAAAAAAAGTGCAACCAACACGTTTAGACCGTGTGCTATACAGAGAAATATAGAGAAGAAGAGCACTGGCTTTTTTTAGTTATTAAAGGTTGGCTTTCTGTGGGTTTTGAGTCTTTTTCAATTTATATACAAAGAAAACTAACAGAAAATTCATCCTCCTCCTCCATTTTTGTCATTTTTAGTGATGATCTATAGTACTGCCTAGATGATTATACTTCACCATCTGGTTAACCTTATCAGCAAGACACTAGAAAACAAATCCTGTGCAGTACAATTTTATCTATACCTCAGTTATTCTGATTCCAGACAGTTACCCAAAACTATGAAAAATTGTTATGGAGTGTTGAAATGTCCTGCATAAAACACTTGCAAGTGAATTCAACTAACGGATCCTGCACTTTTTGAGAAGAAAAAAAAAAAAAAAAAGTCTACCAAAACTCCACTCATGATGGTGCCTTTGGTGAGTGAGAATATCTATATTAGATCCTAGAAAAATTAATAGTATCAGTTGGCACCAAGATATTGGGAAAGCAGATCTCAAAGAACCAATAAGGAGGGTAAAGTCCTTCATAAACAAACAAAAAATCCAAATATTCAGGTGTTGGTAACTTATTTGATTTCTAGAAAAATCAACCAGTGATGAAATTTTGTATTTAAGCCTTCTGGGCAAAATGTACATGTTATACAACCTGCAGAGTAACAGCTTGAAAGAAAGACACACACAATGGTTATCCATATACATATGAGAGTTAGGCCGTGCTAGGAGGTGAAGTGCAAACCAGACACACTGAGTAGACACCCCTGACTCCACCCCACCCACTTTTAGGCACTCTCAGAGAAAGGAAAATGATCTATTTTTTGTAAATGGGAGCCAGGAAATCCTTCTATCTAATTATTTCTCCATTGTCTGGAAAAAAAAAAAAAAAAAAGTAATAATAATAATAATAAATCCTAACTAATCCTAACTGGAGTAAGTAACAGAACACCTCTCTAGGAGTGATCTAGAAAACTTGCTCAGCCTTTCTCTTCCAGCTTTCTCTTGCAAAACAACAGTCTCACTGTTTATTGTAAGGGGGCTTCTAGCTCTTATCAGAAAAAAAAAAAAAAGAAGAAACTGGGAAGGAAGAATGTAAAGAATTAAATTGAGACAATGTTAAAATGATTATTCAGCAGTTAATATCCCAGGTCAACAGTCCATCCTTAACTTTTTGATGCGGCAGTTTTTTAAAAACAGGATTAAAACTGATCACATTTTAGTCCTGTTTAGTACCATGTACCATACAAGGTCATAAATGACAAAAAGGTTTGCTCTGTAAATGAATGTAAAGTATTCTACTTCCAGATGACATTTCTATGAGTTATGCAGAATTGTGTTCGGTTTCTTCCTTGGCCTTTATGTACCACTCAGGTGATAAGCAAGACAAATGAGTAAACCACAAGGAAGAAGGGAGAAAATCCCCCAGGAAGGCAACATAGAGACAACAAAAGCTGCTTTATACTCCACGCAGGGCCTTAGTACAGAGCATAGTTAGAGATGTGGAAACCTTGCATCTCAGTCCTACAGAGAATATGTTATACTGCATCCCACTGGCTAAGAAAGGCTGCTATGAATTATAGAAATCCCCAGAAACAATGCCAGCACATGGAGAATAGCATCAAGTAATCTGCTTTACCGGGTCACTGTAGGAATACATACCTTTCACAGCAGGACTTCAATGTAGTGGGCAGCCCACACTTATTTCTGGAAGTAATGAAGCCCATATCTTCTGATAAAGACCTCACTTGAAAGGAACTGAAACATTTCTGTTTGTAAAACAAAACAGTCAAACACCCATGTATTTATTGTTACTCAAATGAGAGGCCGTTAACACATCGTAAGGTTGTTTATAATTCACTGATCTCAAAACGACCTTAGAGGACCACTGCTTTCTGCTAACATTAAAAACTTGGTGTTTTGCTTACTGAAGGGATTCCATCACTCTTACCCACAGTTACAATCTCTCTCTTCCTCATACCTACAGAATGCCAAGAGCTTTGAAATGCATTACTATGCAAATATCTCGGGTGCCTTTACTACACATTTATATTGCAGGGTAATCAATAAATTATTATTTCAATATTTATTGGAATCTCAGAATAAGAAAGAAGACAGATTACACAAATCCATCTTAGTTGATTAATGGGTACTCCAGCAAAAGGCATACACTGATGGAGTGGGTCTGTATGCAGACTATATTACTGAATATTTCAGCTCGGTTGTAAATATAGTATCTGTTTCTCTTAGGGACTGTCACACTGAGTGCAGTATAAAAGGCAATAAATTTCAACAGATTAATTAACTCTTTGGTTACTGGGGCTGTGTGTCACCTATCCTGGCACCTAATAAAAAATCCTTTAATGCCAAGACATAAAGAAGGGCCTCTTTGGAAATGAGTTATTAACAGCATTTCGTGAATAGATGGAGAAATTGTAGCCCAGCCATTTAAGTGTCATAAAGTGCAGCAAAGGCTGCTGGAGGCCTCTGAGGGACGCCAGGCAATACCATAACAATCAAATCTGAGATGGAAGAGGGATTGAGCTGTCCACTCAGAATTTTTATATTGTCAAAGAGCAGCGAGGAAATAATGTGATCAAGAAGTGAATTAACCTTGTGTGTGAAAGAAAGGGGATGATCTGATGGAAAAGGCAGTAAAGTAAAAATCACTCCATAATGCCTACATTGCAGGCTGGTCATGAGGGGCCCCTAATGTCTGCAGGCTGTCAGTGAACAGATCCAGCCTTCTTACTACCATAAACCCATTACCTGCATTAGTCGGTAATTGGAATACATTTACTCACACTTTTTAAGTTCTTAGGGTCGTGACGTTGGCTAACCACACTGCATTAATTTCTACAAATGTTCTCTTTTTCCATCCTTGTGATAGAATGTGGACAGTTCTCTGTGGAAGTAATACTCAAAAAGGGATAGAAGACTTACACCACGTTACCTTTATACTTATGTCTTGTGTCATACCAAGTCTAACACAGTTGCTTTGACCCAAACATCTTTAGTAACATGCTAGCCAACCAAGAGCCTATGAAAGTCATGCAGTACATTCTTGTTAACTAGGAGAAATCAGGTCAGTCACTTCCCAACTGAAAAACAAAGAACAGCAGACCCAAATCTACTGCCCCCCCCAAAAATATGGAATCAGACCATGCAGCATTCTGCAGATAAAAAAGCACTTTTCCCTTAGAGGGGGGACAATAAATAAATAAATAAATAAATTAGATCTACAACAAAACAGCTGAATGAAAAAGTCTCTCTGCAGGTCTGCAGAGCATCTGTGAGTGCCAAGAAAGGATCGAGTACAGCAAGCTAAATCTAGCAGAAGTCCAGGCACAGATTGCCTGTATGCAGTTTACACTGTATGCAGCAGGGATAGAGAAACCATTTGTCCTACTCCCGGACTTCCAATTCAGTATCAGGTAAAAACACCTCATCATTTTTAGTAACCTCACACTGATAATCCAATTGCTTGAAATGAAAAATAGCTTTGTCAAAGAATATTAAATTCAGCAGTATTTGCTGAGCCTAATGACGTTTGAACACATGGCCACAAAAGGAGCAAGATCAAAGATCAATTTTCATGATTCTTTTTGGTTTGGTGGAAAACAGACACTTTGCTCCTCAACATTACAAAAATTGGCATCTATCTGAAAAGCTTGTTTAGTGGTTTGGTTGCATTTGTTGTTCCATAAAACTTACGACTTAAACCAGAGGCTTTATCTTCCATTTATGAAATAGGCACTTCAATCCACAATTATCAGGAAACTTTACTTAACTCATTGCACTGTTGATGTTAACATTCATGACCACAGCAACTTTCCCAACCATAATTAACTCTTGAATTTCATCCAACTAAAATAAAGTTATTTAAACTTTTACAGTAATATCTTACCTACCTAAAGATTTCTAAAAGAACTTCCAGAACAGAAACATACACATGAGCAAATAAAAAGTGACAAATGCAGCTAGCCAGCAAAATTTTGAGAAAAGAGACAAAATGTACCTGTTTTTTTTGTTTGTTTGTTTTGTTTATTTGTTTATTTAAAAAAGAAAAAAGAAAGGCAGCATACCTTTTAGATTGCAAAACTCTACATCAAGCTCTCCTTAAAGCTGAAGCATTCAAGGACAATGATCATAGGACTGTGAAAGGAGTTAATGAGCTTGAAGTGTACAAGTACTGCTCCCTATTGTGTTATACATATTTCACTCCCTTTCTCAGTTTTCTCACCTGTAAAGAAGAGTTAGAGTAAAAGCAACATAGTGTTGTCAGACTACTTGCAAAGAGTTTATATGATGAGAAATTATCAAATACTACACTAGTTCAAAATATTATAGACAAATGGCTGGACTAAAAGACTACATTTCTATGCAGATGACTTTACGGAAACAAGCAAACAAATGTTTTCATTCCTCAGTAATAAATAATCAACTTATAACATTTTCCAAGACATGTAACATCATTATTCATTGCTTATTAAGGTCATGCCTACCGCCACACACAACCACCTTAAGCTGAACTGTTACTCAGTTCAGTTTTGTAGTCATGGAATTTAAACATCTACATGGGTAGACCTGTGTGGTGCCATGAGTTGGACTTGATGATCCTTATGGGTCCCTTCCGACTTGGGATATTCTATGATTCTGTGATTCTATGGGCACTCTGGCATGTAAAGGATTGAACATCAAGAGACTGAACAATCTTATGGAAAGTTACAGAAAACTTGTTTCAATCTCAAAACAAGTATCTGTTGGTTTTGGGAGACTCCCAAATATATGACCAGATATCTCTGAAAAAAAAGGCAATGATATTCATTAGTGAGCCCTGGAAAAAACATGGGTGAGTAAACTAGCAGGGAGGTTCAAAACTTGCAGAGTTTTAGCTGCTTCCCATAAAGATAGTTGAAGCATAATATCTTGCAAGCAAAGGACCATGAAATTAATATTTTCATATAACTGTGTGCTCTTGCACCTATATACAATTATTGTATAGGATGTTTTCAGAATGGCAGATTATGATTAATGCTCACACAGACAGGATAGTACTAACCATGCTTCCCAGTCAGGGTATTTGCCCCCAAACATAAAAAGAGCAGTTACTAACCTCAGTGAATCTGCAAAATTTATTTTCCCTTTAATTTCTTTTTCTCTCCTGTAGTAAAACATTAGGGGAAAAAAGCAATTGATTATCTTCACGACTAAATGCACTAGGTACATGGGAACTAAATGCCACTAGTTTCTAACTAAACAAAAATTGTTCAATGCTACCTTTAATTCTTTATAGTGAATCCTGCTGGTTCTTTGATGGGGAAGGATTTTCTGCCACCAGTTTTTGTGCCCCAAGTAATTTTCATCTTTCTCACACACCATTAATATAGCTACTGCTCCAGGTATCACTAAAAAATATAATTAATGGAGCCCAACTACACTGCAACCTAGCAATGTTGCAATGTGATTTGGGTATATAAAGAACATGCTGAAGGCCTTAGCAAAATTGGCTGGATTACCCAAAATAATAATGCTGTGTAGGTTCAGGAAAGAGAAAAAAAAAAACAAAAACAAAACAAAACAAAACAAAAAAAAAACACCTTAAACCCTTCAACATAACCAAGTAACTGGAATAAAACAATAAAACTGTAAAAAACTGAGAACAATAAGCATCTTATAATGCTACTTTACTTATTTGTAAATACCAGTTTAAATTGCTTAGCAAAGGAAAAAAAAGCTTGCAAGATGGACCATGGGGAAAAAAGACTTTAGATTATTGGCCTAAATTCAGCAGCAGAGTTAGCAATTTATGGACTTGATTATACCTTCAA
Organism: Anas acuta; assembly: GCF_963932015.1. Classification (NCBI taxonomy): domain Eukaryota; kingdom Metazoa; phylum Chordata; class Aves; order Anseriformes; family Anatidae; genus Anas; species Anas acuta. The sequence goes on from NC_088980.1 coordinate 68,632,711, forward strand.
AATGAACAATAACCCAGTAACTACTGCAGTAGAAAGGTACTAAATTTTTATGATATGGGGTAATCAGGTTGGCTACCAAAGACATAGTAGACATGCTGCAAAGAAGAAACAATTCACATTAAAATAGCCGAGTGACAAATTCCCTTCCAGAAAAGGATATTTTTCTTTATATGATGTCTTTAGCAGACTGTAGGCTGTTTCTTTAAATGAATATGTGACACTTAATTTTCAGGCACACTTGGTTACAGAAACAGGCACTACACTGTACATCATGTTTAGTAACAAATAGAGCTGTCATACCTGGATTCATATTGACATTTACATCAGACTCTTAATCTGTATAGATTTCACATATAGGAAAAAGTCAGTCACCCCACATATAAATGATGCTTACATATTCATAATCAAACTGTTCTTGGTTGTTTACTCAGTAAAGCAAAACCAGTTGTGTTTTGTTGTTGTTGTTTTTTGTTCTTTTAATACCTGTCTATTATGATATTATGATAGTAAATAGTCTGACATTTCAGCATATTTGGAGACAGTATGCTATTTTATTGCAATTACTATTTCCAGTGAAAAATTAAGAAGCAAAAATTGTGATGATTTTTTTTTTAAATAATGCATTCATTTTTGTAGGAGGTTGAGAAAAATTTCATTCTTCACTTCATGGTGTAATGGGTACTCACAGACTGTGGAATTAGCAATTTGATGCAAAATCGGTAAACTCTTTCTTTCTATTTATTGCATGAGTTGTTAATAAAAACTAAATAAAAAATGAAGTAACTATGATGACTCAATAAGCACTCAACGGAATGTAGGAATGCTTTTTTAATTACTTAATGCCTCCAGGAGTTGCCTATCAATTGCTAAATAATAATAATAATAAATAATAATAATAATAATAATAATAATAATAATAATAATAATAATAATAATAATAATAAAGAGGAAAATGAAATTATAAAATCAAACATTCAAAATTTAATACAAATAATATTAAGTTTATTATAATAAACTTAATACAAATAATATTAATATTATACAAATAATATTAATGAGTCAATATTTTGACTCATCTGTGATTTTCCAAGTTATTGCTGTCTTCTGGAATTTAAGAGTTTCTGTACTGTTCTGTCCTGTTATCATCCAAAAAAAGATGAATGTTTATGAATTGAGTTAAGCTCAAAGTTAGGCATCATCTCTGTGTACTTATATAAATGCATCCATAGGGATTTCCATTTAAGACAATGACACCACATAGGACAACTTTTGGGACACTGATGATAACTTTCTAGATATCAATTTATCTTGGTCAGTTGCATTAATTATGCCACAAAATATTTTTCAGTTCAAGCATCTTAGACTCTTGATACATCATAGTTTACCATATTTCAAACAGACAACAGACAATGCTTTAGGAGAAAAGAAAGAAAAATTCCCAATACACTTACTCCTAATAAAATGAAATCAGCATAACACGAATAATGCTGATGAAGCACAATCTTCAAAAACACAATGCCCTTTCCCCAAGGGTATATGTACACATTTTATCCTTCTATTTATTTAACAAAACATGTGAAAAGGTTGATTTCTGTTTGGCTGGTTTTTAAATTGCATATTCCCAAGCTAAGGGCTGTAATGTTAGCACATCGAAGGATCTAACAATGTATCTGGGTAGCAATAAAATTCCCACTGTAATCCACAGCCCAGGAGCTTGGATATCTGTGAGTCAAAGCCACGTTCTGAGGGGCACATTATGTGATCTCAGTTCAGGTTTACTGAGCTGAAAAGTGAAAACACAAAGTGAAGTGAAACTGTTGTAATAGAAAAAGTGACTCAAGAGCTCGAGTGAAAAACGCCAACACTGAAAGCTACAAATGCCTAACAAAAAACCTGAAGAGTCAGTAAAAACACTCAACAGAAAGGACCATTCTGTTATGAGAAACAATGGAGACCAAAACTTCCACACTTTCTGGAAAGCCTCATCAGATGTCTGCATTCATAAGTGGTGAGATTAATGCTTCACCTCATGGTGTATAAGCCCTCGCTATCTGCTATGCCTATTAGCAGTTCAAAGTTGCTGCATTCTGGAAAATTGTATCCAATAAGCCTGCACTCTCTCCAAGGACAGTAAAAGATGCCCATATCAAAAGTGACTCCACAGAAGATGTATTATATCAAATTATTTGAAATAGCATTTAATTCCACATTTACCCAAGTTCTCCCATATTTTAAACTCCCCTGGCCAAGAACATTAATTTACTGTAAGTTTGTGCAAATTCAGGCACAACTCAAGCCCTATCATGCTCGAAGAATCTAGACACTATAGTAATAATAATAATAAAGAGTATCTAAAAATGCTTAGGAGACTTTTTTAACAATGGTGAAAGAAGAGACTTATTATGCAACTGTGCACAATCACAATGCTTGTTTCTCTGTTGCAGTGAAAATTTGCCACTTATTGGAATATTCAGAAATATCAGGAAAGTACATTACAAGTTCAGAAAAAAATCTGAGTGTTCTGGAAAATATATTGCTATAAAAGGACCATTATGGAAATAAAATGCTTAGAGGCCATTTCTGACATAGATTCTTCATACTTTTACATATTTACCTAATAAACATCTTTTACATTTAATAGTGCTATAATTAAATTTCTGAAACATGGGTGGAGTGTTTGTTTGCTTGTTTGTATTAAATATCAAAACCTGTCACTCCAGTCACTTACAAATTTCTTAAGGCAGCAGTCTCTGATAATATTGCTGATGATTTATTCCAATGCATGGGGCTTTACCAAGTCAGAAAACACATGCAGCAGTTTGCTATTAGATGGGAAAGAGATGATTCTTGGAGTCCCTAGTAATCAGTAGCTGCACAGTGCCCACGTGCATATCTGAAAGCACGCAGCACCCTGCTGCCTCACACGAGTATTGCCAACTGGCTTGACCAGACCATTAGCACAAGAAACACGAGGTCCTGCTCACTGTAGTGGAAAGTAGGCCATGCCAGTAAACATGTGCTGGCAATGGAACACTGAAATGCATCAAGTAACTCTGCTCGCTGTCTCTGTACATCATAGCATTGAAATCACACAAACACAAAAAAGCCAATACAGCATTTTGGAGATTAACTACAAGCACAACTTTCCCAAAGAAAATAATGATACTTTTCTTTAAAGACTAAAACATTAAAAAGATATCAGCTGTGCTTTTGTTGCCCCTATTCCTCTTCTGTACAGCTCTGAAACTTAAATAACTCACATTTCTAAAGGCATTTTAGTCATTTGTGTTGTCTTCATATCATTTTAGTATAAAAGAGCAAGTAAGACCTTGAATATTAATGTCTCTAGAGTTCTACAAATACTTAGAAGCAAAGCTCTTGCAGACCCAGCACCACAGGTCCAGATACTTATTTAGTAATCAACAGGCTAACCAAATTTTTCCTGTGGCCAGTGAACACAGAGCAAATGATGCTGAGGTTGTATAAAAAGAATGGATATTCTCAATACATCACTCACAAATCATAAGGTCCACACTGTGGGAAAACAAAGATGAGAAATTTCCTGTAACAGAAAACAGTACCAATTACACCAAATGCTACAAACCAGTGTGAAACTTTAAAACAGTATGAAACTTTAAAGCAAAGATACCAGAGGGCAAAACTGGCAGTTACAGAAGCCTGTGGCTTCAACACCTTTGATCACCTGTTTCTGGCAGAAGTCAAACTATCATTCTCAGCAGCATGACAAGAAGAAGCCAAAGCTGGCACATGTCGGTTTGAAGGAGACTCCTTTCACTGAAAGGTAGAGAATCTTAGATGATGAATTCTCTGGCTATTCCAAGAAATTCTCTGAAGTTTCCAAAATATATTTTCATGCACAAAAGACAAAGCTTTGTGCTGATTTAAGTAGGGAAAATTAAGCTTAATTACAGACATGTTCAGTGGCGACTCTGCCCTAGTGCTACATGGATCCATTCAGATAACTGAGATTAGGACAGCCTAACTGCAATGTGAAACTTTTTGTAAAAGTATTTTGGTACACAGATCCCAAGAATTTAACCCCTGAAAATCAAGAATAAGAACTGAAACAAGGAGAAGTGCATTCGCTTCTTACTTTAGCCACTTAAATCAATATAGACCTGGAAATACCACTTTATCATGTTTCATACTAGCCCTAGTGCTCATAAAGCAGCAGTAACAAAACATTTTCTTCACATAAGTGTTGTTTTAACAAATAATTCATGTTTTCAAGATACTTCTAAGGCACCATAAAAGTACTACAAAAACACCTGTGAGTACAAAACAAGTGATATGAGAATACATTTAAAAGCCTTTCCACATGTAACATGTCAGTTTCCTCAGATTGCTTTAAGGAATGGAGTTTTTCACAATCTTTTTGGCCTTCAGAAAATTTGGTAAGATATATAAACTTCATTATTTATCACACCAACCAAGTCTTTAGTAATAAATACAGTATATTGCTTTTAACACAAGCTATTAACTAATATTATTAACTAATTCAGCATAAAGAACCACTAAAATGTAAAAATTGCTTCAGTACTCTTTTAAGGTTAATTAAAATGTAGTGATGAATGAACTTCAGAATAACAAAGGTTTCTTTCCTTTCCAGTACCACTCGACACCAACACAACAACATTGTTTACTCTCATTGTTTAGTCATATTATATCTTTGTGGAACATACCTTTCTTGTCAAACATTTATCTTCCAAGTTCATACACCTCAAAATACTGTATTCTCTCTTCCCACTCATCCCATAACCTTTACCATACCCTTCAGTCCCAGACATATACAAGTTAAGAATCTGTTTAAGCTCCCTGTGGCAGTTTCTTTTCTTGGACATTATAGAGACCAAGAATTTATATGACTTCAAAGCAAGATAGACAAAGTGAGGGAGGAGATGCCTACTAGTGGCCATTAAACAATCTAGACACAATATCCACACAAGCTACTAGCACAAACGAGGAGGCTATAGCAGGAGTAGGACTGCTTAATGTAGCCACAGTTTCTACACCGCTCTCTAGACCCTATCAGAGTCAGTGACGTTTGACCTGATCCAGTACTTTTTCTTAGGTTGGCTCACAAACCCAGATAGGTACCCCCTGACATTTCTTCACAGTATGCATCACATATCTTCGGGATGTATAAAAAGCCACATCCTGAGTCAGCAACTTCCCAAGTCTTGCGCTTCAAGAAAAACGTCCATCATCACTCACAGGCGCAGGCCCTGAATTCAAACTTTGCACAGCCATGATACGCCCTATTATTTACAGTGCAGAAGGCCCTAAACTATTTCAAAAAAAAAAAAAATGCAATAGGACAGTAAGAAATTTTTATATAAAGATCATTCTATCAATCAACCCGCCTCAGTAGTACTTACTCCGCCATTGTCTCCAGAGTAACAAAAGACCTGCAGGCACAAGTGAGGCAGCGTTTATTAGCACACTCTGGAGTGCCACCAGTGTAACACAATCAATTTGGGGTCACAACACCTGTTCACAGCTGCTTATGAATTTAAAAAAAAGTTATTCTAAAGAAGGCTATTTGTGACCTAAGCTGACCGGTTATGTTACTAACCACCTCAGAACAAAAAGCACAAATTAATTTGAATGTGTTCCAGCTGAAGCACAATTTTTCTAATATCAATGAGTTACAAGTGCAAAATTCCCTATGATGTTAATTCCAAACCAGTGATCGATTACATATGTGCACATATGCTCTCTATAAAAAATTTCTTGCTGTTTGCATTTCCAAGTACTAGTACATATACGCACCAGAGACAAGACAGAAATAATAAATTTGTATCTGGAGCGTTACCAACGCTTGATAGATTAACTGTCTGGTCATATGTTACATGTTTTAAGTGCAATTTAAAAATTTAAAAATCAGTATTACAGTACTTTGTAATGAGAGGCAGAACCTTAATTTAACTTTATAATTCCAGATACAATGGCTTTTCCTTGAATACGAAGTGATGTATCACACATTTCAAACAGGGTATTCTATAATCATAGAGCTTTTTCTTACTATTAGAACTGCAATTCAGTTTCTGAGGCAGTAAAATGCAGTGCTACATGGCAGGAATTAGAAAAGCTCTTAAAAATTAGGCTAGGAAAAATCATTTCAGCTGGAGTTGAAGTACAGAAAGCAATAGGAAAGGATTCAGAAAACATGTAACAGAGAAACCTAAGTAACATACATTTTAAGGTAAAATGTCCTTGTTTAATTATATTACTGTTGTGATACCTAACTTGCCATCCCCAGCATCAATAGGCACTTATTCCTAATTTAACAAATATTAATAACAAAAAGCCAGTTGAGACTCTCTTCTACATGTGCCTTTATTTATTTTGTTCTCATTCCCCAGCAGCTCACTACAAGAATAACAGCAGTTTAAAAAAAAAAAGAAAAAAAAAGTACAAAGCTGGCAGAAAAATCCCACTGTGAAACATACAGTACTAAATTAACAGTAATAGCCAGTAATAGCATTATAGCCATCAGTGGAAGAAGGGAACTATTGTTTTTCCCTCCCTTCCTGATGCTACAGAGATAAACATCCTCACTTCTTTTTGTGAATCAAGTTTTTAGGTTCACCTAACTCCCACAGATTCAGTGGATGTCAAATGCACTTTCATTTAACCAAAATGCTTACTCTTGTAGTTGTCTTGAGTACAACCCTAAAGGACAATTCATACAAAAATATGACGTTTTTTCAATAATTCTCCATTATTTTTGATAATGAAAATAAAACATTAAATTACACTGTTTTTAGCCGTGTAACTTCTAACATACTGCATCCTCATTTGCATATGCCATGTTTTAGTCAACACAGTAAAATTTAAAGTCATCTAAACAAAGCTAAAAAAACAGCTCTGAGAGGAGGGTTCAAGCCTTTGGAAGTGGTATTAGTTTGCTTTTTATGCTGAAATGTAACAAAACCCATATTGTTTTGCTTCATTAATTTCGTCTGTCAGCCAGGTGATAATCTTTGTTGATATTTGTGTCACTAACACTGTGTCACTAACATTGTGTCATTTGTGTCACTAACACATACTTACATGTTTCATGGAGAAACAGAAGTATCAGTGGGTATTTTTTACACAGATAGGAAAGACTTCTTTACTCCTTTGAATTCATAATAAGAAAACATGCTACAAGCATACAAATATGCACAAAGACATTACTGCCCCCAATTCATTAACAAAAAGTAATTGTGCACTTGTTAAAATATTCCAGATTTATTTTTTCTCCTGCAAACAAGAAACAAAAAACACCTTTGTCCTGGTTAATTCCCAACCTATTGTATATGGTATAGATAAAGGGGTACCATCTTACATTTGAGAAGTTAGAAACAGTCATGTTGAAGAAGCCAGAAAACAATCTAGGCTAGGCTGACAATGTAAACTAATATCATAAAATTAGCATTTCTAAGTTAGATTGTAGTGAACAAAAGTTCTTGATAATAGAACTACATTGTGTATCTTCACTTATATATTCCAGCTGAAAGACACAGGATTATGTTTGTGCAAGAGTAAACTTCCCATTTGGTACCTTGAGTTGGTCAAGACTGAGAAGTTCAAACAGGCAGCATGACAACTTTGAGATCTTTAATACTTCCACTGCCTCTGCTTGTGATGTACAATATCTATTTCCTGGATAAACAGAGAAGTCAAGTCTCCAGAGTCTGAATCCAGCACCTTTCATAAGCCTTAACTTCATTTTTAAAAGCGATAAAAGAAAATGTAATTTGCTTTCCAGCTTTACCAGTAATCCATACGTGCTCATATTGCAGACTGCAGAAACATCTGTGAGATCAATAATAAACATCCTTCTCATAGTTCATTCTTCTGCTTTATTTAAAGAGAACATTCACCAGCACATACCCTACTCTGCACTTCCCCCAGTTTGAATGATGGAATATGGGTAACAGAAATAGAAAAATGTAAAAAAATAAATGAAAAAAATGTACATTCTTTACAAAGAGGCAGGAGTCCTTCTGAGACAAAATCAAGCCATCTAATTTACACATTTCTGAATTAAAAAAAAAAAAGAGTTATAGTGAGACAGCAACAAGAAGCAACAAGACTGCAAAGTCTCAAATATGAGGGAATATAGGGGGATGGTTGGACCACATGATCTTGGAGGTCTTTTCCAACTTAATGATTCTATGACTCTACATCAGAGTCACATTTGCCAGAGTACATTTCTTCAACTCTTCCTACTAAAAAGCTCTATGTTCCTCATTCCAGTTACAGGTTACTTAGCCAACCCCACTTGCACGATTTGATTTCTCCTCCTACCTGCCTGCTTCCACCGAGGCATTCTACTCCTTTCTGTGCAAAGTTCAAATCCTGCCTGCTATGTATTTTAACTTGCCTTCAAACTTCATGAAGATGAGAGCTTTGCTGATACTGATCTCCCTTTTGGTACCTATTTCCCATCTAGTAGTAGCTGGAAGAAAAAATGTAGAGAAGTAATCACTTCACTTGTAATAGTAAAGGTCATTACAGATGACACGTCTAGAGAATCTGTTTATCTACTTAATCTAGAATCTACTTAAACTAGAAAATCCCACCTGACCATGTGCAAACACAGAAAGCATCACTGTCTGGCAAATGTGAAATCCCTCAGTCCACGTAAAGGAAGCACAAACCAAGAAGCACTGGAACCTCTGAAGATGATGGCTTATTTTCCTTAAGAAAATCACTGATTCATTTCTTCAAAAACAACTATTTTGCTGAAAGGTTTGGGAAGATTGGGGGGGGGAGGGGGGATGGAGGGTTGTCATATAGAGTCAATTTGAAGCCTACACTTTCTATTTCATGTCTGTGAACTAATAAATATGCTAAAAAATTCAAAGGCTGATGTATTTGTCACTATTATCCGTCATACATACTGATTTACTATGCTAGCTTCAATAAATAAATAAATAAATAAAATTGAAAGAAAACTTTTAAAACATTACAGACATAAAACCTTGCGTTTCCCAAATGCTACACGACAATAGATAAATATTGATGTACAATGTTAAATATTTTGCACATTGCTTCTAGGAGCGCAGCATTTCCATTTTATAGTCCAGGATGATTCATCACTAGACTTCATGTGTTTTGAAGTTGTATAGTTTATGTATTTGCACAAAATCGCCTTCAGCTACCTTTCTCACAAGCTTTTTACCTGATGTCACGTTCCCTACGTTACATTATCTGCGTGCTTTGCAGTTACTGCCCTGATTTGCCTTTTCACGTGTCACTATTACACATTTTTATTATTTTCCTCCTGCGGTCTCCCAGGGGAGGACGACGAGAAGGTCCCCCCCTGCGGATCAAAATGCACTTTGGCGGCTTTTAGGGGGGCAGTTTCATCGGTGACTTAAAGACTTTGGTTGAGCAGCCGAGCGCCGCCCGGCCAGCACCCCCCCGCCACGTCCCCCTCCCACCCCCAGCCCCTCAGGGGCCAGGCGGGAGTCGCCGGCCGCCGCCCCAGGAGGACGAGCGGAGAGCCGAGCGCGCATCGATGCGCTCGACGCTCGCGCCCCGCCGCCGCCATTTTCTCCGCTGAGGGAGGGAGGGAGAAGCACGGAGGCGGAGGAGGAAGAGGAGGAGGAGGAAGGAGAACGGGAAGGAGAAGAGGGCGGTGGGTGCTGTCGCGCCTCCCTCCCTTTTGGCCTCTTCCCTGCTCCGGCAGGTACCGGGTGGGGCCGGGAGAGGGGCGGAAGGCGGCCATGGGCGCGGCGGTGAGGAGCGCGGAGCGGGCCGGGCCCGGCGGGGGGAAGGGGCCGGGGCCGGGGCCGGGGCCGGGGCCTGGGTGCTCGGGAGCACCGGGCCTGGCTGCACCCGGGGGTGTGAGGCTGCTCGGGGGGAGCCCCTGCTGGCCTGGTCTCGGGGTGCGGTGTGGGCAGGGTGATGCTGAAAGAGAACTGAGCTGCTGGCGTCTGCTAAAGTGCTGCTCTGAAAGGGTGCTCGCTGGGGTTAAATAAAAACTCCCCAGCTCCGTCGTAGTGTTTATTCTGTGATGGTTACAAGTCATGAACTTTTAGGAGGCCAAAGACGTTTTGCTTTTCTAGTTACATGCTTGTTTTCGTCTTTTTTTCATGTAATAATTGCTATAATTACCTAAGTTAAAACTAGCATGGCATGCGACTTCTTTTTTTTTTTTTTTTTCCCCAAATGAATAGAGATTAGAACAGAATGTATCGTTGACCTAAAGACTGTCTGTTTTGTTTACACTACTACACAGGAAGAGGGAGGGATGTGTTCTACACAAGGCAGGATGGCACTATGCCACTCGGCACTTAATAAAACAGCTTCTTGTTGCACGTTTGTTGAACAAGTGGATCATTTGCTTGAGGGGTTTTGGTAAGAACAAAATAACATTTTTGATAGTGGCAAAACTAATGGTTTGAGAAGTCACGGTGGACTTCAGAAAAGTTCCTGTGCTGTTGTCAATTAAATTATTTGGTGGAGAGTGTTTCAAGTGGCTATGTACACATAGTGTTTGTCCAGTTGCTAAATAGTTGCAGTTCTTTGAAATGTTTCTTCAATACTGTTTTGTTTGTTTCATTTAGAGTATGATACAAACAAAACAGTTGTTCTGTATCATCTTATGGATGTCCTTGGGCATGACTAGAGCTAACCGTGCTGTTTGTTACTACTTCAGTGGTGGATTCAGTAAGCTGCAATAAATGAAATGGACAGGTCATAAAAGCTGGTGTTGTTGCTGAGGAAATAATTTTCGTATAAACAGCTGCAAATTCAAAAGTGTGCTAATAAGTACACTTGTTACTGTCTGGACTTCCCTCTATATTGGATCTGTGATGTTCTGTTCCTCGTTCAGGCATCTTACAAATAATGTCTAAAGTAGTGGCCAAAGTGGAAAACTTGAGTACAAAAACGTGAGTTGTACAGGTCATCCCGCTGATGGACTCTTGAAGTACAGATGACAGCACGTGGCTATGCACTGTGCCGCACATACATCATTCTCTGTGTTGAAGTTTAGGTGAAAAGTGAGACTTAGATTATTTCAGCAGTTTGTTATCCTGCTGAGAAAATGTGTTATTAACAAATGGTCAAGAAAGATCTGAACAGGCAGTAACGAAACTAAAAGTTCAACTGTGGTGTAAACAATGGGTATATTGCCTTTCCATGGTAGTGATTTGCTCCTTGAGCGTGAAGTTTAGTCCTAACCTAGCTCACAATTCTTTCAGCAGGAGTAGTAATTTGTATCCTGCTTTAGTCATCTGTTCTGGTAATGAGGGATTGCCAAGTGCCTTCTGCAGATACCTTTGCTCTGTTTGCCATGGTGAAGGAACGCAGTAAGCACAGGACTGAAAGGGCCTGCTCAGTAATCAAATCCAAACTTAACAGCTCCACATAATCACTTTCATAAAAGACATCTTATAAACAATTCAATTGTTTCATCTTTCATTTTTAGTCTGTTCTAGAATGCTGATAGTTTTGGAATGCAAAAGGAATTTCTAGTGAAGTTTTATGATCGTTGTATGTCAATTTGCTCTCATGCTATTACCCTTAAAATTAGAATTATTTTTCCTCTTTAGTGATGATCACTTTATTGAAAGCAAGTCTGTTCTCTTTGCATCAGGGTTTCACTAGGCTGGGCAAGTTAAGCTTTGATCTTGATTCCGTTCAGAAGTTGGGCTCTCTGTTCCTTCATCCTGATAACCTTGCCTGCAGTCATTCTTTACATTTGTCTTTGCGAGGGATAAGTGTGTGTGGTGCTGTATGCAAAGGCTGACCAGTGTCTTATAGGATGACAGGGGTACTTTTCTGCCCCTGCTGAAAACGCATACTTAACCTTTTCTTTTTCCTTTTTCCGTTTTACAGCAACCTCATTTTGTGATTAACTAACAATCCACAAGGGTAAACTTTCTACCTCTTACTTCTGGTTTTCATCTAAGGAGCTTTGAATTTAAACAGAAATAGTTATTACAGTCCCTAAATTGTTATTATAGTCCCCAAGCTATTCTTTCAGAACTCTAATAGCAATCTTGTTCCAACATGGTAGCAGGTTATATCAAAGAAAAGGAAACATAACCACAATGTAAGTTTTATACTAATCCATTGTTTTTTTGTTGTTGTTGTTTTTTTTTTTTTTTACACTGCAATAATAAATGACCAAAGTCCACGCAGAATGCATTTGCTGTACTTATTGCACGATCTGGTTTTCATATACTAGCATATTTTCCATTTTAAGATGGCTGGAAGAGTAATTTTCATAGATGTATGATGAAAAGTATTTTTGAGCTGGGGATCACAACCTGCTGTGTAGTTAAGACCAATATAATTTAATTTCTGTCTGGTGACTGAACTAGATTCTCAGCTATCCTTAAAAATCTTGGGACTACTGACTGACCAGTGTGTTTGTCTTGAGGCTGAAAAGGAAAAAACATTTCAGAAGTCATACTCTCTACTGAACTAGAGGAATTATTTGTCTGTCAGTCTAGTAAGCTGCTAAATTTCTTCTCCAGACTTGCCTAATTTTGTTTCTTATTTTACATGGAAATGGCTACATGTAGTTAATGTTAAAGGGATTGCCATATAATATACCTTATCAGATAACAAAGATTAATTTCCGAGACTGGCTTCTTAGCCTTGTTTTCATTGTTAACTCTTCCTCAGAAGTGTGTGAGAAATAGTGAATAGTGAGAATGAGAGGGTAATTTCTTTCACTTCAACACTTCTAACCAATCAAAGGCTCAAGTCTGTAGCTTTCAGAAAACCTTCACCGGCCATGGGCTAGTGTGGTATATTTCACTATAGAAATAAACTAGGCAGAACTGCAGTGGCACCACACCAGTATTTTCACTGGGCTTAGATCTTGGGCATCATTCATCTCCTAGGTGGATCTCCTGTGAGTGCTGGCATAAAAGGGCTGTTTGGAGCTGTTAGGGAACTGAGGCTAATTTTCTGTTGCTGTCTTTTTTTCTGTGAAGTGTGAGAATACTACTTTCCACATCAAGCAAAAATGCTTTCAAAAGTGTTGAAAGGCCTCTTAGTCTTGGACATTAGAAAAGATAAGTAAAGCCTGCAAATAAAATTAACCAAGCAAAACTCTGAACCCTTGGTATTATCCATGTAAATTCCACATTTGCTTACTATTATTGTTTGAAGACTGTATGTTATGTCTTGTCTGATTCTAGTGTTTCTTTCCAGCTTACAGACAGAGAACACAAGGAAAAAGAAGAACAGAAAGAAGATAACAGCAGCACCGAATGCAGCGAACAAGGAGTCATGGATCTGAAATTCACTTCATCAAGAAAATACATTTCCATCAGTGTACCTTCCAAATCTCAAACTATGTCACCTCATATCAAATCAGTAGATGATGTTGTAGTTCTTGGTGTCAATCTTAGCAAATTTAACAAACCTACTCAGTTTTTCATCTGTGTTTCTGGAGTTTTTATGTTTTATCTAATCTATGGATATTTACAGGTAAATGCTATGAACTTGTCTAATAACTTGTCTAATGATACTTTCCTTTTTCTTTAAGTTTTAGTGCAGTAGTAACATAGTATTTATTTTAGTCTGTGTAGACATCTAAAATGGATATTGATTGTGAAGCTTTCAGAATTGTAAGAGCAGTAAGCCATTATGTAATATAAGACTTCGCCACAGTTAATGTGGCTATGAGGTTTGGTTTGGTTCACTTTGACTTGCTTTTTTACGTCTGTGTCTAAGGCACACCGTGCTATACAAAATTGTTTTTAATGTATGTTTTTATATGTGACCTCATAGTCTTCTGAAAAAAAAAATAGAATGGTACAGACACACATGCAAGTCTCAACTGGTGTTGAAACCTCCATACTCATCTGAGTTCTGTGAGCGTAGCAGAGTAGTACTAGTCTGTTTTCTCTGTATTTTATTTAGTACAGGGCTGAAACAGGCTATGGTGATTTGTTAAGTGTAAGCGTAATCTTTGGGCAAATGCTAGATTTTATGTTGTTTTAGATAAGAATTTCTTTTACTGCCAACCTTTTTGCTCTTATCAAGTTACATTTCTGTACCTTTCTTTAGAAGTTTAGATGTGTCTTCTCAATAAAGCAGTGATTTAAAAAATATTTTCAAATAATCACGTTTCCAGTGTAGTTTTCAAAAACAGCTTAAAAAGTTTAATTGGAAAATAGTTACTTTCAAAGAGTAAGTTTGTTTATAACAGAAAGCAGAACAGAATCTCTAAAAGGAAAATACTAAACAACTTTTTTTTTTCCACTGTATAGTTCTTCTGCCCTCTCTAATTATACCTGACACATACATAAATGCTTTATGCAGTGCATGTATTTTTCCATAGCAAATTGTTCCACTTTTAAATATCCTTAAAGCCTACAAATTTATAAACTCACAAATGCTATTTAATTTAGGCACTCAAAATTTTAGGTCCGCATTTATAAGAGATGAAAATTACTAGTAAATATGTCTCTTAGAGAAAGCTTGAATTTCATTTATTGTAAGTTATTTACAAATTCCAGCAAAAAGTATTTCTGTAAGTAAATGAACTGAAAAACAGACAGAAAACCATCCGTATTTTGTGATAAATATTCACGGATCAAATGTATTCCCCCCCCCTCTAATGAATCAATTTATTATTTTCAGTAGATTTACACCAGAAGTAAATGTTCCCATCTTTTGAAGAAACTAAATTGTCTTTTTCAGTACTTTGCAAGTAATATGTGACAGCTGAATTCTAGTTAATAACTGGCAGGTGCAAAGGCTAGATTTGCATGTACATGAAGAAAAATGTGTTGACTTCAATGTTTTGGTGTATGCATGTGACATTGGTGGGTTTTTGTTTTTATAGGAATTGATATTTTCCGTGGAAGGTTTTAAACCTTTTGGTTGGTACCTCACTTTAGTGCAATTTGGATTTTATTCCATTTTTGGACTAATAGAATTGCAGTTGGTTCAGGACAAAAGGAGAAGGTATGTGTTTTTTCCAAGCATTTGCACGCTATCCATCAACAAGGAAATATTTTGATATTTATGGTAAATTTCTGTTGTTCAAATGTAAATTTTGTAAGGTATTGGAAGCAGATCTGTAGTATTTAAAAAAAAAAAAATAAAAATCTGTACTTACTAGACGATGTTAGAAAATATTTCATAAGCACCCACTTAGGCTTCAGACCTGCGAACAGTCTTGTTGACTGTCCTTCCTGTCACTTTGTTCTGCCTATGGATTGTGTTTTGTCTCTAAGGTAGTTGATATAGAGTGAGTCTTGTTTGTGCTGCTTCTTTTTATTATGTCTAGAAAGCCCCAAGTGCAATTCACAGCACTTAAAACTCTCTCTCACCCAAATGTCTTTTCCTCAGACTTTCTCTTCCTAACCAACAGGATCCTATGCATCTTGGACAGTATCAAAGCTCTGCTTTCTTCCACATGGCATTCACATTTTTTGAAAGAATGTGTCACTCTGCCATTGAATTATTCTGTCTTCACTGCAGTCAACCAAGTAGATTCTTGCTGTCTTGAATCCTAAAGATATGGTGTAGTTCCTTCTGATTCAGTGTGGCCATTCTGTGGTTTCCTGCCCTAATACAGCCTTTGCAAGCTATATTGAGGCATTCTGAAAGCTTGGAGACAAGTCATCGTGGTGTACACACATTTTTAAAATTAATTGATGCTTTATTTCCTGGTTGAGCACAACCTGTTTTGGTTACTTGTAGTTATCAACAGCTGACTTCTCATACATTGATTTTAGGTAATAGATTCCTCTCCAATGTAACTTTGAGAATCTTTTGTTATTACTTTTGACAATGACAGCTAGTATTTCAAGCTATCTGTCTTTTGGAGATGCATCAGATTATGTGTAAGCTGCCTGTTAGGCATTATGTAACTAGCAACTATTTTGGTAATTAAAATTAAAATTACTGCTTATAGTACATGGCGCAGTATATAAGTTATGTTGGAAGCGTAGAACTTTAGTATTATCTGTTTTGTTTTCTGTAATCAGAATATTTTTGTAGACATTAAAAATCTATTTCCTCATTGTTATGCTGAATCTCTCTTAAATTTTATTATACAAATTTTTCTTGCATGCCTGCATCACAGAATGAGTTATGGGTAAGACACGGTTACTACAAGATGACATCTTATGTTAATTGTGGCTTTGAGTACACACAAAAAATAGTTGAACATGTGCACAGCAGTAACTTAAAAAAAAAAAAAATCACAAATAGTGCAGTAAGAATTTCTGATGGATCACTTGTTGTCAGGTGATGACTTCATCAAACTGCAAACAATACGTGTGAAAAAGTTTGAGGAGTCCTGTTTATGGTATCTGAATGACTTATCTTTCTGTTGAGTTTTAAAAAACAATAGTACCTTTTTTTCTGCTTTCTTCATTCTAAAGCTGTCAATGTTCACATGAAAACTTCAACAAAAAGTCATCACAGTGACTGTGGCAGGACTAAGATTCAGGGTATCTAGGTATACCAACCTTCTGCATTTCCTCTCATAAATAACCTAAAGCCTTTGCCTTGATTGCTCTGTAAGTCTTTAATTTTCTGGGAGAGCATTATTTTTTCAGTACTTTGTGAGCCATTAAATTTTTTGTTTTGCATTTAAACACTATTTATCAGCAGTAATTGAAAGAAATGAAATTTGAAACAAGTCACTGTGTTTTTATTTTTTTATGGAATGAAAATCAGTAAGAAAAATGATCAAGTTGTATTAGGAACATATTCCTTTACCTAAATTTTCCAAGCTAAATATCTTCTAGATGCGTCTGTAATACCCAGACTTGTATGTTTATATTTTGTAGAATTCCTGGCAAAACCTACATGATGATAGCATTTTTAACAGTGGGAACAATGGGTTTGTCAAATACCTCTTTAGGATATCTGAATTATCCTACTCAAGTCATCTTCAAGTGCTGTAAACTGATTCCAGTTATGGTAGGCGGGGTTTTTATACAAGGTAAGTGTTTGTCTTGCTGTTAGATTACTTATTTTTGGGAGACAACACAGTTTGGAATCCTGTACTTTAAATCCCACTGAGGTTCTTGACTAGGGAGGAGCAGGTAGCATTTCTTCTATAGAAGGAAAAATGTGAATTTCTAAAGTATCTACGCAGAAAATGTGGTCAAAAAAGCTATGGGTTACTTGCAAAACTTCAGTTTTACGTAGACTTTCTTAATTTTCAAGTCATACAACTTTGTTTTCTGAACAAAAGCATTTCATAAATGAACAATTTTCAATGCTGAAATGGAAAAATCTAGCCACAATTAATTTATGAAGGAATTCACTGCTCTTTTTGTTTGAAAAGTTTGATTTTTATTAAGAGCTTGTTGTTGTTTTTTCCTAGTTCGTATGCTTAATTGGAAGTGTATCTGACTTCAATTGGCCTTGGCTAATTCTAGAGTTATAGTTAGTATCTGAAAAGCAGAAGAAGGGTTCTGGAGAACACCAGATGAAGACTGTAGATACGTGAATAAACTTCAGAGTGTCTGGAGTTTGTAGGTTAAAGTATATTATAATGAGTCTTTATGTACCAAACAATAAGAAAGTCAGTAAAACTCTGAATATGAATGCATTACGGAACAAAATCAAGAATGATGTGTGTGTTTGTCTCACCCTCCTAGTTGCAATAGAAAACTTAATTCTATAGGACTGTGGGCAAGCATATACATTTTTCTTTTTTCTTTTAGAAAAGAACGTTTATTCAGGCTTGATAACTTTACAAGCTTACATATGTGCATATAGTATTTATCATATATTGAATCTTTTTGTATCATTTGAACTGGTATTCCCATGAAACTTCACAAAGCTGTAAATTTTATAGTAGTTGTCTGTTCTCAGAAACTGTGATTTTTATTTTTTCAGTTTAAAAAAAAAAATAACTTAGAGGCTTATATTGAAAGTATTGTTCCTAGAAGAGGAATGTCTTCTTTAAAACAAGACATCAATACTCCTGCTTTTTTTATTTCCCTTTCTTTCTCCACCTCCTTTCTTTACGTCGTTTCTCTCACAAACCCAAAGACAATTTAGGGTTTTAAAATTTCCCAAATGATGTATTAACATTTAGGAAGGTCTTCTCTCCAACAAAAAGAAAAGACAAAGTATCCTGCATAAGAGAAAACTTAAGAGTAACATCACAGTTGTCCTGAACTTACTGAGATAGTGATTTGTCAGGGAGAATGTGCTTTCTGTCATTAGGTGTAAAGTTAAAGTTGACTACCAGAATCTGTTAAGATCCTCCTCCGTGTTAGAAACTGCTGCTACTGAAGAAACGGATTCCAGTCACAAAAGACCAGAACATTAAGACGTCTGCTGAAGTAAAAGATAGACATTAGAACAATTTTTCCTTGCCTTCCAGGCTGCTGACAGAATAAACACCAAATGGTTAGAGTATTACAGTCTCATGTTGTTTTTATTGCTTTTGTAGGAAAACGTTATAACATTGCAGATGTGTCTGCTGCCCTGTGTATGAGTCTTGGATTAATATGGTTTACTTTAGCTGACAGCACAGTTGCACCAAACTTCAATTTGACAGGTAAAAGTATATTTTCCAGTTTATTAAAATGCATATTTTTTTCTACTGCAAGTGTTCCGTAAAAGTTCTAAGAGTTCTTGGTGTAGTGCCTCATATCAAACTGAAAACACAGGTTTGGTTTTGTGTAAACTAGCAGTACTGTATCTGCGGCAGTAGAGGCGTTTATTCTAAGCCTTAGTTTTTAGTTTCTTAAAACTTCTGGAAATACCACCATTTAGGATGAAACATCACAAGCTTGTCCTTAAGAAATATTTACTACCCAGTAGATATGTAAAAGTCAATATGAAAAAATACAGTCTGACCATTTTAAAACTTGAAAAGACTTTTTTAGTTGAAACTTTGTTTTTCCATTTCACAACTATTCGCTTTATATTTTTTGATGATCTCATTTAGATGTACTACAGCTCTTATTTAGAGTTATACACACTCTAACTTTTCTATACTGAATAAAATCAGAAATATTTTAACCCCCTTGGGTTTAAAAACTTGAGTTTCTATCTCAAGTGACAGGAGAACTGGTTATTCCTAAAAGACATTTTATGTACTTGGTCAGTGTTTGTATTAATACTGAACCTTAAAAAACATTTGAATAATCAACTTTTAGTGTGTTCTTTGAAATTCTGGGATGAGTTATAGTAACTTCTATGAGAAACATTCAGTGTGAAACCTTTATTCCTCAATAGTGGAGGCACGCTTTTATAGGTTTTGTTCCTAAAAATACAAATAAATTCCTGGTTTAAAAAAAAAAAGCTTTGTCTTCACAGAATGTTATTTCATTTATTGTTGCTGATGATCAAATGGAAAGGACTTGTGATGTTGTCTAAGCTCTATATTTTTTTTTGCCTTGCTCATAAATTCTCAATATAATCCTGTGAAGTATATAACTTGCTGTAAATTAATGTGTTGGTGGTGTAAATGGGTGCTTGAGCAAAATATATGTATTTTGATTATAGAAGGAAGATGGTATGCATATGATTACATTCTAGTGTTTTTTGACATACAGGCATGTAACCTTTACACCTATTTTAGACTATTCCAGTTAAGTTCACTCACGTTGATATATTCTCTTTGTAAAGTATGAATTATTTTAAATATATGCTGTGACTTAATCTGAAAAGATTTGAAAAGTTCCTTCTTAAACTGCATGGGATAGGGTAAAGTGCAGTAAATGTAGCAAAATCCTGATGCCCACAAATACAGCCAAAATGCAAGATAAAAACCTTTAAATATCTTCAGAGAATAAACAGTGTCTTTCATTATCACTTTCATTATCAGTTTATTCTGTACATTTCAAACAAATTTGTATATATTGAAGCTTAGAGCACTAGCGTTTGGGGGGGTGTTAGTTCTGTGAAATTAGAATGTAGTTCTAGAATTCAAAAGTCTGGATCTTCCCTTTGGAAGGTGATTCAAAATTCTGTCACTCTGCACCTTCTGGGGAGGTACTTTCTCCATTTCTCTGTTCCCTTATTTTATTCTGTGCCACTTAATATAATCAGAAAAAAAAAAAAAGTTTCTTAATGGAAAAGCTAAACTTTTTCATTTTCCTGGATGAATTAAGGAACTATATGGTCCCTTCCTTCAAGAAATGTACTGGTTTTTAGTAATGTAGCAATACATATCTGATGAAGTGTAAAACCAGTGATCAGAATTATATATAAAAAAAAAAAGCCATGCTCACTCTGCAAAATGACATTCTTTTGACTAATTACCCTCTTAAATGTAAATCACAAGATAAGAACCAAGTATGGAGCAGTAAACGTTTATTTTCTATTTTCATAGAGAAATGAGCATTAAAGTATTTGAGGATATTAAAACTTTTAAAAGCATAAGCAGCAAAGCACATGATAACCTTCAAAATGATTATTTTCTAAAATTGCATGTTTGGTACTGCCTACTTACAGCCCCCTAAATTTCTGAGTTTGTTCTAGTAGTATATGCACACTTACGTAGAACTTTTACCATGCAGACTAGTATGATTCTAGCATGATTTCATAGAATTTCATAGAACTTCTATCAACTTGTTTGTTGAAGACAAAACATTTTACATATCACAGTTCTAAGAAAACAAAGCTGTGCTGAAAAGTCAAACAACACACAGTCCTTGCTGTCCAATGCAAATACTAAAAATGGATCATGAGCAGACATAACAGTTTTGCCCATATCATGCCGTCAAGAATTTTACAAGTCTTTTTTTTTTTCTTTTTCCTGCTATTGAAATCCAACCTCACCTCAAAAAAGGAATCTACACAGGTTTTGTTTGCATATGAAAGAGTTCAGCAAAGAAAAGAGAAACTGTCTTCTGCCAGAACAGGTACCTATTTGTAACTAAGGAAGAAGTTTTTTTTTTTTTCAAGATGAAGTTGGTAATAAGAGCTCAAAACATCCCCTAGCATTTTTAAATTGGAGAGGTGGTGGTAGATATCCTAGTTATGAAAAATAGAGGACCTTCAAAAAAAAGAGAAACTAGAAAGGAATAGTGTCCAGAAGGAGGTGATCTTGAAACATTGGTGCTATCGAAGCTTCCACTGTTCTGGCATTACAGGCATAAATGGAAATTAACTATCTTCAGCAAAGAGAAAAACGTTACTTGTGTGCAGGTTCCTCTGCCCTAGATAATATGTGTGGATGCAGTCTAGCGTTTTGCAGACTGAGGTGTTTTGTCCTTCGTTTCACTGTTGTTTATTGCTTGGTTACCTACCTCTAGAAGGTGGAGTATTGAAGAGATCTAAAGGGGCTGATAAGCTCTAAACAACTTATCCTTTAACAGACTTGCATGGTGAGGATTGCAAATACAAGAATGTGTTACTGAGGAAGCCATTTAAGTGTGCGGTAGTTTATGAATGTATACCTAGGGTTAGTATCGTAATGTCTTCGAGCATGCTATTTATAGGGTCAAATACTGTTGAAGCGTGATCTACAGTCTCATCGCTTCTAGAACTAACTTAGGACCACTTCTTCCAATCTCTTTTACTCATGCTTTCCATATTACACAATGTTACTGCACTCATTCCTGTTTTGCTGCTGCTTCCTGGCAGGTGCAATGCTGTCACAAGTGGAACGATTTCTGCCTTTGTGCCCCCAAAAACCACGTGTAGTATTAACATGTATCTTGTCCCCACGTCTCCCTTCTATGTGCACTTGCCCTTCAGATTCCAGATAACTTTTATCATATCAATCCAATACTGAATCCATGCATTTGTCCTGTGGTATGCCTTGGCCATTAAGCACCGCTTGGAAGCGGCATGAATGAGAGTACAGATGGAGATGTGCTTGATCACTGTATGGAAGTGATCTGCAGCAAAGCTATTGGTCCGATGGAGTTACTATACCTTTTGGATTGGAGCTGAATCCATGCGGTTAATATCTCTAAACTGTGGTTTTTAGCATAACCAATACTATTGTGGTTGTCATGTCATTTCTGTTCACTCATGCTTTTTCTAGTGCATGGTAACTGGAATAATGAATTGTTGTCCACACCGTCTTCCGTGTTGTTTCAGTTGCATATTTGCATATGTCTAGGATGGAAAAGGAAATGGTTCCCAAACTAAAAATGCTAGTTTGGAAGCTTGCATATATCCAGAAGCTTACCAAGGAGATACCACCTGGTCTACTTTTTTTTTTTAAAAAAAAAAAAAAAAGATCTTTCAATCCTGAAAATTATAGAAATTATAGGAAGTGGGATTTTTCTTCTCTGTCAGGAGCTTATCCACCATTTGGTCCATTGGAATACCTATTTTGAGACCCCTGAATTTAAGAGTATAATATTAGGGAGATAAAATGGTGCTTCTTCCAAGTCTTCCACTCATCATTTTTCTGACACTCAGCTTTTTTTTCAGGGACCAAGACAAGGACAGGCAATAAACATGATTTTGGTGTCTGATACTTTTTGTGCTGCAGGTTTATATAGTCGTCTTAGAGAAGTGGTATTTCAACCTGTGTGCATCATTAATTTCCTAAGCTTGCAACATTAAATGTAACAGTTGTTACATTCATGAGAGAATCGAAGTTTTGAGGTTGAAAAATGAATTGTGACTGCAATAAATAGTTATTAATTTTTGCTATTGGAAAGCTGATTACATTATTGAATCTGTAGTGACTTTGTTATGACCAAGTGCATTAATGTTAAAACTATGGATTTTATACCTAAACAATACTTTTCTCTTTAAAAAGAAAAAAAAAAAACTATTTATGTAATGAAAGGTTTTTGCTGAACCTTTCACATTTGCTTTATCACTACGTCTAATGCCTGTTTTACTTTTTCCAGGGAAAATGGTATAAACTGCTAAAAAAAAAAAAAAAAAAAAAAATGTTATCTGGTTATTTATCTTGATTCAAAAATAAATAAGTACAATTTACACTCTTTCACTCTTGTACTACATAGAACTACAGGTTGCTTCTTTCTAGTAATGTTCAGATATTCCCATCAAGCCTAGAGACAAGTGTGGTTCAGGACTTAACTCACAAGAGGAGTGGGAGTCGACACTGCTTTATAGATTGTTAAAACTTTTATTAGCATAATGAAGTAGTTCTGCTGATGTTCAGAATGATACAGATATTTATTACTATTCTATTCCTGAGAATTTTCAGGATAAGTAGAGTGTTTTTGTCACTGCTCTGTTTTGCTGATAAATACTCTCAACAGGTTTTTTGTTTATTTCTTTCCTTATATTAGGTGTGATCCTAATATCCCTTGCCCTCTGCGCAGATGCAGTTATAGGAAATGTACAGGAAAAAGCTATGAAGTTGCACAATGGTTCTAATTCCGAAATGGTAAATACCAGATTTGAAGTTAGTGTTCTGTCACACACAATTTGAAAGTATTTAAGTAGTCATACTGATAATTCTGTCGGGGTGTGGGGGGGAGGTTGTTAAAAGCCTGAATTAATACAGACTTTGAAATCCTTTGCAACTTTAAAATAACATGTTCTATCACAGGCAACACATCAAACAACAAAGTAGGAAACTCATTCTGTTTTTCTCTTTCATATGTGAGTAGTGACTCTTGCTGTATTCTTCGTTTTTTTTCCTTCTGTTCTTGTTTTCTGTTTTTTCATTCTGTTTTGTTTTTAACCTTTCAGGGGTGCTGCTTTTCAGGGGTATGCAATTGCAAATGTATATTGCAGCTAAAAAAATACATTATTTCTAGCAGCTTTTTTTTTTTTTTACATAGAGGGTAGAGTCTACCCTACAGGCCTGAAATCAGTAGAGTGTTTTCTGTATTGTCATGCACTTGATCTCTTAAAAAAAAAAAAAAAACAAAAAAACAAACAAAAACAACAACAACAACAACAAAAAACTGTTTACAGTTCTGGTATAGATGAATGTCTGTTACATGAACACATTGCTTTTCCTACTTGATAGACTTCTGATTCTAGAGTGTGCTACCATTTGAGAGGCAGCCTCTTGTGGAGCTTGTTCTGTTGAAATCAGTAAAACTTTTACTTTTGGATGTTCCTGATTCAGTAAAATACATGATTTTGAAAAAGTATTGCTCAATATTTTTATATACTTCTTTGAAACAAGGATTATTTGTTCACATCCCATGACTTATGTAAAACTTAGGTTTGAACTTGGCATCTTTTTCTCTAAAATCAAATCAAGATGAGCAAAGCCTTTCATTGTAGCCAATATTATTTAAATATGCCACAAATAAAAACAAATCTTGAAGTTGTATTTGATGTTTAACTTGACTGATGTGACAGGACAACCTAGCTCCTCACTTATGAGAACAGCTTTGTAAATGGAGAGAAAACTGGTTAGGAGCAAACTTCATTTATGCCTGAAAATCATTTAGGTTGGCTCAAGAAGTTTGGCCTGCAGGTTTCTGAGAAGTAGAAGAATATACCTGAAAGGTATTGCTGTGTTCTTTTTGTTTGTTTGCTTGTGCTTTTTCTCGTTATCCACTGCTGCCAGAGTCAAGAGTTCTTAGCTAGGTCAACATTATCAGACCCGGGGTAGCCTTCTACAGCTATAATCTCTGAAATCCTTAAGTACATCCATAGCGGCTTTCTTGCCCAATTTGCATCTTGCCAACAGTCTTCTGACAATTGCTACCAGCCTTACAATGCCTCTGATTTCTCTAGACCTTTGCTTTTTGTTATGTGAACTTGAAAGCAGTTCTGCTCTTGGAACATATATCGATCCTCCTTTATTGTGGAGCAGTGTTACGTGTTCTGTCTTCTCATGGTGTTGCTATCAGTTGTTAATAGGCTTATCTTTGTAGAAAAGAGATATTACAAGGAAACAGTTGATTAAAAAACTTTTCCATAAGAAGTGTGTCTGTAACTGACACTGCTTTGGCATGTAATAAATCATTGTGTTCTAGCTAGTAATATTATGTGGACAAGTTTTGCTTACTGTCCCCTTTCCCACAAGAAAAAGCTGCAAACAGCTGAATGCCTCCCACCGCACCGGTGTATAGATCAATGGGCAGTTCCAGCTTCTGTTGTTGCTTTGACATGAGAAGAGTGAATATAAAGATTATCTTGTCATTGTATGGAGCCAGGAATTTTATTAGGGTACAGACAAAATGAAGAGCTTACTTCCTTGCTGAGAAAGATGTGTTCTGAGCTAGGCCAGAGCTGGTCATATGTGAAGATTCAGTATCCTATAGCTGTAATGCAGGTGTGCGCTGTAGGTTAACTGAAGTGGCACAGATGATGCTTCATGACACGTTCTGGCAGTTCAAGGTGATTAAGTGCTGCACTTTGCATGTTTAATGGATCTTTAACGTGCAGGATAAATAGCAGAAATCTATCTACCTTTCGCATATTGTTCAACCTAATTATATAGTTGTCTGAAGCTTTATTTAGGCTGTGAAATCCTGGATTTGAAGAGTTTAACGTCAACATTGACCTCGGGACATTAACTGTCTAGCTTAAAAAAAAAAACAAAACTTATGTGGCTGTGGGTAGGAAGAATGCTTGTTGTTGACTTCTCACTGTACATCAGCTGTTAAAGAAATAACTAGCAAAAGTATCTTCAAACATTTCAAATTTAACTCAAACTGAAAAATATTAATGGGGCCATACGTTCAAAAGCGTTTAATTATCTGCTTTATATAATATCACCTGATAATTATTTTCTCTTAAACTATTCTAGGTTTTATATTCCTATTCAATAGGTTTTCTGTATATTTTATTCGGATTAACATGCACTAGTGGATTAAGCCCTGCAGTAACGTTTTGCTCAAAGGTAGGTGCAAAGATTTCCTTTTTTTCTACAAACAACCTCATTGGAAAACATTGTTCTGTATAGTCTGGAAAAAACGTCACCAACTCTCTAATGTTGTTTTCATCGTGTAACTTGGTTGTTTTCTGTTGTTCATACATTAATGCAGTTGTTACAGTTTTTGATGTATAAGATATATCGGATAATGTTAAAAAAAAAACAAAAAACAAAGGCAAAACAAAATCACAGGACCAGACTCATTTCAATTTCATAATTATTTTTCCATTATTTAACTAAAATTAAATAAAGATCTTTGCATGAATGCATTGTTGAGCAGCTTATTATTGCTCAAGCAGTTGATTAAAGTCTGTAGTTTTATGTCATTTTTGCAATACCTCAGGGTTTGTTTTCACATTTTCCTAACAGGCTTTTTTTGTTGTTGCAGCATCCAGTTCAGACTTACGGTTATGCATTCCTTTTCTCCCTGACTGGGTATTTTGGCATATCCTTTGTTCTAGCTTTGATTAAAATCTTTGGTGCCCTTCTGGCTGTAACAGGTATGAACAAATGATATCTTTCCTGCTTTTGGTATAAAAACATGAAGTAATCTTGTTATTTAGGACAGCTTCTGAGAATAATATTCTGGCTTTTTTTCTGTTCTTTGTGCTGACCAGTCTTGGTTTATTTAGTCTGGGTCTTCTCTCGTAGTATATATTTGGGAACTTCCCAGTTCGTTCTGTGTGACAGGTTCAATGTTGAAGAGCCTATTAAGCAATCTTGTGCATGTAGCCTATGCTACATGTATGTTTTAATACAGAATCAGCACTGTTCTAAACAGAGGAATTGCTATGGAAATACACGGCAAGATACAAGGAAAAGATAAATACTATTTGAAATGCGTAAGGCATGGAAGGCAGTGTCATCACTCCTAAGCACAGAATTTCTGGAGGTTACCAACAAATGGTATTGCTAGAAAAAGTGTGTAGGACTCCCCTGAAGTTTTTGGATGTCCATAGACTTTCAGTGGAAAACTGGGGCTACATTGTAAGAGGCAGCAACGTTAAGCGTATACTCCGTAGTCTGTTCAAAATAAACAAAAGTGGAACAAATTCCAACTTTTGTCAGAATTTGAGAATGTCTCCTTGGTTCTTTTTATTAAACTGAATGCAATAAAGGGTATTAGTTTTTGATGTCAGGATATGAACCAAAGAAACTTCTCATGGACTGTGTAACAGCTGCTGAATTATCTCTAAATTGCAGGTACTATATTAATAGTAGCCTATTAATGAAAGAAGCAGAATTTCTTACCTTGCAGTTCCTTTTCTGGACTTACGAAGTAATTGTCCTATGACTGAAAAGCAGTCATGCTTTCTGTTGAATATGTAGTATAGTATATATCAGAAAAAAACTAAGTATGAATGTAAAGTATCAGTGATATATTGCAAATGTTTTTTTTGCCTATTACTGGTGTATCTGCTAGCCCCACATGAATGTAGAAAAATATCAATCCATAAATTACATCAAAAGTTATTGGAATCCTCTACAGGCTAAAAAAGTCACTAAATGCTATCGTAACTGCTCTTGTGACAGTTCGCATATAATTAAAAGTTTGTGAGGTGGTGTTCTAACAGTATAATCATTTTTTGTGAGTGAATGCAAATCAGACCTTTCTGTGCTGACAGTCTGCAGGTATGTAGCCAGCTTACTGAGGAAAAAGAGGACTTGAAACAAGAGGCAGTCACAACCATTATAGATTTTCAGTCTTTAGGTCAAACTTGACTCTTAATCCATTTATAACTGGATATAACCTTCATGTTGAGCAATCAGTCATCTGGAAAAATCTTCTAGAGACTGAAATTGTAATACCTAAGACTATCTGAGGAGCGTGCTGAGCACAGCATATCTCAATGCTGCACTGGCAAGTAACATCATATGGTTATACTTTGTCTTTACCAATGCATTAGCTGATATAAGTGCCTTAGAAACAATGAAAAGTATTTAAATATAATGGAAGGACAACTGTATGGCTTCAAAGAAGTGAGCTTATCATTAACTTTGTCTGTGCAAGATCCTTAGTGGAACGAACAGTATAGAATACAGTTAAATCAAAGGAATTGCTGATAAGATCGGTACAACACATTGTTTGCACTAGTTTACTGTGGCTTGCATCAGTATTTGTGATGCTATGACAAATTTTAGTATGTGATGAGTGTGGCAAAGCTAGCTACAGTAAAATGACATAACTGTGTTGCAAGCAAGTGAATGCTTTTAGCTTGTGTCATTGTGAGTTTGTAAATAGTCATCAGAAGTGTTTACCTGTCAGAATATCCTCAGTTGTCAGGATAAGCAGAAATGACCCTGCTGTTAATGTTAGCAGCAGTTAATTGTGATGTTAAGATTTTCACTGTATATAACAACACTGAAAGGAAAGTCTAAGCTGTCTGATCATTTCTCAGCATCTCTCCATACATCTGTTTCCAGACTATCCCTAAAACTATTACTCTTCAGTATATGTAACTGCTGTGGAACAGTGAATTGTTTATCTGAAGAAAGCTGTTGCTTCCAACCTTAAAACATCACTTGTGTGAACTTTCCAAAACTAAGTTACTACCTATCTAGCTGTTTTGTAAGTAGTTACAGTAGTCTGTCAAGAACAGTTACATCAGGCTCATTCCTTCCTCAGGTTACCTTTTCTTTAAAATCAGTCACAAGGGACTGGGGTGGGGAGGTGTAGCAAGATGCCATGGAACTACTTTCCTCTCTTCCCTCTTCCCCCAACAGCTGGTTTCTGCCAGGTAATGTCTACTTCATTTGCATTAGCAGAGAGGAGAATACAGACGGTTGTTTTCTGGACATGAAAGTTGCATGGTCTGGTTTCCTGTTAATTCTTGCCTCTGCAGCACTTCTGTTTGATGTTTGTTTTAAAGTTCAAGAGATCTACTTTCTGGAAGCTGGACAAAAGAGGGGTTGGTTCATGTATTGAAATAGCTCTTAAAAAAAAAAAAAAAAAAAAAAAACTACCTGTGCTAAAAATTGCTTAAGTGCTGTGGAATAGAAGACCCTTCCCAGATTTCCTTGTGCCTGACCTTGACAATCCCTTTCTGTCTTGCCTGTAGCAATATGAAAATGTTTATCATGCCTTGGAAGACCACATTCATTACTGTCCTGCCCCCCCCCTCCCCATCAACCCTTCTCCTTGTTGGGGGGAATGGGGTGAAGGAGTTTAATGAAAATTGTATTTCTATTAGCAGAATGAGAAATTATCAGACTTAATTGGGAATAAGAATAAAAGGCACTTAATTTAGAAGGAAATGGTTACATAAATATTTTAATTAATAACTGATTTGAAAGAACAGAAATACTCGTAATTAGAAAAACTGAATTTTACCATTTTTTAAATTATTCATCTGTAAACTGTTTTCTAATTAAAACTCAATTTTCTTTTTCATTCTACTTTAATTTTTCATGTAATAGAAAATCATTTTATTTGATGTGCATAAATTTCTTAATGTATAGAAATTGTTATTAGGAGGTTGAGACTGGGTCAGACAAAGCAATGGTGAAGGCTGTTTATTTCAGTATTAAACATCTTTTTCAGATAAGATTTTTGGGGGAGAATAAAACTTGCTTTACTGTCCAAAAAAAAGGCATGAAAATACATCAGTAGTCACTGTTTCCTTTTGTTTTGGTTTTACACTAATACTCATGTGGGTATGGTTATACGAACAAGGTCTTCTTAGCCTGTTATAGCAAAAGTACATAATAAGCAAAATATTTTCTGTTAATAAAAAAAAGGCATGGTTTTCTTCTGGTCCAGACAATTGTACTATGATCTTTATTAAATGAGAAACCTGTGCTGTCATGTATCACCTTCCCAGGTCCCTTCTCTGTAGCTGAATTTGTACACCTGGCTGCTTGTTACTCTTTTCAATGTTTTCATAACACTTTTACTTAGTTACTGATTGCATGTTTCAGTGATAAACTATGTATGTTTCCCAGTATACAATTTACTAGCAGAATTTTATTCTTCATAGCAAGTAGCATTGAAATTGTTCAAGTAATTGTTGAAATTTATAGTTAATTTGAAAGTAACCCAAGCAAATAATTTAATTCAATTTTGGTAACAGAATTGTCCTCAGTTCTTACTACCTTGATTCTTGCTACTGATGAGATCACATGTAGAAGAAGGCCTTTTAATAATTCTAGGAAAGCCTACTAAGCCACTGAAGTCTAGCGTCCTTGGTCTCTTAGGTTTCTAGCCAAACTTGTATTTCTCTGCACTGCTAAATAAGTAAAGTTACAGGATTACAGATTGCTGATTCCATTCCACTTAAAAAAAAAAAAAAAAAAAAAAAAGGCCCAAAGCAACATGCTAGACCATTGAACTGTAATAAAGTGAAGTAGGAATGGCAAGAGATATGTTGTGTCCAAATACCCATGGATTCGATCCCACTTTTTTTCCTACTGTAACAGACGACTGCTTTTAGTTTATACAATAAGTTATTTGTATGGATTGTTCATTGCTTTCAGGTACTGCAGATACCTAACTGGAGCTGATACAGCATGCTTGTTTCACATAACATGGTCCTAGCATAATTTCATACTGTAGGAATGTGCCTACGGTTTGTTTGCACCAAGGATGATGATCATTTAGCCAGACCCTTAACTGGATAATAAGGGTATCTACTAATATCAAAGACTGTTTCATGTTCTTACATTGTAAGTAAATTATTAAAGAAGTAAATGTCTCTTTTCCTCTGCAGTAACAACAGGAAGAAAAGCAATGACCATTGTGCTCTCTTTTCTGTTCTTTGCAAAACCATTCACATTCCAGTGAGTATTTATTGTTTTAAATGAGATTTTATTTATTGTATAAAAATTATCATGTTGATCATGGAAATACAACACCAGTAATTAATTACATTCAGGCTTTAATGGTTTTTGTCTTCTGTCTTCTACAAATGTTGGCAATCTGTTGTGAATATTGACTGACTTGTTGATGCTAATCATGCTAGAGAAAATAGTTTCAATTTTTCTAAGGGTCTGGAAGACAAATTGTTTCACATATTGGTATTTTTTGTTCTTGCTTTTTAAGAAAAATCTTAGGTAATATGTAGTGCTTAAGACACTTAATAAATTGTTTGGGTACTTTCTCTAGGAAGACTTGGCCTTACGCTGGGACATGCAGCTCAGTTATTTCATTGATCCTAAATATTTCTGATCTGAAACAAAATAGTGTTTGATTTTATTGCTATCTGTAAATTTGAGACTTCAGAACAAAGCTTACAGTCAAATGCCCAAATACAATTTATTCCAGCTAAGAATGTTGAGGCTTTAAAATAATGGAGATCTAAATTAAAAATGCACATTTGGAGGTATAGACATAAGGCATTGAGTGAAAATGTGTTTTTGGACCAGTAATAGAGAGAGTAGCTCTCCTAAATGTAGGAAAGAAAAACATTCTAAAACCCCTCAGAGCTGCTTTATTCCTACAAGAAAGAACAGGTACTGTTTATTGTGTTTTAAATATCAATGCACCTTAACTCTCCAGCCTGGACAGGAAAATGAAGGGTTGAAGGACAGAAGAAATAAAGACTCGAGCAAATTCTTTCTCAAAGTCTACTAAAATGTTGTTGCTGTTTTTCTTAACCTTCTCTCTTTAGGGTTGGAACTTTATATTTATCTAATTCGTAAGTATTGATATGTAATCACTACAATTAAAGTGTTAATGGTAATTTTTTTCCCCTCCTTTCCCTCCCTTTTAGGTATGTGTGGTCAGGCTTGCTGGTTGTTCTTGGTATATTTCTTAATGTTTACAGTAAGAATATGGATAAAATCAAACTGCCTTCGCTGCATGGTGTTTGGAAAAAAAGTGTGGAAGAAAGAAAAACAAGGACGTTGTCGCAAACTGTATAGACAATGGTTTATGGTCTAGACTATGACGACTATGACTTAATGTTTTATTGGAACAGTCTTCAACTGATTCACTTTCCAAAGGGAACATTATTAAAACCAAAGGAGCTGAAGGCATATTGTCTGCTTGCAGATGGCTAGAAATGCACATTTTTTGTGAGCCCTTTCTTCAGAGCACTTGAATTCATCATAAAAGGTGTTAGAGGCCATTGTCAGATGGCTTTATCAGTCAATGAAGGACAGCAGCTCCTGGCAAACTGCTGAGAAGCTGCACCCCAAATGTGACACACTAGAAGACTTACTTGGGCATTTTAATAATATTGGTCGTGGCTGGTTTGAGATTTGTGGTTCTCTGTCTTTGTTAATTGTCTAGGTGAGGTAATTTAAATGTAATACTGTATTCACGTTTAATGGAACCTAATCAGCAACTGGTTGACCAAATTGCAGTTTTAAAGATGGAAGATTTAGAATATGATATGCTGTCACTTTTTCATTTTAAATAAAAATATTGTGTTTTTTTAAGTTATTGATCAGATCATCACGGAACTTGGTATTTCTTGTCATAATTGAAATTTTTATGGAAATCTTAAGCTGTTGTTCTTCTTGGTTATTGCTTGCAAGTAAGAAAATGCATTTGAACACTCAACGAGGGCAGAATGGGTTTTTAGGCCCCAAGCGGCTGAGAACACAATGAAGTCATGACTGAAGCAGTGGCGTACCAAGCTGTTATTTGCTTATTCTGTGGTGAAGTACTAAATTTTTAGTGGCCTGTGGACTTCCATGTCATAGTGATGTAGAGAGAAATGAAAGGTGGTCCTCTGAATTAATATCTTCAAATCAAAATTGTTTATTTTCAGTATTGGACTAAAGAATAACAGCACCTGCTACTGTATTTGGGATATTTATTGTGTTGGTCTCTGTGTGGTCCTTTGAATTTAAAATGATTATGGTACAAATTACAATTTTCTTTATTTAATGACAGGGATACAGTGTACTACCAGTCTTTCTTTTTCATTGTAAATTTAAAAGATTGCTGGAATTTAGTAAGATCTGTTCTCTTACTTTCGTATTCAATTCATTATTGAATCATTTGCCTTCTCTTTCATTTTATGTATTTAACAATAGCACTTTAAAAATACTTATTGCTTTACAGTTCATTATTCACACAGTTACGGTGTTTTTTGTTGTTGGGTCCCTTAGATGCATCTTATTTTGTGTTCTTTCATACAGAATGGATGATTGATTCAAATTAAAGAAATGTAAATTTGACAATAGAACTGTGTGTAATCAGGAAGAATGTACAAAAATTGAAAAATCACAGGATGTATTGCCTTCTGCTAAAAATACTAATTTATGAAAGTAATCCAGTGTCTGGCAAACATTGTGCACGTTTTAGGATGAATTGCTCTACCAAGGAGCTTGTAATCAAAGCACAGACAAAAGTGTGCCTTAAATTTTGCTTAATAATTTGGTGGCTAGCATATGACATATTAGGTGTGTTATAAAATAGGGCAGGGAATAACGTAGCTATGTTGGCACAAGTGCAGAGCTGCACTAACAACTGTGCTGTTCCTAGTGCTCAAGCTACTTCTGATGTGTCAGCAAAGCCTTTCAACATGTGACTTGCCAACAATAATAGGTGTGTATATGAGACTTCATTGTGAGTGTAATAGCTTTCATTTTTGAATTCCTAGCTGCTGTATGATGTATTGTCATGGGTTAGGTATGGAGGTATGAACTAGACAAACAGATGAACCTTGAAATAAAGAAATAGAAAGATGGCCTGCTATGGTTATCACTGATATTTTCATGTTGCAGCCAAAGTTGTATGGTAAGATATAATAAAGGGTTAAAATTTAGGATTTGATGCAACAGTGTACTTTGGACCAATCAAGGGAACAGATGCATCATTTTTTCCCCATTACATTTATCAAGGCTTTTTATTCCAATTCATTCTTCTCCCTAAATTAAGTTGCTCTCTGCAGTGGGGTTAAGTTACCTATCAGGCTTAAAAGAGGGGCAGTTTTTGAACCAATGAAAGGAAAGTTCTGGAGTAGAACATTGGCTGCAATGTCCAGGTTGGCAGAACTTGGTAATTAGAATTTGAGCATCAGTGACTATACTTCAGTCTCTGTTTTGTCACCTATAAACTGTCTGTTGTTAAACTTTACTGACCTTCAGGGAATCAAATTATGTGAAAGCTATCATCCATGCATGAAGTTATAATAATTCATATGGAATCGGTTTTCTGTAAAGAGATAATATAAATTTTAGAAATCCCAAAGTTTCTGGTAAAAATTAATACATACTATGTAGGTTGCAGAACAGTTTATGTAGAACCATGGAATCATCTAGGTGGAAAATACCTTCAAGATCAAGTCCAACCATCAACCTGAGTTGCTGACTCCACTCACTAAACCGTGTCCATTCATGCCATGTCCACACCTCTATTATAGTGCAATTTTGTTTGTATTTTCTCTTGAGAACATAGTGTTCACTATCATTTGCCTTAGAATTTACCCTTGATTGTGTACGAGACTGACTTACTGGAGCACATGTTAAGGGAAGTTTGGAGTTTTTATTTCATTAACTATAGAAAATGATTTTGTTTTACAGGTGTTAGGTACTTTAAAAAGTGAATTTTATAGACAAAGAAATACTGTAGATTTAGCATAAATTTGTCAGGTTTTTATTTTCATAGGTGTAAGTTTACATATTGTTGAGTAACAATTGCTAAGTATGTGAAAGAACATGCTTACAGAAATGAGAGCAGCTCATAACTTGTCAGCTGTCATGGTCTATGTAGTTTCATGCTTTCATTGAAGTTTAAAAAAAAAAGTATTTCAGTGAATTGCTGTATTTTTTTTAATGAGCTTTATAGCATGTACAAGTAAGAACCTGACAGGCCTTCAAGTGTTCTTATTACAGAACTTGGGTTTAGGATCTTCTGTACTGTATATGTATATTGTTTTGTGTTGTCTATGAAATATGAGTAAGGGCTTGTTTAAGAAGTAACTGTAAATTCTTTATTTTTCATGGGGGAGCAGTTACGTTGTTGTGTTGGTTAACCCTACCTAATGTTATGTAGGCTGATAGAAATAACTTTTGCATTTTACATTCCTTAGTTCCTAAACTCTTCACAGTAGGTATTATGGAACAACAAAAAAAGTCACCATAAAATTTACTGTATAAATATAATGTGAATAAGTTGTTTCCTATTCTCATCCTACACAGCTTTCTCCTCTTCACACAAAAACTGATGTAAGAACTAGTTACAATGGGATTGAAGTTCACACTGAAATTTAAGGTTGCCCAAAGTCTCCATTGATACCAGCTATTTGCATCTGTGATGCCCTCCACTTCTGCCTCCTTTGAAGGACTGAGCGAGTTTCCTAAATTACTATGTATTTGTAGCTTCTTTCACAGTAGATTCTTGCATTTACTTAGCACACGTTAATACCGAAGTAATTGACTGTGTAGTGGATTTCTTCAGTATTTCACTATGGTCAGTACCATCAAACTGCTAATTATTTTAATATACGTGTATTGTGAATATAGCTGTGGAAGTACTAATGCTCTGAACCCTTCCCTTATCCTATAGTCTTTCCTTATTCTGCATTAAACTGTTTTTTCTTTTCTTATTAACTTCTCACATGGAATGAACTTACCAAGTATTTTAACCTAAGATTTATCACAGAATGTTTTGGGTTGGAAGGGACCTCAAAGCCCATCCAATTCCGACCCCCTTGCCATGTGCAGGGACACCTCCCACCAGACCAGGTTGCCCAAAACTAAATCCAACCTGGCCCTGAACACCTCCAGGGATGGGACATCCACAGCTTCTCTGGGCAAGCTGTGCCAGTGCCTCACCAACCTCATAGCACAGGATACAGCTGGCTTTCTGGGCTGCAAGTGCACGCTTAGGCATACGGTGTTTCCTGTTTGTCTTCCTTTGTTCTGTAACTGTCTGTCTTCTGGATGCTCTTTTCCTTTTTAATATGCTGTGTTGATGTTCTATAAGTTGTTTCAGCTTTCTATTCCTGCATTTAAAGGCTTACATCATGCTCAAAAAACTAGTCACATTCCATATTTTCTGCTTCATGTCAGTTACAACATCCTGGGTGATTCTTTAATTTTTTTTCCTCCACTAACAAATCTTTACTTCTGTATGTTCCTTTATTTTTGTAAAGGTCTTGCAAAGTGCATTTATGAGTTAACTCTATGACCTTATTCCATAGTCCAAGAAAATCTCTTTTGCTTGCCTTTATGAACTAAAGGAGGAAATAAATTACTTATAAGTAATCTTTTGTGTTAATAAGGGCCTTCATTTTTAACTTGGTTTGTTTTAATTATTTCTTTTATTTATGCCTCCCATGCTCCTGAGCATAAATAAGCCCTTGTTTATCCACTTAACCATTAAACCACTGCTTGTTAATCATGGCAGCTTTTTGGTTTGCTTATTGTTTGGGAAAAAGGGTAGGGAATTGGATGTATACTCTGTGGGGCAGGAAATAATAAGAAACCTCAAGTTAGGGAAGTAATTAGAGTTATACTTTGTTTCCAGAGGGATTTTATGTGTGGTGTGGGTAATAGCTCAGAATTTGTTACTGGAAGTTTTTCTTTCACCTGTTTAAAAATCTTTATATTAAAATTAATACTTAATATAAAAATACTTAATATAAAACTCCTGGCTATTCCGGCAGTTTATAGACATTAATTTTATTCTTGCCTATGAGGCAGAAAATTCCTATCTCCATTTCACTGATGAAGCAGACTTGCCCAAAGTTGCCTTAGTAGTAAGTCTGTGGCGAGCAGGGAATAGGTGTTAATACCCTCAGTTGCTCTCTGCCCCAAGTCCAACAGAGCCCTTCCATACCTGAAATGAAACGGTACCAATATAAACTCAGTTTCTTTTACCCCAGCATTAGAGATCTTAAATTGTTTCTATTCTGTGGTCTATGCTAGCATGATTTAAAGTTAAATTCAGGGAGCCATAAAATAGGCTTCCAGTGTTTAAAGCTTCTTTGCATTTTGTGCATTGTTACTGTGTTTTTCGATTTGTTCTATTTTCTACAAACAGGACAGAAGTAGTAGTGGTAGGAGAAACATACCTTTTGCTTTCAGGCTACTTGTCCTAGTCTTGTCCACTTTGCAACTAGCCAAAGCTGCAAGGAATTGTTATAACATAAGGAACTGAGCATAATGCCAGATTTGTATTTTTCTTCACTCGTAGAAACGCAAAGACAGTAATGCAATGAAGAGCATGCATGCACTCTACTTAGAATGTAGTGCTAGTGTAACTCTTCTATATCTGGATCAATTCCTTTTTTAATTTTTGTCTTAAATGTGGTAGTAGTCTATTGCTTATCTACACTTCTGGATATTTAATGCTTTTCTTTAAGAGTTCTCAGCTTTGTGCTGCTTCTTCTCTTGCTCTTTATGTTATATTTAAAGTATTACCTTACAATTTTTTCATTACACCTGGAGTATTATGTACAGTTTCAGGCTTCACAGGACAAGGAACTTTTGGAGGTAGAAGGGAGTGGAGTATGTTACAAAGAAAAGCTGAGATTTCAGAAGGGGAGTCCAGGGGAGGATCTTATCAATGTATAAATACCTAAAGGAGGGGTGGCAGCAAAGAAGGCAGAGCCAGGCTCTTTTCAGGGTGCCCAGTGACAGGACAAACGGCAATGGGCACAAACTGAAACACAGGACCTCCCACCTCAATGTTAGGAAACACTTTTTTATATACTGAAAGTGTGACAGCACTGGCATTTGTTGCCTAGGGAGATTCTCTAAGGATGCGAACCACATGCTCAAAAACTTTCTGAACATGGTCCTGGGCAACATGTTCTAGTGCAGAATGAAGTACGTGAAGCAAATGTAGGAAATCGGTAGATTAACTTGATGTCAGTACAGAACTATTGAATGTATTCCTTAAAGGAGTTTAAAGTTGCTCTTGTTTCTCTGCATTTAGCTCGTACCACACTCTGGCATAATAGTACATTGTGCAATACTGCATGATGCATCTGTTAGAGCGGTTGTTATGCTGCTTGCTGCCTGTTTCCACTGTTTTTGCATCAACATAGTCAGCTGTGACAGATGCCTTCTGAATTCTTCAAAACGCAAGTATAAATTCCACTTAAACATTGTGCTCTATCAGGCATTTACATGAGCAGAAATCTTTGTTCTGTAACAATCCTAGTTTGCTTTTGATTTTATATGGGATTACTATGCCAGGTTGAACGCTTGAACCCCAACAGGACATAAGAAGCTCTGCAACCCAGTCTTCTATGCATTTCTGGCTGCATACTACAAAGGTATTTCCTCATGTTGTGCTTATATGTGACTTCAAAACTGCAAGCACTCATACAGGTTTGATTACATGAGAAATAGCACAGTATTTTGCAGGACTAAGTATTACAAGTAAACATCTCTTAGCAGAGAAAAATAAGGACACAACAGTCTGTGCTCAGGAAGTAGGTTATGTTACAGGCTATGTATAGAAAGTAGAGACACCCACATGTACAGGTAAGTGAGTTACACCTGTCTTAGCCTTAATTTGAATGGCCAGGTCCAGCTAAATAGTTGTCCCTCATGAGTGAAGCAGCAATAGGAATTAAAGTGCCCCATCTGTGGTTTAAAAGTACCCTATCAGAAGAGAGTTGAGGGGGTGGCATGGCTCATACTACAGTGACTGAGGAGAGAAAAGCCATATAATCCAGTGGTGAGCAGTGCTGTTGAAAGATAAGTGGCTTCTATGTGGCTCACTGTGTCTTTAGATGTTGCCTGCTATATCAATATTCTCATGCTTAATCCTGTAAATCTGCTTATTCTTGCATACAGGTAAAGGTATACCTATTTATTTTGAACTTGATGGGTGTTTAAGATAGATATTTGCCATCACAAGATTTGGACAATCACAGACATTTCTACAAAGAGGATTTGAGGCCCCTGAAAGGCTTTAATGCATAAAGCAGAGTTCACATAGGCTTCAGGCAACAACTACGCAGTATTTAAGCTCTTTAGGCTTTAACATGCCTTTAATCTTTTGTTACACTAGCCTAAAGTTAGGATTATTTATTTTGCCTACTCTCCAAATTTTGGTACTGGAAAATCATTTTAGTGAAATAGACTAAAAACTGCCCTTAATAAGCAGTACAGGTTAACAGCTGTTGGTGTGCCATGCCCAGTTTACACTATCCAGTGCAATGTAATTGATGTTAAAATCTAACAGAGGGCTTGGGCTTCTTTGAATGAAGACCTTATTCTTGCTGTTAAGGAGCATCAACACCCTTGATTTTAACAAAAGAAAACAGATTCTACGTAGCTATATAGGTAAGAAGTGAGTTAAAAGTGGCTAATCTGTGATAAGTATCACACATAATTTCCATGAACTCCTTATCCTTATTTATTGATTCGTGTGTGACTATACAAGCTTGGCTTCCAAATTCCATTTCTCCTGGGATTAAAGCAGCCCATGATTAAACAGCCAGGATTGCATGCTTGCCTGATATGAGGCCATGTATTGCCTCATGCTTTTGGATCCCAAGGCATATTAGGTAGAGGCAGCATGAACTGACAATGTCAGACTGGGTAATTTTTGCATTGCAGGACAACTTCAGTACTTTTCACCTTTTTCCCAGATAAAAGCTCTTTTTCCCCCAACAATCTGAAGAATGGACTGTGTACATATGATACCTGTTTGTTTGGTTTCTAAATAGAAATGTCACTACTTGGGATAGTTAGCTTTCTTTTGACAGATGAATTCATATGGAGAACAGAGGTATAGCTGTGTATAAGAAGTGTGCAGTGCAGTTTCTTTTACTGGCTGTATTTCTCTGTTGTGGTAGGATGAGGAAAGAAAGTGAAGGAGAGAAATAAAAATCCAGATGTACTGGACAGCAAGAGTGTTAACGTTTGGCTATCCTATTTTTCCATTGTATAATGTTGAATGCAACAGATACAACACAGGCTTCAGTAATGACACTAAGAATCAGGACTGGGATTTTTCAAAGTAATCTAAGAAAAATCTCTAAATCCTGCTTTCCTGCTTGGAAAATGCCAAATTCAAACACCACAGAAGACTGCTCTGTACTGTCTCCATGTTTGCAAAGCTTCCTTGCTGTCTGCAAAGATCCACCTTGAAGACAGATTCATCTCAAATATAAACTTTGACCAGAAACATTCATTTTTGGGATTTTGAGACTTCATGTGTGGAAATAGTATGGTTCCTCTCAGTCATCATCTTTGCAAGTCCTTCAGAGCTGAGAGTAGCTGTGCCATGCTTGTTAATCATGTTTGGTACACATGCAGGTGACTAGGGCGAGGAGGTCGACTCCACGCATCAGGACTGCCTCCACCAAAAAAGAAAGAAGGGTGATTGTCGTGGGAGACTCTGTCCTTAGGGGGACAGAGGGCCCTATTTGTCGGCCTGACCCTACCCGTAGGGAGGTCTGCTGCCTCCCTGGGGCCAGGGTCAGGGACGTTGCCAGGAAGCTCCCCAACCTGGTATGCACCTCAGACTATTATCCTCTTGTGATAGTCCAGGCAGGTAGTGATGACATTGATGACAGAAGCCTGAAGGCTATCAAAAGAGACTTTAGGGGGCTGGGACGGGTAGTGGACGGAGCAGGAGTGCAGGTAGTATTTTCGTCCATCCCCACGTTGACAGGGAGGGGTACGGAGAGGACAAGGAAAGCCCACCTGTTAAACACGTGGCTCCGGGGCTGGTGCCTACGCAGAAATCTTGGGTTTTTCGACCATGGGGCAGTTTACTCAGCACCTGGTCTGATGGCCGTAGACGGGTCCCTATCCTTTAGGGGAAAAAGGATCCTGGGCCAGGAGCTGGCGGGGCTCATTGATAGGGCTTTAAACTAGGTGAGAAGGGGGATGGGGCTGAAGCAAGGACTGTTGGGGCTGTGCCAGGGGGAACAATAGCAAGGCCGGAGGATAAGGTAAAGGCCCAGCTGAAGTGCATCTATACCAATGCACGCAGCATGGGTAATAAACAGGAGGAGCTGGAAGCCATCGTGCAGCGGGCAGGCTACGACTTGGTTGCCATCACGGAAACGTGGTGGGACCAGTCTCATGACTGGAGTGCTGCGATGCCTGGCTATAGGCTCTTCAGAAGGGACAGGCAGCACAGAAGGGGTGGTGGTGTGGCTCTCTATATTAGAGAGTCTTTCGATGTTGTAGAACTCGAGGCTAGGAATGACAAGATCGAGTCCCTTTGGGTTAGGATCGGCAGGGACAACAAGGCTAGTGTCCTGGTCGGCGTCTGCTATAGACCGCCGAACCAGGATGAGGAGACGGATGAGGAGTTCTACAGGCAGCTGACAGAAGTTGCGAAATCGTCAGCGCTTGTACTCGTGGGGGACTTCAACTTCCCTGACATATCCTGGAAGCACAACACAGCCCAGAGGAAGCAGTCTAGGAGGTTTCTGGAGAAAGTGGAAGATAGCTTCCTGACGCAGCTGATTAGTGAACCTACCAGGGGTGGTGCCCTGCTAGACCTTCTCTTCACAAACAGAGAAGGACTGGTGGAGGATGTGATTGTCGGGAACAGTCTTGGGCAGAGTGACCACGAAATGGTGGAGTTCACTATTCTTGGCGGGGCCAGGAAGGGAACCAGTAAAACCACTGTATTGGACTTTCGGAGGGCTGACTTTGGGCTGCTCAGGACACTAGTTGGTGGAGTCCCATGGGAGGCGGTTCTGAAGGGCAGAGGGGTCCAGAAAGGCTGGGCGCTCTTTAAGAGGCAAATCCTAATGTCGCAGGAGCGGTCTATTCCCATGTGCCCAAAGATGAGCCAGCGGGGAAGAAGACCAGCCTGGCTCAACAGAGAATTGTGGCTTGAGCTTAGGAGAAAAAAGAGGGTTTATAATCTTTGGAAAATTGGGCAGGCCACTAAGGAGGACTATAAGGATGTAGCGAGGCTGTGCAGGGACAAGATTAGGAAGGCCAAAGCTCGTCTGGAGCTCAATCTGGCTACTGCCGTTAAAGATAACAAAAAACGCTTTTATAAATACATCAACACAAAAAGGAGGACTAGGGAGAATCTCCATCCTTTACTGGATGCAGGGGGAAACTTAGTTACAAGAGATGAGGAAAAGGCGGAGGTGCTCAATGCCTTCTTTGCCTCAGTCTTTAGCGGCAAAACCGGTTGTTCTCTGGATACCCAGTACCCAGAACTGGTGGAAGGGGACGGGGAGCAGGATGTGGCCCTCACCATCCACGAAGAACTGGTTGGTGGCCTGCTACGGCACTTGGATGTCCACAAATCGATGGGGCCGGATGGGATCCACCCAAGGGTACTGAGAGAACTGGCAGATGAGCTGGCCAAGCCCCTATCCATCATTTATCAGCAGTCCTGGCTATCGGGGGAGGTCCCAGCTGACTGGCGGCTAGCAAATGTGACGCCCATCTACAAGAAGGGCCGGAGGGCAGACCCGGGGAACTACAGGCCGGTCAGTTTGACCTCAGTACCAGGGAAGCTCATGGAGCAGATCCTCTTGGGAGTCATCATGCGGCACTTGAAGGGCAAGCAGGCGATCAGGCCCAGCCAGCATGGGTTTATGGAAGGCAGGTCCTGCTTGACGAACCTGATCTCCTTCTACGACAAAGTGACGCGCTGGGTGGACGAGGGAAAGGCTGTGGATGTGGTCTACCTTGACTTCAGCAAGGCTTTTGACACCGTCTCCCACAGCATTCTCCTCAAGAAACTGGCTGCTCTTGGCTTGGACTGGCGCACGCTTCGTTGGGTTAGAAACTGGCTGGATAGCCGGGCCCAAAGAGTTGTGG
Source organism: Anas acuta (assembly GCF_963932015.1). Taxonomy (NCBI): domain Eukaryota; kingdom Metazoa; phylum Chordata; class Aves; order Anseriformes; family Anatidae; genus Anas; species Anas acuta. Next base: position 68,675,123 of record NC_088980.1, read on the forward strand.
TGAATGGAGCCAAGTCCAGTTGGAGGCCAGTCACTAGTGGCGTCCCCCAGGGCTCGGTGCTGGGGCCGGTCCTCTTTAACATCTTCATCAATGATCTGGATGACGGCATTGAGTGCACCCTCAGTAAGTTTGCAGATGACACCAAGCTGGGTGCGTGTGTCAATCTGCTCGAGGGTAGGAAGGCTCTGCAGGAGGATCTGGATAGGCTGCACCGATGGGCTGAGGTCAACTGTATGAAGTTCAACAAGGCCAAGTGCCGGGTCCTGCACCTGGGGCGCAATAACCCCAAGCAGAACTACAGGCTGGGAGAGGAATGGTTGGAGAGCTGCCAGGCAGAGAAGGACCTGGGAGTGATGGTGGACAGTCGGCTGAATATGAGCCAGCAGTGTGCTCAGGTGGCCAAGAAGGCCAACGGCATCCTGGCTTGTATCAGAAACACTGTGACCAGCAGGGCTAGGGAGGTGATCGTCCCCCTGTACTCGGCTCTGGTGAGGCCGCACCTCGAGTACTGTGTTCAGTTTTGGGCCCCTCGCTACAAGAAGGACATCGAGGTGCTTGAGCGGGTCCAAAGAAGGGCGACGAAGCTGGTGAGGGGCCTGGAGAGCAAGTCCTATGAGGAGCGGCTGAAGGAGCCGGGCTTGTTCAGCCTAGAGAAGAGGAGGCTCAGGGGTGACCTTATTGCTCTGTATAAGTACATTAAAGGAGGCTGTAGCGAGGTGGGGGTTGGCCTGTTCTCCCATGTGCCTGGTGACAGGACGAGGGGGAATGGGCTAAAGTTACGCCAGGGGAGTTTTAGGTTAGATGTTAGGAAGAATTTCTTTACTGAAGGGGTTGTGAGGCATTGGAACGGGCTGCCCAGGGAGGTGGTGGAGTCACCATCCCTGGAAGTCTTCAAAAGACGTTTAGATGTAGAGCTTAGGGATATGGTTTAGTGGGGACTGTTAGTGTTAGGTCAGAGGTTGGACTCGATGATCTTGAGGTCTCTTCCAACCTAGAAAATTCTGTGATTCTGTGAAGAAGGAAGCTGTACATGCTTTAGTATGAGGCTTTTTTGGGCTCCTAGATTTCTTCTTTCAGAGCTATGACTGAATGGAGTTTAACTGTTCTCTTTCTGGTAATGACTTAGTGATAAAATGTTTTTTTCTTTTTTTTTTTTTTTAAAGCATGGATACTTATGTTGGCACAGATTAGGGAGCTTCTGTTCAATTTTTTTGTTGTTGTTGTATTTTTTTTTCCAAATTAATATTACTCAGAACAGTTCTTTGTAAGTAGTTTTCAGTATTTAGCCTTTATACTCTGTTAAGTGCATTTACTGAGACTCACAGAAGTAGCTGTCTGCATCTCTTCTTCCATTTGTTCATTTCTATTATAACTTCAATAGAATTGGTAACCTGTGTTATTTTCTCAGCCTCATGTAGTAGATAATAGTATATGTTTGAAGCTCATCACAACAGCAAATACATGTAAGATAGCATATAACACATCATCCTTTCATCCTTTCAAAATTGCCCCAGCAAGGAGGGATGGCAGTGCATTCTGTTACTTCTGCTATTTCTCATAAAAATGAGTGTTGGTTTTTTTTTGTTTTTTTTTTTTTTCCTGCTCATGGATTTTGTAAGGCAGCAACAGAAGAAGCTGAGATAGCTACGTGAGGAAGTGGTCCTTCAGAAGAATGCTGTTCCTTTTTTTCGGGGAGCAACCTATACCAGATTGCTTATAGTTCATATCTCTACTGTGCCTCTGCTCTTGCCCTTTACTTTTTTCTCTCCTCTATTCCTGGTTACTAGTTTTATATAAGTAATTTTTCTACTATTTCACAAATGACAGATGAGCCACTATGGAGTGTTCATGGGTTTATTCTTCGGAGCCAATGGTATATGTACTATTTCTTCATGCAAAGAGATGCAACCATACTTCCTTGAATACTCATGTAGTCTCATAACCTTGGAGCTCTCTTTGGATGAAAAGATGAAGGAGAAACGTCATATCATGTGCTATTGCTTGTGGAGTCTATTAATATCCAACTACCAAACACTAGTTCTAGTAGCCTGTGAGCTGCACATTGCTGTAGGGAGCAACATGTTCTTCCTATTAAGCACAGATTTATATTTTTTATTATTCTAGTGATAAATAAAAATACATTTTTCTAACAGGTGTAATTTCATTTTGGTTAATGTATGAGCTACATCCTGACTAGCTCTCAATGTGTGTAGTCAATTGTTGATTTATTTTGACTGCATGGAGTAACTGATGGTTATGACTCTAACCTAATTTAGTCTCTTTGCCTCTGGAATGCTGGTATCCAAAAGCAAATCAGGTGATTTACTTGGATTTGTTACTCAGAAGTCTATAGCTGACACTACAGATTTCTTTTAAACAAGGGATTAATAAACTTCTGTTCAGATACATCTCCCTGTTTCTCTATGGTTTTCTATAAAAAACTGTATTGTTTGCAAGATGTGCAGTAACCACAGCTTCATCCAGATTCTATTGAATGTAGTCCATTGCACAATGTACTGTAAAGCCTTTTATCATATGAGCAGCACAGACTGCAGATCTATTGTTATTTCAGTGCGATACGATTGTAAGTGCTACTTGCATTTCTGATAACAGAAACCTCAGAAAAGAAGCTAGTGCTTCTGTTCTGCCCAGAGAGAGAGAGCATCTTCCATAAAGTAGAAGTGTTCAAGAGACCTTTCCATTCTAAACGAAGGACAGAGTGCTACTATGACCTTGTACATTTAATATGCATTAAACTTGCTTCTAATCCAGAATAAGTAACAATTTTTAAAGCATTTGCTTTATTTCAGTTCTTATTTTTTCGGAGAAGGATGTAATCTTGTCAGAGATAGTAAATTATAGGCTATGTTGAAGGATATGGAGCAAAATTTTTGAGGGACAGTATCCCACCACTTTGTACAATACAGTCTACGTGGGCATTTTCATAGCAAGTAGTAGAGAAGTAAAAGAAAAAATAGTTGGATCTTGTATGTTGCATCTTTTAGAGAAAACATGTAGCATATATATATATATATAATATATATATGTTACCAGTTTTACAGTAAAAAAATGAATAAGCACTTTTACAAATGATTTCATTTAATTTTGTTACTTACACTTCCCCAGTATTGTAACTGAAGCATCAATAGCGGTGAATCTGTTCACGACACTTGTTTCTCCTCGGAAGTTATACTGGGATGGGATTTAGCAGGAAGTCTAAACTGCCTTTTCAACGTGGAGAAATAGGTGAGGCCATGCTTTGGAGAGCTGGCCATCTAAAAGTCCTCTAAAACAGTACATCCCCTGCAAGCAAAGGGGGAAAAATGGTCAAACTATGAACTTGTTTTTCTTTGCTTTAGCCATTTTTGAAGTAAGGGGTGATGTGGATGTGTTGTCTTTTTTTTTTTTTTTTTAATGGTGTCTTCATTAGAAATACTGCATACTAATACTTCATTTGAGTTTCTTAATTGGCATTCATGTAGCAGATTTCTAATAGTTTATCCTAAGGAAATTCTTGAGCTAAATTAAAATTGAGTTAAGGTTTTGATAATGTTATGCACAGAACATAAATTTTATGGGGAAATTGTAATGGTCCCCAGCCAGAACAGTGTAGTTTGACACTTAACCCTCTCAAAAAATCCCCCACGCAGTTTTTTTTGCTTTGTATCCAGGCATGCGAAGGATAAAGCGTTGCAGGAAAATGTATTACATTGTTTGTAAAGCGGTTAGTTTTAGGTGCTAAAATACTTTTCTGTGTCTGAGTAGTTGCAGCTTTTTATCACTGTAGCAGCTTTTTATCAGCTGAGTTGAGGCTGAGTACTTTAGTTGGATTTGCTACCTGAGTGTCTTGGAACATAATCTTCAATGAAGTTTCTAACTTTGCAGTACTGTCTAGTGACAGTCTTTAAACCACCCAGTTATCACTGTAAAGGGTGACACACACACCAAACTCTGTCTTGCTGGTGTCCTTAAACAACCTTGCAGTACGAAGCTGGCTTTCAAGATCTTCAGAATTAGTCCTTCAACTTCCATCACAATCAACAGGCAGTTGTCCTCACATGAAGAGCAACAAAACTCCACAGGCACAGAAAAGAAAAACACTGGCACAGGAATGCTGTATGGGGCGAATCTGATGCAGCCCTGCAACTCGCCAGTCTGGTGCGTTTATACCATGACTGCTTATTATACATTGTATTTTTCTTTTTTTATAGGCTATGCATTCAGTCAGTGGCTTTATGCTGCTGTTTTAGGAAGTGGCATTGTGTGGCTTTATTTCCCTCAGCTGACAGAGATGTAAGAATTTCATTAATGTGATAACTGCGCTCATTCTGGCTGAAACAACAAGAAAAATGTAGTTTGAAAATACCTTCCAGGGCTGCTGTGGTGGTGGCCCAGATATGGCCGTGTCAGAGACCCCAATTCATTTCACAGTCTGTCAGTCCTCTAGATGCCATGTTTGTGAAGTAGGCTCCCACAGGTTTCTCCACAGTGGCAGAAGGGCAGCTGGGCAAAGAGCTTAGTCAGTACTTCAAGCATTGGGCACTTGCTGGAGATTCATTCAGGAAACATTTCCGATGCAGTAACTTCCTAAGGCTATCTTAATTAGCACAAAGGCTTGCAACCTTCTCTATGGCAGGATGCTATCTCACAGCAGCAAAATAGAAGTAGATCCTTTTCCCAGCTTGCTATAAAAAGGAGCTGTGAGTCTTTAAAGCAACGTGACTGCAAAGCAAAGAGCTGCCATTGTCATACATGAGTTATGCGCAAAAAACACACTCAACTTTATTTAGTTCAAATTTTGAAAGTCTGAGTATTCACAAAATTCATCTCTATGTCCCATTTCCCAGACAGAGAACAGGGTTATGCCATATGACTTCTGCATCCATTCATACTGCCTACCATACAGCACCCAACTCCTCCTGAATAAACAACAGCCTACAAATTTGTAACAGAAATTGGCAAATAATGTTGAATAATAAATATATTTGAGAAAATGTACTGTGTTAGATGACAATTCATTAAAAAAGAAGAGTTGAAATTGATCAAATGAATTGTTTGTTACTAATTATTTGCCTAGTGCTAGCTGTGTTGTGAGACCTTGAGGGTGGGAATAAATTATCTTAATGAGGGATTAGGTTAAGGCATGTTATAAATTCTCATTTCAAGAGCTAACCCCACCATTAGTATATTTGCCTATAACTGTGAATCTTCTTTAATAGCTGCCTGTCTTCTTTGCACTGTGTAAAATGTTCCCCCTTTCCAAATCCATGTTCTGTAAATGAAATGTGGCCTCCCACGTTTTATCTTCATTAGAAACACCAAAGAAACACCTAGGAGGAAATTACTCTTAGGTAGACTGTAGATGATATATCATTATGGAGAAAAACGTTCACACCACAAAGACAGACGAAGTACCAGGTACTTCTTACTACGGGCTGAATGCATCCCTGTTCAGTTTTTGAAAACCTCACTTGTATAGGGCATGTGGCTTTACAGAGGTGGTTTTCCAAGTGAAAGGAAGATGGAGAATTGGGGATAAACTGCCTTATGCAACTTGGAAGGGAAAGAGAAACAAGGATGCATGCATTGTTTTCCCTGTAGTAGAGTAAGAGTTCCCTTTTATGTTCAAAATGCCACACAAGCCCAAGTAGCAAATGTTTAAAATGTGATCTTCCTCCAAAAAGTTTCTGTAACCACGTTATTATCCCACTTAATTACTATTACTGCTCTTAATAATTCATAGCAGAATGAGAGACAGGTAGATCACATGCCAGTTGAGGTAGGGACCATTCCTCATTATATATTTTTGTAACATCTTAACTCTCACTACTGCTGAAATATAACCATGTAATAATAAAACATTCTGTTCTGCTCTCCCTGTCTGTCTCCCATTTGTAGTAGTTGACCTCAAAATGCTTTTAAAAGAAAGGGCAGATTATCATCTGTTTATACAGGTGGGTCAGCATGCATGCTTAGCCGGCAGCGTGGCAATCAGCACACAGGCACTCAGCTCCCTGTGCCATGCCTCCTATGCATCAGTAAGATGCGTGCTCTCTCTCTTAGGTATTGCTTCCTTAAAAGATCAGCAATGCTGGTTGTTGTGTAATTCCAGGATGGAGAAGTAGGAGAACATATTAGGTGGTCTTGCCTTTCTGTAAACTGTTTAGAATGTATTTAATCAAATGTCCTCTGTATTTTTAAGACATGATAAAATGCTTCTGTTTGCCAAGAGCTTTAGAGCACTTGTTAAAATACGTACCTTCCTTTAGGTTTGGCTGATATGCATGGCTGTTTTTTTTTTGTTTGTTTGCGTGTTTGTTTCCTAGCTACCTGTCTGCAGCATCTGGCAAGTGATCAGTGGCATTCTGGGAGCACCCACACAATGATAGGCTATGGATGTGAACCCTCAGAGCCCCTTTGAGATGATGTTCATTTCACTGTGAACAGTCAGGTACTCTGTGCTTCCAGAGAGAGCCGTTTAAGGGCACCCACAGGCCCCTTGCTATTGAGATTCAGAGCAGAAACAAACTTCCCAGCATTCATTATCCTATTCACTATCAATTCAGAGGCAGCACTTGAGTGTTTGTAATTGTGCAGTAAAGATTCATCACATTTGGGGGTCAGCTACCTTGTCAGCTCCACAAACACATACACGCACGCACACAGAGGCAAGAAAAAAAATGAGCTTCATACACTCCATTCATGTCAGAACTCAACAACTTTAAGAGCGCAAATATTCTGCAGTCGCTCATGAAAAGAAATTTTTAATAATAAATATCTAACAATTAATGGGCTGGTAGCTGCAGTTGTCTTCAGGGCATAATATCTAATTTCCTTGCAATGTTTCATATCCTTACTTTTCACGCTGCAACAGTCTATCATTAAAACCGAATGCAGGTTTCTATCACTTTTATTTATTTTTCAAATCAACTTATAAATCAGTGCCAGGCCTTGTTACAGATGAGTTCCAATAAATTATCAGCTGTGGACAAATTCTGAATGTTAAACATCTTCTGTTTCTTCCTTCTCCTTTCTTTTCACTGTGCTCCTGCATAGCCCCCTGAGCCTGGAGCACACAACAGACAGGGGTTTGCAATTTTTCCTTTTAATCTAAATGAGAACCTGGCTACTTAATTGATATTTAATAATGTATTTTAAAATGTATTTTATTCTCAGGGGAAAAAAAAAAAAAGTAAATACCCAATGATGCAACCTAAACAAAATTTACATTTCACAACTAAGACAGATATCAGCTCTTTTACTTCTAGATGACAGATAATTCCCAGAGCCACTTTAAACCCTAATGTAAGTCATATTAATTCTTTTACCAAAGTGCTCTGTCATTGCCCTTTGGAAACAGGTCATAAGTGCTTTTGCGAGCTAATGCTAACTTTTCTTTAACTGATCCTTCTCTTCTAAATTGGGTTACTGAAATCAGCAGTGTATTGCTGATTTTGGCATGACACTATCAGTTATGCACGTTATTAGTTCTGCCATTAGGCTAAGGTATATCCAGTGAACTACAGTGACATAACCCTACATGGCTGTTGGGAAATTGTGACTACTGTAATCAGTAAAATGAGCTTTAAAATATTCAGGATTGCAATTGTCTAAAGCTATGATGTGAGAGCAAGTGAATTAGCTGAGGGCCTTAGTCTGAATGAACTCTGTATCACATGAATACAGGCATAAGAAAAGATGCCCCAAAATACCTTCATTTATACAAAGCCTGCTCCAAAATGTTGTGTTTTCTCCCAGTTCTTTTTTGAGTCTCTGCCATTCTGCTTTTTTCTTTTCTTTTGTGTTTCTTTTCTCTTTCACACCTTTTGTTTTTTCAATACTTTTCCTCTGTTGCTAGACATGGTTTTCAATCCACAAGGAGAGAGTATGATTTGTTTTATTTTACTACCATGAACTCAAGGAAACTCCAAACCATTGCTTGAACCATAAAGGGAACCAAGTGGAATTTGCTCAATGTTCTTTCAATTCTTCTCCTATTTTCCTTTAGTATTAAACAATGAAACAGGAAACTGTTAGTAGACTCATTGATAATTTAACAACTGATATTTCTGGGCTTTGTCTGACATTTACTTTGTTGGATAAATTATATCATTTGGTATATTCTTGAGTGGCAGAAAACCTTAATACTTGGCAAAAAATAAAAGGCAGGGGGAATCCTTGAAGAAAACAGGAAGAATTTCTGCATAGCCTGGCTAAACTTTGATTTGGATGAGAGTTAGAGAATGCAGCAGTTTTAGATGCTTATTTTCCTTCCATCTGAATCTAAACAAAAAAATAAACCATATCTTCATAGAACTGTAGAATCCTTAAGGTTGGCAAAGACCTCCATGATCATCTAGTCCAATCATAGCTGAACAGTTACAGCATCTTCTGTATGTGTCAGCTTCTGGCTTCATCTGAATACAATGAGAAAATGTTTGGTGCATGTTCCGGGTCTTTTCTGATTCCTGCCTAAGAAATCACTTTTAATCTTTTTTAGTCTATCTCTTTTCAGGTACTTGCTGTTATTTCAGTAAAGCAAGTTACTTTCTTCCAATAAATTCTTCCTTCAAATATGTACTCTTGTAATTTGCCAGATGAAGCAGTCTCGTTCCTATGGCAAAGTAATTATATATATGATGTTTCTCCTGTTTCTCCTTACTCCTTAGATGAGATGCTCTTCAGGGCAAAGACACTGTTTACTTCATGGTCTGCTCTACATCCATTGCAAATACAACATGAAGTGCATAGATAAACACTGGTACAGAGACGAGTCACATACTCTCCCTCTGTTTAAAGACCTAACTGTTTCTACTCTGCATTAGCAACTACTTTTCCCTATTTGTCAGTTCACACAAATGACTGACAAGTGGAATTAAGGGCATCTTGATCTGTAAAATCTTCAAACCTGAGGACAGAGCAACACTACAAGGTGGGCTTTGTTATCTTGCCTTGACCTAATAAATTTAATTCAGCCCATTTGCCCTGTTCACATGATATGAAAAGCTGTCTACGAGTACTGAGCTAGGAATGTGCAATTCACCAATTTTCATGTGTGTGTGTGCATGTGTGTGTATATGTGCATGTGGGTGCAGAGTGGGGGGAGCAGGGGGACATTTTTGTATCTGGATCCAGTCAGAAAAAGCAATTATTTTTCTTTCCTCCTACTCCTTCCCCATAATACTACCTATATGATAAAAGACACAACATTGTCCATTCTGTCCAGTAAGCCTTTTGAGTTTATTTCAGAAGTGTTTGATAGAGCTGATAGGAGTATAGTTACGTATCCATTTCCACCCTGCAGAGGTTAAGCTTGATGGGACAGATGTTCCTATCACCCGCTACAAGTACAATTCTGTGCTGACAGAAGGACTTATGTTCCTCAGTCAGTGTGAGGAAAGCCTCTGAGTACTTCTTTGGGCCTTTATCACTCCTACCCTCAAGTGACACCTCTCAAGCTGCTCCTTCTCAACCTCTCAACTCCTTCTCAACTCCTCTAGAAGTAGGAATCACAGGAAAGGCATGAGTGATCAGAAGGGTAACAGAAAATGTTTTTATACATATATTAACATAAAAAGAAGGACTAAGGAGAATGTCCATCCTTTACTAGATGCGGGGGGAAACTTAGTGATGAGAGATGAGGAAAAGGCTGAGGTGCTTAATGCCTTTCTTGCCTCAGTCTTTAGTGGCAAAACCAGTTGTTCTCTGGATACCTGAGCTGGTGGAAGGGGATGGGAAGCAGAATGTGGCCCTCATAATCCACAAGGAAATGGTTGGCAACCTACTACAGCACTTGGATGTACACAAGTCGATGGGGCTGGATGGGATCCACCTGAGGGTGCTGCGAGAACTGGCAGAAGAACTGGCCAAGCTGGTTTCCATCATTTATCAGCAGTCCTGGCTATCAGGGGAGGTCCCAGTCGACTGGCAGCTAGCAAACATGATGCCCATCTACCAGGCCAGGAGGTAGACCCAGGGAACTATAGGCCTGTTATTTTGACCTCAGTGCCTGGGAAGCTCATGGAGCAGATTATCTTGAGTGTCATCACGCAGCACTTGCAGAGCAAGCAGGCGATCAGGCCCAGTCAGCATGGGTTTATGGAAGGCAGGTCCTGCTTGATGAATCTGATCTCCTTCTATGACAAAGTGACGTGCTTGGTGGATAAGGGAAAGGCTGTGGATGTGGTCTACTTGACTTCAGCAAGGCTTTTGACACCATTTCCCACAGCATTCTCCTCAAGAAACTGGCATATGCTTAGTTGGGTTAGAAACTGGCTGGGTAGCCAGGCCCAAAGAGTTGTGGTGAATGGAGTCAAATCCAGTTGAGGCCGATGACTAGTGGAGTCCCCCAGGGCTCAGTACTGGGGCCAGTTCTCTTTAATATCTTTATCGATAATCTGTGTGGTGGTTTTACCGTACTGGGCAGCTAAACCCCACAACCGCTCTCTCACTCCCCCTCCTTTAGATGAGGAGGGGGAGAAGTAAAGCGAAGAACAACTCACGGGTTGAGATAAGGATAATTTAATTAAAGGGAAATAATTATAATAGTTAAATAAAGACTACCATGAACTAACAATTTAACTAAGGGGAAAATAAAAAGGGAAAGGGGAAAGGGGGGGGAAAAAAAAGGAAAATAAAAAGAAGGGAGGAAAACAAACAAACAAAATAAATGAAGGCTATATGGAAGTGCAGAGGAAAGAAATTACTCTCTACTTCCCACAAATGAGCGATGATTGACCACGTTCTTGAAGCAAGGCCTCAACGCACGCAGCCGGTGTTCGAGAGGAGGACCGACGTCTTCCAAACGAGAGCCCACCCCTCCCCTCTTCTTCCTGTTTCCACCTTTTATTGCTGAGTGTGACATCACATGGTATGGAATATCCCTTTGATTGGTTTAGGCCAGCTGCCCTAGTGATGTTTCTCTCCTCACCTTTTGCCCACCCCCTAGGAGGGTTAGAGAAAGGCCTAATACTGTGCCACTGCTGCTCAGCAGCAGACACAACACTGGTGTGATAACACTGCTGTTCCAGCTACAAGTACAGAGTACGGCACTGTATGGGCTGCTGCTGGGAAAGTTCCAGCCAGACCCAATACAACCTCCACCCCTTATTCCATAACATTTGTGTCACACTCAGATCCCCATACTTTAGCATACAAGCATCCCCATCATTATTCCTTGTCCTTTAACAGGACAAGGATTTAATAGGACAAGATTAATAGGCAGGTGTATCTTCTCATTCCATAGGTCTTTCTTGGAAAACGTTCATAAGAACTGTTGATGATTAGGTCTTCATCTGCCAAAGTGGCCACTCAAGGCAGGTGGAGTTGGATGTCTGGACGCGAGCACCAGCTTAGCTCAAGTTCTTGTTGCACTGCCCGGCTCCTTGCAACGTTGACCTGTCGTTGATCCTACAGCATCTTCCTACAACATATAACTTAGATTACAGATTAGTTTTCTCTCAGTGTCAAATCTCCTTGAGGCACACACTTGATATCCCCATTCCTTTGCATGACCCACCAGGTATACCCTGGTCCTTGGGCGAAGACAATCCCACGAGTGGGTTTGCCTTTTCCCGAGGCAGGAGCAACCCACACTGCCTTCCCCATCCACCTTCCTACATGCACTACGGGAACTTTAGCTCCTTTCACAGTGTGTAGGGGTTTTGTTTCGGCAGGACCAGCACGGTTGTCAGACCCCCTATTGTTAACTAGCCAAGTGGCTTCTGGTAGATTTGTGTCCCATTGTTTCCATGTCCCAGCACCTAATGCTCGTAACATAGTCTTTAACAGTCCATTGTACCTCTCAACCTTCCCAGAGGCTTGTGGGTGATAAGGGATGTGGTATACCCACTCAATACCATGCCTCTTTGCCCAGGAGGTAACAAGATTGTTTCGGAAATGAGTCCCATTGTCAGACTCAATTCTCTCTGGTGTACCATGACGCCACAATACTTGTCTTTCCAGGCCCAAGATAGTATTTCGGGCCGTGGCATGGTTTACAGGGTATGTTTCCAACCACCCAGTAGTTGCTTCTACCATGGTAAGTATGTACCGTTTGCCTTGGCGGGTTTTTGGAAGTGGTCCAATATAGTCAATTTGCCAGGCCTCACCATATTGAAACCCTAGCCATCTCCCCCTGTTCCAGGGAGATTTTACCTTCATGGCTTTCTTGATTGCAGCACAGGTCTCACACTCATGGGTAACCTGTGTGATGGCTTCAATGGTCAAGTCCACCCCTCGATCACGAGCCCATCTGTAAGTGGCATCCCTCCCCAGATGTCCTGATGTTTCATGGGCCCATCGAGCTACAAACAGCTCACCCTTACGTTCCCAGTCTAGGTCCACCTGAGCCACTTCAATTTTCGAAGCTCGATCCACTTCTTCGTTGTTCCGATGTTCTACAGTAGCGCGACTCTTGGGCATGTGGGCATCTACATGACGTACTTTAACATCCAGGTTTCCTACCCGGGCAGCAATATCTTGCCACAGGGTAGCAGCCCAGATAGGTTTACCTCTGCGCTGCCAGTTGCTCTCTTTCCATTGCTGCAGCCACCCCCACAGAGCATTTGCCACCATCCATGAGTCAGTATAAAGATACAATACTGGCCAATTTTCTCTTTCGGCGATATCTAGGGCTAGTTGTATGGCTTTTACTTCTGCATACTGACTCGACTCACCTTCCCCTTCCATGGCCTCCGCAACTCGTCGTATGGGATTCCACACAGCAGCTTTCCATTTCCGATGACTCCCTATCACACGGCAGGATCCGTCAGTAAACAACGCATACTGCTTTCTGTCCTCTGGCAACTCATTGTATGGTGGTGCCTCTTCAGCACGGGTTACCTCTTCTGTTGGTACTCCGAAATCTCTACCTTCCGGCCAGTCCATAATCTCTTCCAGGATTCCTGGGCGATTGGGTTTTCCCATTCGAGCCCGCTGTGTAATTAGTGCTATCCACTTACTCCATGTAGCATCAGTTGCATGGTGTGTAGTGGGAATTTTCTCTTTGAACATCCAATGTAACACAGGTAACCGTGGTGCCAAGAGGAGCTGTGCCTCTGTACCCACAACTTCTGAAGCAGCTCGAACACCCTCATATGCTGTGAGTATTTCTTTTTCAGTTGGGGTGTAATTGGCTTCTGATCCTCGATAGCCCCGACTCCAGAAGCCCAGAGGTCGGCCTCGAGTTTCTTCTGGGGTTTTCTGCCAAAGGCTCCAGGTGAGGCCATGCTCCCCAGCTGCAGTGTATAGTATATTTTGCACAGCTGGTCCAGTACGGACAGGCCCAAGGGCTACTGCACGAGCTATTTCTTGTTTGATTTGTTCAAATGCCTGTTGTTGCTCAGGGCCCCACTCGAAATAGTTTCTCTTTCGAGTCACTCGATATAGAGGATTCACAAGCTGACTATAGCCTGGCACATGCATTCTCCAGAATCCCACGAGGCCTAGGAAAGCTTGCGTTTCTTTTTTGCTAGTTGGCGGAGACATTGCTGTTATTTTATTGATCACATCCATTGGAATATGGCGACGTCCATCCTGCCATTTTACCCCCAAGAACTGGATTTCCTGTGCAGGCCCCTTGACCTTGCTCTGTTTAATGGCAAAACCAGCTTTCAGGAGAATTTGGATTATTTTCTTCCCTTTCTCGAAAACTTCTTCTGCTGTGTTGCCCCACACGAGAATGTCGTCAATGTACTGAAGGTGCTCAGGGGCTCCCCCTTGCTCCAGTGCAGACTGGATCAGTCCATGGCAAATGGTAGGGCTGTGTTTCCACCCCTGGGGCAGCCGATTCCAGGTGTATTGGATGCCCCTCCAAGTGAAAGCAAACTGCGGCCTGCATGCTGCTGCCAAAGGGATGGAGAAAAATGCATTAGCAATATCAATTGTGGCATACCACTTGGCTGCCTTTGACTCTAGTTCGTACTGAAGTTCCAGCATGTCCGGCACTGCAGCACTCAGTGGTGGCGTGACTTCATTCAGGCCGCGGTAGTCCACTGTTAGCCTCCACTCGCCATTAGACTTTCGTACTGGCCATATAGGACTATTAAAGGGTGAGCGAGTCTTGCTGATTACTCCCTGACTCTCCAGTCGGTGAATCAACTCATGGATGGGAATCAGGGAGTCTCGGTTGGTGCGATATTGCCGTCGGTGCACCGTTGTAGTAGCAATTGGTACCTGTTGTTCTTCAACCTTCAGCAATCCTACAACAGAAGGGTCTTCTGAAAGGCCAGGCAAGGTAGACAGCTGCCTAATCTTTTCTGTGCTCAAAGCAGCTATGCCAAAAGCCCACCGGTATCCTTTCGGATCCTTGAAGTACCCTCTCTTGAGATAGTCTATGCCAAGGATACATGGAGCCTCTGGGCCAGTCACAATGGGATGCTTTTGCCACTCATTCCCAGTTAGACTCACTTCAGCTTCCAGTACAGATAGTTGTTGGGATCCCCCTGTCACTCCGGAGATACAGGTGAGTTCTGTCCCTTGGTAGCCTGATGGCATTATGGTACATTGTGCGCCAGTGTCCACTAAAGCTTTGTATTCTTGTGGTTCTGATGTTCCAGGCCATCGGATCCACACAGTCCAATAAATCCGGTTATCCCTCTCCTCTACCTGGCCAGAGGCAGGGCCCCTCTAGTCCTGGCTGGAGCGTCTGCCACTTAATTCTTGCAAATGAGAGGTAGAGGTCTCTTCATCAGGGTCAAGAATAACATCAGCTCTTCTACTGCCTCTGGGGTACTGCCCCATGGAAACTGGAGCAGCATTTCTCTTAGGAACCCCTCTTCTTGCTGCTGTATTTCCTTTCAGTTCACGTACCCGAGCAGCTAGGGTTGAAGTAGGTACACCATCCCATTTCCTCATATCTTCCCCATGGTCACGCAGAAAAAACCACAAGGTGCCACGTGGTGTACGTCTTGGGTACTCTCTCTCTTGAGCGCGCGAATGCTGATTCTTAGTGGCTGAAGTATCACTCTGTCCAAATGAGGGGGAATATACTCGTTCCACGAGCTTGTCAAGTCCTTTAGACAGTTTCTCCACAGCTGAGACACTGGACTGTAGCGGAGCAGAGAGATTGTCTTCATATTTTTGAAGCTGGCAGGACATATCATACAATGTTGGTCCCATCCCCTCATCCCAGTTAATTGATGCCAGGGTACTGGCATGTGCTGGTGGTGCACTCCGCACAAATCTACGCCACATGGATGTTGTGCACTGGACTTCATCGGGGTCTTGAGGTGTCTGGGCATTGTCCAAATCACTATAAATCATCTCCCGCACAGCTAATTCCCGCAGATGCTGGAGACCTTTATCTATAGTGGTCCACTTGCCTATTTGATATACAATATCTTCCTTATGGGGATATCTTTCTCTCACAGCCGCCAGGAGTCGTCTCCAGAGGCTGAGGGCCTGTGCTCCTCTCCCGATTACTTTGTCGATTACCCTTTCTCTAGAGAGGGATCCCAGCTGCTTGGCTTCATTGCCTTCTAATTGTAGGCTATTGGCCCCAGCATCCCAGCATCGAAGCAGCCAAGTGAGGATGTGTTCACCTGGGCGTCGACCATAATCCTTTCGTATTTCTCGCATCTCACTCAGGGATAAGGATCGAGTGATTTCTGATTCCTTTATGATTTCTGTCTCGTCTTCCTGCTGTTTTTGTGATGGCCCTGCTTTAGAGGTTCCTGCCATTTCCCCTTCTTCCTCCTCCTTAGGAGAGCCTTCTTCCCTTACTAAACGAGCTGACTTCCGTTTCCATTTTTTTGACTTGACTATGGGGGCGACTGATACCATAGTTGGTTGGTCTTTTGGGTCAGCCACATCGTGTGTTACTTGGTCATCATATTCAGAGACTTCCTCCCTCTCTTCAAGTTGCTGGATGATGTTAAACAGTGTTTGATAGGAATAAGCCAGGACCCAGCACAATGCTGCAAGCTGTCGTTCTCCGGCATTATCAGGGTCAGGACATACAACTCTCAAACATTCTACTAATTTTTTAGGATTTAGCACTTGCTCAGGGGTGAAGTTCAAAACTATTGGAGGAGACACTCGTGACAGGTATCTGCTAACATCATCCCACACACCTAGCCACTCACCACAAGACTGTTTCGGGACAGATTCCCAAGTAAGTTTTCTAAACAATCGACTAATCTTAGAGAGAAAATGAAACTGGTTGTTCAGAATTAGGAATAGCAATACATGGGTTACAGATGGATCTTCAAAATACTCCCAAACGGTTGTAATTAGCCCACTGTGAAAGGAGGGAAAGGTACCATTCTTAATATTATTAATAAACTGGTGTCCAGATGAGAAAAGGAAGGCAGTGTAGTTCTGAATATTCTCTGAAAGATAGTTTCCATGGGACCCAAATGATAACAGTGCAGAGCCTGAATTCCAGATTAAAACCAAGGTCAGTGCTTGGCAGCACAGCGAATTAAAAAAAGTGAACACAGATTGTAGCACTTTGTCGGATCGGATATATAGGAGAAAGGAGAATATGACACGGATTGCATGACATAGGAACAAAGCTATTATTATTAACAGGGCAATGTACATGGTTACTAGCAAGCAAGCGTGTTAGTTATATGCGTTTAATCAATTCTATTGTTATCTCAACCCTTCGAGCCCCACGTTGGGCGCCAAAAAGGACTGTGGTGGTTTTACCGTACTGGGCAGCTAAACCCCACAACCGCTCTCTCACTCCCCCTCCTTTAGATGAGGAGGGGGAGAAGTAAAGCGAAGAACAACTCACGGGTTGAGATAAGGATAATTTAATTAAAGGGAAATAATTATAATAGTTAAATAAAGACTACCATGAACTAACAATTTAACTAAGGGGAAAATAAAAAGGGAAAGGGGAAAGGGGGGGGAAAAAAAAGGAAAATAAAAAGAAGGGAGGAAAACAAACAAACAAAATAAATGAAGGCTATATGGAAGTGCAGAGGAAAGAAATTACTCTCTACTTCCCACAAATGAGCGATGATTGACCACGTTCTTGAAGCAAGGCCTCAACGCACGCAGCCGGTGTTCGAGAGGAGGACCGACGTCTTCCAAACGAGAGCCCACCCCTCCCCTCTTCTTCCTGTTTCCACCTTTTATTGCTGAGTGTGACATCACATGGTATGGAATATCCCTTTGATTGGTTTAGGCCAGCTGCCCTAGTGATGTTTCTCTCCTCACCTTTTGCCCACCCCCTAGGAGGGTTAGAGAAAGGCCTAATACTGTGCCACTGCTGCTCAGCAGCAGACACAACACTGGTGTGATAACACTGCTGTTCCAGCTACAAGTACAGAGTACGGCACTGTATGGGCTGCTGCTGGGAAAGTTCCAGCCAGACCCAATACAATCTGGATGAGGGATCGAGTGCACCCTCAGTAAGTTTGCAGACGACATCAAGTTAGGGGTGTGTGTCGATATGCTCGAGGGTAGGAAGGCTCTGCAGGTGGATCTGGATAGGCTGGACCGACGGGCTGAGGACAACTGTGTGAAGTTCAACAAGGACAAGTGCCGGGTCCTGCACCTGGGGCACAACAACCCGAAGCAGCACTACAGGCTGGGAGATGAGTGGTTGGAAAGCTGCCAGGCAGAGAAGGACCTGGGAATATTGGTTGATAGTCGGCTGAATAGGAGCCAGCAGTGTGCTCAGGTGGCCAAGAAGGCCAACAGCACCCTGGCTTGCATAAGAAGCAGTGTGGCCAGCAGGTCTAGGGAAGTGATTGTCCCCCTGTACTCAGCTCTGGTGAGGCCATACCTTGAGTACTGTGTTCAGTTTTGGGCCCCTCACTACAAGAAGAACATCAAGGTGCTCGAGCGAGTCCAGAGAAGGGCAGCAAAGCTGGTGAGGGGCCTGGAGAACAAGTCTTACAAGGGGTGGCTGAGGAAGCTGGGTTTGTTCAGCCTGGAAAAGAGGAGGGTCAGGGGCAACCTTATCACACTCTACAGGTACCTTAAAGGAGGCTGTAGTGATGTGGGGGTTGATCATCCCCGGATTCATCCCCGGGTGCTGAAAGAGCTGGCGGATGTCATCGCGGAACCTCTCTCAATTATTTTTCAACGATCCTGGGAGTCTGGAGAGGTCCCGGTAGACTGGAAGCTGGCAAATGTTGTGCCAATTTTCAAGAAGGGTCAGAAAGAAGACCCTAGCAATTACAGGCCTGTCAGTCTCACGTCAGTGCCTGGTAAAATCATGGAGAAGATGGTTCTCGAACGTATTGAGGCGCACCTGGGGGACAAAGCAGTCATTGGTCCCAGCCAGCATGGGTTTGTGAAGGGTAGGTCCTGCCTAACTAACCTGATTTCCTTTTATGATAAGATCACCCGTATGGTGGACCAAGGGAAACCAGCTGATGTGATTTTTTTGGACTTCAGCAAGGCTTTTGACATGGTTTCCCATAGGATCCTACTGGACAAAATGTCCACCATACAGCTAAATAAAAACATCATACGATGGGTGAGCAATTGGCTAACAGGCAGGGCCCAAAGGGTTATGGTGAATGGCGCTGCGTCAGGCTGGCGGGCGGTCACTAGTGGGGTCCCTCAAGGCTCCATTTTAGGGCCGGTACTTTTCAATATTTTTATAAACGATCTGGATGTTGGAATAGAAGGTATTTTGAGCAAGTTTGCTGATGACACCAAACTTGGAGGAGTTGTGGACTCGAATGAGGGTGGAAAGGCCTTGCAGAGGGATCTGGATAGGTTGGAGAGCTGGGCGATCGCCAACCGCATGAAGTTCAATAAGAGCAAGTGCCGGGTCCTGCACCTGGGACGGGGAAACCCTGGCTGCACATACAGACTGGGCGATGAGACGCTGGAGAGCAGCCTAGAAGAGAGGGATCTGGGGGTCGTGGTAGACAACAAGTTGAATATGAGCCAGCAGTGTGCCCTGGCAGCCAGGAGGGCCAACCGTGTCCTGGGGTGCATCAAGCACGGCATCGCTAGTAGGTCGAGGGAGGTGATTGTCCCGCTCTACTCTGTGCTGGTGTGGCCTCACCTCGAGTACTGTGTGCAGTTCTGGGCACCACAGTATAAAAAGGACATGAAACTGTTGGAGAGTGTCCAGAGGAGGGCTACGAAGATGGTGAAAGGCCTGGAGGGGAAGACGTACGAGGAACGGCTGAGGGCACTGGGCCTGTTCAGCCTGGAGAAGAGGAGGCTGAGGGGAGACCTCATCGCAGTCTACAACTTCCTCGTAAGGGGGTGTCGAGAGGCAGGAGACCTTTTCTCCATTAACACCAGCGACAGGACCCGCGGGAACGGGGTTAAGCTGAGGCAGGGGAAGTTTAGGCTTGACATCAGGAGGAAGTTCTTCACAGAGAGAGTGGTTGCACACTGGAACAGGCTCCCCAGGGAAGTGGTCACTGCACCGAGCCTGACTGAATTTAAGGAGATTGGACTGTGCACTTAGTCACATGGTCTGAACTTTTGGGTAGACCTGTGCGGTGTCAAGAGTTGGACTTGATGATCCTTAAGGGTCCCTTCCAACTCAGGATATTCTATGATTCTATGATTCTATGATCTGTTCTCCCACATGCCTGGTGACAGGACAAGGGGGAATGGGCTAAAGTTGTGCCATGGGAGGTTTAGGTTGGATCTTAGGAAGAACTTCTTTACTGAAAGGGTTGTTAGGCATTGGAATGGGCTGCCCAGGGAAGTGGTTGAGTCACCATCCCTGGAGGTCTTTAAAAGACGTTTCGATGCAGAGCTTAGTGATAAGGTTTAGTGGAGGACTGGTTAGTGTTAGGTCAGAGGTTGGAGTCGATGATCTTGAGGTCTCTTCCAACCTAGATGATTCTGTGGTTCTGTGATTCTATATATGACAGGAAATATCTCCTACAGAAATTAGTTACTAGCCACGGCCTCTAGCTTCCAACATTTTCCAGCTCCTCTCATCAGTCTGTCTCTCTGCCAGAAGTACGTCTTTACTACATGGCACGATCCTATAAGATGTCCTAATACAGATATGTTACACCTTCACCACAACACAAATGTCACACACATCAGCTGTACATCAAATAAGAGCCAGGACCACAGCTTCTGTTTCCTGTGGCTCTGCACAGCCAACTGTTTGAAATCCAGCAGCTTTCAGTCTGATATCTGCATTCACACCAAAATGCCCAGAATTAGCTGAGATTTAGCCACATATGCTCAGTATAAATGAAAACCACGCCACTTTCATTTCTACATTTATATAGAAGCTCATTTCAGGAATCCAGAGTGAAATGTAATAACTGATACATTTTCTTGGTGTTAAGAAATTTTTTTTCTAGACCCTCTATAGCCACTCTGCTTCTTTGCACTGTACCCAGCAGTGCCACCTTAGAGTCAGGCTGCAGAGGCATGTGCCTCAGGACTCCAGGTGCTCTTCAGAGCTCTCCCACTTGACTCCATGGAAAGTCTGGGACAAATATCTCTCCTTCCCCATCTCCATCCCATGAGTTCCTGAGGCAGATTGGTAGCGGATGGCACTTACCAGAACTGCTGTGATGCCTAATTAATTTGTGGGATGCTTGGAGTTGTTTGAATGAAAGGTGCTACAGAAGTGGAAAAGTATTAATTATTATTATTATTTCACAGAAGCCCTTTTCTTTGTCCTAATGAGCACTCTGTGTCTGCCAGAAGACCACCTTCAAATCTTTCTAGACACGAGTTCTATTAACATACAAACGAACAGGTCACGCTGCTTCTGCAGCAGAACTCTTTAGCATGTTAATGACAAATTCACACCAGTGGCCCCTTAGTGCTCTGGAGAAATACAGGTTTTGCTCAGCACTTAATAAAGAAAAGACCATCATAAAAATATGTCATTTGGGGACGATTAATACTGTCGCAACAGATAAAATTGAAGAGGAAAATGACATAAATTTACCTTTACATGGGTGCCAAGTGTGGTTTCTGCTTTTAATCTTGCTGTCAGAATAGTATTCATCTGGGGCTACTCAGCAGAGAGGTCTGTGGGACCAAATTTCCAAGTGAAGGCTCGCAAAAAGGCATCTGTAATGCCCAGTTTTTGCTATGACTTAGATATGAGCTCCAAGTGATGTGGAGGGCCTGCAGAAGCCGCAGGAGAAGCAGGGCTGGCACATGCCGCCCTAACACCACCAGAGAGCTGCAGCATTGGATGTCACCTGAGGATCCTTCTCAAAGCCCCAGCCGCTTCATTTGGGCCTTCTGTGCAAGGAGGCATTTCTGACAAGCTGGGCCTGCCTATCAACAGATGGGCTCTTAAACTTGTGATCATGGTGGTGTGCATTACTTCACAGTTTTGAGTGTTGTTAGTTTTTTTGTTTGTTTGTTTTGTTCTTTAAGATAAAAAAAAAAATAGGAGAAACTCATGGTCCTTATATATTTCAAAGCACAGTTTAAGGTTTTTATTGTTTTGTTTGTTTATTTTCAGTTTTCTAATCAGTGATTCTCTGTGTCACTGCTCTAAGTTATGAGAAAAGAAAACTTTGCTCTAAGGACTTGACCCACAGCCAGAAGAAGTAAGCAGAAAGCACTCTCCCCAGCTCTCTTGGGCCTTGGATCAAGGCCTCAGTTAGGAAGTTACAATTTATTCTTGAAGAACGTAGTTTGGTGGCAAGATTTTTATGCATGCCTTTAGAAGTTGTCTTCTCTTTGTTCTCTTCATTTCTTCTCTTCATTAGTTTTCCTTTGTCTTTTTTTAGCTTCAACTGCATCAGGTCTTGGGAGTGCACGGGGACATTACCCCAGATCAGCAGAAGCTGCCCGTTACACTGTCTGAGATGAACACAGGAGCAAAGGTGAGTTGTTCCACTGGGGGAAGCCACTCCAGGGCTTACAGCCATCAAGAATAGCGATCACACAGAGCCCTGCACTAGCTAGAGGCTGTCTACCTGCTGCTCCAGTAGGAAACACTCTGTATACACACTGAAAAATCGTGGCAGGGATTTGAAGACAGCATGCTGACACTGATGTTGCCATTTGAAATTCAATCAATTAATATTATGGAGAGGCAAAACCATTACCAGAGCAGATACATTGCTGTTGCCCTCATGGAGCTGAGCATTGTACCAAGTGCTGGTACTAAGTGGTTTTCTGTGTCCTATAAAGGTTATATGCTATCTTTGAGGATTTCATTCTCCCTATCATTATTTTTTTTTTCTCCTGACTATACTTTCTTCTGACTATTCTTGCTTCTCTTAGGTATAGTGAGGGAGTTTATAAAGGAGTGAAGGACAAAATGAAACTGAAAAACAGTATAATTGGTATTTTAGTTGTACAGACACCAGCTTCAATATTCCATTGGCAAACCAAAGTCTTATGATGATCTTACGATGAAAAGAGCAACAGATACATTTCTTCAGAGGCTTTTAATTGGAATCCAGATAAATTACCTTGTGAAGTTGCAGGATTCCTGAAGCATGCACATGATGTCAAGGAAAGTGACTTTGTGCACTAGAATTCAGAAAGAGCACAGCCAGTGGCATAGTTTAGGCATCGTCCACAGAAAGCTTCCCAGCTACAGAGAAGGTAAATTTTGCCTATCTGGGGAAGAAAGCCGAGCCATAGGAATGGGAAATAGAAGAAATGGTACTTTGGTGTCAGAGAGCACAGTGGAAGCATGCTTTTTACTCTTGCTGCCCCGGGGAAATGGGAGCGATGGGAGCTTCAGTCTGCAGGGAGGATTGATAGCTGCCAACAGTCCCCCTCCCTACCTGGTCCTCAATCCTCTAAGCTCTCAAATGACAACAGCAGAAGCAGTATCAGCAAGCCTCATTTGGTAGAGAAATTAACCCACCATTCTTGGTTTGTTTTGCTGTCCTTGGCAGCCAGCTATCCTAGGCAGCTGTCTCCTTGCCTTGCCTGTGCTTGCAGCAAGCCTTGCTGTGGGAGCATTATCACTGCCCACGATGGCATTGCACCAAACAAGCTAGAATAGATGAGTGCAACACTGGCCACTGCTGCTGAACCCAAAACGATTTCCATGGCTGAGTGGTTGTCTGTAGTTCTGCATGTGGGTAGGGAGGATGGTGAGCTATTCGCAAGCATTGAAGTTGGCCTGGCAGATAGTAAACCTTTGCAGGCTCCCACTGTGGTCCACAGGAAAATAGGGATTCCTCCAAAGGATGGTGGCTAGATGTAAGGACCTCTAGCCCCTTTTTTTTCAGTGTTCTCAGATGGTCATATTTTTGCACTTGCAGAAAGGATCTGTTTTTCAAAGATGGCTGCCTAGCAGGTCTCATAGTACTAGGCAGAATTGCTTTGGTCAACATTTTGGGAAATTAAAGAGGTGTTTAAAAGCATGAAATAAGGCTCTGGAGTCTGACCTTTTTATCTGGTTTTAGCTATCTTACAATGCATTGCTACATGACAGTAACTTTCTGTTCCTAATACACACACAGCGAAGAAGGAGAAAGAAAACAACTTATCAGTCAGACTGCAGATGGACATGGTCTCACTCATTCATCAAATACAATCAAAGTCAATGCAACAGTGTCAGTAAATCCCATTTAATGATTTCTCCCCAAATAACTTTTACACATAGAGATCCATGATTAATTTGCCTCTTGGAAATATAGCTTGCCACACACCAAATGCTCCACAGGGGTAGGAATCATTTATAAGACAACTTTATGTTTTAACAAAGCCACAAAAACAGTTCAGAGCTGCTAATGCCCATTGTATTAGACAGGCCAAACACTGTTTTATTTTCTACTGTCTAGTAAATACCATCTACTAGTCACTAGCAAAACAAAGTCTAAAGCTGGCCAAGATTTTGTTTTCTAGGAAAGGGTGAACTCATTTTTTCAGAAGACAAGGCCAGTTGCCATGCAAACATCTTAAGTCCTGATTCTCTTCCCATATATATTATTATTTTCTTTGCATAATTCTGGTGACTTATGTTTGTTCCCTTTCCCTTTCCCTTTCCCTTTCCCTTTCCCTTTCCCTTTCCCTTTCCCTTTCCCTTTCCCTTTCCCTTTCCCTTTCCCTTTCCCTTTCCCTTTCCCTTTCCCTTTCCCTTTCCCTTTCCCTTTCCCTTTCCCTTTCCCTTTCCCTTTCCCTTTTCTTTTTTTCCAAAAATCCTCATTTTGGCTTGTTGAGACAGAACCAAAACACACTGATGTGGGTAAGATGTCTGTTAATTTCAGTGAGCTCTGGATGAAGTTTCTGTTCTAGGAAAAAGAATACAGCTGTGTAGTAACCCTAGCACTTATCTTCTCCCCTACACATATCCAAAAAGCAATTTAACGCACCAGCAGCAGTTGCCTATTAATCGGGCTAGAAAAAAGGTAGCCTGGGAGGGTGGGTTTAAAAGAGGAATGTGGCACTATTATGTATTGCTTGCAAAGTAAACAAGCAACATCAGTATAGTCATTTCCTAATTACGAGCTGTTTCATAAACTGTAAATGCTAACATGGGAGAGGTAAATCATAGCAATTTAATTAATAAAACACTTTAGACAATTAAATCCATATGTGCATGTCCCGGGGCGCAACATCAATAATAGAAGCTTGCAGGCATATTTTGGAAATTTTATGCAATCATTTGCAGATCTTGTAGTCAATAATTGGTACAAACTGTTTTAACTCTTCCTTGCCTGGTCTGGAAAAGGGAAAGGAATTGTTAATTACTATTATTATTATTGATTTTATTCCTCTTATTATGTTGCCTATTTTTTCCATACTACGCATCTATTATAAAATTATTTCTGTACACCCTGCAAGATGAATCTGATTTCGTCCTCATATGTATGTGAACTTGTAAGCAGTACAATGAATTAACTTTGCCATATAAAAGCAGTAGATTTGTTTTCCCAATCCACAGAGCTGGACTACAAATGTCAGACACACCAGAGTTTCAGACTCTGAGTCCAGTTGTGGGCCTACACCCTGAAGGATCTTTTCATGACTAAAGCTGTCATAATATATTTTGGAGACCTTATGCACAGTGCTGAATAGAGATTTTTGACAGTTCCAGATAGACAATTGATGCACATTCAGACAGACTACCTCAGGTGTGCCTCCTCAGTCAGACTCCTGCAGCGCCTGTTACCCTGACACACAGCAAACCAGGCTGCAAACTATCCAGAAAAGCAACTGTGTAAGAGGATCTATGCCCCATATGGTTTTTCTGTGGCACACCAAGGTTGGTCGTGTGATATAAACTTCCATAATTTGGGATATCTAGCAAGCTACAGTGTCTGTTAAGCTCAGGAGCCCATTTAACCATAACAGCAGCCACACACCCTAGTAAATTGGCTGTTCTTCATTTTCCCTCAAGCTGCTAGCAATATCCAAGCCCAACATTTATAACATGTCAAATTTCAAGGAGCTATCTCCAGGATGAAGAAGCTGGCTGTGGTTGAGCTCAGGCAACACTCAAAGATATGGCCAAGGATTATGTCTGCACATGCCAAAGACAAACAAATTCTGTATATTAAGAAATTGCTGGTGTTTTCTAAGGCTCATTAAGCATGGAGAAGAAAATAGCATCAGCTTCCTGAGGAACTTTCCTTCACCCTAAAACTGAAAAGGAAATTATCTCCCTTCCTCCTGGCTGAGGATTTAGCCACTGGAAATTATTGAGTAACTGAGACTCATTGGAGCTGCCCATTGAAAGTGTGAGTGGGCTGGAGATGGCAGAGAATGTAGCAGTGAGTTTTCAGGGTTCAGTCTGCTGTGAGCACAGCAGGACAGCAATCATATCCCTCCACTGGTTCCCATCTAATTTCCAATGTCCATGTAAATCTTTGCTCTTACAACCTCAAACAATAATGCATCCATCCCTTGCAACGTCGAAGTGTGGTATGCTCTTTGAACTGCTCTAACTGCATCTCTTCTGGGACAATGTGAATCTCAAAGACTTTTAAAGCAATTACTGGATTCAGCCCCATTTACACCAAAATTCCAGTTCTGTTTCATGTGCTGCCATGACAGCAGTGTTCCTTTATGACAAGGAAGCTCACAAAATCCTAGAAGTAGCACATAAGTGCTGGGAATATCTTCAACTGAGTGGATCCTAAAGGGATCAGACAAACGTTAAGTTCTCCAGGAAAAACAGTGAATTCTTCAGGGAAACTCCAGTTTGAGTCAAACATGTAGATTAAGCCCCTCAACCTTAACTGTCTACGCACTCTGAACCTTAAACTCCCCCCCCCCCACTTCCCAGAAAGAACCAAAAAAGGAAGATTTGCCAAAGATTTAAGGAAATCTACCAGGGCCTTCACTATTTCTGTTGTTTTTATATGTAACACAATAGGTAATGATTTAAAATTTTTAGATAAGTAAGCAGAGAGATGAACTAGATGGTAAACCACTGTTTACTTATAAAAATATTACAGAAAAAAATCCCTCTTGTATTTGAGAGCAAACTTTCACTTCCTATGAATTCCACCTTCCCTTGCATTCTTGTTGTTACAAGTTACATGAGGTATTGCTATTACCTTTCTGATAATAGAAAATCAAGGGTTTAAACATTTGTCTCCCCTCCTGATCTTTAGGGATGATGGGTATAGTGCTTATTGCTTTTTCCAGCATCAGGATTTCATCTGCTACAATCTGTCTAATATTTGAGGTCTTTGGAGATGGTAAAGTATGAATCACTGGTACGGCTACTGAAAATTATGTAAAAATTATCATCTACTGGTACGGTGGGAAAATTCAGTAACTTTCTATAAACGTGGATTAAAGAAAAAGATTTAAAACTGTCTTGGTTCAACCAAAAATAATTGTAAACTATTTAAAAAACTGTAAAGCTTGGCTTTTTCAAGTTCCTTTTAAATTATTATTATTCAGATATTTGGTAATTCAGCACACCGCACCCGGCATTTTAATTTAAAGCTTTAACTTGCAGCATGAAATTCTAACATGAGGGATGTTGGTTATAACTATGTTGGCCATTACCGAGTTGGCAATATATAATGATGAGTATTTGCATATTTGCTTTTTATTTTTACAATTATTTTTTTTTTCTACTCAGTAGAACACAGTAAAACTCTCTTGGTTCATATGTGTTGTCAGAGCATGGGGCGATATCAAAATGAATAATACTGAGGTGGTTACTGGCAAAGCTTTATGGCAAATAAATGTGAATGACATCATTTATATGTAAATCCTATTCCAGGGATGTTAAGCAGTTTGAAAGTCATTGCACTGACTTGCAAGTCACTCTTTAAGTGAGCTGCAAGTTTCTTCTCTTGTACTGCTTTGATTCCTGTCCTGCTTCCTCTGATGAGAGGCAAATGCCCTCACTACAAGTCCCACCATACAGCCATGCTAGCAAATGTTACCGCTGACAACACTGCTGCTAGCTCCTGTTTGTCTTGTTTGTAGATCGAAGATTGTCTTGACATCTGATGCCAGTTTTCCCATATGTGGTTCAGTGGCTCAGTATTTTGTTAATGCAGGAAATCTTAACTGAAGGGGCAAGCAAAACAATCAGGCATTCTCCAGAACTGGCACCCCTGTTGACCAGCTGCTTTCTCCAGTTTGGAGTTGCCAGAGAAAAGAGCAGCAAAAGTTAAGAGAGTCACAGGAAACATGCCTCACAAGAGGCTTCAAAGTACTACTCTTAGTTGTTCCAGGTCAGCAGTAAATTTCACAGCCAGTGTAATTAGCCTCATCCAAACTCCTCTGGGGCCAATAGAATAAGAAATGTGTAACAAAAACCTACAACATTCTCCATCATCCTTTCACTGCAAATTTGCAAATTTACTCGATTTGACCTGTTTGGCTCTGATACAATACAATGTGCTGTTTCATTATGACTGTCTGTTCACATTATTGCAAAGATCAACATCTTATTTTCTGAAAACATAATTTTGCTTCTTTGACCAACATAACGTTGGTTCCAGGCATCTGGAAGAACCATTAGTCCTGTGGTGGAAAAATCACCATGTGCAAGCTGAGATCCATGGACTTCAAAGACAACATAAACTATTCTGCAATATTGGTTATTTTACAGTTTTTTTTTTTGTTTTTTTTTTTGTTGTTGTTTGTTTTTCCTTTTTTAATATTGAGTGTGTACCTTGAGATAATTCCTGTTCATTGTGCTTTTAGAGACAACCTTTTTACTCTAAATGAGTAAATAATTCATTAAAAATCTAATTTATTTAAAAAGTTGTCTCTATCCATTCTCTCAGAATGTTCTCTCAGTATATATCCTATATATCATATATATATATATATATATACAATTATATATTGTGTTTCATCAGTAAAATATATCACTACTCATTTCAGGTCTTTCTTTTTTATGAGCCAGACAAATTGAATTTTAAAGGCTATGTGATCTACAAAAATTAGAGTTAATATTAGCCCCAGCTGTATTTTTAGTTTAAGCCCACAGATAGTTCTACAGATTGTGGTGAAGATTGTTCTGATAATGAAACAGAAATTACTCTTTATGTTATCACTTTTGTTTTTAGAATTTTTGTTACAGGATGTGCTATGTTTTAATAGAATGCAATGAAAATTGTTTTAAGACTCAATATTGAATATTTAAACTTTTTCTATAGTTTGATCTAAGAATTTTGAAGTCAGAGGTGATTTTGATTTTCATCAATTCCACTGTGCTTTTCCAAGAAAATAGGTCTCATGTGGAAACAATGCACTCATTTCAAAGTAAAAGTAGATATAGCCTAAGTGTAAAAGCAATTTCAGTTTGAAATGCAGTTGTTCTCACATATCCAGTTAAAAAAAAAATCACTATTCTACTAATTTTGTGGAGTAAAGCATGTATATCTAGTGTGGGTGCAATTTTTATTTTCTTGATTGTTCCTGCCAACTCATCAATGCCACAGGCTGACCCTACAGGTAGACTTTGAAATCTCTGATAGTATATGGTATTGTGCAGTTGTATTTATCTGCTGAAGTGATATCCAAGAGCCCCAAAACAATTCATAGAAGGTTATTAAGCAGAAACTGTTATGCTCAATCAACTTCATTAATACATTTAGATTTTTTTAATCCTTCACATCCATATGGTTGTGGATTTGATTTTTATTGAGTCTGATTTGTAGCAGAAAACTATCCTGTACCATTTTAATTTGTGATAAGCAAGCAATGTAAAGCACAGTGATTAATATGAGATATTGACTACAAAATGCTGCTTCCAAGGTGGCACTTTGCTTTATACCTAAGAACAGAAGGAATGGCTTGGAGACTCTTATAAAGGAATTATATCAGTCTTGTGATACAGTCTTGTGATGTGTGAACCTGCCTTCATATTATCTAGAAAACATACCCATAAACACTGTTTGCTACAGGCAGCCATATGTTCTCAATTTCAGAGAGAAGCATCACGGCCTTGGGTGAATGTAGGAGGAAGCACTGGGTATGTTAGACAGCCTTTCCTTTGGCCCTCAGGCAGCTGTAGTGGTGCCACATCCAGAGAAGCTTATTAGAGATTTCTTTAATGGTGTGGAATATAGTCTTCCTAAACTGGATTCCCCCCTGTCATCAGCAGACTGATGTAAGACCTAATAGATGTTACAGATGCTGAGTATTTCCATGGGATCTGTCAGGATTTGGAGGCATCTAATGGTGAGACATCATCATTATCATCATCGTCATCATGATCATCGTCATCATCATCACAACAACAATAATAACAGTAATAACAATGACAATAACAACAACAAAACCAACAAGCTCTCGCTGCTGCTTGAAAGTAAAGCAATGTGGCCAAATCATAAAGATTTAGAGAATGTGAGAACTGTTTACTACATATATTGAATGATGATATATTTTTATTTTTTTATTTTTTTTAAAGGAAGTAATCTTACCATCGTTACTAGAGAAGGAAATTGGTGTGAATCAGAACAGTTCCCCGATAACATAGAAAAGTGAACACAGTCAAAAAATTAAATGCGAGCAAGTTCTCACTGTAAGAACAGGGGTTTTATTCAAAAATATTTATATCCATGAAATCCCTCTTACTGTCAGAATTCAATGTCTTTTCTCTCTTCACTGCATTTGGTAATAATAAAAATATATTTTCAGAAGATTGCACAAGCTCATGGTCCTTTTTATGGTAATAATAGCTACATGGTTTTAGATATAAATTATAATTTAATTTTCAGCTATTTAAAGGTCACTCTGAATAATATATATGCTGCTTAATAATCAGTTAAAATAATGACACCTTTCAGGAATGGAGGCTAATAGCACTACTGCCTTTGTGCAGGCCTTTGCTGTTTTCATTTGTTGTGTGATCGGTGAAGCAAGAGAGAAGTTCCCCTCATATGCCCGAGCCATATCTTCAGTCTCTCTTTCCATCTCTTTTTAATGGGAGGAACAAAAACCTTTTCACAATCAGCAGTAATCTCTCCAAAGGTCTTTTAATTTAAAAAGTCATAAGTGTTAATTAGCTATTATTAAGTGTCCCCTGTATAAATTAACGTGATTGATGAAAAAATTAAGGGTAATGAAAAATGTAGCAATGCATGTATTTTTAAGAGACTATATTAAAGATGAAAGTCCCCAAAGACAGAAACTAAGGCCTGCTGCACCCGTGCCTGGCCTTTATTAGTATTACTAATAAAAAGTATGTACATATGTATCTCAGGAATGCACATGGATATCTTGGATATACCAGTTTTAACGTATTTCTCACTTCATTATACCGTTGAATACTTTTTTGTGACAAAGACTTATTGCAATGTGGTGTAACCTGTCCAATTTCATTTTGCTTTGTGAACCAAATGGAGGTTGTTTGAAAATGGATGCTGGGTACAGAGAAGTGAACTAGCTGTCTGACTGCTTTTCTCATTAATTTTATATGTATCTTAATAGGGCACTCCTATGCTTTACAAAATCAGTTCTAATTTTTTCTGTTATCCAAAAAAAAAAAAAAGTATAAATAAGAGAAATATTTATTTCCCAACAAGGCTCATTTTCTTCTGAAATATAAACAGTTTATAACTGTTCTTGATTCTGTAAACTGTTTACCTACAATAAACTGATTGGACCACCATTAGTTTTAATAACATTTCACAAGGAATAGGCTTGAAGCTTAGGCCACAGTGACCACAGTGACTGCTCATGAAGAGATGTCTCCCAACAGAAAATGCTTGTATAAATAATATCAGATCTGAACATTTTATTTGCCTCCTTCTCACCTGCACAAAGCATATTACCTGCATCACATAGTTGCTTGTTTACTTGGATTATTTGTTTTTTATAATGGCTTTATGTGAAATCATGATCATAGAATCATTAATCATTAAGGTTAGAAAAGACATCCAAGACCATCTGGTCCAACCATTCCCCTACCACCAGTGTCATCCACTAGACCATGTCCCTGAGCACCATGTCCAACCTTTCCTTAAACACCTCCAGAGATGGTGACTCCACCACCTCCCTGGGCAACCCGTTCCAATGCCTTACTGCTCTTTCTGAGAAGAAATGTCTCATAATTTCCAAGTGATAATGCGATATACACTATGTGAATATCCATTAGGAAAGAATCCTACCAAATCTAGGTTTGCAACAAAAAGAAAATGACTAAGAGAAAATGATTATTATCATTCTTGCATGATATAAATGCAGGATCCCTTTCAGAATGCCAGGGGTTTAACCGCAGTCTCCAGGATGCTGCTATGGAGTTTCTGCAGCAAGCAGTTTCACAACGAGCAGCTGTAATGAAGCCTGATTTCCCAGGATTCTGTCATGTTGTGTGACTGCAACAATTGCAGTCCTTGCCTGTTGCTTCTCCTCCCTCTGCCTTGTCTGCAACTGGAAAATAATCTCTTTTTCTGTGGGCTATGGGAAAAACTGTGGGGCATGGACTGGCTGGTCACACCACGTACGCTGACTAGAAATAATTATAAAATAATAATAGCCTTGAATATCCATCAAGTTTCTGAAAATTTGCAACTCTGACACTTCTAGAGTCAAAGGTAGTTTCTGTTTATGAAATCCTTACTGGATTTTTCCTCCATGAGCTTGTCTAGATCTTGACTACATGTAAGCCTCAAACTTCACTGTTATCCTAAAGGCAAGAAATTATGTAGGAAATGAATAAATAAAAATAATAAAAATAAAAATAAATAAAAACACTTTCCATTGTCTTAAACTTGTCCAATTCCTTTGATATCCCAATAATTCTTATATTGGAAGATGAAATAAAAAAAAAAATCAACATTTATCCATTCAGTATTAATAGGATAATTCCTGTTGGTCTCTTGGGACACCATGTGGACCAACCTCCTTCTCAAAGCAGCGTGAAGGCAGACTAGCCAGGGCTCCATCCAATGTGTGGTAGAAAAGCTTTGAGAAAGAAGGCTGTACAACCTCTCTGGGCAGCCTACTCCTCTGCTTTGCTATGATCATGGGAAAAAAAAAAAATCAGGGAGCAATAAGAACGGGGCTGCTCCACAACAGGGAATGAGCTGGTAGATGAGCGTGACCACAGCCTAGGATATGGTCTCCCCAGCTAGGATGCCATCCCGCAGGGCTGGTGGGTGAGGTGGGCAGACCTGGGTGGAAATAATCATCTCCATCAACTGTCCCTAACAAGCCAAAGGACACAAATCAAATCCAGGGTCTATCCAGAGTCCTACTGGAGGGTTCCAGTTAGGAGTAGCAAGAAACAGAGGTGGAGATGGAACTGGAGATAAGCCTACAAATATGATTTCAAAGTCCATGCATGAGACAAGCTTGGAGACTGCTCTGGAGAGAGGTATGCCTATGAGATAGTTCAGGAAGGGACTGGCCTGAGCTTAAATAAAGCTCCTGGAGCAATGAGCTTGGGTTTGATTCAGTTGCCTTCACACTGGTTTCTAATTCTACCTGAGATACCCTTTTATACATCCTAAATGCCACACCAAAATGGTGTGGTGTGGCAAAGTTCTTTATTATATCTGCTGGCACTGTGTGAATGTCTCAGTTATTCAAAGGTATCTCAGCTGGTGCTAGATACTTCTGTGCAGGCAAATGAATGAGGCATTTAATATTCCCTGTATGGACATTCCATCCTATACCTGGTCACCGTTGTTGTCCTTCTGTACATACAATCCAGATCTGTTGGATTCTTTTGAAATTAGAGACAGTAGAGACCAGAACTGCTCATAGTATTCTAGATACAAACCTGCAGAGGTCTAATAACATTTTTGGGTTACACGTCTCATTCTTTCTAGTGCTAAGATTTTGTTTCTTTCTTTGACCATTTGATAACTGTTTTGGTGCTCTCATGTAAATACTGATTTTGTTGTCATAATATCTGGTTCCTGAGAGACAACGAGAGATATATGAATCTGGGAATGCTTTTTTTCCCAATGTGCCTGTTACATGTACCTACACTGAATTTTATCTTTTAGAAGAATCTTCCTATAGTCTTAATTTTCATTCTGCACAACCCATACTCTTTCTAGTATTTTTAACTCCAGAGCACTTCATTCCGTAGTCTTAACTTTCAACATTAGTTTGTTTTGCATAATACATAGCTTAACATTGTATGTACATGATATACTTTGTTTAAATCATTTTTGTTGTGCATGAGAAAAATACAAAACAGTCAGCAGTGCATCTCTTACACTCTCTATAATTTATTCTTTGAAAACTTTATTATTTATGGTGCAGTACAAAATGAATAGCAACACTTATTTACAAATCTAGCTACTGTTGAGAAGAATATACAGTAAAGAATACTTTAACAGAACTTGAATCTAGTGAAAGCACACCAGATGAACATCTGTTGTTGTTTCAATTCATGATAATATATAGAAGCTGTGTGAAAATTTCAGTTATAGGAAATCACTGCTTGTGAGATGAAAAGTACTTACGCAGAGTAATAGAATAATTTAGCTTCAAGGGGACCTCTGGAGGAAGTTGGTTCAACCACAGCTCAAAGCAGGTCCAGCCAGTTACTCAGAGCCTTGACTTGGCAAGTTTGAGTATCTGCAAAGATGTAGAGCATACAACATCTATGGCAACCTGTTCCAATATTTGACTGCTCTCACTGTGCAAATTTATTTCCTAGTATCTAATCAGAACTCTCCTTATTGCAGCTTGGACCCACTGCCCATCATCCTTTCACTATGAATTTGTGAAAAGATAGCAGTTCTGACCATACCTATGCTCTCTCAGGTAATGGACAACAGAAATAAGATCTCCCCCAAAGCTTTCTCTTTCCAGGTGAAAAGATTCACTTCCCTGAGCCACTCCTCATATACATGTGCTTCCACCTTGGACTGCCTTGTTGGCCCTCCACTGTATTCCTATCAGTATATCAAAGTCTTTCTTGTACTCAGAAGACCAAAACTGGACACAGTGATTGAGATGCAGCCTCATGATAATTAGAGGAGCATAGTCATTATTTGTATTACATGGCAGTGTCACAGGACACTACCTAGACCCCTAGAAAAAGGTTTCATGTTTGTTCTTAATATATTGACATGGGATAAGAGCACCAGGAGAAAGGTGGTAGCTTATTGGTAAAAACAACAATGGAAGCTAGTTTCCAAGGGTACAGCAGACCCTGATCCTCATCTTGTATTAATCAACACTATGAAGACTATATCTTCATTTATACTAATATTCTATTAGTATACTAATATGTTATTTGTATATATGAAGTATAAGTAACTAATTTATATTGGCTTAGAATTAGTATACTAATTTATATTACCTTAGAAGATGCTTTGCTATACAAGTCACAAGAGCACAACATGGCCAGTCACAGAGGGCTTGCGGTGTGTCTCAGTTACCTACTCTTGGTAATCTCAGGACAGAATAAATCCTGATTAATTTTCTTTTAAATGTATAACAGAAGTATTCTGTGAAGAGCTAACCTCTCTGTTGGTTTGGTCTAAAGTCCACCACACTGGCAGAAAGATTCTCAATGATTTCAGTGGACTATATTTGATATTCCGTGAAACATACACTCAGCTAACAGGTACAATTATTCTTTACAATCTGCAGCACAAATAATAAATCTTGCACACATCTTGTGCCACCTGGCTACATGGAATACCTCTATTATTAAAGTGAAAGCTTTTTTTGCTCATTTTTTAATTTATACCCCCCCCCCAAAAAAAAAAAAAAAAAATTACACCACTCAACACCAACCCAATATTTACACTTGAAAAAAGTTGTTTGTTTTTAACTCATGAACAACAGAAGTGCTTCTTCACTAAAATTAATGAATGCTTTTAATTTATCATGGTCTTACTCTGTGAAAAACAAAAACAAAAACAAAAACAAAACCCTTTGGATTCTGTTGAAACGTACAAAAAAATCTGAAAATTTTGTGCTGCTTTATACCATAAATCACTCCTTCATAATAATGCCTTCCTGTCCAAGCACACTAATCAAATCTCTTCCTTGTCACTGGAATTATTACATTTTAACAAGCACAGGATTTAATCATCAGTGCAGGGTTTTCGTGCATTTACTTCATACAGGCCTTGACAGAAAACCTTTACTCATGAGTTGTCCTTACAGTGGTGGTTTGATTACCATTTTGACTACTCATGTGAGTAATACTTTCTTGTTTCAGGTCCTTAATTAGCTGAATGCTTTCAGAGATATTTCTATATAAAGCATTTTCTCTGTGCATTAACCATGGTATCCTTCCTCCCTCCCTCATGTTAATGACTTGGGCAGGTATGTATTTGTCTAATGTATCAATCACTTTCTCCTCACTTTCTACACATCTGAGGTCTTTCTGATTGCTTCTCATGAATTTTAAGAAGCTTCCCTGATAGAAAAGATATTGGCATCTATATTAGATGTCATATAGAGTTTGATATTTTGTGATTCCTGTCCCAATAGAAATAAAAGACAGTGTCCAAGTGAAAAAATAGCCCACAATATTTTCAAGCTTGCCAGCTGCTTTGCTTCTTTGTCTTTCTTATGCTCTCTCTAGCTCTTTGGACCTTGAAGGTCATCAGTACATGTTCACAGGTCTCCATTAGCATCCAGAAGTGACTACAGATGTTGTCAAGGTAATTTCTTTAATTAGACACGTAGCTGCTCATTGGCAGCATATTCTGCACCTGGGACTAACAATGACTTCATGTGATATATTAACCTATTCCTGATAGAGACACATGGAGAGATAGGAGGAGGAATTTTTGAAAGAGAAGAATTTGTCTAAATTAAGTTGTTATTCAAAATGCTCCCTTTTCAGTATAAACTCTTATGGGTTATCAAAAGTTAAAATTCACCTGCAACACAGGGTTGGGCCCGGAGCAAGAAATTTATTTTGTTATTTTTTCTTCTTTTACATATGTCAAGAGAAGTCCAAAGAAGGTTTTACAATGAAAAATTCCATGTAGTGAGCAAACCTAGCCTTTGGAAGTTTAGTTAGTTAGTTAGTTTGTTTTGTTTTGTTTTGTAAACAAATCCTGTAATTGCTCTGTCAGGACTATTTTTTTTTTTTTACTGATTTCTGAAGTCCATGCAGTTACTGTGGCCTGAGTGCTGAAATTTAGACTAATGCTGCCTGGGATCTAGTCAGCCAGATTCTAAATAATTTCTCTTAGCAGACAGCTAGAAGGATTTAAGATGCTGCTGTCCCCGACCTGTTTGTTACACTGGACATGACTGCACCCACAGCAAAGCCAGAAGAATGCAGTATGTGCTCACCTTATAGCTGCTTTCCCACAGAGATGAGTAGTTTAGTTCAGTCAACTTTGCAGGAAAGCAGCTGAGGCACATGCACTTCGAATCCTGCCAACTCATTGTGTTAAGAGTAATATCTGAAGAAGGTTGAAATGGACAGCTGGGGAGGTAATTTATTAGGCTCAGCTAGATTAGTCAGGACTTACCTGTCATCATGCTTGAGTTAGAGGCTAGAATGGCAACTAAAAGTAAGAAAGTTTGACACAAAAATTCCCATTGTGCTCTGCTCTGTTTCTTATTGACCCTTGTGATACATCATTTTACAACAGATTCCGACATGTGATGAATATTTGGAGTTCTCATGCTCATTCAGGGGCCAATCTCTGTTCTCAACCTTTGGGCAGAAACAAGGGAGAACTCGTTTTTTTTTGCCTATAAACTTTTTAATTTATATTCACATGTCATTCACAGTTTCAAATACAAAATGTTCAAACCTTATTCAGTTTGGAGGGAAGGAGAAGGGGATCCAAGTTCACTTTCAGGCAGGATCCTGTGGGGTTTTCTCTATCAGATCAAGTTTTAGAAAAGGTTTGTTTTCCAGGCCTGACTCAAATGGACCCCACAGAATATTTATTTTTCAACGGCATTATGAGCAAAAGGGCAGAAACTTGTCAAAAAAAAAAAAAAAAAAAAAAAAACTCACGATCATATAACTCAAATTTGCTCCTGGCTCATTTCTGTATTGCTTGCCTGGTTTCATCTGTTTAACTGAGAAAAAACTTTACACAATTTATAGAAGAATCCACAAACTGTGAGGGGAATGTAAGCTCTTTTTTGGAAGTGAAGGCTAAAGAAATATGGGAAAAAGGAACCATAAATTAGGATTTTCAAAATTGTACCCAACCTTTAGACAACACAAGGATAGTATCCAAGTAATGAAATTAATTTTCCAGTGCATCTATTTCTATTTTACTGCTATTAGTGTTCCTAGTGAGAATTTAAGGTCACTTAAGGTCATTTCAAGCAGACTGGTCAGTCCATACCCTCAGATAAGAAACAACTTCATCAAATTCAAAATCCACTTGAGTATTGCAGATCATATGGGAAACAAGATAATTGAATGTTCTGAGAACCCTAGAAGCTGATGCAAGCAACTGCCCTAGATAAAACTGATAGGTGAAATGAGGAGGGAGTTTTAGCCTTAACTCCGAATATCCTGACTTTCACCATTTTACAGGGGATACTTTACTAGGTAGGTGATTGCAATCCTGGTAATACAGTCTCCACAAATACTAAGGATTTTGTGAAATTAAGAAATCTCCTCTGGCTTCAGTGAATCAAGATCTTCCACATTATAAATATCCTCAGTAGCATTATTGGAGGGGTTCTTTTTCCTTTTGTAAATAACAGTAATTACCAGACACACACACAAGCAAGATAAATCAGTATTTGATTCCTTCTGTTATTTCCATTTTGCATGTGCACATCCTTCTAATACAATTTAGTTCCACCATCATATGGCACAGAGTCACATTCCTAAACCAGAAAACACACTATTCTGATTTCTGCATGAGTCCCTAGACCTGATTTTTGTCAAGTCCTCTTTCAAACACCTCCCAGAAAGTCTTGAGACAATGATACACTGTCCTTTTGTAGGTCTTTCCATAAGGATTTGGAAATCACACCTGAGGGAAAAGAGACAACCATCTTTATAAAGGACAAGAACAGAGCAAACCACACTTGCACAGAAAGCCCCTCTCTATCAATAGAGGTTTTACAGCAAGAACATTTTTATTTTATTTTATTTTATTTTATTTTATTTTATTTTATTTTATTTTATTTTATTTTATTTTATTTTATTTTACTTTATTTTATTTTATTTTATTTTATTTTATTTTATTTTATTTTATTTATTTTTAATCTGTTGCTATCAAGTGCTAGCTGTCTTCAGGAAAAGAATGAATTTGACAGTTTTGTGTTGACTCTCACATTTCCCATTACTGACTCTTTTCATCTCTGTCCTGAAGCAAAAATAAATTTCCCTTTTTAAGCTTTTGATGATAAAAATCTCATCTGTAGCCTCATAAATGATCCTTTATTATCTATATTAATAATGAATAAATGTCTGTTGAATACCCCTGATCCTTTGCATTAATCGTGCCAGATGTATTATAGATAACCTTTTGATTTAACAGCACAAACTGTGAAACAATATTAAACCAGTAAAAGACTGATCTTACTGGAGTCAGTAAGGTCAAAATTATAAACATTTCTTTCATTTCTATTTGTAAATTGTCCTATTACGCGGCATCAGTCCCCATCATTTATTTTGGAGAAAGGTACCAGACTAGCTTCAGTCCTAGAAATAGAGCTCATAAATAATCTCTTGAATATTTTTTTAAACATTTCCGTCTCTTCCACTTTTCCTTCCTAATGCCTCCTGATGGTCTTAATTAATAGAGCATTACTACATGATCAGGTTCACTTCCGCTTACTGTACTATCATTTAAAAATATGTTGCTCGCCTCTTTGCCATTAGTTCTGTCAGAATCAGGCACAAACTTAATTCAATCATCTTCCAGGATGGCACTGAGAGAACAGTAGCTGTTCCTGAACAAAGGAATGGAGCTCCCTTTAGATCAGCAGCACTGCATTCCATAAGTTTGACTGTTTTCCTCTTACATACCTGTTGTCTCTTCCTGTATGATCATTTTCAAATAGTTTTTTGTTTTACTCAAATGGCCATAACACCTGAGAACCCACTTGCAGGTAAATCAGGATGACACCCTCTGTAACCATTCCCTTCTTCCTGCTGTTTCATGACATCTACATGTATTCCAACTTTCAATGCCTCTGACAAAAGTGAAGCACCTTGTTCTATATTAGGTGACAAAATACACCATATTTTTCATATTTCTTTCAGGGAAAGTTAAGGCCCAGTAGTTCTCAGTGAAGTCAAGGGAAAAATATCCTAGTTCTGTGCTTTTTTAAGTGTAGTTTCTAAAATGAATTATGTAATGCTACTGAGGCTAGAGTGCAGAGACTGTGTGCATCCACTTACCTGTAGCAGTAACTGTAGCTACACTCTTGTAAGGCCAATTCAAAAAGACAAGTGTTTAAATTGCCCGTGCAACATTCTAGTTATAGGGCAGATGTGGTTACTTAAAGTCACTTAAAAATTGTTAGTATAACTGAAAATGCAGATGAGATATATGGTGGTGGCCTTGGCACTGCCCAGCTTTTGTTCCCAGCTACATGCTGCTGCCAGGTTTGCTTAGTCTTTAGGAATGCTCTTCTATCTAAATTGTTAGGACCTGATTTATGACCAAACACCTAAGGGTTTTTTAGAAGCAGTCAAATAACATTCTTCAGTAATAAATTGACTACAAGCAAGGTTCAATATCTACTAGCTCAATCCCTAAGCAGAACACAGTTCAATGATTCCATACATTCTGTTCAGGACCCTACAGTATTAGGATTTCACTGCTAATTTAACCGGCAGGAAAATAATTCAAGATGTGGACTTGTAAAATGTAAAATTAGGCTTTGGAGACAACGTTAAATGGAGTTGCAACAGTTCTCTTAGAATTTAAAGAGAAAATAATTGTTTTTGATACAGCAAAAAATGTATCAGATATCAATGACCAAGTATGATGATAAACAGTAGAGGAAAAAAAATATTGTTTCACAATTACTGTTCAACTGTTGGGCAATTTTTAACAATCCGTTACCAAAATGCAGTTCAAGGCTATGTTTTGCAATTATGTGTGTTGTAACAAACACTTCATGCAAGGACAGTTGTCAGATTCTATTGCTGGTGGTGTCATCCAGGCACAAGGAAGTGCAAGAAGTCTCAAACATTTCTACAGACAGGTTTTATATAAGAAATGGCACTCAGCACCCTTTGGGAAGCTTAGCAATCTCTTACACTGAAACACAAACAAACAAACAAAAAACACCTCCTTTGCTGTCATCTCATACCTGAGTTTGGATTTGCATGTCAAAGTTCAAACCATGCTGGAAATGTGAAACCATGTGAAATGTGAAAACCTCAGCCCACTGTCAACAGTAGTTTTGCTGCAGTTTCACAAAGGCCATCTGACAGTGCAGTTTCACAAAGGCCAGCTAACAGTTTACCACATTTGGATATTTGAATGAAACTCAAGGGTGGCTCCTTACAAATAATAACATCAAAACAACAAAATAATAATAATTACAAAAATTAAATGAAATAAAATACTTAGACAATAATATGAAAAGTTGATGTTAAGATGTATGGTGTTTGTTGTTTATGAGAAGACAAAAATAAGTGCATCTCTTCACGCAACAGTATAACATCACACATCAACTAATTCTTTTTGATTCATGACTTACATCCATAACTGTTATGGCCATTAGGCAAGACCTACTTTAGAGGCCTAATCCAACAAACACCTGCATACTTAACCACTTTAGTCAGATGCACGAGTCTTTTCTGTCTCACAGACTCATTTTCAATACTACTTGCATATAGCTGCCAGGAAATGCATGTAAGACACATTTGGCCAAGTTCCCAGTTAATTTGTTCTGAAAAGTGGCATGGCAATATTCTGACATTACATACAATCTCCTAGCATCACTGGGTGAATTCGCTTTTAGTTATATTGGTGAAAATACAGAGAGCAATGGAATTAGATGAACAGCTTTAAAAATGCTGAAATGAAACTGTGTATAAAATCCTGGCTCAGCGAGTTCAATAGTGATTTTGTTGCCAACTTGGAGTAGACAGAGTTTCATTCAGTAACTACAGATAACTATGCATTCAGTTATATATATATACTGCAGTTTGTTACATATACTGCATTCATAGTACCTAATATAAATCTCCCTGTAAACTCAAACCCTGGACAAAACTGCAAACATGAGAGAAAGAGATTTTCCAGTCTACATGGGTAATTAAAGAAGAGCTCAAGATATATATAATTTACTTAGGCTGAGCTCTGAAAGAAGGATTTGTAACAAAATGCGTGTTTTTGGTACATTCTCTCTTAACTGCATGACAAAACTTATCATTTACTTTATTGCTGAATGATAAATAGTACCTCAAATTAAGCAAGATTATTCCCTGTGAAACTAAACTACAGCTTCTTAAAGGTAGTAATGGCATTTCCTCTTTGTGTTTCTATTCTCTCCATTTCCTGATGATGAAAGCCACTGTCTGGATTGTTAGCTTTTGGTATTTCAGCTGGACTGATAGCATCAAATTTATTTCTTGCCTTGATCCTTTCCTTTGTCACTATCTCACATGACTATTCTAAGCAATATACACTCCCATGTTTGGTTCACAGCACCCTGTCTTATACCATTTCTCTGAATTAATCTGTATTTTTCTTTCATGGCAAAGGCACCAGGGTGTTTAAAATACCTTCAGACCTCTTACCTTGTTCCTTCCTATTTAGTGTTATTTTTCACTGTTAGTAACATTAGCAAATACTGATGACAATCTACCATTTAATATTAGTCCTCCTCATATTGAATAGCACCAATTCTTCAAGACCCTTAGTGAAGTCACTTAGAGACATTCTCCAGATTTATTTAATAATAAACTCATGATCCACTGTAAAATTGCTATTGACAGCTCACAGAATTCTCATTATGCTTGGGCTTTAGAAAAGAGGAAAAGTTCTACTCAAAAGGCATCGCTTTCTTTCTTGTTCATATACTTCTGTGAATCCTGCTTTCAGTTAGAAGAACAAGCATGCTGTGAAAAAGGTGTTTTTGCTTCCAGAACCCAGAAAACCTGGAATATGTTAGACATCCACTGTTCTCTGCAGAGATACTAC
Source organism: Anas acuta (assembly GCF_963932015.1). Lineage (NCBI taxonomy): Eukaryota > Metazoa > Chordata > Aves > Anseriformes > Anatidae > Anas > Anas acuta. The sequence continues at coordinate 68,717,461 of NC_088980.1, forward strand.
CACACATAATTGTAATAAAATAATAAGAATGAAATATCAGCTCTTGAGAGAGGTAGAGTTCTAGCTTGGACACTTTGAATGTTGGTCAAACTTTAATTCTTAGCATGGAACACGATAAAATAGTCTTGCAACAGTGATCTACAAGGAGATTAAGGTAGAAGCTATAATATAAGCACCACTAAAATTCAGAGATTGCAGCTGATATGTGAGAATAGCAACTTCATACAAATATTTAAACAACTGGATGCAGAATCTAAAATGATATATTTTTAGTATCATAAAATATTTTTGAGATATCATTTAAATGAAATGATCTAAGCCTGTTTTAAGTGACAGTTTATATTAGAATGAATTTGCATAATTAACAATAAATAAATCAGAAAAGGAGGATTTTACTGTTAGTGGCATATAATGCTACCACACAAAGAATAACATGTAATGCTTTACTAGAATAAGTAGAAGAAAGATGACATACTCTCTTCCAATTCAGGAACAATTTAAGACAGCATACCTTTATTGGTGTCTGGTAAGACAAAGGCTCTAGGCCCTTTTTTGTGCTTGTTTTTGAGGACCCTAATCCTTTCCTTGTAGTGAAAAAGCACATTTTCCCTTTGCACTCCTACAAACACAAAGGGTTTCTTTTTTAGCCTCCTTCACAGTCCTCACCCTGTCCTCTTCTGTCAGCCTGGGATATTATTTTAACCACCTCCAAAGTGGTCATCATGCTATAAGGAGTGGGGAAAAATAAGGGGAATGGAAGAAAAGCAGTAAAATAAGTGTGTGCAATAATTGTTCTTGGATGAAGAAAAAGGTAGAAGAAAAACACCCAGGCTCATCAGTAATGCAGGCCCTGCCATCCCCAGATGTTACAGAAGCATCAGAATTGCTCCCTGCAAGAAAAATTGGATTAGTCACAATCTTGTCGACTAATGGGCACACTCTGTGATCTTTAGAGCTTCATTTACTGGGTTAATAGTGCTTTGCCTGAGTTCCTTTGCAATAGGGAAAAAAAATGTAAGAAGAAATATTCTGGGTGCAGTCCACAGCCACTGACACGAGTAATATCATATTCATCACAGACAGACCTCGTATCTCATTACTGCTGAAGAGTTTGCCCCCAAGGCATTTGAGCTCAGTCAGGCCAGGCCCCTCATGTGGAACCGTTCAGGTATATTGTGAAATGATTTAATGCGATAATAATGTCCACTTTGTGAGATAGATTATGTTTTTTATAGTGGCTGATGGTTAATGAATGATACATTAGCAAACATCACTAAAACATTATTGAGAAAATGCAGATAAGATATAGCAACTCCTTTATTCCCCACCCCCATCCTTTCCCAGATGCATAAGAATGGGAAGCAGAACTTAGAGAAAACTTGACATTTTTTTGTGAAGCTGCTAGCTTGCATACTCTCTCTCCTGCTTGCTTGTTCTCTAGAGAAGGGGGAAAAGAGATATTTAAAAATGTTGTAAACACAAACTGAAATATCTCTTCTTAAATCAAATGAGAATCAATGAAAGTGCAAACCTGAACAAATACATTATATGTTGACCCAGTTTATTAGATGAAGCCATTTACCCTGATTTGATTTATCTAGCAATGCACTGCTCAGCTGTGAAATGAGATAAGAAGAGCCTATTCACCTTATTTACAACATTATAGAGACTCCCGCTAGCACTACTATGGTTAAAGATCTGTCAGCAATTCCATTACAAACACCATTTTTTAGGGTTTGTAACATGGCTGTAGATTCATGCTTAGCTTGAACATAGCAATTCAAAACCTTTAGATTCAATTAAAATCTCCCACAGAGTACAAAGGATTTTGGATTAATACTGCATGCTCTTAAAAAAAATGTGAAAATCTCCAGGTAATTTTCTGCATTTTTTAGTCATTATCACTGTGCTTATGAAAGAAACACAAAGAGGGTCATATACCCTGACAGTGCAAGTTTACTAAAGTTAACAGAGTTGCAATGATTTACACTAGCTGAACAGCTACCCTTTCTGTTAGGTTTGACATAGATGTGGTAAGCGTGATTCACACCAAGAAATTCTTTTTGTTCTGTGTTACTTTGATTATCTGTGCTATTTGGCTTATACACATTTCTAAAACCTCTCTGTTTCCTTAACAAGAGTGGAGGTGAAATAAGGACGAAGTTCCACGTGCTTTCAATGGGAGTTAAGTAGTACTTCTGAGCTTGCAGTGTAAAATTCATATTGAGCTGTTTTCCCATAAGACTCCAGAAATGGTTCCTGACAAGGGGTTTTCTCTACAAAAAGCCTTTCCTGTTCAGGCCTGTTTTGTTTTGTTTTAAAGCCAAAGTTTCTATAGGAAAGTTCTGTTCTGGTTTCCTTCATTTTAATTTCTGGATGTCTTAACAGCTCAAACTGTAAATAGTTTTCCTCTCTACACAAAGAAGATTAGATGTATTTCCATAGATTATCTACAAAGTGTGGTCTGTATTCATACCAGGTGCATATAGGTAGATGGGTTTGGTTAAATGTTTAAAGTTGAGAAATGTCAGCATTTTCTTTGTCATACACATACACATATACCTTATGAGACCCTTAGATGGCATAAATCTAGACAGCATAAAGCTTAGGTACATTGACCTGATTTTATATGGTTAACTGATTTATTGCAGTTGGAGATCTAGTCCACTATATGCATAGCCCACATCTAACATGTCTCCTAATACTCCTAACATGTCATGCTAATACCTGATGTGCACACGAACATTAGGCATATGGATGTCACATCAATCTCATCTTTATATTCCTGCATTTGTACTACTGAATACATAAATTAATATTTTCAATTACATCCTTTCAATTTTACATTGAACTTTTCTATTAGGAGAATCACACATTTGTAAGAAATTAGTGTACATGACAAAGGGAAGGTTTTTCTCACCACAAGTATTTTACTGGCTGTGGCCTGCAATCAGAGGTCAAGACTGTTATTGCATGTCAGTAAGATTTTTACTTTGCTTGCTTACTGAATCAAAGGTTTAGTAGGTTTTATTCCTTTTTATTCCTTTGCTGTCTGCATTTGTAATGGTTGGAAACTTAGCATGCAGATTATCTGTGCTACCAAAACACATCCCTATGCTACTCAAAATACAGGCTCCAGAATACTATATTGAAAAAAAAAAAAAAAAAGTGCAGAATATAGTGATTGTATATTAAGGTAGAAAATAATCTTTTTCTTTTTCTTTTTTTTTTTTCCTTGCACTTATCATCTCATTAATCATTGCTGATTGCTGCAGTCACGATGCTTTACTTGTGTCGGGTTTGTTGTCTCTCTTCTGTGAAATGTTCAGAAATAACATGTACAGTTTTTTTTGTTTGTTTGTTTTTTTTATATTCTGTTCTTTTTTTTTTTATGCTTCCTACTATGATGAGTCAGAGAGAAACCTGTTGCCTATATTTGAAACCCTGCCTTGGTCCTGTTCATATACACCAGAAAATGTGTAGTTTATCTGTGAATTACGCATTAAACCTACAAATCATATCAAAATTTAAGGGAAATGTGACTCATCAATGTTACCTTATTTTGATGGATAGAAACTAACTGGTTGATGAGTTAAGGAAAAAAAAAAAAAAAAAAAAAAAAAAAAAAGATTTGCAGTACTTGGATTTCATCAGAGGAAAAAAATGGACGTAAACCATCATTTTAAGTTTGTACACAAGGAAAATATGCCATATCATAATTCAGAACTGTGGGGGGTAGCTCAACCACTGTGGCTACCTACCACTGTTCCTACCACTGTGGCAGGTAGCTCAAACTACGTGCTTCAGAGGAAGGCAATGGTGACTTGAAGAATATTCAGAATATCTGGAAATTATACAGAATTTGTCTGAAATTAGACTCCTGAAATTGTAGATAGCCAGTAGACATGGGCAATTCTTCACTTGTTCTGCCAGTGTACTCCCCTGTCACTACCAGAAGTAAGTTCTTTTTCTACAGACAACATGAGAGGAGCTTGGAAATGAAACAAGGATTTCTGCTAGTGATAGCAGGCAGATAGTAGAGGCCAGAAACTGGGGAACCGAGGTGGTCTGTAAAAGTCAGGTTAAAAACATGGCATTCTTGTCAAATATGGACACTGATTGTTGTCTATCTTTTCACTGATACACTGATACAGTGTTTCATTAATCATTTGAATTAGGCATTACCAGATTTTAGGTGGAGTTGCATAATTGTCTTAGTTAATGATACAGGAAAGGAGTTTTTTAAGTCTCACAATAATATACTTGATTTGCTTTAAATGAATTGACTTGCAATAAATGAATTGCATACCTACACATTGACTTTAGATACTTTCATAAGCATCCCAGAGATTTTTTGGCATGTACTTACTATGGCCATTATTCTTGAAAATATATTTCATAATGTGTGACTGTTCTTTTCCTTCATTTCTCCAAAGATACTGGGATGTATGTACAGAGAAATGGACTCCAACTGGGGCCACCCATAGAAACAATAACATATAAAACAACTGTCTTGAGCACTGAGAGAACTTTCTCAGTCTATGAAGTTTGGTTTCAAGTAAGACCCAGAAGTCCTACTCTTGGGTTAATACTGTTTTGCATCAGAGACTGAAAACACATAGAACAGAAAAATGTCTGCCTCGATTTGTAAAATTTAGGGGGAAAAAAAAAAAAAAAGCTTAAAAAAAAAAAAAAAAGCAAGAAGTAAAATGTAGAATGTTGTGGTTTAACCTGTTCGGCAGCTTAACACCACACAGCCATTTGCTCACCCTACCCTCTCCCTCTCTGGTATGGGGGAGAGAAATGGGAAAGTGAAGCCTGTGAGTTGAGATAAAGACAGTTTATTAAGAAAGGAAAATAATAATAATAGTACTACTACTAATAATGTGTACAAAACAAGTGATGCACAATGCAATTGCTCACCACCCGCTGAGCAATGCCCAGCCTATACCCAAGCAGCCGGCCCCCCCCACCCCAGCTAGCCACCCCTATATATATTGTTTAGCATGACGTCAGGTGGTATGGAATACCCCTTTGGCCAGTTTGGGTCAGCTGTCCTGGCTCTGTCCCTCCCAGCTCCTGCTGTACCCCCAGCCTGCCCACTGGCAGGACAGAACAAGAAGCTGAAAAGTCCTTGGCTTAGTGTAAGCACTGCTCTGCAACAATTAAAACATCAGCATGTTATCAGCACTCTTCTCATCCTAAGTGCAAAACATAGCACCCTACCAGCTACTAGGAGGAAAATTAACTCTATCCTAACTGAAACCAGGACATAGAAATAGGCAGATTAGAGAGCACAAAAAAATGTTCTTGTTATTTTCTTGTTCATTTTTCTGTTCACTGCTGGTACATCATGAGAATGGCATTCTGATACCTACAAATTCAGGAGCAGACAACAGGAAGGAGCAACATATGTCTGCATACTTCACAACCTGGAGGAAAACTTCAGGCTGCACCTGAAACTAGACATACATAACATTTGCATTGCATGGTGGCTGTGTGAAGGGTTTTAATTTGTCTTTTTTCCCAAATCCTCTATTAAATAATTAACCCTTAGAAATCTTCCATTTAGAATAAATACAAGGAGAAATGGGAGAATATTTTATTCTCAGTTTTTAAGTAAAGGTATGAGCAAGTCAGTGAAGCATTATCTCTTTTATAGAGTTATAGAAGTTGAGGCACATTTTCTGACTTTTGTTTGTTTGCCCATGTAAGTTTTCTCTAGGTGTTTGGTGTTATTCTGTGCTTTTCAAGAGGACAGGAAAGGGAGGATGCTTCTAAATAATGCGTTGCCCTGACTTCATAAGGCTTGTTTTGTCTGGCAAATGAATTATGTAAACCTTCTCCACCCGAAACTGTTTCAAGTCAATTAATTGTTGTAATTACTTAAGATTTCTTTTTAATGAATATGGCTCTCCAGGGATTTGATGATATCCTGTCATCTGTAGGCCTGATAAATGAAATGTGATTTGTGACTTGCTGCAAACTGAACCCTTGTACTTGAACAATGTCTCTCTTTCCTATGTGCTCGTTTAATGGAAGAAACGCCCTTGATGGAACTAGGAACGTTTGCTCTAGCTGGTCCCTCATAAGATAAATTTTGACTTTTACCCCTTTTGTTCTCCCTTTCTTTAAAAGCAGACCTTGTTAATGCATTGACAATTACTCAGGCCAAAAACATGACCCCAGTGAGGTTACCTATTGTAAATGAGACTGGCTTAGCTGTTCCATCTCTCATCTCCATTAGTTGCACTGAAATGTGAAAGACACTCAGTGCAGGAGACCAATGCTGTATGATGATTTATGTTACCTTTTTTACTACCTTCTTCTCCTCCACCATACTTTGCAAGCAAAACCGCCAAATTCAACAAGCAAGGCACCCTCATTTTCTTTGTGTACAATACCTAATTTCTAGTGCTTCTTAAGAAAAACAGAGCTGCCCAGTGCTGCAGATAAGGACAACCAATCTGAGACAGCATGACAAAGAGACATGAAGTCAGCACAGAGTTGCTACAAACAGTGCAACTGCTTATATATTGATTTCAACAAGCCTATTTCCCCCTACGCTGCAAGTGTACATAATATAATCTAATCACCAATGCTTGGTAAGTATAAAACAGGTGGGATTTTCCTGATTTAAATTCCATTGTTGAAATGAGGATTACTGCTTTTACTGCAAGACCTTTCCTGAATACCACGTGGGTACATTAAACATCGTAAAACACATAGCAATAGGCTTGGTCATAGTTTGTAACATAAGGACAATGAATTATTGTGTATCACAAGCAAAGATCACTTTGACCTTTTTATATTCAAGACAGGGTTCCTCAGATATACATAGCTGTCTAAAACTGAAGTTAAAGGTAGTGAAAATGTACAGAAGAGACAGCAACCTGATAATAGAAATGAATTAACAAATGGAAGAAACAGTCACATGTATTACTTATTTAGGAGAAACAAAGGGACATGAAGGGTAGAAAGATGATAACTGTGAGGAAAGAGTGAGAAGGAGTCACCACACTCCTTCTGGGAGTATCTGGGATAAAGATATCACAGAAAATGAGAAAACGTTGAAGTTTCACAGAAATGGTATTTTGAACTTTGGAGCTCAGAACCCAGGAACAGTTGTAGGGAGTTAGACAAAATGACATCAAACCTTGAATCTTTCCTAAACTCCAAACCCACTTTGTACTGGCATAAAGAACACTCTTTGCCTTCTCACAACCCTTCCACCCTTCCCTTTTTTTTTTTTTTTTTTTTTCCTTTATGGGTTGGCAGAAGCCATAGGCAAGCACACACATGGACAAAAAAGTAAAAGGAAATGTTTTTCATGGCTTGATGGGCCCAGCTGACAACACAGTATCTAGAAGTGATAGGAAACAGATTGTCTTTGGTGTAGTAATTGGATGGAAGACATTCAGATCACCTTTGATTAGATGAACTTCTGAAACTACTGAGATTTATCAGTGCACGGATTTTATTCTCCACGGACTCAAGAGAAAGTGTCCCATTAACTTAATGAATCAGGCCGCAAGAGAACAACTGCTCTTGAAGTCAGAATGATGATTTCCCATCAGTGGCACAAATTCTGCCAATAAAGGCAACAGAATTTCTCAAGTGAAATGAGATTAGAATATGTCTCCCCTGATTTTCAGTAGTTAAATGACTGACTATCCTGTAATAGGCTAATTATTAGATTCCCCTTCAATTTTTGTGTTGCAAGAAGGAATGAACATTTTCTTTCTCTACCTAGATTATGTGGCAGCCGTGGCAATGTTTCACTCATGCTGTTGCATAGTCCTGACCTTTGAAAAGTGGCAAGGTACATTCATCTTTCCCAATCTCATCTGCCTTTAGCAAGGTGTCCCCAGCGCTGGAACTTCTGGCAATTTGACAAAGGCATCTTCCTTCATGTCAGATCTTGTTATCTACTCCATCTTCTTGACATATGACACACATGTCAGATCTCATTTTTTTTACTGCTTGCTTTGTTTGCCCCTTCACAGGTGGGAGATTCCACATCCTCTTTTTTGAGCCATTTCCAGGTGCTTCTTATTTTCCTGCAATACCTTTGTGGCCTTTCTTGACAACTTAAAAGATCCTTTTTGTCACTGATGGTTTGTAGTTCTTCACAAAGGAAAACAGCTTTTCAGAGGCCTCATTGGATAGCCATAGCCTATTTCCACGCCTTCTTTACAAATGATACTCTTCCAGCTAGGGCTCTGGGGAAAACAACATAAAGGGTTAACTTAAGATGAAGGATAACTGAAGGCTGAAAGAAGAAGGCAAATGCATTCCTGACCCTCTTACTTGCTGTTTGAACTCTTGCAGTAAGGAGTCCAATAAGAGCTGAGACTATGCATAGATGTTCAAATTGCATGTGCTGACTGCACAGGCTTAAATACTTACCTAAAGTGATGAAATTAAGAAAGAAACTTAGTAATTTAAATAACTTTTAAGCATTATTTCTCCTTTTGTATGTGGCTTTTTGCAGTACTTTGCCATTGTAAATATAACACCAATTCTATGTGAAATTAACATTGTAAATGAGAAGTGGGTAATTACAGTAACATCAAGTTGCTTGGTCCAATCTACCTAGGTTTTATACCAATAAATCCATTCTGGTTGATTTTGAGGCTTTTCTAAATTAAGGCTTCATTTCTACAATCCCTAGCATAAATAATTACAGTTGTGTCTGGTCCACTTGAGAAGCTGCTAGCACAAAGCAATGTGAATAGTCAAGTTTGTCTTGCCTTTTGATGCAGTCCACAGAGATGATTTAATCAATGATTAGTCAATGACAAAGCCATTACTTTGTTTTTTACATAAAGTTTAAAGGGATAATTAACATTCTTAAAGGTTTGTTGATAAGTAGGTAAGTGGCAAACTAAAGATATCTGAAATTCTGGTATTGACATATATCACAATATTCTTATTGTTCCACAAAATGGAGTTGTCAAATGGACAAAACTGTCACACTGAATTAGAACATGGTTCAAATGTAAAATGTAAAAGAATGTACAACCTAGACTTAAAAGAAAGTTAAATGACACAAGCAAGGAAAAGGTATAAGAAGTCTTTAAATTGTTCTTCTAATCAGGCAGTTTGCAGTAATAAAATAAAGGTTGCAATATTTCATTATTGTAATAAGTAGAATGTATGTTTTCAGAAATTGCCTATAGGCACATACTTTTATGCAATATAGCAAACACTGAACTGTGTGTCTCAACAATAAAAACATGAAGAACCTCCCATTTACATTTGATAAGCTCTTCCCTGATATTTGTGCTATAACAGCAATGCCTACCTTGGAGAGAGGATATGTCCTTTTATTAACTGATATTTTATCATGTTTTCACAGTTCTTAAATGCAAAGTGTTTATATAGATTTGTATGTATGCATGTATATACATGTTTATATATCTGTATATATATTAAGCAATAATATTGCATATAGGTAAGGCATTGTGTAAATTTGTTATTCTGGATGTCCTAAATCTTTCTTCACTCCTCGCTTCCCTGCATCAAATCCTTATTTTAAAAATCATTGGTACTGAAAGTGTGTAATACAGTTGATTATTTGAATATCTATAAATCAGCCACCTGTGATACACACTGTAACAAGGAAAAAGGAATCAAGTTTTTAGTAAATGCTATTCTGACAAATACAATTTTCAATAAAATGCATTGTTAAGGATGTGTTGTAACAAGTTTCATGACTCTAAAAGGGCAAATAAGTTATTTCTCTGTACTAAATGCCCTGTATTTGGTGATGCAGAATAGTTTGAATTTAGATTTTGACTTCTGTACTAAGTATATTCAGCTCAAAGAAGCTTATTATGGGCTCTTAGAGATGAGAATTGCTTTGCACACTACTGTAATCAACAACAACAGCAACAAAAAGCTGTGGATACATTCTAAACAGGGGACAAGGGGGATAAAGGACAATACATTCTCTCAGCTAGTGTTGTAACCTTCACACCAATTTATCTTGAAATAGGTTTTAAGGAAAAGCATGTCAAAGATCTTCAGGAGCTTGTGAGCTCTAAACGGGTTTTATTTGCTATTTTGATCTCTTTCTTTTTTGTAGATTATTTTTGTCCTTAGCAATAACTCTGCATTTTGTTAAGGACAGCCAAGCAGGAGGTTTGTATTTATTAAATATACCACCCTAATAATACACTGTGACGGTTAGATGTGTACATCAAGAACAGTCAGTTTAATACATGGTAAACTGTTCTTTGTTGACCCACAAAACTCATTGCACTGAGCACAGTTTTAAAAGATCTGGCAAAATATAAGGGGACAATTCTTCCCAAGTTCTTCCCAATTAATCATTTAGAAGACAGTCAATAGCAATGGAGAAAATATGTCAAGCACAACAATAAACATATGCAAAAATGCATGAGCCAGGATGGATTCAAATGCATTATTGACCCCCACACATACAGACAAATTTAGACTTTGTGAAGCAGGAGGAACATAAGTTACTGTAATGCAGCATCATACATAGTTTAATGTTGAAAGGTTCTCTAAAAATGTGAGGATGATACCGTCATAGTACCTGATCAATTATAGTGGAGATGTATAGTAGTTACAAAACAGAAAATTTACACAAGCTTTATTTAGTGAAATGCAGTCTCCAAGTGATTAGAAATGACATGACAAAAGATACAGAAGAAAGTAGAAAAAGGAAATAAAATACTATAATTGCTTTCTGTGGATGAATCTCCTTAACCTTTACTTGGTGCATATCTAAACATAGCAATTATATTTCTTACCTGGATGTTCTTAGAAAATAAATCAAGAATTAGGCTTGAATGTGGTCACAGGTAATGCACAACAGCATGCACTTAAGTACATAGATATGCCCTTTTTTAGTTCAAATTAGAATACACATTATATTGGGGTGAATTTTTTAGGTTTAGGTTTTGTTTTTGTTTTTAAGTCACTATATTATATTATATTTATATTTATATTATCATTATATTCATGTGTTTCTTTCTATCAAGTTCTCTATTTTACAGTCCTAAAAAAAAGAGCTTATCTTTATATGCACCCAGATGAAATGCAAGAAGCACAAAGTCCTATAGAGAAAAGTCAAATAAAACTATGTCATGTAATATCAAATACAATGAATAAAAAACACATTTCCCCCAGTTTTGCTCTAAACTAATCTGAGCATGATATCTTTGTACAGTTCTTTCTCACTTTCAGTTCAACTACTATTTAAGGCAGTAGGAAGAGGGAGAAGGATACAGAGAAGAAAAGCATTTTATGCCTTTGGAATTCTTCTAGAACTGGGTAAAGAATTTTCATGAAGTTCTGTAGGGTCTTCCTTGGTATAGATGAATTGACAAAAGAACAGCTTAATTGTTTACTTAAAGTGCCCTTTATTGTTTTACTGTTTGCAATGGTACATCATAGACCATAATCAGATGTATATTAAATAAAATTTATCAAGATTTGTTCAATTTTTTCTTGATCAAAACTCAGACACACCTCAAACCTTCTGCTATATGGCCTCTTTCATCCCATTCAATATTTTCCCTGATTTCTCTTCCTAAGTCTCCCTGAGTGACCCAGCGCTCTCTGATTGTACCTGTGAACCGCCACAATTTCCCAGCCACAACTTCTGCTGTGGACTAAGGATTGTGATTGCCTGTCCTCCCCAGCCCTTTTCAGAAAAATCATGCTTATTCAGATGATCTTCTTGAAGCAGAATTTGTTTAAGCAAAGGGCAAGATAACCCTAATTCATCTCATTTTGCCAGTTAAAAATGTTACACCCTACAGGTTGTTCAAAGTCATTGTTAATAGCAGTTTATTTCCTGCAAAGCCTTTGTCACCCACAAGGCATTCACTTCTGAAATCATTTCAGAAGAATTGAAGAGATCTGAAAATATCTTACAGATCATCGATAGCTTTGAAAATTATATTAGGTATCAGCCAATCAGCCACATTTGTAAATGAAGGAAAAAAAAAAAAAAAAAAGCATATTTCGCATATTTCTTCATCAAAATTAGGGGGAGGTAAACAGGAAAAGATTTAAAAAAAAAAAAACAACAACAAAAAAAAACACTAAAAAAACTCATACATGCAGACAACCAATCAATATTAAGGTGAAATATTAGAAATTATTAGGATGACTGGAGAGAAGAGTCATAATTACTGTGGTATCCATATTGACAGACGTCCAAATGAGGCAAATTTATGCCTGCTGAGCAACTGGAAAAATAATTCATCCAGGAAAATGTAGGTATTGATGAAAAATCTCTATGAGAAAACCATGACTGAAAAAAAAAATGGGTAAAATAGTCTGTGTAAAATAGTTTTAAGTAATGTCATTTCATAAAGCGATGATTCCAGAAAACTGGCAAGGAGTAAGGATACGTGATAATAATGCTGCCAACAGTTTTGGAAAATGACTCCTAAAATAATTAAAATGTCCTAAAAGTCATGCAACTTAATAATTATTTTAAGTACTTTTTATTAATTCTTCAGGTTACAAGCCTGTAAGAATTTAATTTATGTTTTCCTGTCATGCGTCTGCAAAGACAAGATACTTTTTAAAAAAGCTATTCAATGAAAGTTCATATTTTTACAAAAATTATGTGGTTTTAAGAGCTTGCTCAATAAGATTATGAAATATTGTGGTAAAATAACTTAGCAACACTGTGTACTCATATACATTTATAAAACACGTGACAAAAACATGTTAATTTCTATCTTTGTACTGAAAAGGGAAAAAAAAAAAAAGGATCTTTCTTTCTTTCAGAAATCTGTACTTTTATTAGTGTAGCAAATACAGGAAATTTCTAACTCTACCAGCTTCTGTCAGGTAGTAAATCTTCCAGAGGGAAGTAAATAGTTCCTGCGCTATGGCTTTTGTTCAGAATACACGTGTAAAAACCAGAATGGCAACCTTTTAGCTCTGTGGTATTAAATCCTTTAACAGAAATTAATAATAATAATAATAATAATAATAATAATAATAATAATAATAATAATAATAATAATAATAATAATAATAATAATAATAAAGGGAGTTAGAGAGAAAACTGGACGGATGCATTACTTAAACATCCTCCTTAAGATTCCCTTGTGCTCCTGAGTTCTTTCTCATCACCATAAGCTCTCTGCTAGGTGTGAAACTATAAGCATACGAAAGCTTGTCATGCAGGTGTATTTCCTATACCTGCCACACTGTGAACTCACCATGTCTCTGGCCCTGAGGAGAAGTTCTCTTTCCTTGCAGCAAGATTATGTTTTAAAAAGCTGACTTTTAAACCTCTTACTGAATTTTTTAATGGATTAAATTCATCATGTCACCAGCTGCTGTGCAGCTAATAGAGCCATAAAACACTGTATTAAAGGATTACCCATGCAAAATTTCCTCTTGTGCTAATGTGAATTTTAATACTTTTAACATTTAGTTGAGATGGGAATGTCCAAGAACAGCTTGTTCAATAGGTTGTTCTATAAAATTAAGTTCCTCAGCTCATCACAAATGCCAGGACTCCATTAAGTTAAAATTTTACAGAGAGGCTAAGATGATTCACTGTATAGCATTTGCAGGGAAGAAGGCAACATCTGCTTCTCCATTAATGCTATAAAACAAGGAAGTAAAACACACACAAGTATTGTAACTGCAGGGGAACCAGTCTGAACAGCTGAGAGTTCTCACTCCAAATTAGCTGGAGGTCAGTTTGTGCTGTTACATATATAGGGCAGGAGAACAGAGGGAGTATCTAATCCCACTCTCTGAAGCAGGGTGACAACAGTAGGCTCTGACTCCAGTCTCACGTTAAATGTACAGTCAGAAGGAATTTTGTGAAAGCAAATTATTTTTTGTTGATAGGAGGCATGGAGCAGAGAAGGGATAGTCATGCTTCTGTAGCAGGGAGTGAGACCTTTAGTTTTATTCTTATCTATAAACAGTAATTAACAAGGTAGCATTTATGCACCTGAAATCATGAAGTGACTGCAAATAAGGTATGGATGGCTGCAGTTTGGATTTCTTTCCATTTTTCTTTCTTTGTTAGTTGCACAGTAACAAAGTGGCCTGCTAGAAGCTGTCTCTCTGAAGTAGCTATGGGATTAGGTGCCTTTTCTTTACTCCTATTTTCTGCGGAATGGGATAGTTTGTAGGGGATGCTAACAGAAAGAGCCTGACCAAACTCTTCTACCCTGCTATCTCACCGTAAGGATCACTCTTGGAAACCGCCATCCTTAACTAGATGCAATCCTTGTTTATTGCTGGAATTAACACATAATTAAGCACTTGGAACTTGCTCAGAACATTTTTCCCTGCCACAGGTGGTGGGATAAGCCTGAAGGAAGGACAATGAGCAGGCAATAAATGGCCCTACCAGCCCATCAACATCTGCACCAAGCATCAGTTCTGATAGCATGGTGTCTGGGTAGACAAGGCTGTCAAAGTAAGAAGGCTGAGCTTTCCTGTGGTACCGATGGTGTTCAGAAAAATAAGAATGATAATTAATATTGGCAAAGCACTCTGTGTTTACAAATTGTGGTGTAAAAAAAATGTTTTCTCCTTAGGGCAGCTTGTTGAGCACTGATTGTTCCAGTACCAGATAATGAACAGCTACATGAGCCCATGCATTTCACACTGCCAGCAGTGCCTTGATCATGCAGAGGGTGCTGTCAAACAAGAAACCACTGGCTACAGGAGCAGCCAGAGCACTTCTTGACTCCCACCCTGAGTACATGGGAGAGGAGGTGTTCCCTGGAGATACTAGCCCAGACACAGTGCATCCCGGAAAAGAGGCAGGTGGCTGACTTTGGCACCTGCTGATTCCCAAATGAGCAGAGCTGCTGCCAGCAACCTCCTCTGTAGGAGTCTGAGCAGCTGTAATGTTTGTTTTGAGAACTTCCCAAGGGGCAGTCAGGAGCCTGATCAATGGGCAAATGAGGAAGAATCAATAGATCTTAGGTCCCCAAATACTTAAGATATCTAGAATTTAGTGATGAGCAGTTCACTGCCTTTTGAAAGAACAGTGTTTCCAAATGAAGGAGACTTTCCTTAGAGAAAGTAGTTCATAATCCAAGACAAAATTTTGTTGTAGTGGTAGTAGTCATAGTAGTGGTGGCTGTGGTGGTGGTAGTAAGGCTTTCTGATGCTCACTTCACCATTAAAACAAACAAACAAACAAACAAACAAAAAAACACACAGCTATTTAAAATCCAGCACAAGAGCGGTGAGGAAGTTTTAATATGAATATGCTCAAACGGCTGTTCCTTACCCCAACTGAATTTCCTCCACAGCTCCATATTTTGTTCTCCATGTGTATTACTGTTCTGAGAGCCTGTCATTTCTTATCAGAATGAGAAAGGCTAAAGAGATAATATTTCAATAACATACTGGCCTGATCATAAAATAACTCAATGGAAATGTGTAAGTGCCTCAGGCAGCACAGCAGGATAGTCAGCAGTCAGATGATTTCTATTCTGGGTTTCTTTTTTTTATGGTTACATTTTCTGTTATATCAGACATACCCTCAAGTCTTAGTTATGCTTTTATTCAAAAGGAGAACCACAGTATAAAGACCTACAAAACTTATTATGATATATTACTGTAAAGAAATAGAAGTTGGTGCCACCGTAGCATATTGATAAGGACAGGCCTGCCACATTAATTGACCTTTTTCTGACTCAACTACCAGGGCTGAGGCCTACACATTGCAGTTGCTTAGCAACAGGGTCACTACTTTCAGGCCTTAAATGCACCCAAAAAAAAAAAAAAATGGTTACAAAAAAATCAGATGTGATCTAATGAAGGCAGCAGTTATGTGGTAGAAGAAAGTATTTTATTTTATTTTTTAACCTCTGTGCTGGTGATTATAATGTGCAGATGGCAGAAGGAAAACTGGGATCTGAAGTATTACTGATCTAAACAGACCATCAGAGCAGTGCTAAAACCTCAGGCATATGTTCCTCTTGACAAGGGTCCTGACGAGATGTTTTCAACTTTTAGAACATCCATAGATGCTTACAAATAACACACAATTCTTCTATGGGTATAAAATATGTGTGATCCAAAATATTAAGTGATCCTTTATAACATGCATGTATTTTTAAGAAATCAGGGTGCAGCAGAAAAGAGGGGTTCGTTCCCATTGTCTAGATCCTTTTTTAACGTTCTATCATAAACATTAGTGCCTGCTGCTATGTTTAATGACAGGCCTTGAGGCAACACAACATCTCATAAAGGTCAACTCAGAGAAGTTTTTCTCTTCCCTCCTCAGCATGAACCAGAAAAAATTCAACACTTCTTTTAAACTTTAATAAAGGCCATGGAACAAGAGTGTGCTTCCCTGCCAGAAATCAAAATCATTCTACAACAACATGAGAACAGCCTGATGTTCACTACACATCTTTTCTGGAGAGGAGTCCTAGGGAGGGAGTCAGAAAATCTGTGTTTTATTCTGAAATAATCTGATAAATGACTTTGGGACTGCCACCATACCTTAATTTCTCCGATTGCTAAATAGGAACACTAATCCTTTCCCAGATTGTAAGTTGGGAGTAGCCTATCTAATCAGTGCTAATGTAAATAACTTCATGGTTCTCCATAAACAAGTTATTTAACATAAAATAAAAGTCTGTATTTTCCCTCCAGCAAGAATCAGTTATGACTAAATTTTATGTTTAAATGTAGGGCACAATAAGGAGAGATTTTTATTTTTGTTTATTTACAGGGTTACTTTAAATAGTTCTTCAGAGTTTCTCCAGAGCTTCTTTTAATCCTCCTTCACTGTTACTACTTGACAATAGACGTATTTGTATTGTAGGCTTTCACAGAATCACTGAATTGTCAAGATCGGAAGGGACCTTTGGAGATGTTACCGTCCAACACTCCCTCAGCTTCTCCTGATGATAGATGCTCCAGTCCCTTATCATCACCCTTGTGGCCATATGCTGCATTTGTTCCAATGTTTCTTGTACTGAGAAGCCCAGAACTGCACTAATCACTCCAGATGTGGGCAAGCTGGACTGAGAAGAGGGGAAGGATCGTGTCCCTCAGCCTGCTGGCAATATACTGCCAAATGCATTACACAAGTCTTTCTTTGCCACAAGAATACCTTGCTGGCTCATGGTCAACTTGGTGTCCACCAAGACATACAGGTCCTTTTGTGCAGAGCTGCTTTCCAGCTGGTGTACACGGGGTTATTAATTCCCAGGTTTCAGGAATTTTTGTGGTTCCTGTCAGTCTGTTTCTCCAGCTTGTCCAGGTCCTCCTGAATGGCAGCACAACCATCAGCAGTGTCAGCCACCACCAGTTTTGTATAATCTGCACACTAGCTGGGGGTGCACTGTGTGCCAAAATTTGGTCATTAATGAAGATGTTAAACACTATTGGCCCCAGTGTTGACCTCTTGGATACCTCACTAATGTCTGGCCTCCATCTGGACTTTGTGGCACTGATCCCCACTCTTTGAGCCTTGCATTTCAACCATTTATGAGCCCACCTTACTGTCCACTCATCTAGTTCATACTTCATCAATTTGTCTATAAAGATGTTACAGCAGACAGTGTCAAAGCCTTATTAAGGCCAATGTAAACAACAAACTGCTCATTCCTCATCTACCAAGCTAGTCATCTCATCATAGAAGGAAATCAGGTTGGTTTAGCATGATTTCCACTAAATACATGTAAATCCATGCTTCTTGTCCTCCGTGTTCTTGAAAATGGTGTTCAAGAGAATTTGCTGCTTCACCTTCTCAGGGATTGCAGTGAGGCTGACCAGCCTTGTGGGTGCATCCGATCAGATCCCACGGACTTGTGTATGTCTGTTTTTTTTTTTTAAATGATCCCTAACCCAGTCCTGTTCCACAGAGGATAAGTCTTCCTTGCTCTGGACTTTTTTCCTACTGGTCTGAGAAACCTGGAATTCCTGAAGGCTGGTCTTGCCAGTAAAGACCAAAGTGAAGAGGGCATTTATTACCTTGGTCAATTCTGTATTTTTTGTCACAAGATCAACTGCCTCATTCAGCAGAAGGCCCACATTTTCCTTGGTCTTCCTTTTGCTCCTGATGTCCTAGTATAAACCCTTCTTGTTGCCCTTCATATCCATTCCAAGATTCATTTTTGCATACTGTCTGTATATTCCTCCTGGGTCATCTGTCTGTGCTTTTACCTCTTGTACACTTTCTTTTTATATTTGAATTTCATCAGGAGCTTCTGGTTCATCTATGCAGCCTCTATTCTTCTTGTTGCGACAAGCTGAAAGAGGTGATCTTTGAAAATCAACCAGCTCTCCTGGACCTATCTTCTCTCCAGGACCATGCCCCTGAGATTCTTCCAAGGACAGCCTTGAAGAGGCCAAAGTCTGCTGTCTTGAAATCCAGAGTTGTAGGCCTGCTTTTAGTCATGTGATTTGTACCTTTTTGCCCTGTTTTTTGATATTTCTCAGTGAATTGTGTTTTAATGTGAGGATAAAGAAACAGTGAATGGTTTCAGGTTACAGCTGAAAATGGCAGATGTGTTCCTGTGATTTCAAATTTTCTAGAGAGGATTTTAAGAACATGTTCTAGGAAGCAACGCCATAGCAAGCTCTTACTATATTAGTATGTATAAAGTGCACTCTCTTTCACAGCAGCTGTTTCTAACAAAATGACCAAAAAATCCACTCTGATGTTGTCAGAATTAGCAGATAAAATGAGCATCTATTTATTTGCTTTCTAATCTTAGTACTCAAGTGGGGAATTTGGGTGTCCTATTTTGTTGTTTATACTTTCATACTAACTTCCAAAATAGAGTTTTCATTGACAGCAGAAAATTGTATCCCATTGGGACTTGACAGGACTTAGTGATAAGATATAAATCTTTGCCTATAATATGTAGTTGAAGCACTTTGTCTACACAATACATTTATTGAGGAAAATACATTTACCTAGGAAAATCCATTTATAAACTGTGATAATGGATGTCATAGACATTACTAATAGTCTGCATGTAAAACTCTTTGAAACTATCTCAACTTTTATAAAAATCTAAATCTCTCCACACACTGTGTCTAGGAACACCTTTGGTTTGATAATATTTAACAACTGTGTGCAGGGAACTTAAGGATTTTCACAGTCATTGTTGCTCTTACCATTGATTTTAAAGAAGATCAGCAGGATGATTGCCACAAACAAAAGATCAGCTTTAGAAAAATTCCTTTTGGCTAGAGTTTAGCCTTCTGATATCTTCCTGAACATCAAAATGCTAATCAGTTGTAACAGGTAAATCAGCATGTCAGAGTCTGTCTGCACCAAGATGGGGTGTTAAATATCTATTAGCCTTCAAAGTTAACTGCTTTTGGCATTACTACATACCAAAGATGTCCAAATAGTTCTGATGAATTCAAACTGGCCTACATTTAAAGGTTTGTGAAAGTGTGACTCAAAATGCTAACAGTATGAAAATAACACAGCTAGCCGGGTAGAAGTGTTAGTGTAAATGTAGTTATTAAACAGCATAGCCTTCCTGCTGCTTCTATCATCTAGGTGCATCTTTCATCTTGATGTCTTATGTAAGGCTTCTTAGCAAAACCACTCTTTTACTTGTGTAGGTAGAGTAGGCATATACCACTCAACAAAATGTGACTTCACAGAATCACAGAATCACACTTCTAATATAAAGTCCAAGGCCCAATATTTCTGGCTGGGACAGAAAAAGACAGTGGTATCCTATGGCATGAATATATCAAAACATATGTTTGTGCCATTAAATGATGTTTAACAATACCATGAACTGTTGCTGTGCTTAACCTGGCTCTGCAAGTGATAGTTCATTATTGTTCACCATGAAGGTGAAGTTTAAGCATGAGAAGTTGGGAAGGATCACAGTGTCCTATCTTCACTTTTCCTGCGGAGTCAAACTGATCCTGTGTGTTCACAGGTGCTGACTATCTTTACAAAGGTAATTTTCAGCAGTTTTCAGACAGGTGCTACCTTTTACTCCCCTTTTATTCTAAGAAAGGAGGATAAAGTGTTTCCCCAATCCAAGTATGGATAAACAGTAGCAGAGTGTTGTTGGGCATTGAGTGCACCCTCAGTAAGTTTGCAGATGACACCAAGTTAGGTGCGTGTGTCGATCTGCTTGAGGGTAGGAAGGCTCTGCAGGAGGATCTGGATAGGCTGCACCGATGGGCTGAGGTCAACTGCATGAAGTTCAACAAGGCCAAGTGCCGGGTCCTGCACTAGGGGCACAGCAACCCCAAGAAGGAGATGAGTGGTTGGAAAGCTGCCTGGCAGAGAAGGACCTGGGAGTATGGGTTGATAGTCAGCTGAATATGAGCCAGCAGTGTGCTCAGGTGGCCAAGAAGGCCAACGGCATCCTGGCTTGTATCAGAAATAGTGTGACCAGCAGGGCTAGGGAGGTGATCGTCCCCCTGTACTCGGCTCTGGTGAGGCCGCACCTCGAGTACTGTGTTCAGTTTTGGGCCCCTCGCTACAAGAAGGACATCGAGGTGCTTGAGCGGGTCCAAAGAAGGGCGACGAAGCTGGTGAGGGGCCTGGAGTACAAGTCCTATGAGGAGCAGCTGAAGGAGCTGGGCTTGTTCAGCCTGGAGAAGAGGAAGCTCAGGGACAACCTTATCGCTCTCTACAGATACCTTAAAGGAGGCTGTAGAGAGGTGGGGGTTGGCCTGTTCTCCCACGTGCCTGGTAACAGGACGAGGGGGAATGGGCTTAAGTTGCACCAAGGGAGTTTTAGGTTAGACGTTAGGAAGAGCTTCTTTACTGAAAGGGTTGTGAGGCATTGGAACAGGCTGCCCAGGGAAGTGGTTGAGTCACCATCCCTGGAAGTCTTTAAAAGACGTTTAGATGTAGAGCTTAGGGATATGGTTTAGTGGGGACTGTTAGTGTTAGGTTAGAGGTTGGACTCCATGATCTTGAGGTCTCTTCCAACCTAGAAATTCTGTGATTCTGTGATTCTGTGATTCTGTTACTAACCACATGTTAGAAATTCACACAACTTTAATTTAGAAGGGAACTTTTTTTTTTTTTTTTTTTTTTCCCATTCAGAATGGGAGTTGGATAATGCTTACTAGTTGTTGTCTGTTGAATAAAGTCTTGCAGAAAATTCTTTAAAATATCTGATTCTCTTAAATTAGTCCCCAGTTTTGATCATCATCGCAGGAGTTCTTCCAGGATTCTGACCTATCACTGATAGGTTTATGTTTACTGCAAGAACTATATTTGCAAATTAATTTTACCTATTTATTTAAGCCAGGATTTTTTTCCCCTTTTCTTTATGCTTTCATTTTTCATATGTTCAGTTTCTTGAGATTGCTGTGGAAACTGTTTTCATGGGGTCCATTTGGCATACACAGCATAATGCAGAACATAGAGATTCTACAAGCATTTGTATTATGTTTTATCAATTAAATATTTGCCATCAGGCCACATTAGTGTTTGAAAAATAATATGTAATTAAACAACTGAAAAGCTGCTGCTCTACAAGCTAAGTTTCACTAACAACTGATGATAAAGCCTTTAACTATGGAATTTTATCATGTAGATTTTACCATTTTTGTCATTGCACTTACTATTATTTTAAGAAAAGCTATGGTGAAAAGAAAGAGGAAAGTAGCTCATGAATTACGGAGTTCTTTGGCTGTTGTAAATGTGAGTCTTTATACGGATAGTATATGACCAGATACAGCCTGGAATATTTACACCAATTAAGTGGCCAATTAAGGCCACTAAAGACCAGCTGTGAAACTTAAAAAATATTCTTGTGATAGTTAAGAACATTTTAGAGGAACTTGGGCATTTAATGGATACTGAAACTACTAAACTACACAAGAGCAGTGCATCCTCCTCTATCAATTAAAAAAAAAAAAAAAAAAAAAAAGAAAATACTGCACAAACTCTGTTGTGCAATACTTGGTTTTCAAGTATTCACTTGCTAGTTAAATAAAAATCATTTGCTACAGAACAAAAACTGCAGTGCTTTTCCACATTGTGTCAAATGCCGACCTTTTAAATTCTGACATTTCAGAAATACACTTGTTTAATCCACTGTAAATGACTGTTTGACTAGGAACAACGCATTATGAAAACCAAAGTATGGCAGAAACAAAGCTAACAGCTTTGTGCAACTTCTTGTAGTCTTCCTTGTAACAGATTCTAGATTTTCTGTACAGTTTGGAAAACCAGTGAGCTGCAGTTGGAGAATTTCTAGACACTCTCTAATCTGTGAAGTGTAAAGGCCTTATTTCCATGTGAGTGTACTGGTTGCAAAGTTTTTTTGTTGTTTAATTTTGTTGTTGTTGTTGTTGTTAGAGTGGGAACCGTATAACCTAAGGTAAGAAGAATGGTCATTCTTTCAGTTTATCATCTTTCTTGTTTGAGCAAAACTACAAAATGATGTACCTCCCTTGTCCTGATGTGGAGAATATCTGCTACCTACTGGTGATAGGTAGGTCCCAAACCTGCAGAACTGGAACAAAAATTGTTGAAATTATAATGAATGAGAGCTAGTGATCAGTAGGAAACTACAAGAGGACTAGTTCAACAGTTATAATATTACTGTCACAAGCCGACAACCAGTTTTTTGAGATATATTGGACCTTAGTTCCATTTAAACCAACAATTTAACAGGATCAACAAGTGCACAAAAGTACCAAAAATGATCCAAAACAAAAGTAAATTTTTCAATGGAAATCACAGTGAGTAAAGAAATGTTGTATTCCTGGTCTTGTCAAAAGAACAGTCAGTACCTGCATAGCATAAGGCTCATTTTACATAGCAGTGGATAACACCTTCCTTGAATTATTTTGAAGTGGAAACTGTACAAGAGGAGTATTTTCTTCTTCCCAGTCCCTTTGAGCAACTTTTTCTCTTGTAACCTTGTGGAAGGACTCTGTGGAAAGTTGCTGTGGTCAGTCTTATTGCACACACACAGCTGCTTGAACTTTTTACCTTTTGGTTTTGCTTTTGATCTGTAGCTCACATGATCTCATTAAGACCATACTATTTAGCTTAAACTTCATATACTTGACCATTTCTTACAGTAGCCCCAGGCTGGGTGCAGGGTAATATTGTTCGTGCTGGCTTCCTGGCATGGCAACATGTCATAAAGTATCTGCTGGGATGTAACAGAAGAGGTAGGCTGGGGGGTGGAAGCTGGAATAAAGAAGCTCAGACACTTAAGAGAGCTTGCAAGCAGAGGTCAGTGCCCATCAGCCGATAGAATATGGAATCCCAATTACTTAGGAATGCTCAGTGTGGGCTGCCTGATGCAGACTGTAATAAATCTTATGGCAGGCATTAGGAACACCTGGTTTTAGATGAGAACACCTTTCTTAGGTCCATCTAAATCAATCCTCTTTCTTCCCCATGCCTGCACTGATCTCTATCTAGGGGAGGGAGGAAGGGGAAGAAAAACAGGCAGGTGATCTTATTATGGGTCTTGTCAGCCTCAGTAATGCAGAACAGGTAACAGGCAGACGAGACAAAGAGGAGAGGGTTTACCCAGTGCAATACCTCCTGTCATCTTCATTGCTATTTGAGAGGAGCTTCTTTAACAGCTGCCTTCAAATTGGCACATGTCACAACACTGGATTTTCTCCAGCCCATACTCAGATGTCAGATTTGCTTGATGGTCATGAGTCCATCCATTAAAAGCTTTTAACATTGCTGACCTCCTGGATATCTCGGGTCCATTGTTCTACATGGGGAGGAAGGGGGAAGGCAAACACAGCTCAGATAATGTCAGTTCTGCTGATCTAAATCAGAATAGTGATGGTGATTTCAGGGGTCTGAGTCCAGCCACTGTAGTTCTACCCTGCTTTTAAAGGACAAAAAGATAGCTCCCAAATTATAATAATAATAATATTTTA
Organism: Anas acuta; assembly: GCF_963932015.1. Classification (NCBI taxonomy): domain Eukaryota; kingdom Metazoa; phylum Chordata; class Aves; order Anseriformes; family Anatidae; genus Anas; species Anas acuta. Next base: position 68,741,317 of record NC_088980.1, read on the forward strand.
ATAATAATAATAATTGAATACAGCCACTCCAGTTGGCCATTTACAGATTCATATTTTTTAATTTTCCTGTCTGAGAAAGTGTAAGCTCTGATTCAAGTGTTTTCCTTGGACTGGAATATCAGTAGGATCTTTCTCCTCCAGCCTGCCCTCGTAAAAGGTACTTAATCTCTCAGAAATTTACTGTTCCATGAAATTCTACTGATATTGGTCAGTAGCCTCAAAAGCTACCAAGGAAACAGAGATATACACATGTGAGTGCAGAGAGAAATTGTCTCCATAAGCTTATTCCTTGGGAAGTAGCCTGAAAATCAGTCAGTGACAGCTGGGGTTGTGGTTCAGAGCATCTCCTGTTCTTTTCCTTTCCTTTCCTTTCCTTTCCTTTCCTTTCCTTTCCTTTCCTTTCCTTTCCTTTCCTTTCCTTTCCTTTCCTTTCCTTTCCTTTCCTTTCCTTTCCTTTCCTTTCCTTTCCTTTCCTTTCCTTTCCTTTCCTTTCCTTTCCTTTCCTTTCCTTTCCTTTCCTTTCCTTTCCTTTCCTTTCCTTTCCTTTGCCTTGCCTTGCCTTGCCTTGCCTTGCCTTGCCTTGCCTTGCCTTGCCTTGCCTTGCCTTGCCTTGCCTTGCCTTGCCTTGCCTTGCCTTGCCTTGCCTTGCCTTGCCTTCCCTTCCCTTCCCTTCCCTTCCCTTCCCTTCCCTTCCCTTCCCTTCCCTTCCCTTCCCTTCCCTTCCCTTCCCTTCCCTTCCCTTCCCTTTCCTTTCCAGTTCTCTTTTACACCTCTTGTTTTTTACCCCAAATAATTTTTTTCCTTTCCTTCACTATGACCTATTCCCTCCTGAAGAACCCCATGAGCTCCCACAGAATGAGAATTCCCTATGCAACAAGTAAATATATGGCTCAGTTACAAGCAGAGGATGCATGCATGGCCATTCCAGTTTTGTAGGCATTCCCTCAGATATACTTCACCTGATGGTGACCTACAGATATGTAATCACCCTAGCATCATTGTCTGCCAGCATCCATTGCAAACTGCGATCCAGTTTTGAGCCTGGCAAACACATCAGTAAATCACCATGATTAGAAAGGCCAGTTTAAGGCCATATGCAAGGAAGGAAACAGAACAGAGTTTTTCAACATGCACTCCGTGGCACTCCCATGCAATGAAATGTAGTAATTCCAGACACAAACATACATAGCACCATGCTCATTTGCAGAGTGAGTAGAGAAGGGTAATATGGAGCTTGCTGGCTTCCCTGTTGTACCTTATGTAGAAGGTGGATTCCCAACAGCAGCAGGCAGACGGCCCACTTCATGTGCCAGCCTGAAGCAGCATAGCTACTCACACTGCTGGCTGTGTCCAAAAAAGACACTGGAAAGCCTGCCATGTAGGATCATTTCAGTAATGGTTCTCACTGGGCTACCTAACTGATAATCTTCTCCCCCTGGTATACACAGCAGAACCACAACTCAGTGCACTCAAAGCTACAGGAGCCACTGTAAAACTTCACAGTAAATTAAGTACAATTAGCAGAACAAACACCACCACTGCTAGCCTCATAGTCTTGTAATTACTCTGACAGCACTTATTATTTGGACCATTTCTCAAATCGGTGGACTTTGTAAATGAATATCATCATAAATAAAGTCCTTTTCCAAATAGAGTATCCCTGGGTACAGTGGAAACTTGAGGAAGAGGTTTGATATTCTAGTTGAAGGAATCTCATAAAGTTCCTGCGCTGAAGACAGTACCCATCAGACTCTGTCAGGTGAATGCCAGAAAGAGAGCTACAAAGAGAACCCATGACCTAGTTCTTACTGACTAAAGCAGTGTTTAGATGTTGCATTTTTGAGTCATGTCCAAACGGTGTTCTGATACCATTTGCAGGAGACTGCAGGAGAAAATCTGGCTGGAAAACAGGATTGTGTCAGACTGCCCATTTCCAGCAGCAGTTCTGTTGGGTTGGTCCTCAGTGAGTCTGTGAAACTCTGTCATTATGGGATGATGTAAATAAAGTGCACAGCCTTTTACACACAGCTTAAAACAGATTTTCCCACTGATGCCTGTCCCTATTCATTTTTGGTTGGTGTTTATGAAAGCACTCCACACTTAGCCTTAGGCTTGCATTGAACATCCCACGCCTAAAAAGTGTGCCTTGATAAGGAGCCAGCCTGGCTAGACCAAATACTAGTGTTCAGTGTCAGAGGTGCAGCCTAGTGGGACTCTGGAGACACAACACACTTGCAAGATCATCACAATAGTTATCTTGTAACCAGATGTGGGATGGCTGGCATTTTTAGCATCTCAAATTCCTTCTGAATCCAATGGAGTCTGTCCATCTCTGCAGCTTCTGGGAACTTGTTAACTCTGCTGCGGTTTTGGTACACAAATACAGATGGAGGTGACTGAGCTCAGTCAGCAAGGCTTGAAATACTGTGACTAGTACAGCTTACAGTATAATTATTTGGAAAGGTTCATCACCTTTCCTACTACACTGACTTTACTGAATGACAGTGTGGTGACAATTTGTTCCATTTTCTACAATAGGATAAGGGTGAACTCAGGACTCACCTGTTGAGAGCATTGAAATGCCTAAGTGAAAAGTGTCTGGAAATGACAAGATCTCAACCCAGAAATAAGCTGTAGTAACAAAAAGATTACCATTTGTGGTACTCACCTCTGCTATGCAGAGGCAAGGCATGGACAAGTGCCTGGAGGGATAAATAGCCAAATTTGTGAGAAAAGATAGAAAATAAGGAAACTCTTCATAATTTAAGTAGGTTTTTTTGACTCCTTACTTCATAGTTTACTACTTCTGAAAGTTTCCAATGTACTTAGACTTAAAACTTTAGATAAGGGAATTTAAAATGCATTTGTTATTCAGACAGGAGGGGCCACTAGGTGGCACAAAAGTTGCCCTAGTTTCAGCGAATTTTTTTTTTTTTCAAGAGTGGAAAATGACCTTCCAGGAGGTGAACTACTTTATACCTACAACACTGTAATTCAGTCATCAACGGAAATACATGGATGTTTAGCAAGCTGAAATTCTTTAAATCCATTCTGTACTGCTACACTGTGGGGTTAGTGTGGTTCTATTATTGTTCTCCACCCCCAAAACAAAAACAAAAACACAAACAAAAATGTTGGTTTGCTTTTAAAGAAGTGATTAATTCAGTGTCATAGAAAGGAAAGCAATTCTGTAGAATAAGAAGAGAGGGAAAAATAAAAGCAATGCAATATTTTTTGTATTACAAACCAAAGATGCAAACCCAGAAAAAGTTGACAGATTGATTGTACAAAAATGTGAAGGGAATTATGATGTGCTGAACAAGAACATTGTGCACTGCTGTGTAGTAGAGCCTAGAGAAAGCCCCCATTGGCAAGACACCCTGACTTCAATGATGTAGGATTTTTTTTTTTAGAAGGGGTGAGAGTGACATTAGGAAAAAGAAGAAGAAAAACATATATAGCAGGAGAATTTGTAGCAGTGAGTATGACCTGAGAGCCAGTCAGCTGATGTAGAAGTCATTCTTACCAATGGTATCTCAGAGGCATTTAAATATCACCCTTATTAATTAATAAAATGGAAACAACTGAAGACTAATCCCTTTGTAGGTCCCAGAGGACCTACAAGGAATATCCCATGAAGGAGAATTCATCTGACTTTCTGGACACACAGAATGTTGTACAAGTTGCTGCTGGCGCTACCAACTGTCTGAGGAATGCCTTACATGCTACACAAACATCCAGAGTCATTCTGGTCAAGGAGAGTCAACTTACAATCTGAAATCAGTTTTAACAAGAAGACGTTGATTGGCATTATGTCCGCTTCTTTCAACCTTGGGATTTTGACTGACCGTTGAAGACTGTCCTCTAGATGATAACAAGGATGCTGTCAGTCCTGCACAGATAGCTTATACCAGGCATGAATACAAAAGCTAGTAGTGTGTACACCATACATGCTCCTTCTGCATCAGAATGACTTTCAGCTTGAATTACTTTCACTGCAGGTAAAATTTAAAAATAATTCTGGGTGACACACCTTAAAAGTGAGTTGTTCCTGCTGAGATAAACCATGGGCCTGATCATGAAATTATACTTCCTGAGACTGAGCAGTGTAATATGCAGAGCCCAGTATAATAACCCAATCATTACTGTTTACAGTAGCTCAGAAGCTGAGAATCAGAAATAAAAGAAAGAAGGTTGACTTCCTGCATTGCTTGTGAAATAAAATGCCAGACAAGTTTTTCATAAATACATCAGTGTTCTGTCTGTTTCCTTAAGGTCAAGTAGTGAATTTTGTCTTTGTTTAAAATGGAACTATGTTATACCAGTGCTATGTGTTTAAAACTCTGTCACTTATGTTTCCAGCAAGGTTAGTAAAATTAGTAATATGTGCATTCGAATCTGTTCGTTGAGAATGGTTGAGCATTATATAGAAGATGTTGTAAATACCTTTTTTGACTTTTAGCCCTGGTACTGAAAATATTATAAAGCAGGATGTGTCTTTAAGAAGTCATTGATATTAATTTTTTGTCTGGTCCACTTCTTGATTTCTAAAAATTAGTGATCTCTGCTAACACCTTTGCACTTCAGATGTCAGAGCAAAGTGACTTAAAAATCCACAGATATTGAAATTTAGGGAGAGAGAGAGAAAAAAAAAAAAAAAAAACTTTGTCAATGACCTCTTATTTTTCAGAACAAATAGAGCTTTGTATTGAATATTCAGAGTCCTGAAAATTGTATATCATGTTATTAGGGAAGTATTATTTTTATAGTAGGATTCATATGATTGTGGTTTGTGATTCTACAGCAGCACATCCAAGTACAAAATGGCTGCGCTCCCTGAGCACAGCTGTAAATGGAACCATGACTAAAGCATGCAATAGGCAGGGACTTATTTTTTTTCCAAGAATGTACAAAAATACATAGATTCTCACTAACTACACCCTTGTCCATGAGATGCAGAGTTATCACATGGACAAGCTGGAAATACCAATTACCTGCTGTGAAGAATTACCCTTGGCTCCCACAAGACTGTTCTTGATATTTACATTTCACTTCTAAGTGGTTTATAAAGGGTTAATAAATAATTAATGGCTGTTATAAGCTCATTTTAGATATGATCAGTGGATACAATAGATACTTATCAGTATGTGGAATTGTAGTTGGTTATATCCTATTGTGCTGTTATAGTCTATTTATTAAAACAGCTGCAAATAATTAAGTAACCCTTTCTACACTTCTCATAGCTTGAAGAATAACATAAAGTGTGACCAAAAAAGGGAGAAATCTTCCTACAAAAATAAAATTATTTCACTTCCTCAGCAGTACAAATCAGTTTAATCTAGTTTTGAATTAATCTTGACTAATCATTCAGCTTTATCAAATTTATTTTAAGTCTAGAATCTGTTAGATCAAATACTAATCTGTAAATTTTAAAATATTTAATGTGGGATTGCTCCTGAAAGGGCAGGCAGATTACAGATCATTAGGAAATAAACTTGCACATTGCAAATGCAGAGATATATAAGAAAGACTTGTGGTACGATACATTTTGGTCTTCACTGGGAAACTGGAACATACAGGAATTACTGTGTGTTGTTGGGCAACATATAGAATCACATCTACGATTTCATGCCCGTTTTAGATAGGAACAAAGCAGATTAAGAGATTATTATTTATTTATTTATGTATTTATGTATTTATTTATTTATTTATTTATTTTTAATGAAAATATATTTTGGGTAAAGACACTAAATCAGTAGTACTGAATAAAAGGGGATATGCTTGTCCATTAGTGCTGAATAAAAGGGGATATACTTGTCCATAACAGCTAAAAGTTTCAGCTCTGTATTATCCAAGCCCAAAGTGGATAAAATCTTTCTACCTGAATCAGCTCTTGGCTTCAGTGCCACTCTACCTATAGGCTCTGACAGACCAAGAGATGGATGTATTTACTGGAGCGTGAGGCATTCTGCTCCTTGCGGTGCTCTTTCCTGCTCTTTTCTGTCGCTCTGCAAAAAGTTGCTGCCCCATGCTAGTGACCATGGAACAGAACACGAGCCTCTGCAGCATCATCCCCACTCCCAGGTCCAGGATGAAGCCTGAGGTGCTGGTGCATGTCATTCTCTTGGCTGTGCTGCAGGGTGACTACCTAGGGCAGGAAGTGGAAGAAGGAAGCACTAAAATTTTTAGATGGCAAGACTTGCAGGCTACTTCTGTTGATGTCCCTCAGGAAACCAGGAAGCTTGCAATATCATGTCTCTCACATTTTCAATTTTAACCTCATCCCTACCTTTGTCTTTTCTTTTAGTCTGTCATGGTATATGGGATCCTAGCTCTGCAAAGAACTCTAGACTGAGAGCTCTGTTTGAATTCCTTTCCAGTTAAATCCTTCCTGGAAGATCAAGAAATGTGCCTGTCCAATGTATTCCTTTGAAACACAACAAGGTCTCTTGTAGAACTTTTGACAAAACATTATTCAGACTATTTTTATTTCTTTTTATGAACATTTATACACGCAATAATTAGCAACAACAGCAACAACAAGAGTAATAGTGGTAGTAGTTGTAGTAATCATGATAGTAACATAAAAGTACTTTATTAATGCCTAAAGATTAAAATGTTTTCTTTGAGAAATTGGTAAAAACTGGTTATTTGAGTGATAACCAGGGAGATGGAAACAAAGAAGGGGGAAATAAAATAAAAGCCAGTTAGAGCACATCTGAATGGACTGGATTTATCTGCTTACTTCAATTTGCCCAATTATAACCCTCCAGTGATTGAAAATTTGTTCCACTGTACATTAGGGGCTCGTTAAGATTTTATTTTGGCCAATAAAGCCCATAGTGCTCGTACTTGCATTTTCTCCAGTTTGTGTTGTTGGACACCTCAAGTCCCAGCATTTCCCTGAGGAGTCCTGAGATCCCCAAACACACCCCATCTTTGCCGTAAAGACCAAGGGGCAAATTCTGAATCTTGAAGCCAATGACGAAACTGATATTAGCACGGTGAAATCAGAACTTGAGTTGCACACTATATCTTTCAGACTATTATCTCTATTTCTTCCTCATTTCCAAGATTTATTGCACTTCCAAAGGACACTGTGTTAATTAACTAACCAATGCTCAGCATTTTCTTTTTAGCATAAAAAGCTATTTTTTTTTAGCTTAATCATTCACCATGTCAAGGAGCTAAAAAAGAATATGTTGAGGGGGTTGCCCTTGATTAAAACATAAAAATGTGGCAATAAATATTTTTTATTGGTTTTAATGCCTTTACTTTATTAGGAAGATAACAGACTGCTAGTTAACTGATCATGAAATATTAATTTAAAAGAAAAATATATGATAGGGAGTTATTTCTGTTGTTCCTGTCTGGTTTTTGACTTCTTGTCTTCTTATAAAAATTTAAACTTCTCTAGCCTGTTTTGTGTTAACTACATAATATTATATTACCCGAGTCAGTCAGCAGGTTTTGTACTGATGTTAGCCCTTCTTTTACTTGTTTGTGAGTGCTATTCTACCAGCCTTTCTTTGGTATATAGATTTGTTAGAATGAAAAAGGAAAAATAACTTTTAACACTGATTTCAGAAAGGATCTATAAAATGACTGATTAATGAAGCATGTATGTAAGCTTAGTGTTTGTAAGGATGAATTGAGGCATGTATCAAAATACTTCACTTAAACGAGGGGGGGTTGGTCTTTGTTTCCAAAATCAAGTATCAATATTGATAGTTATTGCAATTATTGTGATAAAAACTCCATAGGAAGTTCTACATTTTGAGAAAGGTTTAGTACTCTAGCATGTTGGTTGTATATTACAAGCATGTTATGATATTTAGAAAATAAAACATTTGCTTATTTTTCAAGGATGTTTTTAAGAGATCTTTATTTCTAATTCTGCTAATGCTACATAACTGGGTATACTGTAGGCCTACTTTTCATTTAATATATATTAAAAAAAAAAATCTTATTACTGTAAAATTCCATTACTCTCATGCCTCCCTATGTAGTACAATGTTAAGTACACTACAATACTGAGTCCCAGATGGAATACAATGCTGTAATTCAATTGAGGGATCCTGCTAATGTCCCACACTGAAGAATATAGCTTAAGGGTTTGGGTATGGTAGCAAACCTCTCAGCCTGAAGACTGAATTACAACCTGACTGTTCAATCTGGGCCTCTGTGCACTTGTTTGTAATGTACAGGACCCTGATTATTTATAATACATCTGTAAAACAATTATTAGAATAAAACAGAGGAAGTAAAAGAACTATAAATTAAAGTTTGTCCAGAAGAGGTACACAGTTATAGGAGAACAGAGCTTACAGTAGGCATGGAATAGGAAATAAAGGTTCACAAAGTGTTCTCTAAATTGCATGGAAGTTCAACTGAATAAAGGTTCAACCCTCCCATCCCCACTTTTATTAGAAAGGCTTGCTGGTTAACATCTCAACAAAAGGTAAAACAAATGAGATGCTCTCAGTTGCTTTGGATCTTGATATAGTTATGGGGATATGAGAATTACAGTTTCCTCACCTTAGATGCCTAATATCACATTTAATCCTGAAACCATCTGCAGAACTGACTTTTGCAATCTCCAGTGCCATCATTTCAAGGCGTAATGCTAACTTGCCACCAACAGGCCTGTTTCCTGACTAGACCAAAAGTGCTTCAGACATGACAGAAGGGCATAGCTCATGTTGAAGCCCTTCCTGGATCTGCAAGCAGCAAATTCCTCATCTCTTCTATGAGGTCGGTCAAGACCCAGATGATGATAAGATTTCACACACAAACAAGCCTGTTCAGAAGATACGCTACCCCACTACTCTGCTCTCTCCATGTAGCAGCTCTCCAGGTAGCAGGTTCAGCCAAAGTCTGGGTACAGTCCCATCTGTCCATGGGGTAACTTGCACCTAGCTCTGAGGGGAGTGTTCTGGTCATGATGCCACTGGATGTCACGCCCCTGGACATGAAGCTGCATCTCCAATGGTGATGGAACTTCTCTACCAGCTTGCTCCTCCCTCTGCCAGCCATACAGTCCTGTGCGTTTTCTTGTACTGGCCCTGGCATGCATCTGATTTTTTGAGAAGTCAATCCAAGGAACTAAACCAGTCCAAAGTTAGCCTTACAAAACCAAATATTTTTTAGCTGTTTAATTTCTGAAAGCACTCCATGGCAAAATCGAACACCAGTGTAAACACAAGGGTTACAGTGGGAATATGCATCTAGGGCTTTAGAAAGAGTTAATCAAAAACCTAACTTAGTTAAGCCTATAGTGTCATAATGTGGCAGCTCTAGTGTCCTTTGCTGCTGATGCTTTGTTTTTACTGCAGTATTTAGGGATCAGTGGAAAAAGTGTGAGTAGTATTTTAGCACAGCATTTCAACAGCCCTGTCAGAGATTTAGCCAAAAACTTTGCTATTCCTCACATGGTGTTTGTCTGAACACAGGAGTGTGTTTTCAAATCATGCCAATGCATTAAGCTTTGAGTGTAGAATGCACTCTTACTAGATCAATATATCAGAGTTGTGTGGACACCAAAGAAAAAATTGTAAAAGGTTAAATGAACAGCCTTCACTATCACAGCAGAAGGGAATGAGACCTGAAAGGAGGCTTGTTACAGTGCACCCATATGAGCTGAGATGTGCGGGATGTGTTGAAGTGCTAGGTCACTGGGGTGTCAAAAAGTTGTGGATTACCAGGTACCTCTCTCATGTCCCCCTTGTTGTCAAGCAATCTGTACTTTCATAGAATTACCAATAAAACATTTGTAGGAGCAGATTAGGTTTTAAAATCTACCTAATGTAGTGTGAAATTTGGAGTGTATGCTCCAGTGATCAGAGCTGCAGTGTTGACCCATTATGCTCTGCAGTCACATTCTTCCATTTCCAACCCTTTAAAGACACAAGAGGAGGGGGAGCAAATAACACACACACAACCACTTTATCTCGTTGTGTTTTTAATGTTGTTGATGATGTTGTTGTTTTGGCTTGGTTTGTTGGTTGTTTTTTGTTGTTGTTTTTGTTTTTTAAAGTAGGTCCGTAGTCCATGCTGCCTGTGAGAGTTTGCATGGAACTTTGCTTAGCTTTTCTAAGAGGACTATACATTCATTGTTAGAATACCTGATGCCTGTTTGTTGTGCTTAGCGAAAAACAGCCTTGGGTTTTCAGACTCATGGAAAGGAAATACCTTTTTAATTCCTCAGGCAGTGGTTCTCTGCAAAACAGGACTGTCATCAACCATGTTAAGAGCCAGCTAAGCCTTATCCTTTAGCATGCAGTGAAATGTAATTTGTCGCAAGTCAGGGAGGCACAAGACAGTGTGGGTAGATATGGCTTGTCTTACAAGTCAGAAATCTGTAGCCATATTAAAAAGGTATGTATCAGACTTTCTTCTCTGCTTCACCAATTATGCTCAGTTACTAAATGAGAAACATTTACCAATGCATCCTCTTCTCTGGACTGAAGCGAAATAAATACATATTCACTAGGCAAAATTGACTGTTTACATATGTAAACTCTCTTGCAAAACCTGAGACTGCATCCTAACCCAATTCTCTGAGATTTGGATCCTGTATTATTGTATACCCTGATTTGGATTGAACTGTGGCAGAATAAGATTCCCGATTTTCATTCTGCCAGAACTTGCTGAAGAGCTTTTCAAAAGTTCTGTCTTGCTATGTCAAGCTTTGTTACATCCTCCTAGAAGTATATCGAGTCTTCAAACTGGGCACTGATTTCCAACAGAAATGTAGAAATGGAATAGCTACCATGATTTTGATGAGAAAAGACTAAATATATGCTAGCATGACCAAGGAAAGTTCACTTTCACAATGAAATGAAGACTTCTGATGTAGGAAGAGGTCTTCAGTCTTCATCTAAAGATTAGTATTTTCTGAATTTGTTTATACGTTCTAAACAAAACATAAACCTCATGTTCCCCAGTACTTTTTTTGTAAGAACCTAGACATCGAACATGCACGTTGCAAAGCCCTTTTTCTTACTCAGAGACACCTTGAAAAGTGTATTCCTCTCATGCTACTTTCATCACAGCAACTTGTGTTATTTGAGACCCATTGCCAATTATTTAGAAGCCTTTAACAAAAGACTGAATAGTCCTAATTTCAAAAAGTGCTCAGAAGGAAGTCAACTCTGCACCTGTATTTCTGTCACATTTATATTCTTGATCACAGAAACTGTAGAAAAAGTTGCAAAAGAGTGTTACTAGTGTTTATATCACATAGTCTGATGAAAAGAAGAAAATTCCTGTTAACCTTTCTAAGGGATTTTCAAATGAACAAACAAACAAATGAAAAACAGAACAGCGTGTATACATATTAGATGTTTCAGCTGCTGCTGAGTTATTTTTTTCCCTATATTTGGTAACTTTCTCTCAACATGCAACTATTTTCCACTCTGTCTTCAGCTGTGAGAGTATCATTGGAGGAAACTGATCTCATTTTCATGGATTCCACTGCCATCAGTGAATCAGCACTGGGGATACAGAGGTGTAACTGAGGTCAGACTCTGGCCTCATCCATTGAAGTGAGGATGGAACTCAAATATGTATGCATGACAGTACCTAGTCACATACTTTGTGATAATGGGATGGGGAAGGGTTAGAGGAACTGCAGTACTTCCATTTGAACCCCCCTGCTATGACGCATACACTCTGGATCATGGGAGGCTGAAATGACCACACAGCTGGGCAGCCCTTCTTTTCACACTGTAGTGGTTGTGAGCCACTAATGGTCCTGACAGCTCTTGCAGTGTCTAATGTTTTCCTTTATACCCCTCAAGTCATTAAAAGGACAATCTTGGCTATCGGTTTGAAGAAAAGATTTCCAACCCTTCTGGTTTCTGAACTCAAAAAAGGGGTTTAAATGATTTCTAAGGCAGTTGGATAATTTTGTGGAGTCCGGTTCTTGTTTCTTCAGTGCTTGGGTGTGTATTTTCTTATTAAACACTGTCAGTAAAATTACACAAAAGAATCTGGTTGCATCCCTGTTGGGAAACTGCGCTTTTCCCCTGTGTAACAAGCTCAGGGCTCTGTGGGGCTTGATATATAAGCCAAAAGATTTCTGCATTACAGCATCAGGTTATCATAACCTATCTCCCCCTCCTTCCTACCCCCAGAACTCATCTATATGCTAATTTAACATGACTAATGCCGCCCCACAATATAATGGCTCTAATGTTTTCAGGGGAGAAAAGAAAGTGGAAAGAAGCTGATGCTCCTCTTTGATTAGTGCAACATCTTCTGACAAAAATCCCAGATTTTTTGATGATAAGGTCTGATTGTATCAGCACCCTGACTGCATCTGGTTCAGCATCTGACCAAGCTTGCAGTTTGGTTTGAGGTTACGTTCCTTGGTCTGTAACAGTGAGTTAAGCATTACATGCTAAATGTAAAATACATTTTCCTCTCCTCACTTTTGTGGAAATTATTCCAATCAAGCTCAACTGTTTGTTTAAAGGGAAAGATCTTGCTGTCATTCTTACCATCAGTGGTGAGGAACTACTGTACCCAGATCTGACAGAGCTTCCCACTGAGTTACAAGATACCTGAACTAGCTGGGATTTGGCTCCTGGACCTTTCTGGTTCAGTCGTACAGCCTGGGGAGCTTTCAGTTTCTTCACAAACATGTGCATTGATAGTCCCTCTGCCCCTTTCCCCCTTCCTCCTGCACACTCACTGTAATGCTATTAAGATATCAAATGCAGCAATTACAACAAGAAAACCCTAATTAGGCAGCAGCAGCTTTGCAGCAGCTTCTGTAATAAAGGAAACAAAGAAATCTGAAGAAAAAAAATAAAAAGAAAGGCAACTTTCAGATCAGTCTTGTTCTTCCTAAAGAACTACTCAATGCCAATAGTCCTCCATTAATTTCACTTCACTAGCTTTCTCTGTACTTTTCTAGGACAAAAGAAGTAATACCAACATAGAGTCCTGTGGCCATAATCAAATAATAATTGGCCTCAGAGATCACTTATGACAATCAGGGAAGTAATAAGGTTTCTGAATAATTATGAATAATTAGGCACATTTATGAATAATTACATTGTTAATAACTATCTAACACATCCAGTTTTTAAACTGTAATTCAGCCATTATTGATTGGTTAGCCATCATCTTCACTGCTGTTTCCCTACTCATTAATGTCCCAATTCATCCAGGAGCCCTGCAAGGCTGCATTTATCCTTTTGGCATGGCAGTAAAGCAAGGTTTTATTGCTGTAGTTTCTGAATCCCAAGAAAGGGGAAAACCTGTTTCACAGAGAATAGGTTTCATTGAGCATGGGCAGAGGGGGGAAATTTATGGAAAGGAAATATCTGGGCACTTTCTAAATGTGATGTTAAAAAAATCCACAGATAGTACAGAATCACAGAATTGTCTAGGTTGGAAGAGACCTCAAGATCATCGAGTCCAACCTCTGACCTAACACTAACCAGTCCTCCACTAAACCTTATCACTAAGCTCTACATCTAAACGTCTTTTAAAGACCTCTAGGGATGGTGACTCAACCACTTCCCTGGGCAGCCTGTTCCAATGCCGAACAACCCTTTCGGTAAAGAAGTTCTTCCTAACATCCAACCTAAAACACCACTGGTGCAACTTCAGCCCATTCCCCCTCGTCCTGTCACCAGGCACGTGGGAGAACAGACCAACCCCACCTCGCTACAGCCTCCTTTAAGGTACCTGTAGAGTGCGATAAGGTCACCCCTGAGCCTCTTCCTCTCCAGGCTGAACAAGCACAGCTCCCTCAGCCGTTCCTCATAGGACTTGTTCTCCAGACCACTCACCAGCTTCGTCGCCCTTCTCTGGACTCATTTGAGGACCTCGATGTTCTTCTTGTAGCGAGGGGCCCAAAACTGAACACAGTACTCAAGGTGCGGCCTCACCAGAGCTGAGTACAGGGGGACAATCACCTCCCTAGAACTGCTGGCCACACTGCTTCTTATACAAGCCAGGATGCTGTTGGCCTTCTTGGCCACCTGAGCACACTGCTGGCTCCTATTCAGCCGACTATCAACCAATATTCCCAGGTCCTTCTCTACCTGGCAGCTTTCCAACCACTCATCTCCCAGCCTGTAGCTCTGCTTGGGGTTATTGTGCCCCAGGTGCAGGACCTGGCACTTGTCCTTGTTGAACTTCATGCAGTTGACCTCAGCCCATCGGTCCAGCCTATCCAGATCCTCCTGCAGAGCCTTCTTACCCTCGAGCAGATCAACACACATCCCTAAGCTGGTGTCATCTGCAAACTTACTGAGGGTACACTTGGTCCCCTCATCCAGATCATCAATAAAGAATCAATAAAGATATTAAAGAGGACTGTTTTAAAAATAAATAAACAAAAAAAAAAATTCCTTTTTTTTTTTTTTTTTTTTTTTTTTTTTTTTTTTTTTTTTCCCCAGAGTTTGAGTAGATTTCTGAGTACTTTTTGATAGAATATCTTAATTTTTGTAGTGCTTATCATTCATGACATGCAGGGTAGCAAGTTACATGGTGGACACTTGTTTTAGTGCTTAAATCACTTCAATTATTGCTTTAGTGAAAAGTATTAATAAACAGTAAATGAGTTTAACAAACTCATTAAATATTAACAAACAAACAGATGAGTAGTATACCTGTATGTTCCTTTGCATGTCTATCCATTTCCCTAGAATGAATGTTAATTCATTTTCTGTTTGGAGGAATTTATTTTCATAATTTCCTCTGTAACTATATTTTCTCCATAGCCTTTCAATTTCAGTGCTACATTGCACAATTTTTATATTTCAGAATAATAATTAAAAAAAAATTCAAAACCAACACTTGCTAATGTTTTAGCTCAAATCCTCTTCCAACTGTAGTGACTGAAGCAACAATCATAACCTTATCTCATCTCCTTCATAATCATTTTCAAGTATAGTATTTCTAATCATCTCCTCCTGCAGGCTCAGAAAGAAAAAAATAGACCAAACTGTGTAGCAGGAAAAATGAGTGACTGAATGTTGAATGTTTGATAAGCTGGAATTGGCCAGTTCTAAAAAGCAGAAAAAGGTCCCAATGATTAATTCCAAGATAGCTAGTCAAGAAAGACAGAATCTTCTACTTTGGTTTTGATGTGCTTAGAAAAGACATGAAAACCTGCACAATTCTCACTTAGAGGAGGACAGAAATGGTAAATCTCTATCAAAGATCTAGAAAAGTCCATTGTTTTCTTTCCATATAATGTCTCATCAAATTGTGGAACTCATTACCATCACATGTCGTGTAGACTAATGTGCTAGACGGATTCAAAAAAGATTGCAGAATTTCATATGAGAAGGTTTATGAAGGACCAGATACGACCTCCAGATCAGCACATCTCTACACAGCCACACTTTAAACTGGAGGAGATTATAATTATCACATTATATTGGCTTATTCTTTTCCCTAAAAAAACAAATCACAAAAATTCACTTTTCTTTAGAGGCACAAACTTTAACCATTATCCCAGTATGAGTAGCTCATCTTCCCTTTTTTTCCCTTTAGCTGTATGCAAACAAACAGCTCGGGAATTCCCTGGTAGGATGTCTGCCTCTCTCAGTAGATGCATTCCAGGACCAAATATCCCAAGTTTTCACTAGAGACAACCATTGTTATAGCATTTTCTGTGGAGACTGCATTCACCCCACTGCAAAGTTTTTCCCTGATCATCTATCAGCGCCATCCTCTGGGTGCACTGCAAACAATGTTCTTCATATTTGGGGAAAGGGAGAAGGATGTTCTGAAAGACAAATGAGTTTTTTGCTATGTTTATTTATTTATTTTGTACTATTTGAAGTGTCCAGGAGCATTCAGAAACCTGTGAGTATTCTTTCTGCTATTTGTCACTACTGGTTGTATTTTGAGTGTGGTGAGTATTAATGTTCAAACAAATGTTCAAAGCCCAGCATGGACATATGGACATACTGGGAAGAAAAAAAGAAAAAGAAAAAATAAAGAAAAAAAAAAAGACAGATAAATAGTTGTTCATTTCCATCTCATGTTGTTTGATTCTGTTTCAAGAGGATTGCTTTTTACTGTGTGCTGGTTTTGTGGTCTATGAGACACTTGTCTTTTGTAATTTGACCCAAGTCTGGGCTATCATTTTATCAAGCTCATTTTTCTGGAGTCCTAACTAGGGCAAGCCACAGTGGTACATCTAGTGTTTGAATGCTGCACCGACTTGCTTCTTCCCTGATGTAGCACAGAACAGCAACCATCATTTCACCAAGCTGTGAGAAAACCCTAAAAACATCTGTTTCCCTGAGTGTGAACATCTACAGAGTCTGCCTTCCCGACAATGTGGTCTGCCAGGCCTGTACATTCCTGCTTTCAAGTCACAGGGAAATACCATGCTGCAGTTGGTTTCTGCACTGGGAGAGCCGAGGGATATGAAAGCACAATCTTCTTCCTCTCCAAGTAGAAGAGCCACCTCGCACGGAGCAACCTGAGGGCTGTCCCAGGCCCCTCAGCCTCTTTGCCTCTCCCCAGCTGTGTGATTTTGTGCCCTGGGCCATTCTGACTTCCCCCTGCCCCCACCCCTGCCCACCCTTTCATCTTCAATTTGCTCAGCCCCACTCCACGGATGTCATTGAAAGCAAGGGCCAATTAGCTGAATGTAGTCAGGGCATGGTGATTTGGATCCTGTTTTTTGAAAAATAGATCCAAAGGAGTACATTCAATGTGGTTCCTGACTGCAGATGTCAGCGGTGGGGAAATGCTGGCAGGCGGGGACAGTGGGAAGCAGAGCAGCCAGAGGAAACAAAGGGAGGCACCAGGTCCTCAGACTAGTGATGTGGGGCACAGTTTTGAGACCATGCTGGCTTCCACTGGGTTCTTTGCCTTCCATTAAACATCATTAATGTTTTCAAAGGAGCATGAAGTACACATTCATGCGTTTTCTGTCCTCCCCACATCCCTCCTGCAGCACAGAGGGGACCTTCTTTTGTTATATTTGGGTAATTATTCTGCTGCCTTCCCTCCTGCTACCCGCTAAACTTCCATGATTGATGAAGGGAACATATTGAGAATTTGAGATGAAAAAGTGGAGAGAGAGCAAGGCCAGGCAAATGAGCCAGTGGGTTGAAGCACTTGGGACATTAGAGGGTGTCAGGGATGGCAAATGACTTCATTGAAGTAATGATGATAAACATTTTATCTCTGTGCATATATGTGCATTATACCTAACGATCTCAAGCATAAGTAAGTGAAGAAAGGCACTAAATAAATCATACGAACAGGCCCTAAATGGGAATCCCTAAGGAATGGGATCTGAATTGTAAATGCACGCCTGAATTTCACACATCAAATTACAATAAGGAGATTGATATTTTAAACAGCTCTGTACTTAAAGGGTACTGTATCTAGTCCTGAGGATTTTTCTTTTGCCTTAGATTTAGAATTTTTTTTTCAGATTCACTGTGTATATATATCCGTGCGTGTGTGTAAATTCATTAAATGAGATACTTTGCATATCAGTGGGTTACTCTGTGTTTCATTAGCATCTCAGAGACTGACTAAAAAGTGTTTTCTGCCTGACTGAGATTTTTGAAAGACATAAATACTCAGGGACACAATCTCTTTTCTGTTACACCAAAGAAAATCTGAAGAAAGAAAAAAAAAAAAATCCTTGCTTTAAACAAACTCTCTCTAGGCTTGGTCTGATGTAACTGGAAATACAGTCTGACATTCACTGTTACACTTCATCTCTCCCGCCCTCAATCTGTGGATCCAAATTCTTAGCTGGTGTCAACCAGCAAAGCTTCATGAGTAGTCAGCAGAGCGTGCCTGTTGGCACCAGAATATTTGGTTCACTATCTACATAAAAAGGGGATAGACTTGGGTATTGAACAGGTTTTCTGCCCACAAAGGTGACAGCCTTCCTAGGGGCCCCATGTCTTTCTCCCAGCATTTGCAGGAAGGCTGGCTGGAGACATAGGGTTTACATGAGCGGTGAAGTGCATTTCCCACCACAACTGCTCCTGCATTCCTGGGGCACAGTTTTGGCAATGCTGCACCTGAGACTGCCATTCAGCATCTCCAGAGTAGGAAGAAGTGGTCAGCAGAACCTCTGAAGTACCAACTCTCCTTCCAGTTTTTCTGCAGAGGATTACCAGACTGGATTTAAATGTAATCTGCATTGATTATGTGCTTTCATTGCTGCTAAGGAGATACACTTCTGCATGCTTACGTACATGTACATTTACACCCACATACATTCATGTATGTACACACATGCACAACTCAGTTATTTCACATTTGAGAAACATCTGTATGACATAGCATGCCAAAAGTAAGATGTTTAATTCATCCCGATTAAATCTTATCCATCATGAGGAATCTAGAAACTGAAAGCATGAACTATGCCTTTTTCATTTAAACAAATCCCTCCTGCTACAGATACTTATAAAAAGATAAAATCCATTTATTGATTTGTAAGCAGTTTCCATGAGTCTGGTAGTCTACAAAGCATAGCAAGAGGTAAAGGTCATTCCTTCACATATAAGGATTAGATCCAAAGTCCTTCTGTCCTTCTCTGAAGTTCCAGTCTTTCCTCAGAATAAAGCACGTTTTGAATACTGGGGATGAGCTACTATAAAATTCTCTCCCTTTTTTTTTTTTTTTTTTGCCTGTCAAACTGAACACATTTCAAAGTGTTTCTAAATTACAAGTAAGCTTTCCCATCAGCATCACTACAATTTTTATTTTAACTGAGAAAAAAAAAAAAAAATGAGTGCCATTGTGAAATATAAAAGACCTATCTGTTTACTCTTTGTATTAGCAGACTATATTTTCCCATAAACTGTGTAATATAAACACAATGTATTACATTCCACAGTCCCTGCTGGAATGCTCAATCTGTCACTACAGTTATTTGACTATTGATAAATTTTCAGAAATGTGTTGACATAAATCTTTCTGTGAAAAAGTCAGTTTCATTTTCTTCCATTCCTGAACTGTCATGCCACATTTTTGCCTTTTTGCATGATTAATGTTGTTTTGAAAGCTTTAAGAAACAACAAAAGTGCTCTCAAGTGGAGACATCTGTATTTAAAATGTGTCCTACCATCTTAGTTTTCTAGTCAATCTGCAAAATGTGTTTCCTGTTGGACTTAACAGGTGTGAGCTACACGGCTAGCGATACCATAGGAAGTCTTCTGATTTGACTTGGTCCTTGCCATGAAACCAGATACTCTTTGCAGGTTCAGGAATGTGGTATACCTGGCAAGAGTTCCCTTCAGGAAGTGTGTCTTATTAGATACCATCCTGGAAATATTTTGCATGACATTGCATAAGACACTGCTGGTGTAACACATCTCCTCTTCATATCTTTAGCCAGGAGATTGCTTTACGCTTTCAAATTCCTCTGGCTTCCTTAAATGTTCAGTATGTTCAGTGTATTGCAGGATCAAACCTTCTGTGGATATCCCTTGGGAAATCAAAAGAAAGATTCCTTCAAGCCAGCTAGCATCATATATATTCATTGAACACTGAGGGGATGAGACAGAGCTTAATCCAGCATTTGGGGTTTCTTACTGGAAAGGTATTGCAAGGATTATGTTGGTCCATGCTGAGAAACATTGCAGGATTTGTGAGGGCTAAATGAGTGTGCTCTGTCAGTGTAGGCATCCGCCCTTAAGTGGTCACCATAGTGCTCTGCTTCTAGCTATCAGATTCATAAATTGATTGCCAAACTGAATGAAGTTGGCTAGTATTTATCCTTCAATGTGCTACATACAGGAGGTGGGGAGAGAAATATTTTCCTGGCAGAATATTTTTCTCTCAACAGATTTGATACTATGTGCTTGAAAGTTTTCAGAGGCATGGAATATTACTCCTAGTCTCAGGAAAAAAAGGATAAATGGATGAAATTATGTCACAACCTGTAAAATCCATTCATAAACATTGACAGCAATTCTGCGGTTCTCTGCAACCTCTTGTACTGTTCTGAAATTTCTTACTTATATGTCTGGGTCTGTGTGCCTCTGTGGTCTAAGCCATAACTAGAGGGAAGTTATGCCACAGTAAATGCAGAATTTGAATGCAAGAGCTGCAATCCATTCCAGGAGAAACATGGGCAGAGGGATAGGAGTAAAACCTGCTGAAAAGCACAGTTAAGCTCTTTGTGCTGAAGAAATTAATCTTGGTTTTGGTGCTGGCAGCTGAGTTTGTGTTGATGCACAGAAGTAAAACGAGTATTCAGGCAAGTGGAACATGATCTGATAAGCCTGGAAATAACTCTGCCCAGTTATCCAGCCTGAACGACATCCCTGTCTGTGTCTTTTCAACACATTTGATTTGAGCACAAGCTTCCGAGAGGAAGGCTTTTCCTGTGCTTTCTGTCCTGCTTCGCTACTTCACAAAGTCCCTGATGGTGAAAGCAGTGCAGGTTTATGTGAGACAGGAGCTATGAACTTTTCTTGGATGGACAATATTTCTTCTGGTGGGTTGTGGATTTTTTTTCAGGTTTGTAACCTGACTGTCCTTTCAATCTGGTACAAACTGAGGCTGTTCCTTACTCTGCCAGCTTAATACAATGATTAAGTTGTGCCTTTCACTTATTAGATGCTTGAACTCTGTGTTTGTCTCTATATGAAAAGGTAAAACCAGAAACAGATCTACTCAGGTCTTCTGATATGAAGAAGATAAAACAATTTTTACAGGCTTCCCAGAGTACAATTTTATTAAGGCTGATACCTCTGAATGAAGATTTTTCAAAATGTATATCCTTATTACATGAAAAAAATGCAACAAGACTTGTGCCTGAAGATTCATGGGTACACCAAATTTCACTAAAATGAATATAAATATTTATATTTGAACTATACAGTCTTAAGTGAGTATGATTTATGCCCTAGCAGTTGCATGATTGTATTTATCAGAAAGAAGCTGTTCTTCTTGGGAGGTAATTTTACTAAAGCTTTTGATCATTTGGATCTTGATCACTGAAATGAACTGAATCTCATTTTCTATGTCTGTCTCTTCATATGTTTTCCATCCTCATGTTCTTTAACTTCAGCAGGAAGAATACGTATTTCAAATGATGAAATGAAGCACCTGCCAATGAATCAACCAAATACAGGCTCTGGTCTTAGCACTCTTTCTAACAGTTCTCCTAGAGATGATAGATGTCCTACCCACAGTATGCGTGGCTTTTAGAATTTTTTTTATTTTTTACACGGAAAAGTAAGTGTTCCATGCTCTTGTCCCTTAAGCTTCCTAGCATATCAGATTGTGTTACTTCTGTAGCAGGTGTCACTTAAGAAAAGAAATTTGGTCCATGATGGCCAATGCTCTGAAGAGAAGTATTGCATTTCTGGGCTTTGCTTCTGGTAGACCCGAGAAAGATAGTTTGCTTGGCTCAGTCCCTGTGCTGATACAAACAAAAGACGGTAGAAAAAGAGATGCTCAGTAAAACATATTTGAATGCAAGGACACTTTTAGCAGCAGCTGCTACCGGTGATAAACTCTGTGCAAGAGATCAACTGCACCCAAAATGTGGAAGATCCTAAACAAAGATTTTGCTGCACCCTGATGTTCCTCAACAACACACCATAACTGAATGTCAGAGTTTTTAACCTGTCTCTCTGCCTTATTTCTTCGTCTGTGAAAGATGGCACCTGTATCTCAGAAATGTATGTACTAGGTAAAATAAATTATTATATGTATGTGTTAGAAGGAAGAAATTGCTACTCATAATTCTGAAATGTATCATGGAATAAGAAGGTGGCCACACTTAAAATATCGCTAGCTGGTTTTCAAAAGCACTTGAATGCTGTGGGAGAACAGGTGTCCTTGAAAGTCAATAAGGCTCACTTTCCAAAGGCACATAAGTGAGATTGAAAATGCCATTAGGATTTTTACTTCTGAGCAATCAGGCACTTCATAAATGTGTGGGAGATCAGCAATCCTTCCGTAGTCTTCAGACTCCTATCAAGGCTCTTATTGTGCATCCATCACTACTGATTGAAAAGTACTGCCTTTGAAAGGAGTATCTTTGTACTCTGGTCTGAAAATTCCTGGAGCTCAGGAGAACTGGGACAAGGATGTAAATGTCAATAAGTTGATTCTGTTGGGTTATAATGCAAATAATTAACATCTTCAATACAATCTTACTAATAAGACCCCTTATCCTTGAGAGAAACCTTGTTGACTGCTGTGATATCAGTTCACAGAATCACAGAATCATCTAGGTTGGAAGAGACCTCCAAGATTTCACCGAGTCCAACTTCTGACCTAACATTAACCAGTCCTTCACTAAACCGTATCACTAAGCTCTACATCTGAATGTCTTTTAAAGACCTCTAGGGATGGTGACTCCACCACTTCCCTGGGCAGCCCATTCCAAATCCTAACAACCCTTTCAGTAAAGAAGTTCTTCCTAATATCATGCATAAACCTCCTATGGCATAACTTTAGCCCATTGCCCCTTGTCCTGTCACCAGACGCATGGGAGAATAGACCAACATCCACCTCACTACAGCCTCCTTTAAGGTACCTGTAGAGTGTGATAAGGTTGCCCCTGAGCCTCCTCTTTTCCAGGCTGAACAACCCCAGCTCCCTCAGCCGTTCCTCATAAGACTTGTCCTCCAGACCACTCACCAGCTTTGTTGCTCTTTTCTGGACTTGCTCGAGCACCTCGATGTCCTTCTTGTAGCGAGGGGCTCAAACCTGAACACAGTACACAAGGTATGTGTCGTGGTTCCGCTCGAGTGGGCAGCCGAGCTCCACCACAGCCGCTCTCTCACTCCCCCTCCTCAAAGAGGAATGGGGAGAAAATATGTGAAAGGGGCTCAAGGATTGAGATAAGGACGAGAAAATCACGCAATAATTAGTGTAACGGGCAAACCAGACTCAGCATAAGAAGACAGATAGTAAGATTTATTGCTCATTACTAACAAGCTAGAGAAGTGAGAAACAAAGGAAAGAAACCAAAAGCACCTCCCCCCCCATCCACCCTCTTCCACCTCCTCCCCCCGAGCGGCGCAGGGGAACGGGGAAATGGGGGTTATGGTCACTCTACAGCACTTCTTCTCTGCCGCTCCTTCTCGGTCACTCTCGTCCCCTGTGCTGTGGGGTCCCACCCACGGGATGCAGTCCTTGACGAACTGATCCGGCGTGGGCTTCCCACAGGCAGCAGCTCTTCCAGAACTGCTCCAGATATGGGTCCGTACCACGCGGTCCATCCCTCAGGAGAAAACTGCTCCAACCTGGCTCCCCTACGGGCAGCAGCTCCTGCCAGATCACCTGCTCCTGCGTGGTCTCCTCTCCACGGGCTACAGGTCTGGCCCGGAATCTGCTCCGGCAGGGGTCTTCCACAGGCGGCAGCCTCCGTCGGTGCAGGGCCACCTGCTCCACCGTGGTCTCCTCCACGGGCTGCAGAGTGGAACCCTGCTCCACCGTGGTACTCCATGGGCTGCAGGGGGACAGCCTGCTTCACCATGGTCCTCACCACAGGCCGCAGGGGACTTCTGCTCCGGCGCCTGGAGCACCTCTCCCCCTCCTTCTTCACTGACCTTGGCACCTGCAAGGCTGTTTCTCACTCCCTTGACTCTCCCGGCTGCTGTGTGGCGCAGCGTTTTTTTTCCCTGCCTTAAATATGCTCTCACAGAGGCGCAAAACAACATCGCTTATTGGCTCAGATCTGGAAAACAACGGGGCCCTTCCCAAACATGGGGCGGCTTCTAGATCTTTCTCACAGAAACCACCCCTATGGCCCCCTGCTACCAAAACCTTGCCACGTAAACCCACTACAGTATGGCCTCACCAGAGCCGAGTACAGAGCCGAGTACAGTACAATCACTTCTCTGGTCCTACTGGCCACACTGCTTCTTATGCAAGCCAGGATGCTGTTGGCTTTCTTGGCCACTTGAGCACACTGCTGGCTCCTATTCAGCTGACTATCAACCAATACTCCCAGGTCCTTCTCCGCCAAGCAGCTTTCCAACCACTCATCATGGCCTTGTTGAACTTCATACAGTTGACCTCAGCCTATCCAGATCCTCCTGCCTTCCTCCCTCGAACAGATCGACACACACACCTAACTTGGTGCCGTCTGCAAACTTTTTGAGGGTGCTCTTGATCCCCTCATCCAGATCCAGTTGAATTAATTAATAAATAGTGCTTTCGTCTTAATAAGGAGGAACAGAATAGGCTTGAGCAGTAGTAGCATCCTGGGATAGAAACAACCAGATAGCCATCTCTTTGATAAAATAAAACAGGATACACCTCCTCATACTTTTTCTAAAAATATGGTTTTTGGTTTAAAATAACAGAAATGAAAATTATAGGGAGAGGATCACCAAAGCACCTTTTTTTCATGACTGATGCCTCTTCTGCAGCTGCAAGCACATTCATTTCTCCATAATCTCTAGCAGTGCAGAAGAAAGAGAGCCTTCAGGTGAAAGGTTACCTACATTTATAATGTCAGGCACTGAGACTGGTGAGGTAAAAGTTAAATGGTAATTTTATCATTAGCGTGCCTGACCCCTTGCCCCCACCATATCTCATAGGAGACATTAAGAACAGCTCACCTGTCAAGATGCAAACACTTAAAGGTCAATGCGTGCAGAAATCTTCAAGAGCTTGCAACTGAATTGCTGACACCTTTTATTATCACCGCTTAAATAAATGATTCAAGTGGCAAGACAAGGGTAAGATTGGTTTAATGTCAAGATTTACATGAGAAATTCTTGGAGCATTATTTTCTAGACTATGACTACGTAGATATGATTTTTTAATTACAGAAGTGTGTGAACAATGAGGTGGATTTCATATCATTTGCAGGAGTTTAAATATATATTCCCCTCTTGCAAGGCTTTCCAGCACTGCACAAGTTGGAAGTTTTGCTTTTGTTGGAGCAGTGAGTCTACATGTAGATGCCTGGATGTGCTATCATCCTAGTATATGTTGTTAGAAAATTAATTTGACCTCTGTGCATGAGAAGGGAATAGTTATGAGTTAAGAAGATTTGAGGATATCTTTCAAGCTAGTCACATATGTGCTTTTTTTAACACTTGCTGCATCAGGAAGTAAGTGGGTAAAGATCTTCTCCTCTTTTTCCAAACTGTTGTCACATTGAAAATCTCTGAAGTGTGAATACATCAACACCAGGGTTTGGAAGAGTGGTGTGAGTTCATCCATGCATGTAATATCTCCAGAATCAACAAATATATTAAGTGTAATACTAAGGGATGAGAGTAATTTACTTCTGACACCAAACATCATTCCTTTGTGCTGAACAGGTTCACTATGTTTTAGCTTTGTAAGATATCCTCGAAGAATCCCCTTTTCTTACGGCTGTTAATTTGCTTGGTATTTCCAGTGATAACCTACCAAATCTTTTGCAAAAGTGTTGCCTGGAAAGGAGAAGGTGAAGAGAGAGGGAGCAGGGTCGTTTTGACACTGATGTGTAGTTAAAACTCAATGCTGTTTGAGAGGTAGGTGGTTTGAGGTTAGTGTACATGCTAAAGCTGCCTTACCTTGAAGGTTATAATTCTTGATCAGTAGAGGATCCACACTTATAAAGTAGCAATATCTTTAGTATGACGACTACCAGCACAGGAACTGGTTAGAAGTGTGTGATGCAAGCCCTTCTGCCTTATCCTCCCCACACAGTGATCACTCATTAATTGGCTGTCTTCTGCTTTGTCTTCTGCTCTCTCTCTCCTCAGAAACAATATATTTATTTCCTTTGCCTCAGTGGCCTTCAAAGTTACCTTCCCAGGTAATATTCCCACATATTTCATGAGACCTCTTCCTGAAACAGTTGCATGCCACTGAAGCTACCAAATGACAAGCTTCATTTCTCTTTTCCAAGTAGCACCTGTAGCAGTAGCACACTGTAGTGGCTGCATTTTTTGCATTATTTTGTTTCTGGCATATTGTTGATGCACTGCAGGTAATAAAAGAAGGTTAAAAAATAAAAAATAAAAAAAAAAAAAAAGAGAGAGAAGAAGGTGCCCAAAGAACTCCTAGTTCCTCTTCATGTTTAAAGAAATTATCAAAAATTAAAAAGGGCATGGGGAAAAAATACAAAAAATGTTTATGAAAATCAGATTTTTGCATGGAACATCAGATTTCTAATGCTTAAATTCTTTGCTTGACAAATCACCTGAAAGTAAAACAAAATACCAAATGTGGAACTTTCCATATGATCACCCTGCAGCTGTTACGTGGGAAGTTACCTGCCTTTGGGGAGGTTGAAGTTGCAGCCCCTTGGACTGTTCTGGCCAGCTTGAGCTGCTGGCAGCAGCATGGCTGCAGAAGCCCCTTTCATCCAAATGGTCTGCTAGGGACAACAGCAGGTGAGCCACACATCCCTGCCTGTTTGCACCACAGCAATAAAGACTGAGAACAAAAGCATCGCTAAGAATGGATGCACCTCCTGTGTGCAAAACTCAGGAAAGACATCTCTTCCTCTTCTGTTTTTGAGCAAATCTGACTTCCTTTTCTTACAGTGTTGCTTTGTTTGTTTGTTTCATTGCTGTAATGTACTTCTGTTTAGAAATGTATCCGTGGATGTTATCAAAAGGCTGCAATCTTCCTTTGGCTTGACTTCACATTTGTAAAAAAAAAGAAAGAATGTTGCACATTTGGAGGGTTTCTAGGTATTCAATTGAAAAGCCATTTGAGACAAACAAATATCCTTTATTTTTAATCTGTATTATCATTAGCATTCTTATTAACTGTGAATCTCAAGAGCACCAAAGAGTAATAAGTATCTAATTTCTACTGAAATGCAGTATTTCGTAATCACTTGTTACCCACTGCTGAAATTAATTGTCTTCTGAAGGCATCCATTTTGCAAGAGAGAAGAAATGACCATCTAGAAGAATTTTTGAAATCCTGGTCAAAATCTTCAATAGAAATGGGAATGAACTGTAAATCACTTAACCTTTTAGGAAACCTTAGCTAAGGCTCAAATGATCTTGAACCTTGACTGGCAACATAGAATAAACAACAGGTTCTTCAGGTTGTTGAAAAGCTTTTGCTTTCCCAATAATTCTGCATGCTTGTCTAGCAACCTTGCTAGGATATTTTTCATCATCGGTGCCAATACTGCAGATCCAGCAGTGGAAGATTAAAAGCAATGGGAACACTGGTTTCACACTGCCCTGATACACTTTGGTGCTGTGGCGTGTAATGTTTTTCTAATAGGCTTCTGCATGCCAAGATGCCTGAAACATCAGTGGCCAGTTGCATTTTCTCCACAGGAGTGCCTGACTGCACAGGCCAAACATAAGTAGGCAGAAGTATCAGAGAATTTATTGCAATCTGTTTTGCCTTGCATTGAACTTGTGCATCAAAACCTTCTGCACTATCTCAATCTTAACCATGAGTGATTAAGATACTGTAAAGGTGTTTACAACCATTGCAAAAATATTTTCATTTTTTTTACCTGACCACCTGAGACAGACACCTGGTAGTAATAAAATTATTTTTACTACATGCCTTTCAGGACACAGGAGAAATAAAACATTTTCTTTTTTTTTTTTATGCAAGTATTATACAACTGTGCTTGAACAAAACATCTGTTATGCTTCACCAAAACCAAATTGCCACCTTTTTATGTTGATTATTTTTTTTTCTTGTTTTTTTTTTTTTTTCTTTTGAATTATTTATTTTCTGTGCCACAAGAAGCAAGCAGAGAGTAACCAAAAACCAAGAAAACCCTCTAAAAACTCTAAAAGATAAAATCTTCCTTTCTTGCTTACTAGACAGGCTTCATTTTGGACCACGATGATTCCCATTTGGGAACATGAGCACAGAACAAACGTGCCATGGCCTCTGACTTTCATACATGGAATCACACTCTGGTCAATGGGGAAGGTATGCATTGTGTTAATGTTTTTGTCTGGAGGACAACATGTTAGATGTATAAGACAGGGATTTTTGAATTGTAAGATGGTTCTGCTGATGATGCACCAGCTACTTAAATGTGGAATGTGATAAAATACATCCAACCCAGCACCTTTTCCCTGCAGAGAAGGGCAGCAGATCCTCTTGCACCTCTCCACAAAGCTGCAAGATGCTACCCTCTTCTTTCCCAAAAGAAGGTGGCAGAGCTGCCTAGGAGATTGCTGACTTCTCCGTCTGTTGGTACATGCTGTTACAACCACCACTGTGTTGTAAAATACATCTCATTCTGTATATACATAGGGAATAATTGAGAAAACCCTGGGGTGGAATATTCTGAAATATTGTGGGCTCAAGGGAACTAGTTTTCCTTTTCAGAATCAGCCCTTTCTTTCTGTGAAGCCACAGAATATAAGGTGAGTGCAGATCACAGGTTTCTTGATGTGGAATACTTGCTTATTTTTCCTCAATGGAGTGCCAAAACAACAGTGCAAAGGAATGGAGCATGTGGCCCTTGCACTTCATGTTAATGGTTAATCTTACATGTGGTTATAAGGCTTTCACATACCTCTTTTCTCCACGCTTCTGCCTCCCGACAATGGATTTTCTTGTGCACATTTGTGGTATTGGACTTCAGTGCAGTGGAGAAGACAGAAAATCAGACTAATGTATTCTAATACCTCCTAACCACACCAATTTTTTGTGTTGTTTTGTTTCTTAATAATCTCCTAGTGCAAAATATGTAGGAAGCCATGCATAAATTCAGGTTATAGTGTTGTCTCCTAAGAGACAAACACAGGCAGGAGCACTTTTATGGGGGGGAAAAAAAAAAAAAAGAGCATTCCATTTTCCACTACAAAACAGGTACATTCAGATTTTCAAAGTGCATTGCACTTGTCTCTCTTGTTTATTTAAACCTAATTTATTGGATCAAGAAAAAGAACAGTACAGTTTGGTTTTCTGGCATGTTCATGTCCACAGCAAAAAGAAGGTCATTGCGTTGGGTACTAATCTACCAGTGCAGCAAGCCGTGATTAAAATGTCTCGGTAATGTTCTCAAAAAAGCATTATAACTGCTTGAATCCATATCCATCCACAGCCAGAGAAGAGGGGATGCTAGTCTGGTTTGGTTAAATAGATACAAACTTATTCCCCAGTCAGTCAGCTACAGCAGCAGTCCTGCATTTCAGCATGCTAAATAAAAAAATTGCCTGGGGTCAGGATAAAAGCAAAGGTACACAGGGCCGTGAAATAGTTTTCACTGTTATCATTTCACTTCAGAGGACCCAATAGAGCTCTCCGAGGGGACCACAAGTGACCTCAGCTCTCCCTATAACTTTCTTATACCTCTAAATATATTATAATACTCACCAAGAAAGTGAAGGGTTAAACAAGGAGAGTAGCTGTGGAGGTTTTTTGGGCTTGTGTTATATTCTGATTCTGTCAATGAGCCTGAGGTTTGGACAGATAGTCAGGGAGGGATGAAGTTCTTAAAGTGATGTGAAGGTACAACGTAAAAAAGATCTCTCTGTTCAACTCCTGGGTGAAGTTCTGTGTGCTTGAGCCACTCTTCCCCTGGCTGCCACTGCTGCTACTTCTCTTCTGTTTGTTTTTTTTTTTCATAATTGTCCCTGTTATGAGTCTCTGTTCACAAAGGTGGAAAACATGGAGGGCTCTAATGATGCATTATCACAGGTCAGAGAATGAACCACATAAATCTCCCTGGCATTTGCCTCCACACAATACCTCTAAAAGGACAGCAACATTCCTCACAGATGTAGCGTTTCCTCAGTCAAAGACAGCTCAACAAGGCAAGGTACCTGTGGGCTTTTGCCAGGATAATCACCTTTTCCTCTCGCTGCTCCTTGAACAGCTCCGACCTTGTCTGTTTTTTTTCCATCCACCGTGTTTTCTGTAATGAAGACTCGAATTCGGTTGTACATCTGGGACTAACAGCTTTTAAACCTAAATTCTTTCTCAGCTGCAATTACAGTCAGGTTGTCATAAACATGCAAGCAGTGCAGTACAGAGAGGAGAGATGCCTTCACTGTAAAAACCATTTTGAAAGCAAAACTTCAATCTAATTTAAAGGTGCTATTATTGTTATATTTGAAGACTGATGGAGCTGTCGTTGAAGAACATGTCAGTTCCACAATTGGCTTAGTTTGAAACAACAGAAAAGAAACCTGGATTGTATAGAAAAGTGAAAGTAAATAAAATGTCAGTAATCAATGGCAGTTGTGTTATTGTCTTGACTGTATGGTAACATTTCAGTGAGGCAATTAAGAATTTGAACACAAAGACTTTCAAAGTAATAATGAGGTTTACTCTATATTACTATACATATATATAAATACTGAGGACAAAATGGAATGGAACAGAATAATTAATATGTACACCTAGAATAATCTACTTCTTTTAATCAAAGACCATTCTACAGATTCTCTGCAGTTGTAAATGGAAAAGTAACACCACTGAAGTCACTGCACATTGGAACGGTTGAGTGTTAGAAATTTTGCAGCTCAGTTTTTGATGACTTGTTTCACATACAGACATTGCACTAGTGTTATTTGTATGGAAAACATCGTTTTAATTTTGTAGGAATCTAAAGCCCCTTTCCTCGTGCCCTGCATTTAAATGCCCAACTGTACACACAGAGACAAAGGCAAACTGGGTGCTAGCTGACTACTTGTGATATCGTGACTCCGAGACACAGCTCGACCAGAGATATGCCAAAATAGCGGCAATTGTTCTTAGGGCACCACTGTCCATATGGGACCAAGTGCAATACTGGCAGTTCCTACAGGCATTGAGTCACCCATTTTTACACATTTAAATTGTCATACATAATTACTGGATTGTCATACATAATTACTGGAGAGCGTGGAAGATAGCTTCCTGACGCAGCTGGTTAGTGAGCCTACCAGGGGTGGTGCCCCGCTAGACCTTCTCTTCACAAACAGAGAAGGACTGTTGGGAGATGTGGTAGTCGGAAGCTGTCTTGGGCAGAGTGACCACGAAATGGTGGAGTTCTCTATTCTTGGCGAGGCCAGGAAGGGGACCAGTAAAACCGCTGTATTGGACTTCCAGAGGGCTGACTTTGAGCTGCTCAGGACACTGGTTGGCAGAGTCCCTTGGGAGGTGGTTCTGAAGGGCAGAGGAGTCCAGGAAGGAAATCTTAATGGCACAGGAGCGGTCCGACCCCACGTGCCCAAAGACGAGTCAGCGTGAAAGAAGACCGGCCTGGCTCAACAGAGACTTGCAGCTTGAGCTTAGGAGAAAAAAGAGGGTTTATAATCTTTGGAAAAAAGGGCGGGCCACTGAGGAGGACTATAAGGGTGTTGCGAGGCTGTGCAGAGACAAAATTAGAAAGGCCAAAGCTCATCTGGAGCTCAATCTGGCTACGGCTGATAAAGACAACAAAAAATCTTTTTACAAATACATCAACGCAAAACGGAGGACTAAGGAGAATCTCTGTCCTTTACTGGATGTGGGGGGAAACCTGGTTACAAAAGATGAGGAAAAGGCGGAGGTGCTTAATGCCTTCTTCGCATCAGTCTTTAGCGGCAATACCGGTTGTTCTCTGGATACCCAGTACCCTGAGCTGGTGGAAGGGGATGGGGAGCAGAATGTGACCCTCATGAGGAAATGGTTGGTGACCTGCTATGGCACTTGGGTGTGCGCAAGTCAATGGAGCCGGATGGGATCCACCCGAGGGTACTGAGAGAACTGGCAGAAGAGCTGGCCAAGCCACTTACCATCATTTATCAGCAGTCCTGGCTATCGAGGGAGGTCCCAGTTGACTGGCGGCTAGCAAACGTGACGCCCATCTACAGGAAGGGCCAGAGGGCAGACCCGGGAAACTATAGGCCTGTCAGTTTGACTTCAGTGCCAGGGAAGCTCATGGAGCAGATTATCTTGAGTGTCATCACGCAGCACTTGCAGGGCAAGCAGGTGATCCAGCCCAGCCAGCATGGGTTTATGAAAGGCAGGTCCTGCTTAACGAACCTGATCTCCTTCTATGCCAAAGTGATGCACTTGGTGGTTAAGGAAAGACTGTGGATGTGGTCTACCTTGACTTCAGTAAGGCTTTTGACACCATCTCCCATAGCATTCTCCTCAAGAAACTGTCTGCTTGTGGCTTGGACTGGCGCACGCTTTGTTGGGTTAGAAACTGGCTGGATAGCCGGGCCCAAAGAGTCATGGTAAATGGAGTCAAATCCAGTTGGAGGCCGGTCACTAGTGGAGGCCCCCAGGGCTCGGTGCTGGGGCCGGTCCTCTTTAATATCTTCATTGATGATCTGGACGAGGGCATTGAGTGCACCCTCAGTAAGTTTGCAGATGACACCAAGTTAGATGCATATGTCAATCTGCTTGAGGGTAGGAAGGCTCTGCAGGAGGATCTAGATAGGCTGGACCGATGGGCTGAGGTCAACTGCATGAAGTTCAACAAGGCCAAGTGCCGGGTCCTGCACCTGGGGCACAATAACCCCAAGCAGAGCTACAGGCTGGGAGATGAGTGGTTGGAAAGCTGCCAGGCAGAGAAGGACCTGGGAGTATTGGTTGATAGTCGGCTGAATAGGAGCCAGCAGTGTGCTCAGGTGGCCAAGAAGGCCAACAGCATCCTGGCTTGCATAAGAAGCAGTGTGGCCAGCAGGGCTAGGAAGTAATTGTCCCCCTGTACTCAGCTCTGGAGAGGCCGCACCTCGAGTATTGTGTTCAGTTTTGGGCCCCTTGCTACAAGAAAAGCATCAAGGTCCTGAAATGAGTCCAGAGAAGGGCGACGAAGCTGGTGAGTGGTCTGGAGAACAAGTCCTATGAGGAACGGCTGAGGGAGCTGGGATTGTTCAGTCTGGAGAGGAGGAGGCTCAGGGGCGACCTTATCGCACTCTACAGGTACCTTAAAGGAGGCTGTAGCGAGGTGGGGGCTGGTCTGTTCTCCCATGTGCCTGGTGACAGGACAAGGGGGAATGGGCTTAAGTTGCGCCAGGGGAGTTTTAGGTTGGATCTTAGGAAGAACTTCTTTACCGAAAGGCTTAGACATTGGAACAGGCTGCCCAGGGAGGTGGTGGAGTCACCATCCCTGGAAGTCTTTAAAAGACGTTTAGATGTAGAGCTTAGGGATATGGTTTATTGGGGACTGTTAGTGTTAGGTCAGAGGTTGGACTCCATGATCTTGAGGTCTCTTCCAACCTAGAAATTCTGTGATTCTGTGATTCTGTGATCAGTAAACAAGGTACAACACCTAACTCCATGGACAAACAGGACTTTTGCTGAGGACTTTTGTTGTCGATCTAGCGATGGACAACAAGCCAGTGGTATGGACAACAAGCTTGGAACCTTGTGGACAGAAGCCAATTAGAGAAAAGGGTTAGAGAAAACACCAAAAAAAATAAGGTGTTGTGCATTCAGCTAAATTACCTGCTGCTTCCAGAGCATTTTGGTTAATACTTCTTTTAATGAAGACCTAGGATCATTTCAGAAAAAGAAAAAAAAAAAAAAAAAAGTTGATGTGACAAACAGAGCAGAACCTAAAAAGTTTTCCCAGTGATAAATAATTTACCAGGTAAAAAAATGAGAAAACAATTTCTCTTTCACTTCTGATTGCCCTATAAAAATGTAATTGATGAAGTTGCATCTAGCTTTCCTATTCAACAGCATGAACTCCTGAAAAACACTGTTTCCAGCTTTCATTGGCTGCATTCTGTCTATCCCTGCCATCATGTTCTCATCGTGTTCTCATGTTTTATAAAATTATGGAATAACCAAACATCCTTCCCCCAGAAATACAAAAGTGCTGATCATAGAGATGCATAGAGATGCTTTCTGTGACTCTAGGAGTAGATGATAATAAAGCAGTGCGTTTTTGCTTTGTGGAAAACTGTGCTTTGTACAATAAAGATGTCACCAGTCATTTTATCCTTGACTACAGTGCCTATCAGTATTGATGAGGTTAATGAAATGCAAAAGTGTGTACCTAGGACACCTTTTATTACTCAGCAGAGCTGATGCTTTGGTTCAGCTAGGTCTTAAGTGTGTGCCTAACATGATGTATGAAACCCATCTAGTTCATAGACCACTCACCTGTTTAAGGACTTGCACAAAATTAGGACTTGAATAAAAAAGCCTGGCTTTTTAGGTAAAAAGAAGAAAGAATCAACAATAACTTAAGGAGTTATCTTGCCATTCCTGCAAATTAATCTAATCAAAATGATTTGCCCTTTTTCTGTCCTTCCTTTTGCATTAATTTGCTTACAGATCCATTATTTTTCCCAAGTCTGCTGCATTATTAAGGCCTATGTAAGAGTACTTATAGTGGAAATATGCTGTGATTAAAAGGCAAGGATTTGGACACAGGAACTTTCACTTATTGTTTGCTAGCGAGAGTGAGACACTTTATCGTTTTTTGGTAAATAAGAAATTAATGTCATAAACACAGACAGTATCTTCAAACAGTAAAGTGTCATCCCTAATATGCAGCATGAAGCATTCAGTACAGTTCAAAGTGCAACAGTGTGTCTTTGATTCACAATACTTATCTCCACAAAATATATCTATCTCTGTCACATTTGTGCTACGTAAATGGAGCCACTTCAGTGTGCAGCTATCAAATGTAATGTCTTTTAACTTGAACAGCACTGCTTCACAAGTAATTGTGCTATATATTAGATGAAGTCCTGAAAGAGAATAGTTCAGTTTTTATACAAGCAGATGTGATGAATGAACAGCAGAATCAGCTGAGTCAGTAATCAATGGTTAACTACAAAATACATATGTCTGGGAATCCAATAAATTGATTTATTTTCAGAAATCACATGTTATGTTGAATGTAGTGTTTATCAGCATTAATCTTCAAAACTGGCTGCCAAAGATGGGCTACCACTGGGGCTGTAAGGTATTCATTTGTGTGAATTCCCTGATTGATGTTTTTTCATATGAATTTCTATTCTCAAAGCAATATCTGCATGGAAAAAAATGCTTCACTATGATTAAGAGAATTATTGATGTTTTCATTGTTAGACAGGAACATCTTGTCTTTACTAGCAGTAGCAGATTCAGTAGCTTGAAGTTTCAGATAACTATACTTTGCAGCAGTATTTTGGATTCAAATTCAGACTGAAATTCCAGGTGAAGCACAAAACTTGCAACACAGAGAAGGAGGTTCAGATAGCATTAATACAACTCTGTGCATTCACAGTTCTGCTTAGGGTCAAAGCCTTGACTCTTTCTGGTATGAAGTCCAAGCTGAGGTATTTAGAAGCACTGTCCACAGCCAGGGAAACATCCACACAGAGAAACAGGCACCTCTTACCCGCCCAGTCTGCCCTTCTCTACTGCCCCAGCCATGCTCCCACTGCAAAACTGGAAAGTGTGGAGAGGATGTCCCTGGAGTGTTTTAATTCTTGTATTACAGACATTATCTGTAGGACAGACAAAAGGCTTTTTCTTTCAAGTCTCGTTCTTCTAAAGAAAATAAAGCAAATGAGGAAATTCCTTTTTTTTTTTTTTTTTTTTTTTTTTGCTTATCTACTTTCATATCCTTATTTTCTTAGGCAACTACTAAATTTCCTTTACAATATTTTTGTTTGCTTTCATATAAACTAGGATTACTTCTGTATCAAAAATTTTACCATTTATTTAACAATAGACATACATTACTGAAGGAAGTCTGTTATTGGCTTTAAGGGATATTTGTTTGAGTGGCTGTTGCTTTTTTATTGGAGGTAAAAAGGAGAGAAACTGGGAAGTTTTTTTCAGTGAAGAATGTTCAGTTTGGACTGATGTTGAGATCTGACCGGCCTGGCCAAATATAAAGACCCACAGCAATTATAAAACAATATCAATCATGCATTCCTCCCCTTTAGTCAGAAACTGATAGTGTACAGATAGTATACCTCTGCCTTACATATTTTGGCTTTCCGAGGGTTAATTATTTTAGCTTGTTAGTCTAATTCTGAATCTCAACCCAAGGTTTAAACCCTGGAGTATGGATCTGAGAAATTGTCTTCTGCTAATCCAACTCCCCAGAGGCATTTTAGGTGATTACAGTCATTCTTGCTGTAATTTATATAATTATAGAAAATCTGATTTTTCTTGGTTGTCTTCTCCCCTCCCCTCCCCCCATTTGTCTCCTGTTGCTTGGCCTGAAATAGAAGGTATATATTTCATTTATGCTGCTAGACATGTAGCTGTATGCATTTTCCCCAAGCTGTTTTATTGATTATGGGATGTTGTGGTGATGATTTGCCAAGTGATATGTTTAGAAAAATAGATCTGTGTTGAACTACCTATGCAGGCATATGTGAGAGTCCAGATAAGGGAAAAGAAAAGCACTACATGCATCATAACCTCTGTAGAAGTATGGAGTATTAAAGGATACCATGGTGTGGACATTTCAGTCTGTGTATGCACTGTAATAAACAACACTGTGAACAGGAAAGGAACATGTGGATGACTTAACAGAGGATAAACAGTGCAGAAAGCAGTGCCTTTCCACCCTAGAGGAAACAAGCATTATGGAGAGATGTTGTATTTTGTATTGAGACAACTGATAAAATTAGAAAAAGCACAAGCTTTCTGGAGTAAATAATGTGGCTGTATGGAAGGAGAGCAGTACAAGGGAGCTGAGCATTTCAATCACGGTGGAAAAAGACCTGGGCCTCAAATACATTTGGGCTTTCCTTGATGTCATGAAGACTTTTTTTGTCTGTATCCAGAAGAACCTACTTTCCATACCATGAGCTGTGTAACACTTCCTCAAAGGTTTGCATCCTCATTTCAGAACATATCTCTCTTGTAATGCAGATGTAAGTGATGTGTTAGGATTTCTATGAGATGTACAACTCCACACACAAACTATGCTAAGCTTGTAAGAAGTTGTATAAAAATAACAAACAAAAAAATGAGGTCTACAATAAACAAAAACAAATTCAAAGTCCTTGGCAAAACTCAGAGACAACAACTATGCACAACCTAGAGGATACTAGACAGAGGGTAGTTAATTGACACTCCTTTTTAAAACCTTGGCGGAGATAAACCTTAGCACAGCCATGAGTTGTGTTTTATCCTGATTTGTTATGGTCCATGCTGTAGAGGAAGGGACCATTATGGCCACAAGGGGACATGGAGAAGCCTATATTCAGCGCTGTGTGGATAGACCATGATTTAGCCATAGAATCATAGAATTACAGAATGGTTTGGGTTGGAAGGGATTGTAAAGACCAACCAATTCCAACACACCTGCCATGAACAGGGACACTTCCCACTAGACCAGGCTGCTCAAAACCCCATCCAACCTGGCCTTTAACACTTCCAGGGGTAGGGCAATGGTCAAAAACATAAAATAAATAAATAAATAAAATCCAAAAATATATGTTAATAATACAATGTATGTAATATGGTTTAAGATGTTGGAAAGGGAAGGAAAGCATCTTATTTCAAACTGAAGACTTTATACTAGCAATAATTACTAATTTTCATGGGGAATGAGGTAGTAGAGTCTTAGAACTGGGACAGTGTTATTCTGCTCCCCTAGTGTACCACGGAGTACCTGGATTGGAAAAGATCCTAGTTCAAATCTCTGCTCTTCTGGGAAAGGCTCTGAAATGGGAATATTCTGAGGAGGCTTTATCTCCTGCTGAAATGTTTCCACTTCTTGTGAAAAACACTTACATACTCATTAGATCACATCAAGAAGGGTGTGAGGAAGACCTGATAACTGCTCATCAGGAAACTCTTCTGAGAGATGGACTTGATTGCAAAAATAAATTTATTTATTTAAAACAGCCATCCCCTGTCTGCAGTGCTGTTCTGTTTTAAGAACAGAGGCAGGGCTTTAGTCTCCAGCTCTGTGAACATGAGAACTGAGGGGAGAACAGAAGGGGAAGAGAAAGAAAGAGCTACTTCACACTGAAGTTTCTTTTGCTTTCCGTACAAGTACAGATCTATCCCATATCCTGATGAAGAAAAGAGACAACATTTTTGGTGGCAGCTAGACCTGATCTTCAGAACTGAATACTTGGCATAACTGGGAATTTTGCCCTGGGAAGGGACTCATGGCTGTAATTTTCCCCAGCACTGTGTTTCATGTGAGTGTAACACTAACCACAATGGCTCTGTGTTAGCATAACAAATAAATGAGTCCTGTAATGTTTTAATTACTTAAAAGAATCAGACTTCAACAAAAAAATCATAGTGCTTACTTTAATGTTAGACTTCATGGTGATTGATTCACAGTATTTTTGTATTTACCAGTAATTAATTAATATCATGGTGCACAAAGTAACTAACATAGCTTTAAGCCACTAGATTCCTTTGGGCTTCCTTCCACTCTGTCATTCCAACAAAGAGCAGGTGAATGAGATATTTAATACATTTTTGCATCTGGAAACATTATTCCTTAGCAATTTCCTTGTATCAAAGAGCAGACAATACACTATGTTCAGAATGATATTTATTTGTAGCGGTTCACCACCTCTTCATTTACATAAATGCTTATGACTTATATTTCTTGCCTTCTCCAGTCTCTCCCTCCCCTACAGCTTTGTTTTTATTACAAATGTTTGTATCCATTATTAGTGGTAAAATATTATCAGTCAGATATTTAGTTGATGTCAACTGGATGTGGCCCTGTAAACTCTACTTGTCCCATCAAACTAGGCAGTGTGTGACTGAAAAAAGAAGAAGAAGAAAATTTTTACTGTTAAATCATGAAATAGGTTATTGCTTTTCTTACTCATCCCTCTCCACCTCATCCCTACATTCTAAAGAAAAAAAATCATGACACGCAAGGTTTTCAAATCATATATTCCTTCAGCAATAATAAGCTGGTTGATGCTTAAAGCCTCTCACCAACCTTAATCCCCTAAATCCCTTGCATGCCATAGCAAATTGAAATTCAGTTGGGGCTGTCCAGCCTTGTAAAGACAAACCATCCTTCATCAAAGAGGTGTCTGTATTGATAAATTGCTCCCTTCATACACATGACACTATCTCTAAAAGTGATTTGTGTACATTAGGACAGCAGAAAAAGATGAAACGAAAAACCCTTAAGAGTAAACTAAGATGAAGAATAAAAAAGATTACTTGGAGCAGTCAAGTAGCTTTTTACAGAATCAAATCTGGGGAAGAATCATTCACTCCAGTCTCTGTAAAACATAAGTCCTGCATATAGTTACAGCAGATACAACTTACCACAGATGTAAAACCCACCGTGGAATTGCTCAGATGTGCTTACAAAGCTATTGTGGCAATGGAGTTCACAAGGGCAAAATATTGAGCAAATGGGATGAATTCTTCTGTTGTCTGATTGAAAGCAAACATATTACAACATTAACAAGTATTTTGATTCCTGCTGTTCTGGTGCAGCTGGGACGAGATCTTAAGACGTTGTTGTGGTTTATTGAATGCACAAGCTCATTTTTCTCCTAGGGAAACACAACTGTGGCTGCTGCTGTTGCTGCTGTCTCCCACTTTGAACTTGCCTGTCCTGAGCAGCCATTCTTCATTGCTCTTTGCAGTGCTCCTAATACAACACACTTTGATGAAGGTTTGTTCCTGGCAGAG
This sequence comes from Anas acuta, assembly GCF_963932015.1. Classification (NCBI taxonomy): domain Eukaryota; kingdom Metazoa; phylum Chordata; class Aves; order Anseriformes; family Anatidae; genus Anas; species Anas acuta. The sequence goes on from NC_088980.1 coordinate 68,780,752, forward strand.
GTTTTCACAGGACCTGCTGCTTGTGATGTAGAATGTTGTGCTCTTTCTGGTACCCCAAGGATTGTTGTGATTAAGAAGTCCGAAGGAACAAAAGCTAAGGGAAAGTGAATACATGATAACATGTGTTATTAGTGGGGATTGGACAGTAGGTTGGGAGAGAGAGAAATATCAACAGCATTAAGGAGTCAGCTCACTAAACTGCCTAAGAATATCTGATTAAAAGTGTGCAGATGATAAAGAAATTTGCTGTATTGGAGCTTGAAACTCAAAACTTCGTTGTGCATTTCTGCTGTACCACTGAGAATTACTAAATGCAAGAGTCATCATGCACATTTTCTACTTAAGAAAGTGTGTGTGTGCTGAATGTCTCTTTTTGTTTTCACATGGGTTATTTAGACTCTGAATATTGAGAAATCTTTCAGGATTCCTAAGAATTTAGGAATGTAGTGTTGTTTCAGTTTTATTTTGAATAATCCCCATTTATAACTTGATACAAAAAAAAGGAAATTAAAATAATGTTGCTGTGTAAAATTGCCTGTGGCATATTTTGTCCTGTTTAAATTACAAATGTAAAGCAGATTTGAAACACATCTTTATCCAAACAGAATTCAATGGAATTGAAAGGTGACGGTTTGATAGCATCTTTCAGTATTATCATTCTGTGTTTCATTAAGTAGGTGAATATGTATTTTGCAGCAATTAGGAGAAAAATATCTTGTTGGAGAATCTACTGTATTCTCCAGCCCCAAATCACATGGCACAAAAGGACACTGGCAGTATTCCTGTGTAGAAATCCCTTTTGTCTCCTGCCACAAAAACCTCTGAGACCTCAGGCTCTGTAATGGAGAATGGTAACAGGTAATGGTGACAACTTACAGCAGAACAAATTTTGCAGCTGTGCTTTGAACCTATTTCCAGTACTTCTCCCCCAAGTCTAAACGAGAAAAGAGAGATGACTTCAAAAGCAAGAACCTGCTTAGAAATGTGTGGCAAGTCTCTACGTATATCCCTGAAAGTAATCAGGGCAGACATGAGAATTATGCTGACCCGCACCCAGACCCTTTGTCTCCTTAAGGTTGGTGACTCACATCACAAAGAAGCTTGACAAACAGAGGTGACTGGCACCCTCCTCATTCAAACATGATGTGCCTCAACCATATTTCCATGATTCAATTTCATATGCATGATCTGAGTTCTTCTACAGTGCGTTGTTCAGTGAATTCAGATGGCTTTGTACACCTGATTTATTGCTTAACTAATCCAGCAGTCTTTTCTTTTTCAGTTGCGAATCAGAATCTTGTAAATTCCTCTATGCATTCAGGTGTTTATTTTAAACATTATATGGTCACAGATGTGTAAGCTAGACTAACTTATTTTATCTGCTTTCTTAATTTGCTATTGCTATAAAAACAAGAAGAATAAAAACTAAAGGAGAATGAGGTACAAGAAGCTCAGCTCTCTTTCATAAAAACATTGTGGTTGCAGTGTCCTAGAGAGGATAGAATTCAAAAAGGAAGAAATGGCAGCCCATAGGTATGCACACTTGCGTGGATGTGACTAGAAATTCCTTGTGTCTTCACAACCTAGTCACCATTGCACTGTCAGCTATGTGTACCAATATAGGCGTATGTGTACATATTACCCTCTGTTATTAATTCAGTACTGGAATATGCATATCTCATTTAATTTACCTGGAAATTATCAAGAACTGTTAATATCTTTAGAATACTATGGAAGTACATTTATGTGACATGAAGATCAGCACTCCTGCATTTTCCTGAGACCATTCTTGTGATATGGAACTTTTTCATACCTTCTGTCTCTCTTTTTTCATTTATATTGTCTGCTGAATCCGGAAAATCAGTGTGTTCTCTGTCATTTCTACATCTCTCATTAGATTTGTATTTTTGGTTTGGAATTTAATTCTGATATTCAGATGGCTTCAGTGCTCCCAGAGGATTTGTTACAGAACTTGAGAAAATTAATCAGTTAAAATGTTGATCCTATTTATAGATGTTGATTTAGTTTCTTTCTCACATTTGCAGCAGTCATTCTACAGTAGCACAGAGCAATTGGTTGGGCCACATCCTCTACACAGACCTGACCTAGTCTGTGCTGGTCTGTAGCCTGAAGATCTTGTAGTTTAAAGAATCAAAAGAGATGGAGGGTGGGTGAGAAGCACTGCAAGTGTTCCCATTTGACAAACACAGGTAGAGGGGCAGAGGGCTGGATTCACATCATAACTGGCTGAAGCATAGGTGAGGTGGGTGCCTCACTGCTCTCTGATCCTGACCCAGCAGAAATCAAGCATGGCAAAGGCTGAGCCAGCATACCTGAGATATGAATCTCTTCTGTAAGTGTTTCTCCCCATCAATTAAACTGAGAGCTAAGGGCAGCCATGCTCCCAACCAGATTTTCAACAGAACCCTAATTCTCATGGAAATAAAATATCTGGATGGCTTTAACAACCAGTCTGCACTTCACCTTTCCACTGTTTCTCATTGCTGTAAGGAAAACACTTTGCCTGCTCTTCTTTCACACCCTGAGCAGTGCCCCTGGCTCCCTGTCCTCCTAGCAGGCCCCTTGAGCACCATGTCTCCCCCATTAACCCTGGCCAGCTGCAGCTGCCACCACCCTGCCACCCAGCAGAGCTGGATTCAATGATCCCTGTGGGTGCCCTCCAGCTCAGGATGTTCTACCATTGCCACCCATGCCTCACCCACAGCCACATCCAGCCAGGTGCCCCAGCTTTCTCCACTGGCCAAAAGTTAGGCGTGAAGCTCCCCTTTCCCAGGTAAAAGCCCCCACTGAGGTCCAATGTTCCTACCTGCCCCTGTCTCTTCAGATGTCTTGGAGGAGTAAACGGTTTGTTTAATCTCTTTGCTTTTCCCTGACTGCCAGTAATGAAATGCTGCTCTTTCTCAAATAATTTCCTGACTATTTGCTAAGATTCATCTCCGACATTTCATTAAATATGATCATTTAACTGTACAAGTACAAATGTATTTTTAATTTAGCTTACTGCAGATATTATAGATGTGGGGAAATGAATTCACATTGCTCTAGGACAAATATATCATTCACATAGGAATGCCACAAAAGAACAAATTATTAAAAATTACTGAAACTTCCACAAAGATTTATACTTAACATTTCCATTTTCAATCTCTGTGCCTGGGAAACATATAGCTTGTCACTATATCATACATGATATTATGAAGAGTGTTTGGAAGATTTCTCTGGGAGTCATTATCAGCATTTCAGTCATGGATTTCATGCCAAGAAGCAAACTGTGGTTTCAGGAAGAAAGGTGAATTTGGCTGAGGTTTGTATGGGAAAGCTCAGTTTACCAAGGAGGCTTTTATGCAAAGCACTCCACGACCACACACACAAAAAAAGACATTAATTTAATGAAGATAAGCCCAATAGAATAAACTAAATATTGATTAATTTATCTAATGTATCTTCCATGCATCTTGTTTTGTAAACCTTATCTCTATCCCAAGATGGTTGAACAGATAGATGACTCAGACCCCAACATGTGTTTCAGATATTTTTCAATTTTGTGAAAAGCTAAAAGTGAACAGTTTGGGGTTGGATTGCTTAGGGTTTAGTTGTTTTGTTATGTTTTCTGTTTTAGGACTGAATACTGTTGTTTAGTTGAAACACTATGTAAGACAGTTACTATCAATGCATTGTATGTTTTAATATTAAAGTTGTCATATTGCATCAGCAAAAATTCCAAACATCCAGTTTGGAAGGGACTGTAGAGGGTCTATTTTGTTAATATCAGTGTAAAGCACAGGGAAAAAAAAAAAAAAAAAAAAAAAAAAAGAGTTAGTCTCTCCTCCTGTAGATTATAATTTACCTCTTAGAAAGTAAACAACTTCTGAACTTAATAGACAAGTTGATCAAGCTGCTAAATAATTATGTCTTGTGCCATCATTATGCTCTGCTACTCAGGGGTGCAGTCTAGGGAGTTCTGGATCACGACCTTTATGTCCATATGGGAGAGGAGTAGTGACAGCAACACAGTAGAGGAAAAATCATATGTTGATAAGGGGAAAAAAAGCTTATTGCTGACATAAGGAAAATGCATTTTGCTGTATTCTCTTTCCATGAAATGCAATATTTTCTCAATTCTGTTCCATAAGTTTCTTACTTTTTGCTGTATATACATGTATGTTAGAAATTCAATAGTATTTTGAACATAATTTCCCTACTTTCACAAAGAGCATCTTTATGACACAACTGCTTTAGGTGTTTTTTCTGAACTCAAAATGTAGTATTGAGTTGCAAGGTGGTATCCCCTCTGTGAGTCAGAGCTTCCAGAGATTCCCATAACAAACTAAAGTCAGTCTCTGCATGGCTTACAGCTGTGTGTGACAGGCATTTCTGAAATTAATTTTGAAAAATTACTATAAGATTTCAAGACCAGGAACCTGAAGACAGGCTCTATGACATACTCATCTTTAGGCACTTTAATTACTGTCCTTGCTTTCAAAGACTACTGTGCGTACAGAAACAGGAGAACACGTTCCCTTTTTATAGTGTTGCCCATATAAATTATATGCCAAACCGAGCAGTTTCAAGGAAAATAATGAGGGAGAGAAATTGAAAAATATTGCCAAGAGATAAAAAATGTTCTGTCACCAGCCTGTCAAATTCTTATTGTAAAAAGAGTAAAGCGAGGTGCATTTTTTTTCCCAGTTAATTATGTAGCCAGCTCTCAATGGAGTGAGTTTAGGATGTTGCATACATTGTCTATTTTATTTTGGCATGTATGATAATCTATGAGGAGACCAGAGATGAAAGCAGATCTCAATTCATGTCAGTCCAGTTCAGAATATTTGAAATTAATTTTGTCAGTTCTTGGTGGTTTCCCAGTGGACACTTCCACGTGTCCCACAGCAGGGCACTTTGTTAACTTCTATGTGGGAGAGGTCAAAGATTGCAGCAGCTGAGAGGCAGCATCATTTCAGTACTGAGGAAAACTGGCAGAGCTGAAGAACAGACCTCCTCCAAGGGTGCTGAGAAGCCATGTGAGAAGATACACAGGGCTTGGATTTTGTGAGCTAGACGTCTGGATCATTTTCCACTTCTAAACCTCTGGTCTTGTGTTGCTCCAGTCCCTGGGAAAACCTGCACCACCTTCTGCCAGCCCTTTACACTTTGCTGTGAGCTTGCTGGTGGATGTGGTCAGAGATCGGGAGTGCAGCTTCTGTCTCCGCTCCTGTTCTGCTGTATGAGTCACTGCTCTCTGCCCATGATTCCCATTTTGGGCCGAGAGTTTAAAAAAAAAAAAAAAAAGAGGTTTCAAGTTGTGGAGGAAGTCAGAAAAACTGTGAATTGAAATTACATGTTAATGTCAAGGTAAGGGATAATGACAGTCTCAAAGCTAAGATGAGGCTGGATATACAGTTTCAGCCATTGCCATGACACAGGGATTTTTTTCTATAAGTTACCTGTTCTGTTTAGCAGGCTGTGCTATCAGCTCTGCCATTGTGGTGATGTTTATTATATGGAATAGAATGAACTTTAGAATTTTAAATGCAATGGAACTCCCTCTTGAAACAGTTCTCCTCATCTTCTTATGAAGAAAACATTGTAATAAATTACAAGAAAGCTTTCCAGAGCATCTCATATGTGGTCACACTGGAAAAAATGCATTTGAGAAGCAAGAAATTGGAAGATCCTAGTATTTAAAAAAAAAAAAAAAAAAAAGGAAAAGGCAATATCAACAACAGCCATTTCTGAGTTCTTTCAGCAGTTTTCCTTTAATTTTTCTGCGTTTTTTTTTTATATACCTTGTAGCCCAGCTGAATTCTGTTTTGGCTGCTCAAATGCATATAAAAGTCTCTCCTTTGGTGTTCACAAAGCAAATTCCTACTGTGTTCAGCCACAACTTAACCAAAAAAAAACAACACACAGGACAAACTGAGAAAGCAACTCAGGGTTCAGCCCAACTTCATTTCAGCACAGTTCTTCTCTGAGAAACAACCATACAAGTGTGTTTTGCTTGAATGCCTCTCAGTCTTTACCTGGCAATGGAAAATGGATGGCTTATTGGACAGCATAAAGAGATGCTAACAGGGACTTATGGTTGAAAAGTGGATTGCATTGGCTGTCCGTGAGTGTGGGTATCAGCTGAAATAAGAAGTGCAGTTGTACTACTGACTGTGCTGCTCTTGTCTGTGAAATCAAATACTGACAGTAATGTCAGGGATTAGAGGGAAGAGCTATCAATGAGAAGATGCTTATGTTACCAGTGATCTGCCTATTTTAGGAGATACTTGCCAGGCTCACAGGCTCACTTCTCTGACTACCTGAGACAATAAACAACACAGCCAAGTAGAAAGTGTACACACCACCACCAAAAAAAAAAAAAAAAAAAAAAACGCTTGTGTTTCACATGTGGACATTTCTGGCCTGCAATAGACCCATGTTTTGCAGTTTGTCAAATTAACCAAATAAGGGGAAACCTGAATAATGATGCTGTGATAAATTAAGTTTGTGATTAGTGACACTAATTCCTAGGTAGTGGGAATAACAGATGCTTGAGGAAAAGACACTTTAAGGGAGATAAGCACCAATTCTCATTGAATTCCAACTGCTGTGTTAGTTACCTAATTGTGCTGCAATAAGAAAGCTGCTTATTAAAGGGCCTACAGCTGGTTTTTTTGGTTGGTTGGTTGATTGGTTTTGTGTTGTTGTTGTTTTTTTGTTTGTTTGTTTTGTTTTGTTTTGTTTTTAACTTCAGTAACTTTAGACCAAGTTTACTTGGCCAAATATTTTTCTTTTTTTTCCTTGAGCATGGTCTTTTTTGAAGAGTGAGGGAAACATCCTCATGCCTAAAGTCTATTTTGGCCTCTGTGACTTGCTACTACTATGCTTTGTTTATTTTCTAGTGCCAGTTTATTTCCAATGCCAGCAGCTATTCCACTGTCTTCAAATGCATTTCAGAATACAGGGAATAGAAGAAAGGAGAGGCTACTTTCAAAGTTTGTCTATGCTTTTTTTTTCTTTTTTTTTTTTTCTTTTTTTTTTCCTTAGGATGGAGCTAGTGGAAAAATTGTCCTGATATTTGACCAAGCAAATTACGCCAGCTACTAGGTGCTTTAATTTGTATGCCTGAGGCTTAAACAATGCCACATCCACTTAGGGACCTGAACGTTACTGCTCTTCTCCTGTTACAGTTAGTGATATCGGATCGTGTTACTGTGGATGTGTGTCTGTAAGTCCTACTGGCTGCATGCGTGTATATTCTGTGTATATTTCTAGCATGGGGATGGGCGGTGAAAAATAAATCCAAATGTGATGGAGAGGAAATGAAATTTTTAATTTGAATAAAATCATCCATTGGTACATGCTAGTGGACCAACTAAATGAGGTGTCACAAGTAATCAAAACTTTAGGGTTTAGAATTCCCACTAATCCAAAATGATCTTGAATGCAGTATGTCAAAAGCTTTAGAATTGATAGGAGAACAGTCCTAGATCAGCATGACATGGCAAACAACCAGCTGAAGTGCTGAACTAAATAAGCCACACTAAGATGCAGGAAAACTTATCTATTTAAATTAAAATAAATACCTATCTGTAGCTCCTCCCATCAGGATATGCCTCCCAAAATGTTGTGGTTTGTTTTATGGAAGTTCATCATGCAAGCATGAATAAATGAGATAGAGGTCATCTGATTATATGTTTGTTTCAAGACTGTCATCTTGTGTTCTGAAGATCCTGATCACAAACTGCAGCATCAAACTGATACATAAGTTACTTCCAGTGCTCAGTCATCTTCTATCTGAAGTTATCACCATGTACTTTCTAAACTACTAAGGACAGTGCTAGCTGTACATCCCAACCACAGTTAATGAATGACCTGCACCAATGATGCCACTGTTCTTCCCGAGTGACTACAGATTTGCAATGCATTGACAATGAGTTCTTCTAATAACACAATTGGGGAATGGGCAGCAAGCACCAAATTATTCAAGACCAAGTGTTTTCACTCTCCTCGCCCAAAGTAAAGATAGCTCTCGCTAGGATGTCTGTGCTCCTCTACTTGGTAGAAAATACTAAAAGAAATCTATTATGGGTCTATTCCCATCAAGTTTCATGGTATTCTACGTGATCAAAGGAGGACAATAACAATCATGATCTCCTATTGAAATATTTGCTGTACAGAAATGTGGGTATCTTCCAATACACAAAACACAGCACTGAAAAATGAAGATATGAGTTCTGTTAGTACCTCTGCTACTGATCTCCCATATCACTATTTTTGATTCAGTTAGTTCTGTGAACACATATTTGTCTTTACATGAAACAGGAGTATTTCTTTTAGGAGACATGGGTGTTTTCTGCCACGCATCTTGGAGAGGACACCTGATTAGGAAGCTGTAAGCTCCAGTCACTGAAGTTTTCAATTCTCTTGAATGTTTCAAAATAGGAAGGTGAAGCTTCTGTGGATATCTAATTTAAATTTATCTCAGCAAAGTTTTCTTTTACAAACTGTGCTGGTTTTCCATTCAGAGGCAATGTGTATGACTACATGCTGTACTGGCCCTTAATAACAGCTGCAGTTACACTGGGGATAACAATATTGGGCACAGTTTAGCTTACTCTGCACTGATATCTAAAATACTGCCAACCTCAGAGAATTGGACTCTATTGCCTATTTCATTTACAGAAGGTGCTGTAGATGTGACTTACATAATTTAGTTATAAATTATCTGTTAATCCACATGGCATCATTTCAAAGCAGAATCCTAATGATGATGGTAAAAATAACAGCAACAACATGGTCAAAAGAGGGAGGACTTGCCAGGGAGAAATCCATGTGCATTGCTAGTACTCAACAATATCAGCCAAAAACCTGCCAGCATTTTAATTAAAGATGCTTTAAGTGGAACCGGAGAATTCTCTGTCCCCAACCATAAAGGCTACCATGCAGTTAAAGCCAAAAGTATCTATAAAGACACTGTATTGCCAAGTTGTGACATTTCTCAGCAAGGAACTCATCCCTTGACTGCCAGCACTGCAACCATGATGGTCCACAGCAAGGCTCTGGGGAAGGCAGGCATGGAGAGGACAGACTACCAGAATGTGAACATACTGCCTGGCCCCAAGTCATCATCTTTCAGGGACAGGAAAGGCACTGCAGATGTGACTTAAAATCATAAAGAAAGGGCAGTTTGAACTCTGGTAAGAATAGTATCAATAATTTTGAGAATAAATGGGTGACAAGAAATGCCTGATGTGAAGCTGAACTGTAGGTCTTGCATTAGCAAGGAAGGCAGGATCACCCCTGATGTAAATATATTAGAAAGCAATCCATTTTGTCTGGGAAAATGGCTGTTACACTTGGCTGCAGAATTAACTGGGCTGAAAAGCAAGGAATCACCAGCTTCAGTGAAAGTTTGAAACTATCATCAAAGACTTAAATATTCAGAGGTCTTGTGTTCCACTCCTTTACTTTAGAAGGAAATAAAATTTCAAGCAAAAACACCATACTTTTTTGAACAGCCCCTGGCAAAGCAACAACAACAAAAAGATATTTTAAAACCTATTTAACTTCCTATAGCAAGTGTCCTTCAGGTCCTGCATATCAAGAGAACAGGTAAATTGCAATGACAGAGTCATTTTTATGAGGCACTTTTTGTGTATTTACTTTGGCACAATTTTCTCCTTGTCATTTTTTGAAAAGCTTAGTGTTCGTCATTAGAAAGTTATTCAGTTTTTTATTTATGCAGTGAGAAAAGCAAATACTTTCTGCATATACACTGGTCTTGCATAAGGCCTGTGCAGGTGTTGTTTGTTTGTTTGTTTATTTTTTAATATGCCTTTCTTGAAATAAAAAAGCAAGAAGTGAAGTATTACTAAACTTATCACTCAGTCTCATCCACTGCTGCATTAGCTTTATGGTGTTCACCCAGATACATGTTCCTAGCAGAAATCTTTTTAAAATTGGAAAATTTTAAAGCTGGAATTATACATTAAGCCCACTCATTGGTGGCTATGCTTTGCTGAAAAAATTCAGATCTAAATTTGCTAAATCACAGAGTAGCAGATAAGTAAGCAGTGATAGTTGACATTGAAGAACCAGATGATTCTTCTGTCCTGGTGGTTCCGTACTCTGTTTCCATGACTTCAGGCAACCTACATGAGCCCTTTGCCCTTTCTTAAATCATCTTCAAATTGTTAATTCAATTTGATGTTTAGCTTCATTACTACTTCTTTGGTAAAACAAAACTGTGACAAGTTGAGGAATCTATCGTCTAATTTTACCATGAAATTACAGTATCATGAAATGTATCAGAGTAAGTACGATCTCTACTGTGCTATTGGTGCTGTATCATATACTGACCAGCTTTGAGAAGTATGATCCTTTGAACATTGGTGATTTCCTATTGAAATGCAAGCTCTCTGTCACAACTACTGGTTGAAGTCAGGAAAGCAATCCATCTATTTTGTTCTGTCAGAGAAGAAACTATAGAAAATAAAATTATATATAAATATAAAATCCCATGTAGGAAGCAAATGTACTGTCTGTGAAAACTTGAAAGTCTCACATAGCAAGACTGGAAGTACATGACAAGTGAGGCAATAAGAAGAATTTATTCTTGTCATAGAGAAAGACTAATTCCAGAGCAAGTTCAGCTAATTCCAGAGCAAGTTCCCTTAGAGCAGAGAGATAAAAGCAGAGACTCAATGGTCCCAACAGAAAGTTATGTTGAAAAAGGGATTTGGAACTGGCCTGAATCAAAGGTCTTTTGGGAATGACATAAAAATTGAGGCATGTGAAGCGTATAGATTTTATTGCTGTATCCAAATCTAAATTCTTCATGCTATATAGGAACAGAATAATTGCTTTAAGATCCTATGCAAAGTGTCTGTGTGTATCTCCTTTATTGTTGCAAGTTTTTGAAGGGTTAAATTATAAATGTAGACTGCCTACTGTGTATTCACTCCAGGGAAGAGTGCAATTAAGATACTCGGGAAGTAGCACCTGTCTGGAAGACCTCAAGCAGACAGAGTCAAGGTCTCAATTTTTGTGATACGCAATAACAGAACTACGTGCTGGAAATATGATGTGAAGGCAAAAGGGAATCTCTGTAACACAATAACCTGGTAGATAAAGCCTAAAACAGTACTCACACATCTAGCTATAACTTGGTTAGGTTTTACAAGTATGAGAAAAGTATAAATCATCAACCTAGAATGTTTAGAGAGAAAAGTTACAGAGGGAGAAGTAAATGCTTACTGTAGAAAATTTGATTTGCATATTACAAGTCATCATGACATAGCTCCATATTCTGTTTTGTTATTCTCTTTAGCAATTGTTCTTTTCTTCCCATAATAGTATTAAGAGACAGCGAATTGGACAGGTCTCTTCCATCAGGTCCCAAACCCTTCTAGTGTATGTGACTGTAACTGTGAAAGAACAAAATTTCTCTCCAGTGAGTGAACTGTAAAAGAATAAACTAAACTGTGAGAAATGGGAGAGGGGAAGCCTACAACAAGTCACAATTTTTAGGTAACATAACACATTGTCCTGAAAAGTCTGCTTCTCTGAAACAACTTATTTCAGAATATGCAAAATTGAGAAAGGCAGAGTATTTCAGCTGAATATTTTCAAATAAGATTACATCAAAGTTAAGTGTATCCTGGTGAAACCAAAATTATTTCCTTTGTTTGACTACCAGACCAAAGCTTAAAATTCTGTTAGTTTTGTTGTAGGTTTCCTACATGGATAATCTGTATTTGGTATACACGTGATTTAAGAAGTTGAATTTAACAGCAAGTGGAAAAATAGGAGCAGGCTTCATAGACCCAGATCAGCTACAGCCAAGTCACTACAGAGAATGTGGAGAATCAGAAGCTATCAACAGCAGATACAAAGGAACACACTTTCCATAACCATGGGAACAGACTGTTAATATGTGATTAATATCACATGTAGCTTAGACCAGGGTAAGGATTCATGAGGTTGGTTTCAGGCCAAGGGAAACATTTCTTCCCAATTACTTCCCACACTAAAGATGAAGACAATGTTCTGAACTCTTCATATCAGACGTCCCGCACTGGAGCACAGTGTGGTGCAGATCTTATCCAGATATGTACATGTACAGGACTGCTTTCGTGTTCAATAGGCCATACATGATACAGTGTTTATGCAAGTTTTATTTTGTGTGGACTTGGTATTGAGCTGAGACGGATCAGATGCTAGGTTACAAGCAAACATTTGAATGAAACAGACAGTATGTAACTTGGCAGAAACCCAGAACTACCAACTTAATCCATCAAAACACTTTTTAGAATATTTGAAATGGTGGAGTGAGTTTATCCTGGTGCAGTGCTTTGCATCCTATAGCCAAAATATGTTTGATGTGGAATTTGGGGCTCTATTGTTAGATTTACTGTGACCACAAATTTATTCAGCTAATAGCTTTTCTCCTCTGCACTGCTGGATCAGTATAGAGCTGGAGGGTGACCACTGCCCCAGCACATCTACACAAATAAAAGTCTCTGCTCAAAGGTAACTACTGCTTTTTTATTAATATTATTTTATTTAGTTAGTTAAAGAGGTGTCTTTCAGTTGTCTGGGCTTATCATGGGGATTTGCTGAAGCTCATGCCACTACGAGAGGGGAGCAGTTTGAAGTGCAATGGTAAAACAACTATTTTGTGCTGGTAGTCAGCTTGAGCACTGCATATAATAACTGTAATCCATTCTCATAAAAGCTTTAACCTTTTGATTCTTAGCAGAGTAACTAACTCATGTAGGGCTCCAGGCTGACACATCCAACCACTGAGATCACTTGAAACCAACCTGGATAAGCCCATGCACTTGTCAGTAGTGCTAATGATCCCCAAGATGTTCCAAAAGCATGAGCAGAGAAGTGTAAACTCTCTACAAGTCTTGGAAAAACTAGTTATTTGCTATTTATCATTTTGTTAAATTCTTCTGGAAGAGGGTTAAGTACAGTCATCATCTCAAGACTGATCATGATATAGTCAGTAATTCTATATTTTTATCACACATTCTTTGGTAAAAGAGACTACTTTTGTCTTGTACAACACTGGGCACATTGATAGTGATTAAAATACTAGGTAGTAACAATAATGATAATTCAGCTACATAGAGAGAAGTCAGCTGCTATCAAAGAAAAGTCAATAAAGAAGGAGAAAGAAAGCTGGTATCTGAATTTATTAAATCCATTCAGACCTAATAGATGCCAAAAGACAGAGCCTCGTACTGTACTCAGACAGCTACCAACTCAGATGGAGATGGACTGCCAGGTGTAGTCAGCTGCAGTGGAGTCAGAGGCAACAACCTGACTTTTTCTTCTTTGCCTTTTCCTCATCATTTGCAAAACTTTACATAATCACCAAGACCTGCCATTCTTCCGCTAGGTAAGTGTTGGCAGAATTTCAATCAGTCATAGCTTTGCCAACAATTAATTTGAGTGTAGCACTATGTCATTAGTTCAGTCAAGTAGTGAAGTTATTGCACAAGTTGTTTAGTTTAAGAGTTTAGTTTGTTTTCTCAGGGACTTTTGTTTATAAAAAAGTCTTCGATTGAACTTATTGGCCATCTCACAGTGGGAGAACTGCCAATGTGAGAGGCAAACTAAAGTTGAACTCCAAAACATTTCAGGAAAATATCAGGACACGCATGCAATTACTGTTTAATTACAGTTATATATGAATAGGTGAATCTTGTGGAGTTTATATTTATTATTTCTGTTCATTATTTATTATTTCATATTTTGAAAAATCTACAAAGCCAATAGGGAGAAGAGTTGCAGCAGAAGTGGCAATATCCCTGTAGCAACCTGTTGGCCACACAGCAGAAAAAAAGTTGATTGGTTAAACCCAGTTGTGCAGCCATGCAATTAAACTAACTTCTTATATTCAAGAATACTTACGTTCAAGACTTAGAACCTTCGGATTTCTTTAGTTATTCTATATGTCATATTGCCTTCATGAGCATCCATTGTGTAGTAATAATTTGTTAAAAAATTAAATTATTATGTTTTTAAAATTTTAGTACCAGTGGTTTCTTTTTTTCCTGCCTCAGACTCAAGAAATGTCACAATCGTTGTATGAATGGTCAGCATAAGGCTGAGTCAGATGACAGAGCTTTGGAGTGGTTCTGGCCACCCTCAGAATATCTGACTGCCTTCTAAGCTAAACATGGAAGGACCCCAGTGAACTCCCTTAACTAACAGCAAGTATAGGGATGTTACCAAATCAGTCCAACCCTACCCAGGGTTTCATCCTTCATTTTGAATTTGAACCCATAAGTTGCTGTTAAAAAAGTCTGATTACAGTTACATTTAATAAGATGCATCTACTGACAATTGTTGTAAGATTTATAAAGCTTTGCTATTGTGTCCTAGACTGCAAGAATAGACAGATTAAAGCTGAATCCAGGAATTTTCCAGTTAACATAAGCAATTGTTAACCTTAAAGAAAAGGTAAAATATTTGATCCCCTGCCTTACTTCCTTGCTGTCAATAATGAAGAGTAAATAAGAAGAAACAATTACTCTTTTCTGAGCTAGAGAATAAAAAGATTGTGCAGGGCAATTGCATTGGATGGCTCCGGCAACCATATTTACTAGCAAGAAAAAAGATATACCTTTAATATTTTGCCAGGATATGCCAGCCCTGGGGTATGTTGTAAAGGCTAAATAGCCTGAAAAGCAGTTGAGATGCTAAATCGGCTAAGATGGTACTTATTAAGTATAATCTTAATAACTCATTTTCCTATTTCATCTATTTGTAACTTTGTTCTTTTATTGCAAATGTGTATTATTTTCAGTTCAACTGTAGGTTTTTATCCTTAAACCTTTTCTAAGGATTTAAGGATCTAACGAACTACAAAGCATTCCAGACTTTTATCCCTGAAGTTGGGGAGCTGGAATGCTCTTTGTTGTGCCCAGCATCCCAATACCTTTATCCTTGGTATCCAAAAAGTATCAGAGTGCTGAATGCCTGGACCAAGTTAAGATAATTCAAGGTGCATGTGAAAGAACCATCTCCAGTGACACGCTTCCTGTTTCCTGGCTTTAGCATTTGGGAACCTTTCTAAACTTTAGGGTCCTTAGACAATCATAGAACACAGTATAAACTGCATAGTTTGTAACTACTTCCTGGAAAAATAATTACAAAGCATTTTGTGTTTAACAGCATATTGCTAACTGATAGCTTTGAACAACTGTTTTAAAAGCAATACTGAAATTACTGTCCTAATGTGACAAAGTAGCTAGTGAAATTGTTTGTGATCAGAAGGCCTCCTGAAACATAAAAGGCATATATGTCTATGCCTTTTGGCTCTTTCTTTGATACAACTGATGAAGAATCTTTTTTGTATGTGCATAGGAAAAAAAGAGAAAAGAGAGTGGCAGTTCAGAGATGCAGCACAACTGGATGCTTGTGTCCATGTAGGAAAAGCAGAAGAGCGGGGAGCAGGAGATTGTCTTGTTCTTGTTTTTCTGCATAATTCATCTAGTAATATCTCAAGCAAAGCTTAAGATGAGCTTAAGAGCATGAGTGAGAACTAGTACCCCTGTACTGATGTCAGGCAACTCAAGTCAGGGGCTCAAGCAGAATTCCTAAATATCCTAATTCCAGCAGTACAAAAAGAAATCAAAGAACATTTTTCACCTGACCTCGAGTTTTTACTGTATGTTTTAAACTTTATGGAGACTACTACAAAATATTCATACTGGGTTGTATTGTTGTAAAGGAGATTTACAGAGACCTGGACTCATTAAGACTGGGGTTTCTCAGCAACAAAAGAGAAGGGGTGATGCTAGTGACTTCCAAGCAGTAGGTTAAGCTAGTTAACTTGTGGGTAGAAAGTCACAATGTATATCAGCAGGAACACACACATAAAGACAAAAGGGAAAGAATGCATGCACCAAATGATTGGAGAGATCTATCAAGGAGAGAAATGAAAGAGAAATAATTGCTAGGAAGTTTTCTTAGCGCATCCCCAACTTAGGTGCATGCATGGAGCTACTGAAGAGAAAGATGACAACCAATGCTAATGCTTTGCCAGAAAGGCAGGTCTAGGTCAGGGCTGCATTCATGCTGGTCAGATCTGATTGACTGTGACAAACAGTGCTGAGTAATTGCTCTAATCACTCTGGTAGGCATTGTACCTTGGCCCAGCAGAAGAATGATGCAATAACTGGCTTCAGAATCCTGCCGCCCCTTCAACCTGACATCTCTGACAGCAGCGCATTCATTTTAATGGGAGGGTTATTTGGAGTTGCTGCTGTTCAACAGGGGAGAGCCCAATGAGTATTCCTAAGCTGACCATGGATAAGGGCCTCATTAAAGTGCTCAGGAGTACTTATTTGCAGGTTGACTTGCTGTGATGATCAGTTGGTGGAAAACTATAACAATGAGAAGCACAAAAACATGTCATAGAGCATCGTCTGCAGGTTTGCGCTTCTCTAGAGCAGCAAACAATTAGGGTGGTGTGTCATCAAAACTTTCATGTCAACAAAGCAATACATTCACTTTAAATGAGACAAAGTCAAATCTACTTAAAGGAAACTGAAACTGGAACATTCCTCCAAAGTTCATGCTGCTTCTGGATGCCAGGCTGCTTTAGAAGATTGTTGGTGAACGACTCCATGGGGAATCTGCTGTTCCCTCCACTCTTCCCTGCTTTTTTTCCCCCTTATGTTTACATCCTTTTTGCTCACAGCAACAAAGTTATGTGAAGTCAGTTCTCCCCTTTAAAGCAGAACAAGCGACTGGAGATATTTCCATCTTTTCTATCACAGGATGCCTTCAGAATGACCATGTGTAGAAAGGAGCAGTTTGTTTGCCTAATTGTAAAGGAAGGCTACGTTTCTGAAGCTCTCTAGCCACCCCACTCTCCTAGCTACTTGCTGCCTTTAGAAGTAAAATGTGCTTAGAGTTCTCCATAAGTCAGCAAGGCTGATGTACACATTAGGTGCCCGAGATGAACTTGAGCATCTGGTTTGCTAACTGCCACAAGACACATCTGTCTCAAAATCGGTGTGCACTACACTTTTTACTGTCCACTTTCTCACTATGAAAATCAAACGCTGCTTGCTGCGATGCACTCCCTAGTATTTCATCTGTAAACACTAAGTGAATTGTCATTGAAATATAGAGCATAGCCTTCTATTATGAGAGCTAAAATGTTTAACACATGGGTGAGTCCCCTCTGGGGGACTAACACTTGGCAGAGCTGGCCTCCCTTAATAACATGATGCTCTCCAATGGAATGAATACAATAGATAATACTAAGTGGATGTAAGCAAAAGGCATGCTGGCAAATACTTTGTTTATTTTCACTTACTTCTGTATGTGTAGCTGTAAGGAGGTCAGGCTACTTGACCTTCAGAAAATAGGTGGAGCTGCAAATTCGGCAGCACTCTTGTTTGTCCTGTTTTAAACATTCACCCTCCTGTAATGGAGAAAATCCAAAGCTTCCCTTTAGGGCAGGTTTATAGCTAGTTTTATATCACCTATCTGCTGCCAAGCAGTGAGAGCTGTGATTCAACTGTTTCTTTAAAACATATTTTGCCTTAATCATTTGCTCAACTTAGGTTCTCAGCATTTTGCAGGTGTATGCGTGTTTGTGTGTGTGTACAAGAGAAAAGAGGGAGGATTGGAGCATGTGAATGAGTATCGGTCAATTGAAGGAGGGTTGTGCCTGCCTTGTTGGCTACTGGTGCATGGGAAAGGCAGGATGTGATTGTGAAGGCAGCCTTATTTGCCTCCTCTCAGAAGCTTTATCAAGGAAAGGTGAATTTGAACAAATTGGTATACACATACTAGGGCACATACATATAAGTAATTGCTGTAGGTATAGGGATTGACGTGCAGAATTGTAATAATATCTGTAATAATATCTGTAATAATACCTGTAATAATACCTGTAATAATATCACAGAGTGGTTTGCACCTCTTTACTGGGTTTGATTTCAATTTCCCCTTTGCCAGTACACAAGCACAGGTGACTTCAGGAGGACTTTTTCAGCAATCCTGGAAATACCTCTTCAAAGTAATGTCTTCTCAGTTGTGACTTTTCCAATGGAGGAAGACAAAGAAAAGCCTCCAAAGATGCAGAGCACACTTAAGACGGGATATTGTGGAGAAGGGAATTAAAAATGGAAAAGCACACTTGCAAAAGTGGAAAGCATCAGAAAAGGGTTTTTTTTTTTTCAAAACAGAATTTTCCGTAGATCACGTTCCATATCCTGTATGTAGGATATGGATGTATACATATGTATGTATGTATGTGTAGGATATGTATGTAGCCATAAAAGTAAACATGGCAGCTTAACAACAAGATTTCACAAAAAAATCATGGATTTGCTGAAGAGGAAGTGAAGGCAGTACTCGAGAGTCCCACAAAGGGATGCAGCGTTAGCCCATGAGTTCTTCAGGGCTGGCCCACATGTCTTAAATTGCAAAGCTCTTCACCCGAAATATAGGCTGTTGAGCTAGTGCACTCTTACCATGCCTTAGTGTGGAAGTTCTCAGGCCACTGAAGTCTCTCCTAAGCTACCTAACAAATCATTACCATTATTGTTTCCACCTACACTTTATTTTATCTAGGGTTAGATGAGGGAATGTTTGGGATATTGATTAAATACGTATATATATATCTTCTTTCATTCACAGATATGAAAGGGAATTTGTTTTGATCTATTCAACCAGTTTTGTGGTTTCTTTTTTTGTTTTGTTTTGTTTTGTTTTGTTTTCCTTTTGTCATACCAGTATTAATGAGTGACTCTGTTTATTTCACTGCAAGTAGGTAGTTGTACCCACAATTGGTATCTACAGATGGGGCTCCAGTGACATTGCATAAGTTGTGTATTTGGCCCATGTTCTCAGTGGGCCTATTCGAAATAAATACAGAGATTAGAATTCAACACAACAGGTATTCAGAAAGGTTCCAGTTTTAATTGTGGGAATTACTTGCGTAGGGACATTTTACTGAAATTTGATTATGACTGCTTCGACAAGTGTAACACTCTGTAGGAAAATCAATCCTGTTTCTGTAATGAAGAAAAACAAGTCATTTTCAAAAGGAAATATGATTATACATTCATGGCTTAGGTTGAAGAAACAGAAGGCAGCTTAATACAGTGCAGGCTTGCTCAGAGGGAATATCCACTAGCTGAGGCCAGCATAACAAGATTGGATTCCAGTTTAATGTGGTTGTGACTCAAATCCCTTTGGAGAGTTTGTTTGACAATCTGACAAAGTTATCTCAAGAAAAATAGGTTAAAAAACATAAACTTGACTTCAGTAACTGCATTTCCTCTTCAGCATGTAGAGTATTTTGCCTGGAGGCCCCTGAAGCCTGAAGCCCCATAGGTAATACCACTTTGTGCTTTTACATAAACCAAAATGTTTTAGCAGGCATTTTGCTCCAAGAAAAGGTTTGCCTTGTGATCTCAATACATGGAAATAAGAGCTTTCTGATATCTCTATATGAAAAAGAGAATATGAAAGAGATGAAGTGTAACTGTAGTTATTGCAAGGAAATGGCTGTATCTCTGGTAATTTAAACTACTGTTTTAGTTATATTTCAGTAGGTGCCTACATCCCTTGTGATGCATTTGAGAAATTCCTATTTACTGTTGAATCCTTACACTTGGTGTCAAAGCAGTATACTAAGCAAAAGTGAACATGCAGTACTATTCTCCTTTCACAGATGGGAAATGGAGGCACAGAGAAATGTGCCATGTTGCCTTTGGGGCTAATTGCTTAGTCACTGGCAGAGTCAAGTCACTCCCACACTATATCTTCAGGCATAGTCACAGAGTTGCAATGGCAGTAATTGGAGCCTTCAAGATATTACGACCTCTAACTATTCATTACTGTCCACAGTTGTCATTTACCATCTTTCAGCTGGTGGTTACCAACCCACTGTTGAGCCACCAGAACAGATTATGTAAATCCTAGTAGATTCAATGCCTAATCAGCCAGGTCTTCTCAAATCACCTTCATCTCCGGTTTAGGTTGAGCTGGATGAACTGAAACAGGATCATGCTGGCAGCTCTGTCATAAAATTGAAAAGTAGCCATGAAGAGCTGGGAGAAGTAATTTCTTAAAATTTTCCTGGTGCATTTGCAGTAGTAAATCTGACTACACCGTTATTTCCTGACCAGCAGTGTCTCCCATGTGATGGCTAGTTCATACCCTTGTGCAGCCCAATCCCTTTTACAGCTCTGGCTGCAATCTATTCCAGTCACAGTTGCAAGCTTGAAATGAACTACATTTATATGCTGATAAACATAGGTATACAGAAATATTATCCAACTAAAGCATTGCTAAGAATGTTGGTTTTTTTTTTGGATAACCCATCCCTCTCTGCTCAGCCAATCAGGATCTGAAGAAGAATGATATATGGTGCAAATGCATCACGTCATCTTTGAATGTGTTGCAATGCTCTCGGTTTGGCTGAACTTGGGATAGTACATATGACCTAGTTATGTAGAGAAGCCAAGGAGGTGGTTAGATACTAAGGCTATTGCAATTCCAGAGCACCTAAACCCAGGTCAGAAACAAGATGACCAAAAGTGCAAATAATTGGCATTTATTTAAAAAATGTCATGGAACTTACCACAATTTTTGACTTAATTGAGTATTAGGTGACCACCCCACTCCAGTAGCAGATTGCCTCTGTATCCCCTTTAGTATTTCACCAGTCCCTTTCTGCTAACTTCCTGTTCCCTTCACTGAGAAAGACAACCCCAACGAAATACAAGTGGTATACTAGGGTTCTCAGGAGCAACAAGTGTGGCATGGGATATTTTTGGAACCACCCAATGACATGAGTCGATGACAATGACAGCAGACTCTCCTGTCTCTAGGTCACCAATCAGTTGAGGGGTATAAATAACACAAGCTTCATGAGGACTGTGAGACCAGCTGAAGATGACCCCAGCACATTGTGGTAAAGACCAAGAAGCTGATAAGCAATCAGAAGTCACAAGACAGAGAGAATGGATGCATATTCAGTTAAGCAATGCTCGTTTTGACTTTCTGCATGTCACACTCACATCATGAGCATTCCAAACAGCATACTGAGCTTCAGCACTGTCTTGCTTACTTTTCAGCCCCAAACTGATTGGGAACAGAATGTTAAGAGCCAAGAGCTGCCACCTCCCAGGTAACCAAAGTCTCTTTCTCCTCAGTGTTCATTGAACACCTTTCTGAGAAACAGCTGAAAGCAGACCTTTGGGAACACCTGTGTTCTCAAATTCTCCCCCTGTTGTTGATCAGCCTGTATTTGAAGTATAAATTTCAGGTACTCATAGCTCTTCTCACAGATCCAGATGTTTCATGGAAGGGGAGCCAGAGACTCCTGGGCCTCCTAAAACCTGTACCTGGTTTTATCAGCAACCAAAAATGGGGTTTGCAAAAATCAGTTTTGTCCCCCATTCCTCCTTCCCTGCTCTTGCAGCCCAGGATAACCATGAAACTACTCCCTGCTCATCTCATCTGCACATCTCTATGAGCAGCCTCCAAGTAGGACAGGGTGCCTTTCAGGGGCATATCCAGAAATAATTCCATGTTGGCACCCACTGCATCCTGGAAACTGTGATGCCCTGGCACTTGATAGTGAGAAAATAGCTTCTTGTGACACAATGACCTTCTAGGTTTTTTCCTGCAGTAATAACAGCCTCATAAGTAAGAGCTAACTATCCCACCATAATTCAACAGTCCATCATCCCAAACTGAAATTGAGAGATGAGGATGAATGACATATGGTATTCATGTAGTCTGGGCTATTTCATGGCACCAGCTGACATTTCATGTAGTCTGGGCTATTTCATGGCACCAGCTGACATAAGCACTATCTTATGTGCTGTGAATACTTCAACAGGAATGCATACCTCTCTGCACCAAATTTATATTGCCAGGTGATACAGTAATGCAGAAATCCAACCTTAGTGACCATCTGACTACTGCCTAAATGTTCAATGTTTTTCTCTATCATTAATCTCACTGTGTGATTTTAGACATGTCATTTTCCTTTCCCTGAGACTCACTTGTCCACAGCCGGAAAATGGGACATACGAGGCTCTTGTAAAGCCAGCTCTCTTGGGGGCATATTGTCCCACTGCAGGACGTAAGTAGATCCTGCTAGGATAGAATGAGTGTTTGCAAACAAGAAAGAAATGATAATAATGAGAAGAAAAAAAAAAAATAAAAGAGAGAGAAAGAGAGAGAAGAAAAATGAGAATGGAAAACAGGTGGGTTTTAAAGGTTGGTTGCAGTCTAACTCTCAAAAAAAAAATGAAAAAATATACATTTTTATTCAAAAAACAACTTTAAAATAAATAAGCTAGCTCTCTGTCCATCCACTAGATGCAACTAGTCCAAAAGAGCCCTTTCTGAGGACTGTGCTCTGGGCTACCCAGACCAGTAATAGCATTTGCAAATATTGGTATTCTCTCCTCATTATTTCTGGAATGAAATATATCTGTGAACAGGTTAGGTGATTTCACATCAGTTTGTGAACACCACACAGTTAAAAAACAGGTGTGTAGAAATTGCATGATGAAATTTCAACCAAATTATTTTAAAAATATTTAAAACACAATCCCATAATATGGATCAGAAATCGTTCTATACCCTATTTATTAGCTGTCCTGAAAACACACCTTTCAGCCCTCAAAACAACAGTTTTGGAGTAGTATGTAATGTTGAACAAAGCATTGCATTTACACAGCTGATATTTCTCTCACTACTAATGTGTGTCCTATGCTGCCCCTGTTACCATTGCCTTCTGTGACTAATGCTTTTGCTCGTGTTTTTAAAAACAAAACAAACAAACAAAATAATTATATTATTATTGTTATTATTATTATTATTATTATATAATTGTATAATATTAATATATAATTATATATTATTATTATTGTTGTTGTTGTTGTTATTATTATTATTATTATTATTAAAAACACAGTTTCAGCTCAAAGAAAAGGCAGTAACATTGTGGGCTAGATTCAACAGCGGACTGAATACCTCAAATCTGCCTAATGCCTATTTTAAGAGCATACATTCATTTTGTTTGGTTTTGTTTTTCTTTTTGTCCTCTTTTTTTAATGTATATTGCTATTGTATAAGACTGAAACTTACTGCAAGTGAATTAGTTCCCAGTTTAAAGAAGCTGTCAAAGTTAAGCATGTGTTTAAGTATGTGAGTAATCAATAAGCTCAACTCCAGGGACGTGAAATAAGCATATGAATAAACAGCTTTCTGAATACTTTCTTTGGTGTGGTTGGGAATGGGAAACTCTTCTGCACAAAGCTGATCCCACTGCTGCTGACCGTGGGGAGCTGTAAATTAAAGCAGTCACCCTTGTGCTGAACAATGTTCTCTCCAATGTGACCTCCACACTTTGAATGTCATCCTTCGTCCATCATCGTAGCACCTGAGTATTTTTGGAAAGTCAACTCAATCATTTTATGCTAGATTTTAAGATTTAAAATATTTATACTTACAAGCAGCCATAGAAATTTACTTGTATTTACTTTACTTATATTACTTTTTGGCCACAGAAGGAGCACATATTGCTTTACCCACCCACCCAAAGGTTACTGACAATTTCAAAAAATCCGAGGCCTAGACTATATGAAGAAAAAAAGCATTGTTCAAATCAAGGTTTATTTATAATTCACTTTGATCTTCAACTAAAGAGTAACAAATTAAGAACATTATCTTCTGCTTACCACAGATTTAAAAATATTTAAAATGGAGACACTCCATTTACTCATGAAGATCTAACTCCTTTCATTATCGTGCAGGATTACTTCTTAATTAGTATCACATTTGTTAGCATTTTATCCATCAAAGGTTTAAATGTCTCAAAGAAGAGAATTTACAGTTTATATCCAGTGTCTCAATGCTGAGATAATAACATTATTGGTGTTGCATAAAAATCACAAAATAAGTATTAAAAGTAAGAGGAAAGTTTAGAAATAGTCTGCTGTGGCACTATACATGTGTTTGAATGTGAGATACTATTTCAAATTACGAGTTTTAGTAAGATCCTTCAAGCAGAACAAAAGGCCAAGTCTCTGTCAAATTACTAAGCTAATAAATAAATAAATAAATACCCCTATCCCCCTTCTCCCCCCATCAGCTTTTATTCTTGAATTATATTTAGGACAGATATTTTCAGACAAAAATCCTGACCCAACGGCCTGTCAGAAGCCCTTTTGTTAAACATTCATACGTCAAAGATCTTTTTAAAAGCTAAGCTGGTGTCTTTTTCTTTCTTTATTACAATGAAAAATCTGAATCTTTTTCTTCTGTATTTTTTTCTTCCCTGTTCTTGTTTGCATTAAAAATAATGGGTAAATCCTACCCCACTTAAGCCCTTGGGAGATCTGCCAAGATATCACTCATCTAGTGCAGCTTTTGCACCATAATATAAGTATTATAGATGCTGAATCTAAAATAAAACATCCTCTTTCCAAATGTTTTAGTGCCTACAATTAAACAAACTGAAAAAAAATATATCAAAACAGTTTAAGCAAAACCCCTTTCTCTCCGAAATGACATCTTTGCTCTTGACTCTTCGGATGTTATAATTTAAATAGTTTTCAGTTTTCACAGGCAGGCAGGCAGACAAGACAGGACTTGAGTAGCGAACACAAAATCCCTGCTTCCCTCTCACCACTTTGAAAAATGCCTATCAGTCTTTATATGAATGGAAAAAAAAATAGAAACGCAAACAATCCTATTATTTTTATGGGTCATGATTAAGAGTTCAATTAGTTGGCTTACTCAGTTAATTCAACTTTTAGCTAACATTTCATTTTTGAGCAACAGATACTGATTCATAGGAGTTGGCAACAAACAGCTCCACTCTACTCTTTGGAGCAGTTTTCCCACTTTTTTATTTTTATTTTTTAATATTTTCATATTTTTTAGATGTTTACATATTCAAATAGATTACAGACACTGTTGATTTAGGTAATATCACCAAATGAGACTTCCTTTCCCATCAGATGACTGGGTATTTCAAGAGCAAATTTAAGTTGTGGCACTGTAAAAGGAATTGTGAAGCACAAAGTGCAAAGATGACTAAGGCATCTCTTCAGGAACAGCTGAAAGCCATTTATAGTCAGGCATTTCTACAGCATAAAAAAGCAGAATGAGACAAATTTACCGCTGATATTTTTATTGATTAAACTTCACTTTAAATTTGAAGTAAGTGTATTCAGTGGCGGCATAGCCTCTGGAACCTCCTGTCTAATCCAGCTGACTGGAAGATAAACTCGCAGTTGTACAGACAATGTGAATTAACCAGTTACTAGCTGTGACATATATGATGACACAGTATAAGAAAATTTGGGAGTGGAGAATTTTTTACACTGGAAAGAGGCTTGTAACATTGCAAGACAGGACAAGCAAAATGCTCTTCTATTAAACAAAATGAATGATATGTAAGAGCTAGTTAAGGAATAACTGAAATATGAGCCAGTGGGTTATAAATCTTTTTCCATCTCCTCTATGCAAGACTTTAAGAATGCAGATTCATGTCAGAACATAGATAGACCCGGTGTTATAGTGTATGTGTTAAAAAGTCATAGATGAAAAACTTTATGCAATGCTTTCAGTATGTTATCCATCACGTTATAAAGCATTTAAGTTCTGCGTGTGTTTATTTCCAGACTTACTCCATTGAGTCAAAGACCCAGATTTGGTCTGGACCAGATATGGTCCAGATATGTATGATAAAGGCTAATGTTACCTACTAATTCAGCTGCCTAGTCCCAATTTACCTCTTTTAATTGAACAGTGATAAATTGTACTACACTGTATAGCAGATCACCTCTTTCCTGAGCATCCATCAGCCCTCCCTTGAACAACTTTATATTTATAGGGACTTTAGCTATTCACCTGCAGTCACCATACAGCAAGATGCAAATGGGGGCAAAATGCAAGAGGAAAGACAAACTGATAGATTATTAGACAGACTGAATCAGTTTGTAGAGTTGACAATTATATTCATTAACTCAATCAGCCTTCTGTTAATAGTGTGGGTTTGATTGCCGTCTTGCCTACAGGTAAATCTCCATCAAAATTACAGCCATCAGTTAGTCCCCATTTTTATAAACTGTACGCGCTGGGGTGGGGAATAAAAAAAATGTTGCTATTTCCTTTCTTCCCTTCACGCCGCTTTCCTGAAGCGGCCTGAGGACAGACGGCGTGGAGCCACAGTGACCTCCGCCGGCCAGCTCCCTGCCTTGCTGCAGATCCGGCAGCTTTTCCAGAGGAAGAGTGCTTCTTCCTCTGATCTCTTGCTTGCATGCATGGAGTGCTTGCCACTCTTGCACTCCTTGCACATGCTATTCTGCACCTGTGGCCAGTTGAAGGTGCTGAGCTGAGCATCCCTAGCTTCCAGCTTGAGGATGCTAGGCATTTTCCTGCTCTGCTGAGTTTCCCTGCAGTCGCCTTCTGCTCACTGTTACAAATACAGGTGCACCCATACTGGGCTGAGGTCTTCTCCAGCTCCATATTCTTGTCTCCTCCAAGAAATAGGGTATAGAATGGTCTCCCATCTCTGTTGCCACTGTGTGAGGATGTATAACAGTAACTGGGCAGATATTAGGTGGTACTGTTGATAGGGGTTTATTCTGGATTAATATTAATTCTAGATTTTTATTGCAGGTACTTGTTGGGGGTACAATTTGAAAAAAATTCCTATGCTTAGTAATATAAGCCACATACACTCACCCTCAAACTTGAAGGCTGTAGTGATTTGAATTTATTTCATAAAGGTTTTTACTGAAAACAGTTCCATTTTATAAAAACTGTTATGTTCCACAATTTCCTGTATGATATTCCCACATTGTGAGTTCTCAAGTCAGTCTGAAGTAAGTACAGCTGCATGGGGAGAAAGAAAAACTGCTCAGTAAAGAGCATTTACATACACATTCCAAGGTGAAAGGTAATAATCTCTACTGATGAGCTCCTTTTCATATTTCTGCACGTATTTTGTGCTTCTCTATCAAGAGGAGAAAAACATTACATTCAGAAATAACAGGATTGTCATTTTTGCCAGAAAATAGCATCTTGTCATTTCCTCTTGATTCAAAAGTAAATCAGTTGTTAGTAAGGCCACATAAACATGAGCAAGTGAGTCTTAATTTCATGGATAAGAGGTTTGTTTTTTTCCACCAATGAGTAATAAAAGCAAAACATTTTATTCCCCATCAAGGCAAATACATCCTGTCTGACCCCAAAATTCATGGATTGTGAATTTAGCTAAAATAAGTTTTGTTCTATTCACGCCCATGAAGTGATGCAAATTTGCACCCAGCCTTGAGTCCAGCTCTGTGTGTTTAGGAGTGGAATAACTCTGTAATCTGCACTCCTGGTAAAACCTAGCCTACCCTTTGCTGGCCCAAGTTGGCACACTGTGCAACTGAGAGCCGGTGGCTGGGAGCTGGAAGAGGCCGCTCAGTGTGCTGGGGACTGAGAGCAGTGCAGGTGAGCAAGGGGGAAGCTGGGGCTGGGAGCAGAGCACCAGGTGCAGGGCACCACCAGCCCTCATGGCACACGGGGTCATGGTGGATTGGTGGCAGGGAAGGCTCCGAGAAGCCCAAATGTCAGCCTCCAGCTGCTTCTCTTGCAGCTGGCTTTGTGGGGAAGGGATGCTCTGCCCCTTTGTTAGAGATCTTAAATCTGTGGATGAGGTAAGGTAAAGAGGTATAATTTACGTGTCTAATACAGTGTATCTGTCCTTCGTGTCTGACCACTTGTGACCAGAAGCTTTAAACCTGAGTGGTATTTATTTAACACAACTCTAAGCAATTAGTACCTGTTTCCATTCCCCTCTTTGAAGATAGCATGGAATCAATACACACCCTCAGTTGTTTTTGTTTTGTTTTGTTTGTTGTTTTTTGTATTGGTTTGGTTTCTTTGGAGGGGTAGGTGAAGGAGAGGGGAGAGCTGGTGGGTTTTTTTTTTGGTTGGTTGGTTTTTGTTGTTGTTGTTTGTTTTGTTTTGTTTTTCATTTTTTGATTTTCTACTTGCATTGTCTGGAGAACTGGAAAGAATCCAAAGACTGCTGATGTGTCAGAAATATACCTACAGATATATGTATGTATGTATATATATATACTTTTTAGTCAAATCCCATCCACTGCTATCAGGAGAATAGACATTTCCATTGTAGCTGCAGCCTAGAGTTGGTTTTCTTTTTTGTGTATGTAATGTGTTTTAGACTAGACAAGTTTCTTGTCTTTTCTTTTACTTTTACATTTTATTTTTTTAATTTTTTATTTTTTTTGGCAGGGTGGATGTTGGCTTATTGGTTATAAGAGCCTGTACAACCACTGCACTGGAAATAAAAAGCCCTGACACTACAGCAGTAGAAATAACAATGTTAGTTTCTTCTCACTAAGTGGAAATAACATGCTTTGTTCCACCAATTTAAGGTACAGAATACCTGACATGAGATGGTGTATAGCATTTTGTATTTTTCTGGGACAATGTCTCAGCATCGCTACACTGTGCAAGAGAAAAACTGCTCCAAAACTGGTCAGGTACAAGGTCACTGATAATAGGCCAGATTCTCAGAGATGAGGTAAATCAGAAAAGCAAAATGAAAGAATGATTTTTATCAACTGAGAATGTGGCCTGAGACATCTATTTCACTGGCTAGCTAAAAAGTGATTCTTGGGTACTGTGCCCTGGTACCCAACTGTGGAAACCTTCTAAAAGGTCTCTTGCCTACAATAAATCAATGTATAATAAGTGATAGGCGCTTACAATAACTGATCACATACAAGTGACAGCAAGAAATGGTGACCTTGGCTTCATAAATCATGCAACTTGCTGAATAGCATCATATATTTTTAAGGTAAGCTCTCATAGAGTTTGAATAAAAAAGGAATCGCTCAGAAAAATGGCACACTGTACCGGTCATTATCTCGGTCTATCAGGGTGATAAAATGTTAGTAAGGGGCCAGACTGACCTGTTTCTCCTACTGGTTTCTTTGCAGGGCCACACAGTTGCAGGCAGGTTGAAAAGGAACTATTTTTCTAGTAACCACTTGTATTATCAGTTTTATATATGTTATCTCCTAAAAGACTTAAAGTATATTCCAAGTTAAAATGTAATATGAGTTTTGGAGGGACCAGAAGTCTATATTTCCATCACTGTTTCAAAATCTTCAGGTTAAGCTTAACACAAGCATAAGGAAGTAAAACTGTCTACTTCAGTGGACTTGAGTGAGGACTCACCCAACCTGGGAGAGGTTTTTCAAATACAGGAATTGGTAGCATTGCCATGCCAAATTAAAACACAATTGGGGGGGGGGGGGGGGAGGGGGGGGGAGGAGGAAACAAACATTTCTCTATAAGGTTTTTCCTTCCTCTTTTTTTCCCACAAGTATTTTTATATTCTCATTTGGAATGTTTCCTACAAAGCTTTTATGCAAGGTTTTAGCTTTAACTTGCCTAATTTTCCTTCACATATTTGGCAATTTATAATGAAAGCATTATTCAGTAACACTGAATATCCAGTGAGGTCAACAGTGGACATAGCCTTCATTCACACTCCGTGAGTTAGTGCCAACTTTGAAAGGCCTGGTGCAGCTGTCTGATGGATGAGGAGCAGTGCTACTACTTCACTGCGTCTGTCTCACATGACAAAAAAAATATGATTGGGAAGAGCCAGTGGAGGGGTGGGGGGAACATCTCTGAACTATCCTAGGCACTGGCCTGGCTTCCTTCATAGCATGGTAACAGATGATATTTTTAAAGTCTCTAACCTCTGTTTGGCAGCTGACAAGACAGATGTTTCAACTATTCTGTGCTGATTAAGCAGGAGTACAAATAACTGACTTTCTAAAGATTATTAATTATAATGGATTAATTAAATAACAGAAGGTGAACTAGGCAGCAGAACAGGTCCGGGGACTGGGGTGTTAGCCTAGCATGAGAAAGACTCTCCTTCTTCTGATATATATGTCCTGCACAGCCTTAAGCAAATCACTTAGTCTTGCTGTGTCCTGTTTGGCAAAACTGGGCAAATAATCATTCCAGGTTTCATGAGAGGTTTTGATAAATATATGAAAGATGTGAAGGAACGCTCTACGTGACTTACAGTACAACTACAGACATGAGGATTTTCTTGAAATTTGTATGTTGTGATCACCTTTCCCTCACCCTTGAAATAAACTGTTTTTCAGTCACAACATAATTTTATCATCTTCATAAAAATCTGGTCATGATATTATTTTGATGCTCCCTCAACATTTATCTGAAGTGAAAGAGAAGGATGTACAAGAAGAAGGAAGCTTTCATGGATGCATTTCTATTGGGCTGTTACAGCTCCTGGATTAGGTTCTCAGCTGATAGAGCTACAGGGTAATTGCATTACTGTTAATGTAAATCTCCTGATTGACACCATCTGAGAATCTAGTGCTGTCTTCTAACTTCAGTTACTTCTTAAAGTGCTTTTTCAAAGAACTATGATATCTATCATGTTTTTTTCCACTCTGTTCATTGCAAGATGTAATAAGAAAATAGAATGAGCTTTAGCATTGAACTTCCAAGCTTTTCTGAATTTAAGTTTACTTATTGTAATATCATTTTTATGTCACAACTAGACTGCAGATCGAAAGGCAGACTGTGTCAAGGGAATTTGGTGTTTTACATTTAGACAGAACATTTAATGAATTATGCTGCCCCCAGATAACCCCTATTTCATTTGTATATAATGCTCAGGGCTAGGGATTGTCTTTCTGATCCTTCTCAGATGTTAGGCAGTATGTTTTCAGAGTGGTCATGTTACTGCTCTCATCCTTACTTCAGACCCAATCCTGCAAGTGCTGAATGCAGTAAATCCCAATGAGGGCATGAAAATGACTTTAATACAACAATAATCTTAAATTTATCAAAGGCAGAAAGTTCAGAGCAAAATTTAAAATCTTTTTTCTTTGCATGTCTAGTGGTCAGCATATTTAATGTAAACAGGACCTTTTAGTAATTTAGTGTCTAGTGTCTTTTATATTAGTACCTAATTGCTAGATTTTTAAACGAAAAATGCTCTAAAGTGTTAGATTGTCTATAAATATTCTCTTCCTGTAATCCCTGGAGGTATTACTGACTTGAGCCCCTTCAGCTAACTGGTCTTATCAGTTTGTAGTTCTGTAGGAGGGGAGATAGAGATGTGAATTTAGGTAGGTGCTAGAAAAAGCCTAAGAAAAGCACACCAAATAGTACATTGGTAAATGAAATAGTCTTAGGAGGAAAATATTACTTTACAGCCATGCAAGGTATAAAAGAAATACATAAAAAATAAAGAAAAATGAATGGCTAATTAGGCATCAAGCTTCAGGGAGCAAGTTCGTTGCCAGTCAGGGTGAGCAATGAGATTTTTCCCCCACTCCTCTCTGTCAAGGCACTGGTGTTGACTCCATGAGTTTTGGAAAGTAGCACCTCTCCTTCTGTCAGCAGCCTCTGGAAATGGGGCTTTACCTCTGACGTGCCTGCATGTTTCACAAAATTGGGACATGTAATGTTTTCTTTCACTTTGTTTCAAAATATGTGATTTTCAGCCTATAAATGCATGTGTCTATTTGCCAATATGTGAGATACCAGACCAGATAAGAAGTTTTTGCTGTCAACAGTGAGGCTAGGTAGGGGGGTGAGAGACAGTGTATCTCAAGTTTAGCCCCAGGGACCTATCAGTGAAACTTACAAGCCCTCCGATGGGCTGGACCCTCACTGGGGCTGTATAGTTTAGCTGGTACAGGGAGTCCCCCACTGCAGCTACACATCAATGTAAAATTAAGGGACGAAAAATAAAAAGTCACTCATTTACAAGTGACACATGATCTTCTATAGCACTCCTGAATTCATTGAGGGGCTGTATTTGACCTCTGATTTCTATCCCACCTAGATGTACAGGTAGAGTGGCAACCTGGGGAACAATGATGTGATCAAACTCTGCCAGCCTAAGCCTTGGCTAGGAAAAGTTTGCCTGACTACACTACATATTGCTGTCAGGGGAGCTGTGCTGCCTGGATTACCTGAGGACCTGTCCTATGTTTCCTCAGACAGCTCTAAGCACTTCTCTTCTGTTTTAGTGTTGTTTATTATTCCTATGAACAAGCACTAGAAGAGAAGTATCGGTGATTTCAGAAGGCTTTGGATCATGCCCCAAGAGTTCTCTTTTGAACCAGTGGCAAAACTCTCCTGGCCTAGGGTGGAAGTCTGGGCCTGTAACAGTGCATTTTCTTAGGATTTCTTGTTCCATGGGATTCTGTGCAAGTCAGTAAGTATTTCCAGTTGATATGGTAATTTTAAGTGGAAAATTCAAGACCAGATATTAGAATAAGAAATGAATGTTTTCCTGCTGCACTAGTGATTTTCTTCCATGTGTTTTCCACTTACATTCCCTCTTTGGTAAACCTACAAAATAAGATTATTTGACCAGCAGCACTTGCTGTTGCTCCAGGGCAGAAAGCATAGGACAGAACCAACATGCACTCTGCTGTCCATACAGAGTCCAGATGTTAAAAAATTCACAGAAGCAAGGCAAGTTATGGAATAGAAATAGACAAAACATTCTGAAGATCCTGAGTTCCTTTTTCCCCAAGGACTCTTTCATATATTTGCACATCAAACAAACACCAACCTGATGTGTTCAAACTGAGCGTTTGGCATCAATATCAGCAGAGGATGTAAAACAACCCTCTCATTGCCAGCAGAGCCAGGTCTCTCAACTACAGCAAAGTGCTTGTATGCACTGAATGGCAAGCAGCTGCTCTTCGATATCAGCAGTGGCACATGAAAGAACCTGAGGGGAACTGCAGGTCTTTAGCTTTCTCCTCTTTGTTATTAATATTGAACTGTCTGTCTCTAAAGGTAGGAAATCATTGTGTCCATAAAACAATTTGTATTAGGGAAAGATATTTTTTGACACAAGGAGACTGGCTGCAAAAGATCTGCCTGGTGTTCCTAAAATTTGCCACCTTGACTAGGCCTAACCTAGTGAAATTTTGTCAGGAAAGTTTCAGAACTGGTGTGATTGCTGTAGCAGAGAGCCTTAGTGTTCATTGCGTGTTATATTATCTGGAATTCAGTGTCATGAACTGTTCCTGCTGCTGGGTATGTTCTCTTACATACAGTCCATGCCCTAGATACACTGAACAGAGATGAACAGACAGATATGTAGCAGCCTTGTCTGTGTATGCCTCATTTATTCCCAACTGGTTTTGCTGATGACAAGAAGATAAGCTTAGTTTACGACTACGAAATAGTATTGACATTATTATTGTTTATTCTTCATCTGGACAGATTCCTTATGAGGATTACAAATTAGCCATTTTGAGCCTATGAGCAATGGCAATAAGGCTGTGAGCTTGATCTACAGTCCTTGAAACTTAACATTGTTTTTTGGATACTCTTTAGATATTGCAATTCCTTTAATAATGTAAAAGTATTGAAGATCTTCCATTATTTCTCTGTTAGGTGTTCAACATGTTACACACTGAAAACATGCTCTGCAAATTGCGTAGAGAGTCTCTGAGATTTCTTCAGCTCCTTTCTTCTGTTTACATAAAGATGCTGCAACACAATTCTAAGGCTCTGAAAGGATATGCATTAAAACTGGTTGAAGCCCATCAAAATCTAAAGAAAGAAAGGTATTGCACTGCATGCAATAAGCATTTAAAGAAATGTTCAGCTGGATATGAAAGACAGTTGTGATCCTGTTTAGGGAAATAAGTCAATGATAGCTGCATTGTAGTAGTGCACCCATATTCAGACAAATTTATGCTCTGTTTAATTCATTAAGAATGTGAGGACTGCTGAGTTCTGATTAAATGAAACAGTGTTGCTCCTACCAAAGTGATCAGTTTTACTATATTACTGAATAACTGAAACTTGCATTATTTTCTGCTGAAATGCCCAAGAAGTTGGTGCAAGACTGCAGAGATAAAGATATGTAAACTGCTAATATGCAAACCACTAGATATTCTGCCCTGATTTCCTGTGTGGCTACTTTTAGTCATTAACTATATGATAGCTTATTGCACTCCAGTCACAAAGAGGTGTCCTGAACTCTTCAGTACATTTTTGAAAAGTTACCCCAATTATGGCATCTGCCCCACTATTCTGACAGCAGTTTTCTTTCCTTTAGCTGGGGCAGCAAACCCAGATAGGTTTGGTTCCTCAGCCTCCATTGACAGCAACTCAACTCATTGAGGCAAATCAACCTTCTTTAGTAAAGGCAGCAAACACATCAGGCTGTGAAGGAAGATGGTTGAGGTGTGTCCAAGAGCTCCTGTCTGTCATCACTGGAACAGAAGTGATAATCTCCAGCAAAAGGGTAAGGCAGATAGATATCCATAGACAGTGACCCCTTAAACTACCTCACTGAGCACTGGCAGAGGCCATCTGAGAAAGCCCTGGAAACTCACCACTGTCCTCATAAAGAATGAGTGCAGACAGCTGCTGTATCATCAGTTTTCATCTTACCTTACCAAATGTTGATTTCCCCATATAATCAGGCCTTTGGCTGTCTGTTAGAGTCGGTTCACTTCAGAGATATTTGTTAGTCCACTTTAAAACTGTGAGGAGTACTAATTTTCATCAAAGGTGCCTTGTTATTTACAGACACTACTACTGGGCCCTGACCATATTAAAAAGCTAAACAGAAAATCTTGCCGACATCTGGGAACCAAAATTTTTTGGGTCAAGCTGATTTGTGTTCACTGCAACCTACTTATGATATATTTAATTAGTCCATACTTCAAGGCTGCTGTCAATCAATTTCCTCTGAAGATTGGCCACAGCTGGAGCTGCAGTGCTGGGGGAGGTGGTGGATGTTCCTGGCATGACTGAGAAGGCTTGGGTGTTCCTTTACTGCATCTTTTCCACACTCTGGGTTAAACCTGTCACCAGACTTGATGATAACAAACTGATGGTTTGATAACAACACATTTTAGGAAGGGATTTTACTTCAGGAAATTATCTGGGAATCTCCTTCCTCCTAAAGAGTTTGGGGCACAGCCAACTTCCTGGGATGACATAGGAATGCCACCTAAGAAATTCATGCTTCACTAGCAATGCCATATATTTAATCTCATGCTCATCCATGATTCCATTTTTTGAGGTTTAGAACCTTTCTAACAATTGTAACATCTTTCCTTCAACGGTTTCAGGGGGTGTTTTATAAATTTTGATTAGCCTGTATTAATCACAGGTCTGTATTAATGCCTGCAGTTTTAAGACACTAAATTTCATGGCACACAGTTAGTCCCTTTACATGCCAACTCTCCTAAAAGGACATGAGCTCCAGAACAAACCTGGGAGGTATTTCATCTTCACCAAACTAAAAGGAGCTTAAATTCTAGGCTTAGAGTATGTCGGAAAAACAATGCATGTTATTTTATTTACCGTGGCAAATGGACAGTTGACGTTTTTCTTCACCAAGTCTTTTCCACTAAAAGATCTCAAAGAAACAGCCTGCATTATAAATAGTAGAGAAAAATGATAATCGCAATGTAGTCTCTTGCTTCCAAATGATGATGTGCAAGGCACGTACATAACTTCTTGGCAAGGATTCATTTGTCAAAATAAAAGAAGCCAACTGCATAGGGGAAAGAGACAATAGATCTTGAAAAACTTGTAGATGCTAGCAAAAATGTAAACAAAATGTTGCAATGACGGATGTATTCATGGAATGCTGCCAGAGTACTAGCTTCAAAAATTAACAACTGTTGATGCTTTTGTGACTAGTCAAAAGAGCAGGTGTCATGATTTCTGCTATGTTTGACATTTTCTATAGTTTCTACTCAATTTTAATCTGTGTAATACCCAATACTCAGCTTTCTACAGGAAAGACAGAACAAGTAAGATTCCCACAAATGGGATAATACATTTGAAGACAGCTGACCTAAGAAAAGAGATAGCAGAGATGAAAATTTCTTGACATTTTTATGAACTCATCATTTTTGCCATTTAATATATAAAAAGAAAAACCTATTTCCACTGATTGATTACTTTAATGAATAAATGTACTCAATGATTTGGTGGCTTGAGTGGATTAAATTTCCCTTGCTGGCAGGAACTGGCCTTAAATGAAAGTGTTTTGAGAGTTTATTCATTTTTCCCCCACAAAAAAAAAAAAAAAAAAAAAAAAAAAAAAAAAAAAATCCGTCTGAATTTCAGACCACTTTGATCTCTGTGTATATTTTATAAACTAATGTCTCAACCTATGTGAGCTCCTGTGGAGTCAAACCCAATAACCCAATTACAGTCCCTCAGTCCCTCAAACTATGTGCTCAAATAATTCTAAACCAGATTTTTCACAATGTCGCCAATGCATTGAACATCACCCAGAAGCTTATAATCATAACCTTCTTCTCATGCGTTGTACTTCCTTGCTGTAATCAATTCAAATAGTCATCATCACATAAGCCTCCCTCCTCACCTCCACAAAATGCTTTCAAAAACACAGCAGCAAACAAGCAGCTGGTAAAAAGAAAGGCTGCATTGCAAGTTATAGGTTTGAAAAGTTTTGGAGGCAGACAGGAGGCAAGACTGAATATCACTGTAGGGAGCAACAGGGGAAAGGAGAAGAAGATAATTTATTATTTAAAAAAAAAAAAATGTTTTGTTTTGAATTAGGAAAACGTGGAACTGTGTGATTTTGCAGAGGTGCTGGAGGACTGGATAATTTTCTGCTTGTGGCTCTGTTTTCTTACAGTAGATCGATTATTGAACTCATGAGTTACAGTACAGCATAACCTGAAGTTCTTAAACTCATAAGTTTGGTTCATAATTCCTCCTGCAGTACTGGGTGAAGCATTGTGAGTCTTTGGAGCAGAGCATCATGTGACATCTCCATGCTAATATAGATTTGTGCTAATGTCAAACACACACACTTGCCAAAAGCTAAATGTAAATTTCTTCCCACAAAGGCAGAGTTGGAAGCAGCACAGGGTTATAACATTCATTCCAAACATATTTTAGCTTTAAGAAAGTTGCTTTAATGGAAAAGAAACGCATTAAAAAGTTATACAATGTACTACTTTAATCACAGTTTTATATTTTGAGTATCTTTGCTTACTTTCTAGATTTATGTCTCCCAGTAAAAAAGACTGAGTAAAGAGAAGCAAAATAAAACTGAAGGAAAATAACATTTTCATTTTCACTAGCAATACTGGCTTCATCGTGCTTCAGTGCAGATGAATCTGGTGATTACATGTATAAGAAAAGAGACCTCAATCTATGATGTATCATTTGCTCCATATTTTAATTTGTGTTTTTGTCCTGATACTTACTGTAGTTGTCCCTATGAAATGTCTCACATGGTATTAAAGGAGAAAGTAAGCTTTCTTTTGAGAACAGTTGCCTCTCATTGAAGGACCCTCTGCACTTGTCCTTTCTCCACCTGTCAGTGTTCATGTCTGTATAGATACATCTGCCTATTTACTGTGTCATCTGTATTACTTTTTTTTCCCCCATTTTTCTGTTCTGCAGCATTTCCCAGTGTCCTGGTTTCAGTTAGGACAGCGTTAATTTTCCCTCTAGTAGCTAGTAGGGTGCTATGTTTTGGCTTAGGATGAGAAGAGTGCTGATAACATGCTGATGTTTTAATTGTCACAGAGCAGTGCTTACACCAAGCCCAGGATGTTTCAGCTTCTCACTCTGTCCCGCCAGTGGGCAGGCTGGGGGTGCAGCAAGAGCTGGGAGTGAACAGACCCAGGCTGACCCAAACTGGCCAAAGGAGTATTCCGTCCCATATGGGGTCATGATGAACAATATATAGGGGTGGCTAGCCGGGGTGGAGGGAGCAGGCTGCTTGGGGTTAGGACACCCAGTTTTACTGAGTGGTTCCTCATTGACTCAAAAAT
Organism: Anas acuta; assembly: GCF_963932015.1. NCBI lineage: Eukaryota > Metazoa > Chordata > Aves > Anseriformes > Anatidae > Anas > Anas acuta. Next base: position 68,818,665 of record NC_088980.1, read on the forward strand.
TTTAAACAAAAAACTTGCATGTGCATAATATCATTTCTGTCATATGTAAAGATATTCTAATGTACAGAGGTAATGTACAGAAAGTATTCAGATAATCTAGAAGTGTCAGATGGCTAGATTAGCAAAAATTTAAGGCTTATTTCTCTTTTTTGTTGTTGTTGTTGCCAATTTAACTAGTGTGTTATCTAAACTCTGCAAGATGCAGTACTGAAGACCACAAGGCCTTTCCATCTGGGACAGAAGCACAAATGAGAGGCAGAATCCCACACAACAATTAATGATCACAATCCATCTGACACACGGCAACATAAGCAATATCTGCCATGGAGAGCATTCAGGGATGCTGTTTCTCAGATATGCCTCCAGAGCAAGGTGTTTCTCTGTGCAACTTCACATAACTGCAGTCTGTACAGAACTGATGGAATACACGGGGAGGGGAGGAGAGAATTTACTGGGGTTGACAACTAGTTGTGTACAATCACATGCAGCACAATCATACAGCACCCAAATGTGGTTTTAACCCAGGTCATTATCAATCTGTCTGGAACTCAAAAGACCACCATATTTAGAGGCACTTATAATCTGCCGTTTAAAATTCCTGGTTTCTAATTATGTTTGTTTAGTCAAACTGAGACTTTCCCATTACTTTTCTCAAGAGTCCTAGCTATTTCTATTTTACTAGCTAAGTGTAGTAGCTAATCTTGTAGAGACAAGTCTAGGGGAAAAAAAAAAAAAAAAGTTTCTCCACCAAGTTATCTAGAGATATGCCAAATAGGTTTAGATCAGCTGGCAACAAGAACTATCTTGCTTCTTTGGAGGTACTCTGGGCTCTGGCCCTGCTGCAACAGATAAAGCAAACTCCCTAATTTTTTTAGTGTATTCTTGTTTTAAACAGATATATTAAACACATATATTAGCTAAAACCCATTAACTAAACACATATATTAGCATGAATCTTTCTGCAGGGTAGATGTGTCCTGAAAATCTGGAGATTCTTTGATAATAAAAATCTGAAGAGGCGCACTATCTCAGAAATTCACATACCACAGCAGGAATCCTAAATCCACCTCATCACAACTCAACCATGAGAAAACTTTTTGTCTGAGGGGAAAAAAAAATGCAATGATGGCTACTTATGGCTAGAAATATCACTAATGGGGAATAAAAATATTGGAAAAACTATTTTTAAAATGTGGTTTACTCTTAGAGTCCCATGAGACTAACTTATTACATTACCATAACATGATAGTAATGTGACATCTCCTTTCAAATCCATCCTTTCTCGAAGGACATCAAGAGAGGTGAAAGCTGACAGCATTTGTCTTACACTGGCAGAGCTTTGGGTCAAGCAGGCATCATACCAGGTGTGCAAGGACTGAATTTGACCCGTGTCACCACAGCTTCCAAAGGGATCCTACAGTAAGCACTGCTGTATTCAAGGCTGTGTATGCTGGCATCACAACTAGATCTCCACTTTAAGGGCAACGTTGAGGGCATCTTTCATCCTGGGGCAAGTGCAGAGCATTGGAAAGATGTTCTGCTACAAAAATTTTGCGACAAGCTGCCATCGTCTCCTGCAGGGCAAATACAGGAGTCTACTGCTGAAGACAAGCCATCAGAGCCTGCCTCAGGTGCTGACAGTGCTTCTTTAACACGTCAGCTTCTCTAACACAAGCCTTATTCTCAAGAACAGCTGCTACTGATCGAGCTGTTACTGATCAGGCATCTTCTCCTTGTCGGCTAAAAGGCAAAAGCAAATCTGTCGGAAACAACATGGCCTAGCATCTTGTGGGCAGAGGGTGAGATCAGCTTCTAGTCTGCTGACTGCTTGCTCACATCCAGTATAGCGATCCAAATGTGGTTTTGGATGGGCCAGAGGAAGACCAATCGATCTTTTGGAAGCAGGAGGGAAGGCTGTGTGATGAATTGGCAAGATTTGGTTTCAGACACCTGAACTGCCTGCCATCTAGTGTATGTTCAGAGCACATTTCCAGCCAGAGAACAAAGAACAGAATTAATCTGAGCTAACGTGGCACACTACCGGGAGTGCATGCTGAAAATTGCCTAGAATTTTCATCATGGGACTCTGCATTATCGTGATAGGGTTTAGCCCCCAAAACAGCTCGCTAGCAGCAATTCAGCTACAGTGATCACGCCACTTTTAAAACAACAACAGACAAAACCCAGCCTACTTATTTAGCTGTAAAAGAAGCAGATTACATTTTCCTGACCAAATGTACAACACCAGTTACACCGGATAAGCTACAGAAGATCTGTGTTCCAGGTATATCACTTTTACCATGTCTGCTTCATCTATTTAGCTGTCTGTCTTGGACAGAGCTGCTTGTGCTAGACATGCACAAACACTGAACCAAACAGTGGTCCTCTGCCACACAGAGTCCCAGTGTTCAAATATCAGTGTATTAGACAACAGTTTGTTCTGTTCTGTGCCAAAGTATCAGCCATTTTCCATAATCCTTCATTTCTGTACACCCATCAATTTCAAGACAATTTTTCTTTAATGAGATCCTCTAATTTAGAAGACAAGTGAGTAATAAAGGATAGGGAATGTGACTTGAGAAACAAGGACTGAACAGATAGAAGAATATGCTTCACACACCTCACAGTACATTGTCCACACTGGTCCATATTTTTTTGTCTCATTGCGACAATAGTTGCCTAAGAGTTGGTTCTTTCTTTATTGAACAATAAAATTACCTGGGCATTCTGACAAAAATACTTCAAAGAAACAATAAGACATTTTTTATAAATACTGTGTATGTGTGTGTGTATTTATATATACATAATCAGTGTTGAATTTTCTCCAAACCCATGCAAAATAGTAAAAATTATTTTGGAATTATCAATCCCAAACTCACATCCATGTTCAACAGATGTGTAATCTCAAAACCAAGTCACAATGTTTCTGAGATCCAAGCACAGACACATCTATAACAGAAAAAGGACAGGGGTCCCTGAGCTGTGAATGACCGAGTCAGCTCTGGGAACACAATAAAAACAGGCACAGCAGCGTGGAGCTAATTGCCTCCTACCTGGGCTAATTAGCTTTTATGTAGCACTGCAGTGATGTAGCTATGCTGCCTCTGGATCTGGCCCTGCCTTACAACTAAGACAATGCTTTTAAAACCGTGTTGTGCTGGCACTGACAGGGTACAACCGTGACCTTCTGTCACCTTCCACCAAATAGAAGACAAAACGAAATCAGTTATTTTTGTAATGATCAGTGATGAACCTTCTTGTTGCTCTGACTTCAATGAATATAAACATATGCATTTTTTTTTTTTTTGCTAAATTAAGACATACATGTGCATACGATCAGTCTTCTTGGGAGTATGACAAATCTCCCTTGCCCTACTTTTGGTGTTGCATTCTCACAGCAGTAATATCATGGCAAGTTTCCCGTGCCTGTTCCCTTCAATATGTGCTTAGGCTGAAATCAACTGCTGGCTGCTGGAACAGACACAGCTCTGAGTCACTGCCTGCAGAAAGGCTTCTGATTAGAAGTCCCTTTGTCAGTGTAACCTAAAAGAAATGAGATAAAAAAAAAGATAAAGCAATCGTGCTTCTTAGGTTTAAAATATTTTTTGTTTTGTTTTTCTCTTTTTCTTTTTTTTTCTGCCTGAAACATACAACAATGGTTAAATTTTAACATGGACTTGGGGCTCATGTTTCTGTTGTACAGCACAGGGTTGCACAAAAGAAAAGTGAAAAGGTAGTTGTTGCACGAATCATTCTTTTTGTGTTTTTAATTTTCCAAGCTTTACAAAAATCCTATTTCATCTTGTCTTCATATGGCTACCACAAGGGCCAGGAACAATTCTGGAGCTTTTAGTTGGGTTGCATGCATTTCCCTCATTTCCACAAGTGGGAAAAAAACCACTAAGTTCTCAGCCCCTCTGAACTTTTGCTAAAGGAATAGCTCTGCTCACACAGGCTGCAGATCCAGCAGTATAAAGGGTATCAGTCGCAAACATTTATCCAGTTTGTTACATGTATTTAAAAATTAATAGTGAAACTACAGCAATGAAATCTTGCTGCAGCGCTTCACTATAAAATCTTTGCTTGGGGAACTTTTATGAGGTTTGGATTAGGAAGGTCCTACTGGTCCTATTAGTGGGGACTAATGTGGTTTATTGATATTTTTATTTCAACAACTGTGTAGAAGTGTCCATAGGGCAAACCTGCCTTCTCCGCTTCCCCAGGGGTACCTGTGAATAAATGAGTGTTAAGATGAGTGTAGTTCATTGTGCAAAGCAGGGACAGAAAATGCAAACAGTGAAGAAAGAAGACACTGCTTCTTGTTTGCAGCAGGAGGAGAAGGGTGTGTAAGAGGGGATCTCCATGGGTCAAGGCAGGGGCTGGGGAAGGAGTGGTACATGTAGCTGTAACCTGGACCTGCCTATGGAAAGGTACTGCAGCCACTGCTGCTGAATTTAAGCAGGTGGAAGGAAAACTGAATTCAAATTGTTACTGCAGCGGGTCCAAGGCACAGGGCAGAAAACATTCACCATTTGTATAAAAATAGATACGTACGTAAATATTCAACAATATCTTCTCTAGTAATGAACAAGGAATAAATTGCTTATTTGATGTATGATAAAACCATTATTTTGCACAGATGAGGCAGATGACACTTGATTTATATTGTCTTGCAAAAGCTTCAGACAATTAAGGGGAACACTATTCCGAGACTTATTACATTGACAAAATTCTGGTACAGCCAACAGCAATATGATTCACACAAAGATCTTCTGGCATGTAAAGCTTGTTTTAACAGATACCAATGTGACATGCATAAAGCTGTCAGGCTTTCTCTAAAGGACAGTCATCCACTTCATGTTTCAAGTGCCAAATTAATTATATTTGACATTTAATTTATAACCTAGGGTATTTTAGATTTAGAACTTGACTATGATAACAGCAGATTAGAGCAGCGTTCCATTTGACAGAATCGATTTTTTTTTCAAGTTATTTTCATTGTGAGCAAGGGTCTTGATTCAGATTTTTGTGTACCAAGCCTGCGTACAGGACACTGATACCTCTAAGCAAAGTACACTTCATTCTCCTCCTCCCCCAGCCTTTCTGTGGCGAATTATTTTTCACTTTGAAGCAAGTTTCTTTTCCAGTCTTAATCACAAAGCTCCACCTACTGGAGTGAGGAGAGAATTGTAGACAGAAAAAGAACACATGCTGTTAAACAGAATTATCAAGGGAAAACTGCTATGAAACTGTAAGCAGTTCATCTCCTCCACCTAATTTCTAAAGTCTTTCCTTCCAAGGACTTTAAAATGTCAGGCTGGAGTGAAAGCCAAAAATGTAGTGTTATCTTTTCAACTGACTGAAATTGGAGCTCTTTTCATATTGTTACTGATAAATATTTCAATCCTCTGATACTAGTATTTCATGAAGGTGTAACACCTTGCCTTCTAGGTTCCAAAGCATTTAAAAATTATAAATATGCAAAGTAGCCTGTAAATGTATATGTATATGTTACATATACATATAATGATTGATGAATAATTTTTACATTACTGAAAGTGTAATTTGTCATTTCAGGATCAATCAACTAGCTTTAAAAGGAAAAGGAAAAAAAAAAAAAGATAAAACATTTATATAAATAAATGAAACTTATGGTATTCCATACAAATTTAGATCATTCTTTGATATCCCATTGGGACACAGCTGGCACAGCTGGAACCCTGGCTTTGCAAAATACTGCTGCAGGAAAGAAGATGAAGGGCTACACCAAAATACACTGCCATTTTCAAAGCAGAGCAGCTTTTTAAAACTCGAGGTGCTTTGCAGACGTTAATATAAAAAAGCAGATTTTTTTTCCGCAAAAGGTGAAAAATCCACTCATGGTTTCAGGATTCTTAGCCTTTCAGATGAAGGCTCTGTGGCCACTTTCAGAATTTTTCTGCAACAGAAGGTACAAATCTAAATGTCGCCTTCTATCAAGACAAGTGTTTCAGTGAAGAACCAGGACACTTGTCAGGATCATCTTATTCAAGATGACTAACACAGCCCTGAGCCTGTATTTTGAAATTCTCCATACCAGGACAAGATTAGCTCATTGCTTTTAGTAAGAGCACTAGCTTGGTATTTAGTAGTCTTCTATCAAGAATTACATTTTGGTATGCTGGACAAATAGGTCTGCCAATTAAAAATTGTTTTAATTTCTAACATTTATGAGAGGCAGAGATATGATACTTGCATCAGAATATCTTCAATTAAAAAGGTGATTAAAGCGTGTCTTTAACAAATTTTAATCATAGAATCATTAAGGTTGGAAAAGAGCCCCAAGATCATCTGGTCCAATCATCACCCTGCTAGCAATGCCACCCAATAAACCATGTCCCTAAGCACCACGTCCAACCTCTCCTTGAACACCCCCAAGGACAGTGTCTCCACCACTTCCCTGGCAACCCGTCCCAGTGCCTGACTGCTCTTTCTGAGCAGAAATGTCTCCTCATTGCCAACCTGAACCTCCCCTGGTGCAACTCGAGGCCATTCCCTCTGGTCCTATCACTAGTTACCTGTGAGAAGAGGCCGACCCCCAGCTCCACACACCTTCCTTTCAGGTAGCTGCAGAGAGCAATGAGGTCTCCCCTGAGCCTCCTCCTCTCCGGACTGAACCACCCCCAGCTCCCTCAGCCACCCCCCACCAACACACCACCGAACACCACATGAATTTATTAATTTTATTTATTTATTCATTCGTTTATTTATTTATTTATACATTTATTTATTTCATCCGGAGGTAACCGCCGCCTTCTCCGCACCGGGCTCCCACACACTCGTCGCTGCCGTCCCGCCGGGAGGCGCGGCTCAGCGCCCGCCGCGCGCATGCGCAGCACACCAAGTGAGGGGAGCGCCTCCTCTGCGCAGGCGCCCTCCGCAAGCCGAAGGGCACCCGCAAGCCGGAGAGCCCCCCCCGCCCCCCCCGCGCGTGCGCGGGCTGAGCCGAGCGCCCGATTGGCTCGCCGCCCTCCCGCAGCCCAATAGCGGCGACGGTTGCTGAGGGGGCGCGGCGCCCGGCCGCCCAACGTGCTCGCCGGTTGTTGGCGGCGGCGGTTGCGAGGGAAGATGGCGGCGGAGCTGGCGCTGCTGGAGGGGACGCTGGGCCTGCGGAACGGGACCAAGTACGGCGCGCAGGGGGAGCGGCAGGTGAAGGGAGCCGGCGGGGTCCCCGCGCCGCGCCAGCCCGGCCGCGGCCCTTCCCCGGGCGGCTCGGCCTCCTCCCCGCTCGCTTCGTGCCCCGCAGGCGCAGGGCCGCGCTGCCGGCCCCCAGCCGCGCCCCCTCTGCCCGCCCGTCAGCGGGCTGGCGGCTGGGAACGGGCTCGGCCTGCGGGCAGCGCGGCTGTGTGCTGCGGTGGTTAAATCCTGGGCAGGCGGTCAGCTCTTAACGTTAGAAATGCAGCTACGGCAAAGAGCTGTGGCTGTTAAATGCATCTTGAGGTAGCTGGCTGGGTGTTTTTGAGGCTCATAGGGAGCATTGCCTTGTGTGATAGATATGAAAGGCAAACGCGCGACAAATAACGTGGGGCTGGGGCAGTCACAAACGTGTGGCAGCTTGCACGTTGCTCCCTCTCTGTGATGAATCACAGAAGCATTGCTGTTCATTTATGCTTTTGTGTGTTTTTTCTTGTAAGCATTCTTTAGTTTCAAATATAATAAGCTTCCATAAACATGTAACAGTCCAGCTGGTGTTTTAATGCTTTTGCTGTAAAGTGTAAGTCTGAAGAAGTGGGTCATGAAATCTGTCCATGGTTTTTCTGACTTCAGTGGAAAAACAGAACAGTCAAGGACTTTGCATAAAAATGTAAAATAAATACTGTGCTTCAAGTTTGCATTGCATGTTAATTACATCTGAAAGTAGACAGTGTCTTGTGTGGTCATTTGATGCCATAAGTGGCTGAATGGATTTTAGGCTGCTGCAGTGAGGTTCATTTCATTTGTGACCCATAGTGGCTCTGTTTCCTTTCCCACTCAAAAAGGCTTGCAGTACTTGTTCTATTATTTCCTATATCTTCTAAAGTAATATCTTAAGACAAACTGACTTGTTTACTAGTACCCTCTTTTATACCCCAAAAGTCTGTGTGGTGTGTTCAGTCAATTCTGTACAATTTGGTTCATTGTTCTTTTTTTTTTTTTTCCCCCTCTTTGGAGCAATATTTGTGATACAGTAGCAAGGATCCAGTTCCAAAGTCAACTTGTTTTGATGTTCTCTCAAGTTTAATATGTTATGTAACTTACTATGTTGACTTCAGAAACTCTGCGTATCTAACTCACATTTATGCTTCTTTGTAAAATACAAGAGATGTCTTTTTTCAAATCTTAATCAGTGTTTATGATAACAGGTATCTTCACCTTCAGCATTTAAATTTAAACACTTTAAAAGGCATATTCTTGCATGCATTTTTGTTCTTACAATTAAATTGCATTAAAATCACTTTAACATAGTAGCGTCACTAACAAAGATGTGATTAAAACTAGAGGCGTATGATATGTTGTCCTCCCCTGCTGTGGGTGAACAAATAACTTCTGTCTTGGTATTTGGCAATAGAACAGTAAGTATGAATAAGCATTTCAGTAAATCTGGCTGCTGTGACTGAAACTGGATGCTACTGGCTTTATAACCTTCACTCAGAGATCTGAATTTGAAAAATTAGTTGAAAGTTAGTTAATAGGCCTTCTGCCAGGGTCAGAACAAACAGTACTACCTCTTGCTAAGATTAGCATAAGTGGATTATTTTGTGCAAAAGGTGCCCTGAAAAATAGGTGTCTTGTTTTGTCCACAGGTACATTAAATACGTCTCCAGTAAAAACTGAAAGTAAACCACCACGAAGAGTAAAAATACAACCCAAATATTTTCCTATTGATATTACTACCTTTAGCGTTAATATTTCTAAATTCTGGTCTGTCTTTAAAGGTCCTTTTGAATGGCTGTAAAGAAACAATAGTTAGTCACATAGAATACATTTTGAATGAGTTACAATATTATTGTTTTTCTCTTCTAGATTCCTGTTCTGCAGACGAACAATGGTCCTGGTCTGACAGGATTAATTACCATAGCTGCCCACTTGGTCAAACAGGCTAAGAAAGAACAACTGCTTGGAAGCACTGCAGAGGAAAAGGCTGTTGTTCAGCAGTGGTTGGAATACAGAGTCACTCGAGTAGATAGATGTTCTAGTAAGGAAGATACTAGAACAATTCTAAAGGTAAGCAGGACTTAATTAACTTGGCAGTGAATTTTGGAGTGGTTAGACCTTGAGGATTACAGCACTAATGTGTGCAAAAATAAGCAATTAATAAAAGTGGGAAAATGGTGAAGACTTGCCAGCTGCCTTCTGTTGATTAACAAAAAAAAAAAAAAAGAAAACATGAGGGAAGACACATTCTGAAATACATGAAACTGAACTCTTACCATATTCTGTGGCTGTAATGCTGTGAACTACTTAGAACATTCCAGATAGTGTAGAGATTATTCAATAGCTTAGTCTGTCTTTAGCCTTGTAAGATACCAGCTTCTAAATATTTCATGAAAGCCCACTTACAAACAAGTTGTGTTGCATTTAGAGATAATTCTGCACTAATTTAAGAGCTCTTCTTCCTGATTTGGTAATTATGGATGTTGTTGTGACGTTGTGATGTGTGAAATAGTAAAAAATGAAATCATAAGGTAACTCCTGCAAAACTGCACTTCACATTGAGCTTTTCTTGTAGTCTGAAGCTTCTCCCCCTGAGATAGGTGGAGGCAGAAAAAAATCTCGAGGGTCACCCCGTTATTTGACTACTCAAATTGATTTGTAAAAAGGCAGATATGGTGAACACCCGAAAGAACCATTTCTTTCACTTAGATTATCTGTGATGTATCTTGATCTCATTTTATCTATGGAATGTCTTCTGGTTAAGTGTGAGCTTGTTTGCATTGCTTCTTTTTGTGACATCATTGGTTTTATCTTATATGTGTAGATACTATCAAAACATTCATGGTCAGGGTTACTCTACAAACACCTCTCCAGAGTTCTGTCTGTCCTTTGAGACTTTTAAGAATTCGGCTGAAGTAGGCATAGACTAATCAGGATTTAAGTTCTAGTTTAGCTGTACTTTGAACAGGAGATATGACTAGATGGCCATCAGAGGCCCCTTTCAACCTTAATGTATTTTTCTCGCTAATTTGATAGAAGGCAGTTCAACTGTGTAGAACTGTTGATTGCATAGGAAGCAATTTATCTTCCTAATCTGTTTGGTGTCTTCCAAACAAATGAATTAACTTATTGCAAGGATTTGCATTTTGTCAAATAAAAATAAAAGGAAGGCCAGGGAAGAAATCCATTAAAGAGAATCACTTCAACTTTTGGTTATTCTAGTCAGTTGTTGGTCAGCTAGGTACCTGTCCTGGTGTAAACCCCTTTTTTTTTTTTTTTTTAATGTGTGGCAGATATATAATTCTAGTTGCTTTTCTTAGTTTTAGACAAACCACCTTCTGTTTAGTCTCAAACCATGAGAAGACTGCATGGGAATTACTAACTTTTATTTATCTTTTTTTGGCCATTTCATCATATAAGATGACAAATTTGCTTTTTGTTTTTATGATAAAATATCTACTCTGCATGTCCTAAGTGATGATACCTGCTATGTTGCAAGGATTTGTAGAACTGCATTTGGGTAGGAATGCCAGGCACAGAGGTGTGATGGTTTTGTGCTTCTATCTTTTCAGTGTTAGCCTTATATCTTTATATCTAAGTTGTATCTTTTTCAGTGTTAGCCTTAGGAGTGCTAGAAAAGAACTGAAATACAAATACATAAATAAATTGTTTCCAAACAAAACTTCCTTACTGAGAAAGAGATTTTTCCCTGAAGTTATATATATTTAGGCAGTCAGTATAATATATCCTAAATACCACTTTAAAATTTTCCTACAGACTTTTTTTAGCAGACACTGAACGGCCAGAGTTTATCTTTGTGCAGGACTGCTGTGGAATTGTTCCAGCATTAATAATTTCATAGCGTAGCAATTAAATTTTTTTTTAATTTGTTCTCTTGCCACCATCATTAATCAGAAAAAGAGGCAGCCTACCATTAAAGTATACTATGCCAAATGGGAGTATGAGGAGGGGGAAGAAAGGAGACGGGGGCGGGGGAGAGCACTAAAATAGGGAGGCAAGTCTGAGATTGTAGTTTTACAACGTGTCTGGAATACACAATGGCAGTCTTGGGACGGTTGCAGCCTAGAGCCACAATTTATAATAAGCTGTGCCAAAAACAGTTCAGTTGCTTCTGCTATAAACGTCAGGCTGCCTCTACTTAACCCTTAAATGAGGTGATCAGTTTCTGAAGAACATTGGATAATAGCTAGGTTAATGTCTGTTCATTTGAACGGGAAAGTTTGGTTTTTTGTTGTTGTTTGTTTTTTTTAGTTTTGTTGTTGTTGGCCTTAAGAAAATTTCTTACTGGTGTATTGACTAAAGCTGTTACCTGGCACGAAGACAATTGTCAGGTAGTCAGACCATATTAACAAGGTTTTTTTTTTATTTACTCAGCAAATCCCATATGGTTCTGAACCTGTCAGCAAAAGTATTCTCAAATTTTTGTCCACTTTTTATTTGAGTTCCTGTGCTGGAAAAAAAAAGAAACAGGATTAATGCCTCTAGACTGTCCTTTGGCATGTAGGAGTAATGTAGGAATAATAAATGTCAGTAGTGGTGATTACATAATGGCCAGTGTATTACATGAACTTTCTTTTTCACAGTGTGAGGCAGTATTTCCTTTGCTTTTGGCCAACTGAGTGATGCTTGGTTAGTGGGAAATGAAGTTACATGGAAGGCAGGGAGGTGGGTGTCTCTAAATCATTGAGTTGTTGTTCTTGATACCTTGTAGGATTTGTGCACCTCTCGGGAGGAACTGAGAACCTTTGTATTCTCATGCCACCAAAATTCTACTTGAATATTAATGAAATCCATTCAGTAGATTTGAATGTCTCTGCTTTGTTAGTTTTAGGTATTCAGATGTTGAGGGTTCTAAAATATCTTCTATCCAAAATATTACTGGGAGCTTGTACTAGATTTCACAGAAAAGCTTCCACAGAAATGGCAGAAGTGTTCTGAAGGATTATTTAACCAAGAAGTTCTGCATACTACTTGCAGTATCCCTTACAAAAATATTCCATGATTATGGCCAATTCTGCCCCAATTTCCTGTGCTGTCTGGCTCTAATCATCAAGTTCAATTGGAGACCTAAATAAAATAGCTTCAGTTATTGTTTAAAATGCTTGTTTGAAAAATTAGTGTTTTCACCACTGTTTAAGTAGGTTAATCCATTCAGTTCTCTGTCCATAGAGTTAATCCACAGTTCTTGTATGCTGTTTTTCAACCGACTTCTAAATAGAATGTCTAACCACTTCGGCAAGCTTGTACATCCAGTGTTCTTTAAACATCGTGTCTATTTTCACTCTTCCCTTTTCTAAGAGCACCAGGATATTGTTGCATGCTGACAGGCGTAAAAGATTGCACTTGATTATTTGAGCAACATTTTTTGATAGAGCTGTTTTTCCTCTGTCCTTCACATGAAGTCCAATATGATTAGTGTAATATTCCTCCAGAACAGGTTTAGTTCATATTCAGTTAAATAAGGGTCTTACATTATAATTAAAAATAAGGCTATATATGAGGTTATGCCTTTCTTGGATAGGGCTGCAGAATCTTCATCTTGGGTTTTGTATTGCCCAAGGCTTTCCTGGGCTTTCTAAGGCTCTTTGCTTTTGCATGCTGTTAGAAGGCAGTTAGAGTGGAAATGACCTTGTGAATATTGCTGACTGAAAGCACGTGGTTTTGTGTGTAAAGGAAGTGTGTGCACCAGCAGTGCATTCTTAGGGACAGAATATCCAGAACACAATTAGGGGATGATGAGATGCATCGTAAGCTATGGAGGTGTTGTAAGAATAGACTTATCTGAGCTACAGTGATGGGTAGTGTCTTAACAGATGAGTTAGATGAATTAGATGATGAAAAAAAGAAAACAGATGAATTAGATTGCAGACAGTTGTACTACATACCTATATTATCCAACTCTGGGGGGGTAGCCAGCAGTGTCCTGTTGATGGGATGTGTTGAGCTTTTGCTGTAGATAAGGGCTATACATCACATATCTATTCATAAAACAAGCAAATTGAAATTCTTCATTTAGTACATAAGTAACAACACCTTGTTTTTCTCCCCTATTCCCCTACCCCAAAATGGAATTTGAATTGCTGCAGTCGTTCAGTGCATATTATTACAGCAAACTGCAGTTATGCCTTAAGGACTGTCAGTTATTTAATACAAAATTGTATGTATGTAATCAGTCTAAGTAGTGACGTTAAGTACACGAAAGACAGTGATAAAAGTAACAGCTAACAAATCTGAATATTCAGGATATCCTAGAATTCGAATATAGATACAGTATTGGATTCAACTTTTCAGTTATCTCTCCATGACAGAAAGACTGTTCCAGTTTAATAGTGTGGTCAGTTAAGAAAACTTAATTTCCAGGAATTTTACCGTAGTTGGCTATTAGCTAATAATATAACAGTGTATGAGAAGTATGAGCCGTGAAGCAAGACCTACTACGTGTTCTAATGCACATGGAAAAAAAATAGTGTGATGTTTTTGAATTAGATTGACTTTTGTAGTATGAAATTAGAGTATCTTCCTATTCTTCCCTTATGGGAGTAATGTATATATGCAAAAACAGAATTGCAAATTAATGCTCATTTATCCAAGACTCCATCACGTTTGTCAAACTCCATTTGTTTGGTTAACTGACTTGATAAAATTTGGTGAGCTATAATAAATAATTGTTCAAACTGTAATAGCTTACTTTGCCTTAAGACTTGAATTTGTTCTATAGTGATAAATATTTTGAGGCTGCAAATATACTGTGCAGGTATTGTGATGGTGTTAACCCATCCTGAACTATGAGCTATGCAAACCAATAGTTCTGTGTACAAATTAGCCTAACTCTTGAAGATACATAAAACTAAGAATCAACATGCTGTAACTTTGGCCAAAATTCTGGATTTTAACAGTGAAATAACTGCATCAACTTACACGGTCATAGTTAACAGGGTGTTTATAAAGTAAAAAGCTTAATTGTATAGCCAAGAATATGATATAAGGTCATGGCAGAGGAGCAAAATTTCAGCAGCATTACTTTTCACAATAAAGTGTTATTTCCAATGAATCCAAGTAAAATGCTAGTTAGAGAACTTGTGTCAGAAGGGGTTTATGATTTTTTCCTAGTATATTGACTTACAGATTTTCTTTTGTGAAAGTTTCTTCTTATCAATGTATTTGCCTTTGTGTTCCATAAATAAAATCCCCCAGAACTGTAATTATGTGTTTAAAGTAATTTGAGACCTAACTAATATAAAGAAAGCAGCAAGCAAGTGTAAAGGAAAGAGCTGCGTAGCCAGGGGCAGATGACCTTAGAGTCTTAAATGTGCAGGTGTTAATATTTTTCCCTGATTTGCTCTAATAAAAGAAAACCAAAGCAGACATTAGGATGTTTCAGTCTTAGAGAAGAATGGGAGTCCTGTCATGGAGTTATTGTCAAAGAAAACTGTAAGGTGGCATAAAGGAGGCAAACTTGCCACATTGAAATGCAAGGTCAGAGTTTTATTTTTTTACATATTAACTGTAGAATACGTCTATCTATTTGAGGCAGTAGAATTATAGAACCACAGAAATTGCAGTACACTGTAGTCTAAATTATTTTTTAATTGTTCATTAATGAATAAACCCCTTTTCCTTGCCCTACTTTTTTTTTTTTTTTTTTTTGAAAAATAAAGAGTTCTATTAAAATGTGCTGTAATTGAGACTGTTATTTTAGGGACATTTTGAAAAACATCATGTTTAAGCTGTTTACCAGTTTCCAGAAGGGAATAAAGGGCCTAAGGAAACTGACAGGAGTACTCTGAGAAGAAACTTACTTTAAGCTTGTTCGTTTTTCTTGGGTATTTGGTGGTGGTTTTGTGGTTTTTTTTGTTTGTTTTTTGTTTTTTTCCAAACCAATAGAGGTATATTATCTGGGAATTTCTACCTTCAAGGAAAAGCTAGGATACTTTTTCCTACGCTTCAGGAAAGAATATCATAAAACTAGAGCTTGCTTATGCTGTAGTTTACCCTTAGGGTTAAAGCAAATTTTGCTTGCTGTTACATTTTCCTCTTTAGAGGAAAGTAGGGGGCACAAAGGTGTTTGACTTATACGAGGAGCAGGTAAGGTGTGGAGGAAAGGAAGCAACACCTATCCATAAGCAATACCTCTGTTCTCAGGCATGATACAGTTGACCAGCAGTGAGTGAGTCTCTCTGCCTTCTGTTTTCCTGCAGAGAACAACTACATATGAAAAGTCTTCAGTAATACAGACTTGAAATACTTACTCATTGAACCCAAATGGAAGTCTTCTACCACCCATCCTTATACCATCTGACACGGAGTTGTTGAGAGAGATGATCTTAGAGTGCTGAAACAGTGCTCCTTCATATGATCTCGCGTAGTGACTGAGTTGACTGTATCAGTCATTAAGATTTGCTAGCAATGATTTCAACATTAATAAATGCAGGTGTCAAATGGTACCAGTTGATGCATATCAAATTTCAGGCATGAGTTAAGCATGTTTATCTCCTATGCCATTATCCCTTTGTGTTTCTATTGCTTCTTACACATTTGCAGTTTGAGAACTTCTTGAGACACTGATGCTTTTATGACTCATATGCACTAGTCAACTTGAAGTAACTTGAAGCCAGGAAAAGACAGTATTTCTGTGGGGTCAGCTACATATGTAAAACAAATAATATTTGTATTTACAAAAACTTGAGTGGATGTCAGTAAATAGGGGAATGATGGGAAATTGTGGGACAGCAACAAACTGTCTTGCATTTTGTTTAGAGACAAACACTTAAATTTTGTTGAAATCTTGCTGTCAAGGAATAATGACTGAAGTTATTATCTTGATGCTTTTAGAAACTTCTTTTAGTGTTTTTCTCCTTTACTGAGTTTAGCTAAATTAAAGGTGGCACTTATTTAAATACCTGGTCTCCAGAGGAAGGTCTCAATTATTTTTAACAATTGCCTTAATGTTTTGTCTTACGAAGTCGGTATTACAGCAGTGTAATGACTTTTTCCTTTTTAGGATCTTAACACACACCTCGAAGATAAAGTCTACCTTGCAGGAAACAGTTTTACTTTAGCAGATATTTTGATGTACTATGGATTGCATCACGTCATGGTAAGTGCTATTTGCATTACTTTTATACATAGAGCTACTATAATTGTTTATTTATCTCAAGTGCATTTTATTGCTGTAGAATTTAAACTACTGTATCAATGACAATTGCAGGACAAAAAAAAAGTGAGATTTCTTACAAGGAACTTTGTAAATAACTTACCTGTAAGTGTATGTTTTACCTTCTTAATGTTTAGCTATGAATCTGTGAAAATAAGTGTATTATCTGTAGTACTCAGGGTACTTCAGTTGCCTGTATGGACAGTAACATAAGGATTATACCTGTCCCTATGTTTCTAGAGCTTACCTGTTCAAGTTTGAAACGTGACTGCTTACAGCACTACAGGGGGAGATGGTTAAATGAAACTCAAAGAATGTGTTAGAACTGGAAATGCTAAAATTGTTAGAACAGAAGTGCTACTATAAAAGTTGCCCATAAATAAAGTTCCTGAAGCATAAATGCATATAAGTGTCAGCTATAATGACATGTCATTCTTGTTTCAAGGTTTAGTGATAAGGCTTGATAACATACAGAATGTCAAAATAACATGTGAAGGCTGGTGCTTAAGGGGAAAAAAAGGTTGTACTGAATAGAAATGATGTTGAGATTCTTCATACGTAGCTCAGGGTTTACTGCAGAGTGCTTATAGATCACCACACGTCAATTTTGAACCCCAAGAGGTAATTTGAAAATGAAGCAATAGCAGTTATTTGTATTTGGGTGGCTGGAACATGGTTGTGAAAGAGCATTCATTCTTTGGAGTGAGTATTTCTAAACAAACCAAACCAAATTGTCTGCTGGAATCTTGGGGGAGGATAAAATCACTGAGTTTGCCATCAGAAAATGGCAGGGAAAAAAGAAGAAAAAAATGCCTCTGATTAAATGCCTGCATCTGATCTGTGAATTCAGTCAGCTGGTTGAACTGTTAGTGTATAAAATTAAAAACAGAGTACTAGAAGAGTACAAGAGGACTTGTGCTTCAAAAGGGAATGTGAAGAGGAGGGGCAAGAGATCAGGTAATGAAGTATTACTAAGAATGAGAGAGATTTTGTGTATCTCTTGACTGTTGAGGAATAAATGTTCAAATAAGATAGTGCAAGCAGAGGAAAAGAAAGCTTCATTTCAGGTTTTTGAAAACATTAAAATCACTTTATAACTAAATATGTTGAGACGTTATATTTAAATCATGTTTTCCTTGTAAGGGATAAATGTGTTGACTGGAATGTCAAATGAGTTACCTTTCACTCATCATATGAAAACATACATATAAACATTTTTTTCAATATGGCTATGTACTGTGAGACAATAGAAGTTCAAATGAGACTTTTTTTTTTAAATTAAGCAGGGGGAACTCAAGCATATTTTATATTTAGTTTGCTCTAGAGTAGACCACCTAATCAAGAAGAAAAGATACAAGTTGTTGCTTTGGGAAATAGAACAGATGGTAAAAACAAATGACTTAGTGCTCCTGGGTGCCTGCAACCATCTAGACATTACTTGGGACAAGTTTATAGTACAACATCTGTTTCTGAAATGCTTGATTTTGGCAGAAGATAATTTTCTGACTCAGAAAGGTATAAAGGGCAAATAATGGAGTTGCTATACTAAACAGAAGACAGTCTAGAAACTGCTAGTTAAGAATTACATATTTATAAGGTTTCAGAAATTGTTAGTGTTGGTATTTAATTATAGAGGTAAGATCTTGAACTGGGATTTTTTTTTTTTTCCTCCAGTAATGAGAACAGAGTACTTTGAGTTGCTTCTCTGCCCCAAGCATTAGGCAGGAGGGAAAGCTGCTCTATCCTCTAATGTGATGCAGTCCAGAAAAGCAGTTTGTCATATCCACCACTGTTTCAGCTAAGCCTGAAAAATGTGCAAAATGTCAGTACAGTTTTCTTCCTATAACCATTTAAGAGTAAAAGTAGAGAGGATGGGAGAAGGGGATCCACAGTTGCTATCTAGAAAATGAATCTGAAAATAGTACTGATAATGGCCTTTAGGATTAATGTATGCTTTTGATGGTCTAACAACTACATACTAATGCAGACATCATTAATAGAATACTGTAAATACTAGTGATGTACCATGATTGTCCTGAATGAGCCAAGTATTGCTAAAACTTTACAGACCTTCTGGTGAACTTGAAAAGTTTTTTTTGAGATTACATGCTCTTACTGCTTGCTGCTTCACCTTTGGTTTCACCTTCCTTCATTGGTGTTAATGAGAATATATGATAAACTTTGTATTCCTCCCCACCTCTACTTTGCACGCACACACTATTATACATGTGGAATTCTGGAACCTGATTCTTCACTGTTCAATAGTCAAACTGTAATTCAGATAGACCAACAGTAACTTTTAATTTTACAGTTGAATGCTTTTCATTTGTTCTTCCTTTCTCTTATAGTTATCTTAGTAAGCATAATAGTGATAAATATTTAAAAATCCATACTGTGTCAAAAGAATTAGTATTTTAATAAGTGAGGGTATTCAGAGGTAGCATTTGAGGTTTTATGCCAGGGTTGTAGGAAAAATTTTCAGTCTCTTAATTAGAAATACACATTTATAATGATGAGGCAGTAACTAAATTACGTACATAGTTCTGCCTCACAGTGTAGATCACAAACATCCCAAATATGTAATGTTTGATGCTGGCTGTCTAAATGGGCTTTTTCAAGTTGGTGTGACTTATGCTGTCATATGTAATTCTGGGTCTCCGTGCGTCTAGTATAAATATTGTTGTCTTTTTATATTTTGATTGCTTAAATACATATGTAAATGGTTTTGATGAACAATGAAGTTCTGCTAGGTTAAAGCATGGATTGCAGAGAAAACATGAATTTGGAAGCGTTGCTTGAGGATAACTCAGGCAATCAGTAAGCATTAAATTCCTTTGTGGTAAGGAAACTGTTTTCATATCAGAACTAATATTTTTTTAATTTTCCCTATATTCTTATTTACAAATAGAACTAATGAAGTGATATTTGAAAATAATTAAGAGAAATAATCAATACAAAGGTTGATCTGACTTTATACTTCGTAAATCTTAGCAGAACTGTAGTAGTAGTCTGAAGTCTATATGTTTGAGTTTAAAATTTCTTTAATAAGCACTGGAAAATAACTTACAGGTGAAGTGTATATCTACAAATAGAAATCTCAGTCTAAATTTTATATTTTTTTGATATGTAAAAGCTAAATTAGAAAGTGAAATGATACCTGTTCTTTTCTTGATGCTGAAGAGCTTTAGATATACACAGGTATTTTTTAGACTTCCCATGTACATGTAGGGTATAGGCATGGGAATTTATGCCTGCATTCCCAGTGCTACTGAAAGCAAATATAATTAAAGCTTGTGTATTTATAGCCCTTCTAGAAACTCTTCTGGTTGCACTGTGTGATGACCACCTTCGTTATCTTTCCTGAGCTGTGTGGTGGAGAGTTAAGACTCTTTTTCATAATTAAAAAAAAAAAAAATCAAATTGAGTGTCTGCTTCTTTGCTATTGAAATAATTGCTTTAATGGCAAATAATTATTTTATCAGTAGAATAGCAGCCTTCCTTAACTTGGGGGAATTGTCTAATTTAATGAGGAAGAATAGAAAATACCCATCTAACAAAATGTTGTAAAAATGCCATGGAAGTGATCTCTAAACAATTAACCTAAGAGTTATGTTCTGAGTAAAAAGTAGAGCATGCCACAGAGTGCTTTTTAATATATTTCACTGATAGAGCACATTATGTAAATAAGCAAAAATATCTTGCCTGTTCTGCCTGGAGTACAAAGAAGGGTTTTATTATTAGAGTATTGTCTATTTTGCCCTTCAGATGTTTTTCCACTATGCTAACAGAATGGAGAAGGACTTATTTTCCAAACCTTATTTTTGATTTACTTCAGAGAAATTTATTTTTGAGACTGTAAATTGTAATTTAATTGTAATTAAAATTAACTGTAATTGTAATTTTAAAAGATTAAATTGAGAATTATCAATATAAAATTACAGGGAGAGGAAACTGTATCTGCTGCAAAATCTGAAGTTCAGTTCAGGATTCAGTTCAAGCACTTACCCAGTAAAGATGTTGGGGAAAAAGGGTATTATAATTCTGTCAGTGTACAATAATCACTGAAGTTAGTCACAGTATTTTTAGTACCTGCTTATACTTTACTGAAAATGAGGAAGAGTATTAATCATAGATAGCCGTTAGGGTGTATGTTGTTCTTTACATACTGTGGTATGAAGCTGTAGAGCCACTTACAAGCATCAACTTCAAACTGCCATTAACTATAACAAACTACATGTGATCAAAAGCATCTTCCTGTAAATGGTGCTGCATGTTTTTTCTGTCTTGTATTAGTGCCCGAAGAACCTCGGGCGGTTTATGAAGTATCTTAATTAAAAAAAAAAAAAAGTGTTACGTTTTAATAGCTTCCACTTCCTTTTGATTGTAATGCCTCAAAATTCTGGAGTTTCTCTTATTACTATTTTTTTTTTCCACTTGAGTAATGCAGGTTAGCCATGTTAAGTTTAGACCTCTGCGAAAATGTCTGCTTTAATTGATTTGGCTGCACACTTTGATCGAACTATATACAGCTGTAGGAACAGTGTGTTGCTGCTGGCATGAGATGTAGAAGGATGCAACAGCTTTTCTCATACTGCCTGAACTGGGGTACATAACAATTTAAAACTGCAGGTGTTTTGTGGAAGTGTGTGCAGGAGTATGCTTATGTTCTGCAAGTGTGTTCTGTAGGAAGAAGATCAGCTGAAATATCCCCCACTTCTTATTTTTTGCTGCAGTTACTGTGCTCTTTGCTGTTAATACAGCTTTACTCTCATAGAGAACAGAAAATTACATGACATTGACTTAGAATTCTTTCCTGTCATTCTTCAAAACTCTTTCTTTTTGTTTCTCTAGCCAGTTCAGCGTAGTATATATCCTTACGGTGTGTTTTTTTGTTTAGATTTTCTTTTAACTCTACATGTTTAAAGCTTTCTAATTCTAAGCCAATTGCTGGCCTGTGTGAGAGAATAGGAAGGGGAAACAGTGGATGTTATAGTCAACTCTTAAAATCCAAAAGGCTGGCTTGTCACGTGGTAAAGTTCGCCATGAGGCTTAGTTTTGAACACCGTCTTTTCGTTCCTACAGCTGAGTTAAATGAACTCATATAGTTTTTCTTGTAATTTAAAGTCTATTCGAACATACTTGTTTCCAGCTGTCCTGTGCCCATGATGAAATTGGCAATGAACCTGCATTATCCATGAAATCTGGTGCTTGTAGAACAAGGCACAAGGAGTATGCTATCTGTTTAGCTATTGAGGAGGGGATTAACCTTGTTTAGTTGTAGAGGTCTAAGCATGAAAAAAGGAGGTGTGTCTAGCTAAGATTTGTCTGCTAAGACTATCCTCTACAGGTGCGCCCCCTTGTTTACTGCAGGTGTTGTCAAAGTGAATCAGTGAAGCTTGATGGCTGACTGAAGAGAGATGAGGCCTACACTGCATAGGTTAAATATTAGGGAGATGAGATAGAGTAGTTCACATGAAGATGATGTTTTTTTTCTTGATAGTTTTAGTAGTTTGTTTTGAGGCTTCCCCTATTTCTAATTAGTTTTTGTTGTAGGTTAACATGAGGAAGCGGGTTATTGTATCAATTTAGACATTAACTTGGTTCCAGAGGAATGAAGACCTAAAACTGGTTATCAGGGAGAGGTAATAAAGGTGATACAGAATGGAGGTAGTTCTACTGCTGGCTTGAAAGAGACTGAAGTTATAAAAAGACTTCATTGAAAATATTTAAGGGTCTTGCTGACTTTAATGTAGAAGACTCTGAAAGGTATAGCTAACATGTAATTATAGATGACTCTATCTGATCTAGTCCTTTGGTAAAAGTAGAGGTAGAATGGAGCTCTTGCGGTATGTACATAACAGTTGGAAGCTTCTCCCTGGGTGCTTTTGTGGCTAGGTAACTGTTGTGTGACTATTGATCAAAATGGAAAACAGTTTTACTAAGCAGTCTGAAACAGCCTGAAAAAATGTATTCTTGCATTTTTAATATACGTTACACTTTGCCTGTGAAGCAAGACTTGCTGCTGGATTAGAGGAGTGTGTAAGACTTGTGCGTGATGAGGAACTCTTCACTGTATCTTGACACTATATGCTAACCATGAGTAGATAAGTGTTAAAGCATGCTAACAATTGTTCCTCCCATCCCCAAGTATAATATACAAATGTATATTCCACCCTCCAGATCTGTTCATTTGAATACATGAAAAATGCATATATAATTTAGATTGTGAAATTCAGGTATTAACGATATTCTGTTGCTCTGTAAGAACTCTGTGAGTTGAAATTGGCTGTAAAACTATACACTTCTAATTTGCCTTCCCACATATTATGATACTAATAATGCAACCTTGTGTTCTTCACCATGCAGGTGGACCTCACAGTGCAAGAAAAGGAGAAATACCTTAATGTGTCTCGCTGGTTCAACCACATTCAACATTATCCAGGTGTCCGACAACAGCTGTCTAATGTCGTCTTTATCAAGAACAGATTATATACTAATGCTCATTAAGGAAAATCTTAATGTCATGTTGGAATGATGTTGGGAGTCTAGAGGTTATATCCAAAACCACTAACTTGAAAATACTGGTTTATAACCTTCTATATATGAACCAAAACTGGCAATGCCTCAAGTAATACTTGCATTGAGTCACTATTGCTTGTTCAACAATTTGAACTGGTTCCAGAATTGTATCATGTATCTGATTAAATGGAACAATGGCAGAAAGATGGAAATTGAGTTTCAATTCACTATTTTTTAAAAAAGAAATGTTTTTTCAATTAAACATTCAACTGTAATTGCATGGCCTTTAAAGGAGCAAATTACTTATTTTCCTTTGATTTTTCACTCCTATTTATTGAATTTATGCATATGTCCCCCTTTTCCATTTTATTTTCCGTGAATGTTTACACTAGTTTTGTAAAAGTTAAGAGCTATATTATGTGCCAAGGATGTGAAAAAGGGAACATGCAAATGTTACAAAGTATTTAAGTGACTGAATAAATTATTTTGAAACTGTAGTCGTAATTTGGCTGTGAAACTTTTTAGTTTATTAAAAAAAAAAAAAAAGGCACGTAAAATCTTATTTGACTTTTTACTTCATTTTATGATGTTATGGACCTCTGTTTAGACCCTAGAAGCATTTTATTTCAAAGATTCTGCATGTCTTGCTTCTTATGCTATTTCCATGTAAGTAAAATTACAAGATCCTAAAAAGAAAGAGGTGGGGGAAAAACATGCAAGGTAATGAGTGGTGAATTCAATTTGCGGAAGTTTATTATAAAACCAAGGACGCTATTGCTGAATCAAACACTTCACAGGTCACTTCACCCTAGAACCATGGTCTTTTTTTTTTGTAATGCATTTCAAAATGGTAACAATGCTCTAGGATGTGTATTTGGGTTGGGTAACTACATTTTCCAAAAATCAGTTAACATTTCCTTTAAAGCACGGAAAAAATACAAAAGTATTTAATCAATAAACTTGTATGTTAGTTTCTATGACAGTGTTCAGCAAACAGCTCCTGTGAGTCTAGTATGTGGTCTGTTGTACATTCTTTTGTGTGCTACACACAGTAAGGTAGAGAGATACCTGAATTATTCAAGGTTTTAAGAAATAAGTACTTAATGAGGCAAGATAATTAAAATATATCCTAATAGATGAGGACAAAAGGAAGTTGCACAAGTCACCAGTAAGCTTAACCTGAACAATTTCAGGCTCTCTTATAGGTATTTTCTAGGAATGTTTTACGTTGATTAAAAAAAAAAAAAATCTCATTTGGTTTGAAAAGGTTATAATTTTCTAGGAAGCTTAATTCTCAGCTTCTACAATTTCTGCTGATAGATACTTTTGTCCCTTGCTATTTAGAAGCAGGCCTTCTATACTTAAGTTTTCAGTGAGATCTTCATAATTAAGATTTGTCTGAGGATTGTGCGGACATGTACTCTGGAACAAGGTGCAGTTATTAGAAGCTTCATGTGCTCATCTTTTTATTGTTTACTGCCTGAGGTCTTCAGGTTTTTACTGTCATTACTTTTGCCATTGATTCCCAGTTCGTTCAAACTATTGTGAGCTTGCCCTTTTTTTTGTTTCCAACTTACAACTAAAAGCAATACTGTCATCTTCTCGGATAAGTTTTGTAGAGCTGGTGTATAGAGAATGAGGTGGCTTTTTGTTTTTGTTTTATCCCAAACAGCTGTTGCCAAGTGTTAAAGATTTCTCAGGGTAGCTACATGCTGTGACTGCAGTATCCCCTAGCCTCTTGTGCCAGTTTTATTTTCTCTGGTTTAGAATAGAAGAATTGATTGTGGGGGGGGTGGGGGAGGAATCAAATAACATGAAAAGTTTAGGAGTGATTAGTGAAATTTAACTCTATACCATCTAAAAGGCATTTGGTCATTGCCATATCGTTAACTTGAACACTTTATGTAGGGGACAAAATTTTTAAGAGTTGGAGAGGGTTAAAAGCAAAGAAGGATGAATTGAGCCTTTGCTTCTGAGAGAAGACTAGGAAAAACAGATGATAATGATTTATGTTTTTTTCATGCTTCCACTTTGTTTAATACCTTTTGATCAGTAAGGACAGGTAAATATATTTTTTTAAAATGAAAAATCAATAAAAATGTACCTCAGCCTGAGATGCTGTGTACATTTTTAAAGATGGAATTTCATATTATTTACAGATGAGAGACAGTGTACTTCAGATCTGTCACATTAATGCTGATTATCTGTTTTAAAAGTACATGGGTAAATATCCTGCTATTTGTTTTAAAAACAAAAAACTCAGTTTTCTGTTTCTGTATTTTCTGTTTACTATGCTTTGGTGGTTTTACTCGGGTGGGTGGCCGAGCTCTACCACAACCACCACTCCTCACCTCTGTGAAAAACATTTAAGAACAATCACAATATATTCTTACTTTACGATCATCACAATCTTCACAAACTTGACTTACACCAAAAGGAAAAAATTCCCCATGCCAAAATAAGCATAACATCACAACACCAACAAGGTAGACAATTTACACACACACACCACCCCTCATCCATTCACCACACTAACATGAAACATATTCCTCACAATTACAACTTCCTTGAATTCTTCACAAGTGTTACATTAATTAAATAAAAAAAAATCCAGTACATGTTTTGCCCCTTCTCTCAACTATCATCCTTATCTCCAGTTCCTCGATCCCCATGTTGGGCTCCAAAAAGGACTGTGGTGGTTTTACTGAGGTGGGTGGCTGAGCTCCACTCACAACCATGCCCTCCTCAAAGAGGAACGGGGACAAAATATGATGAAAAGGGCTAAGGGTTGAGATAAGGATAGGGTGATTGCTCAACAGTTATTGTGATGGGCAAAACAGACTCGGCATAGGGAGATAGTAAGATTTATTGCCTATTACTAACAAGTTAGAGAAGTAAGAAACAAAGTTTAAAAAAAAAAAAAAACAAAAGTACCTCCCCCATTTGCTCTCTTCCACCTCCTCCCCCTGAGCAGGGGAATGGGGGTTGTGGTCAGTCTCTTTTTTTTTTTTTTTTTTTTTTTTTTTTTTTTTTGCCTGTCTTAAATATGCTCACAGAGGTGCAAAACAATGTTGCTTATTGGCTTGGCTCTGATCAGCAGTGGGTCCCCTACCTAATGTGGGGTAGCTTCCAGATTCTTGTCTCAGAAGCTAACCCGAAGGCCCCCTGCTACCAAAACCTTGACACGTAAACCCGCTACATACTTCCACTGGATATTAGTAAAAAGTGACTTTCTTCACTTGCAAACCCTTCTCCTTTCAGAAAATTTCAGTTGCTGAAGGGCACAGTAAATACTGTGATGTTTTACTTTTGTTGCTTCACAGTTTGATGATGATGATGGCCACGGTGATGTGTGGAATTTATTTTCATGGCATTTCATGAGCAATGACACTCTCATTTGTTAATGTATCTCATCATGCCAGTATTATTATTTTGCATAATCGTTCTATCTAATTTATTCAGGGGGCCTGACATGTTATGGTCTTTTAAGTATGTGCCTCTAGGACTTGAGGTTGTTGCCATATGGTGAGATAGTACTGCATGACAACCTTTCAGCAGCAAGAAGAATTCAACAGTGAAATAAATACGATAATTGTAAGTGTTCAGTGAAACCTTACACTTAGCTCTTTGTCTTGTCTTTCTCCCTTTCATCCCAAGATGACCACCGCTTGCTGACAAGCCAGGTTGAAACATGTTCAAGTGTGAATATATTAGAAATGTGCTGATGATTTTTAGCTGTCTTTGGATGAGTAACTTCACTTTCAAGTGAGATGTCGGAGTTCAGTTTGGCTTCAGAAGTCTCTAGGGGCAGCTCTTGCACAGAATTACAATTGGGTTAAAAAGCAGTAGATGATCAAAATTGCTCCTCATTGCTGTGGCTTTGGAAAAGAGGTACTTGCAAAGGCATTAGCTGAAAGAAATAAGGAATAGAGAAACCTATAAAATTATTATCACGGAATCCAGTGTAAATTCTTGTATTTACAGATCCAGTTTATACACTGTTGTTTAGCATCATCTGTTTGCATCTCTGTGGTTTGTCTGCAACAGGAATGCTGAAGCAGGCGATAGAGAGATTATCATGATTTTTCTCCAAGTAAATTTCCTTGGTATGACTATAAATTGATTTTATAATTATACATGTGTACAAAACTTATTTAGCAATACAACAACAAAAATCCTTGAGTTGAAATTGAGGGGGGATCTTTAGGCTTATGGGTGGCTTTTTTTCCTTTTGGCTTTCTATTTCATCTTTTCTTCTAATCTTTGGTGTATTTCATGGTCCTTAACTTCAATGTATGACTGCAGTGATGGAGCTGTTTAATGGATTACTACCTTTAATATTTTCCCCCAAAGAGTGATATTTCTTCTTTGAATCTATAATTAGATTGTGCTGCTGCTATTCCTAATGGAAACACCAGGTTTCATTTTAACCATACACCTGAGCACATGCTTATGCACTTGGTAATCTTAATTTTTGTTCTTGATTTATTGAAACTGAGCTGCATTTCTCATGCTTTTTGTCCATGAATATTATTGCAAAAGAAATGCAGGGAGATTTGCCATCATGTGCCTCTGTTGCACTAAGCTTTTAGAGTCAGACTGGGTCTTTGTATCCCTCTGCTGCATGTCTTGAATATTTTGAATATTAGATTTATAGTACTTTAGACCCCAGCTCTAGGGTGACATATAGAGATATCACAGATTTGGGAGGGAATTTGATTTTGTAGAAATGGTTACTTGTTGCTGCTGTATGCATGTTCCTGCAGGCGTCGCCCTTATTTCCTGTGCTGGTAGTGACTACAGTAATTCCTGCTGCCATGTAATGCAGCCAACCTCATCTTTCCTTGTGCAGGCAGGAGGGAGGCTAGTAATTTTTCATTGTTGTTGCATGTTAAGGATTCCCCATTCCCCTCCCACATTACCTTGGCCCCTTTAGGAAGATTTTCGTCTATTAAACTTTCCATCCTCTGTTGGAAGAACTAAATCTCTTTCAGCATTTCCAGGCTGGTGATCTAATTTGACAGCTCATCGGTGATGTCTCTTCCACTTCAAAGAGGCAGGTAGCCTAGGGCTAGCCAGCTGTATTGTGGATTCTGCAGATTTGGCTCGCTGTTCCTGCTGGGTGTCATCTGTCTTCTTAGTCTTGCGGTGGATAATTTTTGTCCTCCCCAGCATCATCTGCCTGAGCAGTTTCTGCCTGGCAGGCCTGTCTGTCCAGGTTGAGCATCACATACAGTAGCCGTGTGGCTAATCTGACAAGGCACCGCTCCAAAGAGCGCAGCCCCAGGCCTGCTCTGACCAGGATCAGCATCACGGCCCACAAACTTCCAGCTATCACGATCACGGTCGCGGTCTTCCATCACAGGCACAGCCCATGGACTTGCTCTGCTCAGGCAGAGTGTGTCCCCCGCCTCCCGCCCCTACGGGCTGTCGCTCCAATTCCTCGCGTCTCAGCAGAAGTCTGCCTCAACAGGTTTGGGTTTCCCTGCCTGTTGCCAGCGTTTGACTTGGACACCGCCACTCGGATGAAACAATCCTTTAGTGGATTATCATCGCCAGACAGCCTGTGGGAAAAATGACAGGATTCGGCACGTTAATCTAAAGATTTTGCAATTCGGAGCACTGCTAACACTAATAGGAAATGGCATGGTGATCCCTAAAAGAGAAAGCGGGTTCTAGTGCAAGGCAGAAGTGACAGAGTTTGTTTAGCCTATCTTCCAAAAAACACATGATGACTGCATATGTTGATTTTCATGCTCCAAGCCATAGATATTTCCATATTTTTGTGTCTTGATGACTACTTCCTGCAAACTGACAGGTTAGGAGCTCCACAAGTATTGTCTTTTCATAGTCATCGCCTCTTTTAAGTCCTCCTTATTTTTTAAAATATGTTTTGAGAATAAGCTTGATGGCAGTAAGAGTAAGCAAGGAAAGGGAAAAAAAAGGCATAAGTGCAGCAAATAAAGCATATTCTTAAAAACAAACAAACAAACAGAAAGCACTATTCAAACAAAGAGGAAAAATAGTTTCAGGACAGTAGACCTAGAAACTGAGGCATTTGTCTGTCACAGGATTTGCCTTTGTAGCAGTCCTATAATTCTGAACTTGACATTATACATGATGTAAAAAAAGAGTCTTTCCTACAAATCCCCTTAGCTAAGTATTTCCTCCGTAGCAAATTTTAAAAAATAGCATTTGGCTTGGAGGGTTAAATAACTTGTCTGAGGGACAGACTAGCCCTTGGGGAGGACTGCAGATAGGCTGGACAGGGATAAAATCAACATCTGAATGATTCTACCCCTAATCATCAGTGATCATTAAGCCATCTGGAATGTCCTACAGATATTTTTAAAATGTGAGCACTAATGTAATTTATTGGTGGTTGTCAAGTACTGAAGTGCTTAACATTGAAGTGGAAAAATCTAAATACTAATCTATAGATTGCGAGATGGTTACTTTGGGAAAAAAAAAAAAAAAGTATGTGAAAGGGAACAGAATTTTGTTTTAATGATTCTTATCTCTGCTAATTATTTTCTATTTAACATGTAATATTTATAGACTGTGCAACTGTGGTGAAGGAGTAAGAAAGTATTTTAGTTTATATATGCTGAATTTAATTATAACTTTAGTTGAAGTATTCAACACCTCCCACTGTAAGATTCATTTTATTATTTAAGAAGATTTTACCCATAGTGGATAACAGATTTTTGGGGAGAGAATGATTCTAGTTCACTCATTTTCAAGACTGATTTTGGAAGATTCTATGTATTTATTTTTTTTTTTTCAGTGAGCAATTTCTGAGCTTTGATGATGGGATACAGAATTGAGTAATGGGATTTTTTGTTTGTTTGTTTGTTTAATGTAATGATTTCATACATGAAAGAAGTCCTAATTTTTCTCACTCAGACAATTGTTCCTACTTACAAATGCTAGGCAGAATAGAATGTGGGCAAACGTATATTCTAAAAGCAACAAAAAACTTTCTGTTTTCTACTAATAAAATAGTAACTGTGCCAGTGAAACTGCCTCCTTTCAGGTACTCCAAGTCTGAATGTCATAGGTGGCAGCTGCTTTAGCAGAATTCGTGGTCCAGTTCTACCTTCATAACAAAAAAAAAATGTTTTTTTAAGTATACTAATGGCAAGAGGAGGGCCAAAGAGAATCTCCATTCTTTACTGAACACAGTTGGGAACATGACTACAGAGGATAAGGAAAAGGCTGAGGTTCTTAATGTCTTCCTTGCACCTGTCTTTACTAGCCAGACCACATATCCTCAGGGTACTCAGCCTCCTGACCTGGAAGTCTGGGATGAGGAGCAGAAAAACCCCTCCAAAGCTCAGGTGCAAATAGTCAGAGTCCTGCTGCTCCACCTGGACTGCCACAAGTCCATAGGGCCAGATGACATCCACCCAAGGGTGCTGAGGAAGTTGGTGGATGTATTGCCAGGCCTCTTTCCATCATCTATCAGTGGTTGTGGTCATCTGGAGAGGTGCCAGGTGACTGAAGACTTGCTAATGTGATGCCCATCTATAAGAAGGGTCATAGGGAGGCCCCGAGGAACTACAGGCCTGTTAGCCTGACCTCAGTGCCAGGAAAGGTGATGGAACAGGTTGTCTTGAATGCAATCATACAACGTATGTGAGACCACAGGGGGATCGGGCCCAGCCAGCATGCGTTCGTGAAAGGCAAGTCCTGCCTGACCAACCTCATCTCCTTCTACGACTGAGTGACCTGCCTGGGGGATGAGGGAAAGCCTGTTGACGTAGTCTACCTAGATTTCAGCAAGGCCTTTAACACGGCCTCCAACAGCATTCTCCTGGGGAAGCTGGCAGCCCATGGCTTGGACAGGTACACTCTGCTGGGTTAAAAACCAGCTGAACGGCCGGGCCCAGAGAGTGGTGGTGAACGGGGTGAAATCCAGCTGGTGACCTGTCACCAGGGGTGTTCCCCAGGGGCCAGTGTTGAGACCCATCCTCCTTAATATCTTTATTGACGACTTGGATGAGGGAATTGAGTGCACCCTCAGTTAGTTTGCAGATGATACCAAGTTCGGGGCAAGTATTGACCTGCCAGAGGGTAGGAAGGCCCTGCAGAGGGACTTGGACAGGATAGGTTGATGGGCAGAAAAATAAAATAAGTATAGATGCAATGAACACTATAGGTGCAATGACTTAAGGATATTGGATCATGCTATTGGAAAGAAACATGCTATTCTAAAAGTTATTGTGTATATATAGTACAAAACAGAAAGGATAACAAGAAAAATTGTAGTTAATATATTGTAGTTAATAACTTGTAAGGGTGGGAAGTATACAGAACATTTCCTGATGGGTAAAAGGAACATGAAGGGACTTTAAGTCATTTTTTTCTTTGTTTACGAAGTAGACTACTCGTCTTAATTTTCATAAACCACGACTAATGATTGTTCGGAAGCAAACTGATTTATGCGAATTCGTGCCTCATCTATTAAAACTAGCAACTGCACCTTGTGGTGGTGGTGGGTTGTTTTCGTTTGTTTGGTGTGTTTTGTTTTTGTTTGTTTGTTTTTCTTTTTTTAATTATTTTTCTTTTTATTTTTTATTTAGTTTCCAGAACAGCGCGGGGTGCCAGAGGAGAGCAGGACTGCCGAGGAGATCCGCCCCCTCCACCGGACGCCGCCTTTCGGCCTGGCCCAGCAGCTGAAGCTGGGGCAGGCCCCGCGGTTGCCATGGCAACGGCGGCGGGCGCACGGTGATGGCGTCACGGAGAGGCCGCGGCGCCGGGCGCCATGAGCAGGGCAGGCCCCGCGTCCCCCGGCCGGAGCGGGGCGGCCCTGCCCTTGCCCCTGCCCCTGCCCCTGCCCTTACCCCTGCCCCTGCCCGGCGATAGGAAGCGGGAGGCGCTGTCTGCCGGGGCCCTGCTTCAGCCTATCATCAAGGGTAGGCCCGCGGGGGTCGTGCGTTTCTTGCTGGGGCGTGGCTGGGGCTGTGGGGCAAATGCAGGATACACAAATATCGTAAATACTTGTGTTTGTGTGAGTGTGCTTCAAGTCCTTAGCCCTGGAACACAGCAGGCAGTGTTGCAGTATAGCGAGCTTTCCAGTTGTCCCTCACTGCAGGAGGCTCCCACATCTTAAGCTGTGAATCTCTGTTGAACTGCAGCCTTAAGTTCTTCTGTGTATCAATTCTTTACTGCCGTTAACTGTCAGATCTGGAAGCCATGTGCTGAGGAGGAGGCTGAAAACAGGGTGACAAGGCAGAGGGGAACGTTCACAGCGAGGTGTCTGTGGCACCTGGTCTGTTGACGCATTGTGTTTTATTTAAGTCAGTGGTTTGCTGCATAAATAGGATAGCTAACTAACAGCATTCTGCTGTTCTTTTGATTTTGTATGTTTCTGGTGAGCCCCGTGTATTTAAGTATGTTGTGCCAACATGCGTTGTGTAGCCAAGTATGGAACATGAAAGAAAAACTAACTTTTGTTAATCTTCTAGATGTCGGGGAAATCTATTCAAGACTGCTGGATCACAGACCAGTAATTCAGGGAGAAATACGATACTTTGTTAAAGAATTTGAAGTAAGTGTTTGTGTTTTACTGAGACTTCATGCAGTTTTAGCATCTTTTTAGAGCTTTGAATACATTTGTAATTTGCTTCAGAAAGATTTGGCATGCATTTCTTGCCCAGAGTGATTACTGCACCTGTAGTATGTGTTTGCATCTTTGGTAAAGAATGATAAATTTAGGACTCCACTTAATATGTATGTGCTGTTCAAAACTTTGTATTTCCTGCAAAAGGAATATCAATGGAGGGGAACGATGTAGTTCTACTGTCTTAAATAAGTCTCTTAGGTTCAACAAAAATACTGTTGGTATAGAATTGTGCATGATAAAGGAACTGGCTTGTACTTCAGACGGATTTGGCTTGCACTTGTAATTGAATTTTGCTTTACTTACCTTCATGGAACAAAAATTAATGTTTCTGTAAGAGAAAAGGATCACATTATTCTAAGTGAGAAAATCATTAAAAATTGAATGAATGTTGCCTGATTGTCTGAATAAAGCTAAAGTACTGAAGGTATAAAAGCTGTTCTAATATACATTGCTTCGAAGCTTAATAGTGTCCACAAGATGGCAGCAAAAACTTAGAAAAGTAGAATCTTGTGTCAACAGGCTATTTGTAATATATTCTTATTCTTTAAAAAATTGGGATTTAAAATCTTAAAATTAATCCTGAAAAGATATGGTTATGCTTTAGACTTCTTCTGTTCTGCAGAGATTTATTTTTTTTTTAATAAATTACATTAATTTATTTTTTTCCTCAAGGTTGTAGCTAGTATTTTAACCAGACCTAACTTCTCCCAGTACTGGTTTAGCAAAATAAGTATGTGAACTAGGCTCTCATCAGATGTGTATTGTATAGGTCTGAAAGTCTCAAAGAATAATTTTTCTTTGACTTTCCTGAATAGGATGCACAAATTACTTTTGTATGTCTTTTCATAGGAAGGGAATTTTGAAACCCAATTACAGAATCGTAACTAAATTCACTTATTTCTCTCATTGCAACTGATGTCTTGTTCTATTTTTTCCCACAAAACTTATTTTAACAATTGTGCTAAGTAAGCAGAGTAACACTTCAGTAAACAATGGTACAATTCTTGAGACAAAAGCCATTAGTTTATCAACTGGGAAACTCTCTTATTTTAGAAAGTGTAATTTCTTGTTATTCATTCATTGTCTTTAAATTCTTCTGGTAGGAAAAACGTGGCCTCCGAGAACTACGAGTACTTGAAAATCTAAAGAGCACTATCTTTGAAGCAAATGAAAACATTCTTCCCAAGTGTGAGCAGTCAATGCATGACAATCTGAATGAAGTACTCAAGAGATGTAAGCAAGTTGTTTTTTATTTCCCTTGTTATGTCATTTTGAGGAATAATAAATAGTTTGGATTCAAAATATGATTTGTGGAAAGATTACCATCCTTAGGTAAATTTTCTACCACTTTCATACTTTGTTCTCATTTCTCTGACAATTTAAAAGGAAAAATTTAAAAGGAAAAAAAAAATAAATTTTTTGCTATGTATTGGTCCTAGCCAACTAAGATTACATTAAAGTTTTGGCTGACTTCAGTCAAAGCTATTTCAGGCCAAACTTACACTATTCACTTAAAATCAGGATGGTATTTGCTCCATGTTGTCTAAAGCCGTAGACAGAATCTCAAGTTTCTGGTGGGTTGTTTTTTGGTTTTTTTTTTTTTTAGAAATATGCTGTGATGTGACCTTCGAGTTTCTTGATTTTTCCATGGGAAAGCATAATACTGGCTCCTCCCACAATTCAAAACAAATCTTGCTGGCATGTAAATATGATATATGAAATGTGCTGTTATCTTTAGTTGCAAATGTGGTAGTTGTAATAATTCTTGTATGCTAATCCTAGTTTCAAAGTTATAAGTATTTAATAAACTTTTTATTGCTTACATTTTTAGAAAGAAGTTTAAAATTTGTTGTAATAAAATTTCAGCATTTTTTTCTTGATCATTCAGCTTCTGAACAAGATACTCTAAGGGACTGTGTCCATAAAGCTTTAACTACCAAATTTATGCTGTTGAACGTTATCAGTGTGGCTATTTCATTTTATGTGTAGCACTTTGTAAACGTTTAATTTCATATAGCTTACTTGTGCAGCATCTGGAATATGTAGAATAACAAGCGGTAATGATGCTATACACATAACAAGGTTGCAGGAAAATATTTCAAAGCTGTCATTTAGACATGTACATAAGGCATATGTTCTAATACCTTCAGAAAGGAATGAACTGTTGATATTACTCCCTGACTCTCCGATGTATATCTGCACAATACATCGTTCATAGTAAGGAATGACAGATGGGAGTATATGGAATCACAGATTGGTTGAGGTTGCAGGGGACCTCTGGAGGTCATTTTGTCCAACCTCCCTGCTCAAGCAGGTTGTTCAGAGCTGTGGCCAGCTGGGTTTTGCATATCTCTACAGATGGAGACTCCACAACCTCCCTGGGCAAGCTATTCCAGTGTTCAACCACCCTCCCAGGAAAAAAGTGTTTTCTTGTGTTTCTACAGAGAATCTCATGTGTTTCTACAGGGAAGATTCTGGCTTCCTCATCTTCATTCCCTACCATCAGATATTTATTCACATTTATAAGATCTCCTCTGAGCCTCCTTTTCTTCAGGCTGGTCATTCCCAGCTCTTCCAGCCTGTTCTCAAGAGAGGTGCTTCAGTCTCTTAATCATCGTTTTGGCCCTGCATGAGACTTGCTCCAATAAGTCTGTTCCTTCCTTGCTTTTCCTTGCTCTTCCTTGCTTTTCCAGAAGCAGACAGTAGCACACCACTGGCCTCATCAGTGCCAAGCAGAGGTGAAGGATCACCTCCCTTGCCCGGCTGGCAGTGCTTTTCCTAATGGAGTCCAGGATGTTGGCCCTCAGTGGGTGTTGGTGCCTGGTGTTATTCCAACACAGATGCAAGATTTGTCATTTTCCTTTGTGGAACTTTGTGATGCATCGTAGGCCAGTTCTTCAGCCTGTTGAGGTCCCTCTGAATGGCAGCACAACCATACTGTCCATCAGCCACTCCTCCCAGTTGTGCATCATCTGCAAACCTGCTGCTGGTGCACTCTGCATCTTGGTCACTGATGGATATGAATGAGCCCTGTCTCATTCAGCACAGGGCTTGCATTTTCCCTAGTTTTCCATTTTTCTGTTTATGTCCTTTTAGAATGCTATCTTGCACTTCACAGCCTTGGCCTTCCTAACCATGTCTCCACAAGATCTATGCTCTTCTTGAGTCCCCTGCCTCTGGTTCTGCCTCTTACACACTTCCTTTTTATGGCTGGATTCAGTTAGAAGCAACTTGCTCATCCATTCAAGCCTTCTGTTGCCTTTGTTTGATTTCCTATATGTTGGGATGGACCTTTCTGGA
Organism: Anas acuta; assembly: GCF_963932015.1. Lineage (NCBI taxonomy): Eukaryota > Metazoa > Chordata > Aves > Anseriformes > Anatidae > Anas > Anas acuta. The sequence goes on from NC_088980.1 coordinate 68,854,460, forward strand.
GCATGGAGGAAGTGATCCTTGAAAATGAAGCTTTTGACTGGTTCCTGATCCATTCCAGGGCAGAGAGCTCTGTGCATTCTTGCTGCTCACTCATATAAAGGACAACTTCCCCTCCTCACCTTTCCAACTTGTCCTTCCAAAGAGCCCGTACCCACCCACTGTAGCACTCCAGTCACATCATGTCTCTCTGTGATCCCAGTGAGGTGGTAGCCCTGTACACAGACTTCAAACTACTGTTTGTTCCTCATGCTATGTGCATTAGCACAGAGATGTTTCCGAGAGCCTCCCAAGCCTGACATTATCCCTAGCACAGTCTTGAGAGCTTTCACTGTAAGGCTGTTGTACAGACACTTCTTTAGGTGCCCACACTTGGAGTGTTTCCACTTCATCTCTGCTTTTGTGATTGCTGTATCCCTTCTGTTATGATTGTCTCAGCCCCTTGGCTTGCCCACCTGTTCCAATTTCCTTATTTTTTTACGTATTTTTTTGAGGAATCGCTTCATCTGCTGTCATTCCTAGTCCCAAGATGTCCCTGTCATGTCTGCCAGCCTGTTGGCAGAGCTACTTTTGCCCTATTTAGTCATGTCAATCCCGTCTTTTCCAAGCAGCTGTTGAAACCTCAGGGAGAGTCTTACACTCCTAGAAACAAACCCCTGATGCCAGCATCAGCTGCATGACCAGTTGTTAACCCACAGGATCTGTTAAGTCTCCATCACCAGGAAGGTTTAGGATAACACAACCAGAATCCTCACGTCCTTGACCACTGTCCCCAGAGTCCTGTAGTCATTCTCCCTACTCTGGAGCTCACCCCTGCAGTATCACTGGTGTCTATCTGGAAGAGCAGCAGAGCAGCAGATGGGGAGCCCAAGAGACAGTTGTGCCTTTGTAGCCTTTTCACAACATCCTGAGTGTGTGAGCCACCAGCAAGCAGCAAACCTCCCTAGATGACAGATTAGATTGACAAGTGGGAGCCTCTGTTGCTTGCGGTAGGGAGTCTGCCACCGCTATCACTTGCTGCTTTATTGTAATGGGCCTGAGTGGCTCAGGCTTCGCCACCAGAGATGCTCCATTTCATGGCACTCCCCGTTCCTTTTCACCTGCAAGGGCAGTGAACCTATTTTGTAACTGCAAGCCCTTTTGGGGGCAGAAGCCTTCCAGCTGGTGTGAGAAGTCACCAGCTAATACAGCTTTAAGGTGATGATAAATGACTAATGCGTTTCTCATAACTAGGCTGTGTTAGTGAGAGACGTGATTGTTTTGGAGAAATTAGTTAATTTAATTCTGCATTAATTATTTAATGAGTTAGGGGGAAAAACTATGTAGAAATACAGTTTCTGTTTCCATTAGTAAGTTCTCTTAGACTTAGTTTTAGGATAGAAGAGGCTGGCTCCAGCATAAAGATGTTATCAGTGCAGTTTTTACTAAATTCTTATATTTGGAGGGGAAAAACAAGAAACAAAGAACTTAAACATAGTCCCTGGTCATCTGTTCCTACCTACTGACTTGTGAGTTTTTCTTTTGAGTTGCTGTTACTCTCCAGCTTGTCATCAACATTAAGGAATATGGGCACGAAAGGATTTGGCTGCCTTTCTCATTTTGGCTTCTAGAACACGCACAAGGGTTGAAGTCAGTGATATGCCTACGTATAGTTAGCAATATAATGTATTTTCTGCAAGCACTGACAAATCTTTTTTGCAGAGGTTAGTGACACAGTGTCATACAACATTTGATGAGCAACAGCCTTACGCAATTTAAATCCCTTTCAGGCAAAATTCTCTTTGATTTAGAACAGCAGACTGATCTACTGTGATTTGTTGTTTCAGTGCAAGCTTCCAACAATATGATCCACAGACTCCAAGAGAGGGAACATGAAGAAAGGAAGGTAAAGGATGAATGGATAGATTTTTATAATGTGAACTAAGCAAAAGTCTTACTTGCTTCTACAGCAAGTCTACCTGCCTTCAGTATAGCGAATCAAAAATGTACTTTTCTATATTTTATATACTTGCAGTAAAAGATTTGGAGTTATTTTTATGCTTATAAAGTGCATATTGCAGCAGCATATATGTTTTAGGACTGCAGGCTTAATGGATCACTAGTTCTTCCTACGATCTCCTGATGTGTGGAAACTATTTTTTATTTTATTTCCTTTGCTTTATTTTCCCTCCTTGCTGAGACTATAATATTTGTCACATATAGGGAAAGCTTAAATTAAAAAAATTATTTTCTGTGGAACAAAAAACACCTACTAACCTACCAGAATGGAAATGTAAATCTTTCCTAGTTAGCTGAGAACATTGAGCATATTATATGTATTGCTTCTTGAAAAGGAAGCATTTTTTTTCACTTGTGGATGGGTTATTTAATGAAGGGCTGTATTATAGGAACATGCGAATCATTGGAATCTTTTCAGTTGGCTACATTTCGCTCATTTGAAATACATGTGCTGTGAATCTAAAATTTGGAAAATTATACAATAAATTAGTTTAATGTATTCCCATTAGTCCTTCATGATTGTATTTCAATGTTATCTTTTTATAAATAAAACTTTGCAAGTAATCATGTAGTAGTTGAGAAAAACAGAAGACATTTCTGTGGCCATCACACAAAATAGGCTGTGCATTGATTTATATAAGTCAATAGTCATGTTTTTCTTTCCTTTTTGTAATCAGTGAAGATGGGCAGTCCAGTTGCAGTTGAATACCAATACTGTGTGAATAGCACACTACTGAACCCTGACAAAGTTTGCTTGTGCCCAACACAAGTGTAGATATTGGGAGAGGGCTGAAGTAGGAAATTCTTCTTATAGTTCTACTGTCTGAAGTAAAACTTTAATGAAAAAAAATATATTATAAAATGAACTCATTTAATAAGAACAGTAACTATTTTTTTTTTTTTTTAGAATATTAGTTCTATGTTTCCATTCAGAAAATTTATAATGCACTAGAGCAATGCTAAAAACTGTTCAGAATTTGTAATGTTTCTTTTTAAGCTTGTATAGTAAGACTTTTTGGCTTTGAAACTTTCCAAATGTGAATAGTAGCAGGTAGATATTTTTTTCTGAATTACAGATACAAGCTGTCACTGCAGTTCAGCAACTCAAGGAAAAATATTTTTTCCATACTTTTATTTCTGAAATCATGTGTTTTGGAAAAAAAAAAAAAAAAAAAGACATTATTGGTTTGGTTGTTTTGGGTAAGATATGGTGTCAAGTGATTTGTGTTACATCCCTCAGTGAAATGAATTCCATTTCTGCTGAACAGAATGAATTTGAAAATTATTTGCTTTATCAGCTTTTTGCTTTTTTTTTTTTTTCAGTTCCTTTCTGTTATTAGTATCAGCCAAGTAACAAAAGGGAAATTGTGTAAAATAACTTGTGATTACAGGATTGTCATTGGAAGAAGCATTTGAGGAAACTTGTCTCATGATTATTTTTTTTATTTTTTTTGTAAAAAAGTTTCACTCATTTTATTTGGAAGATTGCAGGCTTATACTGGAAGCTGCCTAATGTTTCCTGTTCTAACTTTACCTTTCGTTGCTTGTAACACGAACTAGTATGGTAAGAAAGCTAGTCTGTGCCTCAAAAGATGTGGCATTTGGCTTGATTTTTTGTTTGTTTTAAATTTCAGCAAAAATAGCCTGAGTAATACTAAAAACAATGCTACTGAAAAAAAAAATCTGTTTTTACAAATGTTATTTTTTGTATAATCATTGACTCTAAAAAAAAAACCACGCCACAGTAATAAATAAAACCAACTTGGGTGATTCAGTACAGTATACAAGAAATCGTTACCATCTTTCAAACTGAAGTAATATACAATATTTATTAAAAATGGTTTTATAATAATTTTCATTTTTTCAAAAAAATGCCTTATTTAAATTTATCTTTAAAATAGTTGGGTTAGTTTTGCAAAGTTATAAGTTTAAAAATACAGAAAATAACACTGAATCACTGCTCTTCATGAATGAATAATTAGATTTTTTATATATATATATTTATATTCAATAAGATGAAGAGTGTTTTCTCATGCAATTGTACACACATTTTTGAACATTCAGGTGTTATTACCTTCTTCGTGACAGTAAAAGCATTGATTTTATCAAATCAGAAGATAAGTATTTATTATTTCCACAAGTACTCTCTGGATTTTAGAAAAAAACATTCTACTTTCCTAAAATATGAATACCTGTTTATCCAGAATGCATGCTTTATTTTGTGCTGTGTGGTAAAGCAGAAGTGCTTCCTAACCGAACATGAATATACAAATGCCACTGAGTCTCTTAATGCTCTATGTCAGTTAAGGGGTACAGCTACTGAAGTTCTTTGGATTATTGTTGGATTTTCGATTATTGTTTAGACATTTGATGCGAGTCATTGATTTGATGAATTCAGATTTGTAAATACATGTATCTGTAGAAATGACAGTGTTACTCTCTTCAACCTACACATTGATGCCTACGTTAATCAATTTGTAGATGCCTAGAAAGGGCATCTATCAGTTCTTTATTCCTTTGAAACAACTGATATTAAAAAAGCACATTTAATAAGCAACTGTTCTAACGTTTGGAATAGTTATAGGCAGCATTTATCAAAAGCTTAATTATTCAGTGTATCAGGAACTGGAAATAGGTTCCCGCCATCAGGTTTAATGCCATAACCAAAAAAGTTTTCAGTTCTGTCTCCTCACTTGCCCAGTGAATACATCTGGTTAAGGAAACCGTAGAGACTGAACCTGGATTGTTCTGTTGCTCTGTAATATCAAGACTGTCTTGTGAGTTGGAGTATGTGAGTTAGATTCTGTAAGTAAAAAGATATTTTCTCAAACAGTTCTAACATCTCAAAACAGACTGCTCTGCATGTGGCTGGGGTCTTTCCCACATGCATACAGATCACAGTTTTGTACGGATGATAATTCGCTAGAATGTATTTTTTATCTTAGAACTGAGATACTTATTTTTTTCAAATCAATACCAGTAGCATGTTTGAGATTGCTTGGAATTCTGTTAAACATTTGCTGAATGCAAAAATTCTGACAACATGCAGAAGTTGGAGGGTGAATTATTAACAATTATTTTAGTCGTGATAAATTTATTTTCTAACTTAAGAAAGAATTATTGGAATTATATATCAGTATCACTGATGTATGATATAAATCTCTAGAAAGCGATTATTCTTCTTACTGTTGACATACTCAATACCAGCAAGGACAGGAGATGCCTAGAGCCTTAATCTTTGTTTTATTGTATTATCTTTAGCAAGAGAACGTATGTATTTCAAAGATTTTACCTCTTAAATGATGTTCACTGAAGTATTGTTCTTCTCTACATACAGAGAATTTAAATATGAATTGAATTAATTCTTCATAAGTAGGGAACCTGAAGCTTGAGGAGATAGTGCCTATTTTTATTAATATTTAAATTTTATATTTCTTCAGGTTTGAGTGGTTAATCTTTGAGGAGTGAGACATGTAATACAAGGGTATTGGAAAGTTTCCTCAATAACAAACAGATGAAAAATAACCTGATTTTTTTTAATCTTAAAATGAAGATGCTATTTTCCCCACCTTTATGAAATCGCCCTGTAAAGTCATTTGCCAGGCACGTTATCAAAACATACATGTATTGTTTTCTGGAAAACAAACTTTCTACAAATCTAGAAATATGGAAATTACAAATTGATATTATAAAATGCTCAACATTGTCTCTACAGATCACTGATTTACCTAATGGTGTTGATTTTTGGAAACTGCTTTTCGAAACTGGGCTTTTGACTTAACCAGTATGCATCCATGCCAAGATGTCTAAACATTTGCATTTTAAGGATTTTTCATATCTATCAATGGCACAGTTAATGAGAGATTATTTCATCCACCTTTACGGATCTCAATGCTTTCTAGCAGTGCTAGAGCTACAGTTATAGCTAGGGCACAGTATTTTGTGCATGGTGTCTTCATTTCATTAGTTTTTCCTCCTGTGTGTTACAGTCAATTGAATAAAGCAGTGAAGTAAATAGCACTGGGTAAAAAGGGGATATGGTAGGAGTGGAGAATGTTGTAGAAAGAAAACAAAAACAGGGCCAATATGAAGGGAACTTGCAGAGCTACAATGTGAAAGTCATCTTGTGCCGAGAAACTTAATCTTTTAGTGTCTTGCTTATATGCTGGAGTTAGGTGTTAGTGTCCTTTGTGGGAGCTTGGGTCCACAAGAGGCTGTTACTGGTGTTCTGAGCAAGAAGAGGCTGTACCACAGTAGCAGCTGCTACAAGACAGCAGTGAATGCTTGGATAATGGAAGCTGTGTAGTGCCTTAGCTTCAGAGACAATGTCTGTTGCAGTTTGGATCTTGGAATATGGGTGTAGGAAAAATCTGTCCTTGGTCACAATTTCTCTCTTTCATTCTTCTCTGATATCAAGATTGCAGTGCCAACTGAAGCTTTCCCACAGCTGTGGCATTCATAGGTCTCTCCTGTACAGATTCTTTACTTTCTAGTAAGAAGCAAACTTACACTGCAGAATATACATCATTTGTAAAGACTGTACCCAAAGACACCCATCTGTTAGCAATTGCATTTGGTCGCACAGTGAGTTTTGATAAACTGAACTTAGTTGTTTCATACTCTAAATCTCTTCAGTTGTTTTGCCTGGTAAATCATTTTATATCCTTAGGTAGAAGTGGTGCTGTGGAACTTCATAATAATAAGCAGAAGAATAAAAGTTTCGTGTTCCTTGCAAACTATTTATTTTTTTCCAGAGCGTGGTTTTGTCAAGAGTGTAGTTCAAGTAGGCTCTGTGTGATCCTGTCAGTAAGTGTGTAATACATTGGCAGTTTCAAAAAATAAAGTGTGCTAGTGGAACTAGTAGTACACACTAGTATATTTTGTTAGTAGATGGTATCTGTGGCATACAAAACAGAAGTTGGCGTAATACCATTATATATGAAATACTGTGTATTTAACCTAAAATGTGTGATCTTGGAGAGCAGTGCATAGAACGTGTTGAAGACTGTAGAAATGGGTTTTCATTGCATGTAGTTGACAAAAATGTCAGGTGTCTATTGAAGCCTATAACAGTATTTATTCCTGCACAGAAGTGCTATACATAGAAAACAAACATTCCTGATACACTAAAAAGAAGAAAATAAGGAAGATGAATCCTTTCTTTTGCTAGAAGACAGAGCAAATGTAAGAGCAACTGTCTAAAGTTATTGTGACTCAAGCGTAAGGAAGCCAGACTATTAATATTGCATGCAAAAAGTCTGCAGAAGTACATCTATATTGGATGCATGTATGATCTCTCTAGATAGCTGGATTTTTTTTCTTCTCTAAGACAAGAGAGTGAAAGGAATCAAGCTTACCAGAAGCCAAGCAGAATGAAATTCTGAGAGAGAAAATAATTTGTTTATAAAGGAAAACAGTAATCACAATGAGGGAGAGCTGGCTAGAGCAGAAACACCAACTGCCAGTTTGAAAACGTATATTTATGTTGTTATATTGTATTTTGTTCTTTTCTTCTTTTGTTAGAGGATTTTTTTTATCAATACTTTCTTTGATCTGATGGCTATACTGAACCTCATCATTGTGGTATAACAAAAATGTGGTGTGCTTCTAGTTTTAAAAATGTATTCAGGAATGTGAAAAATGCTTTTGTTTCAACAAATGAGAATGGAGTGGTGAGGGAATGTCCATTCATACTGATTTTTATTTTTTTTCTATGATGAAGGGGCTAAATACCACGCTTCCAAGATAAGACATTCATCTTTAAAATGAAGTCATTGTGAGATAATCCAGGTTTATATCAGATGCTTACAGGGCTTCTAACTTTGTCTGTAGTCAAAGGAGGAATTAATGCAACAAGTATAATCTTTTTAGAGACCAACAGAATTGGACTAGTAATTCTGAAATGTCTGTTTATTTAGTTAATTTTCACCAGGCTGCAGAAAAGGTGCTGTTGCTGATGCTATCGTTAAAAGTATCAAACATTTAACCATTTATTTTGCATTGACTGTGTTTTATGATTTTTGTTTTCCTTTATTTTTATTTATTTTGTTTGTTACTTTCGCTTCTACTGAAGTAAAATCCCAGTTTCTCTGATGAATTAAGATTAGATTTCATGGCTATTTCTATCTAGAAATGATTGCTAAATCTTCCCATTTTTCTCTTCAGCTTCAGGCTGACAAGGTAATGGCTGATGAAGAGAATCGCATAGCCCACTGGGAGTCATTCATGAAAGAACAACAGAATAAACAAGCAGAGGTGGATGAAGAGCACAGAAAAGCTATGGAGCGCCTCAAAGAGCAGTATTCTGAGATGGAGAAGGAACTGGCCAAATACGTTTCTTTTTAAGAGCTTTTTTTTTAGTAGTGCTGGTTTTATGCCATTACTCAGTTGCTTCTGACTTAAATTGAGATTCTTTTGGAAAGATGAAACAAGTAAGATAAAAGAAGAATCTCCTCTACGTGTTTGGTATGGGAAGAAAAGTTTTGCATACTTTCAACTTAAGTGCCTATCTTTGTTCAGGGCAAGTGGAATGCCAGTATTTCTTAGTTTCTTGGAAGGTAGAATTGGAAATGACATTGTGACTACATCGGCTCAGGGAGTTGCAAATTGGAATTCTCTCATTTGCAGAGGGTATCATATCTTTTGGGGAAATAGAGCTTAATGTAACATTAACCATCCCAGTGTGCAACCACTGCCCTTTTCCAAGAAAGAGTAGGTGTAATAGTCTCCATCCATAGTTAGCTGAGAATTCACTGGGAAATCTGTAAATCCTTTTCTGTAGATTTCAGGAAAACCAACTTATTTTACAGAATAGACTTTGAAACTTCAGTGATGAGAGGTCTCAGCAAAGCTGTAAATCCAGTTAAAATTCCAACTTCTGATCCCTATGGTCAGTATTACAAAGTAAAATTGAGATTTAAGTGTTTTTTTCCTAATGTAGAAATGGTGAGTTTTGTCAAGAACCACTTTCCTCTCCTTGTAAATATCTCAGAACTCTCTTTTTAAGCTTTACTGTTCTACACAAAGTTAAAACAAGCTCAAGAGTAATCATGAGAAGCATATTGGTCTCGTACTAGCTACAAAGCTAATTCAAGTATCTACCTTAAATATATGACATGCTGTTGGTTTACTTAAGATAAACTTATCAGAACTTTATAAACCAGCTGAGGAAACTTTTGTTTCTTTTTCAGTCTAACAAATGATCACATTAGTGGTAAAATGCTTGTAGTACTGATTTTTTTTCTTCTTACTAACCATTACTCATATGGAGTATGTGAAGCTCCTGTATTGCTTTCCTTTATTTAAAACTTTTATTTAACAGCAGTGTAACTGAAGAAGTTAACATAATCAGTTCATTAACCAAGCAAAATGAGACATAGTACCTTAATGAAATCTGCTGCAAGCTAACCGGTAATACAGGAAATATGTTTCCATAATTTAACTGGCGTCCAATATATAGAATGGAAACAGGTAAAAATAAACAGAATTTACCCTTTACCTGTATGGCAATGGTAATATGGTGACAATGGTTGCTTGTGTAAATTTATGGCTTGGTGTCAAGGCTCCATTCCTGGCAGCATGTTGATAGTGTGATTAAAGTTAGTAGAAGAGATGGAATAAGTATTTGAGATTTCTTTCAGTAACACTGAATTCCTGCCAGGTTGCTCTGCCTGCTACTGTAGGCCTGACAGCTTCATCAATCATCATCATGCATCTGGACTGAAAAAGAGAACTTGCCGACACTGGGGCATGCTGGAATGTTGTTAATTCTCTGTTGTGGATGGAAAAAACATAGATGTCTCACGGGTATCCCACACATTAAAAACAGGGAAGCTTCATTTTTAACAACCCCTGTCTGAACAGAAGGTGACCTCTGTTATATTTCTCAGCTTATGCACCCACTTATGAATGTCATAACTAAGCTCAGTATTCAACTTAGAAGTTCTTGCCTGTCTTTATAATTGGATGTGGAATGACTTTGTTTTAAGGGCAAACTCAAAAAGGCTTCTGTCTTACCAGATTCTTTTAATGTATATGTGCTCAAAGCTCAAATACCTTTACAACAAAATGCATCTAACAGTATACTGAATTAATTTTATTTTTGCACTGATCATTTTTATTAAGACTTCAATACCTAATTAACTGCACTGGAACTGTACATTTTAGTACTTTTTTCAACTTGAGAGCTGTTAAGCAATGATACACTTGTTGCAAGTTGGGTATCCACTGGAAAATAAAGAGGTATTTCCAAAAACTTCTGTGTTGTGTGCTGTGGATTCTTTGAAAAGCTTCTAAATATTAACATTGAAAATGTGTTCCTCTTTTAGAGTCTCACAGAAATTTTTATGCTGAAGATTGTTTGAAAACACTTTTATTTGCAGTCTGTATCTGCCTATTGGCAAACTTTTATTTGCTGCAGGACTACCCAAAGACCATCTGCTGCTATGTTATTTTATTCAGTATTTATTCAGTAATTTTCATTTTTGTATGATATGCTTTAATTTTTGATTAAAAATTTTAATTTTTAATTTTTTAATTTAACTGGAAATCCATAAATTGTCTAATTGTCTTTGAAGGCACTTTCCAACATTCCAACACTTAAAACATTTTTTCTCTTCAAACACTAAAAAAAAAAAAAGGTCAAAACTTATCATGTCTGATTGTCTCAAAACAGAACATATCTGAATATCTGACAGATACAATTCTTATCTTCATCGGTATTCTAGCAAGGTGATACTATGGGCTGTCTGGGCACAACCATGTTCCACAGAGAGATTTTGTAATATTGAAATACTTATTCAGTAGCTTCTACCATTTGGGAAGAACAGAAAAAAGGAATACTTTCAAAGTTGTTTTATGTCATTGTTACATGAAGAAAGTGTTTTAGCTTATACTTGCAATGTTTACATGATTGATTTAATCCCTGTTAAACTCGATCGAAGTTTGCACTGGATTCTGATAGGAGCTTCAATAGGTTCTCAACATTTAAGTAAACCTGAAGTTAGTTCTCCTTGGGATGATTTATATTCAATGAATGCCTATCACATATTTTAATGTTAGGAAGAAAGGGAGAAAGATTTATTTGCTCCTAGCCAGCTTTTTTGCTAACAGCAGGTAATGCTTTTTATAGACTAATTCCATAATTACAGCTGGAGTATTGCATCTTCTGACAGTTTATGGCTTGTTAAAACTTTGCTTGAAAACTGTGTTTTCTCAGTAGACCAATTAAATTGCAAATAAATTGAATAATAAACCAGTAAATGAATTCATATATAGTTCACTCATGAGTTGAAAAGCTTTCCAAGTCTCAAAGTCTATGGATTTTGATTTACAAATATTTCCCAGTAGGTGTCAGTACAAGCTTGTCAAGGAAGGTTAGACATCCTGTCATTGTATGAATTAGAGAATGTAAATATTTGTCCTCAGTTGCAGGTCAGTATTTTGTGTAAATATGAGATCTTTAGTGGATGAAAGCACACATTTTTAAATTAAACAAGCAAACAGAAAAGCACTGCTTAGCAGTATTCTCCCCCATTACGCCTTAAAAGGTTTAAAATGGATCACTCTTAAAATGATTTTGGAACCTGCTTTGGCAGGGGGATTGGACCTGATGATCTTTTGAGGTCCCTTCCAACCCCTACAATTCTGTGATTCTGATCTGAATAGTGCTGTCAGCAAAACGTATGCATCCTAACTAAGTTTTATTAGAAATTAAGTTAGACTGTGTCAGAGATGAAAACCTTCAAGAGTTGCAAGCTTATACTGCTGTCCAATGTAGTGGACGTGATTTTCTGAAGTGGATTGAGACAAAACTTTATGCTTAGTGATAGGGATTGTGTCCCTGCTTTAAATAATAATAATAATAATAATAATAATAATAATAATAAAAGGGGGATGGGGAGTAGTAGGCTGCTACAAAAATGTGAATAAAATCATCTATCATACCACATACTTTTAAACATGCCAATTACTTTAATTGTTTAAAATTAAATGAACTTCTCAAAGTAGCAAGGACACTAGTGTTTTTCTAGTTTGTCCTGTTTGTTAAATCCAGTATAATTTGTAGAAAGATGCAGTAGCGGCTGTTGTAGTAGAATTTGAATGAGGAACATAAGTACTTTTCATAAATAGTTTAGCAATAAGGCTATTCAGAAATTCCAAATAACAGACCTGTAAAAGAGAAGGGAGAAGTCAAAAAGGCTTAAAATCTGTTTTAGGACAACTAACAAAGGGAGCTTTATAGAAGACTTATTTCAACCCACAGAAATACGGTGCTCTATGTATATGTAACTTCTAATTCTAAAAAGCGTACAGAATTACATACCTTTGCAGTTTTATACATGGCAGTTTTATATTTAGTGAGAAAAGTAGAAAGAAACTTATTCAAGATAATGGTGAGCATGTTTGTTCCTCCACTGCTGTTGTAAAGTTTTGTATTACTCAAAACGAACCTTCACTAAATCTGTGTGAACCTTCACTAAATCTGTGTGAATTAAATGGGCACACAGGTATCTGTGTTATTTGTCTGAAACAGGACCTTCTCGTGCAGGAAGAGAAGTAGAAGAGAGCAGCCACTGTACACTTTTATGTTCTTGTATTCTGGTAACGTTATTCTGCATTTGGAATAATTAGGAGTGTTGTAGAGGTATTCACTTAGGTTTCAGTTTACCTTTTGAAATGCTTTATCAGGACGAAATCTGCACTTTTAGATTTTATTTAATGTAATTTTATAGACAGTGAAGAAAAAGCTGACATTTTCAGTATGCTCTTTCAAGACAATTGCACTGAAGAATGGATAATACTGCATTTTAAAACTGACACTAATGTAATTTTGAGTAAAACTTTACTTTTCATTCTTCTCCCCTAATGACTGGGTCTATACAGGGAGAGACCTGCAACTGAGTATCATTAATGGTTTTTATTTGTTTGTTTGTTTTAGGTTTAGTTTAGTTATTGTTTTATTGTTTTTAACAGAAGTTGTCTTTAACACAGGTTTTTGGGGTGGTCCTGTGTGGAGGAGACAAGAGTTGGACTCAGGGATCCTTGTGGGTCCCTTCCAAAGTAGGATATTCTATGATTCTAATGTAATGGCATCTGGTAAAAACTGAAGCGCTATATTATGACCTTGCTTGTTACTCGTTACTATCATTCTGAGACAGATGCAATCTATAAATTTATCCATAGCATTTCATAGCTTATAGACTCTATATTCTGTAATCTGAAGAAAAACTTCAGTTATTGCACTACAGGACCTGGACAAGCATCTTTATTTTTCTTTGAGTTAATTAAAAAATAAATTTGCAAGCTTGCTTTGCAATGCTTATAGGATGGTAAAACATGAGTGCTCTCCCAAACAAAAGCATGCAAAAGAGCCTCTTGCCGCAGTGTGTGTTCTAGAACATGCTCTGTGCTTTTCAGTAGCTTTAGCTTCTGAAAAATTAGTTCCGGATTGCTTGAGGTCATAGGAAGCCCTTTATGAGTGGACCCAAGTTTGTCCTTTCCAGATGTTTTTAGCCCTCATTAAAGAAATTCCGGTTCCTGAAAATCCCCTCTCCAGATGGCTTTAAATGTGTTCCAATATTTACTATGTCACCTAGAAAGCTTCTAAGCTGAATTACATAAATAGGAAATACTGCGCCTTGCTCCAATGTACTGATCTGAAAGAGTTTTAAACGTAATTTAGAAAATTGAATATTTTCTCAACAACATTAAAAATCATAAAATAGAATTACCATAGTACACCTGGTTAGCAGTATGGTTTTTAAAACCTTTAATTATTGCCTGGCATCCTAAGGAGGAATTTTCCTTTAAACTATCAAAACCCAAATGATTCAAAAAATTCTTCAGAATAAACATCCACCAATACTTCGCAACACAAGCTTTCCAAAGTTTTGTGGAAAAGTTTCCTGTAATCAAGAAGCACTCAGAGGCAGTAGGACTTTAATATTTGTGTCCTGAGCAAGCACACATAGTATTAGGCAAATGTGTTAAATTTATCGTCTAGGATGCTCTGAGCATAGAAACTGGAGAAGAGAGCCAGTGTAGCATAGATGAGTTTTGGTTCATTTTGTGTGTGGAAGGCCTTTTTTCATATCCATATATCCAGGAGAAATGAGCACAAGCACAGGCTGCTGTTTTTCACTGTAAAAATTTGTATATCGGGTTAGTGGGGAGTACGCAGGATGGGAAAAAGAAGTATTGTGTTTTCAAATTAGTGCAAATGTGCATATCAAAAACATGCAACTGTGACTTGCGGGTGGTGCTGCAAATGCACTTTAAGACATCCATGAACAGATAGAACTGTATGTAATAGGGCCACTTAATTATTGTCTTTCTGTTTCTTGGCCAGATGCTGAAGTAGGGAGGAAAGGGATAATGCACCATGTTGCCGTCATTACAGTGGTTGGTATTTTTCACTGAGGTTGCTGTCACCATCACCAAAGGGTCACAAAATGCAAAATCTTTCTTCAGTTTGTTTTTAGAGGAATCAAGTCCCAGAGAAATGTGTCATGGTCAAAGCAGAGCATGAAAAGTCAAAGTAGCCAAAAGTATGTTGTCCCTTTGTCCTTTGCAGTCTCTCCTAAACAAGAAATAGTGGTTCCCTCTTCACACTTTCTTGAGGCCCAGTTTTACTATTATCAAAAGTTAAATTGCATCTCAAAAGCTGTGTTGGATTTTTGCCATGGTCCTCAGTCAAAACCAAGTAAGATGCTCAGCATTAGCCTGAGCTGTTACAAGTTTCAGTGCTGACTATGTTTTCCCTGTCAACACAGAACTGGACTAAGACCACATAACTCTGCAAGGAGGTTATCCAGCAGCTATTGTATTAGTGCTACTGTAGGTCATTGCCTCAGTATGCTCCCTTTGAAATGGCTGCCACAAAGAGAAACTTTAGCTGAAAACTATTTCCAAATAATTTTCACACGGTAAGGAATTATTCTTCATATATGATGTGATTTCCACGTGCACAGTCCTTGTGCTTTCAAGTTCCCAGGCTAGTTTGTCCCACAGAATCCAATAAAAAAGTGTAATATCTCCCTAGGGCCTTTTCTGGTCATGTTTGATATCACTTAACATAATGAGCTTTTTACTCCCACATCATAAAGGGTTTTGTTTTAGATTTCTTTTCTTTTTCAACAAAAAGTGTTGCTTACATCCCTTCTAAAGAATGCTCTTAGTTATGTGAAATGTGGACAAGTTGTCTGGGCCAACCTCTTATCTGCACCAGATTCAAACAGTCTGGTTTGGTACAGTGGCTTAGACTGCATGTTTTTGTTGTGTTTTGTTTCTTTTAAAAATATATATGTATGTGTCTTGTTAAAAAACATTGCTGCCCCCGTCTAGGAACAATGCAACACTCACATCATTTCCTGAAAGAATAGAGTTGGAAGGCAATTATCTACTCACCAAACAGGCTAAAACAACAGTTCCTGATATTCTTCTCAAATATTTCAACTTCCCAGGAATCCGGAAAAAATAATTCCATGAGACGGTGTTATGAATGAAGGTATGACATTCCAGTTTCCTTCACTTGGAATCAGACATCCAGAGGTAATAAATTACTGTGCACTTGGCACAGCTGGGAGTGGGGTCTGGCGGTGGCAAATTGTTTTTCTGCAGAGCAGGAACAATGAAGTGCTTTTACATCCTTCTTTGTTGGGTGACAGGCATGGTTTCTTTCTTAATGGGCTTTCAGCAGCAACTGCATGAATTACATGTCGAAGAAGCAGGAACCTGACAGCAAAGCACCCCAAAACAAATTTGTTTAGAGATAGGAAACTATAATAAAGTTGTTGTTGTTGTTGTTGATGTTGTTTTGTGTTTGTTTGTTTGTTTTTTCTTGCCAATTTACCTCTGTGAAATATAAGCCAGTAACATAGCTTCTGAACTGCAATTTAGCAGGAAAATAAATTGAAAAAATAAGTAGTGAAAAAGCACCTTCACCTCTCTTACTTCTCAATGAAAACAATTATTACTGACATTATATTGGTTTCTTTTCTGACAGTCAGAAATGACTAGTTACATCTGCTGTCTGTATTTATTGTTTGCATTTTTTTGGTCAGTGTAAGGGAAAGAAAAGAAAATATACTGAAGAGCATTCAGATATTGCTTTTGCAGATTCTTTATCATATGTAATTTTCAGCTTAATCATTACTTAATTCACTTTTGAGTGGTTTTTATGTCTGATTGTAAATTTGAATTGTATGGTAGGAAATATATGGGCTTATAGGAAAGTGAAATGCTGCTCATGACAAAAGATGTTTTTGATCTTTGGAGAGCTCACTTTAAGTATTTATTTAACATATGAAAGATAGTTCAGAATAAACTGTATCTTTTGATCTATTTTAGCAAGGTAGCACAGGGAACCCTGCACTATTAATTTCAACTTACATCTGCAAAATAGTAGGAAGAAAATGGCAACACAGAGCACATCAAAATCAAATACCATTAAACTAATGGCACCTGTTCTAATTCTTGCTTCTGGGTGAAGTTTAAAGAAAGTGGTTGTAAGTGAGAAATATGGAAATTATATTTTATTGATTTAGAAAGGAGATGTTTCTTATTTAATGAGAAGATGCAAGTCATATAGCTTTTCTAGATGTTTTTCTTCTGTTACTTGTGTGAAAGTCCATAACCAAGTAGTTCCTACCACCTTCTGGGGTAGCTATGTAAGCACCAGCAGCATGGTAGCAGAAGTCCTGCTGGTTAGCTCTGTACTTAACATCTTCAACTCAATTCAGCATTTACAACAGAACACTTGGCCAGAAAGCTCTATCTGTAAAGTGCAGCTAGTAGGACTATCTAAATGCCACAGGAGGCTTACTAGTTTTGTGGTAGTACACTGAATTTTATATCAACCAAAAAAATAATAAATCTTAAACTTAGTGTGCCATTTCTTTTCCCACCTGCCAGCCCTGAATGCATAAACAGGGATATATGAAGGTGTAGTACCTGTTTTTGTTTTGTTTTCTGTACTCAGCCACAGTGAGTAGGCTGTATACCTCCTCAACAGTTTCCAGAGCTGTATTGGTGGAGTACGACTGGCTTTGACCATGTTCTTTTCAAATGGCCTCATAGTTACAACTTATGACAGGAATTAACCTTGCTGTAGGACTCTGTGGTCTGCTTCTCACAGGTACTGTCCCTTTGGCTTCATTTTAGCTCCTTGCTGAGCTGGCAATGTAAAGGTTACAGGAGGAGTTAAAGGTAGTAAACTATTTCTATTGCCAAAACACATTCAGTGGCCATTAAGCTGGTAACAGATGCTTAACTGAAAGGTCAGATAATTTACAATGTGGAACATGATTTCAGTTACCACCTTTAACAATTACAAGTACATAGTTCACCTACATAATTTCTCTGCATGTGCATGGGCTCATGCAATTAGGCATGCACAAAGCTAAAGCTCAGGCTGAGAATCAGAGCCTCACTCTATTACAGAATCATAAAAAAGAAAGAGGAAAAAACAGACCTAGAGTGTTGGGTAAATGACACCTATTTTGATACTTTGCTAAGGCTTTTGATCAGAAGGAATTGAATTTAGTGGTAGATAGCTAAAGATTAGATCAGATGACTCAAATGTTAACCTGCTTGAAAATAAGTGTATTGTGGGATACATGGTTCTGAAACCACAGGCAATCTTCTTTTTCCCTCCTTCCTTCCTTCCTTCCTTCCTTCCTTCCTTCCTTCCTTCCTTCCTTCCTTCCTTCCTTCCTTCCTTCCTTCCTTCCTTCCTTCCTTCCTTCCTTCCTTCCTTCCTTCCTTCTTTCCTTTCCTCCCTCCATCCCTCCCTCCTTCCTTCTCTTCTTCCTCTTCTTCCTCTTCTTTCTTTTTAATTGCAATAGTTATTAGAGGAGAATGGAATTTATTATGTGTTGAGGATATTTTAATGTCTGAAAATCAGAATTTTCACCTTTTCTTCCACAAAAAAAAAAAAAAAAAAAAAAAAAAAAAAAGGAGTGAAGAAACCTCAAAATTTATTTTCTGTAATATTGAACAGAAAAGAAAAGGTGTTGAATGATACTTTTTTCCAATGGCTAACTCTAGTCTGCCTCCAAGGATGGTGGATTTATTTGTTTGTTTCCTGAATATCTCAGGATTGGCTGTGTTTTGTGACAAGTATATCTTGCTCTTAGGGTCTGTGTAATTTATAATACTAAGGAAAAAGATAAAACCAAAGCTGTAGATTCTCTCCCTGTGTTTCTTACTGTTAAATGCTGTAAATAGAGATGTGTTGAAAGCTAATGCACATTCAGAAAATAATTTTCTTTTTCCCTTCCAAATGCGTATTCAGTTTTTTATATGAGTGGTTCAGCAAGTATTTAAAATAATAAAAAATGGAAATAAAATTTGACTTTATGGGGGCTGTTGTGTTGTCAACCAGTGGCCGGATCTTAGGGCAGACTTTCCCCAATTAGCAGGTTGCGTGCCCCATCTGGTTGGCCAACTTCACTGTTTATGCGTCCTACACATTACCGCAGTCGAGACTCAAAACAGTAAACACCTCAGAACACCAAAAATGCCAGGAGCCACCTTATTTTTGTTGTTATTTTCTGTAATTATACCTGGGAGGACTGGAGAGTTCTAGCTTTTTTTTTTTTTTTTTAATGACTTGGGTTTTTTTTGCATTTCAAGAGCTCCTTGGCAATGGGAACAACCTTTGCACATAGATGAGAGGAGATCCTGTAGGACATGTTGGCTCACAATGATGGTCAGTCCTCTCTGCCACTGCGTGGTGTGGCAGTGGTCGAGCCAAGAAATGGAGCACCAGGCATGTGGACTCCTTGCATGTGGTAGGACATCCTCCCAGGATTTGTACCCAGAGGGCTGTGATCACTCCCGGTATTTCCCCTCTTTCACTTCTGTCCTGTGCTGGACTCCCCAGAGAACAAGGATGCCCTCTGAGCTCAAACATTCCTCTTTCACCCTCCTCACCCTGGGCCGCGCTTTTCCTCAACAAGGATAAACCTGGGGTTGCGAAGCTGAGCTCTGTTTTTTTTTTTTTTTCTCTAATATGAAAAGGTCATTTTGTTTTACTTTATGGTAGAAGGTCTAAGATTTTAATGGAAAAGGTAGATGTAAGTTGTTTTCATAGAGTTTAAGTAAGGTTAAGCAGACTTCCCTGAGGTTTGCACTAGTGCTGGCTCTGTCTAATATTTGATTTGGAGGAAGGCACACGCAGTGAGTGGGGTGGCAAAATCAACATACAACAAAAAAATATTCCTTTGCATTTAGAAAGGATGAGAAGGAACTAACAAAGTCATGGTAACAGAGCTGTGATTGCAGAGTAAAGAGATTTAGAGAACAATTTTGACTATTTATTTATCCTAGATTTTAAATTTACTGAAACCACTCAGGGAAAAAGATATCCATGTTGTTGTGGAAAACTGAGAGAAAACATCTTTTCAGTGTTTGGCAGAAGGGCAAAAAGATTTATGAGAAATTAGCTAGTATTAAGAGAAGAATGGAGAACAATACTTAAAATAACACCATGATTTGTACTCAAATAGGCTGCTACATACAGTTTGCTTGATCTTAGAAGAGGTAGAATTGAGACAGAAAAAGAAAAGGACAGTGAAAATAAATGAAAGTGTGGAGTATGTAGGGAGAAAGCTTGGGAGGTCTAATTGGAGAGTAAGGAATGAGTCTTTAATGTGGTAAATTATGCAGAGAAAGTAAATCATATATATTCACATTTCTTTATTACTCGAGTTGAGGAAAAAAAAAGATTATATCTATTCTGAAACTGATTAAAGGAATTGTTTTTTTTTTTCTTTTTTTTTTTTTTAACATAACGTACAATAGATTAGTCTACACTATGGGTTGCTATTGACTGACTGCTTCTTTCTAGGTGAAACATTCTGTGAAAATTGCCCACGCTTCATTTGAAGGGCTCCATTTAGGAAACTTTCCTTTGGCTTTTTTGAGATTTCATCATGACCCTCCCTAATTGTTCAGTACTATGCTCTACACAACACTGTCTAACATAGATGGAGGCATCTCATCAGACTCTTAGCTTTAGGTTTGTGGATTCCATGGATTTTACTGAATCAAACAATATCATACCACATGTAACAGTTGCTATGTTGTTCACAATTAGTTAGGTAACTCTAGGAATGCATTAACAACAAACAAACTATGTTTAACCAGAAGTCTGCTGTTGCATTCTTTTGTCTTTGACAATCCCCCTTGCTGTTCCAGTTTGCTGTTTTTCTGGGTAAATACAGATGTATTTCACAAAACATTAAATGAGAGGAACGCATATTGCTAGTCATCTGTAGCTTATTTCCAGAGTTACACTTATCTGTGAATATAGGGCAGGAAGAAGAGGAACAATCCAAGATAGGGCTGTTTGTTAGAAATACCTTGTGGGAGGTAAGGTGACTTTGGATCTTGCATGGCTTTGAAAAGTAGTAGAAGGGATAATTATATGCTATGACGATTTGGGAAAGAGAGCACTTCTGCTAGGAAAATTCAAAGAATCCATTTTTTCCTGTAAAGAAAATAGATCAACACCATTAGACAGACTTTCTGGGGCCTTGAAGCAAATTTTACTTGCAAAGGTACTGAAAGACAAGGGGGCTTCTGTCTATGCCAAACTTGTAGTACTTTGTTGCTCTTTCTTAAGAGGAGTTCACTGTAAATAAGCTTTCTATCTAGCTGTTTTTGATTTTTTGTGGAACTTAAATTATGAGACTTTACCAGTGCATCTGTAAGAAAAGTGGAAGTATGAGAATTTAATATTTCGATCTTGAACTTCCTGCAGAGCAGTTGGCTTGGACTCCTTCATGGAAATAGGGTAAGCAGTAGATTTACAGTAGGTTTTTCGGTTACCAGTGGTGCTTTCTGCAAAGCTGAGAAGCACCAGAAAGAGAGAAAACGATACAAAGGAATAATTAAAAATAACCCACCTTCACCAATAACAACACAGAAAATACTTTCCATGCTATGTAAGTAATACATCAATGTTTAAGCTGATTAAAATTTGATAAACTATTTTTTGATAGGAAGGCTGGGGCCCGAGATAAAACACTGTCATGCTGGGGAGGACAAACACCACAGCATCCAATAAACTTTTTATGCATTTATTTTGCTAAGACCGATTCACATTTCCTTTGTAACTCTTTGTTTATTAATGAGTTGACTCATCCAGCGTCCAGCAGCTTGTTTCCACACCAGAGAGATGGATTTGCACCTCTGCCAAGTGGAGTCAGAGGCAGAGATAACAGCCAGCAACAACAATAGTCTTCCCCGGTGCATTTGCCAAGAACAATTGGCAGAAAGGACTCGGGGAGTAACTTATCACCAGCACACCGCAAGGCTCCGAAACTCTGGAAGCAGAGGGCTGCTGCTTGCCTGCCACAGCCAAACAGCAGGATGCGACCAAGAGCCAGGCTGGCATTGCGGGCCTCACCTGGTTGGGGAGGCAGAGGGGGGAGGCAGCCGGTACTCATCGGAGATAGTAACGCAACGCTTCATGAGGAACCAAGAGGTTCCTCTGGCCAGTGACACAGCAGTGATGCAGCGGGTTCTTCCCACATGCCAAGCCCACCCCAATAAAAACCCAAGGGCTAATTTGGTGCTGAGGTGTGTTTTGTTCATGAATGCAGACATGCCCTTGAATTAGTTGAGCTCTTCTTCTTGCATGAAGTGCTGTTATTTTTGAGTGAGAGTGAGTTGACAGTTTCTGTGTTATGGTTGATGAGAAAATTGCTCACAACAGTTTGTGTTTGCTATTTGGGACTGGCTTCTCTTGCAAAACTTTGAACACCTGCTCACATCAAGCCAGCTCTGCTTGAATTTGATGGCTCGCTTACTTGAGAGAAAAAAAAGAAAGAAAAAAAAAACTGTTACAGAAATGCTGTCAAATTTTGACCTTGCAACCATATTGTGGTTCTCTCTGAGAGAAGATCCTCTTGCTACTAGTCAAATAAATTCATATTCCACAAATATGATGTCCTTCCTGGCAGTTACAAGTGTACAGTGATTATTTGCATGGCTTTTTGGGCAAAGCAGACATCTTGATAAATAGCATTTTGAAGCTAATTAAAAAAAAACAATGAAGATAGAATTCAAATGACATAAAATTTGTTATGGGTAATGAAATATGACTCAATACGTTTGATTTAACAAAAGAATATGGCAAATTTTTGGATTTAGAGTGGTAAGCAGCATGAGACGGTATATTGTGGATTGTCTACTCCAGCTGGCCTTCGGCCTTCATACTGCTAAACTCCCTTCAGATTAAGGAGAAGAAAGAGCATGTTAATTTGTTCTGTGTTTCTTTATTATATGCCTTACCCAAATTTTCTTCATCATCTGACTCAATGTCAGAAACTATCTTTTCAGTCTGGCTTGGTAGAGACTTTTTTGTTTCCTCTCCTTGGTCTATACAGTTAGATTATAGAGATTTATTTTTTTTTTTTCCCTGAAGTTTATTTTTTTTTTTTTTTTTTTTTTTTTTTTTTTTTTTCCATTACTTCAGCCAAATCTCTCATTTAAACTTTTATTGTACCATGTGTTGCTCTTCAGTTCATGCAACATTCTCTTTGCAAGTGTCACAGAGACACATGCATCCCTCCCTCCAAAAAAACAAACCAAAACAAAAAATCCACCAGGTGTTAAATTCAAACTCCGCTTTTATTTTTTTGGTGCTGATGCTTCTCACTTCAGATTTCAGAGCTGGCTTCTATGTAGCATTGTACCCAGTTTAAGACTTTATCCCTGTTGAGGGACACAAAATTACTGTTTCTTTTTAAATATCAAATTTCCTGGTATTTTGAATTCTAAAGTTAGGATTTATTGAGTCTTTGACATTATTTTTGTATTACAACAGAAAGGAGAGGGACAAAAAGCAGCTCAAAGATGGCTTGCAATAATTTTTTTTCAGAACTGCTGGACCAAGAGATGAGAAAGTTACTGATTTTGGAGGTATATCTGAGTTTAGGGTAGCCAAGTAATGGTTTCCTGTGAATCAACAAGATTATTATAGAATTTGAACATCTAAAATGTACTTATGCTGTAATCTGTCCATGAGTCCATCTCAGCCTCCTCTACTCTCACTCCCACTTTATCTCATCACATCTAAAGTTAGACTGTTAACACTAGAGGAAGAGACCACACCTTTCCATATCTTTTTTTTTTTTTTTTTTTTTTTTTTTAAATGCTTAGCCCATTTTTACTTGCTCTATAAATAAGCAATAGCCAGTGTGGTGCCAGGGAAGGAAAGGAAAAAGCTACACTAGGTAACAGGGCAAAATAAGAAATTCATAAACTTAAAAATAAATTGTTTTCTTACAAAATGGAACCACTGTTATTATGAGAAATCAATGCTTTCAGTGTTCTGTGAATGAAACTTTGCTGTGGCACCCCTGTCCTTGGCTAAAGGCCTGTTGTGCTGCAAAAGGACATTTGGAGCACCTAAATGATGCTTACTGCTGGCACCACCCTGCACACTGCTGGCAGGCAGTGGGTAGCTGCAGGGATGAGGCTGGAGATGCACCATGGGCTGCCAAAATTCCAGGTGAGGACCAGGCATTTGGTTATTTTCCAGCAGGATTAGTGCCCTAATCCAGCCTGTTGAGTGGCAGCGAGGTCAGCACATGAGAAAAGGGAGGAACAGAGGGGAAAGCAGGCCTGGAGCTGCTCACATCTGCATGGCTTTTTACTTGAGCATGGTAAGTGGTGTTTGAGTGCCTGTCCCTCGTGTTAGAACAGAATCAGCATGGCTTAAAAATAGCACTAATATTAATTTCCCTTAAGGTATTGTGTTTTTCAGCATATAGTCTTGTCCCATGTGTTTATAAGCCTTCGGTCAAATAAGCATTAGTAGTATTGCAACTTTTTTGGCATTTGGTGCGAAACTACTTGTATTTGATGAAGGTCTATTGAATGGCTTTGCCTGTTGAGTTTTCACAGAATCCTAGAATGGTTGATGTTTGAGGGGAGCACTGGAGGTCATCTGGTCCAAGACCCTGCTCAAGCAGGGGCCACCCAGAGTAGGCTGTCCAGAACATTTTCCTGGTGGCTTTTGAAGATCTCCAGGGAGGGAGAGACCACATATTCTCTGGGCAGCCTGTGCCAAGGCTCCATCACCTGCACAGCACATAAGTGCTGCCTGGTGCTTAGAGGCAGCCTCCTGCGCTCCAGTCTGTGCCCATAGCCTCCCGTCCTGGCACTGGGTGCCACTGAAAAGAGCCTGGCTCCATCCTCATTGCATCCTCCCTTCAAGTATTTATAGACATTCTTTTCATTGTGCCTCTGTCCTTCCCATCTAATATCTTTTCAAACCTCCTTTTTGTGGTCATGTGTTAAACTTGCTGAAGACTCAATTCTGCTTTTCTTTTGGATTCTGTTTTTAACAAAGTTTTTGAGGATGCTCTAACACAGCTCTCCAGCCAGCTGATACTGTAGGAAATAGAAGGCTGGACATTTTCTAATTCTTTAAGGAGTTGAAGACTTCTTGTCTTATCTGTAAGATAATGTATAAAAAGAAACACAAATGCTGTTGGATTTCAAGAAGAAATCTAGGGAGTAAGAAAATTAAACACCTTCTAATGAGATAAGAAGGAAGTGTTGTCAGAAATGTCTTTCTAAAATGAGACCAAGACCTGTGGCCACTTCAGGTGCAGTGTGACTCTGGCTGTGGAGGAGTGTGCTTGGAGGTCCTATAGGCTTTTGGTAGCTGTCTGACCTGGAAAGGCCAAGAAATGCCAGTTGGTCCAGAGTAACAGCAGTGAAGAGTCCCCAAGTTATGGTTCAGGATGGAACTGTCTGCAGTGTGTTGCCAAGACTGTCAGCTGTTTCCACTGCAGCCAGGGTTAGCAGACATTGGACTGTAATTTATCACTAAGAATGTTCTCTGTCTGTCTATACCCTCAGGATGCATTTGGCAGCTGATCGTGCTTTTTATCCTCACACAGATTACTGTACTATATTCACACACCCAGCAACACAGAGTTTTCTCAAAGAGCTTGAGGGACTCTTCCTATTGTTACTGGCATTGGCTACTGGTATTTCATTTTTGGGTGGATACCACTAGTGAATCTTCCACTTGGGCCCTCAGCCTCATGCTCTTCCCACCACTCTTCTGTAAGGGTTGTTCCTTCATGTACAGCAGTAACATTGGCTCAAAGAGGACTCTGAGCAGTCAGATCAGCTTTCTGCAAGCTCTTTCTCACCACAGATTAGTTGAGGCTACACCCAAAATGTGTGTCCGGTAGCTATGCCAGTAGGAGCTTTTCTCTTCTACCAAATAAAAGACTCTAGAAGTTGTGTAACACTGTCAACTGCCTTCTCACTTCCTTTCCACATAGACAGATGCAGCTGCTTGCGGTTTTTCTCCCCTCCCTTGTGTATTGATCTGCTAACACTCAGCAAGTGCACCTGGCACATGTTGCTGAGCCTGAGGAGCTTGAGCATGGACTGAGAAGTGAGTACTGAATGTGCTCAGCACACTGGTGGAAAAAGAGCACCTGATGTTATTTCAAAATAGCATTTGAAAGTGGCAAAGGCAAATAACCCTTCCTCCAACTACGAGTCAAGTTGGGACCTAGTCTAATGTAATCTAGTTCAGTGGGTTTAGTGGAATTTGTCCCCTGATGCATCTAAACAGACCAGGGATGCGGAGACCTAGCAGATCTCTTAACTTTTCCACAAATACAGCTTATGGAGCTGTCTGTGGGTGACGCCTTCCTCCTCCCAAAATGTATTAATAATTAAATACACTTGTGAAATAGCAATTTTCTTTCTTGATGCAGAGGATGCTGAAGGTTTTCCAGAGCACAAAGTTGCAGATAAGGTGGCTTACACAGCAGCAGGACAGGTCCCAGCAAAAGCAAGCAGTGTGTGGGATGGCAGTTTGGTTCTGAGGGAAGTTTCAGGAGGCTGGGAGATGCTGAAAAGTCAACTAGAACTAGGCTTTATCTCACAGAGCTTTGCCTGTATTCATGGAAGACTCCTCTTCGTAAACTGTAAGCAGTCAAACATTAGAAAGATACTGTTTTAGAGCAGTAAAAGGTGTATTTACCATTGATTGTGCAGGACTCAGCACAAGAATAACCCGTCTACGTTGAAATAATGTTCCAAGAAATAGCATGAGCGCCAAGAAGATAGTGGGGAGGCCAATGTCACAGTTGCATTTCTGATACTGGCCTAAAGCAAGTTGCTGTGTTTCAGTAGCACATGTGCATGCAAGAGGAGATGCAAAATACAAATGTTTCCATCACCTCTGAACAGATGAAACACTGACTGCCAGGGCTGTATTTACGCAGTACCCTTGAAAATGCCCTCCACAGGTAGGGCAGGGCTATTTGTCTCTTCTCCACTGTCTAGCAGGGAGGAAGGGGAAAAGGCTGCCACGGGTGAGGCAGAAGACATGACTGATTTTTCTGCAGGTGTTCTGCGAGGCTGCTGCAAAGTACAGTGTCTGATGGAACTTTCCTGGGACTCAACACACCAGCCTTATCTGTCATCTCAGTTCCCCGGGGTATAAACAGAGAGAATGATTTTTTCCCCCTCTTGAAGCATATGTTTATAACACAAAGAATGGTTGGGGTTGGGAGGGACCTTAAAGACCATTCAGTTCCAACCCCCCTGCCACAGGCAGGGACACCTCCCAGGTTGCTCAAAGCCCCACCCAACTTTGCCTTGAACACCTCCAAGGATGGACCATCCACAACTTCTCTGGGCACCCTGTTCCAGTGCCTTACCACCCACCCTCTGAGTGAATAATTTCCTCCTAACATCTCATGTAAATCTCCTCTCTTTTAGTTTAAAAATATTGCTCCTTGTCTTTTCACTATCTGCCTGTGTAAAAAGTCGCTCTCCATCTTTTTATAAGCCCACTTTAAATATTGAAAGGCTGCAATGACAACTTCCTGAATCCGTCTCTTCTTCAGGCTGAACATCCCCAGCTCTCTTGGCCTTTCCTGATAGGAGAGGTGCTCTAGCCCCCAATCAACTTAATGACCCTTCTCTGGACCCACTCTAAGAGTTCCACGTCTTTCTTGTGCTAGGGCCCTAGACCTGGATGCAGCACTCCAGGTGGGGCCTCGTGAGGGCAAAGCAAAAGGGCACAATCACCTCCCTCGACCTGCTTCCCACCCCTCTGTTGATGCAGCCCAGGATGCAGTTGGCTTTCTGGGCTACAAGCACGTTCTGCTGCTCACGTCAAGCTTTTTGTCCATGAGAACCCCCAGGTCCCTCTCTGCAGGGCTGTTCTCACTGGGTTCTTCTCCCAGCCTGTGCTTATGTCTGGGATTGCCCCAACCCAGGTGCAGCACCTTGTACAGAACCTTCAGCCTTGTTGAACCTCACTAGGTTCATGTTGGCCGACTTCTCAAGCTTGTCCAGGCCTTTTGGGATGGCATCCCGTCCTTCTGTTGTATCGACTGCACTGCTCAGCTTGGTGTCATCTGCAGATTTGCTGAGGGTGTGCTCAATCCTGCTGTCTATGACACTGATATAGATATTAAACAGTACCAGTCCCAAGGCAGACCCCTGAGGGACACTACTTGTCACTGGCCTCCACCTGGGCAAAGAGCTATTGACCACCACTCTCTGGGTGTGACCTTCAAGCCAATACCTTTTCCAGTGAATGGTCCACCCTTCAAATCCATCTCTCTCTAATTTAGAGATAAGGATGTCATGTAGGACCATGTCAAAGGCCTTACAGAAGTCCAGGTAGGTGACATCAGTTGGTCTTCCCTTGTCAACTGATGCAGTCACTCCATCACAGAAGGCCATCAGATTGGTCAGGCACAATTTGTTTTTGGTGAAGCTGTGCTGGCTGTTTGGGAATAACTCCTTGCCTTGTCATGTGCCTTGACATTGCTTCCAGGAGGATCTGTTCCATGATCTTCCCAGACACAAAGGTGAGGCTCACCAAGCTGTAGTTCCACAAGTCTTTCTTTCTACCCTTTTTAAAAGTAGTCCAACAGTAGCAATTGTAAAATTAGAGTATCTAAACTGGTAATTCTGCTTTCACCATCAGAGGTTGAGCAAATAAAGGCTATTGAAAGAATGACTCAGTGTAATAAATTCATTGACTTATATTGACTCATGGAGTTGTATCAAGGAACTGTACTTCCTTCTTCTGGTACCTGAACTATAAGATCAAACAGAGCTCCCAAACCAGATGTCATTGTGACGACAAATATTAATAGTAATAACAGACATTAAAAAGCTTGTTTTTCAGCTTTGATTTCTCATTGTTATATTTTTTTCTCATTGTTATATTTTTAAAATCCCTTTGATCTTTTCCTGCAAAGTAGTGAGTTCCAGGCAGAGTTGTGTGATAGCTGTAACCCCATTGTAGAAAGAGTGAATATGTTGTAACATACAGGAAACAACAAACTTAGAGGAAGGATAAAGCAAATTTAAAGTTAAGTATATGCTAGAGCTTGTTCATGTATATGCTAGTTGGAGCGCTCAGTAGAGTGTTTAATACTTATGGTATTGGTTTTGTTTGTTTGTTTGTTTGTTTTCAAAGTAATCTGCAAGTATTAGAAAATTAATCACTTTTGCAAATTATGTAAAAAAATATTTTCTAGTGCTAGTGAATTATTTTCTAGGGCTAGTGAAGTAAAAGTACAGGCTTGACACTGTGCCATGACTCATCAGAAAGGTTTTACAGTTATTGTGTCCCTCTAAACCTGGTTTCATCAGGAGCTCCAGGTGGGCTACTTCAGCTGATAGCAACTGGAAGAGACTCAGGCAGCCAGTGCCTGTCCACCAATGATACAGGACGTTTCAACCAGCTGCCTGATGGAGACTCATTATATATATGCCAGCACATTATGCAGGCAATAAAAGGTCCACTCTGAAAGCAGGATCTTCTGTTAAAAAATAACTTCCATTTCTAAATAAGTGACACATACACAGCCTTTTCTAGAGCCCTATATTGCCTTATCCGTCTGGAGATAATGGAGCAGTAAGCACAACTCTGTGGATGAGCTGAGTTCCTGCATCACAGGTGCTGCCTGCTCAAGGCAGATCTGCTGCACATCAAACAGGATCCAGACCTGTAAGCATGTAGGACTGATGTGTTCCCTGAGGTACCACCAAAACATTTTTCAGTTCTTCTGGTAGTTATTTCAGCTTGATGATATTATGGTCGAAACGTATTTTTTTTCAGGCAGCCTCCAATCAAATGCACCCCATTCACACACGGAGGAAGAAGGCTGTTCCATTGATTGTTTTGATTTTTTTTGTTTGTTTGTTGTTGTTGTTTGTTTGTTTTTTTCACTTTTTTTTCACATGCAATTATTTCAAAGTCTGAGATTGCTTTTTGCTGAAAGGTTCTGCAAAACCCAGTACATATTTCTAAGCAAAGAAAGGTCATTGCCTGGATCCTTTAAGCAAAAATAAACCATGCGATATAAGCCTGGATGGTGAATGTTATCAGTTCTTACAGTATTTTAAAGTATGGGTACTGTGTAGGCAGGAGACCCAGTTTTGTTCTTTGCTTGGTTTATTTCAAATGTACACTAGAACTGGAATAATATATAGGCAAAATAGATTCAAATAGATTCATTATATTCAAATTGTGTCACACTGACTAAATGGCAAGTGAACAAGAGCTTCAACTTAACCCTAACTTTATCTTCTTTCTGCCCTCATCTTCCAAAACATGCTTGTCCCTTCGTGTTATTATTGTCATTATCCCTTATACCATTATTGTCCTCATGTTTGTAGAATGCTATGTTATGCCCCAAGATACTGTTTGAAAGCTGAGCCAGCCTTTCCAGAGCATTTCAAATTTCTTGAAGAAAACACTTTAAATTAGATAAAAGCACATCCACTTTACAGGGTGTTTTGCTGGTATGAGAGACAAGGTTCTTTCCTTGTTTTTTTTCTAGATGGATGAGATGCATGCCTACCTTATACTCGCTGATGTGCCCTCTGCAGTGGCAATGACTGCTAATTCCCTCCACTGTATTATTGACTTAGTGATGTGATCTGTTTGCCATCACAGACTCCATGTAGTCTTTAGTACACATGAAAAGTGAGGCATTATGGCTCAGTTTCTGTTGTCTGCAGAGTTTTAAGTTTCTGTCATGTGAAAGAAAATCAGATCCTGAGCCACCTGCCAGTCTTGAGTACACGAATCATGGATCAGCATGAACAAAACAAGTTCAGTAAGCAATATGTGAGGAAAGATATATTTTGAATATTGTACGGAGTAAGGTTCCCCCCCTTTGCCTTCAGCAGGAAGGTGAGTAGCAGAATACATGGAATAAAAAGGTGCTTTATTTACATGAGAATTTGGAGAAGTGTGATGCTTCAGAATGGTGTTTGTTGGTGACTGGTTATCTTTAAGAGAAACCTTAGGACCTGAAGAGCTGACAGTAGTCCCTGTGAATGCTTTTCTATTAACCCAGGCTTGCTAGACACAGGATCTGTGGTGGAATGTGATGCTGACTGGAAATTCCCTGGCTGCTGTTGGCACCTTGCTATGTCAGAGTGGTGGATCCAGAGACATTTTCTTGTGCATGATGCAGAGGAAGAAAATAGATTGAGCTCAGAACAGGCTGTTCAAAGGTCAGTGGTATGATGCTCTGAGCCAGTGGTGACTGCTGCAGCTTCCACCTCCGCGAAGGTGATTGCTGCCTTCCTGCAGGATGCCACACTGGTGTCCGTACCTCTCTGTGATGTACCCTGAGTTGTCCCCAGGTGACCGACTGTCCTTTGCTCACAGAATATTTTTCTTGTCTCCTGAGGCAGAATTCATTGCTGTGGATCAGTCTGGGAAGAGTGAAAGAAGACAAATGCACTATTGCAGAGTAGCTGGCCTTGTGCGGTTGGGTGGCTTAGAGCTGCTATAAAAAGTTCAAAATGTACTGAGCCATAACTGGCTAATTATATTATTTTTAATTGTATTACACATGCAGAGCTTAAACAAATTGTGATCAAGATTGTGTCAAGAAAAAAAATATTTATTTAATACATTTTAGTACACATACACACAGTCAATATATTTTGTCAAGATAGCCGTCAAGGCGGCTTGTTTTTTATCATACGGACTGAGACTTCACAGAAAAACTAGCGTGTTGAGTTTTATTAAACTGGGGTATCTGAGTTTTTCATTCAGAATATTAGCATGGAAAATTAATTTCCCTCTGGCTCAATGCCTAAGGCTACAGTCACTGATTTGGTCATGTTTACCCAAAGATTAGATCAGAAATATAGGTATCTAATAGTTCTCTAGCACACTAGATATGCTAGAAACACACTCATGTTTCAATAATTAAGAATAACTGCTGTCTACATAAAGAGCAAATTAATATTTCCCATTAAGAACAATGACCCCAAAATCTCTGGTTGCTAACGCAGTCAAGAGCACTCTGAAATGGCAAGGACATGGTCACTGCTCTTAAAACAGATGTCTCTGCTTGGGAACCATTTTAACACTTAAGGAGAACAACAAAAAAAGCTGTTGAAACCACTCTAGCTGTGGGTGTCTACAACAAACTCCAAACCCTGTCACAGCTCCTCTTCCCGTCTTGCAAAAAGGGTGGTTGTAATAGACTTGTTGAATATGGAGCTTAACATGCTTGATGCTTTGATGTTTTCCTCTAACAAGCAGGAGTTAAATAAATTGCTCAGGGTAAGCTAGAAGAAGCTAATTTGGCCAAATCATAGGCAAATTATTTATATTTAGTCACTGTTACTTACAGCTCTTTCATTTTTCGTGTCTGTTCAGAAATTCAATTATACCCATTCCTAAAGAGTTCCTAGATGACTTACTGCATTCAGAGGAGTGATGGCATGTTTCTCTGCTCGTTTTGACTTCCTCAGTGACTTGTTTCATCTTGTTTGAAAAATTATTCTTTGGTGGTGGTGGTGGTGGTGGTGGTTGGTTGGGTTTTGTAAGTTGTTATTTCCTGTTTCCTCTTTTTTTTGCTGCCTTGTTCCATGAGTGCTCTCCCTCATGTTTCTAGGGAAGTATCCCACCATGTTCCATCTTTGGTCTCTTCTCTTCTCTTACTCTTCTCTTCTCTTTCTCTTCTCTTCTCTCTTCTCTTCTCTTCTCTTCTCTTCTCTTTCTCTTCTCTTCTCTTCTCTTCTTTCTCTTCTCTTCTCTTCTCTTCTCTCTTCTCTTCTCTTCTCTTCTCTTCTCTTCTCTTCCTCTTCTCTCTTCTCTTCTCTTCTCTTCTCTTCTCTTCTCTTCTCTTCTCTTCTCTTCTCTTCTCTTCCTCTTCTCTCTCTCTCTTCTCTTCTCTTCTCTCTGCTCTCCCTCTCCCTCTCCCTCTCCCTCTCCCTCTCCCTCTCCCTCTCCCTCTCCCTCTCCCTCTCCCTCTCCCTCTCCCTCTCCCTCTCCCTCTCCCTCTTTTCTCTATTACTAATGATTTCCTTAGCTGTCTCCAAACTTTCTTCTTACAGATGTTGTGCTGTTCCTCTGGTGGCATGCAGTAAAACCCTGTTGTAAACCTATTATTTGTGAATCTAAGGTGAACATGGCCAGTAGGTTACATTTCTGAATGTTTTGAATGGCTTAGTCATGTAC
This sequence comes from Anas acuta, assembly GCF_963932015.1. Lineage (NCBI taxonomy): Eukaryota > Metazoa > Chordata > Aves > Anseriformes > Anatidae > Anas > Anas acuta. Next base: position 68,886,963 of record NC_088980.1, read on the forward strand.
ATGAAATAGAAAGGAGGTTGAGTGTTTGCCTGATTTAGAAAGAAACTCTATGAATATTAAGTATGTTTTTGTTGTTGTTCTTTCATTTTTCACATGGTATGGAGGGAATTAATTTTATGAGCCATAGATTAGATAGTTTGATACACCAACTTCTCAATTAATATACTTCTGTAGCAAAAGAAGGGATATACTAGATAGAAGCTGTTGTCTTGGAGAGAGCTAGAAAGAAAAATCTCCTTGCACAGGGCTGCAAAACTGTAGATTGCAGGGTCCAAAGAGACAAGTTTGAAATGAGAGAAATGCAAAAGGAAAGCATTCTTGTTTAATCCTAATTGGCTAGCTCCATGTGGAAGGTTGTCTGTTTGCTTTATTCTCGAACCTCTGTACACTCCTCTTTGCTTCTGAGAAACCATAAATACTGCATTTGACATCAGCTGTTAGGGAAAAAAAGTTCATTACTGTTTCAAAATATCCAAATTAGATTATGTGACACACTGGAAGCATTAAACAAACATTAAGTAATGGCAACCCTGTCAGTTAGAATTATAGTCCTCCATGCTTTTGGGTCTTCTTTTCTAAAGAGAGGTGGTGCCACAGTTCAGAAGAGAAAATGAAGGGGAGAAAAGTTGCTCTTATTCATTCCTAAATTGCAGCTGTCTTAGAAAGAACAACATCAGAGCCTAACTTTTCTTTGGGTGGATTTTGGAGTATACTGGTTATGAGCCACCAGAAGGGTACAGAGCAGATCAGGAGAAAGTGCTGATTAAAAATAATTAAAAACAGTTTTCTTGCTATATTGCATGGGAGTAGGCCAGAAAGGATGAGTGAGTAACTCCTTCACACAAGTGCTTTTTTTTTTTTTTTTTTCTAATCTTCATTCACCTTCTGGTTACCTCAGGACATTTTAAAATTCTGCTTGTGCTTGCAACCCTCATTTCATGTGCTTCAGTTTGAGTTTATTTAGGGTATGCTGAGAAATCACAGGGGCTCTGTAATGTGTCAAATATCACAATGGGCCAACATAAGTGGTGGCAGATAAAAGCAGCTGCAGGTTACTTAAGAGGGTGTGTACTGTGTAATGGAAGAGAATTCAACCATGGAAAAAAATAGCCTCCAGTATTCCATATTAGGAGGAACGCATTAAAGCAGCTGCAAATTAATAGAACAGGAAATTCTTTCTTTATGATCCATGAAATCTTCAATCTATATTATGCTATTCTTCCTAACAACTCTAATTGCATAACTGAATTTCTCTGTTTATTAATTTTGCCGCATAGTGACTTACAATTGAGGGTAAATTGCCCGAAAGCAAAATTCTGGTTCATTTGACCAAACTGTAAGAATCTGAGGACCATGGAGAGAGTAGTGGTTCCGGCAATTATGTACTCCTCTCCTGCAGCCAGTGTAGAGAGCAGCTATTGAAAGTGGTTTTGTGGCCATCGTGGTCAGAGTCCCACAGAGATGGTGTTTGGCCATCACAATGAGAATACATTTCCTCCAGAAGCAAGAGCGCTCCCTTACCATGAGATTGCTCTTTCCTTTCTGCTGTGCCATTTTCTAGGCTGTCAAACTCCTAATGTTTTGTGGGTGGCAAAATGATGTCATTTTCTTCAACAGCTTGTAGTAATTTCACTCCCAACCTCATGAGAGGTACAAATTACCAAAGAAAAAGGGCTATAAGCTTACAGATGGCAGTATCGCTTTCTTTCCATTGAGATCACAATATCCTTCTTTCTAGCTGAATGACAATTGTGCTGTCACAAAAATTACATAATGCTATGTCCCCTGAGAGGCTATGCTTTTAGATTCAAAGGACAGCTGTCAAAATACAACATGCTCTATTCTGGCTTTGGAAGTCTCCTAGGGAGTTGTGCAGATGAGGCTGGCTTTTATTTTTTTATTTTCCGCATGGATTATAGATAGAGTTAACAGAGGAATGTAAATTAGAAAACTAGATTTACATGGCAAGTTAAGTGATATGCCTGAGATACAAATGACACACTGAAATAATCCGTGTTTGCTGTGAATCATGGGGCAGCAATCAAGGCTAACACAAATTGCAGCACTCCATTGACACAGCGCAGTTTAGTAATGTACAGTAAAATGGACTTTTCCCCTTATTTTGTATACTTTCATGCAATCCAATGTGTAGTGAAAGGCTTTTCTGATTTTCTGGACATTGATATCTCAAAATCAGCTGTGCTGTAATATAGTCCACTGTTGTGCACTGGTTCTGAGTACTGCTAGTTGCTATGAAGAAGCACTAAATCAGGAGCCACAGTGTGGTCTCCCAGCGTGATTGGGTGGGAAATAATCCTATAGATTTATACATTTCCCCAGACAAAATAAAAAAAAATGAGGAAAAATGTTGGAAAAATAATCTTGGCTCTTGGCTTGGATAAGTCAAATACAGAGTTACATTTCTATTTGAATTAATAGAACAGAACAGGGCAATTTTATGAAAACCACAGTGACTCCTAAAAGGTGATTTTTATTTCATTTAAGCTGAGTGTTATAAAGAAGTGTGTATACACTGTTTTCATAAGATACAAAGATTTGTTTAAAACATTTCTAAGTGACAGAAGGCAGCAAAGCTAAACAAGGCCAATGCAGATTGTAAACCTTGAGGCTCAGCTTTTCCTGCACAAATGATTCTTAACTGGACTGGATGACGCCTCTGGCATTTCTTCCCTGAGGGTCTCGGGCAACTTCATGTTTTTCCTCACTGCTTCCAGATATGAGTATTCGCTGTTGACAAAACTTTAGCTGTTATTGTAAAACATGTCGCAGAAACAGGAAGCTCTTAACAAAACAAGCCTGCTTGTAGCAAAGTCCTCAAACTGAAAAAAATAGAAGTGAGTAATGAGAAGCGGAGAAAAATAGAGCAACAAAACTGCTTCAAAGGGGTCATTTTTCCCACCTGCAAATGGGGGAGGGAGGGAATTCTATGTTAGGTGGGAAAAAAAAATCTAAATTGAGTAACATAGAATAGTATCAAGTATGGCACAGAGGTGTGTGGATGAAACTTTGGTTTGCAGCGCATCTATTTCTAGACTTTAGCATGCAAGCCAGTCACTGTAGACTGTTTTGGTTGCCTGCAAGAAAATCACATTAAGAAAACAACACAAAAAACAAAACAAAACAGAACCATAAACTGAATGCATACATAATATCATATTTTCAAGTGATGGCTATAAAACAGAAGTAGTTGTCTGTGACATGAATGGAAGGGGAAACATCTGCAAAATACACAAGCTCTTAGATAAGATGTAAATCATATTTTAGGGATACATTTAAAATCAGGGATAAGGCATCTAAGATGTACAGGCATTAAAAGACATTTGCTGCTTAGCTGTATGGGAATAGATGAGAGCATGATTTATTTTTTTATTTGCCAGTCTGACTTGTGCAGAAGATTTGTGGGACAGTATTCATGAATGAATGAATGGGAGACGTTGGCTTGTTTAGTCTAGCAGAACAAAAGTTGAGAAAGGATTCTATTGCTACCTCCAAACACTATCAGCAAGAGGAAAAAAGTATTTCACCTAAAGGGCAATGCAGGCACAGGAATGTCCTGGTATAAGTTAGCAATTATAGTTCATAATCCTAGGCAAGGAACTAACTTTCAGAGTAGTGTAGGCAAAACTATCTCACTCATCTTAAAATAGAGGTAAGAACATTTATAAACAGGATTATATGGTGCCATTATCTGGCAGAACAAGGACCAACCTCTGTAACCTCTAAGGTCCTTTCCAGTCGTTGGTTCCCTTGGTCCTATCAAACACTTTTGTCATGCCTATTGCGATGTATGTTCTCCCTGACCACCAAGCATGTTCCTTGGCCAACCACCACATGCAGAGAAATAACTTGTTTGTAGTGTGTATCCTCTGTGTATCACGCAGCCTGCAAAGGTTTCAAGATTAGTTCTGCTTCCGAAAGTGAGTTCAAGCACATGGAGTAAGTCAGGAGATAGGGACTGGGGTGCATGTGCGGAGGTTGTAGGAGTCTCTGTGAGTCAAAATCAGCAGTAACTGTTCATATCCTAAGACAAGCAACTCTTGCTGATAAGCAATGTAGGTTAATTGCGGTGTATTTGCAATTTCCTCTCGATTAAGTGATTAGTATAGATCAGTTGTTGTGAATATCAGCTATGACCCACAGCCTGACAGGCGCTGACACTTTTTCCCCCAGTTGTACAGGACCAGCTGCTATTAACTACTGAGCAGCGAGGAACAAAGGCAGCAAGTGTAACCCGTCACTGCTGATCCATCCCTGAGCAGAAGCAGCAGCTGCTGGTGACTCTTTGTCCTTGGGACTGTTCACCCCAGGTTCTGCCTGCTCAGCTGCTCTGTGGTGGGATCATGTCTGCGAAGAACAGCTCCTGGGTATTGTTTGCAGCTGTGAGGATCCCCCTGCTGATGGATTATCCTTGGGGAAACATCTGTGGTATGTGAGGCAGAGGCTGGAGAAGCAAGAGGTGCAGTGGTGTTGGCACACTGCCCTTGGAGATGATAACAAGGTGGAAAACTGCAGCGAGGGAGAGGGAACAAGGGTTTTGGTGACTGGGTGAGGTCTTCTGCACACTTATCTGACATACTTTCCCCTTGCGTGATGAGACGTGAGTACAGCTTGAGTTGGGTGACACCTCTGTGGGTGATCCTCCACGTTAGCTAAGGAGGTGGCAGCTGCCCGCAGGCCTACTACAAAGCTACGGCCACCGTTCTTCTTCCCCAGCTCTGCTGCGGTCCCAGCACAGTTAATGGAAGTGGGAGGATGAGAGGAAAAAAGAAAGCTTATTAGTTCCAAAGACAGAGGGAGCAAGGGGCTGGAGCGAGGTGGCAGATGAAAAAAATTCATAATCAGTATTAATTTTATTAGCTTTTTAATGGAGAAAAAAAAAAAGATGTATTTACAAAGGAAATTTTATTCTTACTGGCAGTTCTGACCTAGCAGCACCCCTCTCTGATTAGCGAGAGCTCAGCTGTACTGTCCCTATTCACCCTGGGAATTTTGAACAATGATATTTGTTTTTCTACTACATCTCAAAGTAATGCTTATTGCTGTTATTTTTATCTGTTTTGTTTCTTATTGCACATAGGTGGAGACCTTAGTTTTTTAAATGTATTAAAAACGATTTAAAAATAACTTTTCAGTAGCCTATTTTTTAATTAAGATAATAGGATTAAGATTCTAATTTAATTAAAAACTCTATTTTTAAATGTGCTAGAGAACATAGGAAAAATGTACAGAGAAATGTACAGGAAAAAAAGGTATGGAGAAAAACAGAACAAAAATATACTTGCAGCAAACAGAAACTAGCGTGCTTAACTAGAGGAGGTGCTTTCTGTGGTTAGAGAACTCACCTGGTTGTATCAGGACACTGTCCTTCAAGGTCTTAAAATTAGACATTCTCAACCCCTCTTAAGTTTTTTTTTTTTTGTTGTTGTTGTTTTTTTGGGGGGGGGATTTGTTGCTATTTTTTCATACACTAGAGACAGGAAATAATCTACACTTATATTTTTTTCTTTTTGAAATCATGATTCATCAAACATTGACTTTAATTTGGTTAGTACAGAATTAAGAAAACTTAAACTTGTTTGAAGAAAAGGTTACTGTTGCAAAACCTAAATTTGTACTCTGATACTGGTGAGTAATGTACTGGAGAATCTAGCTTTTTTTTTTTTTTCTAGCTTGGTGATAAATATAGTATCAGTATTTTGCAATTATTTCACATATATACACAGTAAAGACTTCTTGGAATCTTGATTTTGAGAGAGACAGTAGCTTTCAAAAGCAATTTAAGTTTTTCAAATGAAATTATATTTAGTTTTCATTTTTTACTTTTTAATAAGTGATTCTTGTGAGCTCTAATGACGGCCCTCACCAACGTGCTGTTCGGAGGCTGCAGCGTAAGCGACCAGAGGCAGTGTTTGCTCTTCGGGCAAAGAAGCGACGGGTGCTGCACGAGGTGCACGCTGAAGGCAAAGCAAGCTCGCTCCTACCACTGCTCCTGTGGAAGATGCTGGTAGGGAGGTGAAGAGGAAATGTGAGAGAGACGTGTTCAGAAAAGAAGAGCCTGGAAGACACAACATGAAGTGAATTCTGCTGCTCTGGACACGCCGACATGCAGGCTCCTGGGGAAAGCGGCCAGGCTGTCCTTTTTATTTTATTTTTAGCGGCCTGCGTTGCTGTGTCACAGGCACATGGGCAAAGGCAGAGGGGGCCGCACGAGGCCCACAGGCCAGCCTTCGTGTGTGTTCATAGGAATTCACCCACCGCACCCACCTAGCTCCCCGCACCGCCCAGCGCCCACCGCTGCTGGCCGCCACCATCGCCTACTGCCCGTGGCGCGGGCACCCCCCGCGTGTCGCCGGCCCGAGGGTCGGCGTGCCGTGCCGGGGCTGCCGGAGGGCGGTAGCGAGAGGCGGGGGCTGGCGAGGGGCGGGCAGGGAAGGAGGGAAAGAGGGAGGGAAGAAGGAGGTGGCGGCGGCCGCCCGGGGCTTTCGCCGCTCGCCGCCTCGCCGCTGCCATGGCTCCGCTGCGCTCCGGCCCGGCCTGGTGGCGCCTCCTGTCCTGGGCCGCTCTCGGCCCCGTCCTCTGCGGCGTGCCGGGGCGAGCCGAGCCGGAGCCGGGCAAGGAGCCGGAGCCGCAGCCGGACCCGCACGGGCGGCACCTTTACAGCGCCGAGATGCTGCGGCACGGCGCCGCCGCCGCCCCGCACTTCGTCATGTTCTTCGCCCCGTGGTGGGTATCCCGAGCGCCGGGCGGGAGGCCGTGCCCTGCCCTGCCCTGCCCTGCCGTGCTGTGCCCTGCAGCACCCGGCCCGGCCCGGCTCGGCTCGGCTCGGCTCGGCATGGCCCGGCGCGGCGCCCTCCCCGCCCGCCTCTTCCCCCGTTGACGTGGCGGCGGGAGGCGGCCGGGCCGGCGGGGAGGCCGGGGGGGCGCTCCCCGAGCCCCAGGGGCCGGGGCTGGGGCCGGGGGCGGGGGGCGGCCGGCGTGAAATGGCGGCCGGCGGCGGCGGAGGGCCCGGCCCGGGCCGGCTGCGGAGCCGCGCGTGTGGCAGCCCGCACGGCCCCGGGCTAGCACCGTCCTGGCCGCTGCTGCGGGATGAGGCACCCCGGCTCCTCACGGCCCTGCCAGGGGGTGCTGCTGAGGGTTTTGTCATAGCGGTGTTTAAAAACTGCTGACTTACGGTTTCCCCGTGCCTCTGGCCTTGCAGATACTTTCTTGAAGAGGTTGTGTGCTCTCTGCTCCGGCAAGTAAAAGGATAAGTTTGCTACAAAAGCAGTAGGAAGGGTGGCGTGGTGTCCCCGAAGCCACAGGTCACTGTAGCACGTTATCAGAGCTGGAGTTGTCACATCTGTGAGACATCTGCTGGGATTTTGCCCTAGGCTGGTACACCTCACGCAGGAATAGTTGAGAAGACTCCGACAATAGGGCTTTGTTGGATATTACAGCTATCAAGAGGACACTGTCCCTTACCTCCGCACATTTCCAGCGGTTGCTCATATTCATCTTTTTTCATCATCTCTTCTCCTACCATTTTGAAAAAATCTGTTTCTGACTTACCGATACTAGTAGAGTTATTAGGAGTTTTGTGGTAGGTGTTCCCCCTCTCCAAGTTCTCTTAAATTCACGTAAAGTTCATGAAATGATGCCTTTGCAAAAGACGCATTTCAATCCTAAGCTAGCCTGTTGGTACATGGTGCCATTGAGGCATACATGTGTCGTGCTTCTACTCGAAATGAACTCTAGAAAAGGATTTCCTTTCAAAACTGAAAAAAACTACTTAATTTATTTTGTTATTGCAATCAGCTTGTTAATGCCATACAGAGATATTAAGCAAACGCTTGAAAGAGCATAGAACCATAGAATATCCTGAGTTGGAAGGGACCCATAAGGATCTTCAAGTCCAACTCCTGGCACCACACAGGTCTACCCAAAAGTTCAGACCATGTGACAAAGTGCACAGTCCAAATGTCTCTTAAATTCAGACAGGCTTGGTGCAGTGACTACATCCCTGGGGAGCCTATTGCAGTGTGCAGCCACCCTCTCGGTGAAGAACCTCTTCCTGATGTCCAGCCTAAACTTCCCCTGCCTCAGCTTAACACCATTCCCGTGGGTCCTATCAGTGGTGTTTACAGAGAATAGGTTACCTGCCTCCCCACTGCCCCTTGCGAGGAAGTTGTAGACCGTGATGAGGGATGAGCAGATGTCTTCCTCTGAAGATCACGAAAGTGGAGGAAGCCCAGCTTGCTATCAGAGGACCCTTGACTGAGAATAAGGTCAAAGAAATTCCTATGCAGAGTAGCAGTGCTTCTGCTCTGGTCTCTTCTCGGGTGATAGTATCTTTGTGTCCTCAAACTTTGACTGACCGTTTCACAGGCATCTGTAAAACCAGATGAACTTTTGTCTTGGCACGCAGTTTCTAGGAGACCCTCTGCCAAGTAGGCTGTTGCAAAGTCTAGCATGTGCTTTGTCTTCAGAGTGCATCAGAGAGAGCTCTGGTCTTGCAAACTTGGACCATTCTGTGCCCTTGGGAGGGCTGAGGATCTCTGCCCAACACAAGCACGAGGGAGCTGCGTCATTTGCCAGACTTGTTGCAGCTTCTGTGTTTGTTACTCTCGCCTTTAGCAGGCCTTGTCAACATCTCTGGGTTTCAGCTCCAGGGCCTGAGTTTGGACTCCACGCCCCTTTTGACCAGCAGCAACAGGTCCAGGTTTCAGGTCCAAGGGGAAGAGAAGGAAAGAGGGAACATCCAAGTGGTTCAGAACAGGTGCTTAGGTACACCAGTAGTTTTGTCATCAGTGGGATCAGATGATGGTTTGACAGCCCTGGCGTCTATATTAGAACCCCCTGCCCTGTTCCTAGGTGTTTCTAATGTACTAATCTCCTAATGCTTCTCACTGGTGCACACATTTTGTCAGTGCTCCCTGTAGCTGTGAGGGAGAGGCCTAGCAACCAAATTGAGTTAGAATTTTCTTTCAGATTGTTACAGGTGCTGCCGATGTTAGATAATGAATACTATCAATGAGTTGAGTTGGACAGAGCAAAACTCTTTAATACAGAATTCTTGAAACAAACTTTGCCACAGGCCTCACACACCCTTTTGGTAGCAACAGTACAGATGACATCCTGCATTTGTTTTAAATATGGTGAGCTACACCAAAAAATAATAATAAAAAAAAAGTGTACTCCAAGTCATTTACCATCAGATGTCTAAGATTTTTCATGATCAGGCTGTCCTCCTTTGTATCTACAGGTGACAAGGCACAGAACCACAAACAAGTGGCACTAGATATTCTTAAAATTTTAGCCATGCCTATTGCGTGCCTACAAAGAGAGGAGGTTTCACTTAGTTGAACTGAGTCTCAAACAAGTAGGCTCATTGTTTTATTTTGACGAATATAGGTCTTTTCAACATACTCTGGAAGTCCACTGAGCTGAAGCAGACTTGATTGCCACAGTTTGTTGTGGCTGCATTGAACTCTGTTGACTGGATTTTATCTTTGCTGTACTCATTTGTCCAGAGGGGACTGGTCCTTTGCTGCCTGTACAATTATACCTATCCTCAGGCATACAGACCTTTTTTAATTGGGTAATGATTTGCACTATGACTTGCTATGAAGCTGCCCTAGCTAACTGCAGAACTGTAGCTGTACTGGTGACCTCCAAAAATGTCCTTGCTGCACACTAACTTCTCATAGCCCAGGAAATACACCATCAGGTCCTCTAGGGTAGAAACACTGATACTATAAGCAGAGCACTGATCTGTCTTCGTTAGGTAAAGCAGGTGTTCTGGAGATACTGATGCAGCAAAATAATCTCCAGGCACAAGCAATTGTGATACATGGTTGCTCTGAGTTAAAATCAGCAACCAATCTCCAAAATCTTACAAAAAATGTCTTTTCACCCTTACCTCCTGATGTTAGTAGTATAAAAGAAGAATTTTTGTTGTTGTTTTGTTTGTTTTTCCAGCAAGCTGGGTCTTTCCTATAGCGCTGCCAGTCTCTTTTGGATCATTTATGATCCAAACATCTTCATTTATGTTTCTATGCAGAGATTATGAACTCTTGCACTTCCCTAACCCATGCAGAGAAGGAATAGCAGGACTCCTCATTGATTCTCAGGTTATCTGCCATCCCCAGTGGGAAAACTAGCTGTTTCTCCAGTCCCACTGATTGATAGGGAGTGATAGCAACAAATGACTGTGTAGGTACACGGGCCTAAGAGAGACAAGTTACATGGTCCTGCTCTCTTTGTTTTTGACTTATCGATTTTATGTTGTTTGTAGCAACACCTTATGAATTCTAGAAAAAATCTTCCAGGGACTGTCTTGCATTCTGCTTCCTTATGTGTAACACTGAATTTATATGTAAACCAAGAATGACTAACAAGTCAGTTACTGATTCAGATATGAACCTTCTTCATGCTTTCTTTTCAATTTCAGCTCATATAATCCAGAGAAGAAGGAAGGGAGTGGGGAACTGCATATAGCAGAGATCATAGCGTTAAATATGGATAAGGCAGCTCTGTTCTGTGCTTAAAAAAGGTTTATTACTTGAAATTTCCTAACACAGATTTCCACGCTCAGTTCTATATCACCAGGCAGTACTCATTATGTTTAAAATTTCCACAGACGTTAGGGAAGGGGACCAGAGAATCCAAAATTCTCCTCTTCAAGCTCCATGATGAGTTGACTGTGGAGGGAGTTCAGTCTGAAGTTAAATATTTAAGGAATACTTAATTTTGGTAGTAGTACGTTGTATTCCTTCACCATTACAGTTCAGAGGGAGATCATATGGAAGGTCATATTCCTCCACATAGCGGGAATATGTTACCCCCTCCGACCAACTGCAACAACCTTGTTAAGATTGAAAGATGGTTTTATTTTGCGTTAATGATATCAGGGTACCTGTGGAAAGGTGTGAATCCATGCAGCTTTTCTATAAATTGACTCAAAACCATCTGTATATGTGAAATTTTTAAATGGGATCTTTGGAGAGACTAAGAAGCGATTTACTCTGGAGTCCTAATGCTGTTTTAATTGTTGCTTTAAAAAAGTAGACTTTCTAGGTCATGTCAAGGGCAAAAACAGCTTTCAAACTGCCAGGTTGAAAATGTTTTTAGTTAATCCAATTATGTATTTCTAGATGTCTTGAAGGATTGGCAAAAGCAGCTGTTAAAGATAAATGGAAATCCATTCCTTAACATTTTTCATCATAGTTATTTACAGGAATAGGGTACTGCTATAATGGCTTGAACTACTAGAAAATTAATGAGAAGAATAATAGCCATTTTCTACTTCCAGAGAGTTGCTGTTAACAGCAACTACAGTAGGCCACTTTTCCATGTATATGCAAACATAGTTTATAGTGTGCTGCAGGGGCAAAACACAGCATTGGAGGATTTTGAGAAACCCTGTTGAGATTTTAGTGCCTGATGTGCTTCATGACCCATGAGTTACAGTTCCAGTGATGCACACAAAGAGACTTGCAAAGAGACCACGAACCATAAACTTCTTGCCTGCTGCTTAAAAAAAACAGTATTTTGAAATGTTGAAATAAAAAAGCTGGACAGCCTCATGTGATTTTTTTCTAGATGATTAGAAAATGCAGAGAGCTTTTCTAAATAGCCTCACTAAGTTCAGAGGGTGCTCAATAGGCTTTCTCTTGACAATTTTTACAAGGTGTGTTTGCAATGTTGTTCTACATTGCATAGTAGTATCTGCTGTTACTTACTGTAACAGTGCTCAAGTATGGAAGATGGAAGTAACTTAACTGTTTTTAAATTTATCAAAATCTTTGACTGTTCTGTGTATGACTTCTCCATCGAATCATTGCCCTCTAAACAGAGCAGCTACTTGAAAATATTTTGTTCATTCTGTCACAGGTGTGGACATTGCCAGCGTCTGCAGCCAACTTGGAATGATTTGGGAGATAAATACAACAACATGGAAAACCCGCAGGTCTATGTTGTTAAAGTGGATTGTACCATAGACATTCCACTGTGCTCTGAATTTGGTGTCCGAGGATACCCTACGTAAGTATAAAAGGTGGTCTGGTCCTGTTTCTTTTTTTTTTGGTTTTCCATGATCCTCTGCTAGCTTGGTGAAGATGACTTCTATGCTCTATTTTTTGGTGTTTTGGATCGCATCTATGTTCAATTTAAGCCCTTTTACCATGTTGCCAAGTATCATGTGATGTATACTACTCTTACTCTTTTTTTTTTTTTTTCTATTGAAGATACTGTTTCATGTCCTGACTGTTTAAATTAAAGTCCAGAATTTGTCCACTTTTTCTCCTAGAGTACCATTTTCTCAAGCAATAGTACATTTATGCAGCGGTGATGTGTGTTATAGAACTGGTCTGGTCTGTCTAACCAAATAGAACTGGTATTTTAAAAAATAATTTGTCACAGGTTTGTCAAGTACACTGCACCATTCTGAAATAACGTATGGGTGATCCATTAAATTTTTGAGGGAACTGGGTCCTCATAAAATTATAAATTAATAGCAGAATTTAGCATAGCAATGGTGATGCTGTACAGACTTTTCTGGGTAATTTTGCTTATATTGGCCTGGGAGAAGTTCAGTTGGAGTTTAAGGTGTTTAAGCTTATCCTGTTAATAGTGATAAATGTCTTACTGCCTTGGCTTTGATAGGCAGAAGGTGATCTAGAACATCTACGAGAGGTCAGCCTAGTTAGTGCTTTTTGAGTCAGATACCTGTACTCCCTTTTTCCCTGCTAAAAAGGAGCAAGGGAATTTTTTTTTTCATTTGTGTCTTCTTTAAAGCTTCTGGAAAAAAATGATTCAACTGCTTTGCTAGTAACTCATCTTAGTGGGTAAATGGAGAATGTAGTCTTCCATAGCCCTTCCTCAGCCTGTGTTTTTCCTTCTCTTGGCTCACTTTGTCTAGTGTTACTGCTGACCCCAGCAATGGACTGAACTTGATGTACACTCATGGCTACACTTGCTTTGACGCAGATGAGTGCCACTGATTACAAGTTGAGAGTTATAAATAGCAAAGTCCTCAGTAAAGTAGGAATTGTTCTGAAGGGCAATCTGTGGCTTAGTTCCACTAGAAATATCAAGAAACAATGAATTTTACAACTTGATTTTAATATCCCCAGAAGCAAACACTGGTTGTGTTTGTGTATTTGAATAGTTTATATTGTGGTGCTGTTCCTTATAAAATAGAATGAATGGCAGACACTTCGAGTAAGAAAAAAACTAATGGATATGTATTATCATTTTTGGATAAGTAATGGATATGTAATATCACTTGCATTATGTGGCTTTTTCAACATATTCAGGTGTTTGTTTTTCCCAACCTGTGGAATGAGCAGAGAGGAAAAATATTTAAAGAAGGAAAAAAAAATAGGAAAATGTAATGCAAAATAACAGCTTGGCAAGGGAAGCTGAATCTGGGTGACAGCAGTAATTGAATCTACTTATGATTTGCTTTAAAAGATAAGACTAGGTCAGAAGTTTGGTATTGACCCTTCAGCAAATGCATTTCCAATTTTAACTAAAATATTTAATAGTAAAAGCTTTCAATAGTTTATGTAGGTAGGTGATGGAAAGGGGAGAGCAAAACAAAAATAATGTTTTTTTGGTGAGCTGAAATAGGATTCATAAGCATAACAAGTGATTATCCCCAGACCTGAACTCTGCAGTGTTTTATTTGCTCTTGCTTATTGGTCAAAGTAATATTAAGATACATTGATTTTTAACATGGCATTTCTGTTTACTATTTTTAAAATCCTCTTTAAAAGCTTACATGGGAATGAAAAAGGTGTCTTAAGTTGTGGACATGTTCTTTCTAGCTGAGAGCAATTTCAGATGCTGATGTGAATAATCAAGAGAGCTGCTAAGCCTGAATTGCTGTGAATTAGTAAAGTAGAATCATAGAATCATAGAATATCCTGAGTTGGAAGGGACCCTTAAGGATCATCAAGTCCAACTCTTGACACCGCACAGGTCTACCCAAAAGTATGTTAACACTCTGGGAATGTTTCGTGTGCAAAAATTTTTATCTCACTCTTTTCTACATTTTAATCCTTTAGTTTAAAGCTGCTTAAACCAGGACAAGAACCTCTGAAATACCAAGGCCCTAGAGACCTCCAGGCACTGGAAAACTGGATGTTGGAGAAACTAAACGAGGAACCATCTGTAAGTGAAATGGGAATAGGAAAAGGAAATATTTCCTTCTGCAAACTTGCTGATCTGTCATGTCTATAGGTTAGGTTTCCCTCACTATGGGCAAATCTGCTTCTGAATATGAAAGTCTGATGGTGGTAACAATATGGAACAATTTTTGTGTATATCAGAATAATAATTAAAACTGCCATCCTATGACCTGCCCTTGGTTCCTATATTTAAAACTAAAGTGCATAGTGCAATTTTAAATGTTTAGCATTTTGACATTTTAAGATACAATTTGTTGTGTAAATTCCATTAACACCAGTAGTCTATAATGTCTCTAGAGTAAGAAAAGCAATTTAGCTGTAATACAGGATAAACTGCATTTATATTGGGCTTAATTTCCTCTTAACAACATGCGATACCATCTTTAGCTCAGTTATTAGCTGATAATGTTGTAGCCTACAGAAGGGGTTTTAAATAATCAGTTAAGTAAGTTACACTAGTATCATCACTAGGGAAAACTAGGAGTTTAGTACTTGTGTATATTAGGTAAGCCTTGTCTAAAATTAATTTTGTTAACTTGCCTAAAATTAACTTTGTAATAGCTGTTTCTAATCAAGATAAATCTATAGTCATTGCTGGTCACAGTTTGAACATTTATATTCAAATAAAAGAAATCACGATCTTTTTAAATAGCTAAGCATTAAATCCTAAACTAAGAAATAGAAATTTACTTCGCAGTTTTAAAATGATTATTTCCAGTTCTCACCTAGTATCTAGAAAGTCATCTTTTGCTTTTGCCAAGTGCCAATGAGTTTGCTGCAACTTACCTATAAAGTATTTGCACTTTTTCTGTTGTTGCTACCTTCACAGGACCATTAGGTCCTCTTTCCTGCATTAGGGCAGCAGAAAATAGCTTTTTCACTACCTATTTTTAAATAGCGAAAATACCACCAAAACTGGTGGTATTTTTGAGACATCAGCAGATGTGGCTGATATATGAAGCTATAGAGTAAAGTAATCTAAGCATATTAATATATGGTGATGTTTCAAATGCCATAGTAATTAAATAAATGTGGACTGTGACTGTACTACAGCACAGTGAAAGACTGTTATTTCAGTAATTGTTTTACTGTGTCTTTTCTATTTGGTATGCTATTTTGAATTTTACTTTCAAGTAATAGTGTAGTAGGAAATGTTAAGATACCTAAATCAAGGTAAATTAGGAAGATAGCTTTAGGAATTTAAATTTTCAGAGTGCAGGGTTTATAGCACTACCACAGAAGGGCATGATACAGGAATCAAATGCTGCGCATTTACTGAATGAGACAAAAACTTTTCTCATGAATAGGATCCAGAAGCTGTTGCGGAACCACCCAAAGCCCCTGAACCTAAGCAGGGAATGTATGAACTCTCATCAGACAATTTCAAGATGCACATAGCAGAAGGTAAGTGTTTTTTCATAAGCACAAGATACCTGCTTACAGAGACATAACTAGCGGGAAGTATGCAACAGAAATGTTAGTTTTCTAGGTACTTCCTTCCCACTTTATTTTCCAGTAACACTTAATGAAAGAGGATGAAACTACACACCGTGTAAAAAGGCTGTAGTTTAATTATGCATTGCACACCATGAGAAAATTTAAGAACAGTATTCCAGAAGACAGTAGAGTTAAGGCCAGATACTGTCTGTGCCCATGTGATAACACGAGTGAGATAGATACTAAAGCTTACTAAACTAACCATTAATTAATTAGAAATATTGTCAAGTGTAAAGGAATATTTTGTGCAGTGAACTTAAAAAAAATTTCCCTGTATGTGTGGCTTAACAGGGAATTACATCAAAATTCTTTACGGATTCTTCTCTCCACCCTCCGGGATACACTGAGCATTAAACAAGTTTACAGTCTGAGAAGATAGTGTCAATTGTTAAGTGTAGTGTATGTGTAAATGTTTTTAAGTTGTATCCATTGGCATTCATACACAAGTGGAGGAGGTATTCTTATAGTGATACCCAGGAGTTGATCAGGTTTATAATCATCTGTAAAGCTTTTGTTGTCTCTGGACTTCAATTACAGAAAGTTCGGTGCTTAAATTTAGCTGGAGGCTTAGCAGTTCTGCTTGGAAGGTTTACTTTTCTTCTTAAAAATAGCCTTTATGGTTTTTTTGTGCTCTAGGGATAAAAGATTTTATTTTTGTTTCTATCAGAGAGGAGAGTATATCACAGAGTATGTGATACAGAATAGATGATTTTGACTAGATGTTCTTAATTCCTTTATAAGAAATTTCAGTGTTCTTTTTATGTGACCAAAGCAAAGCAAGCCAATCAGTATGAAAGTATTCCTGATGCAGAATAGACAAGTTAAACTGCTGCAGTTTACATTTCTTGGTGTTTTTGTGGTATTTTTCATCTGACATTCTTCTGTGAACAAGCCCTCAGACTAGAAAGAAATTCTAGTAATATCAGCCCCAAAGTAGTCTTCAAAGGATTGTAATTCTATTAAAAAGAGTTTTCCCACAATAGCTGTTTTTTCCTTCAAATTATTTTTTTTCTTGTTTTAATTAACTGTATTTTATTTTGCATTAACAGAGACTGGCTTTGATGTGTGCAAAAGCATGCAGCATCTTGAATTAATAGTGATTCTAATTGAAGGAAATTACATATTCTGCTTCTCTGCAATTAAGATAACACTTTTAAATGAAGCATTAGTATGAGATAGCACAAAGACTCTCCTCTCTATGAAACACTATGAAATTCTACAAAGGATTTCTATTCGTGGAAACTGTACAGCACTTTCTGAATAGTTAACATGAAAATACAAAGAGCAGGGCAGGAAGAGGGTGCATTGAAAGCTGAACAGAATTAGTTTGGTAGCTCAGGGACTCAATGCAGTGGTGTTTCCTTAGAGATCTGTAAGTTGAAATCTAATATTTACTTGGATTTATGCTGTTATAAATACATGCTCCTTGGTGGTTCTTTCTACTCTGTGATTGGGAAGTGATTGATGTAATAGAATTAGACATTCTAGCAAGTGGTAAGGTTAAAAATGCCATAGTTTTAATATCTCATTTGTTGGCTCGAGGTTGTGATGCTGTTTGGATTTTCAGGGAATTTGGCAATGCTTTGGGACTGCGTACAATATCAAAAACCTAATTGCTGAAATATTTTGCCGTGGCCTTTTATTCAGAGTATTTCCTATCTTTAACCCAGGAAATACCATGATAAATTTGCAGACTGAGATTAATACCTAGCCTTTAATGGCAGCCAAATTAATTTCAAATGGGTTACATCTTTTTTTTTATTTTCTTTGACTTCAAAGGTAATCACTTTATCAAATTCTTTGCTCCTTGGTGTGGTCATTGCAAGGCTTTGGCCCCGACCTGGGAGCAGCTGGCTCAAGCCTTTGAACATTCAGAGAGTGTAAAGATTGGCAAGGTAAGTGAAGTAATCTTTTCTTAATCTGAAAATGTGTTTTATGCGAATGAATTTTTCATTCAAGTATCATGATATTCGTTTTGTGATTTAAAAATAACAGTCATTTTCTTTGTCAGCTCTTAAATACTTTTATATTCATAGTTCCTATTTTAATTTTGTGATGGTTATTTTCTCTTGCACATTCCATATTTCACTCTGTTTTGAGAGATGTCTGTTTTGTTACAATTGACAGGACTCCCTCATTTTAAGCAAGGACTTGTTAGAAACATCAAATACTGCTCCTTGTTTTTCAGAGAGTGTTGGGAAAAAGTCTAAATATTTCAGAGGCAGTGAATAATATTTTGAGATTTCTTTTCTTAGGCTTCCCCTCTGTCAGAACTTGATAGACTTAACTGTTCATTTTGAGTGGGAAAGTGACTTGTAGTTTGCCTTTTACAGCATTGGATTTCTTAGCAAGTTTCAGACCTACAGGGTTCTTTAATTATTTTTCTTTTTTTTTTTTAATTTTATTTTTCCTGTTTACCCCCATTGAACTTTCTAAAGGTTTCAGGGGGTCTTTCACCCTAAAAACTGATATCTTGTCCTACTTGCTATTTCCCTTAGGGATGATAACCAGATTCTGTGGTGTATTTACCATGGGAACTTGTTACTTGTACGTGGAGAGACATCCATGCAGAGGTATGGAGGTGGTCTGGCAATTGCAGTTACTGGCTTTATTTGCTGACCCATACCTAAGTCCAGGTGGCTAATGCTGCAGATCTCCCTGTATGTGCCAGCAGTGGAAAACTGACTGGGCTCAGCTTCCGTATCTTTAAACTTTCAGATCAAGCAGTGGTGTCAGCCCTGCAGAGGGACAGGAAATTGGCAATCTCATGTCTCTGCCCTCATGAGTTTTTCGGCTATTACTAGGGGTGATGAGCTTGACTTTTTTATTTGTTGTTTTTTCTTTTTTTTTTTTTTTCCATGAAACCTTTTTGGAAATTCTCTAGTTCAGATATGCTGTGGATGTACAGAACAGGTCAGCATGGTTAAACTTTAGAGAAGATATGTATATACACTTTTTGAGACCTGGTAGATATAAAGCATGATTCCTTCTAAGAGTAAAATATCAGAGGCTAATGCTCCTTTGGTACCCTTTGTACAAAATATTCATATGCTGATTTACTTCTTGCGAACCTGGAGTGCCTGATAAAATCATTTCTTAGCTTAATTATTTTCTTGAAGCTGCCATTCTCTGTTATCCAGAGAAGAAAAAAAATAAATCCCAAATTTATGTTGTATTCAATTGTCTGTCATGTTCACAGCTACTGTTGCTGATATTTGCTGTGTAATAAAGCCACTAAGGTTTGTCTCCATGCCTAGTCGATTTTGTGTAACTGTATACCTTACAAAACTAATTGAAACACATGCTGGTTGAGATTTTAGATCAGTAAGTAAACAGGAAACACAACTGTTTCTAAGAAGACTGAACCATGACCTTCATGTAATCTGGAGAAAAAGTGTCTTTACAGCAATGCTATCTACTGGCAGAATTGTGTTTAATCCTTAGAACTGATCTTCAGTGATCTGAAGCAAAGTGTTTTTAATGTCAAATACAAAATCCAAGTCTAGAGAAAAGGCTGCAGTGCTTAATTTTTTCTTTGCTTCAAAAAAGATCATGAACTGGTAACTTTATAGATTGTTTTATGACAAATTAGAATTGAGTGTTGCTGTGCACTTGGAATTTCACTTGGAATACAGTTAATTTGGTAGCTGTTGACATTTATTCTGATTTTAAAGAGTAGTCATACATTTTACAAAATGGATAAGCCAATAAATCTTCACTTAAAAGCTCTCTCACATTAGTATTTTGTGTTGTCTTCGCAGCAATTTTATTCAGATAATTTCCAAGTGCTTATCTCTGATATTTAGTTATTTTTCTATTGTTCCTTGCTATTGTTTCTACTTCCTTCTATCCATACCTCGCTCCTTGATCCCTCCTGAAATAAAAACTAACATACACACAGCCCCCCAGTTCTATAACCAAACCACTATTTGGAAGAAGACCTAACTGTTCCCAAGAAGGTACTTTGCATCAGCTTTTGCCGAGCCATGTTCATGTATTGTTCGTGTATTTTGTTTGTTCATGTATTTTTCTGAGACTTTTAAACATAAGATGATGTTTAACATGCATCTATTTTATACATGGAACATTTTGGTTTTTTTTTCAAAATGTAGGTTGACTGTACCCAGCATTATGAGGTCTGTTCTGACAACCAAGTTCGTGGCTATCCCACACTCCTCTGGTTTAGGAATGGTGAAAAGGTGAGTCTGCAAGCTCAGCAAAAGATCAGACCATTTTTTCCCGGATAATACGTGGGCTATGCTTAGATCCCGGGGGGGTAAAAAAAGTCAATTTCATATTTGAAAATCCCCTTGTGACACAGAAGATGTTTGAGGTTCAGACTGTTACTGGAAGAGGTATACTTGATCCACAGATAAAAGTTAGAGCTGTTCCGTGCACCCAGTTGACGTTTTTCCTTGTAGCAATTCAAAGAAATATACTGAAGTTATGGGAAAGTAAAATATTTATAAATACTGCATACTTGAACAGCAGCGAACAAACGTATATAAATAGTAGTGTTACTTATCACATGTAACTTGAGAGGGTGCTCAAGTTAGACAAAGTGGCACATCCAAGGTTAGAGGCATTTTCAGTTAGATATACTTTGGTCTGTAAATAGATTGAGTCTGAAGAACAAGAAATGTTCTGCTGTTACTTCAGAATTATTTTCCAGCTTTTTTTATTTTTATTTTTCAAATAGCTACAAAAGGCATGACACCTTGCAAGAACTAATATCTCAGTGTAGAAAAGTTAGCTGTGTTTTTTTCTCAACAAGCAAGATCATTTTTTTGGACCCTTTGTAATTACTGAAGTTTAAGTTGCTCTGACTTACTTGAATCAAGTGGAAGAAGAAGACAGATCACTGCTGTTGTATTTGGTCAAGATGAATCTCAGCTGTTAGTCTGAACAATATATTTCTGTTGACATCAAATTGTTTTTTCTCCATTGACAGTGTTGGTATTCCCTGGTGATATGTTGCCATCAGAATCACATGTTCCTTCATTGCCTGATACAATACATTTAAAAGTAAAAAACCACAAAACCAAGTCCAACAACTTTCCAATAATGTGACACAGAGATTCCTGGAAATCTCTTCAGCCGCTATTGTACTTTTCAGTAAGGAGGGGGCGGAGGAGGGCTGCTTCAGCCTTCCAGCATTGTTGTCCATAGTACCATCATCCCCGTTGTCATAACTGAAATCTGGCATCACAACATTTGTGTCGGTTAGAGGTAGCAGCAGCCCTAGGAGGAATGAATTGGCATTGACCTCACTCTGCTGAAATGGATACGAACAAGCAGGTACAGGCTTCCTGCATTATTTTAAATTAAAATTCCTTTGTGATATAGACCCCTGCATTGGACAGGGCTCTCACGGTAACAGAGACTACCACCAGATAGCAATGGGTATTTTATTATTCCTTGCAGTAGCTTTAGGTTCACAAAAATAAAACATTAAGAATGCTGACTAGAGAGAGAGAAAGATTAAAGTGGAGAAGTTTCTGAAATTTACCTCTAGATGCTCACTTCTAAAATACCTTTCTCCAAAAGAAATTTTAACTTATTTCCTTCTGGTACAACAGAATCTATGGCAAATCCTGAAGACATGGGGTGAGTAGAATGCCGTGGAGAGGTTTAAAGGCTAGCTAATCAAATTATAAATATGTTTACAGTTAGCAATCTTACGTTCTTCTGATAAGTATTTGCTAGATTATCTACATACGTACACTTATGCAAACTATTTGCTACTTGTAGGGTGACCAGTACAAAGGGAAGAGGGACTTTGATTCCTTAAAGGAGTACGTCGATTCCCAACTACAGAGCTCTGGGAAAGAACCACCAGCAAGTAAACCCACAGAAGCCCCACAGCCGCCTGCAGAACCACCCCAGGCAGAGGTAGGTGTTCCCGCACTCTGCGATTGTATAGAAACTGTTCAGACTGTTTCAGCAGCCTGTCCAAGTCTTCCATGTGTTTCTCCCTCTGATAGATCGAAAATTTTTAGGTGTAAATGGTACCAAATATCTTCCTACTTTTTAAAAAAGCAAATAACGAGTGGAATCAGACCATAAATCTTAGTGATACTTTTACTAACCCACTGAATTGGAGAAGGTGAAAAATATCTGCCTCCTTTTTTAATGGTTGCAATAAGTGGTTTAGCCAGAGTGGCATAAATGCAGTCTTTTTTGGTGTGCTGAATTACGGGCACCTGTCTGTGTGACAGCATACTTAGTTGCTATGGAGATGAATGTCACTTGCAAGATTCTCACTTGAACCTAAGGAGACAGCAAACAGCACCAAGCCTCTAAAAAAAGTCACTGTCCCATTCTTTCAGCCTATCCGCAGAAACAACAAACAAGCAAAGATTATGAAGACTGATCTAGATGTGTCAGGGTAACGTGTGCTGTGGCAATAAAACTCTTGGGGTTTGGAGACTTGGTTGCAGGAGCTACAGGGGTTATGAATGTTGCCAAGGAATTGTCAGGAATAACTTAATCATCTCTGCACAGCTGTACTTCATGTCACGTAATTTTCTGTCTTTTTTAATAACGTCTGCTTTTCATCTGTCATTTTTCTTGCAGCTGAATGTAAAATTGGCAAGGCTGAAAGATCAGGGATCATTTTAAAGCATAGCTTGTTATCAAACATGGAGAACACAACTCTGTCCAGAAAATAAGGATGGTGACTTACACTCCCTTGTGATGTAGAATGAACTTATATAATTAAAAAGTGTCTATATTATTAACATAAATACAGTTTAGATCCAGTTTCTCACAAGAGAATATTATCCTTTCCATTTCACTTCTTCCATTTGGGTTACTCGTCTTATATAAGATGGCTAACAAAAAGTGATGTTAGTTTTGCAATTTTTATGTCCCTCAAAAAATATTTTTTTTTAAATCAGCCTCATATTTGGAAGACAATAACAAGCTGGTGTTAGTACAATGCAGAAAGTAATTAGTCTTCTTTTTGTTTTTAGAGAAATAACAAGCCACATGTGATGCAAATTCCCACTTATGCCTTTATTGCACCACCATACATGCAAACAGGAAGAGACTGTGGGAGGATTTTTTTTGCCAAATAATAGTAGATATGGTGTAGAACTAAAGTTAGTCTTTGCAGTTTTACACCCCAGCTGTGGATGCCCCCATTTCTTGGTTGTTCACCTTCAGACACCTTGGTTCTGCTTTTCTTTTCATGAGGTTTGAAACAAGGGGCTAGCCCACAGCTGGCACCACAGGCAGCAAATCAATGAGTTCTGGCTCCAAATGTGTGTCCCATTGTGGATTCTCCAATTATATGGGCCAAGTACATGCTTGTACTTTGGCCAAAATTGAACTTTTACATCCATTCATTTCAGCCACACTTCACTAAATTTAGTCAAAAATGATCCAGATGTATTAAGGCAGGGTGACCAACAGATGCCCAGATTAAGTGGTTGCATAAGCTGTATTTTCCTGCGAAACCAAGCTATAAATGTAGCTGTCTGATATTATACTTAGTTTTGTGGTTGTATAGCTCACAGTGCTACTCTGATAGTAATCTACACGTCTTTGAAATGTTTTACTATGTGGATCATTGGGAGGACATTTTTTATGGATTTTGCAGATTTGGTATCTTAGATTGTAAATAATGTTTGGAACAGCTTGTAATAGAGAAATACGTCTTTACTGTCATTTTTATTAATTTAAGATTTTGTAATTAATAATTAAGTATAATTTCTAGTTTACAAATAATTTTTTAGAGGTGATACCACTTCAACTTAATGGAATAACTTAATTTGATGAACTAACAGTCATTTACAGTAAAAGTTTATCTAGTACCTTTAATTTGTAATTTCAAGTCTCTCTTTGGCATCCTTTCTTAAAACTCTTACTGGGTTAAAAGTAGAATTGAAAATCCTGTCAGCTGCACTCTTGTTTTTTGCTTTGCTTTCATTTGAATTTGAAGCCTTTACAGGCATGAGATTCACTCATTTATTTATTTTGAATCCCTCCCACCCATATAAGTGTCACACAGAAATTAAGTTTGTTCTGGTTCTGTGCTGTCATACAATCAGTTAGACTGCCTTTAAGCAATGTGCTATCCTCCCGTCACTCCTATCCCATTGCTCCTGATGTTATCAGGAGCAACAATTCTTCCCGGCATCTGTGTGAGTATAGTATGGTGATGTTCCTGTGGCAGGCAAGTATGTGTTTCTGGTAACAGCTTTCTCTGTGCAGTGCAGGGGTATATAGCAGAGGGAGAGCAGCTGTCAAGACATCCCTAGTATGCCGTAAATACCTCCCTACACTAACTCTTCAGTGGTCGTTGCAGACTTGATGCCAACTGCTCTCAGCATTATTCCTTTGAAACACTTGCATGACAGTGTGTGAAGGCGATTTTTTCCAACAGCTATCAGTTTGGCTACAGGCAGAAGCCTCTGAAAGTAGGGATGCTTCTGCAAATACAGGTGAGATTCATAGTGAAATATGTATTTCTCTACATCTCTCTAAGGGAGGAAAGCAGCTAAGGGATAAATGCTAGGTATTCTGCTTTTAATTTTGTTCGTATCATCAATAACATCATCTTTCCCAGTTTGAATTTCCCTCTCAGGCAGCTCATTTGGCCAATGTTGTGCATACAAAAAGTTTTGATTTTTTGTTTTTATTTTTTAAGCAGGCTGCAGTGCTCTCTCTGTCCGAAAAAAACTTCGATGCAACCATTGCTAGGGGAATCACCTTTATTAAATTCTATGCTCCATGGTAAGAAGTTTACACCTATTTTTATACCTGTTTTTCAGGATTATTGTTCTAAGCTATTTGTACATTACTTGTTTTAGGTCTTTTGAGTTCTTTGTAGTATGGTATTTGTCTGGATCTAAAATGTGAAATAATTGAAGAATGTGCATGCTGGCATGAGTTACAGCAAAAATGTTCAGTCTCTTTTAGCTTTCTTGAGATTCCTCTCTGTGGAAAGGCTTACACAAGCTTTTCTGTGTCAAACTCCAGCTAATGTCAGGGAACAAGGAGAGTGAAGCTTTCTTCACTGGCTTAACATGCTTCTATACGTTGATTAGGGCAAGCTGAAGGGAGGCTATCAGCAATGTTGGTTGAGAAAGGAGAACGTGTTGGCCTTTGGGACCTCTCCTACCACAACCAACCTCTTCTGGAAGTGTTATTTAGCACCTGGAAATTGGTACAGACTGTAGAACTATGGATAACGGGCTGTTACTCTTGAAGTAACCGATGCAGATGGTGTAGGTGTAGACACGGAGTGGAAAGCACTAGGGAAAAAACCATCATGTCCTATCTGGTCTCTGCCAATACTGGCATATCCAGCAGAGCCTGGGACTCAAGCTGGGATAAGACCCCAGTATTACCAATTCGCAGAACAAATATTCCCCCCACACACACACTTTATCTTACTATTCCGTTTCTGAGACAAAAAAATTAAAGTTTTAAGTTGCTTTATCTGGTTTATAGACTTCATCTTATTTGTGCCTTGTTGAATTTTGGGGAATTTGTTTGCCATCTTTCTCATCCATTGTCTGCTCTTCTAGCCAGTAAAAGAAACCTAGTGTAGGGGGATAAAAGAAAATTAAGCTTAATTTCAGTACCTGATTTCATCACTAGCCATTTAATGAGAGCAGGACATGAAGAATATAGAAAGATCTTCTGTTTGTGGTGGCAGAAGACTGCTATTACATAGCAATGCCAGCAAATTATACCCATTTTTAAATGTATTCATGAATATCAAAATATTGCTTCTTAACTATGCCACTAGGCCCAACCATGTTTCTGACTGTAGACTAGAAGTATCAGGGGAAGTTTGATTTTTACATAATCTGAGTGATGCAGTTCTTCTCCAGTCTTTTTTCCCCTTTATTGCAGCATGGTTTGCTGCTTGAGAGCTACTTCCATGTTCTTTTATGTCTGAAAGTTCTGCTTTTGGATATAGGAAGGTATCTGCCACCATTGTGTTAGGAAACCACCCTTATTCCACACCCCTTCATGCTCACTGCTCTTCATTCAATTCCTTTATCCTTTCTGTGCACTCTGGGGTACTGAGATTGATTCTGTGCCTGTTGTACTACACCACCAGCAGAACTGGCTGTTAAATTCAGTTTATACCTGTGCACAAAGCAGAAAGATGCCAGTTTGATTTTGCTTGTTGGTAGATGTAGTTCATCATCTGAGAATCTTCTGGCAAAGTTGGATATAAAGATATATACTCCCTTTTTAGTTATTTTTTCTCAATAGGACGGCAACTTAACCATCATCTCCTTTGTGAGATTCTAATGGGGCGTTGCTGGCTCCCAGAAATGGCAGGCTGAGAGATGGGGGTTCAAGATGCATTGCAGAGAACCAAGTTCTTAACCAGTATGGTCTCCCTGGCCACAGAAAGCCACCATTTAAGAAAACACTAAGTATATTTATGTAGCTGGTATCCTAGTTTTAGCTCTTAATGTCATCCTTATGTATAGTTACAGTGCACTACATATAAATGCCCCTCTTCTCTTCCAAGTTGGTTAACTTATGTTGGGCTCAGCAAACACTATTATATTGCTTGCTAGTTCTGTTCTTCAGTTGGTTCTGGAAAAATATTAATGGTAACTTGCGTAGTAAGCATACAAGTCATCCTGTTCTAGTAGTATTGTGCATGGTCAGAAACGCTTTCATACTGTTCTACATTAACAAGGTGGTTTAAATATACACAGCCTTGTATTAAGAAAACTTTTGCAGAGACATCATTCATTATTTTTTGCAAATGCCTTGATCTAGCCTTAGGGCAATTACAGGGCTGTTCTAATTACCCAATTAAGGTGCAGCTGGGTTAGAATAGAATGAGCAATGTAGCCTTAAAGTCTAAAGCACTTTGGGAATTCTTCTTGAAGGCAGTTTAAGAAGTTCAAGCTATGAACTTGGCTTGGCCAAGTTAAAAATATAAACAAAATTAATACTTTACTATAATGCCTGCCATTTTACAGTATCATTTTCTCTTTTGACACTAGTGTTTCACTGTGTGTACTCTGTGGACCACATTCTCAAGTTACTGTATTTACTTATTCTAGAACATCAGGAAATGAAGTAGAAATAGGCCTTTTTTTTTTGGTGTTATTGGTGATATCACTGGGATAATTCTATATGTAATGCAAATCAGAATAGGATCTGATATTTTTTTTTGTAAGTGAAGCTTACGGACTACCACACAACTTCGGCTCTACCTGAAAGTACAGTGATAGTGGATAAACTTGAAAGTGAAGTTCTTCCCAGGAAGATTATACATTTTTAAGTGGAAAAGTAAATTAAACTACTAGTGTAGCCCTTAAAAAGAGAATCTATGTTGAGAAATGTTTCTACTAAAATTAAATTTCCAGCATCAGGAGATGCTACATTGCTCAAGGAAGCAATTAGGAACTGGAGGGAATTCAGTAGGGAAATAAAAATCTAATTTAAGCTATGTACTTTAAACCTAACAGGCATATACTACCTCAAAAGCCAGCGTTAACTCTGTCATTTTTAGAAGAATTAATTTGTAGTATAGGCATTCTGTACCTCATCTAAAAAATCAGCCATTTCTATGTGATCTTAACATTCGTTTAAGATGTCTCTGTGCTCATCTTTATTTGGTTTCGTATTCCTCTGTAGAGTAAAATGTTAATGTGCTGACACCTAGAATACCATTCCAGAAGAGACAGATGAAGGCCAGAAACTACTTCAGTGCTGAACTTACATGAAATCAGTCACTTTTGTTTTCTTAGCTCATTTACTGACATAATAGTGCAAGGGAGTTGGAGGCCTAAATCATTTGGGGATAGGAAAGGCAGCTAGTTAAACTTGCAGATATTGCAATAAGACAGTAGAGATAAATGAGAAGGTGTATCTGCTAAACAAATCTCTCTCTTTGTTTCTAGGTGTGGTCACTGTAAGAACTTGGCTCCAACTTGGGAGAACCTTGCCAAAGAGCAATTTCCAGGTTTGACTGATGTCAAAATAGCAGAAGTAGACTGCACTGTGGAACGTAACGTCTGCAGCAGATTTTCTGTAAGTGTGAAAGAGCTGGAAATGAATTGGATAGTATTGTGTTCCAAATGTTAGGGGCTCCAGTGTGCAGCCTAGCTGGCTGCTGGGTTGTGGGTGCCTAGTGACAGTGAAACTGGATTCTCAGCTAATCCAAGGGAAAAAAGGTAGTTGAGATTAGCACAAGTAACAGTTTCTTTCCTGGATAGTTTGCTTGGATTTGGTCATTCTCACTATTGGATGAAGATGAAGGAGTCCCTAATTTAAGAACCATCCTTCTGTGAAACCACCAAAGCCATTGTGGTAGTCATTGAATAGTTCTGTTCCTAGAAAAAAAAGATGGCTTTTAGAGCTGGTAGCCAGACAGTTGAAGACAAAGGCGGGAGCTGGCATTCCAGTTGTTGGAAGAGCCTAGAGGACCATGTATTTTCCTACTTAAAATTAAAAAAAAAAAAAAATTGCAGGTTGGCAGTGAAATTTTTTTTTTTGTTGTTATTTAATTGAAATGGTTTATTGGTTTAGAGTGGTTTGGTGGCTTTTCAAAGTCAGATAAATACCAGTAAGTCTGGAAATTACTGACAAATTTCTTTTTTGTGTGTTGTGTCTTTTTGAAGGTACGCGGTTATCCTACACTTCTGCTCTTCCGAGGTGGAAAGAAAGTCAGCGAACACAACGGAACGAGAGATCTTGAATCGCTGCATAGCTTTGTGTTGCGTCAGGCAAGAGATGAATTGTAATAAAAATCTGGATGCTCTATCCCTGGCTGTCTTTGTACAGTGGTTGAGGGATTTAAGTAATTGTTAACTTTTAAATAGTAGGGGGGGGGGGGGGGAGGGCATTTTTTTGTTTGTTTTTAGGAAATTGAATGTACTAAACATTGGTATCTTCCCTGTGTGTGTGTGTTAAATACATGCTACCCTACTTGTGAAAGAAAACTAAAATGTAGCTACTGTGCAAACAGAATATTTTCAGTAGTGGTAGTATTACTGCATTTCTGCATTCCCGCAAAGATGTGTAAATGGTTTCCTTTGAGACTAAAATACATTTAGAAAACCAAATTAAGGACACCAGTAGAATATTTTTGTCTTTGGGTTAGATTTGGTTAAAAAGTAATCCTTGCAAACTGCACGCCATTGCTAGAAAGGTAAAAATGGCAGCTGTGTTAACTTCTGCCTCTACAACTGCACTTATAACCTGTTTGTCTTAATATAGCTGCTGGTTAAGAAACAGAGAGTCATGGGAGATTGAAAACACACACACTTTTGGAAGATACCAGGCCACCATGAGCTGGTTGTTTCCTGTTAATCCTCTCAGCATTGGAGGTCTAGCCATAATGAAAGTAATGGTACTGTAACATGTGCCTGAACATTACTGATGCCACAGTGTACGTCAGGTGGATTTTTTGTAGGCTTTTTGTGTCCAGCTCCAGAGGAGTAACTATGCTCTACTTATATAGAGCCAAAGTGAATAGGCGCTGTTGTGGCTACGCCATTAGTATTAAATGATCAGTTAGACCTCAGAGCTGGTGACATGCGTTTCCTACCCTAACCTGAATTCAGACTTTGTGCTGACCTGCTCCTAATTCAGAGCACTTACAGAACATCAAGTAGTACGATGTTTAGTTTTTCCATTCAGCTTTTCTACAGTCATCTCAATTAGTTCCCCACTCTTCTTAAGCCTTAACCTTTTTCCAAGCTGTAAGTGTTGGTAAGTTTGAATGTTAGGCCCATGCACTCTCTGTTGCCTTGGATTATAATACGGACCTATTCTTTGGTGCATAAGATGCTCCATGTTAGATGTAACTGAAAGCCAAAGAATGTACACTGCAGATACTGTCATAACACGGTGACAGCTGCAAACCAAGGACGGAATTCTGCCATCCTGTGTGCATAGAAACTCATGGAATGAGTACAGCTACAGGCTAATTTGACTAATCTGTCAAAATGCCAATTTTTGTCCATCATATGGAGTAGGGATTTTTTTCCTTTTTTTTTTTTTTTTTAATAAAAAAAAAAAAGGAAAACAGCAACCAACTTTTAAATCAGAGAAATGTTCCTGGTACTTCACTTTACTGTCTGTCAAGAACCTTTGGTTCTGTTCAATCTAAAAATGTGTAAGAAAATCCACAATGAAAGCTAAGTGTTGTACTGGCAGATGTATTAGATCAATGTATATTCTTCTGCCTTAAAAGAAGCCTTTATTACCATGTTTTTAACAACTTTCTAGTGAAGCACAATGTCATGAGTTTCTTGTATAAAATCGAAGTGGTACAATTGTTTACACTGAGATTTTTCTAAATAAAAACTTTTTAAAAAAGCAGTCTTTCTATAAATGATACAGCACAATGAATATACAGTGACAAGTGCAATAAATTATAGCTTGTATTTACAAGAAGCCTTTTAAATGCAAGAATCAGAGGTAAGTGCATTTAATACGCGTTTAATATTGATCAAAACAATTTGCTATTAGCTTCTGCTAGACAAACTGTGGCTACCATGTGATTGTATCCTTTATACCAGTTCGTTAGTTGCGTGAGTCGAAGGGGAAAAGTTGGCCAAATACTTGAGTAAGTAAATTGCTGACATTCTTTCTTCCTGTAAATAAATTGTCCAGCTAGAGAATGAATGGTCCCTAAACTTTTACATCTGAATTACAGCTAGAGAAGTGTCCTGACTTCCTTCCTGAGTAAGTGGTAGTAGATGAGGCAGCTCCATGTGGGGAGTGGAAGGAAGTTGCGTAAGAACAAGTGTATAAACCTAGACTGCCTTGTCAACTACTGAACTGAAAAGACCAGTCAGGGTCCAACTTCATGCTAGTATTTCTAACACAGGGGGCAGCCAAGCCATCTCATGCTTGCAGCATCAGATTTAAACTGCTTGGAGACCAAGGGACTCAAAACGTTTGCTTTGGCACAATTTAAGATGCACATATCATGACAGGTTTCAAGAGGATACCAACAGTATAGGTGTGGTAATATGAGTCCTTCTAGACAAAAGGCAATTCCTAGCCTTAGGCATTTCATATTATTTTGTACATGATGTATGCTCTAAGTCTGATGTACTAACATTTCTTTAGCGTCCCTTTCCCTCCCCCCCCGAAAAGACTCACTGCTTTAGGGTATCCATCTGGTAAAACTGCAGCACACATCCAAGCAACTGATAAGGCCAAGCTGCTATGTGAGATTAAGACCATCCCAGCCAAGTAAAGCATGTGTGCAGGCATATTGCTGCTTTGCAAGCCCTGGCTCTGCAGAGCTGAGTGGCTGCTGCAGCGTCGGGTTGGGTTTTAAGAATTCCAGCTGTTTGCTCATGCCACAGTGTGCGGTTCCCCAAGCCCTTTTCTTGCACAAGGCACATAAATGGTGTTTGGAAAGCTATTTTGTCAACCTTTTTTTTCCCCCAAGATCAGGTAGTTCATCGAAGTACAGAAGGTAGCATGGAAGTTCATGGTAGAATCACAGAGTCCATGTGAAGACTGTTTGTCAGTGACATCCACAAGCTCTTACTACCATATTCCTGTATTTCTTCAAGATTACATTGGAATTATCATCGAAATAAAGAACTGATATGGCATTTAGTTTGGTAGGTGCACAACATGGTTTGGGAACGTAATCGGGATTCATAAGATGAACCTGTTGTCAAAAAGAAAACACAATTGATAAAATGGTAACTTTGAGAAATTCACTTATGGCTGTGGGACAGATCTTTCTGAAGACTTACCAGAGTCTGTACGATGGCATGATTGGTTGCATTCATATGTGCGTTGAGTGGAAATGAGCACTCCCCATCACAGTAGTTGGCTGCATAGCCCTTTGGAGCTATTATCCAGTCCTTTTTAGGAAACAAACAGAACTTGATTGAAATTAAAAAGTTGCCAGCTTCTACAGACAACTGGATGCAATTAAGAGCAGCTGAAAATTTTCCACTAACTTTGTCTTGAGGGTGAAAATGTGTTTTCACTGAAAGTTTTTTTTTTTTTTTTTAGTAAGCTGTGACTTTTCCATGGACACACTGATTTTAATGTCCAAAGAATGGTGCATTGCTACGCACAGCTTAACTGCCACAAACTAAAACAGTTTTATTTCTAAAGCTGCTGCTGTGGTGCCTTGTGAGGATTGTGGTTTGGATGCCTTCACGTTCCAACATTTCCTGCAGGTTAGGCCTGCTGGCTGAACTACCTTTCCTAGGGTCAGTGTAGGAAGTTTCATCTAACTTCACTCCCACACGAGGGGAAGGACAGCCTGCCTGAGCGGCAGGTGGCAGGGGACCCCTTGGCAATAAGCAGAAAGCTGTGAAAGGAGGGGATGCTTTGCCATACAGATAACGCAAAGAATTTACAGATTTTTCTCCTGCTGGTACAAAAGAGCCAAAAGTAAATTAAAACAGAAAAAGAAATTGGCCTGTGTGCTAATAGTGCAGAAAGGTGATTTTAAAGAGCCATCATCAGTTAACAAGAAACATTTTTCTTCCATCAGTATCAGGCTCTGCTATCACCCTACAGGATGAAGCACTCATTGGTGCTCTTCTTAAGAGTCTTAGAGTATTTCTCCTTTACCTGACACTACGTACCTGTGGTAGCATGAGTTTTGCTATAGCAGTAACTAGGCAGCCAGCAAATGTTACCACAGCTTTACTAAGTCTGCTGTGTGATTGCTGACGTGAGGATTCTTGGGCTTATCAAAACTACCCCTTCCTTTTACAGCTCACCACCCCTTCGTTTATCACCCCTTCGTTTTACTTGCTCACCCATAATTTGCTCCTGGGTAAGAGAGCTGCTCTTCATAAAACAGTCACTCTTTTGATACAGAAGCAAGTACTGGCTATGTAAATACATTTGTGGTTTAATGTGGTATACGGGAAGCACTGCAAAGGGCGTGGGGTGGTGTGACTTTGCTAGCTCTACACACACACACAAAGTGTTGATTGGAAAAAAAAAAAAAGGACATTCAGTGAAACGTGACAATAAATGACACTGGCTTGGCCCTAAATAAGTTGCCCTAAGGACCCCTCTAGCCCTGCAGCATTACAACTAAAACCAATCTTTGGTCTAACTACTACAGTCAGTGCTAGCCCCCTTGGGGGCACAGGTTAAAACAAAGCTGATCTCTAGAAAAACTTGATTTCATTAAAACTAGTACTTAAACCATTTTTTCCTCATCATTAGAAGCGCACAGATAGGAGCCCTTGCTGTGACTCCCGTGAGTGACAGAGAACGACCAGGTATTTGAATCTTATAAAGTATCAAACTTCCTCTGGATTCTATCAAATATCGCAGCTATCAATATTTATTTGCCCTTCACTATGACTGGTTTTAATGGGGAGGCACAAGGGACGTTTTAAAGCATAATGGCAGCCTCGAGTGGAATTACCATGACACTGTTTAGATAACATTTCATAACAAAATGTCTGGTTTACCCAGAGAGAAACATCACACACCTGCCATCCCAAGTCTTGGAAGCTCACGTAAAGTTCATGCTTCCTGCACGCTGTTTTTAAGTCACTGCTGTTGTAATCTGTTAAAATAAAATAAAATAAAAAAAGAACAAAACAGGAATTTAGGAGGTAAAACAGTCTGGAACACACAGCTGGGCAGATGTGCGCACTGCGGGCTCAGCAGCAAGGAACAGCATGCTCCCATCAGCAGCCCAGAGGAGAGGGGTGTTGAGGGACATCCAAAGCAGGCCTGAAGTTTTTAAGATGCCTGTGGGAATAGCGGCACCCAAGTAACAGTGACTCCGTTACAACTCCTTCAGTCTCCCTTAAAAACCTGACAAGCAGTGCTCAGAAAACACCTCCCCTAAAATCATTTCTTAAAAATAAATCTCTGCTACTTCAGCTCCGCACGTGCCACATCCCTGCTGCATGCTCACGGTTCCAGTGTGCGCTGCCCCAGGGGATACGCTCAAAATGCACAGAGTTTCCAAGAGCAACACAGAGGCTCCTCGCCACCCTGTACCCGTTAGAAGACATCCTTGCACAGCTCTGATGTCCTGTAGCCAGCAAAGCCACATGCCCTGTCTCAGTCTGTGCCTTCCCCCAAGCCTACCCCAAGCATGGCTCCACGTAGCACCTCTGCTCTCAGACCTGTATCATCCACACTCTGTAAAACTCCTTCCCAGAGCCCACCAAACCTCTCTGGCAACACGTTTATCTGCAGTTGACACAGGATTTGACAAGCTTTCACCGTTAACTTGCTTCCTGATGCCAACATTGTATACAGAGAAGCATGGTGTACCAAGCCCTGACCCTTACCGCAGCGATGTTTCGACCGTGCAGAAGCTGCTCCGACAGCCCTACAAAATGCAGCTTTTGAACAGTGAGTGGAATTTCCCATCTATATTTGGAAAGAGAAGCGGCTTCGCATGCGAACACCTGGGACCGCGGCGAAGGGAGGACTTTAGCTGTGACAGAGGGGCCTTTCACTCCCCGATGGCTGCCCAGATCCAGCCTGGACAGGCGGTGGCTGAGCATCTCCCCCACAGTGAGAGGCAACCCTCACGCCAAAGAGCATGTGGGAGGGCAAAGAAAAAGCAACAGCCACGATGGGAAGCAAAAGAGCTGGTGTCAAGCATGGTGGGAGCCCGGCTCCCCATGCACACAGTGACACCGATGCGCTCGTCCCGCAGGCAGAGCCTGGAGCTGGACCAGGCCTCCCAGCGTTTCCACCCAGCGCTTCACCAGACGCTGCCGCACGCAGGCGGATGCCACACACGGATGCTGATGCCTTGCCCCAGCCAAGCAGCCCCCCGGCGCCCCTAACGCTGCGTGAAAGGGCACGGTCCCAGCGCAGCTTTCCACAAGTGTGGCAGCTGGGATAGAAAAATATTTTTAGTGACTTTTTCCTTGGCTCTGAATAAGCCTTTCTTTTTCTTCTTCTTCTCTTCCCCCTCACCCCCCAAGTTTGGGAACTACAAATGCAAATATTTATTCAGAAGAAAAAATATAATACTAAAAGCACATCCAACTGACATTAAGGGCAGCCCAGTGTTACAGCTGGGTACAGTTAACACTGAGGTCTGAAAAAAAAAACGTACACCTCAAAACAAACCTAGTCTCCAAACCACCAAAGATTAGAGAGCTGTTTTTAGAAGCAGTTTGGGTTTAAAACTTTCAGGATTGCATTTCAGGCCTTCAATAGCTTTGCTTCAATCACGAACCAGGTGAGCAGAGCTGGCTAACAGGCTGCTGCCACATAAACACACACTATTTCAGCAGTGCCTGGTAGCAAGGACGGAGGAAGGCCTTTCTGTTCAAGCTTTCCACTTTCAAACCAGACATACCCAGCAGAAACCAGGGTGTGGGTTGTTTTTTGTTTGTTTGTTTGTTTGTTTTTTTCCAGATGAAACTTTTCAGTCCCTGAAATTTCTAGCATGAGATGTTTCTAAATGATATTATTTCTCACAATGAGAAATGAAATGAGCAGAGGATATTTTTGGTGGTCAAAAGCTTTCATTTTAGTCCCTGAAAACATGACTTCATTGTTCTATGGGAAATATGCTGTTTGCTAGGGAAAGAACATC
The DNA here is from genome assembly GCF_963932015.1 of Anas acuta. Lineage (NCBI taxonomy): Eukaryota > Metazoa > Chordata > Aves > Anseriformes > Anatidae > Anas > Anas acuta. Next base: position 68,922,168 of record NC_088980.1, read on the forward strand.
TGTACTTGACAGGGTGTTATGGCGGCTGGTTAGATGGCATTTATCTATTCATAACAAAGGACACAGAACTATGATATGTCCCAAATACAGCTACAATTTACCCTAATTAGCTACGGGAAAGGGGCGAAGTGAGGGAGGCAGAGACAACAGGAGTGGGAAGGAAGGCCGCAAGCAATCAGAAGTTCCAGAAAACAGAGGGGAAAAAATTGTTTAACAAATTATACCAAGCAGAACAATGTGTCCTCTCTCAGTGTGTCCTCTCACTCTGCATAAAATTGCCCCTAAAAATCCTCAATGTCAACTAATTCATACCTTGCACTGCATGCCAGCTACTCTCTATCCCAGGTGGACACAGCCAGTCCTGCCTTCTCACTTGCCCAAACACAGAGCTCACCTACCTAAGTGTCAACATAGTGAACATCCCTTTTCCTGGGATTTGCACTCTCCCACATATAACCCTTACCCCTTCTCTCCCACTTGTTATATTTTTTCTTACTGCATCTTGAGGATTTCTTTCAAAATCTTTCAGCTTCATGGTGGTGCCACATCCATCTGTCAAGCTCCAAACAGTCAGTGATTCCCAAACAAAGTACTGCAATGTTGCACTTCCCATCCGCTGACCACCTTGACAATGGGGAGCTCTTCCATGGTGAATGTACAGCACCCGAGGTCTGTCACTCCAGGGGTTTGCAGATTTGTCTTCCAGTTTGCATTACAGCTGGCAAATACTTGCAAGCAACATTGTCTGCATTCATGGGGAATTGCTTTTAGCCCAGCTTTAGGGATGCTACAAACCTTTAAAAACCTCTAAGCAGTGCTTTTACAGATAGAGGAAAAAATGCAGCAATACACAATGATCCATTTCTTATGGTTTGGGGCTTGGCACATGCCCTAAAGCCATGTACTCTCAATTATGACACTGAAAAAAATGGGGTTTTGCCTGACAGCTCAAGCACACTGATCTACTGAAGGTAGCCTTCACAACACATTATCTCGACCCGGGAAAGCAGTGTCAGCTGCCCCAGTCCAGTGTGCTCAATGGCCCAAATTGCCATCCTCAGTGCAAGATGTTTCCCAGAGACATCCACTATCCCTGTGAGTTCATGGGGCTGCTTTGGGACTTCCTACAGGCCCACTGTGGGTTTAGCAAATTGTCTCTTCGGTATATTTGGGAATACCAGCTTGGCACTTGCAACAGGTTACAATAAATACATAAATAAAAGAACACCCCTTTTTCTGCACTCAAAAATAAGCCCCAGGGCAGGGCAGTTCCATCAGAAGAGCTAGGGCGGCTCCTCTCCAGGGGTGCCTGCTCCAAAGGCTGTCTGCCCTCACCAAGGATGCACCGTGACACAAGCCTGCCTTTCTGCCGGCACAGATGTTTCTCTTAAGGCTGGACACTGGCATTTCCATTGCTGAAAGGGGAGAGAGCATAGTCTGACCCTAATGATCTTCCTCCTACAGATAGTTGCACACAAACCTCAGATTTCTTATAACCTCTCCCACGTTAAGTGCTGGCAAAGAAGATATAAATATTTACTGAGGTTGATCCGCCTGAGAATACCCTCACTGCTCCCAAGGTGCCAGTTTACCAAATTCCACAGGGTAATTAATTGCCTCTGTCATCCCAAATAGCTCTGACAGAGGTCTCTGAGGCCAGCCCCTTCTTCTTGGTGTTTGACTTTGGTGATTTGTCCAGATAAAGCTGGTGTAAACCGATCACACAGTTAACAACAGCCCACTTCACATGAAAGTGGCCTGCCTGGGCGGGAAGAAAGGGAGATACGGGGCTGGAGAGGACACGCACGTTATGGCACATGGGAATGCTGGCTGCACCACATCTGAGACCTCCACTAAATAGATTTTATGTGAGATAATGATGTTTATTAACAAGATCCCTGCCACTGTGAGAGCATTTGGCCTTATTGGCCTTACTTGCCTTCAGTGTATGCACGCACTGCCCTTTGAGGTATCGAGCTCCCACATGCGCAGGGTAGCATGCCGGTAATGGAGTGCGGCATGCACACACAGCGCTGCATGGACGTGTCACCTTGAGAGCCCCTCTGCTTCTCATCTTATCTTGGGGCCTCCAGGACTGTGTGAATCACAGAACCATAGGATATCCCAAGTTAAAAGGGACTCACAAGACTCCGAGACCAACTCCTATCTCCACACAGGACTATCCAAAAATCAAACCATGTGTCTGAGAGTGCTGTCCAACACTTCTTGAACTCCAGCAGGCTTGGTGCTGTCACCACTTCCCTTGGAAGCCTGTCCCAGTGCCCGACCACCCTCTCGGTGAAGAACCTCCCCCTAACCCCCAGCCTGACCCTCCCCTGTCCCAGCTCCACGCCGTTCCCTCAGGTCCTGTCGCTGTCCCCAGAGAGCAGAGCTCAGCACCTGCCCCTCCGCTCTCCTTGTGAGGGAGCTGCAGGCCGCCATGAGGCCTCTCCTCAGCCTGCTCTGCTCTGGGCTGAGCAAACCGAGGGACCTCAGCCACTCCTCATATGTCTTCCCTTCTAGACCCTTCACAATCTCTGTAGCCCTCCTTTGGAATCTCTCTAATAATGTTACTGTTCTTATACTCTGGTGCCCAAAACTGTACACAGTACTCAAGGTGAGACTGCACCAGAGCAGAACGGGACAATGCCTTCCCTTGACCAGCTAGGCATGCTGTGCTTGATGCACCCCAGGACATTGCTGGCCCTTATGGCTACCAGGGCACACTGCCGTCTCACATTCAATTTGTCATCAACCAGAACCCCCAGATCCATTTCCATAGGGCCGCTCTCTAGCCTCTCATCCCCCAGCCTATACGTATAACCATCTGCACCCTTTCCCAGGTGCAGATGTTGTTAAACTTCATGCACTGGTGATTGGCCAGCCCTCTAATTTGTGAAGATCTCTCTGCAAGTGAGTCTTGCTCAGAGCAGCATGAGCAGCCAGAAGCTGGATGTTTACACCACAACCTCTCAGTAAGGATGAGGCATGGAGTGGGATGTGCATGAAGGATGACTTGTGGAAGAGGATGGTTAGTGCCACTGGGCAAGGAGATGGCCACACACACAAACCAGCTTTCAGGTAACCTACGGAGGAGCTGATCACACAGCACTAACACTGATGCTCAAGGATCACCATCTGTTGGGTTGGAGACTCCCCAGGTCTTCAGGATAACAACAGAGTCAACCCAGAGCATGGGCTGAGCCCACTGTAGACGTGGCATGGCAATGGCCTCCAGACGCTGGAGGCAACTGTAGAAAAACACCTGCACTCTCCTCCCACCCACATTGTGCCTCTGTGCCCTGGGCCTGAGATGACGTGTGATTTTCTGCCTTAACGGCCAAAAATACTTCCTTTTCTTCCTGCTCATCCTCCTTCTGCAGAAGACCAGAGCTCGGCCCCAGGAATGCATTGACGCAGGACTCTATGTCAAAGCAGTTCATAACCATGGGGGTTACTCAGTTCTGCTTTATATAAGCCAGTTATAATTACGTGTTTATAATTCAGGGAAATGAGCATTCTTGGCGAAAAAATACAGACTATTTTCATTCTTATGCCACAGCCATAACCTTAGCCTCTGAGCACTTGGTACTGACTTCAGGACAAGAACTGTACATCACAGGAGACACAGCAGGGTCCCAGTCCTGCAGGCAGTAGCGTGCTTTAACAAAACCCTCTGGCTCACCAGATCTAGTGCCAGTCCAGCAGCACACTTCAAATGCTCCTAACAGCAGGACTTGAAATGCTTTCCATACTTTGAGAGTAAATAGGGCTTTTTTAAACACAGCACCCCAACCTAAATCACATTATCATTTGGGAAAGGGGCTCACATAGAGGAGGGATGGTTCAATCCACAAAAAAAAGCACCAACACCAACCAGCTGCCTGACTCACCATGAGAGAAACTGCACCAATCTCCCAGCTGGGAGAGTACGCACAAAAAATCTGATAAGATGCAAGATACAGTGAAAGAGGAAGATATGCAGGTGGGGAGTTGAGCAGGTGGGGTCCATGTGTGGTCCTGTACCCACCTTAGGTCCCAGTGTGTCTGGGTGCCCCCAGGAGGAAGGTGGCTGTCAGGGTAACCTCTGGGTTCATATTCTACATTGCACTGTGGCAAAAGCTTCCCCAGTCCTGCTGTGTACATGTGGGGCATGTATGTAGGAACCCACCCAACTAAAAAAGAAAAAAAATCCCTGCAATTTTTTTAATGTTAAAAACCCACACTGGTCCATAGAGCTGTCCCTGTGGGGTCGTCAGTGCCTCTTGGGCTATTAAATCAACCACTTCTTAAGGAGAACAGACTCTGAGAGAGTAACACTTTGAAAGGAAAATAAGCTGATGCTGTCTCTCTTTTCTAAACACAGAAACCAACCAAACATACATCTTAACTTTAAATTCCTCTCCTTTTCCTTGCCTTAAATCCACAGAGGCTCAACTATGCCTTGTTGACTACTGAACTGCCAAATTCCAAGTTTTACATTAAAGCTGTCTTTGAGTGAGAAGAGCTCCAAAAAAAAAAAAAAAAAAAACAAAAAAAAAAAACCACATTTATGATCACACAACAGCCAGCTATTCCCCCCCCCCCCCCCCCCCCTTTTTTTTTTTAAATAATTTTATAATCTCATGCCTGTTGTAGTCAAGAAACCAGCAATATAAAAATGGCCCTTTTTGCCAAATGGATCTGCTCCCTCTGGAGCTTGGAAACACATCTCCTGATTTAATTGTAGTAAAATCTTGCAAGAAGAAGCCTGCAAAGCTAAGGAGGTGAAGCTGGAGCATATCCTGAGTCTGCTACCAGCTCCTACACGAATAACAGTACCCACAGCTCTGGGCAGGAAGGTTGCTCATTCACTAGACCATGTGGACACCAGCTCCCCCATGTTTCCTCCCTACCCATGCTCCCCAGCTCTACTGCTGGTCTCAGAGAAAAAAGCCTCAGCACCACTGCCAGTCCTACACATGACCCAGCAGCATGTGCATGACCACTGTGGTGCAGCCTGCCCGCTGCCCGAGCATGCCAGAGCCAACAGGTTCAGGTTGGTGAAGCTTTGGTGAGACTGGCTCATTTTCCCGCAACAAAACTAACAACAAGACTAGCAAAACCACCTCTCTTCCTGGGGGTTTAGTCATGCCTACATGCAGGAAAAGCAGGGATCCTACTGGAAAAGAAGGGGGCAGCATAAGCAAATTAATCAAGTAACCAGGAATTGGCTGAAATGTTTAAGAGGAAAGAAGGTACTCAATGAATGAAGGCCTGCAGCACTGTGACGTAGGACAGAGCAGCTGCAAAGCGATCAAAATGCACAAGGCAAGACTTTCTCAATTTTCATCAAAATTTCAGGGTTGTCCCACCAGCACATAGCAGCACTTGCAAGCTTGTACAACACAGCAACATGCAATCTTTCCACAGCAAACAGGCAAGCCTGCTTGCATGCCTGGAAATGAACCTCACCGTTTACACTATTGTTCCCACAAAGGGAAAAAAAATCTCATGCTGTGCTAAAAGGGTTTTTCCGAAGAAAACCAAATGATGACCCTGCTGGAAACATGTATGAGCAATATGATAGATCCCAGCGTACACTGAAATGGTATCTTTTAAATATAGCATTTCATATGGCGTGATTCTAGGCAAATATTGAATTTCATGGCTGTGACTTCACATAGGGGTCTGTATTCTACCCTGGGTTTGAAAACTCCTGTAAAATTACTTCCATGAGACTCCTACTCCCATCCCATCACAGATACAACCTGTGCCCCCAAGGAGGGGCACCCCACCTCACATCCCCCTTCTTGCTTTTCCACACCAGTGCAAACAGGAACATCACAAGAGGAGGCCCCAGCTCCCAGATAGAGTGGGTGTTTCATGATTACCTGTGACAGTCGACACCCTGGAAACATCCTGAGCCTGGGTGGAGCGGTTTCGACTCTGCTGCCTGCGTCTGCTTGTTGCTGACCTAGTGGTCCGGACGTGGACTTCACTCACTTTGAAGAAGGCCACCATGAAAGGCTGCTTGTCATAAGGGCCATCTCGCCCTATAAGGCCTGCTTCTCTAGGATTTACACTGAAACCTTCAAATCAAACGGAAAATTGATTGTTGGAGGAACTACACAGTTGGATTGCTCTTTCCAGTGCTGCAGCATCCCAATAAACAGGATTTCCTCTCTTCTTGATCATGCTGTTTCTCTTTTAGCATTAAACCCTCCCCTCCTGCCACCATGACCTGTGGACATTTTTACAACAGCACCCCATCCACCATGGACAAGAAGTTCCACCATGGCATCTGGCTCTTTGGTACCCCCTATGAAATCTCTACTCCATTTTAGGCATGAAACAGGTATAGAGATAGATATATAAAACACAATGACTGTATGTCTCAGGACTGTTTAAGCAGCTGCCAGTGGCTGTCTCAGTGGCTGTTTAAACACAAGGAGCAGAGATGGAGCTAGGAGACCTTTGGGGAAAGCAAGAGATGCTTTGGCCAGGAGTACACAGATAGGCTCTCAGCACATTTGGGTAGGTGGAGGCTGGCACTGCATTTTCCTCAGGGAGAGCAGTTAACAGTCCTTCTGGTCTCATTTGACCCCACGGTTGTACCAAAATCCAGGATGGAGTGATAAGAAGAAAATATAAGGTTGGAGGCCAATTCCCACAGAAGGAAAATGTCATCATTGTCTTTAGTTGCCATCTGCTCACTTAGATCTTCTCCTTCCCTACTGCTTATCCTGCAACACTCAACTTCATACCGTCTTACATTCTCTCATTTTCTTTTCCACTTTTCAAATTTTCTGTGCTCTGTGAAGTACCATCAATACAGCCACCCACATTAAATCTGGACGCTGTTAGCACCACTTCCAAACAGCATCCAGGAGGCTCATGAGATTACTCATGTTAACTGGCCCGTGACCTACCGTCCTGGGTCACCACGCTCAGCTGGAGCCCCATGTTGTGCTGAGGGTTCATCACCCACATGTTACTGGTGGCAGTGACATCAAACTCCAGCCATCCTTCCTCCGAGGCCCACACCGCCCGTGTGTCCAGCAGAAACAGGTCAGAGGATCTGCAGAAGAAAAAAGCAATAACAAGACAGTGATATCTGGGGTTTTCTCCCCTGGCTATCAACCCCCCAAATCTGCCTGTTTGTAACCAGAGTTTTTCCACAAGATGCATGTGCTTCTGCATTTGAAATTCAGGATCGCAAAGGTTTTTCCACTGTTTTCTAGGCTGTAGGAAAGGAATCTCAGTCCTTAGGTCTTGGTGTTTCTCTATCAGCAAGAGATTCATAAGTCACTCTTCTTCCTGAAGAGAGTAATTCTAGCCCTGGCAGGACAGTGGTCAAATTACCAGCATTTCCAGGCATTCAATGACTTTGGTCAAAGGGTTTTTGTGGTTTCAGTCCAACTTTCACAAGACAGATCTACCACAATTGATAACAATAAAAACAAACAAACAAAACAAACAAGTAACAGGCCAAACATCAAACTGAAGCAAAATGAACCCTAAAGACATATGGTCCCTAAAGATATTTTACTCAGATTTTGCAACATGGATTAGAAAGTGTTGTTCCAAGGATGTTGGTACTGGATCTCCTTCATGGACTTCAGCTTCAAGTGCTATCAAGTCTGTGCCTTTTCTGCAGGATCAAACGGACACTGAAATTCGGTTCAATGAAATCAACTGCAGAAGCATCCGGAGAAATCCTGTTTACATTTTCTCACTGTATTAAATGCATAACTTTCATGTGCAAAAGAGCTGCAATTTCTATCCTTAACATATGACCAGCATCACAAAAGTGGATACCATGCATCAGTCCCAACTTCACCTGTCTCTCTCTCTGTTGATTTTTTTTTTCCTGAAAATAACTTAATGGAAACGAAAAATGGGATACCTGTCTCTTCAACTAATCAAAGGTTAACTTCAGAAAAAAAGAAGTTTTGATGGAGTTACGCTTTATTTTTGGCCAACTGCTATGTCATACTGCCCAGCAGCTTGGTTTACATGAGATCACACATGGAAAAATAAGCACTTAAGTATATTAGGGCTCCTAGTGTAGCTATTTTTACAGCATGAAGGCTTTCCTCTGCCTCACTGGTAGCTGCACGCTGTGTGGTTGACTCAGCAGCCTTTCCCACAGGAGTCTTTGCCATCGCTTCTCCAGCGGTAACAGGGTTCAGAAACAACTCTGACCTTCACCTCAAACAGCGGCAAGTGGCTGGGGCTAGCCAGCTGCTACATGTTTTGGAAACCTTAAGGTTGAAAGATTTGGGCTTTCCCAGGCAGGTATTTAAGCTGAGGCATTGCTTACAGGAGGCTGGAAACAGCACCTGCAGCTGAGGCTACTTTTCCCCTCTCTGGGTTTAGAGAGAAATGAACTGCTAGATCATCCCCACCTCTGACTGAGATTTACAGATTGGTCCTCTCCAGTGCTTGACATGGTCTATACCTGAAAAGTGTTTTTCCTAGAAGCTGTTCTGACCTACCCCCTCACATTGATTTCTTTTTGGTTTCCCGTGCCCGGTTTCCCTTCTCTAGGTGCCACACATTCCCTTGCACTTGTCTGCTTCAGACAATGTCCCACTGAAGCCTCCAGACTGGAGCAACTTCAGCGTTATGTCCGCCCAAACCAAACAGGTCTGGCTGCAGAGCTGCTGAGAACTCTGTGAGAGCAAACTCTGTATCCACCTTCATGAACACTCAAGCACACAGAATTAGTCAACTCTGCACAAATTTGAAGAGGAGGCTCAGTTGTTAATACCCGTTGCCTTGCACTTTGTGCACACAGACCTGTAAAGCCAGAAAGGAACACAAGGACGTAGTCCCTTGCCTCTGACCTCCAGGCAGGATCAGATACATCCACATCACTCCTGAGAGATGTTTGCCTGACCTGATCTTCAAGTTTTCCTGTTTTTGGAACTCCACCATCTTCCCAGGAAGTCGAATATATTTCACTTGAAGTTTTTTATTTGTTTGTTTGTTTTAAAAAAATAATTACCCACAATATCTAACTAAAATGACACAACAGCCTCCCCTCCTTAAAGCATCACTGAGTCTTCAGTGTTTCCTTGTAAGCCATATTTTTTAGACTTTATTGTCACTGCTATTCTATAGACCTAGGTTGGATCAATATCTCACCGATGCAGAGTACAATGGAAAGAATCTTCATGTGTTTCTGAGACTGTACCTCTATTCATACATCTCAGAATAGCATTTTGGCTTTTTCACAAAACTCACTGTTAACTCTTGATCACCTTGTGATTCACTGTAATGTCTAGATTTGTGCTGCTGCACTGCAACATACCCAATCACTTCCTCAGGTGTATTTACATCACTGATTTGTCGTGCCCAAATGTAACTTTCCTTTCTATCAGATCACACTTTTTTCCCCAGACTAGACCTTCATCACTCTTAGTTTATTTAAAATACAAACTTGTCTTCCAGTGGGTCTCCCCCATTTCAGCGTTCTCCACAAATATAATGAGCAAACTCTCTGACCAAGGTACAGTGCTACCAAATGTGAGTGCTTCACCTTAGCCCAGTATCTCACACTGGCTCTGGACAGATTTAAATGCCTTTGTAAAACAGAAAAAGTGACAACTAGGCTTTCCAATCCAGTTAACTCTTTGAAGAAAAAAGAAAAAAAAAAAAAGAGTTAATTAATTTTCAATCAGCTTCTCTATTTAACTGGCTTCTGACTTGTCTGAGTGCATAAAGCCAATGATGCAGATTCACCTCACAAGTACTGTAGGTCACATCTGTAACATTCACAGGTAACATGTCCTAATACTTAAAGTCTGTTTTCAGTTAATGTTTGTTACCTGAAACTTGCCAGGCTGCACAACATTATCTAGTAACTACTAGCATTTATTACTAGTTTTGTTTTCAGCATGAAGATTTTAAAAAATAAAATAAAAAATCACCTATTTCCAAAGACCAAATTAAGGAAAAAAATGAATTTACTTAGAGCCTGCCTTTCCCTAGAGCTGCAGGGCAGAGAAATGTCCATGCTGCTCCTGACAACAAAGTATATGGTGTCTGATGCTTGAACAGAGACTAAGAGGTCTCCCAGGCTAGGTGGAAGGGATATTACATCCAACCAGATGGGGAAGGGTGAAGGCCTTGCTGTGATGGTGGGGGACATGTTGACACACAAGGACCAGGTGAATAGACTCCGGAAAAAAGCAAAGTCTGCAGAGAAAAAGGAGTAGAAAGTACCTGAGACCACTATGTACTCCATGAATCAGGTCTGTTATTCCTGAGCCAGCATTTCTCCACTTTTAGAAATATCTGGGAAACTGCTGGCACCGTCCAGCAGGGATTGCTCACAGAGGGGATAACCTGCTACTGCTACCATTTGTGGCAACACAGCTGTCAACAAATGCAGTGACAGGCATCAGAGATGTGAATCCCACACTTCCAGTCTTGCCCCATTACGTTCAGGAGCAAATGCAGCCACCTAACTGAATTTGCTTGACTTTTTTTTTTTTTTTCCTTCAGTCCTGCTTCCTGAAGATCATGGAAAAAAATATCTATTACACTCTTCTCCCATTAGACTGCAAAATACAGATGGAAGCATGAGAGCTAAAGCTGCTGCCTAGCCTTACTCCCACTCCTGATGCTGGATTGCAGGCTGATTTTGACAGGGACCATTTTTTGTCCTCTGTCTTTGCTTTCCAGGTCCAGACTCTATGACCTTACACATTGCAAAAGTTGAAGCACACACAGCAGATGAGCAGGGAGCTCCTGCAAGCCAAAGGGTGTTGCTGGATATATATATAAAAAAAAATAAAAATCTGGTGCCAGCAGCTTAACCGAGAGGAGATAGTTTGGTATACAATATTATATAACAACTGTTTTTATATCTCACTGTTACTACAATGCTCGACCATCTCACCTTTATTTTCAGCATGCCTAACCTGAATGAGTTTAATTAATGACTTGCATAATAAGTGTGTTGCAGGCATAACATATATTATTAAAGGAAAACTAGTGTGTGGGAGAAACTGAGGCAATGAGCTAAAAAACTCTCCTGAGACAAGAGCGGACATTAAGTGGGAAGATACAAATTAGGGATTCCTAACTCAAACCTGGAGCTCTCTGCTCTGGATCATGGCCATGCAGTATGGTCTCAAATCCCAAGAAAGAAATGGAAGTCTTTCCATGGCCTTCAGAGGATTCTGGAGGAGGACTGGGAAGCTAAGGTCAACAGAGCAATCACAAGTGGCTGCAATAAACAGAAAGAAGTACACAATTTACCGGAGAAATGTGGCCTGTGTGATTCAGAAGGCAGTATTTAGCTCCAGCGTCCCCAGAGAGCAATATGATTTGTCAGATATAAATATCAAATACAACTACTATTCTTAACACCGGCATCCCAATCATGTACTCCAGGCATTTATAGGAGAAACAGCTTGCGTTTAACTCCAGTTCCTCCCTGTCCCCCCCAAGATAAATATTTTGTTAACTGAAACCTCTGTGTAAACCTTTCAACAAAATGTTTCTGGGTGTTAATTCACTTTAATTGAATACTAATTAGATTAGAATTTATTCAAATTAGTAGCCAGGTCAAGTGGTTAATCTCAGTTGCTATACTTAGTGAAATGTTTGCATTAAAATAATTTCTCTGTTCTGGGTACACATTACAACATGGAACTTTGCTACAGGAAAAACACCAAAGCTATAAAAAGCTGAATTTAAAGAAGCATATGTTGAGCTAGGTTTTTTAGTTTCCCACCCTCCCTGGCCTTTTTTCCCTGATCGGGCAGAAGTCTTACAGGGAGACAGTGAGAATAAACAGAACTCTCACCTTCAAAATGACCAAGTTAAAGGCCTCTTATTTTAATTACAGAGCTCAGAACAACGTTTTTGGCCCAACTTCAAAGCTTGCAATTACCCAGGTGTTTAAAGGATTGTTACGCATCAACAGCCATTTACCAAAGCATTAATTACTCTAAGTCTCTAAAACTTTCCTCAGCTGAACCTTTTTGTTTACTTTTCTTCAAAGACAAGTTGACATAATAGTCTAGACTGCCTAACAGCAGTTTCTCAAAAGGGAATTTTGAACAGAAGTGTGTGGGATTTACATTTTAATTAACACACTTTCTAAATACTCTTCTGTGTACACTGGATCAGAGTCTTTAGCTTGAACAGATACTGACCTTGTATAAAAATTATTCTGTACATAGCAAGCTACCAAGATGATTTGCTCTTATCATCAACTAATGACAAATAACTGTACTCACAACAGATGCAGCCTTACTGAGTTGAATGAAGCTTCTTGTAGATAAAACCTTGAAATCATCACAGCCTTTTAAAAACTTTGGATCCACCACCTTTCAAGAGATGTAAGTCCTACTGTGATTTTTTTAATGTTTATTGCTTGTAGAACATATGGTATATAGAGCTTACGTAGAATAAAATACTGTCAACAGATAATACATAAAACCTTAACAACTTAGTATGTCTAAATGACCATTACTGCAGAGAGTTAAAAGCACCGTGGAAAATCTCATCCATCAGCACCCATTCATACACAGAGCTTCAGGCAAAGGAATGCCAGCACCTGCAATGAGCTGCCATGGAAAGCTCTATCATTTTAGGGAAAAGAAAAAAAAAACTCAGTTTAACTGTCTTGAAGAATCTATACCATCTCTGGGCCAGGGGAAGAGATATGCACGTCCTATAAGAATTCATTAGAAATAAGGAAAGAAATACTAGGCACTGTCAGCCTGCAAATGAAGCTACTTCCAAGATGGAATAGGAAACCAGCAACTGGGAACTAATTTGCAGGAAAAAGCATAAAATGGAGCACAGGGACACACCAGAATGGAGAGGTAGGTAAGCTTGTCTTCATACTGCTCACACAACCAGTGCTCCATCTGATTAAAAACTCCCGTGTTGAAAAAGCTGTCCTGTTTTAAGGCTGCATCTGGCAGAGTGGAAAGTGAGAGCCTAGAGATGGAGGACATGGTTCCCCCACATCAAGGCTGGGGGAAGCTCAGCCTACACATCCGTGATAAGCCCCAGCAAAGCCAACACTGATATTTGAGTACAAAGGTGTCTCTCCACACCCAGCTCAAGGTTGTGAGCTTCACAGCTTTAGGGAATGAACATTTCACCAACAGGAACAGTAAAAAAGAAAAAAAAATAGTCCAAAGTCAGGATAGGACACATATTTCTCATTTCCTTGATTAGGATATAAGGACACCAAGGGACGTTCTAGTTGTAGTGATAATTAAAAGTACCACACCTCAGCATTTAAATGCAATTTGAGCCATGAAGATGGAGGAGAGTGTAAATGGGAAGTATTTATCTTTAAGAGAAGAAAGAAGGCAGTTATTTATATAGCATTCTTTAGTTTTGGTAGAAAAAGCCAGCTGGTTATGGAACCGGTAAGTCTCATCCAGAATAACTTTGACTTTTAAACTACTAAAAACAACCACCCTAAAACACAACAAATCACATACGCTTGGTGGGAGTTGAACTGAAATGCTGACAGACACTTCTCTATAGCATCATGGAAACAGCTCTATCATATACAAATATATGCACACTATATACAAACCTGACCCTAACTTGAAACAGATTGATGCTAGCTTTGTCATTTGTGTTACACAACCCAGTCCAAAATCCAGTTGAGGACAGATATTTATTTTCTAAGCTATAAACACTGCCGGCAAATCAATTTGCCCTTTAGATTAGAAGCTCGGATCGTATTTGTATAAATATCCTGTTGCAAAGAGGAAGACTTTATTACCACTGTAACTGGCAGCTAAAAAAACGATGACAGCCTTAACTCTTGAGCAGCTGTGCTCAGCAGAGGAGCACGGTCCTTAGATGGTGGCTTGGGAGGGCACGCTGATGCCCACATGTGTTTTATCACATAGGAGGAATCTTTCTCCAGTCCTCACTTTTCATTCCAGGTGCAAATGAAACTGTTTAATAAACTTTGACCATTAAGGTACCGTATCTTCCTTTGATCACTAGCACAGGCCGCTGTGTTTTTCATAGATCAGTTGTTTGGACAGTGTGGGAGTGTTTTGAGGTCTGCATTAACAGGATATTTACACTTGAAAACACACTGATGATCCAAACCAAGGACTAACATCTTTGATCAGCCACAAACTGCCTTTCCTCCTCACTCCTGACCTGACACCTCGCTGGGTGAGAGTGAGGAAGCTTCGAGAAAGAAATTAATGATCTGTTTCCAGAGACAAACTCATTTCCTCCTTTCCCTTGCAAAGGTTTAGCTTACACGGCAATCCACACCCAAAAGGTATCAGAAGTCACAGAGGGCTTTGCTGGTCTCCCCCAAAACTGGTGCTTCACCTCAGAAACAAGCCTACATGTAGCTGTGCACCTGTATCACCATAGGGAGGAGAGCATAGCTCCCTCCTGCCCAAACACAATGTCCCCACAGCTGTGCCCATGGTGGGACAAGCACCGAAAAGCTAGCACCACTTGTGCTCCTAAACTGGTGCTTTGGCTGACATCCCTGCTTCTGACACATACTGATAAAGAAAAAAAAATAATAATAATAAGAAAAAATCCACACCAGCCTTCAGACAGCCTGGTCTCTGATGGGCAGCAGCACTGGGTGGACACATCATCACCCATTCTGACTCCCACCATCAGCCACCACAGCCCATCTGAATGCCCGAATCCATCCCACCCACAGCAAACCAGAGGCCACCCCAGCGCTGCTTCACACGTGCTCCATGCTGTCAGAAACCCACGCTGGCCTGTCCTGAAGGTTTCATTAATCTCTTCTCCGCATCCCACTGGCATCTCCAACAGTTTGTGTTATGACAGAACGTGGCCGCTAGCTGTGGCTTGGTTATAAAACAAAAGTTTAGTTTCTAGGCACTATGTTTTTTGACCTTACGAAAGGGTGGAAGGAATGGAGAGATGAAAATATTACTGACACAAGTGAGTCAGTATTAAAAATGTTTTCTTTTTGAAGAGAGAATGTTCTTAAACCACACTGTCCTCAATATGTGTTTCATTGCCTGGAGACTCACGAGTATCGCTTCCATATTTCTGATTGCTTTTAACACAGAGAGTGCCGAGTGGCTCCCTGAAGGTTTCCTGCTGTTTCAATAAGCTTTGATCTCTGATCATCCACTCTTTGTGTACACCCCTACCTGGGAGACAGTCTCAAATGGCCCTGTATAATCCTTGTTTTTAGTCTCATCTATGCTGTCTGTCAAAAATAGGTTTGATAATTTAGTAGAAGGTAGAAATTTTAAGTCTCAGGTTTTGTTTTGTTTGTACTGTGCCCTAGGGAATTACCAGTAATGCTGCGTGATTCTGCTAAGCAGAACCCATACTTGTATGGGTTCACACACTGACAGTCGTACTCCCCTGATGATCGTTTTTTTGCTCGAGTAATACTGAATTAAGCCACTTCATTATGCTTCATCAGAGCACAGGGATACTTCCATGCTGTGAGATTAAGACAATGATTTGTGTTTACTAAATCTTCCTTATTACTTATCTCCTGCACTCCCAAACTCATTTCTTTGAGAGGAATGGGCAGTTGTTTGTTTTTGTTGTTGTTGTTGTTGCTGTTTTAATTTATATATATTTTTTCCTTGGAGGTGCACACTGCCTTTCTTTTGGGAAGGGCTGGTTAAAACCCATGCACTCCAGCTGCACCTGCAAGAATTATTTGCACTGGAAAATATTTTATTAGCTACAAATAACTGTTGCAGACAACTGTTAACCCCCATAAAATCCAAGATTAACATAGTGATCGCCACTGTTGACTGAACAAACATCTTCTGTGGCCTTCAAAGATGAATTTTCCTGACCAGAAGGAGTACTTCCTAACAGAACAAGATGAAGAAAGGTGCTACTTCAACTCCTTATGTTTTACCTGCTAGCTCATGAGCTAGACTTTGAGATCTGTGCAGACTCTTCTTTATGCAATAAAATGCTGTCAAATGTCAGGAAATATTAGGCTGTTATTCAAGCGATTATTTTAAAGGAAGTGTGACAGAACTTTGTTTGTTTGTTTTGTTTTTTAAGTCAAAGGCAGCTGTTTTTTTCTGGCTCATTAGATGTCTGCTAAAGTGCAGCAGAAGCCTTACAAATATTTATCAAGTTTCTTCAAAAAAAAATAGTGCTATTCTGGATTTTAACCTTCTACCATTTTCAACAGGAAAGGAAAATATTACGCTCCAAATTAATCCACTGAGACAAAAGTAAAAGCAAGTGAACTGATGACAAAAATAAAAACTACTCAAAGAATACAGCTCCTTAAGGCATCCCAGAAGAATTTGAGGAAAAAAAAAAAAATCAATATTTTTTCCTCCATGAAAAGATACTAGAGAACAACTAAATACAATGTTTTAGTATTAGCCGTGCTGTACATGTATGTTTGAATCTACAGCAGCAACAGCATCCAGCAGAGTCAGAACTTACACTGAAGGGAAGGCTGAAGGGTGGTAAGCAGCTTCTAAGATATTAATTGTCTTTTAACAGCTATATAATTTTAATATAGAGAGAATAATTACTAGAGAAGACAATATATATTAATATATATACTCTTACATATAGATACATACAAATACCTATATGTGGACATATTTATACACAAATGCATGTTTTCATATGTGCTTTTATATTCTGTATATACATGAAATAGTCCTCTGGGGCAAAAGTACGAAGGGTGAAAAGGGACGTCTCCTTTTTACAGCTGCAAAAATCAATGAGCCGTGTTTTGCCCCTCTCTGCGCAGACAGCGTGACACGTCCCGCAGTCTCATCCGAAGCATGAGTTCCTTTAGCCAAACGTCTCCCTCATTCCCACCAGCAAAAATAAATAAATAAAAAAAGAAAAAGAAACAAAAAGGGAGTCTGGAGGGACTGGATGAGTCAGAGGTTAGCAATGAACTACAGACACTCATCTCTGGGTCAGCAGTTCATGCAGGGCCCGTGGCAGGAGGGATGGTGAACTGCTGGCGGTCTGGACCTAGAGGAAGCTGCCTCACCATTCCCAGTCCCAACGGCACAGCCAGTGGTAGCAGCAAGGAGGACCATGACAAAAGACCCGAAATGTTCACCAGTTCCAGGCTGAGAACTCCCTTGTGACCTGTCTGAGATGCTGTCTCTGCCGTGGACGTACAGAGGTCTCCACCTGGCAGTGCCCAGCATGCATGAAGACTGAAGCACCCAGAGCCAAGGGATGTGCCTGAGCTTCACCGCACACATTTGTGGTGTGTTTAATATAAAGATACAAGGTGAGAGTACAGTTTTGTATAAAAAACAAAAAACCAGCCACCTTCTGAACAAAGATTTTATGAATTTGTTAGGAAGGAGGCATGTCTACCTTGTGCTTTATTCTCTTTCTTGAAGTACATTACTCGCTTGCTCAGTTTGCTCTAAAATAGCGTGATACACACATGAAAGTTAATGCGTCTTTTTACAAGAGGCAACCGCAAACCTGACATACTCTGTGTCCTGCTTTGTTGACCATCACAAAACTGCATATCTACCACTTCCATAGATGCTTGGTAGAGATTTTCCTCCAGCTCCAGAGATGGGTCGGTATTTGTGAAATCTAAAATGAACCAACACTCAAAATTTTTCACTCTATGAAACCATAAAGGGACAATACAGCTAATATCTATGGAATCTGCATGACCCTCTGACTTTCTTCAGTTCTTTAAGTGGGCACTGAGGTATTCCCCAGAAGACACGCCAGCCAACCTGCAACTCAAAGGGCAAAGGGAACAACACTACTGTAAAACACATCTTTTACTAATAACTATATATGCAGTATTTCTCTCTATTTCCCCAAAGGCCAAAGTCCCCGCAGAACAACTGGTAGCTGTTTGATGAACTCTTCAAAGGTATATTCTACAACTGGTATCAGGGGAAAGGCTGAAGAAAGATGGGCCAGAAAGGAAAATATGTAGCAAATCTTCACAGCAAAGAGATGAAGCTTTTTAAAACACTGTTATTTCTGATTCCCTTTTTTATTATAATTATTCATCAGCAGAGTAACAGTTAAAATCCTGACATCCTGACATGCTTCATCAGAAGCAAGGAAGCACTTTTGTACCACAGCGTTACTCTGACATTTAATTGACCACACGCTCCCCAGCCATGCACGTTCCCTCCCTCATCGGAAACATTATTCTTTTGAAATGAATCAGTCAAGGTTGCACTTTGTTGTTTTTTTCATCTGTCAGTTTGAACCCTCAGAGCCTCTCTCTTTCACCTACCTCATGGCCACTGAAAGTCCAGGAGTGATTTTGTCCCTGTATCAGCATGCTGAACTTTATTCTGCTCTACTTACCTCAGTGTCAGTCTAGTGGACAGCAGATCAAGGCTGCAATAATCACAATCAATTGCAATAACACTATGATTTTACGCTGGTAGTATCAAGTTGAAAGGAGATACATGGACTTCAGTATGCAAGAGCAATGCAAGCATACATCATCTTTGCTTTAAAACTGTTGCCTTGCATCAGATTCTTGCTGTATACCAAGACGTCAAAAAGGTCATACCGGGGACTTTCTGTGGCTGAGCCCCATTTAGGGCTCTGCCACGCCCTTTTCCCACAAGAGAAGGACCGTGCAGTGACATGTCCTGTACATGTGTACCAGACAGGTTACTATCAAGCATGAACACCCATGCTCAGACCTCCTGGGGACAGCACATAGCGGCCCAGAGCAACAACCTCTCACAGAATCATGTAGTTTGGAAGAGACCTCCAAGATCACTGAGTCCAACCTCTGACCTAACACTAACCAGTTCTCCACTAAACCATATCACTAAGCTCTACATCTAAACGTCTTTTAAAGACCTCTAGGGATGGTGACTCAACCACTTCCCTGGGCAGCCCATTCCAATGCCTAACAACCTCAGCCTTTTCCTTGTCTCTCATCACTAAGTTTCTCCCCCCATCCAGTAAAGGATGGAGATTCTTCTTAGTCGTCCTTTTCGTATTAATGTATTTATAAAAACATTTTCTGTTACCTTTAACAGCAGTATTCAGATTGAGCTCCAGATGAGCTTTGGCCTTTCTAATTTTGTCCCTACAAATCCTTACAACATTCTTACAGTCCTTCTGAGTGGCCTGCCCTCTTTTCCAAAGATCATAAACCCTCTTTTTTTCCCTAAGCACTAGCCACAACTCTCTGTTCAGCCAGGCTGGTCTTCTTCCACATCAGCTTGTCTCTGGGCACATGGGGCAGACTGCTCCTGAGCCTTTTAAGATTTCCTTCTTGAGAAGTGCCCAGCCTTCCTGGACTCCTCTGCCCTTCAGGACTGCCTCCCAAGGGACTCTGCCAACCAGTGTCCTGAACACCTCAAAGTCTGCCCTCCAGAAGTCTAAGATAGCAGTTTTACTGGTCCTCCTCCTGACTTCGCTAAGAATAGAGAACTCTATCATTTCGTGGTCACTCTACCCAAGACAGCTCCGAGAGTAAAGCACCCCATGGTCAAAAAAAAAAAAATAAAACAACAAAATTTCTGTGTTGACACCAGCCTCTGAGCCGCTTGTTTATCAGGTAGTCTTTCCAGGTCCTCTCTGTACCCCACCCTGCCACTGTAGGAATGGAGGGAAGCGCGACCTGTACTCCCGCTCGTCAAAGACTCGTCTATTAATAGTCCAAGTTCCCTTAAGTCCTGTTTGATAGCCTTCAGGCTTCTCTCTTCAATATCATCTCTGCCAACCTGGACTATCAAAAGAGGATAGTAATCAGAGGGGTGAACCAGTTTAGGAAGCTTTCTGGCAATGTCCCTGACCCTGGCCCCAGTGAGGCAGCAGACTTCCTTACAGGTAGGGTCAGGTCAACAAACAGGGCCCTCTGTTCCCCTGAGAAAGGAGTCACCTACAACGATCACCCTTCTGTCTTTCTTAGTGGAGGCAGTCCTGAGGGGTGGAGTCGACTTCCTCGCCCTAGGCATCCTCTTGGGTAGACTTTTCACCTCATCCTCACCCACTGGTCTCTCAAGCTCCAGGGCCTTAAACCTGTTGTGTAAGGGCATCTAGGGAGGCAGGGCCAGTAGGGAGGGGAGTTGCCTGTGACATTGAGCAGGGACCTGTCTCCATTCCTCCTCATCTCCTAGGTCCCCTCCCTCTGCTCAAAAGGGTAGGGGGTCCACCACTGCTTGGGGTAGCTCATCCCATTGCCTTTCCTTCAAGCCTTGCAGAGAGTTGCCCCACAGGTCTATCTCCCACTTGCCTACCTGTTTGGATGTTCCTGCAGCACTTGGTAGATGCTGATAAGGAAGGTTTGGTTTTTAAAGCTCTCCACCACGCAGTCCTTGTAGATCCGAAACTCAGCGGCTGTGACAGCCTCGCCCTCAGGAATCTGAGACAAATTGAACTTGAACTCCTTGTGGTGCCGCTGGTGAGGTGTGAATTCCTTGTCATACTCAACTGCAGATGAGGAGAGGGAAGACAAGAAAAAAAGGAACCATGACTAAAATTTAACAACAAAAGGTCTCCTCATGCTGCCACCTGTTCCTTCAAGAAAACAGAAATCATATTTGTTTTCCAAACACAGACTTGCCAAGTGCCAGAAAAGCTTCTGCAGCTAAAGCCTACAGTACTTTGAGAAGATGGATGTTCATCTTCTTTAGCCTATGCCTTTGAGATTTCAATATTTTATTTTTTTTTTTAGAGAAAAGTCAGCTTTGACAGGTGAAATATGACCATGCATGTTGTTTCTTTTTAGAACATCTCACAACAACTCTGAGGCTGGGACCTCCCCCACCGTTTTCCACCTATGTATCTCCATGTTTTTATGGCATTTCCATAAGCCTCACACCTCTCTTCCAACAGAGGAGATGATTAGCTTCTTTTCATTTTAAGGCAAAACAGAAAGGCAAAGACAGAATTAATGTTAGCACAAGGTCAACCAGTTCCATAATGGTCCTACAAGCAGATGCTTTGTGGCACCTACGTTTGTGCTTTGGCTGTCAGACTTCCTTGTGATCAGAGTACAATTAATATGACATTTATCTCAAGAGTTAAACCTAACCAAACACTGTGCTTTCCTTCCTTTGCAGGAGCTTATCTGAGCCTGAGAGCTGTGAAGAAGTGCTCTCTTCTGCTTTCTGTAGTCATCCCCCGTGGCCTCAACCCTCCCGAGGTAAAATGTCAGGTATGGATTTTAGACAGGTGCAAACAAAAAGCCCTCCTTCTTCAGGCCTGAGGATTTGCATTTTCTCTGTTTCAGGCTCCCTTTGCAAACTTTACTTCTCATCCCATTCTTATAGTACTTTACTACATCTAGTTATAGTCTGATTTGAATTTATTGTTTATTATTTCTTCTAATTTTCTATTAGTAATTGCTTAAAACATTAACATGTTATATAAACATGCATAATTACATCTTTAAAGCCCTAGGGAGAAGGAAAACTAAAACCAAAATACTGTTCCCACCCGTGCAACTGAAGCAGCATACGTCAGTGAGGGATCAGTCACGATTATGTTATCATTAGAGATATGATTAAATTCAGAGAAGGCAGTGATAGAAGCACAGATTCCTTTTCACTTCAGTCTTTGTGCTCAGTTTTTGTTGCCTTTTTTCCCCTGCTCCTCACTGAGACATCAAACTGCAAGAGCATCCACCAGACTACCGTCACAACAGTCTGTGAGGCAAGCCACAGTCCCTGTTTTGCAGATGCAATACTGAGTCACAAGAAGAGTGACTTGTTCACAGACAGGCTTGTGGCAGAGCCAGGAATGATGGCCAACAAGCCTGACTTTCACTGCTTTACCCACAGGTGACCTCCGTGGAGAGCAGAAACCTCTCCTGGCTGCTGGAAACAGCCCGTGGAGATTTTCCTCTCTACCTTTCCCGACTGCCTGTTCCTCTTCATTCCCCAGTCCCGGTTTCATCTGTCTCCTCTCCCTTTCCTTTGGCAGCCCTTTCGTGTGAGCTGCCTCATCTGGCTGGATGCGCATCCTGGCTCCCTGTGAGACACTTAGTCACATCCTTCTCTTTGAAGCTCGCCTGGAAATCCTTTCACCTCCACATGACTGCTATGGAGCATTTTGTGGGACACCGCGCCTTGAGATGCTGCCTTAAAAGCTGCCACAGGGCAAACAAAACTGCTGTCAAAGTCAGATGCTGCTGCCAATTTTGGCACGCTAGCATTATTAACTGAGCAGTTTAGACATGAAATGACTGAAAGCTGTGGGTGACAACACCCTGAGACTTCCAGAAAGGAGGTGGTAATGCCCAGCATCTCCATCACAGATTGCTCCAAATTAAATGACGCAATGTCACCAAGCAATTAAATAGCTACCCACCAGTTATGGGTGACCCTCTGAAGCACTTGTCCCTGCTTTTAACCAGGAACAACCCCAAAAATGCTGGGCTAGTTAGAGAGACTTGTGTGGATGCTGGCCAGGAAGGGACCTGAGCTGCCCAGTGCCCGAGTTGCCCCAAAGCACAACACATCTCCCAAAACAGAGTGGTGACGTATTTTCAGAAACTTGCAAGGGTCCAGCCACTCAGAAGCTGCATTCAGCTGTCTGCAGCAGAGCAACGTGCCCAGCCTGGCTTTGTAGCTTGCTGCTATAAGGCGAGAGGACGTAATTAACGGTGAGGGAACGTCTGCACCAGCCGTTTTGGAGAGATGGAGGGGATGAAGCAACGAGTCTCAATTTAGAACTTGTAACGTCCTTGCTTGTGGGTGCAACAACCTGCTGAAACCCCCATCCCCTCCTGCCTTGCCAGTGGGATGAGGGAACGATGCACTGCAGAAAGACTGCTTTCCCCCAGGCTCATGGCTGAGGGCAACAGTCAGCAGCCCCACTGTGCATGGTAAAGACCTACAAGAACAAGGGGAAGGATGCCACTGGGATGAACAGCAGACCCCAGGCAAAAACCAAGCCAGGGAGACAGGCAGGGAGCAGGAAAACCTCAATGACACAGGAGAGAAATAGCCATGGGAATGCCCCCACACCTCCTGCCAAGGCATAGAGTGACAGTGCAGAGCCATCCCACCTGGCCTGCAGCAGGGACACGGCGCTTGGTGTGAGGGGAACAGCCACCTTCTGCAGTTACTTGTGGACCTACGCTACAAAATTCACAGTTTAAAAGGGAAATAGCACTACCTCTCTACTAAAAAGTCAAACACATCCACAAAAGGGAAAAAAAAAAATAACACCTAAACACGCACCACTGAGCATCAAAAGTAGATGCAGGTACAGCTTTTGACTCTGAGTACCCTTTCCCAGTTTGCAACTTGTGTGATATGTTACAATAGTATTTTCCTGTTTTTTAAAAAGTTCTTCCTTTCACCCTGTCCTTGTGTGAACACCCCAGACAATCACAGAAGCTGACCACACTGTTTATGGGGGAAGCATTCAAACTGATTTTGTTATCAGAGCTGGGAGAGTAAACAACCTGAAACACACACACAAGGAAACCTTTTTTAATCCTCCAGATTAAGTAATTTTGCTTTTTCTTTTACAAGAAATGCACATTCAGAAAGGCTTTATGTATATGGTATCCTTCTCAGATATGTTCAGTGTCCCTGCATCATCACAGGGTGGAAAAAAAGCCTACATTAAGCTTGTATGAAGTAAGTATAAAAGTTTAACGAGTTGGAAAGTTTTTCTGGCTATGTATCTTCCCATGATACAATGGAGGGTGGGTTTTTTTTCTTTGTGGGAGTGGTGAGATATTTAAGTTCTATATACTCATTGTCACCCCATCAAGTTAATAATCAACTGTTTTCATTCAGCAAGACAGTTTAAAAATATAAAATGCCAACAGTTCTTCTCTGGGGGCTTTTTACCCCCTGGAAACAGTTCATTTTGAACAAAGAAGTCAAGCTTTAGAACAGTAAAATTTGGAAAGACAAGACCCAAGCTGCTGCTTCCCAGGATTACCCAGTTTGTATTGCTATCACATTACATCACATCAGATGATCTATTATTTAAAATGCAGATGGCACATGCCAAGATGCAAGGCAACAGCAAAAAAGAGAAATCATTTCTCAAGCTGCTTTCCTTTTCTTTCTTTTTTTTTTTTTTCTTTCTCTCCAATGGGAATTTGTTCAGGTTGGTCTGCCCGGTAACATGGTCAATCCAAAGCTGATTTTTGCCTGAGGATGGACATGTGCAAGTTCCAGCTTCACAAAGCCCTTGCAGAGAAAACCAGACAGCTCATGGCTGGGCAGATTGAACACCAGCGCATCCGGAACAAGCCAGGCTAAAATAGGGATGGTAGGGTACTGACACAAACTATAACCCTCTAAAATTCATCCTCAGGGTCACCCTCATTCTAAGCATTATTACCCATTGGTTGAAGTGGCTCCTTGGAGGCTACAGATCCAGGTTTGCATGTTACAAGCAAAGTAGGGTCCAAACTATGGGCTCCGGGAGTTGCCCCCAAATTTTCATTAAAACTCTCTCTGAGCAGAATGGATGAGCACACACAAACAGTTAACAGAGAACCGTGCCAGTAGCTCTTTACATTCCCCTTTACAAATATTTTTAAATACTATACAAACACAACACTATTGTTGAGCAGTTAAAAAGGCAAGAATGTCAAAATTAGTGTTACTGTGGTTTTGAATTTTGTGTATTCTAATTCTAAACTAGTTTTGCAATGGCCAATTTCAGCACAAGATGTCCTTAGTTTAAAAATAACATACTGCTTACAGTACTTGCTACTTTAAAAGCACTGCACAAGGATAATAATAAAAACAAAATTAATTAAGAAATTAACACATTTTATCTATCTTGGTAACTATACCATCCTACCTCCATTTGAGAGTGTCACATGCAGCTTTCACCAAGGGAATCTAACCCTGATGACAGTCATTGAAATGAACTCTTCTTGCATGTAGGAGCTTTCAGGATTTCTTTGGATCTGAAGTAACTAGTAAGCAGAAACAGGACAACAGTCTTTTCCAATTAAACACAATTTTCTTTTAGAATAACAACATGACTAACATGTCATGATATTTGGTGTCTTTCTCAAGTTCTCAGATGCTGAGAAAGTGTTAGGTCAGGTGTTCAGGTGACAGTCTCAACAGTGTCTTAAGAAAGTCTTTAGGTCAAGCTCCAGGAGCTAAAGCCAACAATATTAAAGTATATACTCCAAACCTACACCTCTAAAAGCAAACATTTTACATGTATATATTATCTGGGTAGGTAGTTATAATGTCTGTGGCAATCTGACTCCTTGGAGGGGGAGGAGAAGGAGAGTTGACACAGCTGACACACAAATAGTTGACACACAACTAGTTGGGTTGTGGCATTCTTTGTCCATCCTGTCCCCAGCAAGCCTGAAACTTCCGAAGAACCTTTTGCACTGAGCTTTTGAATTGTGCTTCAGCAACGACTTGGTTTTGTAGGACCACATTCCAGCAAAAGCAACCAGCATTCATGACCTGCTTATAGAGAGTGGGTTTTCCACAAGTATTCAGAAATTAAATTTGAGTACATATACAAGATATTACTAGTCATTTCTTCTCAGCCTTCATGACCCCCTCCCTAATAAAATGAGAAAGCCCCTAAAACTAATAAATAAATAACAGCAAAAGGAGTAAGAATCAAATTATATGTCAGGATTAATATAGAAGTTAGCTGCACTTTTGTAAGTAATTGAGTAACTGATGCATAGTGGGAGAGGACAGAAGAGAAGATTTCTGGCATGCAAGCTTTGTACATGCAAGATGAGGTACATTTCAGTGTAAGACTTGGTCTCCATTTGGGTCTTACAGTTCGACTCCTGTGTCAAAAAGTGTGTTTATCTAGACCATCAGGCACCAGGACCTACAAGTTTGGAACCTGCATCAAGTCTTTATTTAACTCTGAAGAGATGTCCAGGACAGACCTGAAGGCTTGTCTGGATTTTCTGAATATACCAGGTCAATCTGAAAAAAGACATCTAGTCTCCCAGTTAACCCAACTGTGGAAACAGTGCAACTCTTACAGATTAAAACTGACTTTTATTACTAAAATACAAAGTATTTCCTAAATACGGTGTAAAAAAGAGCAAAGAGTACACCCCAAGGAGTACAAAGCACCCATTTGACTTCTTATAATGGGAAGAGGAGAAAACTAAAAAGCTTCACGCCTTCTTTCTGCTTGTTACAGGGAACAAGTATTGAGTTGTACACCGAGTGCACCTGCAGATGTTGCATCTGTAGGCCAGCAAGCAGAACAGCTGGCTCCTGAAAGCAGTGAGGATACATCAGGGAAAGTATTGCTGTTGCCTCTTGTTCACACTTAACTGTAGTGCACACCACTGCCAGATGGCCATTGGGCTCAACAGCCCTGTGCTCTTACCACTGCAATGACACTCCAAATCTGCTACCCCTTGAGGATAGCACTGACCACTTCTTTCCAGTAAGGGCCCAAAAGAAAGCAAAATCTCCTCGTTCTCCAAACTAAGATCTATTAGCAGACCATTTTACAGTGAGCAAGAAAATTCTTTCAAATAGAAGATCTGAAAGATGAGATGAGACATTAAAATAAAAGGTCTGAAAGCAAGGTGGGGATCATCTTGCTGTCAGCCTAGCATCTTTACATGCCTTCCATGATCACAGTAACTCTGAACAACCCCTCAGGGTCTCAGAAAAGACTGCTTCTCTCCATAGCCATGATCATGGTGGCAGCACCATTCCCTATGTCAAACACATTCTCCACTGTTTCTAATGTCACCATGAGATGTGTTATGTCTCCCTGGGTCTTTTTCTTCCTCCTTGAGTTCATCTGCCTCTCAAACACCTCTTCTGGACCTGCAGTACTGCATCTCAGACACCATGAACAGACCAGGCTCTCTCCTGATAGACAAGGGCACGTTGAAGCTCACTGGACATAAATAGTGAGCCTTTCCCATTTGCAACTGCTTACACTCTTCACAATAAAAGCAGCTTTTAAACAGAAAGAAGCCAAGATACATATGGCTGAATTCAGTATTACACCTGCTGTTTGTCCCTCTGAGTACAGCCGAGGTGGTCTAGAGACAAGGGCTACCACAAATGTAACGCATTTGGAAGTTAATGCCTAGATAGATTAAAAATAGTAATCAAAGATTCAAGGCCAACAAAACTCCAAAAGGGCGCTTTCTTAGAAATGGCTGTAATATCACATCTGGGCCACCACAATATAAAGTGGAATTACTCCACTAACTTCAGTGGAACAATGCCAGTTTACATCCGATGAAAACCTGGCTTTATACTCCAGAGCTGCGAGTGCCAGAAGAGAATGATTCGGAAAAATAACCCGTCATTAATCCAACCCCAATGTAATTATGGAGATTAAATTTAAACAATAGCAAATCACTCTCTAAACATAGCATTCTGCAGCAGAGCTTCAAAGGAGGAGGGCCTTCTACTTTTGGATGAAAAATACAACTGAGCTCCTCTTTGTCTCTTTGTGCTGGGAATCAAGCTGGAACTGACTTGTAAAATCAGATTAAAACAGTTGCACAACAGCTTCCTTTCAGGATTCCTGAACCAGAGAGCCATCTAAAAATCAAAATAATGCACTAACCCATAGGACACAGAGAATACTAAAGGGTATTTCCACACTCTCCACCAAGACGCCTACTGTATGGCCAGCAAGGCAGGACTGGGGGCCAGCTTGCATCAGCATGTGTGAAAGCAAGGAGGGGAGACATCCGGGAATACTTCACGGGACTAAGTGTGGGAGGCTGCCTGCAGACCATGGGCATCTCATCCACGGCATTAAATTTTGGGCTTCCTGTGCTGTCTCCTTCTTTGCAGAGGCAGCCTCCTCATACATCTCCTCCCCACAGCTTCCGAATACAAACATTAATGAAACTGGTATTTTCTTTCCATATGCTGGCACATATGCCAGGTCCCTGTACTGAAAACAGTGTTGTATCTTAGGGAAACAAAACATCTTTCTGCTTAAGCGATGCCAAATTGCTTTATCAAAGGCACTACTGTTTGCATTTTTGTGGCAATATTAATGCAGTTCCCACTGAGAAGCTGATAAAGACCCTGACTGCACAAAACACCCCTCTGGAATAAGTGATCCGCAGCTATTTCTGTATCAAGTTTCCAAATAATTTATGATTAAAATAACATTATGCTTTCCAAACCCCATGCATACTTCACAGCCAAGCTTCGTACAGGCAGAGGCAGCGTTTGTGGGAGCAGCCAGTGCCACCCGCCCAGTGGCAGCCACAGGCAACCAACAGCACTCTGCTGCCACACACAGAGGGGCGAGGACACCCCTGCCCTGCTCCTCTGCTCTCCCTTGGCTCTTTGTTTGCACCCGTGGCTGCTTTTCCTGTCCTCCGGGCTTGACACAGGTCACGCTACATTTGCTGCTGGAATCGCGGCTCACGTGGCAGCTCCCTGCAGTTGTGCAGCTGCCCAGGGCACATCGACCGGATCCTGAAATGTTTTCAGGGATTTTTAAACAGTGTAGCAGCCGCCTGTCTTATCTTGCATCCTCTCTGTAAATTATCTGCCCCTCAGTAGGAATTTAAGGCAGTCCCAACCAATTCACTTGTGTGCTTGAGCTAAATTTCAAAACTGAAGTTGTGCAAAGTGGAAAACATTTTTAACTTCATTACATTTCCCTCTCCCCTTTTTTTCCAGACAGCTTTAGTATTGATCAGCAAGACTGAAAATCAACCAGCAGCAAACAGGAAAGTGGGGAACATAAAAATGTTTGCAAGCTACATTCATTTTGTTGAGTGCTCATCTCTTTGCATCACAGGCAGTTTTCCATGAAATAGCCCAGCTGAAAAAGATATCTCCTGACACTACACAATCACTCTCTGTAAAAATAGGGTCTGCTGCATTTAAGATTTTATAAATTATTGAAAATGTTTAATCCATCACTAAATAAAAGTCCTTTGAACACTGATACACATAAAAAAGTCAGCTATGCTTCAAAATTTGCAATGCTCTTCCAAAGCCTACACAACTGTGCTGCGACTGGAGCATTACTGACG
Organism: Anas acuta; assembly: GCF_963932015.1. Classification (NCBI taxonomy): domain Eukaryota; kingdom Metazoa; phylum Chordata; class Aves; order Anseriformes; family Anatidae; genus Anas; species Anas acuta. The sequence continues at coordinate 68,951,086 of NC_088980.1, forward strand.
TGACTTGTGACACCTGAGGACACCGTAAGTTGTGTCACTGAGCATTAGATTTAGTGTTTAGTATTTTACACAAGGCTCCAATGCTAAATGACTGCATGATGCAGTGTCTGGCCAAAGCAAGCATCTCCATGCACCAATTAAGAACAGGGGCTTTAAGGAGTTCACAGGGTGCTTGGTGAAAAAATGGCAATAAGAAAAAGAGAACTGAAGGACAACAGAATTGTTATCAAAAAGAGAAAAGTGATACAAGAAAGGCAGGAAATACCACACCCAGTGAGGGCAGAAATGATGGCAGGGTTAAGAATAAGTAAAACCACTGAACAGAGATTTCAAAAGCTCTCAGTGTTCAACGGGATCAAAAAACAGCCCTCTGGGAGAGTCAAGGGGACAAGATGCTACAGCTCTGAAGACTGAGGACAGAGAAGGTGTGATGAGTTTGAAGACATTTGAAGGTCATTCCTCCTGGTCATGTGTATTTGTCTAAGGAATAGTGTGATTTGGTAGCAAACCCCCTCACTACTTCCATTTGTTGCTCGTTGGTTTGGCACACCAATTTGGAGGAAATATCTTCAAGGCTTGACTAGGACTGGAAGCTCTGAACCACCACTGGGGTCTTGCACCACCATGGCACTAGAACAACCCGTGCCGCTTGTAGGAGCCTGATGCTCAGAAGACATCAGACCACTCAGAAATACCAGAGCACCCTTGCAACACCCACTGAATTAAAAAAAAAAAAAAAAAAAAAAAAAAAAAAAAAAGTGTCACATTGTTTTAACAACCTGCATAGGGATAGAGAATTTTATCTCTTAAAATAAATAAATAAATAAATAGATCTTTAAAAAGAAATAAGTTAAAAACTTTTTTTTAATTAAAAAAAAAAAAAAAAGACAAAAAGCCCCAGTTTCCCTAGCCTCTTTTCTCTAAGCCTTCCTTTTCCATTATTTTTCACATCCCCGTATCCCCCAGTGACCAGAAGCATACTTGGAATGCTTCTGTCCATCTGATAAAGAGATTGGAGGCTGCAGCCCCACGTCAGGCAAGGACCCATGGGGCACACAGTTTCTGCTCCTGGCTGCAGCTCCCAGCGCATCAAAAGCCTGGGAGATACAATGCTTTGGGGAAGCTGGGAGAATCCCAGTCAGGGTGGGAAATGATAGGAAAAAGTAAGGCTCGAGGAAAACCACCATTAAAAGAACTACTAAAATGGGATTTGTGGAATAATCCTTAGTTCCACACAGTTGGCCTGACTTTAACACAGTAGCATAGCTGGGTAGTTCACCTGAAAAACATCCAGCAGGAAAAGGGACAGCCTCTGCCAAGTTCTTTCTCTTTATATATTTTTCCTTTTTTTTTCCCCCCTCTCAGTTTCACCAGATACACAAAGCAACCCTTACGATCTAGGCATTTAAAAGTTACATACAACTGGTCTTAAAGTAACAGCACATAATTGACTTGAAGTGCACAAGTTAACAATTAATTGAGGAAATTAAACCTCACTGATTTAAAACACAACCCAGTAAGTAGGCATTTCTGACTTTCAGCCTATCTTGACCATTTTCCTTAAGTGATCAGGGACCTGAAAACAGCAGTTAAAATGAACAAAAGGGAATGTGTTAAAATTCCCAGCAGAGCTGCTTGCCCACAAATTAATTTTCAGACATTTGGCTTCTACATCTTTGCTCTTTGCAATTCATGTCCCGGCTGTTTGACGATTCGAGCAGTTTTCTGCCCCACCCAATGCAGCCTTGTCATCACTGATTTTATTTTTCCTCTGCTTCTCTCTTAGTAATGCCCTCCTCTCTTGCCTTGAACGGTCACATGCCATCCTTGGACAAAAACATCAAAACCCTGACAATTTTTAGTAAAGATAAATATATATATAGAGAGAGAGATTTAAATAAGAATCCAAAACCAATTTCAAATTTTGGTCTTGAAATCTGTCTATTTTCCTTTGTCGTGCTTTAAGTGTTTTTAATGTTGTCAACAGCTGAATTGCCCAGACACAGAATTTGGTTTATGACTCAGTGGCAAGCACATTGCTTACAAAAAATTCAGCCTTTTTAGAAGTCTTTTAACTTTTTTTTTTTTTTTTCAAGTTACTGCAACATGGCAATGCTATAGCTCTGACAGTGTAAGAGGAGACAGCTGCTGTACCTGGTTGATTTTCGGTTGGATTACAGCAAGAAAACGATCAACCATCAGAACATTTGGATCAGGCTAGATTTTCAGCACGCTCTCTTTATGAACATATAGACAGTAGGGTAACGTGACAAGTAAAAACATTTTCAATGCACATGCATGAAATCATTTTTACCTCTGACCACTAAACCAACCTTAAAAAGTGGTGTTCTTGCCTGCGAGAATGAATGCTTTTACTGCAGTTGTCCCACATAGGCAGCAAGGCTAAAGCTTTGGGTAACATTTGCATACAGAAGAGAGTCCAACAATGATATTGCATGTCCTAGGAAAGAGCTTCCTCTAGTTGAAATAGGAACACGGGAACTTCAGTGTTGTGTACTTTAAGTTATTAGCTGCAGCTGCCATCATACTTGGAGAAATCTCCAACTCAGAAACAGCAGTGATGAAGCGCTCCAAGATGAGTAATAATATGCTTGATATTAAGGGAGGGGGATAAAAAGGCTTTAAAAAATGCACTCTCTGGTAAAATGACAGTCTCTGAGAGAATTACTAGGCAGAAAACAGTGCAGGATACCATAAGGAAAACACGCCACATTTAAAGTGTTGTCTCCATTAAACTGAAATTGAGGCAGAGGGGCCGGCATGGAGAGGAAACCCCTCGTATTTACCTAACCGTGTGAATGCTAATGTTCACATGTGTGTTGTAACAAGATTGAGGACTTTGAAAGCTCTAATCAGTAGGTGCATGAGCAAATATTTGTTCTGATCCATTCCAACTCTCTGTGGTTTGTAAATCCCCAAGAAAAAAAAAAAATCAGCAGAATAAACCAGTCTAGACCACAGATTTTGGCTACTTGACGCTATTTAGAAAATTACAGGAAAAAGGCCAACTTCAAGGAGGGTTTTTTTTGGTGGAGATTTCTGTTTGTTTTCTGGAGACCGGTGAATACCTGATTTACACACATTCACCCAGGTAGCCTAAGAGAATCCATTAATCCAGGCATTCTTTAAAGCCTTGTCACCACAATATAGAATTCCACATAGGTGATGTCTAAGCAAGGTGTTGATATATACAACCTCTCATCTCCTTCTGACCCACATTTTTCATCCAAAGGCATAAAAAAAAAAAAAAGGTAAAAAAAAAAAAAAAGCCCAAATAATAACACCTTTGTATTTTAAGATACTCAAGAGTTTCTAGCAGCATTATTTCTCTTCCTGTTAACCAAATGCATGGAAAGAATCACTTGATGATGTGTTTTCATCAGAGGAAAATCTGAGCTGGAAAATACTTTAGATAGAGGGCTAAACTTATCGGGGATAGCATCCATTCAGTGTTAGAAGATCTTTCCATCCAGAGTTAGAAAACCTTTTCTATGGGACACAGACAAAGTTTCTGCCTTTGCCATGTGGAAAAAATCAAAAGCTTGAGCAACCCTGCTTCAGGCTGAGCCAGTCTGGGTGAAAGAGAATTCTCAGCAACTACTGTGGGCATCGATGTAAGGCAGGGCATGTAAAAAAACACTGGTAGAAACAATAGGTTTCCTAACAAGTATTTCTATTAGAAATACTTATCTAATAATTATGATCTTCATATCTTGGATTACTTTTTCAATTAGGGAACACAAAAAACTCAGATACTTTTAGTGGGAAGACATATCTGTGTTCAACAAAGACTAGCTTTTATTATAAATATATATACATATATGTATATAAATGCTGATACTCAACGACAGTGAAGTTGATACAAATCTTTCTGTGCATCTGTTTTAACCTCACATTCCTGGTCCAAATTCAGGAAAAAGTTTTTTTTCCTCTGCCACATCTTGCTGCTGCTCCTTCACTGATGCTTGGGGTGACGAGAGCAGTGCTGATGCAGCAACAGCAGCAGGAATAGTTATCCTGAATTCAATGCATCATTTGCCATAGGGCCTACACAAGTTGTAACAAAACAAAACAAAAAAACAAACAAACAACAAAAACAAAAAAAACCTTTGCGTATGGATAATCGGCAGCCTGACTGATCTGAGACAGGTCTATTATTACCTGTGATTTACTACAGTCATAGATTTGACTTGTCTTGTTGTGTCACGAATAAATTCTGCTTGGGTACTGGGGGATTGCCAAGTGTAAACATCAAGCTCTTTATATGGGTGTCATAAATAGTCTGATCATTAAAAAATAAATAAATAAGCAAGCCAATAGTCCTCTGCACACAGAAGACAGTGCAGTGGAAAGCCTCTGAAGCTGCCTTCTAATCTAAATTCTGCCACCAGAGCTTCCTCCTGTTCAAGCCATCTCCAAAAGAAACTAGGTTTTGCCCCTGCTCTCCTGTTGAAACCCATTTTAAAAGTCATTGTTTTCAGAATGGATGGGACAGAGAAAAGAAAAAGTTTACAAACTAGTCTATCCACAAATAAATAAAATGTTAGAAGGATTTGTCAGGGGCCTTTTTACTTTGATTATGTTGCTAAAGGCAAAATGTGCACTGATGAACTTCCCAAATTAATACATACACAAGGGCAGAATCAAATGCAAGTTGCTTCACTTCAAATAAACTAGTTTTGCTACTGAAAAAAAAATATCTCCATAAATTGTCTCTTTGTGTGAGCAACCCTACCCATGTTACAGAAGGACCTCAGGATTCTTAAGAAAATGGTAGCAAAATTTGGTGCATACCTCCTATGAGGACAGGCTGAGGGAGTTGGGATTGTTCAGCCTGGAGAAGAGAAGGCTCTGGGGAGACCCTACAGCGGCCTTCCAGTACTGAAAAGACAAAGTGGAATGGCTCTAAAATGAAAGAGGTTAGATTTAGATTACATATAAGGAATAAATTCTTCACCATGAGGGTGGTGAGGCCCTGGCACAGGTTGCCCAGAGGAGCTGCGAATGCCCCATCCCTGGAAGTGTTCAAGGCCAGGCTGGATGGGGCTTTGGCAACCTGGTTTGGTGGGAGGTGTCCCTGCCCATGTCAGGGGGTTGGAACTGGGTGATCTTTAAGGCCCTTCTGACCCAAACCATTCTTTCATTCTATAACTCTATGCAAACAGTGAATGGAAGCAAAATAAAAGCCAAGAAAAATTAATACAGTGAAATGCCTTAATATTTTCTATCTGCTGATACACACAAACAGCCAACTCTCCAGTCAGCATCTTGTGCTTGACATTTGTAGGGTTCTGCATGCAGATTGAGAGAAGAGGCTGAAGTTACATTTCTGTATAGCTCAGATAAAGCTGTAGGGGCATTTTCACTATACCCTTCCTCATCCTCAAGGTTCATGTTTCTTGTACACACAGCTTTAATGTTGCACTTCCTGATATGGATTAGTTTTCTTCTTCAAACTGACTGTTCTTGAAAGGCTGCACACTCTTAAATAACCAATATAGGCTGATCCCCCCTCCCATGCAGCTGCCTTTGCCAACAGAGTTATATGTAATGGTTTTGTTTGGTTTCCACATTGTTAGAAAACAGAGCTTTAACAAGGAACACTACTGAATAAGCAGTGACATTTTCCTGTTCTTCTTCCTTTAGAAATTACTTACAAGGTTTACGAACACACCATCATGGCTCAGACATCTTGCAGGTAAATATACACTAGATTTGGCAATGCCCTGCTTAAGAAGCCAAATGCCTCTTCCATGGATAACATTTTCCAATGTTGAGACACTCCGTTTAAGTCTTAGGTGTTCAAAGTGTGCAAAAGCGCTCATCAGCTGCAATTGCCACACACTTTCTATTTTAGAGCATTAAACAAGGCAACAAGGCCTAGAATCCATAATTCGTTGAAGTATTGCAACCACCCTGCTTTTCACAGCATCTAAATCCCTTTCAGTATCTTTGCCTCAGCATTAAAAGACAATGCTCACAGGAATACGCCTAGTGAACCCCAAAAGCCCAGGACTACCACAGGGCTAGAAACTGAGATGCCTTTTCCCAAACTCAAACACCTCTGAAGGGATGCTATTTAGGATCAGACTGGAACCAGAGTATAACAAAGTTGAACTAGTGAAACAAAAATTCTGAAGAAAAAAAATGTTTTGCTGAAGCAACAATTTTATGCTTAACAGTACACAAAAACTCAAACTTGTGAGAAAACAGAAATTACTATATGAAAAGAAACAGACTAATTTCACCTCAACTAATTCTGAGGATACTTAACTCATTTTTCTTTTTTTCAATGAAATCAACTTGCTCCTAAGAAATATTTCTATTCTAAGCAGAACTGTGTTTTGCAATGTGAAACAAAATTTAGTCCCAAGTGCTCACCCACTCCCATCTGCAACCCCAGCTGCAGTTCTGGGTGCTTCCTGGGGCTGCCACCTCCACCAAGAAAAATCCCAACCTCACAGGGAGATCAGACCAACATGGGGGAAGAAACAGAAACCCACCACAATTCCCCCAAAGTGGCATTAATCCCTGTTCTAAGACTAAGAGCATTGGGCTGTACAGTGGTACCACAGTACTTTTGACACAGTGAAACACCAAAAGTCTTGCACACACCTCTGCTCTTAACAAGAGTCCCTCAACCAAAAGCACTGCAGGAGAAATTAGTTTATTAACTGATGTAACAACCACACCCTCCATGAACCTGCAGTAGGGATACACTTATCAGAGCATTGTTAAGAGTCCCTTGAAAACCCACTTCCACAAAGGAAGCTCTCTCTAAACTATTTTACCAATTGCAGCTATTTGTTCCTGACATTAAAAAAAAAAAAAAAAAAAAAAAAAAAAGTCTATTTGCTTTTGGTATTAAAAAATGCTGTGGAAAGACCTTGGGAAACCAGAATGTAAATTATTTTGCAGCTTTCCTCACAATGTTTTTTGTTTTTAAACAAACAACTAAATATTTTGCTGGAATCTGTAGCAAATCTATATTTTTTAATACCAGTAGCATGTTGGACAAGAAAGGCAATTTCATGCTGGAAAACACTCGACTTGATTTTCCTTGTTTCCCAATAAAATTGGCTGACCTTTATTTGGCTGCTTACCAACATCAACTAAAGACTGACATCTGCTTTTTGATCTATGTGAGCAATAGAAAGTTTTCATTTGTTTAGATTTTATTTTGCATTCCTATAGATAGTAGAAAACTGTAACAAAATTTTGCACTTGCAGGAAGTAGCATTCAGCTCACAAGGTATAGTAGTAGACACTCAGAGAAACTAGAAAATAAAATCACATCTCCTGACCAAATACTGTATAATCTATTCAGCCTCTTAAAAATGGCTACTCCTGCAGCATTTGCCTGTGTAAGCAGACATTCATACTGTTGCTCTTGAGTTCTTACCTCAGTGGGCCTTCATTCATGCAGTTCATTCACTCTCAACTGAGCTGTTTCTTTTCAAGTATATCATCCCTCGTGCTCTTAGACACTCAGTAAAACAGCAACAGTCAGATGAGGTGTAAAAGCTAACGCTCATATTGGTGATGAGAGACTGGTAGGTTGGTATGTCCACACAGACGTACCATGCAAATTGTAAACACACTTTCTTCTTGTGTGTTGAGTTTGCATCCATATCATAAAGCTCTTAGGTCTGCTATACCAGCAAGTATTATCGAGGGAGGGAAATAGCTCTGCATCTAGCTGATACACCCAGTGCTATACTAACTCCAGGACATCAACGCTTGTCTCCACCAGGAAGGAAGAAGAGTCTCCATGGCACATATGCTCCATTCACTTCCCTTACCTCCTCAAATAAGAGATTAAGACAATTCTTTAAAAATTAAATTCACATAAAATTACATATTTTTCACTTCACACATCAGATCACTTGTATACTGCATTCTCACAGACCCCTGGTGAGATACTGAGTGGGGATTATGCTTTGCTTCTTCCTAGCATCCCGAGAATTTAGACAGGGAAGCAGGTTCCCTAGTCACCCCCAGCACATTCACTTGCAGCACCAGCAGAGCAGTGACAAAGTCCTGCTTTAAGTTACGGAGCAAAGAGCGTCATCAAAGGCACAAGAGGTTTGGAAGCATGAACTTATGCACATCATATTTAGTTCTGAAGAACTAAATATGATGTGCATAAGTATGATGTGCATTTCTGTCCTTGGGCAAGGACAGAAAAAAAAAAAAAGTTTTCAAGTTATTTATAAGCCAGTTGTGAAGCACACCAAACAGGATCAGTGGAGCTATGAAAAGCTTTTGATAGTGAAAATGGGAATTTGGGCCTCTCTTACACAGGCAATGCAGGTGAGAGGTATGATGGAAGACTCTGCCAACTCTGTGAACCCCGTGGCACTTTGGGACATAGGCTTGGAGCGCTGGCCCAGTTCCTAGGGGCAAGAGCTCAAACACTGACTGTCAGTTTCTAACTGGCTTAAAACTACATACGATGTGTTAGAGTTGAAGAGGGTTAAGCCACCTGACTAGAGGTAGCCAACTATGCTTTGAAACAAAGCCTTTTAAGACTAAGAATATTCGTGCTTCATGCTACTCTGCTCAAAGAGCTGGGGGTGGAGTGAAAACAGAGAAGACAAAGCCCCTTCCATGGATTCAGCTGACCTTATGTCTACAAATAGTTTAAATCCCCAGGAAGAGCTTGTGAATGCCCAGCATAAATTCCCCATTCTTTGTCTATTGAACCTTTTCCTATTCTTCCACCCCCCAGTCCAGATGGGGCCTCAACTTCAGATATAAACCAACTCACCAGCTGCAAAACCTTAAAAGAGATACAATAAATCGCTCCTCAGGAAAAAAATAAAAATCTCTTGCCATTGGCTTTCTCCTGGGTTCTGAAAATCCCTAATGGGTGGTGAGTGGGATGTGGTGAATGGTCAGCAGTGTCTCCTGCACATACACATTTTCTGCACAGTCCTCTGAGGAGAACAGCAGTTGTCTGCATTTGATTTCCGAGCCACATTTTCATCCTTTTCTGCCTGCACCCAACCACAAAGAAAAATAACATCCGTGCTGTGCATTCTTTTCCCAATTCTAGAGCTGCTCATCCACTTCTCCTCAGGACAGCTAATCTCCTATAAAGAGCTTCATCTCACAGAACAGCTAGATAAGCCGGGATGCGAATGTCAGGACCGCCAGCATTTATTTTTTGGGGGACTGCCAGCCAAATTAGTGCTTATGGGGATGCCAATCTATTTCTGCCTGACAAGGGTTATACACTGAAACCACTTCTGACAGCCCAATTTAAACTGCATAGAGGAGATGGCTGGGGATATAGCAGGGGGCAAAGACTTTCCCAATGTATGCATCAAAGATGACTGTATATATCCTGTCACTGTTTGAAAGTATTGGAATTTTTGCCAGATTCTGTGTGGTTTTCAAAAGAAATGACTGTACGCTTTTTTTTACAGACTCAAGATTTCAGAAGTTTAAGGAAGCATCAGAAGTAATGAGAAGCGGATGACGCTGGTTACTGTGGTTCAGCCAATTGTCCAATTCTCCCTGTCTCTCAAAGTAAATAAAAATAGACAACTCTAGTGCCGGCGGTGAGGGGGAAATATCAACATGTTTCTTAGCCTTCTGGTTTCCTAAGAACAAATGTTCAATTCAAAACAAAAAAAAATTCAAAACCAGAACCTCAACCGAGCTATTTGTTGCATTTAATTCAGAGTAACAGATTGTGACATGCTGGCTTCAGCTTCAAGACACTGAAAAGGTCTCAGAAATGAAGATTTATGAGATTCATAATCCTGTTTTAGAAACATCCTTCCATTAGGCCTTGCTGATCGGAATACATTCTTTGGCACTCAACATATGAATGACAAGAGCCACGAGAGGACCTTGACAGATCATACATCTAGAAGAACGTTGATCTTAAATTTTAAGACATTCATTTAATTGTGCTTCCTTTTATTAAATCATATAAAAAGAAGCCACAAATCAATATACACTAATTTAACTCATCATCCCACTGTTTTATACAGCCACAGAACTCAACGCTGACATTATCTATGCCTTTCTGAAATAAATTTGCCAGTTACTCTAGCTTACAAAAAGGTTTGAACGAACAATGCTGCCACCATAAAAATTTGCTAGTCTTAGATTTTATACCACATAGACTATTGCATTCCTTTGAAATTATGACTAAGGCAAATTGTCCTCATGCCACTCCAAAAAAGTCTGTGTATTAAGCTATTTCTTAGCCAGTCTTTTCTACATTATTAATACACAACAAGGCATGATGAAACACCACAAAAGTAACACTCTTGACAAGATACAAAAGCATACCCATTTCTTCTTAGTTACTTATTTTAGACACCCACCACTACAGTTAGAAAGTCACAAGTCAGCAGACATACTGTGTGGTACGTCGGAAAGCCTCATCATTTTTTTTTGTTGTTGTTGTTTGTTTTTTTTAACAGATGTAACAATATTTTTTGAACATGTGGGCATTATGAAAGTATCCTGTTTGCTAACTTTCTCCACAAAAATTTCAAGAATATGCTGGAGAAAACTCTCTTCTGAATAAGTTGCTTTTTTTCCCCAAAAAGTTTTGGTATGTAATATGATAAATGTGGAAAGTAAAGTCAGAAATGGGAAAGTATTGGGCAAAATAAAGGGCAGTACTTTCTTGCTTGACCTAGATTGGACTTTTGCCCCAAGACTTGTCCAAGACTGACATGTTTGTGTAACATAATTCACCCTGGCAATCTTCAATGATACAAGAGCAATGACTGCCAGGACCACTCTGCAAAGAACAATAGGATCTGAGAAAAATATGTTCTTCTGATTTTGTTTCAGTTCTCCATTGCCAGCAGCTGTGGCACACTGTATTCCTTATATCAAGGTGAACATCAAAAAGTCCCATTCACAGACATCCACAGGGTTAATTTTGTATTCTCAAGGACTTTAGTTTTAAATGTATTACATATTAATCGTAGGCAATGCTTTGAGCCATAGTGCTGACCTGACCCATCAAAACAGAGCAATCCCTATGGGTGAAAAGCGTGTAGTCTTTTTAACCTGACACTTCACACTACAGCAGTAATGAGACTAAAACCCAAATGAAGTCATGTGTCACTTTGACTGCAGATAAATAGCACTAACTCTGCTTTACTTGATGACCTCCCATAGTGTGGGAAGGCTCAGCCTGAAATTTTTCGCATACATATCTAAGACATTGAAGCCTTTGTGGCATTTTTCATTGTACAGTACTTTATGCTCTCATTTGTGCTCTTTGATGATCTTCTCTGGGATTTTGTTTTGCCTTAAATGGTTCTACAAGTTCCTTTCTGAAACAAAGACTGTTGAACCCACTGTTGATGCCACGTTTGTTTTCTTTCATCATAATGAAGTATCATGTAATTGATTCACAGTCATTCTCATTACATGAAAACTTCAGCATGACCCTAGCTGGAAAAGATCTGGTTTCATTCCAGAGTATCTGATGCATCTGCACAATTAAAATGCCATCTATTTTGAACCACTTAAAACAGAGATAAGCTATAAGAAAAAAAGGAACTTGTGGAATGCAAAAAAAATATTAGCATCTGAAAGTCTCAACTGTGTAAATTGATCATAGGGGAACAGTTAAATCCAGTCTCCTACGCAAGCTAATCATGGCCCAGATAACAATCTTATCTGGGCTGAATGGACGCAAAGCTTCTCTTGTACCTGTATATCAGTATATGATTTCATTGTCCAAAAAACACAAGGACTGAACCACACATTGTGAGGGACGTTTACAATGAACTCACTTGTAGCAGTTCAGCACAACAAGGCCAAGTGAGTCAGCAACTGAAAAATTCTGGTTTGTTGTAAAGGAAAATATACATTTCTCCCTTCCTGCTTCTAAAGCAGGAAAACAATAGGGCATTAAATGCCACAGATGTTTCAATAAATGTGAAGTTTTTACGATCATCACAGAAAGAAAAAATAAAGAGAAGCCCTCAGTGACAGCTTCCACCACAGCAGCTAATGTAACATCGATGTTGACCTCCGCAGAAGCAGTGGAGGATGCAAAACTCAATGTAAGTGAAACTGGCTACCATTATTTCTGACCAGTTAATGCAAACCTGTAAAGATTAAAACAAACAAACAAAAACCAAATGCTATAAAACACTGAAATAAATAGGTGTGTGTGGCATAGTACAGACTATGTGCTAAATGTTCTCCATTGTAGGTTTGTTTCTTCCAAATGCTCTTCTCTCTCCCATTCTTCTCCTGGTCCATACCAGGAGAGTTTCAAGATGTTCGGTGGGGCATGCAGGCTCCCCTACATCACGTTTTTTCCCAGGGTTCAGAAAAACAATACCAATCCTCCCTAACAATACCCAAAATTGTTGTATTCCATTTGCTAACATGACGTTAGCTAAGCAGACTTTAAATCGTCACTCATTCAGACTTTAAGCCAGCTAAGCAGACTGAAAATGAAGAATGCAAAAACTTTATTGCAACAGAAACAAGATAAATCTTTTGGGTGAATGAATGAATCTTCCTCCATTGTTCTGAGAAATGGAGCAGCCAGTTTCCCAACCCAAAGGCAAACAAGAATGGCTTCCAGGAGTTTAACAGGAAAGACAGAAAAGGGATGAGCCAAGAACCACAGGTTCAAAGGGTAAGGCCCCTTATGTTTCTTAGGGGAGATTACATGATTTACAGAAGGTCAAAATGGAGCCAGAGTTTGAGCTGTGATCTGAATTCAGATGTTTTTGGAAGACTCATTATTTGACACAGTTTAGAGTGTTTCATCTTATCAGAAGAGAGCCTGGGAGCCTGCCTTGGTGTTCCCAAATTACAGAGCGCTTAACTAACCACATGCCCTGCAATTCCTCTTTTCCTCCTCCCTTCAGAGCTTTCAGGGACAAGTTTTTCCCAGGACCCCCAATCCCATCCAGCAATAAACAAAATGGGAGTGGTATCGGTCTCCTGCACCCTGGGAAAGCAGAGAATAACCGTCTGGGACGGGGGCTTGGTAGTCCATACAATATCCTTAAGATTCCCCCAGCATCAGCCTAGTGGTAGCATGCACAGACTCTGCTGAAAGCCCACCAGCCAGGCTCCTCATGCCAATATGGATTCCCACAACAGCTACCCCCAGTTACATCAATACAGAGGACACCTCAACATCAGCATTGGCACTGAAAAAGTGGTGTGGACAAAGTCCTCTTCCTTTTGAAATGCCGTCTTTCCCCATCCAAGCAAAGCCAATGTACTTCAGCTCTGTGGAAGAATGAAGATTCAGTCCTGGGGAGCATAAACTTTACCCACGCATTGAAGGCTAGTTGCATTTTTTACAACCCTGATGTACTGAACATTGGAAAGACTTTTTTCCTTGGGACTTTTCTGAGTGGGAGGAGGAATGATTGCTTGCTCTTTGGGAAAAAAAAAAAAAAAAAAAAAAAAAAAAAAAAAGTAAGGGATTTTTGATGTAAAAGGCTCTTGAGCATTTAATAAAGTGGAAAATTAGTCTTTTTTAAAATAAATAAATAAATAAATATAGCCTTCAGTAGTGCCTGTGCCAAAGTTAGACCTCTTCAGAAGTAAACTTGGTTCATCAGGCAAGGATACGCCAAAGTACAGCAGTGAAGGACAGCAAAGGTGGACTTGGGGGCCAGCCCCATCATGAGGCAAGGATGCAGGAGGTCAGATATGATCTTAGTGCTCTGCAGCATTCTTTTCTCTGCAGCTTTCAAAATATAGTCTGCAGATTAAAATAGCAGCTTTACCTCCTGTTCAGTCCACCTCTTTGCAGAAGTAGAAGGAACCCTTGTCTGATTAAGTTAGTATTTTATATTGGGATGTGACATCTTGTGCCTCTTCCCTTGGTTTCAGAATTTATTTCAGCCATCATACCCTATCTAGTGGCAATCCTACTTCTCTCTCTGTGGAAGTTTTTTTCTCGTGCGGCTTGCTGGCAAGGCCTCATCTTTCCCAACCTCTATTGACAAGGATGCAAACTTCTCAGCTCAGTGCTGCATTTTACACACAACAAAACAGCCTCTTAAATTGGCCTCACAGCACAGCTGACTGAGGCTCTGGCTCATTGCAAATCCTGGAAGCACAGCAGGAGCCTGCGTGGCAGGGCTGTTCACCTGTGCATTATTTGACTGGGGCCGAAAAGGCCCACTGCCAGCATTTTGCCCTGGGTCTGAAACATCTCATCACATCAGTGGAAAAGACCCCTTGGAGGTGCTATTAACCACCATTAAGGAGAAGGGAGAACAAATGCCTGAGGAAAGCACCACGTGGGCTAAACGGAGACACTATGCCAGAAGCCCAGAGAGACAAGACCCAAAACTCTGTCTCAAAATGCTCAATACGACACACACACTAAAAGCTGCTTTAGCTTTCAGCTAGATCAAAAAGCAAGACAAACTTTTTGGCACAATAAAACAGAAAGCAAGCAAGGCTTTATCATATGATTCCAATCACAGACAAGAGGCCTTTCAGCCCTCCAGAGATTAGCAGCATTGGTTTGGGGTGGAATAACTCTCCATTTCTTTGGAAGTTAATCTGTCTAATTTTAAGGGGGGGAGTAGGAGGGGAGGGGGTTCTCCTCCTCAGGAGATAAGCTCCTTTTATAGCCTTGGAAATTCTTACAGCTGCCAGGGGTATTAATGAGTCTCATACACACAGCATTATCTCCTTTGTTTTCAGCAAGAGCAAACCTACAGCTGCAGGCAGCCCTCTTTACAACCATCACCCAACAGGCAACAATCGGGTCACACCAGTGACAAACAGGTTCTCTCAAAATGTTTCCCCAAGCATTGCCGGATTGTTTTCATTAGTTTACAGGAATCTTCCATTTGTGTTTTTTAATAGGAGGCAAGGAAGGTTTCAGCATTTCTTTCAGGCATAACTGCATTTCTGACATGTTAATTGCTACTCAGAAAGGCTGTAATTAGCCAAGCCTAACATCATTGCACTCCATGTCTATTACTGAAATCATACTTGCAGGCCAATTAAAGAAGTCCCTCAACCATCCGATGAATAAGGTTGGGCTCCTTTGACACGCAAAAATCTTTTGTAGTGGACATGACTACTTGGAGGATGCTGCTGGCCCTTTCACCAGTTGGATGAAGTCTCCTTCTCAAATAAAAGTTTACAGAGAGAGAAGACCAAAGTAATTCTGCCCCTGACAGAACAAAAATAAAATTACTTTGGGAACATCTTTGAACTCCATCCCACTTTCTGATCAGCTATGCCTCACCACTCTGTTTATGAAAAAAATTACTCAGTTTGCACTGACATTTGAAAGACCACTCATGTTCAAACCTCCTCAGATGATTTGTGTCTTCTAACACTCCTTCTAATCATCCTTCATTTGCCAATAACCTAAAATTTTGGCCAAATCCTCACAATATAAGCTCCAAACCATGGAATTTAGACGGAACCAATGGGCATGTTATGGAGCCCACCACCTTCCTGTGACTCCTCTGAACAACACCATCACGTCCTAACTTAACTTCCGTCCCCCTGTACTACTTCCCTACTACTGTTTCTATCACTGTTTCTACTAGAAACTACGGTTTCTACCACCATTTTCTTTCCCTGGGTGCATGACAGGGTGCTCCCTTGATGACCACCAGGCGGAAGAGTTACCCTGCTAGCAAATGTCTGTTCATATCAGATGATTTGGTGTATACCCTTAACGCAGTATCTGTACTTGCTCATTTTTGATACGCTGACTCTTCTTTGTAATTGGAATTTGCCCGTGACCTCCCTTTAACTGCTTGAAGTAAACAATGCCACCCCAAATGCTTTTGCCTCCTGCAAATTCTTAGCAGTATCTCTTGACCCAGATTAAGATAATCCTCCGACTAGATAGAGATTTACTGAAGCTGCTGTCAAAACACAGAGGGATTATTTTTAGCAACATATCACCATTCTGTAACTTGGTTGTGGTATCCGCCATGGAGAAAATGGTTTCCCGGGCAAGGTACCTCCTTGAATTCTGTCTGTGTTTTGGAAACAAGTCCACAGATGTGACTATCAGTAAGTTTTGTTTCTTCATTGCTGCAAGTAATGTGCAGAGCAACCGCAGTGAGTGAGGGGAGTGAGACATAAAGTTCTTATGCTTAAATAATGTTTCTTCCAAAATACATGAGGTGTTTTACTCTAAATTGTTTGAACAGCAGCATAACAATAAACTGAAAACATTCTGTCTTCATTCCTGACTTTTTCAGCTGCTTCTCACAAATATTTGAGAATATTTTAGAAAAATAAATATATAGGCAACACATGACTTGGCAAAATCCATTTCTACTCTCACTCAGTATTTAATCATAGTAGACCACAGCATCAAAGCCCAAATTATTTCCCCCTTTGCCACAGAGGCAATTGTACAGGTGCTTCTGAAGGTGAAATTTACTCCTAAAACATTGACAGAGGGGAAACAATTTTCCCTTCACCTGGATTTGCCTCCCTTAAGAAGCACTCAGATCTAACCAGGCAAAATCCAACTTCACAGTGTCACTTCTCACAACTATCTCTCTGTCAGGTTTCAAAATTCCAAAACCCAATGAGAAAGAGCTCATCTTAGGTCTAGCAACACATGGTAAAACCAGAAATAAAACTTTTTAGGGGTTAAGAAAAACAAAAGCAAACTCTCCCATAGCAATTGCAAGCCAGGTTTGAAAAACACAGATTTCTGGTTATTTTGATATATTTAAAAGTAAGCAGGATGCTAAGTTGCAACCTTAGTCAAAGCACCCACTATCTCTGCAAGTGTTGGCAGCCCGACCTATGAGAAAAACTGCCTCTAAAACATGAGCTTACTTATGATCAAGGCAAAGGAAAAATGGGAGGTCAGATCCCATGGCAAAACTCAGGGGGAAAAAAAAAAAAAGTGTTTCTTGGGGAAAATGAAAAAAAAAAAATTATGCAGCTGGTAGCCCATCAGGTGTTAGCCTGGGGGCTAATCATTTTCCTGAGCTCAGCAGCTTATCCGCAGGGGATGCTGTGCTGAGGATGACTCCGTCACTTCACTGGAGAAGCCTAAGCAGAAAATACGGCTGTTTAATCATGCTCTTTCCTATACATCTGACACACCTGCTTCCTCCTGTGACTAATTCCCTTTTCTGGTGGAAATATCTGGTTATGAAGACAGCGTGGGCACAGCAAGGCAGCTAACCGATGAATGCATTTGCCACCAGTCCATAAACAAGGGTAGTAATGGGAAGACCAGTAAGAACAAACAGACCATTCTTCAGTGCCAGCATGATTAAGGAACAGCTGCAAAATACAGGACCTATCCCAAAAGCCAACAAAACGAATGGAAGCTTTTCCACTGGTGGCCAAAAATCCCAATCCCAGCCTCAGCAAGAGTTTCATTACAAACACTGGGGCGTCTCCCAACCAGTGGTGCTGCTCACAAGCCCTACTGATGCCAAGGACGGCTGCAGGAGCCCAGACCAACCTCAAATCAAGCTGGGCAGGCTCTGTTTCAGATTCTCCTGAGCTCACTGTACATGCAGTCTCATTTGACTTTAGGGTAAGCACTGGGTGGTGCAAAAGAAAAGAAAAAGAGCACCCATCTGCCTGCAAGCTTGTCGCTCTCCCTGGGAGCCTGGAACAGCTTTGTGACACATCCCTCCACTTCCTAGATTTCTGTTATGTATGGAGAGAAGAGGCATTTTGCAGAATTATTTATGGGTGGGATTTTTAAGAATGCCTGAAGCCTTTGCAAGGAGGTCCTGTGATCCCAGCTGACGCAGGAATTCATTAGTCCTCATCTGTTCATGTTCCATGTCAAATATCTTAAACCAAATCCTAACTGACTTGTGGTCCAAGTCAAGATACCAGCTTGAACATTCATTAAAGCACATGTGAACATCACACACAATGCAACACAAAGACAGAGGCTAAAAAAAAAGTTACTCAAACTTGCCCTGCATAATGAACGTGTGTATAAAAAGCTCTCTGACCAGACATTCATGATGATAAAAAAAGAACATTTCAAATGAAAAAAAAAAAAAATTAAAGGAAACACCAAGATTTTTGCCTTCGGTTTCTTCTAGTATTGTTAAAATGTGCTTACGATGGTCTTTACATATTTTTCTGATCTCCAGTTGCTGCCCGAAGGCACCTCTGTGAAGAAGAGAGTTCTTCCCTCCCCCTGCCTCTACTAATATCCTATGCTATAAAGCTCTTTTTTTTAAAGCAGCTAAGACTGAATGTAAGATTTAGTTCATATATCCAGAGTTGCAAGAAAGTTCTTCCCTTTCTTAACAATAGTAAGTTCGTTGTGATGCAAGTTTGCTTCTGAAATGGGGGCATTTCCAGCATCTGTCACAAAGATTTCTCCTTACCGGCACTGCCTCCTTGAGGCTTGCCCTGATCGAACAAACTCCACTTGAGAAGTTTGCAACCATTCACAAACAGAAACAGGAAGGGAAGCACCTGTTCCCAGTCCAGGTTCATGAATGTCAACATGAAGAAACTGTCTCAGGTGGAGCCCTTCCTGCCAACCACTGCAGAAAGGCTGATGAATAGACACTGGGATTCAGCTACCTTCTCACCAGGTTGAAGAGAGAGGACACCCGTGGAACACCACAGCAAAGCATGTATTGCTGCTGCCCATCCTAAAGCTGCCTTGCAGGACTGCAAAGGAGGATCAGGTAGTGGTAGTGGTTCAATTCTCCTGCTTTGCTATGAAAGACATTCATTTTTCCAACAGTGCAAGTGTCTTGACTGCAACTTGCTTTTTGCTCAGTGAGGTGGAGGGCCAGTATCAGTTTGGGTCATTGACAGGTAAAGAAGTATTTAACACCTGGTTTGTCAGGCTCCTTTCTGCATCTAGTTTAGCTTCAACAGTAAACTCTCCTGGACTGATCCCTGTGTAGAGTACCTTGCACTGTGAGAAGACCAATTCGGATCAAGGCTTCCAGATGTCACCATAACATAAACAAAACACCATGTTTTCAGATGAAAAAAACTCTCCACCTCCAGTGGTAAGCCTCATAAAAGCGCAGGTATTCCCAGAGAATTGCTTGAAGACTCAGGAGTGGTAATTTGCACATTCATAACTTTATAACTGTCAACTGACGTTTCCCTAGCTAATTAGAATGCGTACAAACAATGTAAATCAAAGATACTAGGGCATACATCAAATTTTAATGAGCTTTTGGAATCAAATTGTTTGGAAACCTAGCTTCCAAGTCATATTTAATACACTATAATGTTTCCAAGAGGGAATAATATTTTCTGCTCTAATTCTATTATGTAAAAATATGTTTTCTCTGCCAGTAAAACATATGGGACAGTTTTTCTGTTGTTAATAAATGAAGTCATGCAGTACAGATTTTCACATTTAGCATTCTGAAACTAAGCCCTTTTTGGTCAAAAACTGGGCAAAAAATAATCCTAAGCAGAAGTAAAATTAATTGTTTTCCCATCATCTTTTTAAAGAGTGCATTTACATACAGTATTTCTTCTACAGTCACGAAATGCAACTATCATGGACAAAAAAATCTCAGTGCAAATCTCCCACCTAGGTCACTAACAACTCTGTGAGAGGAGGATTTGTAGAAAGAGGTTCTCAGGAAGAGGCATGGTTACTCTTCTCAACGTAAATGGAAGAAAACAAAGCTTTCATTCAGTTGAACATATATTCAAACTTTTGCTTTGTCAACCCATGAATGCCTCAATCCTGAAAAACAGTATTTGTCACACAAATTCCACCTGAACTTTAAGGAGTCACCTCCAAGTATTCAGATTTAAGCATCAGCCTGAGCTTTTGTGGAATTCAAAGCTAAATCTGGAGCAAGTAGGTTTTAAAGAGAAAGAGGAGCTCCCTTTTTAAGCTAGCAGCTGGGCAAAACTGGTAGGTCTGCGTGAATGGAAAAAACAAATCAGACCAGTAATTTATCAGGAACAGAAGGTGTCTTACATAAGGATGTCAAAAAATCCTTATTCTAACTGCATAACAAAACCACAAAAGTGTTTTTGTTCTGAAGAACACCTTTGCATATATGAGAACTGAATATACCTTTCTAGACATATAGTGGCTTTTGTATCAGACTTGCTAATGCTGCAAATGCCATAATACTGAATAAATTACAGGAAAAACTTGCTGTATAACAGAATCCCAATAGAAGAGAAGCATCTCAAATGCCAACAAGAGCAAAATGTGGAAGCGAAGAAAAATTAAACCTGAGAGCTGGTCAAGACTACATAAACCTTCTGTGATACTCCTATCATATCAAAGCTAAATTTCTAAATATCTTGCTCAGTTCCAGATGGCTTTGTGCAAGGCTTCTGAGAACTGCTCAAATCTTGCAGGAGTACAGAAAACATCTAAAAGCATCAGCTTTCCTGAGCCCTTTTCCCCTCTACTCTACAATACTGTATGCCCTACATATTAGCCAAGGATCTCAAACATGACCCACAGCAATTGCAGATAACCAATGTGTGTCATCAGAGAGAAAGACACTTCCTGACTTCCTCCACTTCTGGGACATCTGAAAAGGCCAGCATTTTTTTTATTTCTTTATCTGAAAAGAAAAAAGTTGACGTTTCAACACTTCCAGCTCCAACCAGACCCACCTCTGGTTATTACGGCCTGCTTGCATCCTCCACATTCAAGAACTAAGCCAAAAGAGGACTCGAGTGGGAATTCAACACCACCCACTGTAAAACCTGGGAATTCTCAACCACTTGTAAAGCAGTAGGTTGCACAACATATGGGAAAGGAAATGGTTCGTTTCTGATCTAATTGCACAAGGAACCTGGACAAAAGCACTCCTCTGTGGAAGAAAGGTGCAGAGACATCCCTTCAGGGGATGCACGTCCTTCTCTTTTTCATGAGTGCTCTGAGTCCACAGCCACAGGGACAAGGTCCCATTCCCACCTCAGCCTTCCCAGCATCAACCCCTGCAGCCCTCTGTTTTCACAGCTGCACAAGGACAAACTAAGACAGCAACAAAGCCCCAGGTCCTGCTCCATCTCCACACAAGAAAGAGGTTTGTTAGGATATGGACCACTGCTGAGCACATTTCTCCAGAAGTCCAAAAGCATCTTCAATGCAGTTTTTTGATAGCAACCAAACCTGTGCATTTCTCTGGACAAGGCAGGACCCTTGGGAGCAGAGACCTCGACCACAGACTCTGCTAAGGATCTCCAAGAAATCTCTCAGTGCTTTTTCCTTCCACGCCCAGTACTGCTCCACGTACTCTGTGAAAAGCCAGACCATGATGGCAATTTATTAAAAGAAAATTGCAGTCTTGTGCTTGGTTTTGCAAGACTGTGTGGTTAATTGAACTCAGCGTGAGGGGCAACGAGTGGAGTCCTTCTATGAAAGAGTTGCACAAAATGAAAGCTCATTTAATCTTGTTTCCTTATCCACCAAGAATCTGAGCTGAAAAATTAACCTTATTTCTTGGAGTTGCTAACTTGTCACCAATAATTATTTTCCTAGACTTGACAATGTGATGACGAAACAACTGACAGCCCCTCCGAGCTAACAAAGCCAGACCCAACCCTCAACAAACTCCCCTAGTGCCCTCCGATCCAGGCGGTCTTTGAAACCTGGAGTTAGAAAATTGGAAGCCTCGTTTAGAAAAGACAAACCCAGGTTTATTGGCCTTGCAGGACACAACCAAGTAAGGCAGCAAGGAGCCAGCAGCCCCCTGTAGCACACGTCTGCCTGTGCTCCTACAAAACCAAGGAACCACCACAGAAAAATAAAAAGAAAAGCAGCAGATGGAGCATATTCACTTCTGATTTTGTGAACAAGTTAAGGAACAAACAACTTGGTTAAAGAACAAGTGGGGAAAAGATTCATCTCTTGACTTTTCTTCCCCTTCGACCTTCAAACCGTCTACAGAAATCTGTCTGCTGAAAGAGTGTATGAATGGGAAAAAATCCTGCTCGTGAGCCAAGGCTCGAGTCGCAACTGCCATCAGACTTTTGACTGCTGGCCAAATAGGGCTCTACGGCTTGTTTTCATTCTTCCTGCTTCCTATTACCTGGGATCTAAACATTTAACTATCAACATTGGACAAATCTCCATACACCAGGAAGCACCCAGGGATGTGCCAGGACAGCTAGCGAGTGCATTCTCCCCCAGGATGATGGATGCAGGGATTTTAATCCATTTAAGCACCACAAGTGGGATAAAGACTAATAAAATGGTGTGCCCCTGAAGCTCCCGCTGCCATGGAGGAGCACTTGTCCCTCTCCTTCCTGGGGCATGAGGGCTGCAACCTGCTGAGCTGAAGCCCTGCTGGGGTAGCAGGTGCTGCCTCCAGCTCCAACCCGGGGCCCCGTGCGAGGGCTTTCACGGAGGAAACCACTGCCAGGGCTGCAAGCCGTGAGCCGTCCTGAGGGGTTTGATAAATAAAGGAAAAACAGACGAAAGAAGGGAAAAGCAGCTGTTTGGAAACGAACTGTAAAAACATCTGTAGTGCACCACCAACCTTCCCTAGCTGCAGCAGTGGAGGGTTTTAAAGGGACACAGCTTTGCAGCAGGGGACTAGGGCTTTGCAGCCACCCTGAGACAATGCACGCTGGCACCCACTGGATCCCCAAAACAAAACAAAGGAAAACAGAGGACACAGAGCTGTGCCTCCACAGCGAGCCCTCCCCTACTGCATGCAGGACTACGCAAAAGAAGAAAAGAGGAATTAAACCAGAAATGAAGAAAAGCCCTCAATAATGCCATCCTACACCTCTGAGTGTCCCCCCAGATGACGTTCTGTTTCACAAGTGGCATTGAGGGAAGTCTAAAGAGAGCTCTGCGGCATTTTAATTTACTGCTGGAAGGACCGCTGCACTACTGGAAGCGATTAGTTCACACACGGACGGCTCCGCTGCTGCCCGCGCTTGACTAGCTGAGAACATACCAAAGAAACATTAAAATCAATCTATTTGGCTTCAGTGTGCATCATTCCAACACAATTTTATGCATTTGCTTCAGACTTAGCGGGAGGGAGGAAAAAAATAAAAAGATGGTTCAAGGGTCTAAGTAGCTCAATTTATTTTTCAGTAACTAAGTTACCAGAGGCTTGTAGGGAGATTGTATTTATTTTCTGAAGGAGGCTCCAAGTTGGCAGAGAGGTCCTTGGAAGTACATATTTCTTCACGTTCGCTTGATCTCAGTGTGTGGAGATTCACTTAACAGCTGTTTTATGTGCAAATGTTTTTTCAGGCATGTCCTCCCCAACCATAAACAGATTTTTAAAGGAAACCCTCTTAAAAGAAGTTAAGAAACAACAAATCTCTGAGCCTCTTCTCACCCAGACCTGGAGATGAGATGCAAGCAAAGCTCAGAGGGTCTTTAAACTGCAGAAGGTTGTTTTGTGCATTTTTTTCTTTTTCTTTTTAATACATCAGTCCTACAGCAGCCCTTACCAACACAAAACACAACTCTCTGAGCTGCACACAGCTGTATTTTATCCCCCCCCCTTCTTTTTTTTGACATATATGTGCAATATATACGTTAGGTATACCTACATTTATTCTTTCCTTAAATGACAAAAACAACTAGATTTTTTGGCAATGCAGAAAGCAGGAAAGGCAGTCATTTTCAAGGGCTGCGATGAAATCATGTAACAGTTTGGCTGCTACACAAACCAAGCATACACGTAGGTGTGTATACGTGCACACATACAGAAAGGGATGGGGAATTCTGGAGGGGATGCAGGCCATCACTTCCCACTATTTTCTGAGACACAGATCTCACTGACAACACTTGGGGCTACTTCTTATGGACATTACAAAGCCAAGGTCTTGAAAAAAAAAAAAAAAAACAACAAAAAAAAACACTTAAAGGCACTGCATGGTATTATGGTATTACTAAATAGTATGTGTTAACTTTTTCAGGTTCTTCAGAACATGACAGAACCCATAGGCTGAGCTTCAAAACAGATATATAAATTGTGCCTCTAATGATAAAAGATCAAGAATACCAGTAGGATAATAATATAATATATAATATAATAGTATAATAATAATTTAATATATTATATTATAATATATATATTATAATATAATATATATTATATATATATATATAAAATTATATATATATATATATATATATATATATATATATATATATATATATATATATATATATAATAGATGCAGAAATGTGTTGAAACGCCAAAGGAAAAAAAAAAAAAAAGAAAGATAAGCCATAGTTTGAAGAGAGTGACAGCCAACACCAGAAGCAGCACCTCTAAGGCCACCTGGAGAGCAAGGCCAGCAGATCCTGGCTCTGACAGGGCAGTCCCACGTCCCGCATCCTTTGGTAGCAGAGACAATGTTGAGCTATCTGTCTGGCTTTCTGCTTCCAGGATGCCATTCCAGACATTCCCTCACCTCTGATGGCTGTTATCGGCCCCTCGTTGTGCCGAGTGAAGCATCTGTGGAGCCAAGCTCCAGATCAGATCTGCAAAAAGGTCAGGCTAATAAAGAAAGAGGGAGCAGGGCCGAAAAATCAGTATTAATGCTGATGCTGCAGTTTGTTGGTACAGTGAATCCAGCTTTAAAACTCTGCTACTACCAAATCAAAAATGTGATGAAGAACCAAGACATAGTAAAAATTTCCTTTGGCAGTTTAAGCTTGCTCTTCTCTTTGCTACCGATTTGACTTTGGATTGGCAGGCTCCTGGCCAAGTCATTTGTCAGCCTGTGACTCCCATAGGCAACATAACGCCAACATAAAAGCACCAAGGTAGCATTAAATCCCACGTTGTCTGTTCAGAGTCAGTCTAGATTGTGCTCATGCTGCAGTGATCTGGTCTGGGGCAGAGACCTGGGGCAGGACCGCAGATCCTGGGCTGAGTCATTGCCTCACATGAATGACTCGGCAGGACAGTTGACAAAGCACTGATGAAATCTGCTTCCTGAGTTTAACAGTGCCATTACCTCTTCTGTCCCAAGCTGTCAGCCAGTAATTAGGATCTTACAGGTTGTTTCCATTAGGAGATGAAATCAGAGCCAGGTATAGAGCTGGCGGAAAAACAGGATTTCCAGTTGTCAGGAAATTTTCATTTCTTTCAAGCATGGTTTTGGACTGTTGGATGTGCTCTTTGTGCAGCTGAGGACGTTGGTTAAGATCTCTGGTTATACCTCTGCATCAACTGGGGACCCCAGAAGCCCCAGCACCTCCCACCACAGGGGAGGGCAGCCCCATACATCTCCAATGAAACAACTGAGGCTCAGCTGCTGGCATTCCTACTTGCTCTTGACAAGTATTTACTCGAGCTTATGAACCTGATTAACAGTGGACTTATCCTTATGCAACGTGGATCTATACACACTGGAGTTCTCCAACGTCAACATAGCCATTTGTATCCCCCAAACCACCAAAGAAACTTGCATCACATCTGTTCTGAACACAAAGAAATAATAAATGTCCACAACAAAATTTAAGGTCTGAGATAAACCAGCAGAAGCACCTTCAGGAAGAAGGTGGAAGAGGAAAATCCCTCCTTCTGGAAGTCTGCTGGCCCAGGAATAAAGGAAGGACATGTGCTTCACTGCAGATACCTCCCAAGTAAGCCAGGAAGAGCGAGCATGAGCCAGTTCAACCTAAATGTGATCATTTGATGGCTCTGAGAAATGCTTTGCGTGTACTGGAAATTTGTGAGAACCATTAAGTATCAGAAATAGTCCCTTAAGATTAGTGATATAACAATTCCCGTCATGCTCACTTTTTCTGAAATTCACCATGAAAGGCATCTTTCTGCATTTTGTCTTTTGAAAAACAAAAAAAAATAATAATGTTATCGAACTAATACTTAGTTGCAAGTACTTCCCTTGGAGAGCTGCTGTTCTCAGAACTACTGACCCTACAAGCATTCACCTAGCCAAAAGATATTTCTCCTTTTGCCAACCTCCACTTGCCAGTTGTCAATGAGTAGTTTGTGAACATCTCAACGCTGTTAGTTGGCATCACCCACCCCGATGTTTTCTCCAACTAATTTCCCGGGGTTGTCAGCTGCAGACTGACAGCTCACAGCAACTGTTCACTGTCCAACCTACTGGCTTGCCTACCAGATGCTAAATCTGCACCTTCTTGTCATTCATATGTACTCAAGATCTACTAAAAATCTCATGCTCTCATGCTTAACATCAGCAATATGGAAATTTTCACAGGCTGCAGGACAGGAACGTTTCTTTCTCCTGTTTTGCTCTAACAGTTTTCCAATATAAACATGGTCTAATTCTAAATGTCCTTTTTACTATATCATATTCAACCAAGTTTTAACCTCTTTACCACCATCCCTGCCAGCATATTCACTTATTTGTGTGCAACAAACATAGAAGGAGGCATCAATACAGTTACATAAATTATTTTTGTGAGCAAGGTTTCACAAATGAGCATGTGAAACCTTTTTTATTATTATTATTTTTTTTGTCTTTAATCAAATTTAAGTCCTTCTAGTTAACTGAAGTCAATGTCATTAAACATTAAAAGGCACTCCTATTAATATCTAGCATCACCATGATTCACATTTTCCAATACAAGTATTTAGAATCCAGGTCCCAGCAGCTCGAGTATCAGTATCTGTCTTTTGTGTCCGCAGGCTCCCAATGATCAACTCACTTGACCAACCTCCCCTGAGAACAAAGACATTTTTTCAGGATCCAAAAATACACACGAAAACACAGTGTTGCACCCAAAACACAGCATGCCGTGTGTGGACTGGGGCCAGATGAAGCAGCTCTCTTGCAGGACTGAGGCTCTGCAGGGGCTCTGGGACCTCTCCCAGGAGGCTCTGCTCACCCCACAGTGGGATGAGGACCTCATCCCCTACTCCCAGGGTCCAGCAGTGTCCACAGGTGCCATTGCAGTTTGTGCTGGCAACAGCCTGAAGAGTCATTTCAGGACTTTCTAATTCGGTTGTAAGGTCTCCCTCCAGCCTTGAACCAGAACTTGGCACTAAACAACCCTGAACTAGGACTGGATACTTTTATTCAAAGCAAAACAAAAACTCGAAACAGCTGTTTGCACTTTTTTTTTTTTTCCTAATTGTAGGTATGTCCAAACCAAACAATCTTGCCTCAAAAGGTTACCATTTGTGTGAGCTCTCATAACACAAAGCCAGTATTAATAGTGTGCTTAGCTTTTTATAGGCCCATAGCCTACTATTTAGGTATATGCTCACAGAACTTTAATGAACAGGTCTAAAAGTGAAATACAAATACTGGCACCTACATATATCTCATTGCCTAGTGCAGAATCTGCTCAGCTGACTCACAGAAAGGGTTCTCCTGCAGTCACAGTGCAGTTGATGCCCAAGTACAACCACTAGTTGCTTATCATCTCCTTACAGAATAAAGGAGTTTTATCATGAGTCTTGTAATACACTTTGTTTTCATTTATTGAAAATCCTAAAATCAGCCAATGAAGTAAAACCAACTCCTTTTTTAGTATTAAAGTATATATATATTTCTATTTTTCTAGCCTTCCAGGGGAAAATTCAGAATAAAAAGAAACTTGCAGGCTCCAAACCCAAAAACAAGGAAGAAAAATAATAAATGTCTTGGCTGACAAAAACAAGATGACCTGAGGAGTTTGATCTTTCTTTGTTCATTTCTGCTCTTGAAATACACACAAAACAAAGGCTGGCAATCCTGCTCCCTGCAGTTTTCATGTGGGAAAATTGTTCATGAGAGCAAAATCACAAAAAACTGTAGCTGTATGTCCATGGCAGTCTGTTCACAAACTCTTGCCCTGATGACAGGCCACCCTAAGGCAATGCCTGGATGAACCCTCCCAGAAGTGGAGACCAGCAGCAGGCGAGTGAAGGGACAACTTCCAGTAAAGTCTCCCAACGCTGCTCTACGACAAGAGAAAAGGCTGAAGGATCTGCCTGTTTCAAATGCTTCATCAAAATACACAGCTACTGAAGGCTGAGGCTGATCCTTCAGCCTGCTAACTGATACTAAGTCATACTTATTTACTCGCATGCTTCAGCTTATCCCTGTGCAAATCAAGGAGCTACTTTCTAGGCCTTCTTGGTCTCTCTCTAGTTGCCTGTAAAGTACTTTAAATAGAAGGTTATGTATGTATGTGACAAATGGCTCGTCAGTTCTGTTGTGCACTGAATAGTTCATCACAAAACAACTAAATTCTTCCCTCAGGTGCATGATGAATTCACCCAGAAGAAACTGTGCAATCAATCTAGTACATGAGGAAATGTTCTTTCAGGTGCAATCCCAGAGATGACAGTATGTTTAAAACTATAATTATTTTCAATTAGTGGTTACCTCATAGAATCATTTGGGTTGGAAAAGACCTTCAAGATCATCAAGTACAACCATCAGTCTGACATACCATGTCCCATCACTAAACCATGTCCCTTACTGCCACATCCACACGTCTCTTCACAGAATCACAGAATTTCTAGGTTGGAAGAGACCTCAAGATCATCGAGTCCAACCTCTGACCTAACACTAACAGTCCCCACTAAACCATATCCCTAAGCTCTACATCTAAACGTCTTTTGAAGACTTCTCTTAAATACCCCCAGGGATGGGGACTCCACCACTGTGTTCTTTCAGGTTTTTGAAATGTGAACTCTGTACTCAAGAAACCAAAGGACAGAGAGCATTTCCCCACAGGTTTCCATCATTGTGTTGCTTATGAGCTTTGTGTTGCTTGCACCGTGTACTGGGGAAGCACCACACAGACCATGTCAGCATCCAGTTTTTGTGAGACAATGAAACAGCCTTACTGGACTAGAGCAAAGACTCAGACAGACCAGCATCTTATCTCCAAGGATGGTCATGCCAGCCAAGGTCATATTTAGGGATGAACATAGGAAAAAAGAATATACAGAAGGACCTGAGCCCTAGTACATAATCTTCTAGCCATCAGAAATTTAGCAACTTCCTAGGAAATGCAGATCATCACTTGTAACAGGAAGGAGAATAATATATCTGTTGGTAGCTTTTTTGAGCCATGCACACTCCTAGCCTCACCAACATCCTTTGGCAATGAAATCCATAATACTGATGCGCATACAAAAAGTTTATTTCTGAGAGGCAGGGGGGGAAATTGCACTTGCAAGACAAACTGAACATAAACATGGACTGATAAGAAGATACACACAACGTGCAGACAGATTGTAAGCCAACCATAAGTTGGTAAAACAATAAATGCATAAGAATGAAATTAATGACAAAAACATATGTGCTGAGATAAAATCTGAGAAAGACAGCTAAGGAATTTTTGAAGTACTGTGCAAGAAAAAGTAATGAAAAGGCAAGATCAGTATTGTGAAATAAATGGTTATGCATGACTGTACAAAAAGAACTGATTTTTCAATTATTTTCAACAGAAAGCAAGAAATTTGACCCAAACTATACTAACCTAGGCATTTCTTTTTTGCATTCCAGAAACCAGCCTTCAAAAGATGGTACTTTTTCCCTGGTGTGGCTCACAGTGCATGAGATGCATATTTTCTGCATATTTTTATTGGGCTAAATATTTTAATTATGTCCATTCTGTCTTTTGAATGGTTCTCTCATTAAAACCCTACTCTTGCAAAAAAAATGACAACGGTTATGCAGAGATCCACTGACAAAAATAGACTCAAGATACGAACTATGTAGACCCAACTGGTGAACCGGGGTCATACAAAGAAAAAACTCCAAAATTAAATAAATGAAAAATGACATTTTTCATTTTTTAAATATTAAAAAAAAAGGGCAGAGGGCTGTTAAAAATGAAATAAATTTCTACAAATTCCCACTACATATTCAAGTAAAAGGATGGAAAAAAAAAGTTTTCTTAATGGCAAAGAAACTTTTATTTTTTCGTTTTCTTTCCCTTCTCTTTTTCATTTCCCTTTCAACAGAAAAATTAATAATGACCTTAAAAAGCCCAAGTCATAACACTTCAGCTCTTTTGTTAAAAAAAAAAAAAAAAAGTTAAAATGTTAATTTTTCAAACAAATGACCAACAGAGATGCTGAAATCCAGCAGTGCAAATCATAACAAGCCATACTTAGGCAAAACCAAAATCATCATTGACCAGAACAAATCAGAAATATACTTCTCACCTATGAAGGTAAGAGGTATTAGGGCAGCTTTCAAGCCAGGTTACATCTTGTTGGTGCTAGTAGTTGCTTCACTGTGACTTCTCTTGTGAATAATGTTTCAACATGCATTCCTTCCTATGGGAAACTTGACCCACTTTACTTATGCTTTATAAACAAAACAAAACAAAACAAAACAAACAAACAAAAAAGTAGTATAGAACTGAATAGAAAAAAAAAAAAATTCAACGAAGTGACTATGTCAGAGAAGCAGCAGGTATGTATAGGTGATGTTCGCATATGGTCCCTTCAGCTATACATCAGAAAAGAGCACACCAAACCCTCCAGTTAGACAAAGGGAGGGAAACTACAGAGAGGTGACCCACAGCAAGAATCCCTGAATCTGAAGCCAAAGTCAATGTCAGCAAAATTACTGCAGCTTGCATTGGAAATCTGTCTGCTTCAATAAAGCATTGCTCCTTTATTGCCTAGGTAATTCCGCATCTCACAACTCTTAAGAACATTCTTTAAATTTTTTTAATGTCACCATATACTCACCTTTACACAAAAAGCATTGCATTTCTGAAAGTAATATAATTCTTCAAGGTGTGTATATATAATAATATATATGTAATTAACCCATTCTTTGCACACGAATACAGGTACCAATGCTGTCTCAACTACCAAGGGTGCACAGCAGCACCCTTGCACATAGCACAGAAATCCAAGCTGCTCCAGCAGTGCTCAGAAGTCACATCTCTCATTCCCACACTCATTATCCACCAAAGGACTCATGCAGAAATGCTCTTACCTCCCACTTGACTGCTCACCCATTTTGGACTCGATGATCTTGAGGTCTCTTCCAACCTAGACAATTCTGTAATTCTGTAATTTTACCAGCCCTGACTACCCGTTTGTTTCTCCCCATCCCTCCTTGGCCAATGTGGGCACTCACCCACAGACTGGCTGCTTTCCACCCCAGCCTGGCTTACCACTGGTCTCTTGTTGCCACCATGGACCAAGGGCCTCATTTACTGTCTGAATTCCTCACTGCCACGTCAGAAACATGTATTTCAGAGGAGACCATGACCATCCATGCTCACCCCAGCACCCACTGTGTCTAACCTGTGAGGTTCAGCAACTTGTCAGTGCCAACCACTGGGCATACAAAGCAAGCCTAGAAGACACATCTTGAATGCTGGCTGGATTGCAGTGGAGATAGCTGGTTTTTCCAGGGCAAAGATAGGAAGCCCTAGACCTAAGAAGGAAACCTCAGCCATCACATAATCAGTGAACAGGAGACTTGAATGGTAAAACATGAGACAGTAAGGGTGCAACACTGCACATAGCCTCCCACACTTGTCCACAAAAATGTGACCATCTCAGAATTATCTTACCAAATGATGGTCCATGCCACAGCCAAACAGTGGTCCTCCACTAGCTTATACATTGCCTTCGATTGCTGCAGATGGCACACAGCAAACAAATGCAGATCTGAGGCTAACTTCACCTTTACTGCAATAGATGGCAGTACATTATCCTTTTTGATCTCCTTGGGCAACTTCAGTGTATCTTTTGTCCCATCTAGTCTCAATGATTTCACAATGATTAGTCATAGGAGAAAGGCCAGAAGAAATTCCAACACACATGGAAGACTGTGCTCCTCATCTACAGGGAGCCCATAAGCTTCCCTGCAGAACCTGCCACCAAATGCAACCTCCAAAGATGCCCAAAAGCAAACAACATATGAAGGAAATGGCAAATTGCCTAGTGCCATAGTGACTCCTGGTTGTGTCATTCCCCTTCCCCCAACTCTTGCCACCCCCCAAGCCCCCCCCCCCCCCAAAAAAAAAAAAAAGAAAAATTAGGGGAAAAGCTTCCTTTCTGCTTGTGTTTGGGCTTTGCACTGAAATACAGATTTGTCTGCTCTCCTTATGTTCCGCTGACCATCCTAAATTCATACACCCCCATTCTCCAAAAAGCACGGTGATTCTGTACATTACATGGAGAACAACCATCAACAAAAGTCCATCATTTTGTAACACAACTGATCCTTCTGTTCTCCACTGAGCAAACAATTCAAACCATCTACTGACATTTCATGAACAAATATCCAAGTTCTAAACTCAGACATCACCAGTGCCTCAGTTTCAGTTTCAACCCTCCCAGGAACATTGGAAGCAAGATTAGGCACAGAAGACTACAGTGTGTGTATATATAAATAAATTTTGTCTGATTCTTACATTTCCTCAAAGAGAAAAAGCACTTAGATATGAACTACCATTAAATGCATATTCCTACATAATTGGTGCATAACACTATTTTTCAAATAATTTGTTTGATGTGGGTAGCTGTGTTTTTATCTGTTAATCACTGTGCATTTTGTTACTTTATCCTCCACCCCTTTTGTTACTCCCATCATCCCGTCATGTCCTCTTAGCTGTCAAGAGCAGATCTGTCTTCTCTGTTATGTACTGGTACAACGCCCAGCGCAGAGCAGTTCTCATTACTAACTCCAAGCACTGCTGTACAAGAAATAGCAATTAAGCCCATGAATACATAGATAAATTTCTGAAGAGAATGTACAATTTACATAATGACACAAATTCACAAAAATGTTGGTTTCGTGTTGGTCAGAACTGCAAATGCTAAATCCCTCGAGAACTTCCATGTTTTACAGGGCTTTTTATGGTGAGCTGGGACAGAAGTGAGAAGATGACAGCCTAAAGCCAGCTCTTAATCAAATACAGATTTACCTATGGAGCACAGACCAATGACTGGCAAATCACAGCAGAAAACAGTTGTGAAACCAAAATGAATCTTGGTGCAAACTGATTCTCAGCTCACCTGAAATTAAAATAAAACCCTTGAAGAAAACTCTCTTCTGTTAGCCATCGTGTGTTTTTTTTTTATTACCGGTATGTGGGACACTCCCTGCTAGAAATTCCTGCTCGTCTGGGTGGAGACTGATGGCTTCTGAGCCATTTCTTCACAGAGTCTGAACCACCCACATCTACCAGGAAAATTTATTGTGATGAATAGACCTATTAATACCAGCTTCACCCCACCCTATACTGCTTCAGAGTATGGAAACTTGATGGATGTATCTGGTTTTGGTTAATACGCCATGACTCTCAAGTTTTACAATGGGAAGGCAGGGGAAATGCATAATGTATTTTATTGTAGTATATTGGCACATTTTCCACAAAATGGAAAATTCAACCTATCAGGGATCCAATTTGCAGTCTTTACTTACCACAACTTAAAGCATTTTTTTATTTATTTTTTTTTTTGCAAAGGTTACTTTCTCTGTTCTTTGCCTCCTTGCTGAGTGAACTGGACAAACCCAATAACCTCGTGTCCAATTTATTATGCGGTAGTACAGCAAAGGCATTAAGTCATTTTCTCTACACCCTGGACACTGCCAAGAGCAGCCTCAGGTCTTCCCAAATTCATGACAGAAAACTTTGTTCCACTTGGGCCCCCATCTCTCCATCACGTTCTAAAAATTAATACCAGAAGGGACAGTCCCTTTCCCCTGCTCAGTCAGAAACTTATAACAAGAGGGGAAAGGTGGAGCTGGTAACAGAGAAGAAGGGGACTACAGCACACAGAGCTTTGCATGGGGATGTTCTCCAGAAGCAGTTGTGAATGCCTCATGAATTTGCTCTCCCCTCAGTCCATTTACTTTGGTGATGAAAGGGAGAAAATGCAAGGCTAGCCATGGTTAGCACCTGTTAATTTCAGGACTTAAATGCTGATATGCAAAGCAAAGGTATTGTAACAGGAGGAAAACACTACATGGATACGACTTAGGGGAAGACATCCACACAAAGACAATGGCTTTGATTGCTGTGTGCTATCCTGCAATTACAAATATCAAACTAAGGAGCAAAGAAAATAAAAGTAAGCCATAAATGACAACCACGGTAGCAACGGAGCCAAACCCAAGCAGCAGGATGGGACTGAACTGCTTTGGTTACAAGGCAAAGGGTAGGCCCAGAGAACCTAAGAGGAGAGAAAGAAAACATAATAGTGTTTCTGAACATACACACCTCATTTAAAGTCTGTCTCTCCAGGAAAACCAAAGAGTAAATTTCATCTTCCACAGGTCAACTGAGGCTGTTACAAGACAAGAGCCCTAACACCACTTGCAGTGCTTCTCCAAGCTGGCTTTTGGACAGGGGTGCCCAAAGTGCCAGGCCTTGGGTGGGCTCTGTAGGGAAATCCTCTCATAAAAGTTACTCATCTGGCTCCAAGCTGCTCAAAAACATTACTTTTCTATGTTTGCCTGACATGACAGGAGGTGCTTGAAGGACACATCCTCAGGAAGTAAGGGCTTCTTAGCACTGCATTCCAGAAGAGCTTAATTTTTATCCTGACTAGTGTAAATACCAAGAAAGCACTCAAAGCCAGGTCTGGACACTGAACTGTCAGTAGCAGCTGTTAGAAACATGACCGGGTCCTACTTCTACTTCCCACCTGCTTCAGCATCTTGCTCCCCCAGTCAGAAAACAGTGAGCATCAAAAGTGGGGAAGGCCAGGAGGACTGAATAACATTCCAGTCCTACATTTCAGAGTGATACAGACCAGCCAGGATCCTGGGGCAGAAGGGAAAAAATAGCATTACTCTGACTCCGCTTTCTCTAGGTCAACCGATAGTGCCATTAGTACAACTGGCACCCAGCCACAGAACTGAGAAAAAGAGCAACTGGATGCTTGTGAGGAATGACTGAATACAACTCTGATGTCTACATAAACAGACCAAAACATTTGGCGGGGTTCACAGTGGCCAAACCACATCTGTTAACTGCACCAGCAGAAATTGTTCTGCAATGGGCAAGAGCCCCAAGCTCAGGCTGGTTCCACTGCAGATCTTCTGAACAGTTTGGGGCCATATTGGCAGAGCCTTGTCCATTTATTTTAGATTGCCAGCACTAGCCAGAGGAACTGCTGGGAAGCCCATAAAATTAAGTTTCCTCTTCTGGTGTCAACTGATGAAGCAGTCTTCACTTGCTGACCTCAGTCATTGTATAGCACCCCCGCCTGCTGTTCCAGAAAGTTGCTGGATGTCAGTAAGCAAGTTGACACCTAATTGTTAAACTCAACCAAGTGTTTTAATTAAGGGAAGAGTGTCTTTAAAACAAACTCTTAGAAGAAGGCTTTGGCCCACATTCAGGAAAGCACTTAAGTACAAGCCTTAGACTGTCCCTATTCAGGAAAGCATGTGCTTAAGTGCTTTCCTGAATACAGATATATTCCTGCCCTGGGGCCTTAAAAGTGCACTAAATAATAAAATTTATTGCAATTTGACTTCATCGTTTTCTTGAAATATTTATTTAGCTGCTTCTTTATTAAGAGTACAGTCACTGAAATTCTGTATCTATTTAACAGCCCTTACTACTCACTGATTGTAATCCAAGAGACAGCCTCTAAATGCTGTTTCAGTTCAGCTCTATATTTTCCATCACTGTCATTCAAATATATCTTGTTCATGAGAAATATCTCAATAAAACCAGCTACCAGTTACAAGGTACTTACTGACAGCATATCATTTGAAATAATTTCACATGGAGTTGGAGGTCAACTTCACTCTCAGTAATATTCAATAAGGATATAATTTCAAACTTCACCTAAACCAACACTCATGTCCGAAATCTTTACTGATCAGTGACATTCAGCCAGTGCTTCTCCAAATATTATCATATGTTATACCAGTGTAGATGTCACAAGTCAGGCCAAAAAGCCAAATTTCAGCAAAAGCTAATCCTTCCAGCGCAGCCAATGTACAGAACCTGCATTTTTTGCATCTCTTACAAGCTACCTCCAGTATTTTTCCTCGGCAATTTTATATTTGCCTAAGAAGAAGCCAATTGCATTGAGCACAAGGGCTAAAGTGTGTGAGCACACACACAGATGTATCTACAGGAAAAACTCGGAGAGGATGCAGGGTATGTTTTAACCTAATTGACCACTATTCCTGTAGCTCCTGAAATTAGAAACTGAAGCTTGTTAAACAAGGCCAGAGCTGTCAAATTTTTTAGTACTGTCAGTATGCAATGCAAGGACACAATCATCATTTTCACTGAATTTGTTTGGACCATAGCTTTTTCTATCCACCTGTGAATCATCAGAAATCAACCCCAACTAGAGAAGAGCCTCAGTGTATCTCATGGTAAAGGAGCCTTCTGGCACACAATTACTGAGTTACTGACAGTGACTAACAGGCAAAAATAATGACTGCAAGGGCTAAGACCAGCAAGGAAATTCTCCTCAAACCAAAACACAAGGAGAGTTTGCTGTCAGGTAAGATTGATGACAGTCCACCTTGTGCCTGGGGACGTCACCCGGCACCTCTTTTACTGCTGGAAGGACCTAAGGCACTTTTGTTGATCTCTCCTGCTCCTGGGCACGTCCCCCCATTGGCTTACAGCTGCAGGTGTGGGTCTTTTACTTCTTTGCTATTAGTTTTCTTCCAGGGTAGGTGGTAGGTACAAGTCTTGTGACCTTCAAGAAATGTGCAGGATTTCTGTGGAGCTACAATACAGTAGCCTGTGATGGCCCCGAGGATCCTTGCTGGTGACATCATTTTACCTTTCTTCCCCAGATTTGGGCTTTTTGTGTGCACCACTGCCTCTAAAGAAAGTACCAATTATTATTCCCTAGCTTACTAGCTCTGCACTCCAAGCACGCACAGAAAGACAAAAGCAGTGGAATGAGGACATTTACGTCTATCTAAATAATCTGCAAAACAGAATTTTAAAAGTGTTCAAAGGCTGAAAAAAAAAAAAAACAAAAACAAATCCTCAGGATGAATTCTCTTCTGACTACACAGAGAAGCAGGTGAACATATAGATGCCCCCAGCTGTGACCAACAGGTGCCTAATTAAAGGAACACCCTATGACAACCACATGCATTTCATTTGTTCAGGCAGAAAGGTTAACAAAATAAGCTTAGCGAATGAATGTTGCACAAGCAGAATGACTTAAAAACGAAGAAAAGACCAGTCAAGATGAATCACACGCCTCAGTCAAACATAGGAAAGTCTGCTTACTTTAAACTTGATTGTAATTGGTTTCCCCTCACCTTTCAAAAATGTATTTACAAAGGAAAACAGTATTTACGATGTAAGCTAAACCACAACCATTTTATTTATCTGTTATTTCAGTTTTTCCTTAAGGCTTGTGTTTAAAGACAACCCAGACGAGCCTACTCTCAACAGCCTCTTAACACACACTGCTTTTAACAAGAGAGAATAAAGAATATTATGATCAGTTTTCCTAGAAAAGGAGATCACAAGAAAAGCATAATAACACCGTTTCCTCTTCGGCAGCTCTGTCAGACATCCCTCGCAGACAGAGCCTGCTTACCACACGGCTGCCTGGGGAGATGCCAGGGGATGCCATGTGGGAATACTCCTGAAAAGGGACAGGGCTCAGAGGATCTGATGGACAAAAAGGCTTTTGTGATGGAGAGCCTGCCTGTTTTCTCAGCTCCATCAGTTGATCTAATGAAGATAGTAAATGTCTTGCCCCTGTAAACCTTGACTCTTCCATTGCAGCTCCACTTTCATGGCAATGAGATGCTGTTACGAGTGTTTACACAGGTCTGAATCATGCAAACTAGGAGACATGAAATAAGAGGTAAAATCATCAAAAACTTCATCAACAAGAGCTGTGGTTTCATCCAGCTGGAAATGTTATTTTTAGAAAATTCAGATCTCTTAGGCATCATCCTTCAAGCTCACATTTGTGTTCTTCCTGCCCCAAAACTGCACGGATGAGAGCAAGGACCCATGCACACACACTTTCCTCCAGTCCAGCTCATTTCTCCTGCCCCCAAGATTTCTCTCCTCATTCTCTGTGGCCATGAAGTCAGAAACCAGCTCCAGTGACTGTCTGTACATGATCCACTTGTGACCAACCACAGCATCTGCTTTGACATCAGTGGAGTCTTTCAATTCAGTCTGTGATAGTATCAGGCAGTCTAAGGCTTTCCTTGCAGGGTTTTTCCCCAGTTATGCTTATAACTCCAGCCTCAGACAACTCAGGCTGCTTTCACAGCCCATCTGCCTCATACAGCACTTTATTATTATTATTTTTTTTCTACTTGAGTACAGCTTGGGTTTATTCAACCAGAAAGAGCAGAAATAGCAATGGGCACACTTCATGTCACACATAGTGACAGACGAGTACTCTGCAACTCAAAGACAGTAGTTTCCAAAGACTTCAGACTGAAATTCCTTAGGCTGTCTGGATAACTAACTTAAAACCTTCCAAATCAAATCTGGGTTGACAGACCACATGCAATTCTGCAGGGGATTCCCCACTCTCTCCACCTTGTTTCTTCAGGTCCCAGCAAACATGAAGGCCTCAGTGGGAGATGCCTGGGGAGTCCTGACAGCAGCAGAGACCAAGGCAAAATGAACGTGTAGCTCTGCTATGGCTGCTTTAACTCTGAATGTGTGAGAGGTAGCAAGGAGTCCCACCAGGAGACTATGATAGAGCACTGGCAAGTGGTTTAGTGTTTTTTTTTTTTTTTTTTTTTTTTTTTGTTTGTTTGTTTGTTTGTTTGTTTGTTTGTTTGTTTTTGTAACAATTTCCCATCTGCATGAATTTCTGCAGTGGGGAATTGATACTGACCTCAGGTAACTTCCCAGAGAGAGGAGGACAGTAGGACAAGGAAATACGTGGAGTGGAAAAAAGCCATGAATTCCAAGAATGAGAGTGAACATCTCCATCCAGGTCATTACGACCTGGGCTTAGTGCACAATCCCTAAAGTCATCTTTGTTTTTGTTTGTACTTGCTAAGTGCAGGTTTTGCTGTCCTTACTCCTCAAATAGCATCAATGAAATCTATTGGACTAGATTTTAAAACTACTGCCTCTGAATCTGGCAGTAGGCAGTACTTTTAGCAGGAGAAACGTGCTAGAAAGCCATTGGTCAATATCAAAGCCTTCAAGTTTTCTTACTGTTCCTTCACATTTTTGTAGCTTTTTAGAATTTTAGAAAATTTATCTAAATTAAAAATAACATGTTTATTTAATCATGATCTCTCTCTCTCTCTCTCTCTCTCTCTCTCTCTCTCTCTCTCTCCCCCTAATTGCTAAGAGGACCTGTCATACAAATCCAAGTTTTCTTCCATCTCAAATTGGTACAGTCCAAAGCCAAGAATACGTATGTTGCTAGCTGGAAAATAAAGTGCTCTTGATTCCTAACTTTATTTTGGACAGTCAACTCCAAGTTATTAAAAGCCAAATTCAGTAGTGAGAAAATATATATAGCTTCAGCTGTTTTGTGTGGGTTTAAAGTAGTATTTGCTTTATGAGTAAGAGATTCAATAATGCATATATTTACATAAAAATAGTTTTGACATTTAAGTTAACTTCTTGCCAGGCTGGTGCAAAAATGGAAATGTAAAAAGCATAAATGCAGAAATGAGCCCCTATGCTGTAAGTCTGCTATTTACAGGTATTTTTTTTTTCTTGGCAGTAAGACCTGAACGGTATGTTTTATAGCACTAGACCTAGCCACTCTGAGTCAATTTAGTGTTTATGGAAAGTGCCAGACTGACAGTTCAAGAATTAAATTCTCCACACCAGAATATGGTTTAGCAGGGGCAACAACAAAGAGCATTTCTAGAAACCTGGGCCACTGAAATGCCTTGGTCATGTTCTGTAGACATGACAGAAGTCAGGATAGCACAGCTGAGTGAGCAGCAAGTTGAACACCCAGTTATCTCCTGAGACCAAAGAGGCTTCTGAAGAGGGTGACACCACTATATGCCATGGGAAGTACACAACAAAACACCTCATGTAATTTGAAGTAAAGACCCAGATGACTACAAAATCCCTGAAACTTTCGAACTGGAGCTGCTCAGATGAAGACTTCTATTTCACACAAGATTTTATGTTTGCAAGACATGCATAGATTTGAGGAAAGAGACAATCGACAATCTGCCACTCTTGGGGCTTCTAGGCAACTGGCCTCCCCGGAAAGGACAAGCAACAGAAAGCCAGGAAATAACAGAAACCTGCCTTGTTTGCAAGTGCCCTGAGCAAAGCATACGTCCTCCCAGCAAGACACATGAAGCCAAGCCGGTCAAGGACCAGGCACACCTCCTGACAAAAAGCCCTCACAGGTACCACCAGAGGATGATTCCTTAACTCCTCCAACAAGTTATACTTAGTGATTTATATTCTGTCTTACCTATTCTCCTTTACTTTCCACCTGAACTATCTATCTCCTTTAGACTTCTCTTTTCTCAAAGTGACAGAGGAAAAGAGATCTCTTTAATCCTAGGTGAGGGTAGGTGATGCACAATATGATGTCATGCAAATTATAGGAGCCCCACTGTGCTAAGTTTTGGGATGACTGTACAGCAGCGACTAAATAATTGATGTGATGGACAGAAGAGGTTGGAAGCTGTCTTTTGTACTACAGCAACCAAGACTGTTTCTTACTTTTTTTTTCCCCAGAGCAATTAGTCAACTCAAGGATGTCAAAACATGTAACTGTGCCATAAGACAAATTACAGTGTAAGTGCCGCTGTATTTGCCAATGACATAGCAGGCTTTGCCCCGAGTTCTGCAGGGTTCCAAAAGGCATTTTAATAATGACAAAATAACAGACAAATAAATTTATTTATAAATAAATAATAAACAATATTATAAATAAATTATATTATATTTATAAACAAATAATAAAGCCTGGATGACCAAACTGATGACATATCAAAATGAAAAAGAGAAATATAAAATATATGTGTATACATTTGTTAAACCTTCAGTCACCAAATCAGACCCTTTTACTAAAAGTTCACAACTGGCTCATCAATACTTAGTACTCTGACAGTCTTGACTAAATGGCCTGGCAACTAAAAAGTCATCGTTGCATTCTAGTTATCCAACAGCATCATAAATAGAGGAAAACATATCAACAGAAACAATTAATCAGAGCTGAGGATAGTCTTGATCCTTACTGCAGCCTCATATGTTACATATTTTTTCTGCTGTGATCTCACTAGCAATGCATCACTGTTTTTAACCACTCTGAGCACTGATTCTATGCTCAGCAGCTGTGTTTGTTTACAGGGCTAGAAATTAGCACAGGACAAATGGACTTTATCCAACTGAAATTTTTTTTGGCATTTTCCACTACACTTCACAATATATTGGTCCTCATAGTCCGATCATGTATTTGCCAC
The DNA here is from genome assembly GCF_963932015.1 of Anas acuta. Lineage (NCBI taxonomy): Eukaryota > Metazoa > Chordata > Aves > Anseriformes > Anatidae > Anas > Anas acuta. Next base: position 68,992,330 of record NC_088980.1, read on the forward strand.
TGACGCTGGCCAAGGAGAGCAGATAAGCAAAGATGGTGCTTGCTGTTACTGCACGGGGAAGCTCCAAATGCAGGCTCCCTGATTGCTAAGCATGGTTAAGACACTTGTAGCCAAGGAAGTCCACTACTGTATTGTTCATGCTTTTTTCACTACAAACATAAAGAATGTCATCATAATCCATCCTGCATTTTGCACCGTGCCAGTTCAGTAAGAGTGATGAAATCCAATGATATTTTATACTTAGAGGGACCTGTCAGTGCCCTTCACACTCATAACTGGCCGGATTCCAATTCCAAAAGTCAATTCCAAAAGACTGTTAGCCAAACTTCAGACAAGTCAGTCCTAGAACCATTTTCCACTTCAAAATCCACATGATTTTTAACAGAAAGTTACTTAAAAACAAATAAACAAGCAGTCCTGTGCCCTTATGTATTTTTAATCTCCTTGACACTTTTCTTATAACCGAGCTGGGGAGAGGTTTGGTTTTTCCCTGTCCCATTTTATGATAGACACTTAAAAAGGAGTTACTGGACTTACTGGGATGCAACAATGAACAGTCCTGCCCTAGCTCTCACATGCATGAAGGTAAATATATTCTTAAATGTTTGCCCTAATTATTCAGAGTATTTTTGCAAGTGACCCATATTTATGCTAGAACTTACACAACAGATAAACACAGCATGCATCAAGTTGTAGTTTACTGACTGTTTATGTCTTCCACGCTGCTACAAACACTCCAGTCCCATTTTATAAACTGTGTCATACAGAAACTATCAAACAGCCTTCTGACCAGCTGCTGAAATCCTGGTATTCAAACAATTTCTCCATGCAAATATTCAAAACTCTCCACTAGTTCATCACCAAACCTTAATCATGCACCCCATTGGAAAGAACATGGTTAAAAGTACTATGAAACTTTATGAAATTTATGTTTTCTTGGGAATCAATAAAGCACATTTCTGGGAACAGTTGCAGGGCATTTCATTTCTGAGAGACTGCATCTCCCTATTTTTAACTTTGTTGCATGCAACAAAGTACATATTTATCTGATAATTTCAAATAATAGCAATTATGATGTTCTGACATCACAAGACATATGAAGAACGCTGTCAAAGTAATATATTGCACTTTGCTGCGTAATTATGTTATGTTGGAGCAGAGTGTTGGAAAACTTAGTATAATCATTAGCTGAGTGCTGAATGTTTTGATTGTCAGACAGGTTGTATATGATGCAAATATATGACTCAGAAATGATTTCACATAAACATTTTGGTAACAGTAATCTGACTCATAACCTCCAACATAGAAAATAACAAGCTTCACAAAACATCTGTGCACTCAGAGCAACCCAGCCTCACAGCAACCTTTGGAAACCTTGCAGTGCCAAAAAACGAGGGAGCCCAGTCTCTGAAGACCCAAAGTGGAGAGGTGCTGAAATCCACCCTCCCAAATGAGTCAAAGCACCTGGGGTCAGAGAGCAAGCCCACAGCAGGGGCAAAGCAGGCTGCAGTTCCCACCGGGCATCTCTGCCAGACAGCCACGATATTTATTCTGTCTGATAGCCTGCCTAGTGGGCATTGCTTAGTTCAGGTCCACATTTAACAGGGAAAACACACGAGGAAAGGTTTGTTGTTATTCTACTCGAAGTCTTGCCATGTCAAGCATGACACAATGCACAATTCATCCGCTATTTATTTTCTCATTCATTACGAGATGGACAGCTTCTTTCACTGCCCCTTTCTGAAGACAAATGTGGGGTCTTGAGTGACAAGGAGGATTTAACGTCTGTTATTTCAGAGGAGGTTTGCCATGTTTATTCTGGAAAGTGCCATGAATTAATGAACTATCTCTTCAAGCCCCAGTGAAGCTGAGCTGCCAGCTCAACGGCTGCCAGAAGCAACAGAATGTTTTGGGACCCCATAAAATTATTTTTACTGAGACTAGTGATAGCAAAAGCATCAGGCGGACTCAACTTCAATAGCTCCTGCAACATAAAGGAGTTATTATAAGGGCTTCAGCCATTACACTGTGTTGGTTTTTTTTTCAGAGATTTTTAACAAAACTATCAGCTAACTCAGAACACCTACTTTTAGCCTCCCTGCAGCATGGATATTGCTTTACCTAAAAAAAACCCTTTCACTGCCTTCATGTTACCAAAAGTCAACTGAACCTTTTCTAGGCTTTCCAACATTTTCAAGTGAAAAGCGTGCCAGCCTGTGACCTCTTTCATCTTTCCTGTTGAAATCCTTTTGGACACTAGCCTATGCCTATGTACCAGAGCTTCAACACACACATAAAAACAGAGCTATTTTCAGAAAAGGTTCAACTGTTGTTAATTCGACAGACATTAAAAATAGAACTGCATTCAAACATAATCTTAGCTCCCCAGACAATATTAGTAACCTGTGAGAAAACTGTCAAAAGCGGGGAGAGCTCAGGGCAGGAGATGCCCCCAAATCCCTCCCCTCCTGGACAGACTCAGGGTAGCCCAGCTGTGCTCATGCCCATGCAAGCCCACTTCTGCCCCATGCCATGTACTCCACAGGATAGGGCAAATAGTACATATCAGGTACAAATGGACAACTGGTGAATATTTGTGTTCAGAGAGCACCCACAAAAGCAGGAGGTGATATAAAAGCCAAGCTGCTTACAAGCACAGCTGAAGAGCTGTGTCCCTGAGGGAGGGTGCCCACAGAACATTGTGCAACACTGGTGAGGAAGGTTCACCACCAGGGAGGACCACAGCACATGTAAAGTGAGAAGCCGTGGTCTCCAGATGACTGATGCTGCAACCTGGGGGAGGATGGGTTTTGCCAAATAAGAGTGTACTGTGCGAGCCACCTGGGGGCCTGCCAGGCCAGAGATGTGGTTTCATGGTTAGATCACAGGACCACGAGCAAGAACCTCATGGACCTCATCACAGCCCCCTGGTCTGGTCGTGCCCTCTGAGCCTCCATTCAACCATTTGGAAAATGAATATAATGGCCATTTACATTAGTCAGAGCACACTGTAAGACTTCGATGCTTGTGAAGTGTTTTCAGGCCCTGGATAAAAGATAGTTGTATCCTTGCATTGTATAACAGACAAGGAGCCCTCCACATCCTGCAGAATGGAACATTTTTGGAGAGGATGGCTGCTACAGTCATTAAAGTGTAAAAACCATCACATGCTATAGACAAAATACAGACATCTTGAAGTGAAAATATCTCTTGCCCTGCATTCAGCAAACATTTTCTCTCCAGCTATCTTCCATAGCATACTAAGCAGGAACTTCCTTAAGTATGAGAACTTTTTTTTTTTGTATCCCTCCTTTCCTAATTCCCTCCCTCTCCCTTTTTTTTTTTTTTTTGGGGGGGGGGGGCAGAGTTGGGGGGGGAACGACACTTTAACAAAAAAGAGATTGAAAGAGCAAGCCAAGAGATTCACAATCACTAAAGCTTGCAGAACATACAGTGAATTTTGGCAGGACATGCATGTTTATTCTTTTCATATGCTGTTTAAATTATTTTTATAAACAAGTCATTATCTTGCATAGCCACTGCTTTGTCCCTTTCATGTTGAAGACGTTTGATGTTACAATAATTAAGTAAAAGGGTCTGCATGCCTGAAATGCGGTCTCAGGATGCTGGTTTGTGGGCAAGAGAGACTGCTGCTTTTCTAAAATGAAGGGTTTATTTTCTAGACTTCATCATTTCAATCACATACCTGGATTCTGTACTTTCAGATCAAATCTTTGTACAGGTATCCAAATACAAATTACATAACTAGCTTAACTTTTAGAACCATGCTCCCACCATATTGCACTAAAGATCATGCACAGCTGAGTCATGCACTGCAATGAGAAAAACATATTTAATGACAGAAACTATTGCTGAATCGATCCTGTTCATTCATTATGACGTTGATGCTTAAAAATAAGCACACATCTTCTTTCACTCATGTATGTAACTGGGATTTTGGATCTTCTGGTTCTCCATGGCTGTTACTGAGATTTTAAAAGCCTGGCTTGGTGAATCACTGCTCAGCATTCCTCACTAACCCATAGGAACATGCCTGAGATGTAAGCTTTGATCCCCAGTTCTTGGGTAAACGAGGATGTCTGTATGCTACCCCTCTGCAGGACAGGGCCTTGTATCCCCTCCAGCCTGTGGCACCCAGAGGGTGTTCCAGTGCTGGGACCCTAGGGGAGCCAAGCCTGACCCTGGCAAGGTGAGGAAGGTCAGGGGAAATCTGGTGGAAAAGCCTCTAGGGCTTGCATGCAAATGTATTGAGGAGATGGGCTTAATCTGCTTTGGATATAAGGGGAAAATGTTTCAGGATGAAGGGAGTGAGGTACTGGAACAGGCTGTCCAGAGAAGTTGTGGATGCCCCACCCCTGGAAGTATGTTCAAACCAGGGTTGGATGGGACCTTGGGCAACCTGATCTGGTGGAAGACGTCCCTGCCCATGGCAGGGGGGTGGACTAAATGATATTTAAGGTCCCTTCCACCGCAAATTATTCTGAAAGTCTATCACACCTGTACTTAAGCAGAAATAAAGCCCCATCCACTTCTTTATCCCCCAGTAAAGATCCTTATTCCACATACTTTTAATGAGGTTTGAAAAATACGGAAGTTAGACTACACGTTCATGTCTAAACAGCTTTTATTACACAGTTTACGAAGACGAAGGCAGACAAGTATTTTGCGTCTTGTAGATGCTTGTTATGGTTCAACATTTTTTCCAACTAATTTGGACAATTTTATTCCCTGTAAGAGGACTGGGACTGACTGTGTACAGTTTTGCTCTCCCTGATTCATCTCTTAAGCGTTCTGGAAACTCCAGGGAACAGCGGTCAGGAGACACAATGATGCAATACGGCTCCTCCGTTTCAGACAAAAACTACAGACCCCTTTCGCCAACACCTCTTTGCTTATGGGCGTGAATATCACAGCCTGCCCACAAGCTTTAATCTGTTCTCATTTTTTACATGATCCTTGTTGCCTGGTGTGAAGCTAAATGACTACACTTCAATAGACATTATGTCACCCCTTAGCCCTTACACAAACACAGTGTCTAATACCTTGACCATACGCACCACGCACACGTAATGCAGTAAATGACAAGATAAGAATGTTGCCTCTGCACTTACATGAAATAGCACAGTTTTGTGTTTTAAACACAGCATATTTTACAGCCTGCACCTAATAAAAAAAAAAAAAAATGTGGCTCTCCATTCACCCCAGTAAATTTTCAGTTTGATCAAATGCATCTTATTTACATGGGAGTTTCAAGCAGTTGATTCATATGTCTTCCTTACTGCAAATAACTATTAAATTTTATGGTGCGACACATCTTTGGAATACCATTTGAAAAACACGTTCTCATTTACTATCAGGAAATTTGACTTCTTCAGAACAAGTGTTAACAGTGCCTTGATTAATTTGTAAAGCTATTCAAGCCCTGAAGTACATCTGCACACTGAGTGTATTTCAAATACTGCGCTTCTGTTTTCATTTTCAAAATGTTTTTATTTATACACTAATATTTGACCTATGAATATTCCAAGTTTACATGGAGCCAGCTGTTCTAAATTCTGGTTATACTGAGCATTCGTGCAAAACATCAGGTGATATCATTGGATATTTTTAAGGGGAAAGTTCACAGGAAAGCATTTATGTATTCTTGTGATTAACACCACATTGGATCAAAACAGTCATGTCTAGCTCTCTTAAAATACAGCTACTGTTTTAGTTAGCAGAACACTTCAGCTCTGTCTACATTATACTTTTTTTGCCAAAAAATCCCACTGTTGCTATGACTGATTCAATTCTGTCATTGTGCTATGATGAACATTGCAATGTGAAAGAGAGAGCTGCAGGCAGTTCCGTCAAAATCTTTGTGCCCTTAAAAACAAAACAAAAATCATCTTATGCTATCACAAATATATATATATATATTTATATATGTATTTATATATATATAAATATATGTTTATATATATGTATAATATACACATATACATTATATGTATGTGTATAATATATATATATAAATTTATATATATGTGTATTTATATATATATAAATAAAATCCACACCCTAAAACCCACCCAATCCTATGCTGCTGTCTCCTGGCCTTGGAATCTAACTAATTGAAAGTTCAGGAAATACTGGCCCCAGTCCAAAGTGGGTTTTATAAATCAAACCACAGCATGACCCACCAAACACCCCTGCAATCCCAGCAAGGCTCAGCTCCCTTAATTAAGCATTTTTGGTTTATTTTCCCTGCAAGGCCTCTGCAGCAGCTGCATCCCTATGCCCTCCCAAAAAAGCCACCATCCTGGGAACCAGCCCCAGGTGCAAGGCACAGGGCCGCAGAGCTCCCTGGGAGGAGGCAGGAGGCACTGCTCCTCCTCCTCGTCCAGCCATGAAAGGTCAAAAGAAACAAGTCACTGGCCAGTTTTCACGTGTATCAAAGCTGGTGATTCCCAGCCTGGATCGCCCTCTCCACACATCAAACAGGAAACTTTGGGACGACCCAGCATCACCCTCCAAACCATTCACACAGAAGAGACTTTCTGGACCTTGGTCTCTCACACACTGGTGTGATGCCTGCTAAAGCAAATAGGACTCTCTTAACCACGAGTGATTTTCCCATCCATGCGATATCACAGAATCCCAGAAGCATTCAGGTGGGAAGGGACCCCTGGAGGCCACCTGGTCCAACCCCCTGCTCAAGCAGGGCCACCCAGAGCAGGCTGCCCAGGTGGCTTTTGAAGATCCCTATACTGTCTGTTCTCTGTTTCACATCACTACAGAAATGGCCAAACGGAAATGCTAATCTGTTGGTAGGTGGAGCGTACTTAAGAGCACTGCTGTGCCACTGCTGGGAAACAGCAGAAACACACAATGGTACTGTTTATGTCTCAAGTAACTCGTACTTCCCTCTAACACTGCACGGGTTAGCAATGATGCAAGATGACTTAAAAAGAATCATGCCTCCACAGCATGGAAAGTCTAAATACCACCTTCCTTCCTCCTAAATCACAAACACCACTTAAAAGTTTATATTTAAAACTATGAGAGAGAGCGTCACCACCACGATGTGCTAGGCCAGGTTGAGCAAGGACATGCAGCTCCTTGGCAAAGGCACGAGCCTGCAGCAAGAACTCCCTGCAGGGGCTCATCACAGGACATCCACGATAGCTGCCCAGGTAATTTGCTAAACATTCAGCTGAAGGGAAGCTCTGAAAAGAGCACCTTTCTTAAAGAAGCAGTTTGGTTTCAGCTTTATTTGAGTGGCAAGAAGAATTAGGAAATGCTGCTTTCATATTTTCAAAATAAACAAACACACACACCTAGGTTTGTATTCCAAAGTGCAACTTCTTATTTATATACATGTACAAAATTTGTCTTGAATTGATCAAGACCACTTTGGCACATACTTACTTTTTCTAATTACAATTGCTTTTTTATCTTTTTTCCCTCACCCAAATTTAGGACAGTGTAAATTTTTAAGCCCTAAAAAGCTTTCAGAAGATAGAGAATAGTCCTGGCTAATCCCAGGTGATCTGGTTCAAATAGCTCAGTCCAGATGACACTGACACCTGGATACACTGCTTGGATACAAATGTGGCCCTCCACCAAATTCGACACTGCAGATTTTGATCAGCAGTTTCTCCTGGAGCCGCACATCTGTCCAAAGCCAGAAGGATTCCTGTAGTTACCCAAATTCATAGCCTGAAGGAGCTAAGGACTCCTAAAAAGTCCTTCTAAAAAGGGAAAGAGCAATCAAAGGATGACAGCGGACTGTTTGCCTTTTCTTTAATCCTGTCATCAGTCAGCTACGTGCCAGCAGGCAGCTAGCAAGCAGAGACTTCAGGAAGATGACATACATGAGGACCTTGAGCTGCATCAGTTGAACAGCTAATATAAGGCTGCTCTCTGACACTTGGGATCTGTCTTGGCATCAAAACCCAGCACACTAGTCTTGGCAGATGTCAGTAAGCTTATTCCCATCATCAGCTTCATGATTTCTAATACTGGCCTGCTCTGGACACACGTGGAGGAGGATGCTCGCATGCCGAGAGAGCGAGGCTTTACACAGCCAGCTGGCAGCACAGTCAGATACACAGCATCACACACTCCAGTTATTCCCTGTGAGTAGATGTCTTGACCTTTACAACATGCGGCCAAGAGTATAAACAGATGGGATGACAGTATGAATGGTAAGGTCCCGTCACTATAATCACGCCACGTCCCTGATACATCTTGGTTGCTGAATTCCATATCCCCCGACACCAAGCATGATAGCACGTAATAAGACAGGTAGGCTGATCAGATGCTGCAGAAGAAAAAAATTCAACTGCTTTAGAAATGAACATGGAGTCCTGCTTCCTTCCCATGAAAAGCCATGGTGCTTGTGCATAAGTGCTTGCCATGGATTTATGCAAGATTGTTCCTAGAAAGAAATCTGTATAGTGCCTGCTGCCAAAAGAGATGAAGAGATGACTTAGAAGACACCACATCCATAAGTTGCTGCTTTGTAGGCAAGCCGAGAGAGAGAATTTGTACAGCAAACTTTACATTGGCAGGGAAGAAAGTAATTGCCTGGGTTTTGGGGATTCAAAGATTTAAGAAGCTTTTCAACATGGCCACAACTCAAATCATGCAGAAAAGCTTCAGGGATGATCTGGGTTTTCCTTGAGTTTGTCCTAAGTCTTTCCAAGAGACCTGTGGGTCTTTTGACGTAAAGGTGTGAGCATTTTCTCCCAAAAATAAAGTGATACAGTGAATTCATGCTGTTAGGTGGCAACAGGAATGTGCAATACTGCGGATAATCAGCCATCACAACTCAAAAGTGCGTTTTCTATGGTAGTTGTCCCTCGAATTTGGATTAGTTTGGACTTTGCTTGCATTGCTATCTGGCTGTCAAGAGCCCTAGATTTGGGTTATTGTGTGTTTTTTTTCCCCCTTCTTAGGGGAAGCACACATATTCTTCTCAGTGTGGTTGCCTGGATAGGGAATCACAAGGATAAGAGAACAGATAAGCTTCTCAGTTTTGATCAGGATTGTTCCTCCCATTACACAGGGAGTAATTCTGTTAACAGTTAAATCAGAAAAGCCTTCCAGAGTCTTGTTTCTGCTGTTACAAATTGCACATACCACTCTCTAAAGGCATCAGCTAGTGAAACAGGGACCAGAGAACATTTCCCTTTCACTTCAGCAATGACAATTCAGAGGAAACCAAGGGGACATCAGATCAGTCACAGCCCCCGGCCCATGCCTGCAGTTTGGTTTGAATAGTGGCTCCTCTTTCCTCATCTCCCTGGACTTAGAGAGCAGGGATTTGTTGTGAGGGACTTGATACATCTCTCACTAGAGCAGCCTTGGAAGAAAAACAGAAGGACACTTGCCTGAGTCTAGCCCTTAGTCCAGCATAACTCTCTCAAAGAGCAATATCCATACCAACCCCAGGTCATACCAAGAGGATAAAGAAGAGTTAACCCTACTAGGTGCCATGAGGAAGGTATATTAGTCAATAGGAAATATTAACACATTTTTCTTCCCCCAAAAAAGCACTGTGTCAAGATGTGCCTGTGCCACATTTAGATCAGGGATGTTCCTGAAGAGGAACGGTTTCATGAGGATATTCATTGATCCATAACACCCCCTCCAGCACCTCAGCCCCTGCTGTACAACCATTCCCTTGGCACAGAATTTTGGTGCCCTGGCTGATCTGATAAACCTCAAATAGAGAGATCCAAAACACAGATGTTTCTATCTGAACTCAATATACAGGCTTCCTATGAGAGAAATGGAAAGAAATGGGCACTATTTGAGTACCTCGTCCCGGTGAAAATGCCTGAAATAAGATACTTTGGGGATCATCTTCCCATAATAGGAAGCAGGTTTACCTGGGGTAGCCAGTACTTTCTATCAAAATCTCTTTTGATATCTAGATTGACAAATTAAATTTATTCTCTAAATTATATGAAGTGGTTTGAATCTTCTGTGTGTTTTCACTTGCAACAGAAACAGCTACTTATGATACTCCCTGGTACTGCTTCCCAGGTGCCTAACAAAGTAAAGTGCTATATATATCCTAGGAATGTTGAATTCTCCAAGTTTCCCTGAAGTTAGCCCCTCAAGGAATTATTGCCCACATCTCACAAGTCCATACAACAGTGCAGACATCTCTAGGTATGCAAGACAAATCCCACACTCTACACTTTGAAGATTGATGTTTCTTGTCCTTTCAGTCAGAGAACAGTATTTGGTGAACCTCTAACTCCTTTGTGTACACCCCTTTTTCTTTTTTTCTTAATAATAATTTTAAAAATAATAATAATTTTAAAAAGCACATTTAAAATCAGCAGAGACTACAAGCTACTGACTCTTTTCAGGTTAGAGTTCTGGAAAAATTAAATGCACTTTTCAAGGAGCCTTAACACCTTCAGACTTTCACAGCAAAGCAGGACTTCTCCATGCAGCTGAACTAGGCAATGGCTTTGCAGCACAACAAAAAGCACCACGTCAAATATTCACCTGGTTCTGTGCTGCAGCAGAAGCAGCATGAGCACCTGAAAGCAGGTCATAGCAGCTGCCCATTAAACAGAAGGAGGCATGTGGCTGTCACACCTTTTTCACATGCACACAGTAGTTCCCCAATATCTACATGCTTCCTTCATCCACACGCACCTTCAAGGCAATCTGCGTGAGGTATACTCAAATAATACCACACACCTCTGGTTCTGAGAAAATGGCAAGGCCACTGAGATCTCTTCAGTAGCTTGTCACCTCAGTAATGGAAAAAAAACTCTTTAAGATTGAACATGGGCACAGCTATTCAGAAGCTGATTTTAACCAAATGCAAGTCATTATAGGAGGCCTGACCCCATGCAGAAATATAAATTAAATAAATAAACAAATAAAATCCTTCTGGCAGGATTTGCTTATAAGGACACTTCAGCTGTAAGCTTTTAGGATTGCTTGGCATACACCCCCCTGGAATAGTCAGTGTCCTTGAGGGGCAGGGCTCTTCCCTTTCTGCTCTGGTCCCCACCATCCATGCCTGCATTTTCTAGACTACATCCTAATAAACCACTCCAATAGATCACAGGCTGGTTTTCACCCATTGCACCTTCAGTTTCCATATCACAGTATAACTTCTGGCTTCCTCTAGTCTTCTGCCATGAATTATTGTTTGTTGGAAACAATAACTCCATACACACGTGAAGAAAAAAAAAAAATCCCTGGCAAGACAGAGGAGCTGCAGAGAACAACTGAAGAGTTCTTTGGTTTCAGTCAGTTGCTCTGCAAGCGCTTTGGTAACAAACAATCATGTTCAATGACATTACGGTTTATGACTCGGAACTTGGAAGTTGATGAGAAATTTCTGCAGTTGATTCATACTTCCTGAAACTCCTAACCAGCATTTCAATTGCGCGATTTTACTACATTACATGAATAATTTTCCTTGTTGTTACATAAGTGTCTAGATAGAAATTATTAGAACTGATATGAATCGTATGAATACATTTATTTTCAAAAGAAACAAATTCTTTCAGGTCTACTGTCTAATACTGCTTGCCAGATGCTTTATAAAGCTGGGTGCTAACACCTAAAAACACCCCATGCTCAAATTTCTCCCTGAAATCAGCTCCTCCAGGAACTGCCCAGCACTTTGCCAAGCACCCCTCAAGTAAACTGCTGTGGGGATTGCTCACAGAAAGCTACGGGGACGATGCCGTGCTTACTAAAATCACGTGCTCCATGCACAGGTCTCTAAAGTCCCCAGGACAAAGGAGAGAGACGCCGGCAGCAGCTCTGTTTGCCCGAAGGAAAGGCAGATTTGGAGAGGCTGGGAGGGGAGCAGCGCAGCAAAAGGGAGCACAGAGGTACCTGCTCTCTGGTTGCAAAATCCACACGCTATTTCCACGTGTCTCAGGGGCTGAGGTAGCCACGGACTCTGCTGGCTTTGCTACCAGCTGGTTTCGGGACGCTGCACTCAAAAGCAGCAGAGAAAACACAGCGCGAGGGGAGCACCTCTGACCTGCCCAGGGAGTTCCATCGGGTACAAAAATTTCCCACCCCCAGGGACTAGGGCTACATCTTTTCTAAATACAGATGCTATGGTACAGAGCTATTGAACACATCTACCAGTGCTGATAACTCGGATGGATTTCCCACTCCTGAGACGTACCCTTGCTCTAGATTAGGAAACACATGAAATGCACACCAGTTTGTATCTGTCAAACACCACAAGCTGTTTGCAGGTGCCTGACTTGCAGCTCTGCAACCACTGGTGAAAAGATCCAGTTTTCAGCCGACTCACTGCTGAGACGCTCGAGCTTCACAGGAATTCACTAAAAAAGGAACTGCAATTTGCCAACTGAAATATTTTCATTCTCCGCATTAGGCTGAATCTAATTACACTGTTTCCTTATAATTGCAGGCTAGCATTCAGGGCTCCTTCAAGTAAAAAGCTTAATGGCTTTCCCACTGAAATTCCCACCTCGGAGCCCTTCGCAGCAGCAACATGCTGACAGCATGATTTGTTTGAAGAGCAGGTTGACGTCTAGCAGAAATTATTTCAAGATTTCTATCACATTCCCGGGCTTGAGCACCAGAACAGCTGACACGGAGTCACGTATTCATCCCCGCACTAGCTCGGGCGGCTCAAAAGAGACGAAAGGGACAGCAGGAGCTAGGAGGGGAGGCACTCTGCCCCAGCTCCGGGAACATCGGTGCAACCTGCACTCCCGCGGCTGTGCACGGAAACCCGGGCGGAGTGCTTTTAGCCCCAGAGGGCTCTGAGTGCTACCATCACAGCAAAAATGCAACTTTTAATGATTTATTATTATTATTTCTCTGTTTGGGCACCTTTGGCTGCTCAGCGTCGGAGGGCGCGGAGGAATGCTTCGCCCTGCCCCGCGGCAAGCCCCGCGCAACCCCAGCGCGCCCCACTCCGCTCCCAGCCTCCGGCCCCTCGCCGCGCATCCCCGGCGAGGACTTGCGCGGCCGCGCAAGCCCCCCTGCTCCGCAGCCGCGCAGCCTGCACTCACCCAGGTTGACGAAGCTCATGACCATGTCGGCGTCGTTGAGGAAGGCGCTGTCCTGCGCGCTGGGCACGGGCACGGGCACCGGCTGGCGACCACGCCGCTCCGCAGCCGCGGTGCCCTCCGCAGCCTCTGCCAGGGCGTGGTAGAGGCGCAGCATGAAGCGCGGAGCCGCCGGCAGCCTCCCCGGGGCCGGGGCCGGAGGCTGCCGGGGCGGCGGGCGCGGGCGGTGCGGCAGCCCCAGGACGGAGAGGATCTCCCGCTGCATCTCCCGCTTCTCGTGCGACTTCAGCCGCCGGTACAGGAAGCCCGAGGAGGCTGCGGGAGGAGGCTGCGGCGGCTCCCCGAGGCTGCCTCCCTCCGCGGGCTCCGCGGAGCGGCAGGAGCCCGGCAGCAGCAGCAGCATTGCCCAGCAGCAGCAGCAGAGCCAAGCCAGCCGCCGCGGCATGGCGCCGGGCCGGGCGGAGGCAGGCGAGCTCCCCGCTTCCCCCCTCTCCCCTGGGGCTCCCCGCAGCCCTCCAGCCTCTCCCTACCCCCCCCGGCCCCCCGCGACACCCTAACGCCGCGGGCCGGCGGGGGGCAGCCGGGCCAGGGGGGCTCAGCGCTCGGCCCCCCCTCCGCCGCTCATCGCCGCTCAGGTGAGCCGGGGGGCTGCCCCCCGGCCCGGCTGCTGGGCGCACGGCTCAGCTCGCCATGCCCGTCGGGGAAGCAAGGCGAGGATGCTGAGGGTGATGCTGAGGACGAAGAGCGGACTTTGCCCCCTCTCCGCGCTGCAGCCGAGGGGCTCCCCTCCCGCAGGCTGCAGCCCCGCTCAAGCCAGCCCGCGGGGACCGGGGCTGCAGGCGGCCGAGGCAGATCAGCAGCGCCCCCGCCTCTCGCCGGGGCGGGCGGCCGCTCCTCCGGGGCGGGGAGCCGCAGAGGGCGCAGGTAGCGCGGCCCCGGGGCGGAGCGGGGCGGGGGGAACGGGGAAGGGGCCGGGGAGGTGGGCGCCGGCCGCAGGTTGCGCCCCCGGAGCCTCTGAGCAGCGCTGCCCCCCCCCCGAAACCAACGGGGATTTTTCGCTCGGAGGAATAAAAGTAAACGGGGTGGCGGGGAAAAGCGGCTCGTTCCTCCTGTCCGCAAGATTTAGGGAACGCGGGTTGTTTGTTACGGAGGTGGGTGGGCTGCTGCTCGTCTGAAAACATCCTGCGGTGAGCGGGTGCGTCAGGTCTCTTTTCCGAGAACACCCGGCAGAACTTAGCACAGGACACGCACTAAGCACAGGTGACCCCCTCCGGGTCACTGATCAATGCAGTACTGATCCACACGTGTGTTTTGGGACAAATGTTCTCCTGCTGTAAAGGAACAAGCCGGTTCTGACAGAAAATATCTGGGATTGGAAGCTCTGCTTCCAGCTCCTTCGCAAAACTGGAAAAAAAACGAACACCCTTTAGTGGCCGTCAGCTTGACCGAGAATTGGCTCTTCCCTGTGCTGGCCTCTGACTTCAAGGATCAGCTTCAACTCTGCTTGGGCTGGATGAGTAAATCCAGGCTAGCCCCACTGAAATCAGTGGAAATGCTCTGGGTTTGAACTGGGATAATTTCATAGGAGTTGGCCCTGAGAATAATATCTGGACCATTTGAAGTCACTGGCAAAATTTCCATTAACTTTATTAGAATCAGAATCTGGCAATAAGCTCGTATTCAGTTTCCCAAAGACACAGCTGAGAATATTCAAGACAGAATATGTTATTTGCAGAAGCAGAGGTTACACCGAACGTTTGCTTATGTGCAAGTTAGGTTACAGATGAGTGCTTTAACTCCACCAGTCAAGGAACCATAACATTGGTTATTTAAACCTTGTTTTGGAAGGGAAAAAAAAAAAAGTTTTTAAGGAGATCTGAGCACAGATATCCTTTTCGGGGTGAAAGTGAAGAGTGTGGAAGTCACTTTTGCAGCTGGCCTATTTTCCAGTTTATGCAGATACTCTTTCATTTGAAAGCAAGCGTGCATGTGACAGCACGGACCCAACACACTCTTTTTGCTATACAGGACCCCATTACCTTCACATGTCATCCCCTAGGCAGTAGGGAAGGGATGGCTGTTCCGGGGAAACTTTTGTACTGTGCACTTTTTTTATCCGCTAAGCCTGGGGCTGGTTTGATTAAAGGGGGAGAGGCAGCGAGCAGCAAGGTGTGGGGTGCTGCTAAGAAAACCCATGTTTCCCAAAAGCGAGCCCAGTGCACAAGCTCTCCTGCATCTCTCTCAAGGCCTTTTATATATCTGTCTTCAGAGGGGCATTCGGAGGCTGGGGAGGAAGCACAGGAGCTCTGGAGTCAGCGTGAGGGGGATTTCCCAGGCAGATACTTATCCCCAGGGTGGTCAGGGAAGGGAGCAGCCGCCTCTGTGGCATTCGCTTTCCAGTCAGTCACTTTCCAGTTTCCAGTTTGGTTCTAGTTTATGCTGCTTTATCCGGCAAGACTTTGTAGCTGCTGTTTCCTGTTTTGACAGCTACAGAGGGAAGTACCACATGATATGGTTAGCTCTGAAGAATGATCCCTTTAGTTTGAAGTGTCCCCAGCTCCTCCTGAAGCCAGGCAGAGGTGGTGCATGCTTAGCAACAGACAGCACTAAACTCCAGGGCAGCTGCCATGCGTTTTTGCTTCCCTGATGCTATGTAGCAAATGTGCATCACCTGTATGTTTTTATTCTGAAAGAAAAATATTTGGAATGTTTCCATTTGCTTGTGGGTTTATGCAGTAAATAGCAGCTGTAATAACAGTTGGCAACATCTGGGCATCTGAGCTTGATGTGGTCTAGGGACATAGGCACACAGTGAACCTTCAAGTACTTCCCTATGAAGTTACCTTCTTGTTAAGTTCCTGCGTGTAGCTAGGAAGCTAATCGCCCTCCTTAGTAAGTCACTGCACTTTTTGTGAAGTTTCATTTAAGTCTTCGACTTTTTTCAGCAATGCTCCCCAGAGATGTAGGCTGCTTACCCCTGGAAATGCCTCTCATGTGTAGATGTGAATGTACTTTGGGTTTCAGCTAATGTTATCAGAAATAGAAAGAATTAAGTCTTCCCACAGCTACAGATTTCAGATATCCCTGCCATCTGAAAATGCATGTTTCTGCAAAAGGATTTGAACACTTCAGAAGAGAGATGAATACCTAATTCTCTGGAGGAAGGCGAAGGCTATGTATTATGTAGTTGCTGCAGGCTATGACACACATTTTAAGAGTTAATTAAACATATACTGTAGTGCTACTGGCAGAATTTTTTGCTTGCCATGTAGCCTTCGTAGCATGCACGCTATCCAAAAGCTCTGCTGTAACAGCTACTTTCACTCAAACTTTCCTTTCCCTGTCATATCTTCAAAAAATGTTGTGGATTACAGACATTTGGGTATCTTTCAGGTCATCGGATTTCCCTGCTCAGGAGGGACATCTGGTGGCCAAGGAGAGAAACTTGTGTCTGTTTCTGGAAGCTTTTCTCATCGGCAAGTTGGCAATAAAGACTTTTTTCTTGTTCTCTGAAAACAAACAAACAAACAAATAAAAGATGATAACTCAGACAGGTCTCTTACCTCTCCCAGAAAAATCATCGTTTACTTTTCTGCCTGTGAGCCAAACGTCAGCCCGCATTCAGACACTCGCACCTGCTCAGTCCTTTGTCAGTCACATATTGTGAGTGTGGCCATTACCAGACCTGTTGGCCCACAGGAATCCTGTTCCAAAATATGGCATGTGTCCCGCAAGGATTAGCTACAGCAGCTAATTTCTCCTGGTAGTGGTGGTGTTTAGGTTGTATGCAATTAAAGCCCTGTTACCTATTTCTAGTTGAAAATAATTCATTCGGTTTTCATTTGTCTTCGTTTAGCAAATCGCTCATCAATCTTATTTAAGCAAATTAGACTTCTTAGTTGTTTTCTACACAAGTTAGGAGGAACAGTTCCAGGCCTGTGAAGAAGTGAAATGGAAGAGAGGTAACTTTTTAATAGGAAACTTTTAGTAAAAAAATACATATATACTGTAAAAAATGGAGAGGGTCCATGACCATGCAGTTATTGATTATTTTAGGACAGCAGTGCCTTACCAGAAATACACCATCTCATCTTTATTCATAAGGAGGTATATGCAAAACCTGTGTCAATACTCTGAGGTATGCAACATCCCAGGTACAACCCTAGCAAAATGGTACACCCTGGATTTAATTTTTCTTGGGACTAATAATAACTATTGAACAGAGCATAGACCTTACTATTCTAGTAATCATGCGATTTCCCCCATTCCCTTCTCCACCTTCTGGAAACAAAAAAGGCATTGGATTTTTATAACCTTACATTCCTACCTTCCCTCAAGCTGAGCCATCGAGTGCCAGAGACAGACTCGCCAAAGCACCTCCAACAAAGCCAGTCTTCTGCCCTGAGGGGGTCAGCAAGGACGCTGCAGTCAGGGAGTTTCAAGCTTGTATGGCCAAGCAGAGGCAGATTTATTTTTTCATTTTTTTAAAGCAAAGTGGAGGAGTAATAAGGTAATAGAGAATTATGTTTGCATTCTTAAAAGAAAAAAAAAATAAAAAAAGAAAAAGAAAAAAAAATATGTTGTACAATAAAGACATAGCTGGAATGGATTATTTGCACTTGGAGAGGTTGAAAATGCAAACACGCCTACTAATTTTAGCACATTCGTTTCCAAGGCCTACTTGTGAAAAGGGAAAGAGCTTTTTAGTATAATCTTAGTTCAAAGATGGAAGCAGGCTAAAAACAGCATTTGCTATGAAAGCTCAATTTTTTCCTTTCATTTGATGAACTTACTTTCTCCACTGCAATTACAGACATTTGAAAAATAGTAACAACATCTTATTTGCACATACCAAACCACTGCTTTCTTTACCTAGAAATCTCAGCTAAAAATATGTAACGATGATTTCCCAGATCAGAATACTATAAAAATGGTTATAAATATTAATTCAATAACACAGCTGGACCACTATCCTTGAAAAAGCAAACAGTTAGAAGTGAAGTAAGTCACAGCATACATTTCACAAACAATTCCAACTCTGTTCCAACCCTGTCCACCATCTCCACCCTATCAAAGACATACTTAAGAGCTAACAATTATAGCTTAAAGTTTATTTGAAGTCAATAGTATCAAATATTAAGGGAAATTGACCTACGATGGCAGCAATGAAATAAATATTAATATATCATATCATATCATAAATATATTTTCTCTGAGCCTGTTCATGGTATTTGGTTTTCATTTTATTTTTACTAGTAATGTGCTTTCTGTTTAAAACCAAGAAAAGTAAATCATTGACCGTACAAGGGAAAAAGAAAAATCTGCTCTCTACAGCCTGTGAATTAGACTTTTTAAACTAAAAGTTACATTTTCTATGTGGAATTGAGATTAATGTAAGTGAAGGTTCAGAAAATATAGAAATATATTAGCCAACAAGAGGTAAGAGTCTACCTTTAGCCTACATAAAGCAAAGGCCAGATTTTAATAACACTAGGCCCCCATTATTTTAGTTGTCACAAGAAAAAACAGTAGTAAAGATGTACCTTGTAATCCATACAATCTGGACTGCAGGTGTGCCTGTGTTGCAAACATACCTTCTTCCTCTGTGCAGATAAACCCACATATGTTGCATAATTGTTCCACAAGTACAAAAAATAAAAATAAAAAAAAAATGGTGCCATGTCCAGCCTGTACAGACGGCTTCAGAGTGGGCATGGGTACTGGATGAAAGTCGTGAAGTTTTTGTCCTCCAGTGGAGTCTCAGAGAAAGAACTGAATTTCTTCTGAAAATGCCAGCTAAAGAGGTACCTCGCTGAGAGCACTTGAATGCAGCAAAAAGATGACAAGAGAAGTCCTCATGCAATTCCCTGTGGGTGTCAGATGGCGAGCTATCAGCCCATGTCCCTCCTCTTATGCTATCTGACGTAGTGGGCCAAAAAAGTAAACGTTGATACAGGGTAGCTCATAACGTGATGATGAATGGGAAGACTGTGATTTTAGCAGGTAGATCATGACCTTTAGCTCACATGACATATAATGAATGGAGGCAAAAATGTCTAGATGATAGGTTAAGGTTGGGAGAGGATAAAGAGGTAAAGGGGGGGGGGGGGGGGGCGATGGGGTCAGCATGTTGATTTTCACCAAGACTCTGTTTTCAAATATTTGTTCTACAGTTGTGTTCTAATGTTTTAAATTGGTAAACATGTATCAGTAACTCTTAACTCTGGCTTACATTTTTTGTTTAGCAATTAATTTGTGTTTGTTCTTTTTTAACAGAGCTGCACGGAAGAAAGTTTCTCAGATCAGTCCAACTTTAAGCCTTGGCAAATGTAGCAGGGGATGATACAACTGAAGTACCCTCTCTCAGACATGGAAAGCTCTTACAGAGCTTGTATTATCTCCCATTTCTGCCCTTGTGCCAGTGGATATGCCAAATGGTGAATTCCTTGAGCTCATAAAAGCTACTATAATTGAGTAAAGAAGCAACAAAGATGGGAAAACATGTGAGGTTTCAAATGCCACTTATAACCTCAGAATGTGCTGCAAGTTATCACTTGAAGATTAAACTTAGATCAAGATTAAACACAGGTTCAGGAAGATTTTAATCCAAATAGTCTATCTATTATAAAGCCAAATGCCCAACAAAGTTGGGTTTCCAGTTTAATTCATATTTTTTTGAAAGAGGAAAGACACCAGACAGTGCAAGGTATCTGCATTGGCCAGTTACTAGAATTAGTGAATAATTTCTGTCTCAATATGATAAGGATGGTGTTCAGGTGTTTTCCCCCAGATTGTATACATTTTTAAACACATAAAGGAAGATATGTAGTTTTGAGATACAAGGGACTGATCATCACCTTTTGGTTTGTAACGGGGAAAAAAATATATTTTAATTATAATATTTAAGAATAGCTGTTAAAATTGCTAACAAATATTGCAGAATAGGCCTAAAAATATGCTGATAAGGACAAAAATGGAAAAAAAAAATCTGAAATCTTACTTAAAATAATTCTGACAAGCTCTGCTCTGACCAGTGTGCAAAATATGTCTTTTCAACAACGCTTTTCAATAAAATTGGGATAGACCCAAACAGCATGAGGCCACAGCAGGGACTGACAGATTTCAGTTTGAAAATACATACACTGCTCCCAGCAGCATCCCATAGCAGAAGCAGCTGTACTCGATCTGTCCCCATCTCACCTATTGGCACATAGAGACAAGCCTTCAAAGGTGATTACCCCTAAAAAGCCTCCAAAAATAAATCCCTGAAACTGTTCCTTGGCATGTTAGGTTCAGCAGCTGTTTCACATCAGAAATCCAAGTGGCCTTGCACCCATCCCACCCAGACCCTAGTGAACATCTTCCTCTGTGCGCCCATGGCTCATCTCCAGTGCACTGGCAATGATCCCCAGGGGGACAGGAGGTGACATTTTGGACCAGAGCAGTGGGTGGGTTGCATCGGTGCAGCTTCATGCCGTCTTGCTGCCATCTCCAACACTTTCCTTTGGCCACTAATAAGTGCACCTCCTTCTTGCCACAGAGCTACCATTTTCCTTGTGGCTTACTCTTGGGGATAAAACACATTTCCTATAGCTTCTTGCTGCTTACAGCAGTCGGTAAACACAACGTGGTTTCGTTCACATTCACTTTAAAAGACACCTCATCCAGTGCCAACCCAAACATGTGTATTTTAGGAAAGTGCAGGGTCTCAGAAGGCATGCTACACAGGATAGCAAAGGCATTTGCAGGCATTACGAGCTGTAGCAGCTTGAGGAGCTTTTAAAAAACTATTGTCTTATAGCTGATCCTTTTCTTTCATACAAACAAACCAAATTTAAACACTCCTTCATCCCCCATGGAGGATATATTTCAACACCTGTATTTACTGTCATGTCTGATGGATTTATGGATTAGTTCCTTAAGGGAACTGAGTTTTCAGCCAGGAGGAAGGGGGACAGGAGTGGTTCCCAAATGCCATTTAACATTTAGACATGAAAGGTACATACTGCAATAATAATTTGGTGAACAAGTCAGGAGATGAGCTGAGGTAAGCAGTGGTAATATATCAGTTTAAGCTGAAGAGAAGCAGCTGCTACTGTACACTAGACCAGTTTCTGTGCCAGTTCAGAATGAGGTAACTCAGAAGAAAGAGTCTTCTTTTTGCTTTCTACAGGAAATGCTTAGAGACTGCTAGAAAAGATTTTTTTTACATTTGCCTGCCGGTGGTAGATCCTACAGTGATCACAAAGAGATAGAAATGTGGTTTCTTTAAGGGCTATTAGAAGAAAGCCTTGTAAACATCTATTTGTGTGTTCTTAGCCTTCTCTAAATTAACAAAATCTACTCCTTGGTGAAGCAAAACTGATAACCAGCTCTTAATGGCATTGCTTATGAGAGCCTTCAAGTTTCCGAAGCAACAGCACGCCTGCCCTGCCAGCTTTGCCTTTGTTAAAGTGCTGGCCCACAGCAGAGCTCAAATGCTGTGCCTAGGCCAGATCACGCACCAACTCCAAAACCTCTATCCCCACTGTGAAACAAAGCCCAAAGCTCACCGCCCCTGCGATGTGGGCCACGAGGTTACAGCTCCCAGTGCCCAAGCCAGGAAAGCCGGTTGCAATGGAGAGATGCCATGCTGTTGGGCTGTTGCATAGCATGACCACTCCCTCAAGCTAGGACGCCTACACAGGCCCATACAGCACAACTGGGAATGCAGCACAGGCACGCAATCCCAGTTATGAAAACTGGGATCTTGACAAGTTAGAGGGCTGGGCAATCACCAACTGCATGAAATTTAACAAGAGTATGTGCCAAATTCTGCACCTGGAATGGGACAACCCTGGCATACAAACTGAAGGGACAAGCAGCCCCATGGAAAGGGAACCCTGTGGAAAGGTTGGTGACAAGTTGAACACGAGCCAGCAGTGTGTCCTGGCAGCCAAAAGGGCCAGCCGTGTCCTGGGGTGCATCAGGCACAGTATGGCTAGCTGGTCAAGGGAAGGGATTGTCCTGTTCTGTTCTGCCTGGTGCAGCCTGACCTTCAGTACTTTGTACAGCTTTGGGCACCACAATATTAAAAGGACTTAAAACTATGATAGTGTCCAAAGGAGTGCTACAGAGATTGTGAAGGGTCTAGAGGGGAAGACGTATGAGGGGTGGCTGAGGTTCCTCAGTTTGCTTAGCCCCGAGCAGAGCAGGCTGAGGGGAGGCCTCATGATGGCCTGCAGCTCCCTCACGAGGGGAGCAGAGCGGCAGGCACTGAGCTCTGCTCTCTGGGGACAGCGACAGTACCTGAGGGAACGGCATGGAGCTGGGACAGGGGAGGGTCAGGCTGGGTGTTAGGGAAAGGTTCTTTACAAAGTGGGTGGTCGGGACAGGCTCCCCAGAGCAGTGGTAACAGCACCAAACCTGCTGGAGTTCAAGAAGCATTTGGATAATGCTCACAGGAATATGGTCTGACTTTTGTGTGGTCCTGTGTGGAGCCAGGATTGGATATGATGATCCCTGTGGGTCCCTTCCAACTTGGGATATTCTATGGTTCTGTGATTCTGACTTCTCCTTCCCAGCCCCAACAAGCTGTTTTTGAGGGACCAAGGCAGTTATCTGCTATGCATCCAGGGTTCTTTGCCTGTACATAAAAAGATGATTTACACAAGGTGGAAAGGGTAGCACATGATGTATTGTTGCTGTTTTCATATTTAACAAGTGGAGTACAATAATCAATAATGTAAAACAATAAATAAGTAATGTCAACTAGAAGATAGGAGTAGCTTAAAAACAAGTACCTCAGGTGTATAGGAGTAGCTTGCCTGCTCTTAGAAGCTAGCTCAGCTCAAATGAGTTTGAGGGAGAATAACTGCAAAGCCACATCCCCTTTTTTTTGCACTGGGCAGGCAGGAACATAGAGAGCAAAGGCTTTTGCACCATACTTGTCCTTGGCTGTCGGACTGACACACAGCCAGCTTTGCATCCCTTATTCTGCTCTGTGTCAGGGGACTCTTGCAGCAAAAGACAGTCTCAGAAATGAGCAACAGAAGGGTCATTTCCTGGCACTTTTTAGATATTTGATGTAACTGAGCAACACAGTTCAGACACTGAAAGCTGCATAGTTGCATTAGCAATAATGCTCTGCCCAGACTTTCTAGCCCAAATGCTATGGCTACTCTCAGGCTCATTCAACATGAGCTGGAGTGGTGGGAGAGGCCCCGCAGATGACTGTTGTTGCAGGACCCTAATCTTCCCTGCTTCTAAATTAAATGTTGTTGTTACTGCTTTCTGGGACTGAGTCCCTGGGCAGGGAAATCTCACTTCCACTCCAATGCTATCTTCCAGTGCTGCTGGTCTGTGCTAACATCCACACAGCAAGGGAACCATTCATGATCTTGACAGCTGTCTCAAGCAAAAAAAGTGCTGGTGTTCAGCCATGCAGACAGTCCTGTTCCAAGACATAAGATCGTAACGAGGCACTGGTTGATGTATGGGGACAAAGGTAGTGTGTAAATGCCTGCCAAACTGTGACACAAATGGGCTGCTTCATGAACACCCTCAGTGGCAGCCTAGGAAAGGGCTCTGCTCTTGTTTCTGGATCTCTGCTGATGTAAATTTAAAACACTGCTCATTACAAAAGGCTACCTGAGGTTTTAGTCAGTTTTTTTTCTAACTGCTGAGCAGAGCTCTGAGTGGAAACATATAGCATTAAACTCGTGAGAGAAACACTTCTAAGAGAACTTCTTGCTTAGAGTAATTCTAGTCTCCTGCAACGTCTTTATTTCACTCGGCTTTGAAGAGATAGAGAAGGCAGATAATTAATTATAAAAGACGGTTAAAAAAAAAAAAAAATCAGTCAATCCAGAGTCTTAAATCCCCAAGACAAAGCTGATACATCAGTGACAGTGTATGTGCCCTTGCTAGCATGGAATCAAACGCCTACAGCTGATCTGCATTAGAAAAGCCTCTGTTCATTTCTCTCACCCAAAACGATAGGGAAATCCGTTTCATTTTCTTCAAACCATACGACAACATTTGGTAAGTTTTGTTTCCTCCCACTTAAAATAAAATAAAGTAATAAAAGATGATAACAGTCCATCAAGTGATGTTCCAGTTTCATTTATACGATGTTCAGAACAGTTTGTGTCAGTAAAAGGAATGGGTACTTGAATGATGTATTATGGTTAGCAGCCTGCTGGAAGATATATTTAGTTTAAATACTAATAATAGCTTAATAGCAAGGCAAGATAATGGGATGTGACAGATGTTGGATGTTCTCTCTTTGCACTGTGCCAGATGTATACTTCAGATTACTGTTTGCATCACGAAAGGGCCCAGAGGCCTCAGTTTTGGATTCAGGGCCTGGATTCTGCAATCAAGTTTTCAATCCCTTCCCCTAAAAATAAAAATGACAACTTATTTTTATCATGTAATCAGTATTTGGTACCATCAAAAGGTTCACATGAAAAGCCATTTATCTAAACCACACAGGGAACACGGGTTGGTGAGGTGAGGGGTCCAGATCTAAACAGATCTAAAGCTCCTGTGGGATCACTTCATTTGGGCAGGCAGGACAGACTGGCAATTAGAGGAACCCTTTCCAAGAACAAAAGCGTACAGATATGATAGACTCATTTTTTGAATTAAGTGAATGCCAGGAATGCTCTACACAATTGAGCACTATCATTAGAAAGGTTTGTTTTTTTTAGTATTTACCTTTCAGTTTGGTACCTGAACAGGAAAAAAAAAAAATATATATATATATATATATATGTAAAATGTCAATCACAGGTTCATTTTGTAGAAATAACATTGAAAATGAAAGTGTTGACTTCTGCATTTTCCTGCCAGGAGTGATATCTTACATTCATTTCAGTTATTTGTCAGTAGCATGAACTCAGATGGGATTTCTAGCCACAAACAATGCCCATCCCCTCATTGGCTTCCATCACTGCATATACATTATTGTTGGTCTGTATTGTGACCTCAAACACTTTTTCTTAGACTTGCCACCATCAACAGCATTTTACAGAAGCTATAATTTAGTGAATCATTGGGCCAATGCTGAAGGAGCGGGAGTTCAAGCTCACATCTCCTTTACTTTGTTGCCTCTACAAAACTGTCAAAAGTAAAGTACAGAGATCTTCTGGGTGTCTGTATAACACACAAAGTAAAATCTGCTTTCCCAAAACTCTCCAGATTAGGACTATCTCATCAGTACATGCTGAGATGAGATAAAATGATGTTGGTGGGAATAATTCCCAAGAATCAGTACTGTCATTCATATGGCTGCTCTGTGACTTGGTAAGTGACTGCACACTTTGCTCTGGCACCAAAGCTCTAAGGAGTTGCAAGCTGCAAGCATGTAGTCTAGTCATCCCCTGTCCTACACATAGGTGGTCATTCAGGGCTGAATCCCTCAAGCACCAGAGGACATCCCCACTTCAGGTCTCCAACAGCACCCCTCTGAGCTCCTTACCATCATCAGCTGAGTGCCTAGCTATCCCAACACTTGGGCAAATCAAGCTTACAGGCCTCTGCAAGAAAGAAAAGACTCGTTTTCACCTGGAAAACTAAGAAACAGCGATAATGAAACAGTCCTACCAAGGAAAGGAAACCAAGAGCTGAATCTCATTTTTCTGATTCCCATTTAGAGCCCTAAACATTTCTCTATTTTTCCTCCAATAACAGATTCAATCTGTGACAGGATTCTGACATATGGACTTTTTTTTTTTCCTGTAAGTTTTTTAAGTATTTGGGTTTTGATCAGCCACTGTCACCACCACATTTCTTCAAAGAGATGTTCTGAACTGTTCTAATGAGCATGAGCCGCAATCTGAAACAGAGAGAAAGGGAGAAATGGTTCACAGATCCTCAGAGCTACCATGCGGCTATGTGGTTGTGATCAAAAAGGATTGCATATGACAACAGCAGCACTTAAAAGAGATCTTAAGAGTTGCGTTTTCTCACATGGTGTTTTATACAACCACACCACTTTGTTCTCAAATAATTGAACAGGTTAGTGACAATGAATAAACTGCAATAATTATAACATGACAACATATTGAAGCCAGTGTGGTGAAAGTGCTTTGTATTCCCAGTCATCCTACAGTCATCATCATCCTCAATATCTGACCGTAACTCAGATCCAAGATAGTGCTAGAATAAACCATGCTGCTAACAAACAAATAATTAGATGTATCCTTGATCAACTACTTCCTGTACAAAGAGGCCCACATGTTGGATATACTACAGTGTCATCAATAAAATTGTTGGCTGTTTAAGTCAGAGTGCACAGCTATCTTTGCTGTGAAGAACAACTGCAACATGACAACTATTCACAAAGGTGTTCGTTTGTTTGCTTTAGTTCAAGCCATCCATGAATTAAAGAAATTCAGCCATCATACACTAAGAAAATTGTACTAACAACAACTAATAAAAATTTTCCTTTATCTCCCACCAAAGGACTTCCTAAAAGTCAGAGGAATATCCATAAGAGAAAGATTACAGTTCTCTCTTTCTTCCTCTTAAGTAAACTTTTCTTTTTTTTTCCAAGTGTCTCAAAATAATGTAGACTCTATAAAGTTTCCTGCTAAATGACCAGTGAGATACAGACAAATGCATGCTTGATAAAAAGCTATTAGTTACTCTGGCAGTTTTTAGTTAGTTCTCCAAACCTGTTGGTGAGCATGTCTCTGAATGAGATGGTATGAGCTATTGGTACTGCTCTCAGTGTAGGAAGCTGCACAAATTTTGTGGCATAGGGCCTTCCTGCCCTCTTCTCTGAAGCCTACCCCTTCTGAACAGCCTATTCCTCAAACTTTCCTTTGCTTCCAAAAATCCTGTCAGGCTCTATAATCTTGTGACTCCCCCCAGTCCCACCTCCAATAGGATATTTCTTACAACAAAGGAAAATACTTCAACAAAATGCCTCTACACACACTGTTTTTGGATGATTTCTTACATATCTTTGTCTTCAAAGGACGTGGTATGGAAAACACTGGGATAAACAGTTTGCTTTGTTTGTTTATTAAAATGGAAAGTTATCTTTTTGTTTAATTTTGGGTAAGCTATAACAATCCTTTGAGCTAAAACTTTAATAAAATATGTAACATTCTTAGTTTCCCACTGCCGTTGTCTGTGTCTATGCACAGACATGCTGAGTGCTATTAGAGCTGGTTCAGTAGAACCAATGACTAAAATCATAGCCTGCTCTCAAAGCCGCTCTGAAAAACTTCCTCCACAGTTTCCCCATGCTATAGCCCCTTATCCCAAACCCTTTCCAGTTCTGTTTTGGGCTGCCTGTGTTTTTTCTGTCTGTTCAGAGGTGGACCCAGAAGTCCCCATCTCTTGCATGCAGGAAGTCAGTACCTCCTAACTCACCTCCCTTTGACACCATGACCAAGTCACACTGAGTCCACGACTGCTCCTACCCCAGGATACTTTTCCTGATAGCCCCTGACATCTGTATAGTGACAGCAACCTATATGAATATTAGCCATAAACATAACATCCAAAGGAAAATGAGTTATTTTCCCCAGATATCAAACAGGTGGGTGTAGTAATATTAGCTCAATCATTTAGACTGGATGGAAAACATATTTAAGGACCAAACATGCTGTGATGAAACTAAAGGAATTTCCAAAAACACATCAAGCATTCCAATTAATTTAGATTGGGCGATTTAAGAATTTCAGAAAATCCCATGTATACAAGTACATCCCTGTGCAACAAGCACCTTAGTATCCTTAAAAGGGTGTCTTTTACTCATTGTCTCTGCAAACTGGTATGTTCAAAATACAAACTAAAATATATTTTAACACTATATTCAAAATAATTACTTAAACTATTTAACTGACCTAATAACGGATTCTGCTGTGTTGCACTTCTAATATATTTGTCCTTTTTAGCACATGTTCAAGGTCCTTTCAAATTCCACCTCTTTGCACTTATCACTACATTAACTGAAGTCATTGTAAGGTGTCTTGTTTTCCAAATCTCCATTAAAAATACAGCAATTAAAAAAGGAGACAAAAGAAAAATTAAGGGTAGCGAATTAGGAGGGATTAGGTCTTATTCTCAAGCAGGCTTGTAATGTTACATTTGCAAACCTAGAGCATACATAAACCAGATGCCTATAGGTTTAGGAATGCAATTTGTCAGAAAATAAAGGTTTGCATATAAAAAATCTGCATGCATGCATACGTACACGGAAGAGAAAGTAAATCTGACAGCGTGTTTTAGATATTTAGCATTTGCCTTTTCCATAAACACTTCATCAAAAGTCACCAAAGTGGTGTGGAACACTCTGAAGAGCTCTTCCTCCAAAGCATGTCAGTCAGCTAGAAAAGATACTTAAAGTCCACCAGTACTGCATACCCGTGTACTTAAACAGCCACTGCTTAGGAGAACTTTGGTTATGAAAAATACCATTGATTATTTTTTTTTTAATGTATGCATCTATGTACTATGTTTATACAGGACCTAATTCTGCAGAAAAATACTCCAGTGGATAAATCAGATAGAGGATGCAAAGATGTAAAAGACCTGAGACGCGGAGTATTTGCAAGCTCATGCATTACAGTAATTCTGTCTGTAGCCATTGCACTTCAGCTAATCCTGGATTTGTTTTGGTCAGGGTATGTTTTTATCAGTACAGTTTGTTTAGCTTATTGGAGACAGCTCTAGCATGCAACATCCCAAGCACCTATTAGTGCAATAAAACTGAATGAGAGTCACTCCTGTTTAATCAGAACTGTATCAGGGAAAAGGCAATCAAACAAACACTCACCCAATGCCAAGGATTGAACTGACAGTTAAGCGAGTTAACAGATATGTATTTCCAAACTTAAAACGCAGTGGCTTCCCTACACAGGCTAAATAGTAACTACAAGCCCAAATATATCCTCGGGTACATCTACAAAACTCCACTTCTCTCCCCAGGAAAATTGTGTAAAATCTAATAGCATTTTGTCTGTTAACATTCATGTGATTGTAGGATAAACTTGAGACAAGTGGTTTTCAATTCTTTTTAATTTGAAAATTGCTAAAGTTGTGGTTTTGATGTTTTTCCTGATTGTTTGTTTTCCCAGTAGGAAAAGTGCAGCTCTGCAAGCAAATTTAAGCCTACTAGCAGATTTGGTTTTCTTAGTTACTTTGCACAGTCTTAGAAGACATCTGCAGAGTCCCTAAGATCCAAGTATCACAAGTTGAAAATCTTTATTTTAAAAAATGCAGCTGCACAAACCCAAGACTGGACAGTGAGGATGTTGTTATTGGTTGTCATGTAGATAGCAGAGAAAACCCTGTTTGATTTCCCCAGCCCAGACTAATATTTTTAGGTGCTAGAAGCTTGAAAAATATATATTTTTTTTTCTTATATAATTGCAGAGTGAGGAAGAAAGTCCACAAGCATGACACTTTCCTCACTACCTTTTCCATTGATTCACTCCTTAGAACAGAACTGAGCTTTGAATTAATGTACAAATCTGACAAAGGACAAAACAACATTTAAATTACCTTTGATAAATACCAAGTCAAAAGTAATTACTTCTATTGCGGCTCATTAAGAAGGCATTCCTTTAAAGCTTTAGAGTTAAATAATGAAAGAGATGACAGAGTTAAGATTCAATGTGCTACTGTGCAAATGTTTGTAGAATATGCAGACAGTATTTTCAAAACTTTGGATCTTTCTCTCTGTATTTCCAACCTACTTTAGTTTTTCCTAGCATCTATTTACCCACAAAGACAATCTCAAAAGTTTTGCCACACCTTTGACAAGTCTCCTTGAAAGGTTGTCCCTTGCTAAGCACGAGCAACATTTACTGCAAAGCAGCAAGTATGTGTCAGTGGGAAGCTGCAGGTCCAGAAAGGCAGGGCAGAGCCCAGTACAACCCATGAGCACGTACGAACCTCCAGACTGGGCATGGCTTGTCTTCCTCCTCATCCTCCACCACTTCTCAAAGCAACAACAAAGATCCAAGTGAAAAGGCTCTGTCACAACAGCTGCAGTGCCCTGGGCAGTGTGGTGGAGCCTCCTGTTCTTCACCCACCGGGGCGAGAAGGGCTGTGAGGAGCTGGGGATGCAGTGAAGGCAGGGGATCTCAGGGGCTGGGGTAATGAGCAGAAACTGGGATGGCTCCTGGGGTCTGGTGAGCTTTGCTGGGGGAACCAGGCAGGCTGTGAAGAGTCGCAGAGAAATGGTAGGGGGAAAAGGAGTATTCGATTTCAAGTCTTAAGCTGAAGACCATGGCTACTCGAGCTGAGCTTAGAGGGAAGATATGTGTAGAGGATGGGTTTGGGTTAGGTGAGTTATCAAGGAATGGATGTTGGACTGTAGAAGATCCAAGCCATTACATAAAATACAATGGTTAGAGTAGGAGGGTGGTCTAAAAATGCTGGATAACGCTGATGACCACTGAATGAATTCACATACTCAAATTATTTTTTGCATTTTGGTTTTGACTACGTGTCATAGCCTTATAACCCTGTGGCTACAGTAAGGGAAGATAGGATAACTAATTTATCATGACTCGTCTTTAACGTATTTAGTCAGTTTGTTCTTTCCCCACTATTCCTATCAGAAAGCTGTTTCAGAAGCTGAGAGCTCTGATACAAGGAACACTCCTATTTCTTCCTATTCGATGCAACAGTCTGCAGGTGGAGAGTAAAGAGTCACAAAAATGCAATCTATATTCTCAACGTGGCAGTAACTTTAAAAGCAGGATACAGCTTTTAGACTGTACCTTTCATTAGACAACCTCAAACCTTAGAAGGCTGCAGCAGATTCATTGTTGCCTTCAGCAAAAGAGGGAAGAACAGAAGTGTGATGCTATTTATGAAGGTCACTGCACAGCTTTAAACAGCACAATTATTTTGCTCAGTGGAATTATGTTGAGGCTAAGATTCGCAGGATTCCATGAATAAAGCATCTGGAAAACTTACTTTCAGGAAGCAAACCCTCTGTATTAGTTACATAGCTTTGCCTGTCAAAAACCAAGAACGATCTCCAAATGAGAGAAGCTGCTACAAATTTCAGGTGATACAACTGCCCTGTTTCCATTTCAACTGGAAAAGCTTACTGACCTTATTGGATCTAGCATTACCTAAGGTGAGACCAGAAGAGATATAGTGTTGGGCCAGTAGATACTGATACCTGTGAATCCAATACTGATACCTGTGTATCTAATTCAACCGTTTGCTTTCTGAAACTGTATCCCCCTGCATTGCTTTTTATTAACAGGCCATTATGAATTTGCTTCTAGAAAATTTACTGCTAATGGAAATGTAAACATGTCTCTTGATATTCTGTAAAATGATTTATAAAGAATTGAAAACAATAATGGACATGCAGCAGTGAAGACATCAGAAAGTGGAAAAAGTCACTTGCCCAACACTCCCTGCCTGTAACAGACCAGTTTGTCCCAAGCCTCTTTTGAAAAAATAGTCCTTCCACTGCCCAGCCACCAACCACAGCAACTCTGAAAGTATAGGTCACATTTTTAGGAGTAAAATGATGCATTTGACTCTATAATTGGAAGTGGAGGCAGCTCTCCTATCATCTTTGCAGCAGATGCACTGGAAAGAATTGAACCCATGAGAATAGAGGAGTAAATGATGTGTTTTAACACACCAGACAAATCATGCACTCTGATTGCTACCAGCACTGCAGAAGGACGTTGTCTGAAGAACTGGATCAGGAGATTTAGCTGGGTGCCATGTCATCTTTGTCCATGCTTTGTAGTATACCCAGACCAACATGGACTCTTTCTTAGGGGCTTCAGTATAACTCAATTTTTTAGTAAGACAGACTATATCCACAACACTGATCCTGACAATGTTTAGGCAACAACACGCATATCTGATGATGATTACTCCCAGTTTGTAGTGAAAAAGATCATCTAGGTAGGAAATTTTGTGCAGAGGAGACATTCTCAGAGATGATATAAGTCCCAGATTACCCAAAATTCTCAGAGCTTTTGGGAAACCTGTGACAAAATTGCATAGGTAGGTGGGTGTGAGGTGAAGAACAACAGATTAGGAACATATGTTTTTTTTCTCTACAAGGCAATAGTTATGACACTCCTATATATGTGACATGCTTGGTCTGCCCAGAGCTACCAAAAGGTACTCTGTCACTTCTGTCTACATTTTCACAGAGAATTTGCAGAAGACGTAACGCAGCCAAAACTAAGTACAAGGGTATAGACAATAAAAGAACAAGCATAACTCAATGTCATGTGGTGAAATTAAAGTTGATGAACTCTGACTCATCTTAAAAGATAGGAAGACACTCAGCTAAAATAGGTATTTCCACTGACCTACAGAAACATGATAATATGACAGAGAAAAAAGTTTCAGAAGACAATTTATTTATGTCTTAATGACACTTAAAACAGCTATTGCTAAGTTGGCTAAAAAAAAAAAAAAAAGACTGGCAAATTGGAAAAGATCAACCTTTAGGTCAATCTGACAGATTTGCTATCCTGCTTGTGGAAAAATATCCCTTGCAAAATTTGAATTTCACAGCTGGAGGAGAACACATAAGCAAATTTAATGCAGAGCATAAACTGTTGGTTGTCACCATCAACAACCACGTACAACCAAAGCACACCATGTAAGTAAGAAATGACCAGCCTCTCTATGTTCATTTAAAGTCTCATGGAAATCCAGATTTACCAGCAAAAATGGGGTGTCTCCACATGACACAGGGCCGAAGTTTCCTTTTAGATCTATGCTAAGCCACATAACAGGGCATGTTAGAAAAGGGTTAAATGGCAGATTTTAGAATCGTGTCTATCTTTCAATAGCCTCGGCATAGCAACACTGCATTTCCATGTGAACTACAAATGACCCTGTACACACAATCATTTAATTCATATTTATATAAACAGAGGGTACAGTATGTATAATTTGAAAGATTTCTGGGAGGGGATGCATCATAACTAAACTCCTACTTTTCCCTTGGGGAAACAATCCCATTTGGTTTCAGTTAACTTCAAAAGAGAAAAGTATTTTCCCTTCTGTGTCAATAATTTAACAGAAATTTGTCATTTCTCTCCACAAATCAAACTTTCAGAGTTGCCCTAACTGTTAAATGTAAAGCAGCAACACACA
This sequence comes from Anas acuta, assembly GCF_963932015.1. Lineage (NCBI taxonomy): Eukaryota > Metazoa > Chordata > Aves > Anseriformes > Anatidae > Anas > Anas acuta. The sequence goes on from NC_088980.1 coordinate 69,025,476, forward strand.
CATAAGCAAAGTGCACACCCACCCACCCACCCACACGAACATACACAGCAAAACAACTGAAACACAATGAAATGCTCCTGCAGCAATTTCTAACCATGGAAATTGAGTTTAGTTTCACTGAATTGCCAGAAACCTCTCCACACTGGGGAGTTGTATTTCCAAGTACATACCATGGGACCAGGACCTTTGGTGACATGTTGTTCCAATTTGATTGAGGCTGGGTTGTGGGCCAGCTCTTTCAAATCATAACCAGCACAGAAATTACCTCCTACAAAACACCGCAGAAAAGATAGACTGTGCAGCAGTGAACCCAGGAAAGGTTCATTTTGTCAGTGCAGCTTTAAACATTGTTAGTTTTTTTCCCTTCTGAGTTTGTCCAAGACCAGTTTGGGGGGAGGCTGAAGGGACACTCTTTGCTTTTATTTAGGAATGCATGTTGCCCTGATTGACAAATTCAGGTGTGTTTTTGTTGTTATTTTGTGGGTTTGTTGTTGTTTTGGGGGAAAAGGGGGATGTATGAACACTGAGCAACAGATTTATGTTAGAAAACCTTACATATAAATCTTAGGCAATCATCACATTTTTTCAACCCACTTACTGTCTGTAACACAAAGCTAGGAAGGCATTGTATTCAAAAAGACTCAATAGGGAAAGTGTAGTTATGTCTTTTTTCTATAATAAAACATCAAGTTTAATTCATAGCAAGTCAAACTCTCTCAGTTTTAAAAATCTGCACATTCCTTACACAGGCCCTATAAGAAATGCAGCTGTGCCTTAATGGAAGCATCTTTAATCCTGGATGACACAGGGCTGATATTCCCATGTTTGTCAAAATCTCAACGTGATCATTTTGCAAAATTTGCAGCTGAGTTCAGCTAAGATCTTTAGTACTGGCTTCCTGACTTGTGAAATAAAAGTATTTTAGTTCAGACTACAGCATTTCTTAGTGGATTATAATATTCAGTAGATCTGTCTAAACATGGCGAAAATATCTAACAGCTAAAAATATGTTCATAAGTACAGAACAATCATATATCCTGCTTTCAAATGTTTTCATTTCATTTAGAAATTATCTGAATTATAAAATTCAAGGAGGCTTTGGGGCCTATAAATAAGTAATATTTAGAGATATAGGGCCAGTAGACTGAGATAGTTTCCCTGACATATCATCAGGATTACACTAATTTAAACTAGCTGAAAATCTGCCTCATAAATTAAGATATTTAAACAGGAAGTAACAGTTCTATCACAGGTCTTTCTTTCAGCTGTATAAAACATAAGCAAGAGAAGACAAAGTACACTATTCTTACTTATATTAATGCCTGTTTATACCATTGTGGACATTCAAAGGTCCTTACAAGGGCATAACTTATATCTCAACACTGCAGGGAAATGTCATAGGATATTCTGAGTAGCTTGTATCAGCACTCCTTTTCTCTCTAATAGCACTATGTGCTCAGTTACATCCATTTCCTTAAGACTGTAATATATTAAATGCTCACCTAGGAGGTTTGGGGGTTTCTCTGTTTGCTTTCTTTTTTTTTTGTTGTTTTGTTTTGTTGTTTTTTACACCTATTAAGTAGCTTATTATAGACCTAGTGAATGGTAATGAAGCAAGCCATAAGCATTAATGGCTATAAGAGAGGAGAAAATTGTACAGGCATCCTTATTTCATCTCTCCCAGAGTCTGAAAGCTTCTTTCCACTCCTCATTTTAGTGTTTCCTCACCCAATTCAGCAATGAGGGAACAAGACTCTTTCCTAACTTTTTTTTTTTTTTGATTGTTTGCTTGCTTGCTTGCTTTGTTTTGTTTTGTTTTGTTTCCAGATGTTCGCCACCTCCCAAAATCCTTTTTTCACTGGATAAGCACATGCCTCAGCATGCTGTGAGAGTCATGAATCAGTACTCCTAAACTTTTAAATGAACACCCTTGCCTTTTTACCTTTGCCCAAGCAAACAGCTCTATCTGTTGGCCTAAAAAGTTTCACATAAGGCCCTGTCCCAGCAGCAGTCAGTGTATCCCCTCAGGTACAGAGGAGATATGCCAATTTATTTCCACAGAAAATTTTGCTCAGTACTTTGCAAACTGGCAGGTCTGAATCCATGATCTGAACAGCACAGGGATGAAGGAAGGATGGAAAAAGCATGTGTCTGCAGGGAATGGTAAACTCATCCAAATAACTTCATTCACAGGTAAATGGCATTCTTTCCCATTGTTGGGATCTGTGCTGCTCAGTTACTACCAGTATGATACAATATTTCAGTGAGAGAACAAAGTGAGGGACTTTGTATTCCTCTGAGGAAGAAAGCACCCTTTCAAGACACTGATGCACAAAGGAGGGTTGAGAGAAAGAAACCAAGAAAGTCTGAATGCCTGCCTCCAAGTACTGGCAGCTTTCACACCCAGCTAAACCAGGTTACAAATAAGGATATAAACAGCTAATTTGATCTTTAAAATAAATGGGAAAAAAATATTCACATGTAGGATGAGGTAGAAGTTTTGTCATTGTGTGTATGAAATCAAGAAGAGAAAATGAAACAGTTTCTCTTTTTTGTTTTGTTTTGTTTTTTTTTCACTGGTGGCAATGCAAAATTGTGTCACCGCAAAATGAACAACAAGGGAAGTTTTGCTCCAGGACAGAGATTCTCCTCAAAAAACAGTATGTTGTCTCCTAATGAGGTGGTTTATCTGTCAATAGATGAAGAATTAAAATATGCTTTTGGACATACTTCTGAACTTTTCTTGGGCACATAGGGAAAGATGAGGATGTATTCCCCTGAGCATAGGAATATGTCCTTATAGTGAAAGTGGAAAAGTACATACAACAAGCAGAGCTGGTTCTTTATCATTGAGGTGGTCAATATGAGGTTGATAGAAGGGAAAATATCTCAGTATATGAGCTTTTCCCAGTGTTCTGGCAGATTAGTAAACACATACGCAAATCTCTCATGAAACCAGTTATTGGAAGACAAAAAGGATCACTTAATGAACACTGAGAGTCAGACACAGCTGTACATATCTACACAGGTACCTGGATCCCAGACTGAAACCAGATTAAATGATAACCAAGATTTTTTTCACCCACAAGTAGTAAATTCACCCTAACTGGTAGAAGCAGACCCTGATACAAAATGAACTTTTTATCTTTTTATTCAAGCAAACAGTGTGATTGAGGTGAAGAAAATATCAGGTGCAGAAACGGAAAAAGGAAAAAAAAAAGTGATTGAAGTTGTTGAAAGAAATAAGTGGTTGAAAAGATATCACAGAAATAATGTTCTGACTAAATGAGTCCCCAAGAACTGCTTGTGTTAAAAAGTACTAAATTCCTGCCTATGAAAGCCTCATGACAGGGTTCAACTATTGCAGAGAGCAGGTTTTAGAAACGATTGTATCTGATGTAAGGTCTGGGGTCATTAAACCATTTACTGTGGACCAGACCTAATAATGTTAGAAAGTATGTACTAGCCAGAGACTCCAAACTTGTAAAATTCCCAGGGATTTACAGGATCAGGTAAAAGCAGTTGTATATTCCAAATCAACAATCAATACAACAGTTTATAGTAGCACTTATACCGGAAAGTAATAGATTACTTTCCAGTATTGCATCCAGTGGGACACAGAATATAACATTTTTCATTTCTTGGTGGTTACTGTCAAAATGCATTTAGTTTTGGGGAGATGAAGAGGGAATGCACAAAGAAGTGTAGAATAATTATGTGTTGAAAATTAAACCCAGTTGTCTGAACTGGGAAGAACAATGTAACGTACCAAAGGAGGTCTAAAGTGTTTTGGCCAACAAACTTAGAGGTCATCCAAGACAAAATATTGTGTGAATGAGAGGCAAAGGCTGTTCTCTGCAGTGCCCTCCTCACCTTCATTCTTGAGTTCAGATCTATGTTTAACACTGTAAAATTCAGAGCTTATTGACACAGTGCTGTTTCTCTCACAGCTATCCAAAAACCAGAGCGTAATGTCAGAAAACACATATGCAGTCCCAAGTTTTTAGTTCATAGCTGCGTGTATGTGCTGGACTCCAGAAACAGATTTTAAAGAACAAATTCATATTCAAGAGTGTCATGAAAGACGGAATGTTCTTCCAGCTGTAGACCAACCGCAATGACAGAGTTAGAAAGACTAAGAAACAACCTCTCCAGGATGGCTGTGGAGCCAGAACTCTACTGGCAACACTTCCAGCTCCTAGTTTGCATCCTGTACAAACCTGCAGGATGACAGGCTATCTAAGGCAAAAAGGGTTTGTGTCCACCATATGGAACATCTGAATTATATTTCTTATGCAGTTGTATTGTCAGAAATTCCAGTTACCCCTCCTAAGAAGCAGTGGGAATAAATAATTGCCATTATGGAGCATTCATAAGAAAATGTGGTACCTGAAAGGTAGAAAAGATGTTGTACGTTTTGGTGCTTCAGCCATCAGGGGTATGATGAGACTGAAGAGGTATAGCATGTCTTCACTGTGATTAAGACGTCACTTCCCAAAAAGCTAATATAACAATTTAATGAAGTAAGATGCTTGGCCTCTTGGTGGTGAAGATTCTTGCCTAGCATCAGCATTGCACTGATTTTTCTGGTAATCTGCCCCATGCCCTTTTCTTGCACCCTGACTGATTATTCCCTGAAGAGATACTACATTCTGTAAAGACATGTCATTGAAAAAGGAATAAGCACAGAGCCAAAGCAAGTCTTGCAATGACTGGTGCCAAGATGAAGGGGTACCCAAAGGGAGGTTAGGCAAATGTTGTAATTTGAGTGTTTTGGACAAGGGAGGACGGTATGTGCTTCTCAAAGCTGTGTATACACCACAACACAAAGGAAGACTGCAGGCATGCAACTGCCATGTGCCCTGCATTTAAGGTTGGATACACATAGTGAGAAGTTTAATATAATTTATTTCCAGAGAGTTTAGATAGTGTATGGCAGAAATATATCACTCCTAATCTACAGACATATTCCTTCATCACTGGGACTGTTCCTCCTCCATACATCCTCCTCCTGCCCAGACAGAGAAAACTAAAATCTTCTTTGGGTAACTGAGGCACTGTTATTTTCAAGTATTTTAAGAAATCTCAGCTGTTGGGTTTCTAAAACATAAAAGAAAATCAGAAATCTCCGTTGCACAGATTAACAGACAGAATCACTACTGAAGCCTGAAAAATCCAATGTCATCATTTTCTCAGTTTAGTTCATTTGTGTGTTATATATAGCTCATGCACGTCATAAGAAAATAAAGCCATAAATCCCACATACTAGTCCCTTCCCCCACCCCCTTTTTTTAAGATTTAATACAAACCATTTTCATAAACTTGTGGACTTATAATATCACTGCCTCCAATTCTATCTTTTTACCTCTTTTTCATTTGGATAAGAAGAGTGATGGCTCTGTAAGAGCATACATATTAGGATTGTTATCATGTAATAACTGTTACAAAGTAGAATAACCCATAGTCTGGAAACTGAGGAGACAAAAAATGAATAGTTAAGCTTAGGGGGGGAAGTTTTCAAAAACTATTTGCTACTCCAGATGGTTTTGTTTTGGAATGCTCAAGGTGAGATATTTTGGAAGGATTTTGCTTTTTTTCTGAAGATGTGATCAGTGCTCCTTTAAGTTACACCTCTTCGAGGTGTCTTGGGTTCCTTCAGACATTGCAAATGGATAGAGGCTTTCTCTACCTCACTCAAAGGATGCCTGCACCTATCCCAAAGACATATAGACTACTCTGCCTGAGCCAAAAAGTCATGCTAAATGGTTAGTCTAAAGCAAAAGCAGAGCAATTTTGCATTTGTTGATGTCAAACCACGCAAGGATGCCCTTGGCTTAGGCAGTCTGAAGAGTTTCCCACAAAACAAAGCATAAACAAACATGTGGAACACGGACTTTTGGAGAGAATATGTTATCATACTGAATAACAGGAGAATAATATCTATATTTTTAAATGTTTTAGGGTTAAATATCTTTGCAGGGGAAAAAAAAAAAAAAAAAAAAGCTGTGAAACATGGTACAGAAAATATGGTACATTGATAGAAGACAGCTAAATTCACATAGGCTGTAACTCTTGAGGTAAATCAGGATATTGTCTACAGAGATTTGGTCCATCATACTTTTCTTAGAGTAAATGAACAAAACTGTTCCGGTGGTGGCAGGGGAGGGGAGCTGTACTTTCTGAAGCTCCGGTGTCCAGGCTGTCTGGTCTTTTGGAATGATAAATCATAAGGCTGATAAACTCACCATTTGTGTGTCTTGGAGAAGGATGACTTACATCAGAAATGTGTTCCTTAATAATCACTGTACTGTCTTGTATTTGACTACAGTCCAAATAAAAACCATTGAAAATCTACGTTCCCAGTAGGTTGCTTATATTCACAGTTACTGGGCGGTTGGCTATTATTATAGAGCCAGCTATATTCTTTGACAATATAAATTAAAGAGAGATTAAATTTTTAATTTGATTTTTCTTTTCAGTAGTTAAATTTAACAAAATAAACTTAGCTGGAGAAAATTAGCTTGCAAAATCCAAACCAACTTCAAACCTAGAACTGCAATGATAGGTTAGGTGTTTGAACTGCTTCTCTGAAATAGCTCTTTTATTTCAAAATCTGCTGAAAGCTTGTATTTGGACTTTTCATAAACACCAAGTGATTCTCACTTATTTAGCCTATGTTTCTACAGCATGTTAAAAGTACATCATTTAAAAAATAATCACTCAATTTTTTTAATTATCATTAAAAGGCTAATAGTTAATGTTTGATACTCAAGGTTGCTGATCACATGTACCTATATACACTGTATGTATGGCCATATGCATAGTCTTTTAAAGTACAGAAAGGAGATTGAAATTCTAATTTAGTTAATCTGGGGCAGAATATGCCTTCAATTTACGTTTTTTCATAGTGATAAAATCACTATGGAAAAAGTGATAAAAAAGGGATAAAATCCGAAGTGATAAAATGAGATTTGATGCTGGATAGTTCATAAGGTAAACCAGAGGACAAGAGCATAAATACAAAATAAATAAATAAAAATAAATAAATAAAAAGATAAGGAGTTAATATAATAATAGAAGCAATTAGTTTTAAGTACTCTTACAAATTTAATTACAAATGCAAGGTGTCATTGTCAAGGTTTTACCCTTCAAAGATCTGCAGGAAATGTGGCAAGCATTCTTAATATTTTAATGGTAAAGAATACATAGAGATATTCCCCACCTAAACAAATGCAGAACACTTACTTCTAACTAACAACTAATCACATCTCTCCCTATTTTGCTATCTCTTTTTGTCAACTCGAAAAAGTTCTTTGACACATTCTTTGAAACAGGGCACAGGGTTGCATTTTCCAGAGATGGGTCTTATATATCAACTCTCCACTGTTCAGCTACCAAACTTTCAAGATAAATGAATATAGTATAAATAAGATGGACATATGAAATAATAGGCATGCTCTCTTCCTATTTTGGGTTCTGTATTCACACATCTCTGACTAAGTCTACATTACCAAGTAGCGCATGCCAAAGTTTTTGGTACTAAGGTCCCACTGTCTATGCTGTACACATTTCAAGAAAGTTTTCTTTTCCTTTAGATCTGGTGTAGTCCCATGGAAAGAACACCAGTCAACAGTTAGAGTGTAACCATTGTACTCCTGGAGTATACCTTCCAGCTTGGTGTCATGTGGAAACAACCCAGCTCAAATACACCAAGACGCGAAAGAAAGCACATGAAAGAGAGGATGTTCAGGATTTAGGCTTCTGAAGAACAACCTTGCTCCAAATCAATAAATTAATTTTCACCATCACAGATGTGCTAGCACAGAACAAAATGCTACTAGACTTTTCTGCCATTCAGTGGCATTCCTATGCCTCTATGCAAGGATAATAAATATTTTCAGAAGTCATATAGTTCCCCAATCACTATAATTAAAACAATTAAGAGGCTACACTTTGTGGGAGAAAATAAAGGAAGCCACACTCTTTTACAATGGCTGAGATACTGAATTTACCAATTACCATGCTGGTCCAAAGCTTCAAAGAGAAAAAAATGACTTACTAGCTCAAAGCAATTCAAAGAAGTATTTTACAACAAGCACCAAAAAAAAAAAGAAAAATCTGCATTTTTTTAATATTTTGTCTATCTTTAATTTTAATTTCAATACAAGTAGACTTCTAAGGAAAAAAAAAAAAAAAAAAAAAAGTTGTCTGTCTCATAATCTCATAGCCTAAGCTTTGCAAATCATATTTCATTATACATTTATGTTATCATGTTTTAGGAAGGAGAAGTAGACAGTGCAGGTATAAAATGAACTAATTCAGGCTTTTTTATTTCACAGTGCCCAACAATTTTATATTCATCAGTGACTGGGGAAATCAGGACAGAGGGCTTTTATACTGATGAGTCCAAATTTCAATCTTGCTTTGGCAAAACAAACAAGCAAAAAAGATAGAAGAAAATAGCCTTGCACTCTTTAGAGAATAATTCTTTCATTTTCCTTTCCTTTTTTTTTTTAAGTGACAAAAGTCACTGTGTTAAAGCATCTGCCTGACAGCTAACACTAGTTATACAGCTAGTTACATCTGACAAAGTAAAATTAAGCAATTTTGACCAAAAGAACTGCTCTGCCACAGTGGAGGAAAGGGGTTCAGCACAGCCAGAACTCATCTCTTTACCTAGATATCCCTAAGGTAGAGCTGGTACAGTAAAAACTCTGCAGTAAAAAGCCAGAACACAAAGAGAATACATTGAACTACTTTTAAACAGAGATCCTATCAAAGGAAAAGGGCTGGTCTGGGTCTTGAAGGAAATACTGCAGTTGAAAAAACAGGAACAAAAAAGTGCTGTATTTTTCTCAATTGCAGTGACTAAAGCCCTCAAAAGTCTCTGGAGCAGTAAGATGAGGGGTGGGAGACTGTATTCCTCTGGTGTACGTTCTGTTATATCTGTAATGATCTTAATATTGCTTAAAAGAAAAGTAAGTTTTAGTGAGTTCTTTTGCAAAGTATGCCTTTTCTACTTTTACTGTTATTTATTCTTGACCAGCAGGATGATCATTTAGAGTGCTTGAGTAATTAGAAGTTTGGGGAAAAAAAGAAAAAAAAAAAGAAGGGGGAGGAGGAGAGGGGGAAAAAAAAAAAAAAAAAAAAAAAAAAAAAAAAGCACCAGAAGGGAGGCAAGTAGGAGAAATTTATCACCTGTTTTTAGGTCTTTTAGGTCTCTGGCATGTGAACTAAGAGGATCTACAAAGGTGGCCAGGCACGGTCCATACAATTGGAGAATATGCATCTAGGAACACAGATAATGTAACTATTTTTTACCCAGACTTATCTGGCTAGAAAGTACACAGTGAGCTCCATAATGAGCTCTCACTGCAGTTACCTGCTGACCACTCATTGTTAGGGTTGACAGCTGTTGGAAACCTTACCTATTTCAGGAAATACAGCTAGAACCATCCACTTCAAATGCATTGAATGTCAGTAAAAATAAAGCAGAAGTCTCCTGGTTTATGGCATTACTAGCTTCTGGCCTGTTAATCCCAACTGTCAGAGTGGCTCTGTGCTTTTCTGTGATGACATCTCTCTCCCCACATGAAGACAAAACACAACAGCCAGACTAGAAATGCATTTGGGTTCATTAACAAGGGTGTCTGGGATGCTTATGTTCTCCTATTACATTTACCATGACACTTCAAAATAAACACCAGAGGTGAACCTAGAGTATTATTTTCCACACACACACAGAAGTTACTTCTTCATGAAAATGATCCATCATGAAGTATGATTTCAATTTTTACACTGCTGTATTTAAATGGGTTTTGCTCAGCCTGTATTTAAAAGTCAACAAATCAGAACATAGGCCATTTCCTGGGGATTAATAAGAAAGACCAGCTGTGAAGAATGGATGGTCTCAGGCACAGCTGGGGACCACTAATCCCTCTGCACAAAATGAAAAATATTAAACTTTTCCTTAATACTTTAGACAGATTTGGTCAGCACTGAAGACATGCATCATCTGTGACTTAATTCACAGAATCCTGCAAACTTCAAATTGGGTGAAAACTTTCCTGGTAGTCCCCCTCCAAAAGCATTAACTTCTAATTAGGCAGTGATTGAGACTGAACAACAACGGAGAAAAATGTAGTTTTCATGGGATACAAGAACTCAGATGTATCAAGAAATGAAGTCCAGGAATTAAATTCTGCTCTCAGGGTAAGCAACAAGGCTGCAAACCTTCTGGGAAGGGATTGTCCTTTAGTATGTATTTGAACAGCATCTAGCAAAATGGTTCAGATTTCTAGGCATCACTGTAACACAAACCAATAAAAATAACAGTAGGAATTTACACAGAACTCCTCAAAATAAGTCAAGAACAATGCTGAGTACCATTTGAATATGAAGGTACATTCCTTGTAAAAGTTTTCACTGCATATATTTGAAAACACAATATTTTGCCTTTAAATATCATTATGTAGGGAGCTAATATCTGAAATTCAAAAGAAAGAAAAAAAAATACAGCTGATTTTTAGCTGCTTTAAGCTGGTTCTTTCTACTTTCCTCAACACAGCAAGCTGGTTATACACAAACTAAGGCTCTGGCCTTATTACTCATTTCTGGTGGATCTGCAGAGGTCTCATCCCTCTGCCTTATACTGGTGGGCTACAACTGATGGATGGAAATGTTAACACTGAAAACCAGAGAAAGAGGGCAGGGAGCCCTCTGGTAGGATATATTCTGCAAAGACATGTATGTCGATCCTGCACAGCTATCTATTGACACACTTGGGGATAGAAAGGGTAATAGTTGTGGGAACAGGATATTTTGTCATATATTATTATTCTGGATTGAGCATGAGGAAAAACTGCTGGCTTTCCGTCTCAAGTTATTGTATTTTAAATTGCTCGCAAGGTCTCCTGGAGCCCAGAGAGGTATTCTGTTAAACACTGAAATAAATAAAAACTGCTGTCTGATTGGCTAGAGATGAATAATTTCTACTACCCCCAGATGTATCCATCTAGGATGTGCTTATTTGTATGATATGTGAACTAATTGTTTAACACTACCCCAGAACATAGTATTGTTCACCCAGAGAAAGCTACACAATAGAAATTTATTGACTCATCACACTACTATTTTTTAGCCAATTATGTGCCAGAATTTTTCCTTCGGATATATAACAATAGCAGAAAGACACTTCATTTCCTTGGGACTATTACTTTTCTGGGTGGCAAAATTAAAATCAGCCTCCATAAAACACACTTGTGACAGTTCACAGCCGCCCTGAACTGCACGAAGGGCATCCTTTCCTCTTATATGCTGTTAACAGCAATCTGGAAAACCTTGTGCGAAACCCCACGTCACACAGGCCTGCACGACGTCCACACAACACCTCTGTCCCACTGAAATCTTCCCAGCAGGATGACGGTCATTGCAAACTGTGCATATAAACCTGCATGTGTTTGCTGGTGTCAGTGGCTGAAGCGGCACCAGCTGGGACACTGACTTCAGTAACTATGAACGTACAGCCCTACAAAAGTGTCTCTGGATGCCTTGTGTTAAATTCATACTGCTCTTTGCTACATACCTTCTAAAATGGCAGTGTCCACCATGAGCAAGTCATTTAGGTCATCAGGATTTTGAATAGACTGCACCATATCCTCCCGCTTGGGATCTAGCACTTTTATCACCCTTGTGTAATAACTTAGGCAGATAGTCTACGATTCAGATGTCCCAGCATGAGAGCAGCTGCAGCTGCAGATAGCACATAATAGTGCATCTCTGAAAAGGAAAATGCTATACCTTCTACAGATACCCTAAGCTTGATTTTTCCAAATTCCTCTTTTTCTGAAGAGACCCTTTTGAAACTACTTTTTACTCCAGAAATACCCACTTTTCTGTTGAATGCTGCTACTGTCAGCTTGTGTGAGCAAAGCCAATTTTTCTCTTAACCAATGAAGGAGCAAAAGTTCCCTAAGCTAATATTTTGAGTGTTTTCCTTTATGAAATTTCAAGTTTGCTGGCAGACGGACTTCTTTCGGCCACCTGTGAATACTTCTGCTAGCATTTTCTCCATAGTCTCTTATTAGGTAAAAGAAATGCATCCATATAATAAATATTGTAGGTCAAAACACTTGAAATTGTATATTATTAGAGAAGCTCCTCAGCTATTGTAACCAACCTCTCAATTTAGGCATATGCTCTTTACTACAGTTAAGACTAGAATAGTGCTTGGAGTATGTTACAACGCAGGCCTATTGTGATACAGTCAGCTATAGCACTGCCTGTTAATAACATACACACGCACAGTCCTCAGTTCACATCATGCATGTGAAAACTTCCATATGTTCAGCTATCATTTTTAAAATGTGGTTTCCTGTTTGCTTTTTCAGTGAATGCTCTTCCTTATAAAGTCTGCAATCCATAAGCACTCTGTAGCAAGTCTGGACTGGATTTGAAATATCATTTCCAGGTACTATCCCAATATCTGCTGTAAACTACATACTTGTCTTATTCTTAACTCTACTACATTTCTTGTCTCTGCGCACTATATACTTTTTATAATGGTTCTATGCCCTTTATTCCATCAAGATATGACAAAAATTTTGAATGAATCTCTTATAATTCTTTATAACATATTTAGTAAATTTACCTTCATCTTCTGAATTTTTAATGAAATTACTTTCTCCTGTAAACCAAATGAGAGGATGAGTTCTTCTAGCAGTAAGGGAAGAGAAGATGATGGTCTTTATTTCAATAGCTGAAATTTCATCCCAAATTCTGATCTTCAATATAACTAAAAAATTGGTGCTATTCCCATATACACATATTCGTTTTAATAACTTTTTGGCAGAACTTGTAATCTTCTTAAAAGGCAAAAGAATAAAAAGACTGTTCTTTGCTATCAACCTGGATATGTCATTTGGCAGATTGTAATGCCTTTTTAATTATTTTAGCCTGGGGAATTTTGTGCATCTCCAGAAAGAATATTTGACCAGTTGCAGAAGTCTCCAGGTTTCCAGTAAATTAACTGATGAGTAACAGGGGTGGTTACAGTAGCCTCTCTTTACTTCCTGTAGAAAACCTCCAACAATTTTATTTGCAAGGGGCTTGGCCGTGACCCAGAGTAGATCTCTGAAAGCAAGGAGCCAGCTGCACATCTAACTTGGACTAATACCTGAGCCTTGGGGAAGTGATTTAAGAAAGATACAAGTTGTACAGTAGTGTGATATTTTAAAAGGAGGTGAACAATTTTTGACATACAAGCCCTGAAAATATTCCCCTCCTAAGAAAATGGTGGAGAAGGAAGCTTTGACTTTTGTCCAGGATTATTACCACAGATATTTTTTCAAATGACAGCCTAGCACATAGCATGTTCCAGAGCACTGCATGAGATTAGAGGTAGCCTCTCATTCTGCGGCATCACGAGGAAAAATCCACTGGCTAAGGCTTCTACTTCCCAGGGCAAGACTGTCACTGGCTAATATGGCTACACGTGGAACCTGAAGCAATTGAGTTTTCCTTCTTCCCTCTTGTCGTGTTTGGAAAACGTAATGCAGGGAGGAAATGAATCTGCTCCTTTTGGGAACAAATAATTTGGGAAAAGGCACAGATTTTTGCACACAGGTCCCTCTCCCACCCTGTAGAAGCAGAGCAGGCAGGCAGTGCCCAAGAGTACATTATACCTCCTGAGGAGACCTGCGAGTCACTTGGTTTTAGGGCAGTCTGACAAGGAATAATCTCCCTCCTGAAATAAGATGTCCTTTCTCCACATAATGCCTAAGTGATAAGTCCTGCCAGATCCAGCCAAGTCTCTGTATGAATGTGACATGTTCCTAACCAGACCCTTCAGATGGAGAATACCAGAAGAGGTCCAGAGAAGCTGTGCCTACAGACTTGAGCTGACCACTATACTCCTGTCACAAACTGTTTGATAGGGAAAAAAGATTTATCTGAATCCATAGTATCTTAATATTCTAAGTCCTATATTTTATTCACCCCTTCCATTTTTTATTTTTTTTCCCTACCCCTTGTCACCACTGCCTTTTTTGTGTGCAGTTTTAAATAACTCTGCTGGATAAAGCATGTCGTAAAGCATACGGTTCCTGGAAGTCAAGATATATTATCATTTTTGTGGGTATACAGCTAGACAGAAAGCTTGTGTTTCATCATTTGTCAAGTCTGTGTGAGCCATGTAAGAGACCAGCCCTTTTACACAAATGCACTTTAGCTGCAGAAAATGAAGTAGCAATGCCTGGGCAACATTTTGGCTTAGCAAGGTTTAAATAATGGCTTGATGTGGAACTTCCTTCCTATGCTGAAATGGCCACTGTGAACCATGCAAAACCTTAAAAAAATAAAGGATTTATAATACACTGTTCTCATCTCTTACTTTTCAGTGCCCAGTACAGTGGCAGTAGGTTCCCAGTAGCAATGCTTTTCTTCTTCTTTTTCTTTTTCCCAGACTGGCAGAGGCAATGATAGATCCCTAAACAAAACAGCTCTTCAGCAGCAAGAAATTCAACTCTGTTGTCCTGCCTTATCATGCATTTAAGTCCTTCCTCCATTGAAGCTGACAGTTAATGCAACAATTGAAAGGGACTCAAGCTGCAATATCTTGGTATAAAATCTTGTGTTGGTTACACTTTCTGTGTGTGGAATACACCAACTAATTTAACAACTATCAACTCACTCATTGATCACCAGAGGCAATAAAATATACAGGAAAAGCACCATTCCCCAGTCATCCTAAAGATCAGAATGGCAGATAAACAGTTGACTGCTATGCTGAGTGCTTTACCTCAGAAGGGTTTGTATTACAAAGTTAAGGCTAAATACAAACAATAAATGACAAACTGCAAGGCCAATTATCTCACTTAGCCTTTGTCCCCTGGCTCTCCAGAATCCCATTTGAAGAGAAAATAATTGGAAAATTGCATTTGAAATTGCTCTCAATGTCATTAATTTGATTCATTCTATTTTTCTCCCACCATATTTCAACCACATGTCTAAAGTTTCTGTTTCCTAAATGACTGTGTTGAGCTCCCCCTCAAGCATCTTTATAGGCCATGTTTTAAAAAGAAACACATTTTAAATTAATGGTCATATAACTAGAACTTGAGGAAGCATCTGCATTTTCATTTTGCAAATATTCTGTGGTGAGGTGAAGACCTTTTTGTGAACCTTCTGGAAAAATCTTTGTTTTTTGATAATGATTTCTGAGAAGAGTTTCTTTCATTGGATAATGTTTTTGATTAGGGAATGAATCTCCAGAATGGTCGTGTAGGAGAGGCAGGAACATATCAAATTTTAGCATTATTTTATGCATTAGCAGAATTAGGAAAAAACAATGTTCTTCTATAGCCATATGGCCCCTTATCGCTTTCAAGGACATCATTTGGTTTAATACTAATCTATCAAAAATGAAAAATTGGTGTTCTCTCTTAGGGTTCCAGATGTAACTCATTTCAACTGTGAAGAACAGACATGTGTAATCTTGAAATAAATTAACAGAATTATTTCCATGGGACTTTAAGATTCCCGTTCTGGTGGCTCTTTGTGGGTTATTTCCCTTTCTTTTGGGGCTTTTGTCATATGTTATATCATTTATCTGGGTCTTAGAAGGTTAAGAAGTATGTCTAGGCCCCAACACCACGGTGCCTGAGTGTCTCCCAAATTATTAAAAACAGATATAACAACAACATGAACAGCTATTTTTATGTATAGTACAATCATTAGTGCTCCGACACCAATTCATAAAAACATATATTTCTTTAAAAAAATAATAATATATATATATATATATATATATATGTTTATCTAAACATTTGTTTGAACCGCATTGAAGTTGTAAGACTTAAGCACATGCCTGAAGCTAAACAAGGTACATGTATTTATGCGAATCATATATTTAATCCCATATTCAACTACCAACACCACAAGAAAGAAGAACTGGGGGGAAAAAAAAATTGCTATTGAATAAAGTGTAGTACAGGGCCAGTCTTAAGTCCTGTTTAGGTCCAGTTTTAAGTTATACATTTCCTCTAAGTCATAGATGAGCATAAAGTTTCTGCTTATCTAACTGCTTCTAACAAAGTTTGTATCTTTCTGCACAGCTTCACTCATAATGACAGATATATATAAATGGAACCAAGAGTGATCGATCCATTTATTCCAGCCACAAGAGAACAAACTGGAAGAAAATTTGAGTCATAAAATAATGGAAAAGGAATTAAAATTGTAAATTCTGAGACTGAATTGTGGTCTTCCAAAACTGTAAAAAAGATAAAATAGTGCATTGATTTATATTGGTTTACTGTTCCTTTGTCACTTGCAGAAAGGGATCAGTAATCAAAGGTGATGATTTCTATAAAGAGCTAATGCCAGACTAAGAACTCTAAACTATAGCAGTAGTAAAGCTACTACAAGCCCATATAGAATTCAGAAGCTCTTGGGAAACAATTAATTCATTCTGAAGTTGTTATATGGAGCAACAAAGCCTTTGGGTTTGCTTCAGCAAAATCTGGTTGAAAAAGTTTAGTTTCCTTTCTCTGATTTTCTAGTCACAAAACCATAGGCTATGTCTGAACAAAACTACTACTGTTTTGCTAATAATAATAATAATAATAATAATAATAATAATAATAATAATAAAGGCCTTGTCTATTTTGACCCAGTTAATTTGTCCCTATATTTCTAAGAAAATTAACTGCATCAGTGATTTTCACTCTGTCTCTGAAGATCCCTGAGGTCTGCAGGCTAATTTAAAGGGGTTCAGAAATGCAATTAAGGAAAGCATCTCTATTACTAATCAGCTTAAACTGGACATTTTGGGGCTGTATTCTTCTTGGGAAGAAATAGATTTCCTGCTAGGGAAGAACTAAAACTCAGTTATCCCTATGTGCCATTTATCCATACATCTGCACACACTTTCATTTCACACCCAGATGCAGCAGCTAGATGCACATCCACATTCCTGGGGACATTTGCACAGGTTTTCCTGTTCCAGTCACATCTTCTTTCTGGGCCAAGTTACAGCATCTACACTGCTTATTGTGGGCTGCAAACAGCTGCTGAGGCCTCACCACTGACCACCTCAACTCTGAAGCCAGCAGGGTCGTCAAGGCCCTGAATTTCAGAAAGATTAACTTTTCTTTCCAACATATACCAACTAGGGAGCCGCTAGATGGCACTTTCAAAACGTGGTTTTGCCTGCACTGCCCAGCTAGCTGTGTATCTAGGCCTCAATGGCAAGGTATACTGTAAACTTATCCAATAAATGTTGTTTGATTCAATGTGCACTGATTTTCAAAACCACGATATATTTCAAGAGTTTGACAGAGAAAAAATGAAAAGAAAAAAAAATTCTCCTGCCATACTGTGTAGCACTATCCTTGCTGAAACATGAGGTCATCAGTACATAACCAGGGGCATGATTATTATAACACCCGATAACTCCTATAACATCTGTAGGGAGAGAAGTTTCACAACAGGTGAGATACATGACACAGTGGAAGCAGCAGTCTGTTTCCTACTTTTGAAACTCTCCAGGACACCATATTTTTCAGCAATGAGTCTAGAAAAGCTCTTCCACTTTAAGTATATTTTCTATGTTTCTTTATTGTTTTATCCCTTCTCAGATGCTCTTGTTAAAGACAATATTGTAAAAGTAATGTGATTTTAAAAAAAGAGAAAACTAAAAGTCTTACATGTATTTTAAATTCTGTGAAGAAATTCTGTGGGTCATGACAGTCTCTTTTTATTTCAGTAGTGCTCAGCACCGTGGCCATGCACGCTGAATTAAGCCTTAAATCTTCTGCAGTGTAGATGATTACATTTAAAATAATCCCATCATACAAGGTTCCAAGGTGTTGGTAATTAGCCATTATGTGTATGATGACTGCTTTTCTTACCCCAAAGCAGAACGGATGGAAACACGTTACCAGTGCATTAGACAGCAACAATCCTCTTTGTTAGTAGGTTTCAAATCAATATAACCTTGCAACACCTGAAATACAAAACCCACCATGTCTATGTACTGTTATTCAGATCTTACTGCCATGGATTCAAAATTTCTAGTTTTATTTTCACTTTCATTACTCATTGACTACTTGTGTCTATAATATTTACCGATGATATGTCAGCAGACACCTTCAGTCCCCAAGTCTTGTTATTTTTTAGAGATCTGAATGCACAGTATTTGGGGAGTAATGGCTCTGAGTGTCTTTATCATCATGGCAGTGGAAAGACTGCCCTCTTAAAAGCCTTATGATCTCAACTCTTGAAGGATTTTCTGCAGATGGAGTTGATTTAGAGGGGGCAATGCCACAACAAAATGGGTAACTCATGGAAGTGTAGTATGCATTTGGTTGTTCAAGAGATACTAGAAACACAGAGTTCTGAGGGAAATTTCTCACAGTTCAAAACTTCTTGGTTTAGAAGAGGAAGAGAAAATAACTGTATTCTTGAACCAGGCTTTGTTCCACTAAGCTAGCATTTCTGAAGGTATATGGAAATCTCGTTAACTGTGGAGGTCTGCCTAGTCTGCAGGCATTTTGAATTTTTGTTAGCAGGGAAGCATTTAAAATGTTTTCCAAGGCAATTTCTTTGTGCAAACATGAAGAATGGCAGGTTTTATGAAAATGAAAGCGAATTATGAATCTATATTTCACATATACAAAAAGTACTTAAACAGTCTCTCTAGGTAGCAGAGCTGAACATAACAGAGTCAGGAAATACCAGAATTAGGGTTGCTTGTGGACCATTAATTTGGTTTCTTTAAGTATACACATTCTGTTAGTCTTTAATTTCATTATAATAGGTTGGTGGTGTTTCTTTCCATACCAGTCCCGTTTTAATCAGAATATATTAACTGACTGTCATGTATTCTGTTATCGATAATGATTTTGTTGACTGTCATTTAACATATGGTCCTTAGCCTTATTTGCCACACATTATTTAAACCCTTCTATGAATTTGCTCATTACATTTGCTAAAGCATTAATCTCTTGAATAGCTAAGTGCTTCATAAATCATTTATTTTCATAATACCCATGTAAATTGAGGATAAATGAGAAAGATATTACAAGTGGGGAAAAAAGGCAAAGAGAGATGAAGGTTAAAAACTTTCCTTTTGAATGCTTAGCTGGCAATTCCTATGACATGACTTTTTGTTTGCATATTTACCATTGCATGTCAGTTTACATAGTCAGGAAGGATTCTATTAGTGCTCCTACAGTAAATGAAAAAGTATTTTTTCATCAGTTCTAAGTGACTCTTTAAACACGTTTGTTTCTACTAGTTATGCTAACAGAGAAGCATATAAAATCTCAAACAATTTGATAAACTTCTGTGATGAAATGGCTGACCTAGTAGATGAGGGGAGAGCAGTGGACATTATCTACCTGATTTTCAGTAATCCCTTTGACATGGTCTCACATTAGAGCCTCATTAAACAAGTGGCTGATGTATGGCCTGAATGAGCAAACAGGGAGGTGGATTGAAAACTGGATGAATGGTCAGGTCCACAGTGTGGTGGTCAGTGGAACAAAGTCTAGTTGGAGGACAGTAGCTCTGTATTCCGGGAATGAGTACTGGGTCCTGTCTTGTTCAGTATCTTCATTAATGGTCTAGACAACGGGGCAGAGCGTAGCCTCAGCAAGTTAGCTGAAAACATAAAACTGGGAGAAGTGGTGGATATATTAGAGGGTTGTGCTGCCATTGAGCTGGACCTCAACAGGCTGGAGAAATGGGCTGACAGGAATCTCCTGAAGTTTAAAAAGGAGAAGTGCCAAATCATTTAGCTGGGGAGAAACAACCCCAGGTACCAGCCCATGCTTGGGGCCACCCCCCAGTTAGAAAGCAGCTTGGCAGAAAAGGACCTGGATATCCTCATGGACACAAAGTTGAACATAAGCCAACAGAGTGCCCATGTCAGAAAGGATGCTAATACTAGCCATAGCTGCATTAGGCAAAGTATTTCCAGCAGGTTGAAAAAGGTGATCATTCCCTTCTACTCAGCACTGGTGAGGCCACAGCTGAAGTACTGTGTCGACTCCTGGGCTCTGCAGTACAAGAGAAGGAGCTAATGGAGAGAGATCAAGCCATGAAGATGATTAAAGGATTGCAGCATCTGTCCTGTGAGAAAAGGCTGAGACAGCTGGGACTATTCAGACCAGATAAAAGAAGGCTTGGAACAGGAGAGAGGACCTTACCAATTCCTATAAATACCTGAATGGAGAATGAAAACAGGAGGGAGACAGCATCTTTCCAGTGGTGCCCAATGACAGAACAAAAGGACATGGGCACAAACTGAAACATAGGAACTTCCACCTGAACATCAGGTGAGGGTGATAAGTTGGGGACTGCCCTGCTGGAGAGGGACTTGGGGGGTCTGGTGGACGGTTGGATGACTGAGCCAGCACTGTGCCCTTGTGGCCAAGAAGGCCAATGGCATCCAAGGGTGTATTAGCAGGGCTGTGGTTAGTAGGTTGAGAGAGGTTCTCCTCCCCCTCTGCTCTGCCCTGGTGAGACTGCATCTGGAATATTGTGCCCCATTCTGGGCCCTGCAGTTCAAGAAGGACAGAGAACTGCTTGAGAGAGTCCAGCACAGAGCCACAAGGATGATTAAGGCAGTGGAGCATCTCCCTTACGAGGGAAGGCTGAGGGAGCTGGGTCTCTTTAGCTTGGAGAAGAGACTGAGGGGTGACCTCATTAATGTTTATAAATATGTAAAGGGTGAGTGTCAGGAGGACAGAGCCAGGCTCTTCTCAATGACATGTACTGATAGAACAAGGGGCAATGGGTGCAAACAGGAACATAGGAGGTTCCACTTAAATATGGGACAAAACTTTTTCACAGTGAGGGTGACAGAACACTGGAACAGGCTGCCCAGGGGGGTTGTGGAGTCTCCTTCTCTGGAGACATTCAAAAACCACCTGGACACGTTTCTGTGTGACGTGATCTAGGTGTTCCTGCTCCGGCAGGGGGTTGGATTAGAGGATCTTTCAAGGTCCCTTCCAATTTCTAACATTCTGTGATTCTGTGACTGAGCACTGGCACAGGTTTATCAGAGAGGTTGTGGAGTCTCCTTCTTGGAGATATTCAAAAGCCACCTGCATATGATTCTGGGCCTCCAGATGTAGGTGATCGTTCTTGAGCAAGGGAGCTGGACCAGGTGACCTACAGAGGTCCCTTCGAACTCAGCCCGTTCACTAATCTGTGAACCATATGACATCTTTCCTCTTTTTGCAGCCTGCTGCTTGAGTTCCTAATACATATTGCCTAACATCTGTCACAAAAGAGACGTATCTAGACAGATAATAGTGCTTTCATTACACAGCCTTAACTTATCTCCAGAAAAAGCTTCCATCTTTTGCCTTCTATGAGGTAAGACTTTCCATGAAAATGATTGATGGGAAGATTAAAGGGTGTGTCCTAATGACATTTCCAAAGAGCCAAAGAGAAGGTGGAACAGCAAATATTACTGGTTTTTGAGTTTGTAAATTGTCTTTTTTTTTTTTTTTTTTGTATTATGTGCATCATAACTTTCTAGGTTTTGAAATAGTAAGTTGTATGCTTTATCCCTTTGTACCCTCATCCCCACTGCAAACCCCTTTTACAGTATCACATTAACACTTCCAGGTATTAACAAATTTCCAACCTTTAACCTAACACACAAAATTCTCACACAGTAAAAATGTCATGACAGCAAAGTTGTTCTCTTTGGGAATCAGCCCCACGAGGAATTGCTGCATACCGCTTTGGCAGGAAAATTTCATACCTCTAGAATCCCCTTGTAGTGAAGGTGAGAGTGTACTATTGTGGCCACATATTCCTTTACCCATTCAAAAAGGAACAGCTTAATTCACCAGTCCATATCATGCCCTTGTCCTTATTCACCTTTGCCTTCTCCTCAGTTTGTTTCCTTACCTGTTAATCCTGACTCTGACTTATTGTAATATACCTTTTCTTTTCCCCACTGCACTCAGGTTAAGGTCTCCCTCATTACCTGTCTTCTTTCATCCCTCCTTGATTCTTTGCCCAGTCACCTCAGTTTTCTGCTCCTATTTCTTCATTCAAGCTGTCTGCTACTACCCTACCAATGATTCTCATTTTGAGTCACCAAATCTAGGTTTATTCAATCTTAATGATTCCCCCCCACCTCTTTTGTAATGTATTAATTTATATCTTTTCCTGGATTGCTGTGTGGAAATTTTCCTCTAATGTAGCTATAAAAGAGAAACACATTGTCATAGGGTTAGCCAGATAGATCCTGTAACTTGGGACAGATAGCTGTATTGTACTTAGTATTGTAGCTTTTAAAGCATTATTTTTTTGTTACTATATTCTACATGTGTGGGTATTTATTTATTAAAACAGAGTGAGACTGCTTTAATTTAGTGCTCTGAACTTACTTGAAAGTCATATCTGTTATTAATTTATATTAATTATTGACTGTCCTTATGTGTAAATGAGGCCTTAGGAGATTAATCTTTGAACATAGAATGAGCTGGTACATTTGAGTCATCTTACCACTTTCCATCTTTCACTAGCCTAACTCATGACTGTTTTACATTCTGAAGAGGATATCACACAAAAAAATAAAAAGCATAATGTTTAACTGCAAAGAAAAAGTCCAGAGTTCAGAGACATCATTAATATTGGTGGTTGGAGAGGGAGGAGCACATCATCTGATCAATATGTATCATCCTTCTGCAGCATTTTCACACAAAGATACAGGTAGTACTATATCCCTTCTCTATTTTAACCTTTTCTCTATGGAAGTCATCCAAAAGAGCAATGCCTATAAAATAATTCCATCCACTCCTACTCTCCATTATGATCTTCTCACCATTGCTGTTTTCTTTGTCCTGTCAAGCAATTTAGCTGTTGAATAGGATCCAGGATAATTAAGAATAGGAGGTGACACATAATAATGCAGGAAAGATAAAGTCTAAGGAGCAAAGACCAAGAAACTATTTTATGCAAGAGACAAAAAGCATATTGAGTATTGTAACTTATCTCCACTGTCGTATGGTTCCTACAAGGAGAATTAAGACCTTAAATAAAGAGGACACAAAGAATCAATTTCTTTCCCACCTCCCTACACCCAAGAGGCCAAGTTTTAAAAATGCTTTCCAGGCCAAATACATGTATCTGAATCCCTCCTCCATGTAGTACGCTCAGTACTCTAGGCACTGAAATTTTCTGTTTATTCAAGCACAGAAATTATACAAACCACTGTTAAAATACTATTTAAAAATAAATTATTAGTAAATCTTAAATGAAATGCTTCAACAGACAAAATTGTTTCATTGTAGATGAAAGTTTTTTATCTGAGAGTGAATAGCTATGACTCACAGTCTGACTAATCAGAATTCAACTGAGAAACAAAAGTCAATTTCAGTGAAACTGGTTTGCATCTGCTAAGGAACAGGCTATTTCAGCTCCAGATTTGTTTATATTATCAGGTTGTTGGAGGACACAAAGCTCTGAAGTATTTAACTTACATGTTTCAACATATCCCCTGTTCCTTCTCTGAATATCCCTTCTTACTCATTTCACACATGACGAAAGGAATTGTCACATCCATCTCCAAGGGGAAACTGTCCAGCAAACAACACACAAGGAAGGGCAAGAATGTCTCACAATAGATCCGGGTCGCACAACCAACCGCCATGAATCACCAGGACGCTCATCCCTCATTTCACAAACAACAGAGTTCGGTGTGAGGGTGTTGAGGGGCACCACCACATTTTGGGGATCCACAGATCCCAGCCCCACATGGCATGGGCTCAGCCACCCTCTGCTTGCTGTGGTGGGTGGGTTCAGCACCACGGAGAGTGCCATCTCCCCGCGTGGCTGTGGGGCAGCATGTCCACCAAGTGGGGCCACATGAGGAAGAAAGCGGTGTATTTGTTGCTGATATGAGCAATATTGATCACAGATGACAAGAATGACAAGACAACTCATAAGTGTACAGAATGATTTGTTCATTTTAAATCCTAAAGTTCACCCACAAGCAGAAAAGAAGCAAGATACACACACAAAACAAACAACAATGAGAGAGGAGATGATCACCAACTGCCAAAGTACTAGTGAGATCCTGGAAAGTAAAGATGAAGCATTTATCCTTAGAGATAACAGGATATCTTTGCCAAGACAATTTCAGTTCATTTTAAAAGACATAAGGAAAGGAATTCAGGAAGTGGAAAAGGAGAGATCAGGGCAGTAGTGTGAAAGAGGTAGCTGGAGTAAAGGGGATAGGTGGAGACTTTTTGAAATATGGCTGGATTTAAAATATTCTGGAGTGCGAAAGGTCTTTTGCTTGTCATTTCAGCATTGGTATGGGACACAAGCAGATTCTATGATCCTCTGACACAGGGTTTTACATTTCCTTTCTACAGAAAAGAATACTAAAGAAAATGCAAAAAATCATATGTACTAGTTTAATCACAGAGTATGTTGTGGTGAAGGGTAGGTGAAAAGACGAGTACTATGCAGAGAATCTAAGAGTCAGGCAGGTTTGCATTTTGGGAGCAGGTATTTCTCACCATTTTAAGAATTACCGTAGACATGGCTGGAGCACAAAAATCAGCATGAAGTAGTTGCCATACAGGAAGCTAATGGAAAACTGCCTTGAAAAATCATTTCACCAGAAAACAGCCAGTCAAGGTAGAAAGAAAATACACAAAGATCCCGCTATGAAGGGTAGAGTGTTAAAAGAAGAGTTGTTACTGCATGTGGAATTACTGGTACATATCTGGCCAGTACTTGGAAAATTTTATCAAACTTAAGTACAAAGATGAAGGAAATCCTCTCTTTTCCTTTGTTAACTTTAAAAAATAAAAATTAAAATTTAAAAAAAATAACTTTTATAAGCTTGTTTATATCTCAGCCTCCAAATAACATTCTCAAAATTAAATCTGGAAGACAGTATGGCTTTTAAAATAATTTATCCTGATGACAGAATCTTACAGAAAGATTTCTTGAAGTGTACTTTAGGCTATATAATTTTGGACCGATCATACATTCCTATGGGTGCCTATTTTCATGTCATATGGCAAGCTGGTCCTTTTTATTAACCTAATGTTTATGGCATGTACAGAAATGCATGACAGTAAATTAGTGTGTGTGACTGTGAAGGACTAAAGTATTGTGTATTTTACATGTGAAGAGGTGAGCAAATATGTTTGTTCTTTTAACTTCAGGCTAGAAAAAGAAAAACAGGGAGAGAGAGGAAAAGATGTAAATACAGCCATTATAGTGTCCCTGTAATCACCTGTAATTAAAGGAGGACTTACCAGCACATTCACCAATAAGGGAAAGACTCTTGCCTTTCCATTCTAGTGGAAGTTAAATGAAGTCACAAGTCTTGGCTCTCTAGACACTCTGGCAATGGCATAACAAAATATTGAATAGCTACTTAATAGTCAGCATGTGAGGAGTCTCAATGAGACTTGCACCTGGGAATATTCAGGCTGTATTTTAATCGATCCATCTGAAGCTAATGGGACATGGGACTGTTTAAGAACTTATGTATTGGGGACCACAGTTATGCCTCCTTCCCTTTCATTAAGAGACAGTTGGAAACACATGTATCCTTTCCAAGATTACTTTTAACACATCAGTCAAGTCTGTATTTGCAACAGCATTGTTCTGAGACTGCAAACAGGAAAGAGTATGATCCATGGAAAAACAGAACTACACCATTACAATGTCACCTCCTCTAGGAAGTGATTCCAGTACCACTATCTTGGTATTTTGATTCTCTGTGTAACTTTCCATTCTCAGGGAAAATAAGAAATAGACTAAAATTTAATCTGACCACACTTTCCACCAGAACAACTGCACTGGAACTCCTTCTGCTCATCTGAGATCAGCTCCCTTAGCTTTCATTTCAGTGGTTCCCACATCAATGCAAAGTGCTGAGTTTAACAGCCTTGTTTGAATAACCTTCTACTGAATAGCCCGTTTAAAATTAAATGGAAATTAAATGGAAATATTTTCATGTCTCAAGGGAGAATGCTCAGACACTGATAATCTGCAAGGCAAAACTGTACCTTAAAAGTTATTGCAGGATGACACACACATCTGACACACATTGCAACCTACTACGCACTGCTGACTTGGGTGGCCTACTTGGTTAAGCAGTTGCTCCTGATGTATTACAAAAGCATATAAAGATATACACACATATGATATCCATACATACACATGCATATCTTATCACAACATTTATTACAATGACAAAATATCTTATTTTTCTCAGTCTTACTAAGAGGTTGTATAAATCAAGTAACTTCTACATTGAGCTGTATCTGTTGTTTCCTTTAGGCTTTCAGGACTTCTGGCCTAAAAGAGTAGCATGTTACTCAACAGCTACATGGTCAGAAGTAGTTTCTTCCTGAAACAAAACTGGGACACAGGAAGGTGCTCCTTAAAATTGTAAAAAAATATTGACTTTCCGACACATCAAGGTAACGGAAAAAGTGAATAAGTTGCTATAATTCAAGACTTCTAAGCAGCAATGACTGCAGTAATTTGTTATGATAAATTTTGTTCTCCTTTTAAAGAAAAGTATGTCAGAGAATGATCGAATCATTGAAGTTGCCTGTTTTCATCAGTGTTGATCTATATTCATTCATGCTCAAAGGCAACAAAGCACTTAACCATGTACATAGTTTTAAACATGTTTTCAAGCTCTGTGGCATTTTAATTCAAAATTAAACCTGGAAGGGTTGCACAGAATTGGTACTTCCAATAAGGATCAACTCCTTTCCCCATCCCATCTTTTAAGAAGAAAACAAGGTCACCCTTCTTGTATCTCAGGAGGATACTAAAGTAAGTGACCATTTGACCCACAGTTAAGAAAACCACCGTGTAAGGAAGAAGTCACTTGTAACGTACTAAAAATAATTTAAAAAAAAAAAAAAAAAAAAAAAAAAAAAAAAAAGGTGAAATCCAGAAGTCCTGATTTTGCAGAATACAGGGATTAAGAGTGAAGAGGCAAAATATCCAGGTGACAAAAAAATATTTAGATCAATGAGAATTAGAGAGTATTGTGGAAATTTCAGGGGTCATCTTTAAAGACTAGGAGTCTGCAGACTGCAGCTGTTAGAATTCAGTGCTGATGCATTGTGAGATAAGGCACATCAGGAGAAAAAGCATGCAGGAATTGCTATGTGCCCATAGAATCACAGGATGGCTTG
The DNA here is from genome assembly GCF_963932015.1 of Anas acuta. Taxonomy (NCBI): domain Eukaryota; kingdom Metazoa; phylum Chordata; class Aves; order Anseriformes; family Anatidae; genus Anas; species Anas acuta. The sequence goes on from NC_088980.1 coordinate 69,052,685, forward strand.
GGTTGGAAGGATCCACAAAGACCATCCAACCCCCCTGCCATGGGCAAGGACACCTCCCACCAGACCAGGCTGCCCATATCCCCACCCAGCCAGGCCTTGAACACCTCCAGGGATGGGGCATTCACAGCTTCTCTGGGCAACCTGTGCCAGTGCCTCACCACCCTCACAGTAAAGAATTTCTTCCTAAAGTCTAATCTAAACCTGTCCTCCTTTAGTTTAAAGCCATTGCCCCTTGCCCTATCACTGTACTCTCTAACAGAGTCCCTCTCCAGCTTTCCTGTAGGCCCACTTTAGGTGCAGAAAGGCTGCTATAAGGTCTCCCCAGAGCCTTTTCTTCTCCAGGCTGAACCAGCCCAGCTCTGTCAGCCTGTCTTCATAGGAGAGGTGCTCCAGCCCCTTAATAATCCTCATGGCCCTCCTCTGGGCTCACTCTAATAGGTTCATGTCCTTCTTGAGCTGGGGGCCCCAGAGTTAAACACATCAGCTAGATAGACATCTAGAGAAGAGCTGGTCATTCACATAAGTCTAGTTTCTACTTAAATTGTGTTAAAACTGAGAGGGAAAATATATTTTCAAATATTTTTTCTTCGAGTTTTGTTTTATAATCCATTGAAAGTTACTATGTCTACTGCCTCTAGCGTCCACTCCTGGGCTCTGCAGCACAAGAGAGAGAAGGAGTGACTGGAAAGAGATCAAGCCATGAAGATGATTAAGGGATTGCAGCATTTGTCCTGTGAGGAAAGGCTGAGACAGCTGAGACTGTTCAGCCTGGAGAAGAGAAGGCTCAGGGCAGGAGGGAGTACCTTACCAATTCCTTTAAATACCTGAAAGGAGAATGAAAACAGAAGAGAGACAACATCTTTCCAGTGGTGCCCAGTGACAGAACAAGAGGCCATGGGCACATTCTGAAATGTATGAACTTCCACCTGAATATTAGGAAACACTTTTTCACTGTGAGGGTGACCGAGTACTGGCACATGGTTCTCGGAGAGGTTGTGGAGACTGCCCTCCTTGGAAATATTCAAAAGCAACCTGGACATGATTCTGGGCAACCAGATGTAGGTGACCTGTCTTGAAAAGGAGAGTTGGACCAGGTGACCTACAGAGCCCCCTTCTAACCTCAACCATTCTGTGGTATTAAATGGACACTAGTAATTGCATTTAACTTAATTGCATTTAACTTACACTCATTTGTTAATAGTACAGTTAAAGAATTTTCATTAATATTTCTAGGTATATTAGCCAAGTGACAAAATGATAGACGGTGAAAGTTACCATGTATATCAGACCAAGACACCTCAAAGCATATTTTAACTGAAGCTATTTTCTGTTATGCTTTGCATTAGGTTCTAAATAAGTAAATAAATTTAATCTTTATCTTCCTATATAGATAAATATCACTCTATTCAGTATAGATGCTGGGTCAAAAGCAAAACTAACACTTAGATTTTGCACTTTTCTGTTGATTTCACAGACTCAAACAAAGAACCAATACATCTCTGTCGTGTTCATATTCAGGAGTTCTTCCTCTTTGTTCACAAAAGGCACTGTTTACCTTCTCTGGTTGGGAATGTCTAGTCTTGCTGTCCATTGATCTTTATTACTCACATTCCTGACAAGATTCAGAAATTAATAGTTCCTAAGTATTGGTGGTTCCCCTTTCCCCCCCCCCCCCCCCCCGGTTTTCTTCTTAAACTTTATGCATATTTTCTACCTTACTATTTTTAATAGGTATCCTTAATATATTTTCAAGCTTGAAAAAAAAAAAAAAAAAGAAAGGAATGTAGAGGGTTAATTTTCTTTAAGCTTATTCACTTCCAGAAACCCTCCAGTTTCAAACATATATATACAGAAATATCTTTACAGTAGCTCACTAGACTATTTTATTTATTTTTTTTAAGTGGTCTTCACATTTTACCACTGCTTTTAAGGACTGCCAAGTCAGGTAAGTGCTTAAACCTCACACTTAACCATGAGGCATTCACCTAAGCTCTACAGGTTTCAGATATCATTATTAAGACATTACAAGGACTTCACTTTCTGGGGGAAACATTCTTACACTTCGGTTGAGCATTTTAAGCTCTCCCTGAGGACTAGAGTTGTTTTTGTAAAAGAGCAATTTATTTTTATTTTTGTCTGCAGAGTACTTAGTTATCTGAAAAGGTACTCTCAGCACTGCAGCATCGATTCTGAGAATGTGGCTCCTAACTGATTTCTAGCCCAGATTTAACATTGTTTTTCAGCTTTTTCTTTATCCTATAATGCAACATATTGTTGCATCTCCATACCAAAAATATTACAGTATGTTAGTGTTTGGTTTTTTAATCTCCTTTTTCTCATAGCAATTCTTGTATCAAGCTCTTTTGTGCTTTAGATAATGTGTGTAATTCATCCAAGTTCTAATGAATCTAAATTCGTTTTGTTGCTGTAAGATGAAGCTTCCGATAAAACCAAGAGATATTAAATGCCACTTTTGTAGAGAAGCGTACAGCTCTGTCCTATTTGCAAGTTAATAATAATACTAAAGAACAACCATGCCATATTTTAAACACATACGATCTTTTACCTAGCAAAAAATACCAAACAACAGATATTAATGAAGGTGGTATGTCTCTTTGAAGAGGAACTGTTCTTTCCTTCACTCTGAAGTTAATTAATGCCGTTATCTTGGGTTAGTATATAACAGGGTCACAGGAACCCATTCAGGTTGGAAAGGATCTCAGAAGTTCATCTATTCCAATTACCAGCTCACTTGAACACTGCAAAGTAACAGTATGAACTACAAAATGCAAAATTTTTTAGGAATCCAAGGGCCACTATTGTTTTGCTATGAACTAGAAAGGCTTGTCTTTCTAATCACACATCCTGATTCTCTTTGGCTGTACCAGCAGGTTTCCTCTGTGATGTGGATGACAGTGGGGACCTGGCTTCTAGTCCTTTTTGATGTGCCATTCTCCATTCTACATCAACGGACAAGAATGTCTGGATACTTTTCAGGTATATGATAAGAAATCGACTTTGGCTTGGCTAAAAGCAATAAGTACTTCTGTTATTATGATTTCCAGTTAGTTTACTTAATTTACTGATATTTTCAGTAGGCTTCCCAGTGACAAACTTTGACCAATTCTAAGTAGTCATATAGCAAATCCAGTTACGGAAATGCCAGTAGATGAAGAGGTAAGTGAATAACAGGTTATAGCAGGAATGAATGTGTCAATTCCATGTTGGCTTCATAACTTGCAAGACTGGGATCTGACTTTAACCCTCTAAAAGGTGTGCAGCTAGTCTAAGCTGACTACCTAACTTACCTCCGATAGGTAAAAATTAGGAGATAGGCACTGCTAATAGGCACTGTGTGATTCAGCATGTTTATTTAGATACTGTTTCTCTCCTTTTCCCCTGAATATAGAAGACGCTTAGCTGACTAGCTTAATGTAACCATTTAATGTTAGATGACAGGGGTTAATACTTCCTTTGGTGTGCCATAAATTCAGCTGTATATGTCTGTGAACCTTGAAGTAGAATGGGATTTCTGCAAAGGTCTATACTGCAGAAGTAAAGGCCCAGAAACACTGGGAAAAACTAAAAGAAGAACTTTAGTATTGTGCAAGAGACATTCATTATCATTCTTACCAATACTTCAAATGTGTATTAGGAGTCAATGAGACCTACAGGAAAACAGGACTAGAATCCTTCCTCACTGCAACCTGAACCTGAAATTATACCCATCAGTGGCTATACACCAGGAGAAAAGCAAAAGATGACCACCACAAACATGCCTTACATTATATACCATCCTGGTTTGTATTTTTATTATATGGAAGAAACCTCTCATGCCTATCATGAGTCCACTTCTTCTTGTCATGACCCATAGAAAGAAAGCCATACCTATTCTGCTCCATCAGAGTCCTACAACAATGCCAGAGGCATCACAACCTCCACAGACAACACACTGTTTGTAAGGAAAAAAAGAAGTCACATAGGAACAAGATGTGTAGTATGGTTACACTTAATATTTCATCTCTGTCATGCAGTATGTTGTGATGGTAGAATGCAGCATCTGCATTGCAGCAGAACAGCCAAATGCAATATTTCACAGACTGATAATACATATGGGTCACTAAGGCAAAGAAAATTCTATTCAGGTGGTATTTCAGGCAAATACAGCTTTTGCCTTCCCTTTGTGGCCCTGACTTGTCACAGAAAGCCACCACTAGAACAAAACGGGGCCTTCCAGTGTGGGAAACACAACACAGGATTTTATAGACATGAAATTCTAGAAACTCACTCCCAACTGAGATCACTTCATACCTTAACACTCTCTGAACTAAATGCAAAAGATATTTCCTTGAGGCTTAGTATTTCCTCAATTAGTTCTTCAGATACAAGCACCAGAACTCCTCTCCATCCTATGCAGACAAATCCACAGACCTACCAAGCTCTTTCATCCACAGACTGACAAAGAATTTTTACACAGTCCTATATTTGGGAAGTGCTCAAACACACTAGTGAAGGTGCCTATATAGACAAGCAGACAGTCTGGAGTTAAATTGCAACTGTTCAGCAATTTTAAAACCTGTCTTCTTATTGACATATCCCACAGGTTGCTGTGCAACAGCCTGAACTTCATGCAGACCATAACGTGACAGCAGAAGAAACCTGATGTGAAGTTCCTGGGGTGGCAGGTTGACTGACTGCAAATAATATATCCTTGTGGTTTCTTTCACCTGAGATTGTAATTAAACTTGTTTGCCTAATTTTCACTCTTGTTCTTTCCTTCTCCTCTTCTCTTCCATGCAGGAAGAAGAGCGGGTGATTTTTTATTTATTTATGCATTTATGTTTTACTTTATGGGTTTGTAAATATGGAAGTGAGACATGTATGTTTTCTCCCGCTTGGAACACACAAGGAAAGTGTGCAGCAAATACTGCTTAAATGTACCATGTTTAACCCAGCTATGCTCTACTGATTTGCTTTTTGTGTTGCGTGTTTCTCCCCTTCCCTAGAAGTATACTAACATGGAATATGTGGGAACTACAACAGATTGTGGAAGCATTTTCAGAAAGCCAGGTCATGCCAGACTTCCTGGTTAAGGAACGCAGACCTTTACAGAATAAAGTAGAGCGAGACATTGTACATGAAGCATTAGGGTTTTGGAAAAAAGAAAAAAAAAATATATATATATATATATATTGCTTATTTGCTTAAAAGGTTGAGTTTGCTTAAAAAATATTAAAGGACAAAGGTGGAAAACTGGTCCCACTGGAACAGTAGCCAGTTCCCTTTTCTTTTCATAGAGCCAGAACTTCATCCGAGATCTCCAGAAGGCACAGCCTCTCTCCTCATAGCTGCAAATCAAAGGACTTATAATTCCTCTTGATTTACCTAAGATTACAGACAGGTGTGGTTACTCTGATCTGTCTCTGTATTTGAATTTGAGTGTAAATTTCAGCTCTAGGGCCACTGAAAATTTAACTTCTGGAGATGAGAGCCTTTTTCTATTCTCTGAAGATTTATTTTTTTTCCTAAATCTTTACAAGCATGTTAACATCTACTAATAGTGATACACTACACAGTGGGTTGGAGGAAGGATTCACAGATATCAAAAGCAGTAAAATATTATTAGCCTGAAGTCTATTCACATAACACCTTCAAACATCTCTGGCCTGAAGTCTCAACTCTGCTCTCCTCTCTCTGTGATGTTTTATCAGGTTACAGTGATCCATCAGAAGCACCGATGTACAATCTTTCAAAATAAAGATTACTGATTTATATTCTTTGTAGTTAAGACTGACCTTGGAGCCATTCCTCCACATGGGCTTCACACAACTTAGTCCAAAGCACATTTATGCCTGAGGGAGGACAGTAGAAGTGAAGAATGGTCAGATCTTCTCAAAATCATATCTTACCCTCCAGAAGCGTTATGGTGTTCTTGAACCAAGATGAAAAGGGAAAGCATCTTGGTACTGCAGGGAAACTGAAGAATTTCTCATATGAGGAAAGGCTGAGAAAGCTGACTTTGCCCAGCACGAAGAAGAAAAGGCTAAGAGGAAAACTAATCAATGCATTTCAAATATCTGAAGACAATGCTGAGTCCTTTTCAGTGGTGTAGAGCAACACAGCAATGGACACACAATGAAACAAAGGCGTTCCCATCTGAAAATCAGCAAACACTTTTACTGTGCGGGTGACTGACCTCTGGCACAGGCTGCCCAGAGGGGCTGTGGAGTCCCTCTCTTTGGAGAGCTTCAAAACCTACCTGGACGTGGTCCTGGGCAGCCTGCTCTGGGTAGCTCTGCTTGAGCAGGGGGCTGCACCAGGTGACCTCCAGAGGTCCCTTCCCACCCCGACCTTTATGTGATTCTGTGACTGAAGGGAGGACAACCACCTAATCACACATACAAATTACAAATACTTATCCATCAGATACTTAAAAAATAAAAATGTTGAGCTCTAACTTTATTCCCACTATAAAAGCCAGTATGTTGCATTTGAACTGAAGATAACAAAAAGCTGTAGTGTCTACTAACAATAGCATTTATTGGAATTTTATATTTTAAAACAATTGAAGGTTGCACTGTAAAGTACATTTCTGACACTGCTGCCCACTCCCCTCTCCTCCCCCACACCCAAATAATTCTAACACTTGCATTAACAATTTTGAATTCCTCATGTGTTTATGTAGCAACTGCTTTTTGTTAATTGTATTATAATCCTGCAAAAAACAGGAGAAATGCAGGATTCCCCTTCCAACCACAACCCATACATAGAGCAACACAATTTGCCTGGGGTAAGCTTGGAGAGCAAGCAGAATACACTGCCTAAAAAACGTTGCTTTGCTCAGATACATCAAATGCCTGAAAGCACTGGATAAAATCAGAAATCTTTCAGTGGAAACTTGCAGTGGGGCCTTCACAAGAGATTTTGTTAGATGTAAATAGTCCAAAATAATAAGATATTGTTTTGGGGGCTGTTGTTTGAAGTAGGGCCCCAAAGAACACTGAAAACAAGGACTTCCAAGATGTGATGGACCCAGCGTGATTGCTTGGTGACATCACTGCAGAACCTGCATACCAAATCTAGCTAGCTGTAAATACAAATAACTTCAAATGGCCTTCTCTTCAAAAAAGAAAAGAAACAAAAGTAATCACATAAAAACAGCTTAAGATGAAGCTGAGGTTTGGCAGAAGGTATAAAATTATATAGTGAATATGTAGGGAAAGGTATAAAAATGGAACTATAACTGACAGTACATTTTACACTGACTGCCCGAATCTTTGAGACGTGAGTGTCTATATGTTAAATTTCCAGCTTAGTCATTCTCCAGAAAAGAACAGTTACCTGCATGAGTAAGTTAAGGCGCAAAAGGGAGAAAATCCTTTACTGGTGACATAAGCCTGGGAGCAAAGAGGAAGTAGAGGAAGAGCTGTAGAGGAAGAGGGTTCTTCTTGAGGTTTTTCGATCCATTGCTTAGACATGTATCTCCAAATCAGTAACTCACCTCTAGGGTCTCAGATCCCTGGAGGTGAATGATGCAGCACATCCCCATGTCTTATGCTCTGCAGCTCACTTAAGTTTTGAAGGCACCATATATTGATTTTGCTAAACTTAGTGTCACTGATGGGGCTTCAGATGAATCCAGGGAAAAATGGAGCAAGGAGACAGGTACTTGAGCCCAGTTTGAACTGGGCTCTCCCTGTTCCTCTATCATATTAATTCTGGTACTGTTTTGAGAGTCTGTCATGACACAGAATTTGTAACAAACACACAGGACTGGCTGTGGACTCTGAAGGAGCACAAAATATATGTAGTGAGGAATAAACAATTGTGTTGAAATAACAGCCCTCCAGTCCTTATCCCAGGGTTTTTCTGGTGCTAATGGACCCAAATATCTACTTGGAAAATGAGAAAGACTGGTAAATCTACAGCAAGGTAAACCATGGGCTGTGTCTCTGCCAAGACTGAGTATGAATGTCCTGAACATGCAAGTCCTTTGTGTGTTTACAGTCAAATAGGTTCACAGAAATCTTGCATGACTAAAACTTAGGGACTGTAGCCCTACTTATGGAACTATTATTAGCTTTGGTGTGTGCTCACTCTAATAGTCATTAACGAAACCAGTAGGATTGTTCGCAATGAGGCACCCAGCGCTGGTGCTCCAGAGAGGCCCAGACCAGCTCCATATGTGTTAGCCCCAACCACTGTAACAAAAAAACACCTATGCAGCGATCCACTCCATTATTCTTGTTTACTCATGGCAATATTTTTACCCAGAATGAGTTGTCACAACTCCATAAGGACAGAGCAGCCAAGGACCCAGATGAATAGCAAAAATCAGGCTCAGGGAAGGACCAAATGACTTTCAGCAGGCTTAACTGAAAGAGGGGGACTTGTGAAAGCTGTCTACTCTTCAAGATTGCCGTTTTTGCACAATTTACCTAAGAAGAGCATAAAGCAGTGGGGCAATATCCCTTCATCAGCTAAAGAACAGGATTCAAATACATAGCTAGGTGATAGACAGACACAAAGTAGTCTTGAGGAGATTTTATTCATTATGGTAGAATTAACGAAATTATTACTCTACAGGGTGATTAGTCCTGATCCTGGTCTTTGCAAAAACAACCATTTGGAGATCAAAGACAGATAAGATAATGATTTATCGGAGGTGATTTTCCGATTCTTGTTATTCAAAGGATCACAGTCTTTTTGATGTCATAAACTGTGAACCACAGAATGTTTCAGGCAACTGCATTACAGCACCATTCCTTTTGTTTTACTTTACTTAATGTTATCCAGGGGTTATGGGGGAGACTGGAGAAGGTGAGCATACAATGTAAAACAAGCTCTGTTTTGAGTTTGGTCCTAGGTCACTGACATTAATAGTGCCAGAAATTTCTGCACAAGAAAATGTAATTTTTAAAAAGTGATTTTTAGGATTCCGTAAAAAATAATATTTTATCCTACTTTTACCCTCATTTTGGAAATTGCCAGCATCCTTATTCTTACTCCTGGAAGGACTTCACTGCAATACTTTGGCTTCACTGTATAATATTTCATAGAAAATTACATTTCTCTGGTTTGCTGAAAGGCTAGCAGGATTTTCTCTTGAGGGGTGAGCTGGAGAACCAAAAGGAACAAACAGTTTCATACATTTTTCAACTGGCCTAAAATCAAAGGTTTTCTCTTATGCCTGAAGATAGCTAACTAAAAGCATGTAAGTGGAACATGATGCATAAACTTTAAGCTTTCAAGTAGTTCCTGTTCTATATTGGAAATAATTTTCTAGCCATATCAAAGCAGATTATTTGAGCACATTAAATTCAGTTAGATACCCAAACAAACCCCAAAAGTTAGATCCTCTGTAACACTGATAAATATTGAGTAAGCTTATGACTTTTATTTGGACTGCTTTGTTATTTCCAGGGTGATTAAGGGTACGTGGGAGCCCAGGAATGGATGGCAGTCTGGGAAAGGATGTAAATAAAGTTAATTTCAAAATGCTAAAGAAGCCAGTTTTCATGCATAAAGAATATGAGAGACAGCGATTTCACTGATCTTTAGGGTATCTTGGGATGGCAGGCCTAGAAGGCGAGATGTGACCAAAAGTAAAGACGATACAGCTAGTGCACAAAGTCACAGTTTAACACTCATAGTGATCAGGGCACAGAACAAGAAGAAATAAAATGATAACAGAAAGCATCTTCTGGGGCTTTACCTTCCATCAGTACATGACTGACTTTACAGCTAAAAGCTTTGCCAAATATCTAAGAGTGGCTAAAGAGCTCCAGATGATTCCTAAAGCCTAAGTTTTACTATGATTATGTTAAGAGGCTTGCCACATAATCCAATAATATTCTTGGCTATTACTATTGCCTTCTAAACTTCTCCTTTCCTGCCTGTCATATGTGCTGTAAAAAATGAGCTAGAAATACAGATTTTATTGTTTCTCCAGGCCTTAGAGAGAGAGAAAGGGAGAGAGATCCATAAGCTGTGATGAGTCCAGCTTAAAAACTCACTTAAGATTCATCTTAGTTGCACAATGAGCCTGTTACCATAAACTACCCTTCCCCAGAGGTGAATGATTCCAGGTGTTTTCAACGGCCTTGACAGGGAGAGGAGGGTGAGCAAACTCTAGGATGCTCCCCAGGAAGACCAAGCCTTATGGTGAGTGTTACCTCACACACCTGCACGCACTTCTTCAGTGGTGGAGGTTGAGTACTGATTTTAAGAACAGATATCTATGTATCAGTACATGCTTGTCCATTTGGCAGCACTTTAGGAGCAGCAACTTAAAAAAAAAAAAAAAAAAAAAAAAAAAAAACTGCTTCAAACTGCTTCAGATCTTCAAATGCCTTTTCCAAGCTGCTGCAAAGCCAAAGTAAGAAAGGCCGAAGGCAGTAGGGAAGCTGATGGCTTGCAGGAAGATACTCTGGTGCTAGGCTCTAACTACACCTTCCTGGGCAAACACAGATCTAGAATTATCCTGTGAAGCAAGTAGTATATGAGGTGCAGCTGGGACTGAAGGAAGTGTCACCTCCCTGCTACAAGGAGAGTCCTACTGATCCGTGGGAAGATCCATGCGCATCAGTGGCTCTGCAAGTCATGATAAGGAATGATCACCTGATGGATGGACCAGCAAACACTAAAGGTGCTTCCCAGATGGCTAGCAGGAGGGGAGAGCTTTGGCTGTAGGAGCTGTTTTTGTTTCCAGAGATGGCAGAAGTGGAGAGGAATAAAGGAGGGTAAGGAGGGGTGGAAAGTCTTTGATATTTCTGGTGACCTGCTCATGAAAACTTTGGGAGAGTTCAAGACCCAGGTCTGAAATTTGACTTATTTAAAGATACAGATATTTCAAATATTCAACGTGGAGACCTGTTAAGCAGACAAGTCTTTTAAAGAGAAAATCTGCCCAAAAGTGACCTCTACAAGAAAGGTAAGATAGATCTTCCCATGGGAAATAAACCTCTCAATAGGTACAAATAAAAATAACCTAAGTAAGGTAACACACAAGTAATATTAAGTAAAATCAAGCAGATGTGTTACTGACTTTTTAACCAGCCTCTGTGCACATTAGTAGAGAAGCCTTGTTACAGACTGTCATTTTGTATTCTCTAGAGCAGGTCTCAGCTCTGATCAGTTTGGGACTCAGACACACAACCATGCTAACACAGTCTAACAAGTCCTCTGAGCCACACTGATGTCACATGCAAATGCCTTTCAGGCCACAGCAAAAGCAAGATAATTCAACCATTTTACCAGTTGTGAAAGAGGGATTATAACTCACTTTGCTTTTTATTTGTGGATTACAAGGGGCACACACAATAATACCCCTTCCACAGTGTAGTAGATGTACAGTAACTTGTGCTCTAAGCTTGTTGCACACTAAGCTGATATGGCTTTTACTTATTTCTCTTGTGTTGACTGAGACTTTGAAAGCAACATCAGGCAACAGAGAAATTTAGGGATGAAAGGGTGTTTGGAAAGCACTCCAACACCCCTCCCTGGCGTATGATGGATTGGGAAGGCAGCCATATACATGTATCTCAAACCTAACACAGCAGAAGTAACGTTCACACATGGCCAAACTTAAAATCTCATGTTGTGTGTGTCTGTATCTATCTATCTATATATAAAATGAATGAGGAAACATCTCTTTATGGAGAGATTGTGCCAGGATATAGAGCTGGATTCCCTCTTTTAGAGTGATGCCTTTAAAAAAGGAGACAGAGATGCCGGTAGAACCCACATTCTATGAAATTCAAGTAATTGGTAATTTCTGATCCTTGTAAATCTCTCCCTCCTCCTCCTCCTCACCCTCCTCCTACTTTTTTTACTTAACTATTTCTGATTATTCTTCGACAAATTGATGACAGGGACAGAGGTGACAGAAGACAAGTACATGTTGCTTGCTTCTCCCCAGATAATTCCTTATCTCAATGGGTCAAAAACTTGAGGAAAAAAAAAAAAAAAAGAAAAAGAAAAAAAAGTAAGAATTTCTGGTCCTATTCCCTATGTCATTGCTGTAGAAAGCTTGTATCCAGGGACAAATACACTTCTATTAAGGGGGTCTTTGGAGCTCATGTACACCTGTCCCAACTGGAGCTCCCAGTACATAGCGCGTTCAGCATTAGCTACAAACAGCAAGAGTTTTTTTTTTGTTTGTTTGTTTGTTTTTCCTGTTTGTTTGTTTTTTGTTAAAAAAAAAAAAAAAAAAAATGTTCTCTAGCTTTGTGTGCTCGCTATGCCTCCCTCCTTAGGAAAAGCATCTTGCAGGTGTGCATGCCACAGCTCTCAGACTGTGACAGCAGTCACCCAGTACTATGGTTTTGTCCAGCTGAGGTTAGAAAGATAAACCACTTGTTCCCACTACATTCAGAGCCAGATGGCTGTCCCTCAGTCTACTGGTGTAGGAAGAGGAAGCAGTAAACTCCCAGGGCTCAAGAGGAAGCAAGGAAATTTTTATAGCTCAGAAGAGAACAGAAGACAAAATAGCATTTCATCACTGTCCTGGCCAGACACTTCTTGTTACCCTAACTCAAACTTGATTCCTCTCAATCTGTCTTGATGCATAGTTATGCTTATCTAATGAAACACACCCAAAGAACAGGTATCGTGATTACCTGTCCAGGTAATCAAAGTCCACTGGATGGGAAAGAAGGACTGTCCATAAACAGAGAGCAGCAGGAATTTTTAAGCAGCCAAAGGCATTCCTCCAAGAGCCTGGCATTCTGCTAAGTTCCTGTTAATTATACACACACACACACAACACATCTGAAATTAATCCTTTCCTTTCAAAAACCTGATCCTTGGGAGTCAGAGGCTACACTGTTCAAACCCACATGAGTAAGTGTCTATGTAGGAAAATCTCTCTAAGAATAAATCACCAGCTCTCTGTCATCTGCCATTCTGTTTTGCAGAGGCTTTGGACTGTGTTATGCAAACAAAGTACAACTAGAGAGAGTTACAATAACTCACACAAATCTTGGCGATGAAGCCATCTTCATCCAACATGCTGTAGGAGGATGCTATGTGTACTTTGAAGTAAGAAGAACTGCAAAGTTTGCTGACAAGTAATGACCCATTACAGCTCAGAAGAAACCCTATCCTTGCCTTTGATGTGACCTTTACCCTTCTATTCATAGTGTTGCACATGCACTGAGAAAGTTGTCACAGGTATGAGTAGACAAGAAGGCAAGGAAAAGCAGGAGATGAAGAAAACCAAGACAAGGGTCTTCTTTTCCATTTTCATTGTTATTTTCCCTTCAAATATCCCCTGACAGAAAGAAAGACATGGCTCTTCTGGCCCACTTGTTCCAAAGGGTGGAAGAGGCTTTCCTGGATTATGGGGTCCCACTGGAGAGAAGGGTGGTGAGGTCCCCCTGGGCCTCAAGGACCACCTGTGCCAGAAGTAAGTCTTGCCTCATCTCATCTCCACTTTTCATTTTTTCATAACGACATTTCCTAGATCTCTATGAGATCTCAAGTTGTTTCTCTTGGGGACCCACGCTTGTCTTCCCCCTTCCTCTTTTCTAGATCTGTAGAGTGGTGGTAGCAATCACAGAGCAGCTGTACTTGTCTGCAGTTTTACCCTAAAAAATGCACTGCAAAAGGCTACATGAATAACAGTCATGCAGTAGTCTCATCCAAAAGCAGCTAGAGCCAAGCAACTATGATGTTTGATGTTCATCCAAAATGACTGGTTTAATCAGAACCCATTTCTCCCAGATGATGACATCCCACAAAAATATCATGGCCTATTACAGCATAACATAGCAAATACTAATTCTCCATCACACACAGCAGGTAACCATCCAGTTTACTTACTGCTTATGGTACTAGATATTGGATCCTTGACTGGAGCTCACACATAACACCTTGTAGAGCCACCAGTAAGAGGAGGTGGAAACCACTGGAGAAGAGTTTGCACCTTGTTTTCAACATCCCCTGCAATGAGCTTGCAGCCCAGTATCCAGAGGTCAGGGCTAGGCATCTATCCCAGAATGGCTATTTGAGGCCAGAGGTGGGAGATAAGAAACAACGCATTATCCAAGATTCTTATTTGTCTGAGTTTCTGCAGACAGTGTGTACACAATGGATATAGCATAGTCCTTAATGAATCTGGAAGCTCCAGTATTAACCTGAAAGAAATGGAAGCCTTAATGTTCCTAGGTAATAATTAAGTGCATTTCCTCACCCCTCCTTCCACCCCATGTCAAAATATTTGCCAGAAAAACAAACAACTTCAGATGAATTACAACTATTTTGAAATGTATTCTAAATTCCATGACCAATTTACAAATTAAGAAAAAAAAAAAAAAAAAAAGCAAGACATGTTCAAAGATTTTTCCTGATGTTTCCTAAATAAGAAAGATTATAGCAACATTTTAAAATTGAGCTTTATTTTTAAATTTTTTTATCAGCAAACATAGTTATCTGAAAATGAAGCATTTGATTCTCTCTTCAAACTCCTTGGCTCAGATAAGAAACCAAGCACTATCCCAGTTCTATCCTTGGTTGTTTGTAAAACATTTTCAGGACTCAGTTTTGCTTTTTTTTTTCCATCCTATGAAAACAAATACATTACTCTTAGTGTAATTAAAGATAAATAAATAAATAAATAGATAAATAAATAAATAAGAAAAGTCTACAACATTTAAAAAATGGAAAAACTGGTCTGTCTGGACTTAATGGTGAGTCTGGCCCCAGAGGACACACTGGATTTCCTGGAGTGAAGGGAACATCTGGGAAACAAGGTAGCAACCGCAAAGTCCCTACAGTTAGTTCACAAAGCAGAGTTGGCTTAGATGGATACCGAGGTCTTGGAGGTAAGATGCATGCTGAATGACAGCAAAGTTCCACTGAACAATTTTATCCTCTACCATTTATTCAGCCATTAAACATTAAATGCAGCTTCATAGGAACAGGAAATATTTTCATACAGTAAAGGGTTTACTTGTAGTCAGATCCTCAACTGTATTCAGCAACAGCAGCTCCTGCATGTTTTTCTCCAACAGGATAGGAAGGTTTGCAAAGCAATCTGGATAGGCTGGATTGATGGGCCAAGACCAGTTGCATGACATTCAACAAGGCTAAGTGCCAGATCTTGCACTTGGGTCATAACAACCCCATGCAGAGGTACAGAATCACAGAAGAGTGACTGGAGAGTTGCCCAACAGAAAAGGACCTGGGGCTGCTGGTCGACAGCCGACTGAATATGAGCCAGCGTGCAGGCTTGGTGTGCTCAAGTGGCCAAGAAGACCAATGGCATCCTGGCCTGCATCAGAAGCAGTGTGGCCAGCAGGACCAGGGAGGTGATTGTCCTCTCATATGCGGCACTGGCGAGGCCACACCTCAAGTACTGTGTTCAGTTTTGGAATTCTCACTACAAGAAGGACATTGAATTGCTCAAGTGTTTGCAGAGATCAGTAAAACTGGTGAAAGGACTAGAAGAGATGACCTATGAGGAGCGGCTGAGGGAACTGGGGTTGTTTAGTCTGGAGAAGAGGAGGCTGAGGGGAGAGCTCATTGCTCTCAATGGTTACTTGAAAGGAGACTGCAGTGAAGGAGGATGTCAGTCTCTGATCTCAGGTGACAAGCAATAGGATGAGAGAATGTAGTCTCAGGTTGCAGCATTGGAGGTTTAGATGGGATATAAAGAAGAATTTCTGTCCAGAGAGAGTGGTCAGGCATTGGAACAGGCAGACAAGGGAAGTGGTGGAGTCCCCACCCCTGCAGATATGCCCTCACAGAGCTTCCCACCAGATTAACTCTGCCATAAAATAAGTTGCTTATAAACTACTAAAGCTGAAATTGTCTCCAAAACATTACGAATGGAACCCCAAATATTGCTGTCTTTATTATATGATGCAGTTATACATGTACAAACTGTGCATTTGTTGCTACTGTGAGGAGGAAAAAAAAAATAAATCACAGGTATATAATTGTTAAACACCAGGCTAGCTAACACAGGTCAGAAAGTTGGCAGAGAGCCTATGTACTACCTGCCGTGAGGGACCTAGGAGTTCTCAAGTTATTTGGCCATGTAAAAATAAAAATAAAGTTTCCATGTATAACATTATTCTGAGACAGTTACATATTAGAAGTAAATCCTGCTCATCTGAGAACAGCCTAGTTGCACATAAACATCAAAGTATTCCAGATTTATATTATAATATATTATAAAAATATGTAGAAACTTGAAATTACCCCCCCCCCCAAAAAAAAAAAAAAAAAAGAACTGCATAATTTAACATTCACAGAATCATCTAGGTTGGAAGAGACTTCCAAGATCATCAAGTCCAACCTCTGACCTAACATTAACAAGTCCTCACATCGTCACATAATTTTTATTCTGTAAATATTCCCCATCCATCTTTCATATTCACAAGGATACACTATTAATCAACTAGGCCATTTGTGCATTACCAACCAGCAAAAGACAGACAAAACTCTGTCTTCCAGCACTGCTGCATTGTGCAAACTGTGTGGTCCTATGCAGCAGCCTTTTCCCAGCCCACTGCCTCAGGCAGGAGGACAGCAAATGCACAACATCAAGGCAACTAGCTCCATCAATGAAACCTTTAGAAATAAATACAAATCCTGTTCAGAGCATAGCCCAGTTCTCTAAGGAGCTGACCCTGCTAATAACTGAACCATTCCCAGCCATTGTAGCCGAGTCAGCATGCATGGCACTCGTTTCCCATTGAACAGGGACAGCATCACCTACCCCCAGGTGCAGGGAGGAAGCAGGAGATGCAAATCTGGAATATTGACTCTGACCCACAAGGCTGCTACTGAACACACCTAGCCCAGCACACCTCCCTTTACAGGGAAGTGCTTGCGGCCACAGGCTGGGTCAACAAGTCTACCCTGGCTTTTTAATATTAAAGAATTAAGTGTCTCAGCAGCAGAAATGAAAATTTCAAGTTGCCAGTCATCTTTTAAAGTGAATGAACAAAATTCATTTTGTCTTTATTGCAAGAGAGGTGTGGAGCCCATGAACACCCTTCCCTAAATCCTTACACTCATCTCTGCATCCCCACACCACAACAAAACACAGCCTGCCTACTCCTCAAATCCCAGGTACTGCTCTCCCATCTCACAAACAGGCACTGCTGCAAAAACCTACTCTCCTCAGCCCTACAACACCCTGCCCCTCTTGGTGCAATCACCTACCATGCCTCTCTCTGATGGCTAACCTCTACACCAGGTTGCAGCTGCTAAACTTCAGCTCTGGAAAGAGAAGGTCTTTCTGAAGCTCCTTCCTCAGCCCTTTTTTACTACAGAGAGGTCTCCACTTTTTTTTTTCTTTTTTTTAGCACCACTGAGTTGCCATTTTCCTGCCCCACCTCCTGCCTGCGCTGGTTCAGCTGTTACTCAGGCCTCGTGATGTCCTGCACCGAACACCTGCGGTCAAAGGAGGCCACCACAGTATGTTGCACTAGTGTCTGCTGCTGAAGTGTATGTGAGAAGAAAGCACAATCATCATAATTTCTAGGAGATGAATTTATATTTAGGCCATCACTACAAGTGGTGATCCATAGGATAAAAGGTTGATCTAGCAGTAAGAGATGTAATATGCAAAGACACAGCTTTAAACAACCCACCAGAGATGCCAGGAATGTCCTTGTGTGAAGCGTAAGCACAGTCCTGGTGGCTGTGCCACAAAGGCACACAGGATTCCACCATCCATGCAAACTGCAGGGGTACATGCACCCAACAGCAGACTTTTCTTCAGTAATGAACAGTTTTATCTCTCCTGTAGAGCCCAAGGTAACTGTGGCAAGCTTGTGATTAAGATTTTCTTACCAAAAAACAAACAAACAAACAAACAAACAAAAAAAACCCCACAGCTGTTTCTCCTTAATAGTCAGACAGCCATTAAAGAACTGGATCTTCCTCTGCAGTACATCTAATGGACTTCAGATGTAGACATAAACTCCCCCAAAGCTGTGGAAGTTCCTAGAAGACAGGTTGTACTTTCTCACCTACTTTCTTTGGAGGTTCCAGCTACTGACTTGTAATAGTCCATTTAATTTCTTAGTCCAGAGACAGGGGATACTTTACATATAGCAGAGTGTTTAGACACTGTTTCAATCTTCAGAAAACATTGGAAATGCTTTTCAGGTTAGGAGCTTCACTTCAGCTGGAAACAAAATTACCATAACCCCATCTATTCCTCACCCCAGAACGGGAACATGCTGCAAAATATGGGCAGTGTCATTAACAGTGATTAGCATTTGTGCCTATCAGTTCCCTCTTTTTATATCTGTAGTAACTGATAACATTCATAAGACAGGTAAAGCTCCTACAAATAAAGCTCTGTAGCAGCAGTTGTCTAAAACCATCCTAAATTCTTGTAAGTGATCACACAGTTAAGTACACAATGCCTGCCCCAAGGAACCGCATTGTACTGTGAATGGGAGAGGACAGGACAGTCTCAACCTATACAGAACATTTTCTGCTACAGGCTGAGGAACAGTCATGGCAAAAAAAAAAAAAAAAAAAAAAAAAAAAAAAAGTTTCAGACCGTGCTCGTGTCCTCTAATCCTGTGCTCTTCTTTCAGACAAAATCTCAGATAAAAGGAGACAGTAGGCAGCCAGCAGCCAGTGCACAATAGGCAACAGCAAACCATCACGTGAACAGTATCTTCTTGTCCTTTTCTCAACCTAGGCTTTTAGGGTGGTATTACAGGAGGTGACCATCCAGGTTTTAAAAGATCCTCCTACCCCACCATACTGCTTGGTTAAGCTCTGTCACTTTATCTTTGTTCTGCTCATTGTCCAAAATTGCATGGTGAACATGGGAAAATCTGACACACAGTCTCTCACAGCTGCAGACAATGGGCCTGATCATGAGCAGAAGAAATATGATTCTGGTCATCATAAAGCCTATAAACAACTGTGGAGACTGGCTTTCTGCTTCGAGGGCATAGTTTCTATTATCGGTGCTATCTTACATTTTCCTACTGAAATACAGAATCAGAAGTCTATATTCATCAAAAATGATGGATCATGAAAAACAATGTGCCTATACACTATTTTTATGACAAAGCTAGGATTTACTGCTCTTTTAATGGTTCGTTCTGTAATTCTTACATCTAAGAATATCCATAAGCTAAATTTAATAAGCACACAACAAATACTTTACAACTTCAAAAGTTTATTGCCCAGAATAGCTGACTTGGTGCAGTTAGATTTATATTTTTTGTTGTTACATAGAAATCAAGCAAAACAGTAGAAAACAGAGGTAACAGTAAAACAAAAGCCCAGCCTAATAATAGCCCTTTATGCTTAAGAAATAGCCCAAGTTATGCTTAAGAAAATGGCTAGCCAAACATACAGAAGTAGAAGCTCTGGAAGACAGAGCCTTTCAAGTTATAGTATAGATTCTACAGCAGTATTAAAGGTATTTTCTGTCCATATTGTTAGTATTTTTTCTTCACAATAGGAAATTGAGAAAGACCTATGTTGAGGAAAAAACAAAAAACTTCAAGACTTTAAAACCTCAGTTATCAGCTTATGGGTTGACAGTTGCAGTTAACAGAAGGCGGCAAGTGATAGAGTATTTAAAATATACAGAGACCCATTAAAAATCCAAACACTAGAAGGAAATGGCAACTGAAAGTCCAAATTCACAAATATGACTTCCTGCATTTCCATAATCTGTACTCCAGAAATCTGCATTCAAGCATTTTACAGCTTTTTCAGAAGAAAAGTTGAACACACCCAGGAAAGACTTAAAGTTTGTTTTGGCCATGTCTTTATTTCTTTTGTTTCAGCAACATGATTTTGCTTGGGCAAGTAACAACAGGACCACAAACCATATTGCTTTGGGTTTTGCTTTGGGTTCTTCTGTTGTTGTTGCTCTAGGAAAGGGGATACAGATTAATCTAGATGATATTAAAATGCAGACCCATTGCCTCATTTACTAGCGCCCAATAGACCCACTGCTGAAGGTTGAGTATGAGTAAGAATAAGAAGAGGTTGCCGATGCATCAAAACTTCCCCTCCTAGACCCACTGCGTGAGCCTGAACGTGAGCCAGAGCGAGAGCCAGAGCGAGAGCCAGGTGCTGAGGAGACATTGTAGGGACTGGATATACCTTTAGATGAAACAGAGGCTGCTTCCAAGAGTTTAAGACCAGTGATGTCTTCCACCATTGACCGATTCATTGCATCTTTGTAGGATATTTTCAGCTTGGTCTTGGGGCAGGTCAGAATTTTGGGATAGCTATTGGTGTCTTGCAACTTCTGGGCAGCACGACCATCAATCAATCCATTCCTAATGGCTTCTTCAGTGCTTATTCTTCCACGTACTTCTGGGTCCACAAGACCTCCAGTGAGGTACTGGAATTCAAGGAACCGCTGCCCAGCCTCATAAGGCAACCATTTTTCCTTCACCGCTTCAGCTGCTGACATCCTCTTGCGTCCACCCTTTATGCCTTCAAACCCTAGGAAGGCCTTCTGCGCTGGTTTGAGCCGTGTGGCCATATCCTGATCTACAATACCTTGACTGGTAGCTTCCTGAAGGGAAAGCCTCTGGCCTGTGGTAGGGCATATTATGCCCCCAGTGCAGGCCTGGGCTTCAAGCAACCGTTGTCCAGTGATGCTGTCCACAATGCCCCGCTGTATGGCTTCTGAAATGGAGATTTTCTCCAAGTTTTCGGTGTCAAATATGGCTGCAATGGGACTGCACTCCTCCGTGGTCTCTGAGAATGAACCACTCCTTATCATCGAGGAAGAACTCCTGACACTCAGCACCGTGGGAGACCGAGTCACTGACTCATGCCGAAACACCTCATCAGTGCCATTACGGCAGGAAATCATGTCTGCAAACTGTGTCAGGCTTAAACTGCCAGAACGGTACTGGTCAAAAAACTTCCTCTCCACCAGACCTTTATCAATAGCATCTTGTATATCATACTGGCTACCTGTTTTCCTGTCAACAAGGACTACTCTACTGCTACCATCTGATCCTGTAATAGTTATTTCTTCCCACTCACACTCTTGTTCAGCTAGCTCTGTATAGGTGTCATAATCTATGAGGCCTTTGCTGTACGCCTCCTGCACTGACATTTCCCTGTTTGTTTCTGGATCTACAATGACAACCCGGCGCTTCCTAAGGGTGTTCTTCTGTGAGGTGTGCACCACCTTCTTCTTTTCTCTCAAGGGTAGAAGGCAGAGACCTGTTGCTTCATCCTTTATGCATCTTTCTTTCAGCTGCAAGTAGGTCAAGTTCTCTTCTGTATTGGGATCAAAAAACCCTTTGGTGTCATCGCTTGGATCACTGAGGATCTGGTTGAGCTCCTCATTGAAGTAGCCACGCTTGTAGGCCGTCTCTACTGGCAAGCGGTAGCTTTCTTTGGGGTCAATGATTCCACCAGTAGCAATCTGGGCCTCCAGCAAACGAATGCCATGGCCTCTCTCTATGAGCTCTTTGTTCATTGCTTGAAACAGAGAAATGATGTTTCCAGTTTCTGGGTCTTTGTACCCAGTGACAGCTCTTTCAGCAGAGAGCAGTTTCTCTTTAAATTCAATTCCAACAAGACCTCTTTTGTAAGCTTCTTCAACAGGCAGCCTCACATTGCTGACAGGATCCACTATGAACCCTGTGGCTGCCTGGGCTTCCAGGAGTTCAAGGGCTGTCCCTGGTCTAACCAAGCCTATTTTCATAGCCTGGTAAATGCCAAGTTTCTCTTTAGTAGCCTCATTGTAGATACCTGCAATACAACTAGAGCCCTGAAGGAAATCAATAATTCTCTCACTCACTTCTTCCACTGTAATTGCACCTCTTTCCAAGTCATTCCTTGTTGACTCCTTAATAATTCCAGCCTCAAGCAATGCATCTGCTGAGACAGGCTGCCTGATCCCTTGGAATGACATACTTCTCTTCTGCACCGGGAGGAGGAGCAAGCCAGTATGTGGCTCAATCCTGCATTTTTCTTTCAGCTGCATGTAAGTGACTGCCTTTTTGGTGGTGGGATCAATGAAGTTCTTTGTAGCGCTTTGGCAGTTGTTTAGAATCCTATACAGGTCTTTGTCAATCAACCCACGAGATAAAGCTATATCTTTGGGTAGGAAGACACTGTTGACAGGATCAACAATCCCTCCTACAGCCAGCTGGGCTTCAAGCAGACGAATCCCAGTTTCTCTGTCAATTAAGTTTTTCTTGATGGCTTCAGATACTGGCACAGTTTTGCCTGAGAAAGGATCTTTAAATCCTGTAATAGCCTTTTCTGCAGTGTAAATTTGTTCTCTGTCATCAAAATCAATCAGATCCCTTGCAATAGCACTGTCTACAGTTAATACCTCATTGCGGTGTGGGTCTATCACACCTCCTGTTGCTGCCTGGGCTTCCAAGAGCAGAACTGCATTCTCTGCTGTAAGTAGCTGGTTCCTTTTGGCCTCAACAAAGGAGTACTTCTGTCTGGGCAAAACAGACACTCCTGCAATAGCACCTGCCCCTTTGAGATAAGGTTCAATGTCAGCAGCAACCTCTTCCACTGACCTCTGCCCCTTCAGCAGTTTATCCAATGTGACTTTGTCTATAATTTGACACTCATACAGCTGCATTGCTGTAATCTTCTTCCGCAGCCCACTGAACAGCAACTTGGAGGCATCAATACAGAAGTCTTCCTCAGTCTGCGTAGACCTGTGAGACCCATATGGGCGTTGCTTAAGTTTCTCAATCTCCCTTTGCAGCCTGAGACGCTCAGACTCCAACTCTGACTGGTTTTTGACAGCAGTCTCTTCCAGTCTGCACCGGTATCTCTCCTCAATCCGTTTAATCTCCATTTGCAGCCTTTCTATCTCAGTCCTCAGGGTGTTCTTCTCCCTCTCGCTCTTCTCTCTCTCACACTGGATCTTCCTTATGGATTCCTCTGTCCGGGAGTGCTGGCTCTTCCACTGATTGAGGTCATTCAGGATTTGTTGTTTTTCACTTTCCAGGCGTTGCTTCAAACGAGACTCTGATTCCAGGCTAACTTTCAAACGGTTCAGCTCCTCTTCTAATCTCTGCAGCCTTGCTTTGTCTTGCTCCAAAGCACTCATTTTTATCAGCAAGGTTTCTCTTTCTTGCATAATGTGACTATACTGATTTTTGGATTCTTGAATCCTATTGGAAGCCTAGAATTTTAAAGAAATAAACCAAGAGAGGATGGTTAGAGTTATGTTCTCTATTTACAACGCTCTTCAGCCTGTCATTTAACCTGCAGCAATCTGCCACTGGAAAATGTTCTAGTCACAGTAGTGCCTTATCCAAGACCATGGACACACAGATGAACCAGTGAAGGTGCATCTGTCCCTTCACTGACAGTGTCTCTAGTACCAGAGACTCCATTCTGTTACCTTTTGTCGACATTTTCTGTTGATTTAGTTAGTTCTTCATGGCTTTTTAGTACTTATAATGCACCTACATATGCACCAAGCATTCAAGATTCAGTAAGAGATGACCAGTAGGTGTACGCTGACATAGTTCTACTAACCTGGGTGAATTTACATCAGCTAAGGACTGGCCATAAGTGGATAAAAAGGAAATATATGACTCACTTTTTCCTTTACTATTAGTTTCACGTTACTCCAAACAATTTTACTTGTGTCCCTTTACATTTTAATTTCCTTTAGTTCTTCATATATGTATATATATATACACAAAACACCTACAGGCGTGTATGCACATGCACATTCAAATGCAGTCCATATTAAATGGAATGCAAGTTTACATAATTTGTAACACATGCGTATATATGTACACGTCAGACAATGCTACATATTAATATTTTTTAATCAGTATTAAGATTATAAAAATAAAGAAAATAAAAACTTAGTAAAGGAAATACCTGAGAACTGATATGAGAAAGACTGTATGGAGGGAAAGTACAGAAAAAAGTAAAGAAAAAAAGTATTTTCACAAGTTCTTACTTTTGTATATTTAAACAGTAGCTCTTTGAACAAGGCAGAAGAATGACAGAACAAAAAAAATGTTTTCTTTAACCTTTCTATACTGTCATCTCAAGCCTAAGGAACAAGGGCCAACAGTGAAATTTACAAGTGCCGTTAGGACTGAAGTGCCAACAGAAATTTAGGTTTTAAGTATTTTAGGTACAGCTGACTACACCACCTTTCATTCTTCCATTTAGTCAACACTTTACACAGCTAAGCAGCACTGTGACAGCTTGTTTGTTGTGGTTTATGATATGCTGTTGTGTTGTGCTTTATGATACAACTCATGTCAGCCTCAAAGGATGGCTTTAACCCATCCAAATGGGACTGGTCAAAACAGCTCTGGGAAGCACACAGCCAAAGCACAGTGGTACTCCATCTATTCTTATTTTCCCTTAGGACGGTTTTGTGGAGACTGGGGTACAGACCTAGGGTTTCCTTCAAGCTGAGGGCAAAGCCCAACTAGGTGACAGAAACAGTTTACAGCTTCCTATCACAGTTCCCAGGGAGTAAAGAGGCTAAGAGAGTGGCCAAATCCTGCTATTTGTCTTTTAAAGTTAACAAGGAGAGGGGCCATAAAAGGGATATTAGTCACAAACACAGTGAACTCAAACAGTAAGGGGTGAAGTAAGTTGGTTCAAACGGACATTGCAATTAATTATATATCGGAGAGATAGTAAAGCTGGGATCAAAATATGTGTGAATACCTCTAGAGCCTGCTTTTGGAATTTTTCAATTTCCTGTCTCAATTTTTCCCTTTCTTTCTGTAAATCATTAATCAACCCCTGAAGTTCCAGGGTTTGCTTGCTGCTGGTCTGAAGCTGATTCTTTAGTTCAGCAATGGTGGTATTTTTCTCATCAACTTCACTTCTGACCATTCTGAGATCATCGTACTCCAATCTAACATTTCGCAGCTCTTCTTCCAGTAACAAGTGTTCCTTGGTTAGGTTCTCAGTGAGAGACTGAAGCCTTTCAATTTCTATTTTGCACTCATTCAAGTTTTTGCTCTTCTCCTCAGAGGTTTTCTGTAAGTGCTCATATCGTAGGTGGGCCTGCTTTAATTGCTCCTGTTCTTGGACCAACTGACGGCGTAAAGTCTCAATATCAGATGTGTATTTTCTTATCTCCTCCATGTATCTCTGCTTCTCTCTCACATGACCATCTAATACTTCTCTTTGGTGTCTAAGGTCATCTTCATTCCTCTTCTTTACAATAGACACTTCCTCTATCTGCTGTGTGAGATTAGTTATTTTAACTGATTGCTCTCTCAGAGATCTCCTCATGCTTTCTATTTCCTCTTCCAGTTTCTTCCTCCTGGCTGTCTCTTCCATTACACTTTTATTCTGTCTGCAAAGTTCCTCTTCCAGCTTATGTTTCTGGATCTGCAAGTCTTTTACAGTGCTTTGGAACTTTGCACTTTCTTGATCCCTGCCTTTTTTCTCTTGCGAAACTCTTTCATAGTCAATTTTCAATCTGGCCAGCTCCTGCTCTTGGATCCTCAGCTTGTTAATTGTCTCAGTAGCGCTCGTGTTTGCTTTCTGCAGGTCAAACTGGACTCTTTTTAACTGACTGTTCTCATCCTCTAGTTCTTTTCTTTGACTTGTTTCTACATCCAACAACTTTCTTAGCCTTTCAATCTCTTTGTTTCTCTCTTTAATGGTCTTAGAAGCATCATCAAGTGACTGTTTGTATCGCATGCTTTCATCAGAGTGCCTTTGAATAACTTGTTTTAGCTCAATCTCCAGCTGCTGTTTCTTCTGAGAAAGCTCTGAGCCAGCTGCCTTCTGTTGCTGAGCATTCTCTTCTATTTTCCGTAGATTATCTGTTGTTTGACTTATTGTATTCTTCAGTCTCCTGATTTCCTCACACAAATTCCTATTTTCTCTCATGGCATTATCAAGCTGTGTTCTATAATTATTAGTGTCCTCTTCCTTTTGCATGGTAACCTGGTGAATTGTGGTCTTTGTGATATTAATCTCAGTTTCATATTTGTTCTTTAAGCTAATTATTTCCTCATCATAACTGTTCCTTACCTTAGCCAACTCATTTTCAAGTTCCCATCGGCTTTTAGCCTCTTCCTGAAGCTGAACCTTTAGCCTTTCCAGCTCCTTAGTTTTATCCTGAATAGTAGAGGCAGCCTCTTCAAGAGCCTGCTTGTACCTTGAGTTGTCTTCACCACGAAGCTGAATGATTTGTTTCAGCTCCAGCTCTAACTGGTGCTTTTGCTGTGACACCTCGGAACTGCAAGCCTTGTGCTGAAGAGCATCTTCCTCTGCCCTCCTCCGCTGATCTGTGGTTTGCAGAATGGCATCATTCAGCCTCACAATCTCATCCTTAAGGTCTCTGTTTTCTCTTGTCAGTCTGTCAACCTGGGCTCTGAGACCTTTTGCATCATCATCTTTCTGTGCAGCTATCTGCTGGATTGTGGTCTTCTTAATATTAATTTCAGTTTCATACTTGTTCTTTAAATTACTCATCTCCTCGCTAAACTGGTTCCTTACCTTAGCCAGCTCATTTTCATATTCCCTCTTCCGTGTGCCTTCGTCCTGAAGAAGAACCCTTAATCTTTCTATCTCGTACTCCTTCTCCTTGATGACCTTCTCAGACTCTAATTTTTGCCAACCAAGGCTGTCTTTCTCATTTTGTCTTGTTTTCTGCAGCTGGTCATAGTCATTCTTCTGCTGCTCATATCTGTCCTCCAGCAACTTCCTTTTCCTTTTCTCATCTTCAGTCTCGTAAGTCAACCTGGTTATTCTGTCATTTAGATCCTTTATTTGAGCATAGCATTTGTCCAGGTTTTGCTTAGCAGAATTTCCATCCATTTCAGCCTGCCTTTTCATCTCCTCCAAACTCATCAGCTTTGCTTTGAGCTGAGAAATGTCCATCTGGTACTTCTGTAGATTTTGTTCCAGGAATTTATGTTTGTTGTTTGTTTCTGAATTCGAATCCCTGGCAAGTCTGAGTTCTTCTTCCAAGAGTTCAATTTTGGTGGCTTTCATCTGCAAAACAATAACAGAAAAAGAAGAGGGGGGGGGGAGAGAGGGAAAAAAAAAACAAACAAACAACACAGACATGTGACAACTGTTTCAAAGTTATCAAAAGCAATACAATATATAGTCACAAATCTAACAACTTACAAGATATGTCTATAGATGTTTTTTCTTTGCTTCAGTAATAGCTCAAAGTCTTTTTTTTACTTAAAGTCATTAAAGCAATTTCTGGAAAATTCATTATTTATCCAGATTCAGATCTTATTCAGAAACCAACATAATGAATTTCAGAGGGAAACAATACTTGATGGAGGAGGGAGATGTAATACAGTTGGTAAAATCTGATGTACAAAGAGATCACCAGCAAAATATTAAATAGCCTCAGTTAGAATCTCCATCTTTTTCAACTAGGGGATGCAAATCACCTGTATATCACATCTTAAACAGTCTTCCCTGTTTCCTCTAAGCTGAATGGAGTTACTCCATTTAAAACATTAGATACCAACACTGTAGATACGGCCTGAAATGAGGTGTGGCCCCTTAACCACGAGGAGTAAGCTTTCAGCACTGAGATAACTGTATTCTTACTGAGGTCAACACTCTGGGAGGAGAAGAACCTCCTGCATGCTTTATCAAGCACCTCCTATTTACCACAAAGGCTTTTGTTCTTCACCTCACGTGTGACCTTGGAGGTAACTCTACGAGATACTGTACTCTTTGAAAAAAGTTGCATGAAACTGCTCACATGCCTCTTTTGTGGCATACCACTGAGCCTCCTGTTGCTTGAGAAAGCCCAGGGTTTAGTTTTGTGAACTGTTTAGCACTGTACTAAAGCATAAAGTCTTCAATCAGTGATAGTGCTAACCTGTGATAAAAATAGAAAGTAAAGGAAATAAAAGAGGCAGATTACCTTCAAGTCCTCCATGCTTTTTAACATTTCACTTAAGAATTTGTAATAGTCTCCTGATCTTGTAAGAAGCTCTATGTAGCGAGCCTGAGCCTCACTAGCCTTGAAAAGAAAAAGGGAATTGTTATCAGCTTGTATTAGAGAGTTAGATATGAGCATACCTATGCCTCAGACCATTTAAAGAATTCCAGTCCACTTGACAGCGCATGCTACTTGACAAAGTAAAAAAGCTAACTAAGTCTCCTCCTCACAACTCCACATGACTTTCTGGGGATCCCAAGTACACATATTCTCCCTTCTGATAAACCCACACCTTTTTCAATATTATTTTCCCCCACGGTGCATATGATATTAAATGCAAGGCTCCATCCCCTGGTTCTTCATGCTCTTCCTGTCTGACAGTCACAAGTAACCTAAGTTAAACTTTAATAGTGGTTAATTCCCAGGTTGAAAGTGACTAAATCACTTGGGGCATGAATCTTACTTTCTCACAACATGTATATAATGGACATTGAGTAGGAAAGAGGTAAATCCCTGAGGGCTATTCTACTGTCTAAATGAGCCCAAGTATGATTTTGCACTGCAGCAACTATTCTGCAGTAATTACTTTTGCATATGTGCTTAGTACACATTACCAATGACAGTGCTAATTATTAGTATATAGCTGGATATGACTCACAATGATGAATAAATCTGCTCATGCTGATGAATGAATAAATGTAAATTCAAAAGACTGGTGAGGGAGGAAGGAAAGATACCTCTTGCAGAATCAGCACTGCAGGAGACTGAACCACACACTTCTTGATAGGTATGTTGAGCAACGTTTCTAATCCAGAACTGTAGGAAGCAACCTGAAGCTCATAATCCTGTAAAACAGCAGGGAAAAGTTAAGAACCATTTAGCAACTGCCGAAGAACTCTCTGGGGATCTGCAAATGCAAATAAAGGGTTGTATGGGGATTCTTTTGTTTAAATAGCTACATTCTCCCTTGTTTATTTCTGGACATGTACAAACGACCCTCTCATTTGTGACCTCTGTCACAAAGGCTCATCAGTTCAAGGTTCATAGAGGGGAATGACACAACATAAGCATTTTGCAAAAACAGCAAGATACGTGGTCCGTTAATTGAGGGCTATCCTTCTAGAGGTGGAAAAATTCATGGGAGCAACTAGTCTAGGTAGTGTTATCAACCAAAACTTCAGAGACTGTGTCTCTTCCATATCATTTTTGTCACACCATATATAGCAAGATCTTTCTCACAGAAACTAAGGCCATTCCTCCTGCTAATCTGTATTTATCTTGCCTCCTAGACCAGATCATAATGAGACCTACTTTCTAAAAGTAGAGAACAGATGGGTAGCTTATTTTTAAGATGTGAACTGGAAAGGTTGGTTTGGCTAGAAGGATGTTTTAATTCTCCTGAAGAGAAGCTTTCATTGGTATCTCCCAAATCGTCCTGCCATTTTCAAGTGGCAAATACACTTGATTACTTTCCTTATGTTTTGTACACAGAAGTGTTTTACCCCAGCGACTTCTGCACACACACAGACCAAAGAACTAACATTTCACCTGCCAGAAGAGCAGAGACAAGGGGATGTGCCTGACCATGAGAAACCACACCCTGTAAAAAAGCTGAAATCCAAGTACCTTAATTGCAGCTGAGCACTGATCTGCATGCTTGAGAAGCTCCTCAACTTTGTCTCGCTTCCCACAGATTTCACTGTGCAAGTTCTGTCAAGAAAAAAAAAAGTGAGCTGTGAAGCACTCCCTCAGATTTGCCAGCATTTCCTCTCCTCTACGCACTGCCTCCATCAGAAGGTATCTGCAGTGTGAGACCACTGCAAACCCAGAGGTTTAGACCTGAAATGATGTGTAGCAATGCCATTTCCACAAAGGCAAGCACATTGCATATGAGAAAGCTGTTCTCCAAAAGAATGCCTACCAACTGAACAACCTACTGAGGTGGGGAGGGACAGTTGCTTGACTCTAACTTACACATATTTGCCCCGTTTTTAATTTTATTTGGGGGCTATAATCTGTCCCATAAATTGCAAAATCATACCGTTCCTTGAATTAATTCAAAGCTGCTGTGTATGTGTCAGTCATTGTGCAGGAGACAAGCACAGTCTTGTTCATAATCTGTAGCAGTACTGACAGAAAATAACAAGTATAATAATATTTTCTCTTTCCTAACTTCTACACATGTGGTGTTTTTTAGTAGCTTGCACATTGTAATTCAAAACAGGCCACTGTGTTGAGGACTGCACTGATAGTGGTAGTTTCTGAATAGCAAAGCGATTTAAAGCCCAGTTCATTGCAGACAACTCAGTCAGGTGTTGCATACCTTCTGGTCATGTAGATATCTCATGATAGTGTTGGAATCGCACAGCTTCATGGACTCGATAGAATCCTGCCTGCGTTTGGCATCACATATCCATTTGCAAAGAGCCTGATATAGATCTCGGTAAGTTTTCAGCTGTTTGATCTGCCTTTCTAAATCCCATGATCTAGAAAAAAAAAAAAAAAAGGGAAAACTGTCAAAATGGGAAGTGCATTTTCTTTCTTTAAACATTTTTCAGTAGTAAGACACCTTGATAAATATAGTAATAAACTAAGTAAAACAATGGGCAGCTCTAAAAGGAGATTCTGAACAAGAATATTAAGTAGAAGAGTATTGTACTTGTTAATGGTCACCTAATAAGAGTTTTTAGTCCCTTACTTTTGAATATTTTGCACTATATAGTGGTTGGCACTTTCTGTCAATTAAGTATGGGATGAAAAAAATCTTGCAGAGGTAAGAACCAAGGTAACTGACTTCAGTACACTTGTTCCCAATTTTCACCAAAACAAGCAGCAACTACTCAATTTTTATCACTAGGACCAGATTTGGTCTGAATTTAAAAAAAAAAAAAAACATATATATATATATTATATGATATATATATGATATATATATATATATATCAGAATATGCCTTCAGTTCAATAAAGTTATATATTTATTTTTTTCTCTTAGTTCTCAGTTTTTGTGCTTTATTTTTTTTACCCCTCAGGTAAAGGGTATTTAGGAATAAGCCTGATTGCTTACATAGGCTCTACATTTTCTTGCTTTGTCTTACATAATTTCTTATAAAGCATGTTCAACTTATTCACAGTTACTATTTACAATTTACTACAGTCTTACTGCCCCCAAATCATCATTTGTACAACTTCACTTCCAGAAAATATTAGTTCTTTTAGACTTACTGTTAAGATGATCTTAGTAGTGATAGCAATAAGGAAGAAGCTACTAGGAAATTTGAGCAAACCTGTTATCTATCTGCTTTTCAGCCCTCTGCCAGCGGTCTATTAGTTGGGTAACTTTGTCAGAAAACTTTCCAATGTCCATATCATACAAGGTATATGACTGGCAAGACTGAGAGTGAATCTGAAGCATTTTCTGCAGTTCATTTTCAAGGGCATTCAACAGCGACTTCTTCATGTTTAGATCAGCTTTCATTTTCTGGAGGAAAAAATAATAACATCATACTTTTTCTTCAGAGGATACTCAAACTTAATTATCAACAGCATGTACAGTGTGTTGGGATCTAAATACTCTGTTTCTAATTCAGCATAGTATGTATGTTGATGCGAACTGGAGTTAACTTATTTAAAGTGAAATATACCCTTTGGTACTTATTCTCAAATAGTTTACAGAACCAAAGCCTTCTCATGCTATACTTTTCCATCATTTCAGTTTCAGATGGCATCATGCCATCATTTCAGTTTCTCAGAGCTATTTGAGCAGTTCCCAAAAAATACCCTGCCTTGCTTGTTCCTAGAAACAAATGACTAGAAAATTTCATTGCAGTGTAAATAGCTGTAGGATCAAGACTCAGAATTGCCATACACAGTTTTTAAAATACTTTTTTATTTTTTTTAATATTAGCTGAAGATCTGCACTGATTGTTTATGTTGTTTCTTTTTTTTTCCTTTCCTGATTTTCATTTTCATAAATATCTTACACAGAGATGTTGCTCTACACACACATAGTGGTATGTGTTCACAAACTTGCATACTGTTGGGTAACACCAAACAATGCAGGCAGTGCTCTCCATTGCATCCCCCAGACATGGGGATGACTACCTCCTTTGATAATATGCTCAAGCATTTATTTTTGTGTTAAAAACAACTCCCAGCAACTGAATTTGCAGCTTTCAGGTAATATGGTAGAAGAATAACCTGGTTGTGCTCCATTTGTGCTACCTACACACCTTTTCCCTACTTCACCGAAGAAGAGAAAAGGAAGGAGGAGCAATTATTCCAACTAAAGTCACTCAGTGCAAAAAAGGACCATCTCAATGCCAGATAAAGATTGCTTCTGCAAACCATCTTTGTGAACAGCAAAGTGATTACTCCTTGCCTTATCTAGGATGAGAAGTTCTCACTGTCAGATTTGAAATGGACTCTACAGCAAAAACAGGACACAATAACACACTCATTTACTTGTCACTTGTTAGAACAAGCTTTTCTGCAATAAAGGAAAAATTGCCTTCAAATCTAGCTTCATAAGTGACATGAATAAACAAAGATAATCTTGTTCAGAAATGGTTTATGGAGACCTTCCATGCTCCTGGCTTTGCTATGGGGCCAGAAACACCCAGGGGATGAAAGTAGTAAACTGTATGTTCCCTCCAATAATTTGCAAAAACATCATACATCTATGTCAGAATATGTTAGGAGGTGGAAGGTTTGATCCTTCCATTTCAGGAGGTTTCCATCCAGCTCAACTAGTGATGACAGCTACAAATTCTGCCTTGCTATGTCCTTGGGTCTTCACTTCTCACCTTTAGACAAGCTCGATAAGCCTCCACTTTATCAAGATCCAAAGGAACAGTCTCCTCTTCAGACAGTCTGACTTCAAAAACTCTGATCACATCCTCTGTTTGTAGAATAAGCTGGAGCAGACACCTCAGTACGTTCAAGCTACAATAAATAATAAAACACAAGACAAATCCATTATGGACTGAAGCAGGAAAGGTGCTAACTAATTAACTGGAAGTCATTAAAGAGAAAAGACAACACAGAAGAAAATTCAGCAATACCCATGATTCTCTCTCTCTCTCTCTCTCTCTTTAAAAAAAAAAAAAAAAAAAAAAAAGTCATCCAGAAAAGAGAAGAAATTCACTTAAGTATCTGTTTCTACCTATGTGGAGAGCATCTGTAGGAAAGAAGGTGTAATTTTATACCACTGATAACAAAACGCAGATTTATAGACTAAGAATTATGGAAAGTGAATGATTTATTGATATAACCTCAATTTTCTTACCTGTCTAAGTAGCCAGCAGAAACACCATTAATATTCTCCAGTTTTTGAAATAAGGCATTTATCTCTGATTGCAAGTACACATACTTTTCACAGCCCCTGAAGTTAGGCAGCAAGTCCTTATGCTTATTGAGGGTTTCAGCCATTATTTGAGAGTCATTCTGCACACCCTAAGGAAAGAGAATACCTGATTAACACGTTTTTGGTGTCTGAATGATCATTCTACAACACATAAGCTATTGGTCTCCTTATCCACATAGTCTGGTCTTAACTAACCAGCTGGATTGAAGAATGAAGCAGTGCCTCAGATAATTAACATTCTGCAGTTTCTATTTTGTACTGTCCACAACAGGTAATGCCTCTTTTTAAGCACCTCTTCCACTGTAGAACTCAGCTCTGTAGAAAGCAGGTCACAGAATGCCTTATTGCCAGCTACTCTCAGTGAACATGCTGAAGTCCTTCTTGCAACCTCACTGCCCCCAGAAGAACTTCTCAGACCGAATCTGTTCCCTTTTCTTACTAATCTTCTCTTTCCAGTCTCCTTCAATAACTCTTAAGATTTGGAAGGGGGAGAGAGTCTGTAAGCCTCAAGTATGCACTCGCATCCCACAGACAGCACTTCAACAGTAGCTGGCAACGTGGGGTCCTTAAAAAAGGATGTTAACAGAGATTTAACCTAGATGAGGCTTAACATGAGCTTATGTCCACTTGACATCGGGCTTTTTGTACTCTTAGCTTGCCAGAATTAGTCTTCTAAAATACAAGAGTCAACTTTTTCTACTTGGGCACCCAGATAAGGAGCCAAACACCGATCCAAATATCATGGTTAGCTTCCAATTGAAAAATCTAGGCACAGGGTCCAGGTGTGTCTTTCCCAGATGATCAGGAATACAATTGCAGTATGCTCTGCAGGACAATCACGATGACTTTAAGAAGCTCAATTAAAAACATACATAGTTACCTCTAATTCCTGTATTCTGACTGAAAAGTCATGCAGTGCCCCTTGATCCACTCCAAGTGGAGCTCTTTGAACCATCCGTATCTCTGAAGATTCAATCTGACGCCGAAGTTTCTGAAGCTCCATCAGCAGCCAGGCCTCCTGTTTATCATGTTCCCGGTTTCTCTCATTAACTATAATGGTGTTTGAGGAACCCACTGAACAGGTCTCAGTTGGGATCACTGTAAAATTAGTTGTGTAAATGTCATCTGCCAGAGAAGTGACCTCCTACACAATAGAAAGCCAATGCAGTGCCAAACTGACCTAAATACTGATTTGATTTGTAGAACTGAGAACAGACAGGAGATCTGAACCAGTAGGCAGATGTTTAAATTAATTAAATTTCCCCTTCAGAAAAAAATAAACTTGCTTGCTCAAATGCAGTAGTGAGGTTTTGCTTCCTAACAACTGAAAACATAACAGGCAGATTAAAACCCTTTCCTTTTCCCACCAAGTTCCATGAACTTCAGAGGACTATTCCCAGAATCACAGCCATAGAAGGAAGAAAGGAAAACATAACCCTCCCTGTACATGGCCAGTTTTGTTTTACTGGTAGACAGCAATTACAGTTCTTGGACATGTTTCTATCCATATGTTTATGGGAACATTTTCACAAAGTGAAAATGCAGCCCCTTCTCTTCCACTCCAAAGAAAGAAATCCAAGCAGTACAATCTCTGCAAGAAAACAAGTTGTTTTTTTTTGCGAGGACAACAGACCTGGCTGCGGCTGCCGCGGTTGATTTGGTAGTTGTATAATCAAGGTTTGGTAGTGCTTCTGAGCATCAGTGAACTGAGTCTGCATCTTCCGTTTGTCTTCATCACCAAACATCTCTGAGCCTTGGCTGTTCCTGAGGAATTCTTGATAATGGATCTCTAGGTCAGTTATTATTTTCTGGTAATCTTCCTTACGCATTGTTTTCAGCTGAAATAAAGAAGAGGAGTTTTGAAAAAAGGCAGCAACTGAAGAAGGTATATGACTAGTGAATTATTAAGGAACATACTAATATACCTACAGAACGGCAGAGGAACCTCATTTTAGAATAAAACCTACACCTGCTGCCTCCACAAGCATGGTGCACAAAGTGCCTTTTGAGCTAATCTATTTCTGTAAAGAAACATTTCACAACCTAAGAATATTGCAACTTTGCCTTTTACTGTGTCTATCCATGCCCTTGCATTGTGGGAACTAGTACGGCAAGTATGTGGTAAGGACAGGTCAGTGATGATGTCCTTGGTCCACAGTTAAGGCCTGATAGAGTCTTACCTTAGCAATAGTCATCGCTCTGATTTTCTCAATGTCAATCATACAATAATGCCAAGATACCAGGCTCTTCATGTTGATGTACAGCTGATTCCACAGAGCCAGAATAGCTTCATAGTATTGTTCAATTCTGAGATGGGAAAAGAAATTCCATAGTCAAAACCTATAGCATAGCTACAAAACATCGCAAGAAACATCCACTAGAGGTTGAGTGTGTTAGTTTGCTCTCTACTAGAAAAAAAAATATGCAAATATCCTTAAGTTTCAGATGAATAAATAGTATACTATTGAATATACAGCTAAAATTCCAAACTCTCTCCAGTAATTTGCTTAAGAACATAGGTACTGCTGCTAACCAGGGCCTGAAGTAATATTATGCACATTATGTACATAATTCTAAATACCAAAAGACATCAAAAAGTATTAACTACAAGACAAACCAGGCTTTCAGACAGAACTTTGAGCAATCAGGACGAGACTATGGCATGAGCACAACATCTGAGCTGGTTCCCATATGTCAAATTGGCTCACAGATTTGCACAGTACAGCACACCCTAAATTAATCCTTTACTCCCCCCACCCTATAAAGGTTGGGGGCACTATGATTAGGACACAGACTGAGTTTTGTGGTCAGCTGCTATTTTGAGCAAACTCTATCTACCCCCAGCGGCAGATGCGCAAACCCAGGCAGCAACTCACTTTGTAGCAAGATCCACTGCTAGTGGATTGGGTGGCGGGATGATAAGACTAACAGATGGCACCAGCATATCCACTCCTCCAGGGCCAGTCACTAACCACTTGCTGCGTTCATTATTGTCCTTCAGGATGCATTCATCTCCTTTGCGCACTGTTTTCTGTAAGAAATACAGAAGAACATTTTTTTCCTTTAGTTAAACAAGATGGGGTTTCTAGGAGAAAAGACAAGAAAGATGCATGTAGATCACAGAATCAGGAATGCTTCACAGCTGCCAGGTGCAGGTGTGAATCGTGGCTTCATATTAGTGCAAGAGATCAGTAGAGATTAACCAATCCCCCCTGAATCTGGTTTTCATAAAAAGAAAATCCTGGAAGACCAAGTGGGAGCCACAGAACACTAGGCAGTCGCCAGCTGATCATCAGACTTGTGGCTTGCCATGACATACAGAGTGGACACATGGGCACTGTAAGCTACACAATCATTTATGTTCATAAGCCACTCCATAGCAAGATGTAAGCAAAAGGATGCATCCATACTTGTGAAGGGACTGGGAGCGAATGCTGCAGAGCTAGATCTACCAGCTACATCTGCCAGAAATTCTGACACCCTGAGGCCACAGGTGTGGTCATGGTGCAGCTTACAACCCACACACATCCAAGAGGGGAAAGCTCCTCATGTCATTTATCATGGCAGAAGTCCCTCACTGCATCATACCTCTACAGACAAAAAATTTTTGACATTACTAGCAAAAGGCCTCAGGCTTTGCTTTGACCTAACCATGCAGGATCTCTGGATTTGTCTGAGCTTATCTTCACCTGAGCAGATTTTAGCTTGTTTAACTGTGAGGACAATTGCCAAGCAGCCAGGTAACCACTGACTACATTTGTTTAGCTTTGCTTACAGTAGCAACAAGTAGTTACTTTGTGTGCTTCTGTGACTGCAGAATAAAATGTGGTACAGAACACAGCACAAACCCCGGACTGTAAACGCAAATCACAATGGTCATTTAGCGGTCACTATAGGAGTGCAGCCTAGTGAATCAGGTAAAACAAGTTTTACAGATAAAGAGCAGAAAAACTAGGTAATTGGGAAACAGCAAAGAAAAAGAGCACGTAAGCAGAAAATGCACCTAAGCACGGTGTTAAGAAACAGTGCAGAAATACATGTAAACCCAAGCATCTCCAGTACCAAAGAGGAAGAAACCACCACCATTAACTTAATACTCCCCCCTGCAAAGAGTTGGGTATGCAAATGACTGATTGAACATTCCTCCACCTTTTGTTAGATGAAGTGCTGACCTTAAGAAAATGAAAGAAAAGGGAAAGATGCTGGGAAGCATCTGTATTACAATTTTAACCTTATTAATAATGAGCCTGTCTTGTGCTAATTTGAACCATGAATGCTAACACCATTTAAACTGGAGTAATAATAATCATTTTGACTAGACATAACGCTATTTAAACTGGAATAATAATCATCATTTTGACTAGACATACTCAAACAATGTATGAGAATCCAAGTTTGTTTGTTTGTTTTCCTGAAAAAACTTAAATGCTGACCAAAAGCAAACAGAAACGTTACACCTATCAACTCAGTAGCTTGATTACTAAATTATTTGCCACGTTTTAGTTTATATGATGTTCATTTCAGCCAAAAGGAGAACACATTACCAGATCCTGTTTGTAGTCACACAAAGCCTTAAGGATAATGGGTTTGTTACTCCGGTAGTCTGGGTTACGTGGCTTCAGCTGCACAATCTTCTTGGATTTATTCACCAAACTCTGCACTTGCCTCTTGTATTCAAGAATTCTCTCTCGTTCATTCTGCAAAGATTAATTGTATGTTAAAAACTCATTCTAAAAATAAACCACATTTAGTTCCCAATGGTTTATTACAAGAAGCATACATCTGGAGCTCACTGTTGGCAAAACTTCCTTTAGCTCCAGTGGGATGAGTCTTTGGCCTATAATGTGAAACTGCAGAGTGCTTTTTTTGTTTTGTTTTGTTTTTTTTAAAAAAAAAAAAGAAGAAGAGAAGAGAAACAACAAAATAAGTATCTTCGTAACTCCAGCAAAGACTATGTTGTTCTTCATACAGATCTATAAGATGGTTAAAGTGAGGTGTAAGAAACAGGAATAAATATAAGGAATTATTGTAATATGAATGTTAAAAAAATAAATAAATAGCAACTACATCTCAACCCTGACTTCATCAATTGCCCTTTATATCACTAACCTATTTTTCCTCATATAAATTCAATTTGGAATTGCAGGAGCTAACTCTTGCTGAGCAAATTGCTAAAAACAAAAAAACCTTGAGTTCAGTCCTTTCAAAGAGATTACAGAGATATAAAATAACATGATGATGAATCATTTATTAAATGCACTCATCCTTTGAGGCAAAAATCTATTCTACCACCTATGAACAATAATCTTTCATTTTTTTTTGTTTGAAGGTCAGAAATTTTGAAATTCGGTAGGCTCATTCCAGATTCAAAAATAAAATAAAAAAATAAATAAAATAAAATAAAATAAAATAAAATAAAATAAAATAAAATAAAATAAAATAAAATAAAATAAAATAAAAATAAAATAAATAAATAAAATAAAAAAAATAAATTAAATTAAAAAAAATAAATTAAATTAAAAAAAATAAAAATCAACAGTTCCTAAACAACATTGCACAATTTAAGTAATACTGATCCATTTGTAGACTATCCTAAGAAATGGGCATGAACATACCATTAATGTTTCAAGTTCACGCAGTACTGTTTATTACCATTGTAGTACACATGGCTTAATATTTGGTATCTGAAGAGGGCAACCGATTTCCATGCAAGACAGAACATAACCTGTGAGTTGGGTGGAACAGTACCTCCAGCTCTTTGATCTGCTCCAGCAAGCATTGCAGTGACATGCTCTTATCACACATGAACTTCTTTCTGATGGAGTCTTGTAAATTCTTCAGATAACACTCTGTGGCTTGGGCCTCTTCAAAGAACTACAAGAAAAAAGGGACGTGATTTCAGTTGCACACAGCTCTCACAAAAATGTCCACTAAAAACACTGAATTCCTTTAATGAGAAATCCCAGCTCACATCTGCCAGGACAGCAGCATTTTCAACAGCATGATAACACTGTTATGTCTAATTGTGCATAGATTTAGGAAGATTTTGACACAAGAAAAATACCTGTGGTGGGATTCCCACTTTTAACAAAAGTAGTGAGGAACATGACAGATCTCCTATGAACTATTCATCACATCATTCACAATCCATAAACTAAATTCTGAAAGCTCTTATTCAGCATGTGTTGAAAGCCCTGGAAATTCTTACACACTGAAAACAGCAAATACAGTTTTTTGTTACTCAATAATGTTAGCAAGTGAAATGAGCTTTTTGAAATTTGTAAATTCTTTTTTTAAAAGAAAACTGCTTAAATGCTGGAATACGAAGATTTTTTTATTAAATTAATAATTCATGAATGTTAATCTAGTATAATTTAGTATAATTCAAAGTAAATGTGAATTCTCCACATCACTACTCACCTGAAAGTAAGCTGCATTCTCTTTCAGATGTACATCAATGCATTTGGTGATCTGAAGGATCCAGCTCCACTGAGTTTGTAATGTATCCATGTAGGCCTAAGAAAAATAAAAATATACAGAGCTCAAATCTTCACAGAGATCTCTCTCCCATACCTAGACTCAAGTATAATTATTTATGCTTTACATAAATGCAAATGAAATGTCTGCTAAAACAAATTCATGCAGACCAGAATAATGCAACTCATGCAAATAGTTCCCCAACTTGTAAGTGTCTACCTAACTGAAGAGAGTAAAATACACATTTGTGGGATGTGGAGAGAAATTTGTTCATGATGTGAATTTTGTTTGATCAACATAAAGCCTGAAGTTCATGAGCCAAGGGGTGAAATGCACAAAATTGTAGTGCAGACAAAGTATTTCAACTGAAAATTGTCATGTTCTCCTTCCAAGGAGCAGTGTCAAACACAATTGTTTATGATGGCTACTTTTAAATCAGAACTTCTCACATACTCCTTATGTAAGTTCTTTAGAAAAGTACACACAACTTTTTACTTCACTACTGGAGCTTACAAGGATCTTTCCTTTAAGGCAGAAAAGGACCACAGAGGGAATTATGAATGGTGATTGGTAATACAAATTACAAAGTAAACGCATTGAAAAGTGGAAAGAACTCAGTTTTTTTTTTTTCCTATTAGTTTCTTTCAGCTTCAGGGTTCTTATTCACACTTAAAACTACAACTACAGCATATCCTAATAGGATGAGATTTTCCAAATTGTTACAGCCTTTGTAATTGAAATGTAAGCATATAACAAGCCATGATAGCAAAAATATCTTGGCTAAGCTGTAGAAATGCACTGTAAATTTCAGTTGCAGAAAGTATTTGCACCCGGATTAAACATAAACTCTCAAAGGGTGTGGCTATCTTCAAAACATGCCTTCTAAGATAACAGAAGACGAATGACATGCCTTCCTACCATAAATTCTGCTGCACTGAAGTTAACTCACATGAGGTACAGCAATTTCAATATATTTAGACAAGTCCTTAAGCCCCTGTATTAATTTTTATATACATCTATCGTCAAATCTGGTAGCAACAAGATCTCCCCCAAGCTGTTAAGAAAGCTGCAGTTGTTGTGTGGCCAGGTTTGCAGAGGAAGGTAGTAATGTTTATTAGAGCAGTTCATACAACTGGATGAAAAGGGACACGATTTTTGGCAAGCAAATCCTTCTCAGGTCCAAATGCCGCATTTTGTTTGTGGACTTCCACTGAGAAGTTTTCCCACATAGTAACTACAGGAGCAAGTTCAATCAAGTAAGTCTAACTCACCTCAATTTTGTCTGAAGCAGGGTGCTGGTTGAGAACTAGCTGGTCACTTTCCTGCTTTAGCTTGTTGAGTTCTTTTTCTTTAAGCTCCAGTTCACTCATACGTTTCTAAACAACCAAAACACAGCATTAAACAAGCCTCCAAAAGCACAGTGCTTAGAATAATTTACTTAAAATTTTCCAGCTATTTATGACTCTGTGAAATTATCCATGCTAACATTAAATATTAATTCTACTCAGTGCACTGAAGCTAAACATGAAGACAGCAGAATCAAAGAATGTAGTCCTTTCAGTTCTAGTCTCTACACTTGATGCTTCACAGAGCAAAGCATGCAAAATTTAGCCTTTCCTGTCCAAACGGAATGACAGAAGCAAGAATGATTGCATCTTGCAACATCCAGAACAACCGAACTCAAAAATAGTAAAAAAAAAAAAAAAAAAAAAAAATATTAGAGAATCCCCTTAATGGTGTGAACTTTCATTCCTTTTTTACTTTGGTAATCAGCACCAACACAGGATTAAGAAACACACATGCTCAATTTCCTTTTGTACCCACAGAAGACAACAAGGATCAGTGCAAACCACCTCTGACAGTGCTCTCAATGTGTTGCTGGCAAGACCATCATGGGAAGAGAGAGCAATTCCCTCCAGCATGGCCCTAGTTCCTGGTGAAGAGATCAGGACCACATACAGAGATCCCGAGCCCCTGAGTAGTCATAAC
The DNA here is from genome assembly GCF_963932015.1 of Anas acuta. Classification (NCBI taxonomy): domain Eukaryota; kingdom Metazoa; phylum Chordata; class Aves; order Anseriformes; family Anatidae; genus Anas; species Anas acuta. Next base: position 69,094,374 of record NC_088980.1, read on the forward strand.
AGGGAGAACTGAACTGCTTGATTCAGGTCCCCTACTTTAGCATGTCAACAGAATGACTGTGTGCACAAGCTACATGTGATTACTGGTTCTCAGTGAACTGTACTGATAAGGTCAGTTTCCAAGGTCAAAAGAATCCGCAAGTGGTTGAGTGAGCACAATCTTCCAGTTCATGTACAATCTTGATTCAAAAGGTTGTCACACAGTACTTAATCCAACAGTGTTTTGACAAAAAAAGAAGAAAAAAAAGGTACTTAGAGAGAAGAAATGCCTGCCCTGCTCCTCCCTAAATATGCCAAAAGAGATTCCACAGAAAGCACGGGGGGGTTGTGCTGTCTTACAGAGAAGGCCTCCTGCTTCCTGGCGATATCTGTGTTCCTGTCACTCCAGTCGTAGAGAAGCTCCTCTTCCTCACAGTCATTGATCCACATGATCTCTCTGCTGGTGGCTTGGATGAGGTTCTGGAATTGACGGAGCTGATCCATTCTCTCAAACGAGTATTTCTACAAGGAATTCCAGAAATGAGAAACAATAAACACAGAAAAGCGTGTGCTGGGTGGAGAAGGGGTAGACAAAAGCATAGCATGCATATGTATGGTGTTTTGTTTTTTTTTGTGTTTTTTTTTTTTTGAACTAATAATATTCCAAACCACACAGCTATAAAATCTGTTGGCAATGGATAGTGGATAACATGCCTTCATCTACAGAGCTATGAAACTTGTTGGCAATGGACAGTGGATAACGTGCCTGGATTTAAAAAATAATGGGAATCTGAAGTCACCAGCTTCCTAAAGCCATTTCAAACACAAGCGTAGTAGACATGTAGGCAAGCAAGCAAAAAGACACGGGGGAAAATACAAGAAAATGACTGAAAATTTAACATCACTTTTACTCGCATTTGCTGCTGACAGTATATCCTTGATGTTGTAGCAGCACCTTTTGCGCAGATGATGCTTCATGAAAAGATTCCTTCTCTGTCCTTGCATGATAATAAATATCCTGTTATTTGAAACGTGTACAGGAAGCAGCTTCCAATTCTAAGGGTTACATCTACCATTTGCACAAGATTCTTAGTGTTTTACATGAAGACCCAACATGGACAAGATGCACAGCCCTAAACAGAATTTGGTTCTAAACACAACTTTGAGTCATTTTTTAAGCTTCTAATATAAACTAACTCTACTGCCACATTCACTCCCATTAAGGAGGTAGAGTTCTACTCTTCACCTGCTTAGTGACCAACCTCCTTTACCCGTTGCAAACTAGAAACTTCCTGGTAAGTCAGTTATAAACTAGGTAATGAATTAATCTCAAATTCATGCCTCAAACTAAGTCTCATCTAAACGACAAAACACTCTTGAATGGAATTAGTTATACATGCATCTATCATTTTGTCGAAGCTTGAAGTGTCTCTTGACTATCACACCATTGTTAAGAAAGCAAAAGGCATTTATCATTGAGGGTATCACATATGAGCAAATCTTGTGCTCACCAGCAGTCCTTCATATTCTTCCTCCAGCTGATGAACTGCGGCCTTCTCACGCTGAAACAGAAACAGCAAATATTTAGCGTGCCTTCTACGTGCCTACCTGTGGGTTCTTCCTTTACAATGCCGGTACCATGATGTTATAATTTCATGTGGTATTTTGGAGATGCCTGCAAGGGACATCAGTGAGCAGCAGATCTGTACCACTGGAGGGCCAGAAGTATAAAACTAAGGCTTGGACAAACTTATTTCTCACAACAATGTTATAAGCCAGGTTGAACATAACCCCTGTAACACAAAAACAGCTTCCAAAATTCGATCTCTTTACCAAACTCCTAGATAGCTTGTGGGGAACCACCTAGCCCTAAAGCAAGATTTATGAAGACTGTGAAGTAATACAAACTGTGATCCTGAGCAGCATGCTCCAATTTTTATTCCCATTGGAACTAGTGTTTGATAGGGCTACATTATTAACTTTCTTATAAACAGAAGAGAAAAGAAAATAACAACCCTTCAGCTTTTCATCTTGTCTGAGAAAACAAAGTTTCAAAACTGAATCCCTTTTCTTTAGATCCAACTCTCTCTCCTCTCGTCCATTTGAGGAATTAACAGAAAAGAATGGAGATGAAGTAAACATTCCTCCAATATCTAGTTGTTAGGGTGACAGCAGAGGTTAACCACTGCATTTTCGCTGACTTCTTTATTCCAATCACAAAACCCAGAGTGGACCAGAAGCCTCAGAAGAGAGGGAGAAGAAAAAAAAAAAGCCCTAAATTTAGCCCAGAGTTTGGTCTTTTTTCACAGAAACTCCCTCATTACTCAAGGCTGTATTTTACCCACATTCTCCTTTAACTTTCTTGTCTTAAAAAAAGTAAGTGAGAACAATCATTCTTAGCCATTCTTCTCACAAAAAATATCCTGATATTTATTTGCCAGGTACAGAACAACAAAATGTTAAATAACTACTAAATTCTCATTACAAAATTCTGGGGAAAGAAACAGAACACTGAATAATGAAATAATTATAAATTATATTATATTATATTATTTATTATAATGAAATAATAAATACTAGGGTGGAAAGCAGTTGTTATGACATCAGTGCTTTCTGAAGAGAAGCTGAGCTGTTCAGCATTACTTGCTGTAGTCAAACACTGGCAAGCCAAGGACACAAATCTAGATTAAGCAATGTATAAGGGAAGACAGTAATTACCAGGTCTGTTTTGACTTTGTCCAAGTGCCAGCGATAGTCTCCAATGGCGTTATGAGTTCTCCTATGGTCACTAATCTGTTGCTCGATGGACGCTGCATCAAACCCCCATTTCACTAGCTCCATTTCAGACTAGGAAAAAGAGACAGTATTTGTACTTTCATTTCCGAAAAAAGACATTATCATCTAAATCAGAGCATCAAGGAATTGAATTGAAAGAAATGTGACCATACAATAAAGAGTAAAACTAAACAAAGGGAAGTTCAGATCAGGGGTTAAAAATTTCTTAAAATTGCCCTTGCTTAAACTGTGTGACAGGCTCCCGAAGTAGAAGAAACAAAGTACAGAAAATATTTAAGTTGCTTAAAATTAGACAAGATGAAGCACACTCAGTAGTGTATTTCATGTTTACTTTGGACTAAACTGTGCTCGTATGTTCTATAGTACAGTTACATTCTTATCACTCTGAAAACAAATTGTGACTTCAAATGCTACTCATGCAACTTATGTGAAAATGCACAGCTCTGTAGCCCAGTATACTACATTCCATTTTAATTACACTCATGCAGCTCCACTGACTTCAGTTAAATGTAGTCCAACTAAATGGAGAAAAAAAAAAAAAAAAGGAAAAAAGAAGCCTACCAATGTATTAGATAAGCTGAAAGGGCTATAGAATATGTTTGTTTTGCATTTTGGCAGGGTTTATTATAGGACATTCAGTACAAATCTCTAGGAACAGCCTTAGAAAGAGCAGTAATACAGCTGGATAATTACTAACTTGAGAACTATCTGACTGCAATTCTCTGCTTCATTATTTGCAAATATAAAATTCCACTGAATTCACAACCCAATTCCTCAAATTCCAAAGCACCTTTTATGCTGTGAAGACACAATCACAATCCATCTCTGTATGAATGCCATTGTGCACACACACGACATAGAGGATTCGATATCTTATTCCTGGGTTGGGACTGAATTTAATAATTACCAGCCTGAAGCCAAATCTCTGAGTCAACAGATGTCAATAAAGCCTGAACCACACTCAAGCATAAGGGTTCAAAGGCAAGGCTGAAAATGTTCCAAGAAATGAAACGTTTTACATTCAGACATCTAAAAGTTACAGGACTTTGACCCTTCTCATTATATTTATACAGTCTAGCTAGACTGTAGCAACAGCAGCAGTCTTGGATGACTGCCAATATGTGAACAAAGGCTGCCTGGATTTCAGTTCACCTTCCCTAATTCTGCAATGGAAATTTGACCGACCTTCCTACCACCTGATTCTCCTGTCAGTGAACCATCCGGATATAGAGGACACAAAAACACCAGCAGAAAAACACAGCTGTTCAGACTGTTTAACATCTCATTATGCTACTAGAAGGAATGTTATCTCAGCCCCAATGTGAGCAGATAGTGAGATACAATGGGAAGAAAAGGTATAGGGAAAATTTATTTTGAACTTTGCACTGAATATATATATATTTATATTTATAAATAAATAAAACTCAAAAGCCCAATAGGAAGCTAAGTGCTTACTGGCCTCACCTCCACTTTGCTTTAGGGACTGAAAGGAAGAGAGAACGATCCTTCTTCTTTCATAGGAGCTATTGTGTGTGAACACAGTTTGCTCATGCTTCCTATGCTTAGCGAGGGGTGTCTCAGCTGGGAGTCACGTGGCATCTCTAGGAGGTACATGTTCCTCATCTTTCTTCACTGGAAGAAGGCCCAGTGTCTGTCCAGTATCACTCCTCAAACCATGGCAGGTCTAACAGATAGCCTGCTCTCCCACAGTATGTGAAGGGCAATCATATTTGCTGTTGCTTTAGTGGCACAATGCCTGTAAATGTTAGCACTCAAGTGCATCTCCACTTCCCCTTCCTCTAAAACATGCCACGATATGGGAGGGCACTGGAAGACTAGACTACAACTGGCACTCACATAAAAGTATGGGAACTGTACAGAGCTCTCCCCTGCTCATCTGGTTTGCATAGCAGCCACCTGGTAAACACCACATGCAGATAACAATGACAGGATCACTAAGCAACAACCTAATAAAGAGAGATAAAAATAATGCAATTTCAAATTACAGAGAGTCAGCAAATTGTAACTTGGGCCTCCTTGCTCCTTCTCCCCTGTCTGTCAAAGTGCTGTCCAGCTACAAACACAGAACTTCCACCCCAGCAGCACGAGAGCACTACAAGCTCCGAGTGTGTGTTTCTACTCCAGGTTACACCATCAACAGCTGTGGATAGGCAAATTTATTCTGTGCATGCAAGAGATACACATGAAAATGATGAAGCTGACTTATGAAAGTCTAGTCCTGTGGCAATCAACCGTACCTTCTGGATCCCATTGTGATAAGAATAGATTAGAGGGAGGACAACTGCAAAATACTGGACAATGGTTAGATCTGTGAAGCTGGTCTTATTTGTTAAAAGGGTTAAAATAAATATGAAGCATAAAGGAAATCTGTGGAAGGAAGGAAGGAAATATTGAATGTAATAATCTCCAACGCAAACATGCCAATGCCTTTTGTTAACAGCTGTGTCTTGTTTTTGTTTTCAAATTTTTCCCTGCAAAAGAAGACCCCCAAATCCATTTTTGTATTTCAGTGGAAACACTATATGTACAATGCTTCAAATATAAGAGGGAAAAAAATGAGGGAGGGAGGAATTTGGAACAATCTACTACCATTTATTTGTACTTTTAATGTTCTAGTGGCAGTCAGAACATTATTGCACGTAAGGTGACATTTATCAGCAAAATCAGGTCTTAGCGCTGTCTTTAGGTTTTGGAGAAATTTACCTTCTGCTGTCTCATCCAGTTCAAACATTCACTTGTGACACGTTTTGTATACTCATCCCAGCCTGAACCACTCTGAGAGGAATAGCAACCACCACCTTTGGAGCTGGCCCTCCTGGCGCGGGGAACGCTGATAGCTTTGTATAAGGCACGCATTTGTTCTTGAAGTTGAAGCAGCCTGAAAGGGAAGGTAACAGTTGGTTTCTACATGGAAAACACAGAAAACATGGGAACAACACATTTCGTATCTCCTGCTGAATCATCAGGTATTCAGAAAGAAATGCTGATAGCATAGGCTGTGGAAAAACTACAGTGACTGAAATTTCATGGAGACAACCAGGATGTGAAATTCTGTGTGAAATCACTGCACAACCTTTCTCCATGTTAGCATGCCCAAACCAAACTGATTTCATTCCACTTTATTGATTTCTGCCACAGCCTGCAACACCAGAGAATGTGAGCACTCCAGACACCACAGAATTTTATCTGTCACATTCCCTCCCCCAGCACTTCCTTAGGGCCTTTCAGTACCTTTTCTGATACATTTCACAGGGCTGGTTCATCTGCCTTAGCTCCCTGATCAGCCCATCAAGGATGTCCATTTGGTCATTTGCCTGCGCAAAACATTCTTCCAGATCTCTGTTTCCTCTAATCTGGACACCATCCCCATATTTCAATTCCTAAAATTAAAAAAAAAAAAAAAAAAAGTGGAGATTAAATAAAACAATCTGGAGCTTATACAATAATTATTTAAAGAGATGTTATGAAGACCAATTATTTTTAAGAAGTGTAAAAGGTTTCAACTGCTAGGTCGCCAATTGACAGTTTTACCTGGCAGAAGGCCATTTAATAAATGATTCATAGTAATTTGAAAGTCATTATTATGAATAAAATACACAAGGAAGTTATTAAAATATAATACCAACAAAACATTTCCATAAAGAATAACAGGTCCTGATGGAGTTTTATTTCAGTGGAGCCAAGGATGTACTCAGTGTGACGAATTTTTAAGATCTTACATAGCAAGAACAGCTTTTGTGTTTAGAGGACAAGAAGCAGACACTCTGCCCTTGCTGGAGCTAGTGCATATTGCTGCTGATTTTACACAAGTTTCTCTGAGATTCCAAGAGTCACAGCCATAGCTTCTCTCCTTGTAAAATGCAGAATGCACCCCATCTGCCTGGGACTAGCTCCTTGCACAGTCACATTTTCTTGCATCCTATCTCATAGTCCAAAGTTCTAGGCAAATTCTGCATGGTCATGGTGGTTCCAGCAGAAAGACAAGGCTTTTTGATCTCATCCTGCACTGACACAGCCATGATGAGCTAAATGTAATCCAGCTGTGGTTTCATTTTGCAAAGAAAATGATGATGGGTTTCATTGCTTTGTCCCCCACGAAAACAGAAAAAAAAAAAAACAAAAAAAAAACAAGCAATGTACGTTGTGGCACCATGCTGAAATTAAACATTGCTTCCTTTTAACTTCACTGCAATAATATTAATCCTTATCAAGAGGCAGTATTTACTATGGCATTGATTTTTATATAAACATGCTCACATATTCTGTAAAGGAAATAAACTGCTAACCACAGAGTTCATTCCTGTAGGAATTTTCTGTCTACAGAGGGTCAAAAAGTGTGCATTAAATCACTTCTACTGCAAGAACTGCGAATGGATTCTGGATTTCTGTAGCCTCAACAGCAGGATACACCCACCACCCCACACTTCCTTTGACTTCAGCAGGAACCAAGGACATTCCACATACATTATTAGCCGTAACATTATTAGCAACCGTTGGCCTAAAACTGAAAAAAAAAAGAGTAGAATCTGAAGGGAGTTTTGTTGGTAGTGGTGATTGTTTTTTGGTTTTGTTTTTGTTTTTTTTGGTTGGTTTGTTGTTGTGTTTTGTTGTTTTTTTTAATCAAAAGGCTCCCTTTTCTTAACCAGTTACATTTCAATCAGTTTTACTGAACACTGACTGTAGACAGAAGAGGACACCTAGAAAGGATACGTGTTATTCCACTCAAAGGGTAAGGTGGCAGCTCCCTCAGAAAAACAGCTGATATAACAGAAAAGAGGTGAAGAACCACAGTCTGTGTGTTCAGATAACAATGCACCATTTATTCCGTGTAACATTTAAAATCACTTTTTCTAAGAATAAAAAGCACTCACAGGTTGCACTATGAGTTCAGCTCGCATCAGGCAATCCGAACAGTTTTGCAAAAGCTCTTGAATGGTGTTCTGACGTCTGGAAACTGTACAGGTCCCATTCTGACTGTTGGTGGGGAGAAGAATAAGATGAAGTAAGTACAAAGTAATCACACATAATAAAGAGAACTGTGAAGTAGAAATTCCCAACAGCTACAGGAAGTGACATGAAATAATAAATCCAGTCAAGCTTCACGGAGACAAATGTGCTTATCTGTGTGTCCCTATACACACACACCTTCGTTGCAGTTCAATGCTGATTCTGCATCAGCAGATTCACAATTCTGCAGTAGCAGACATGGAATAACTTCACCATTGGACTGAGCAGAAGATGGAACCTCACATGTGGTTAAGAGAAAGGTTTTCCTCCAATACTGGTATTTGCAGCTTTGATAAATGAAACTTTGACAGTATTACAGTACAAATAAATTATTCATGATCTTTCTTGGAGTCCATAAATTAGAATGTAATCTTTACATTACATTATCATACATGCTATCACACAAGCCATTGAACTTATGACTGTAAAAGGAGAGCAGGCTCCTCTGCTCTTCAAGCACATGAGCACACAAGTCTATGCAAGTATTCAAAGGGCCCTTTTATCAGTGGAAATAATAAAAGACTAGTGCAGTGTCTTAAAAAGGCATTACAAGATGCTTAAGCTATTACAAAAACAGATGTAGGAGCTGAATTCAGAAGTAAAAGGGGAGTTTGGGGGTTCCAGGTAAACTCTCGAACCAAAATCACTGGTGGAGGAAAAAGCCAAGGTAGATAGTAGGGTTGTTATTGTTGTGTTGCACATAATCTCCTGCATCCATCCCGCCAGAAGGCTGCCATTCCTGCATTTGCTCATCCTGGGACCCTGCCACCAAAGCGAGCCACTGCTAGTTGAATGTGGGTGAGGTGCTTGAAGCTAGGAATCATTCCCCGCTGATGGAATCAGAGCTCCCAAGCAAGCTCAGGCAGCTCCCAAACCCAAGCACTTGCCAGTGAAACTAAAATAAACCACTACTAAGAGACGGTAAGAAACTAGGACGCTTCCAAGCCTTGCCTAGCTTTCTAACTGCAGTGCTCACAGCAGGTAACCTTTTCCATTACAAATCACTCAAGGCCTTCCACAGAGCACTAACAGCAAAAAGCCTCTGTGCAAACCTGCCCAACTCAGCAGAACCAGCACATCATCTGGATTCAGTGGGAATCTTTCAACTGACTTCAGCAGCCTCTGATCGTACTTGGAAAAAGGAGCCATGACACACAGCAGAGCTGTCCTTGGGAAGAAGCACTGCAATGAAGGGAAACGTTCACCAGCATCCTTTAAGAGCACTTTTGCTGTGTGTGTAGTTTGTCGTTCAGCAGCCTGCCATTCTCTTACCAGCTCTTCTTGAGCAAATGGAAAAAGTTTGAGCAAATCTTTAAGCTCTTTCTGTCAATACCTGGGAATAAACCTTTGAAGACAAAGAGACAGGACTGAAAAATCACTGAGTGGCTTAAAACAAGCTGTACACACACAACTCCTCACTTGCACTGTAACCCTTTGGCTGCATAAACATCGCACTGCACTGTGCTACGCATGCCCATATGCCTTGGAAACACCTTAAAGAAAACTGCACAACTGATTTTATGCCAGGCTTCCCCCATCAGCTTCCTTTTTAAAATCCTTCCTTCTCCTTAGGCATAGCTGTTGTGTTTGGATCTAGAAGCATCCAACTGCATCTAAAATTTACATTAATTATACCCACAATTATCCTCATTAATGAAACATAGTAAGGAATAGAGAGGAATCTTACAAGTAATTTTCTCTTTTTAGAACATGAGAAGAGTATTTTTTTCTTCAATTGCCTTTTTAATCATCTCCTGACAGCTACAAATACCTGATGTCCATTGAAGCCAAAGGAACTATAGATGAGGATCAAACCTCTACTGTAATAAATCAGTGCATCTCTGCTGAGTTCAGTGTAACTCAACTGACCTCAAAGGTCACTTTAGTGATAGTGAATTAGTTCACTTTACACTGAGAGGAGGTCTAAACAAGGACTGCCACAGTTAACAGAATAAGAAATTGTGAAGAAAAGGTGTTTTCAAATAAATCCGACTCCTAGAATAATTTACACGGCAGGAAAAATAGAATTACAAGTACTCTGTGTTCATCCCAATGCTATTAAAACACTATATCCAACATTATTGTCCTGATAATAAAAATGTTGGAAAGCTGTAGATAGTTGAATACAGATGCACAGAAGTGTTTTAAAGGGAGGAGCAAATGCCTTGCACTGGGAAGCTTTAATATGCCCTAATTAGATCTTCAAATAAAGATCTGTAAGTTCCTAGTTCATGGGACCCTTCACAAGGAGAAAGCAGAAAGTGTTTGAGGCTCTCCAATCTAGCAGATAAAGACTTAACCAAAAATAATGGCAGAAGCTGGAGCAATACAAACTGAAATAAGAAAGAGCACGATAGTTCAGCAATGTAGCTTTTAACACCCTGTATGCAATTTTTTTTTATTGTTGTTAGTTAATTATTTTAACTATTTTGTTCGTCAAAATACTGAGAGTGATGCTAGGATAGAGGATGAGAAGGCAGTGTCCTGTTAAATGTAGCTGATGACACTGGGAGAACTAATGGCGTTCCCAGCCAGGGGAAACAACAGGCCTGCAATGGGAACAGCAGATCAAAGCAGAAACCCTAACGCAGAGTAAGCAGACATCCAACCTGCAGGCAGAAGGAAAAATACAGACAAAGGAATACCATATCCAACACAACGGCATACAGAGAAACTTAGGCAAACCCCAACCCACGAACATGCTAGGTGGCATCATAATGCAAAGGCACAAAAGAACCTGGATTTTCAAAGTACAACCCTGTAGCCTAGATCCTACGTAAAAATACATTTGTGACCCTCAGAAAGATGTAGGACCCTGACAATCCTCACACGAGGCAGATTTAGTGGATTGTCAAAGGACTATTTATTGGTAATCTGTCCTTTCATCTCATTTTGCTCACATGAAACTGAATGAGAATAAAGTAACATTTTGGTCATTGCAACAACTACTGGTGCTATGATGATGACATTTTGATTTGATTTTAACTCTGGCAACATCTAAAGCTCAAATCTGTGAATGGGAACCTGCTGCACCAAACACTGCACACAGTGAAAGCACGGGCCAGTTTTTCCGCTTGATTTAGCGCACCCTGTAAATAGTTTTCAGCGTTTTGAACCCTTCCATGTACCTGTGCAGAAAGGGACCCAACTGGAGTTTGGAACTTTTAGCCAGACTTATAGCACAAGAGCGCCAGGACTCCTACTAATAAACAAACACCTTTGTAAAAACCTGACTAATGGCCATACTGCTTTGGATCTTCAACCCCTGTGGAACAGGGCTGAGCCAAACAGCCTAGGCTGCTTCAGACCTGAGCTGGTAACCTACTTCTACCAGCAACTCAAAAAAATTTTAGGCTGTGACAGGTATTTTGAAGGCAAGTCATGAATTTCAAAACAACGCTATTAAACTGAATTCATTATTAAAATGACTTCATTTTAATAGTCATTAACTATTAAAGGAACAAATAGGGGGGATAGTGTCTTTGTTTTAGAACTAGGAGAATACTTCAAAACACAGAAGAATCACTTTTGATTTGGGGAAGGTTACAGATCTTCAGATGTGGCCCTGCAGCTCTCTACTGCCAGAAGAGCACTCAAAAAGAGACAGCATCATCATGTTGCCATCATTCTGCATAGGAAGCAAAAGGCTTGCTCCCTGTTAGGGCAAAATGTGTTGTTCCCATACCCTGCTGCAAGCAGGTTTTGTACAGGGCAATATTTGAGACACCTCCCTGCTGCAATATACCTGCTGAGCCAAGCTTGGCTATTGCCGCACTGGTGAGTCCTGAATTTCTGAGCTAGGTTGAACTTCACTATGAAGTGGTATGCTTGTGAGACATTGCTCCACAGAAAGAAGAAATAACTATTTCTGCTTGTTTTAGCGGGACTGAGAGACACCCTCAAGGCCACACAATGAGTTGTGAGTATGGCAATCAGTGCTACAAGCACACCTGTGCCTATGTCCCTCAAGCACACCATGGGTGGGTATCACCATCACCAACACATTTAAGAAGTAACAATATTTCTCAAATGACACATTTTGAATAAATGATAGACCCTCTGTAAACAATCAGCTTCCAACCTGGCAGGTCCAACTGGGCTGTTGCTAACACAGGATGCACAAGGCAAGGCGGAAAGCCAACTATGCTCTGCTTCATCATTGCCTACTGCTGTTAAAAACACACAAACACATGGGGGCTGCTTTAGTCTCTGCCTCCATCAGCATCCAGAAGCTGCTGTGTCACCTGGGGGGCAGCGAGGGTCCAGAGGAGCAGGGGACATGCAGAAGAACATCCGTTCAGCAGTGCTGTGGAAATTGTTTCATGATTCCTTAATGCTTTGGAAGCACAGAAAAAGGATACTCTCAGCCCAAAGATCTGATTTAAGAGGGCCCACATCGAGTCAAAATAGTGTCTGTTAATTTTTTTGGCTCCACAAAATATTTATACTTTTAAAAATCTGAAGCATTTTTTTCCACTGACAAAGGTCTTTCTGCAGGTCCAAAGTATGAAACAACTCCCATAACTCAACACAGAGTCTGAAGCTGAGCAAAACAATAGCACCTCTCTTTTTTTTTTTTCCTCATACACACAAACTTGTTTGAACAAGCAATAGATTCATCAAGGGATTACCCGGTATGCCCAGGCTAGGTGAGTTGAAAGAAAAACCTGAACTGGAACAGAAATCCCCAGCACACATGCTGCACACACCATCGGCTGAGCCACCTCGCACCCACCATCTGCTAGCTGCATGTGCACACCTGGAAATCCAAGTATTAAAAAATTGGTTTTAACACACAGGAGATGTATGACAAATAGAGAATCTCTGGAGAGAAACATCTAACAGGTGAGCAATCAGCTATCTGTAAAAATATAACCAGAAATTAAACTGCTACATAACAGGAGGTTTCTTTACCCCTTAAAGACAGTGAATGCAAGTGTCAGAAAACACCAATAATTTGATAATGGGCTTTTCTCTTTGCATCTGTGCTCCTACTAGGATCAGCTTTGGCATAGTGCATCTTCAGACACCTTCATATTTGGAAGCATAGGTCATGTACATAGGCCATGACATGATAAAGCTATCTTTTGAAGTTTATCGTCGTGCATGATCGGGCTCTTAATCCCTTTAGAACTGTGCCAAAAAAAAAAAAAAATGTCACCAGTGAAATCTTAAAACTGCCACGGCCACGTGAGCTCGATGGAAGCGGGATTTCACAAGGGGCCCTGCCACACCTGTTTGAAGAAAATTCTCACACCCCTGAGCGGGACTTCTGCCACCAGTATGAATCACCAGCAGCGAGGCCGCCGCTTGCAGGGGCAGGACCTGCCAGCTGCAGGCACGTCCGCACAGCCTGCGCTGCCTCTCCCAGCACCAGCTCTGCAAGAGGGAGGTGCAGGACCCAGCGCCCAGCCAGCATGGCGAGGCGGGGAGACGAGGCAACACGGCTCCTCCACCAACAGCCACCTGAAACACATCTGGTAAATGTTTTCGTGCTTTCAAAGACACATAGAATAGCCTGCAATGGAACCAATCTCAGACAGGTACCTATAAAAAGGTGAGTTAGGAGGGGTGCAAGCTGGTTTCCTTCTTATCTTGTACAGCACTACCAGCTGCTGTTAAGAGGTATTTCCGTGCTGGCTCGACCGCAGGGCATGCTTTGCGAGCACAGCAGGCATTTGGCAGTTCAGACACATTCTTTACTCTCCGTCTTCCGATAGTTTTGTTTCTCACCAGGGCAGTTGTCATGCCCAGCATGACACCGTGATTCATCTTGGCCAGGACCCTGCAGACCACTGCAAGGACAACTGGACAGGCAAAAATGCAGCTTTGGACCTGTTTCCTCTAAGCCTCTCCAGCAGTCCCTGCCAGTAACGTCAAGACTTGGGATCTGAATATCTAGATCCTTTCCTAGTTTAAGGTGCTGGCGTTCCATTAGCCTTTAAGCAAATCCTGTGCATAAATTAGTTTTTGCAACAATGTGTCACTTGGCAACCATGAATCTTATGACCTCTTTTCTCCCCAACTCTTAATAAAACTGCTGAACTTGCCGCTGTCTTTTTGTCTTCTCTCCCAGCTGATCAGATTTTATCTCTCATAGCAAAGACATTGATAAATATTTGACTGATTAATTGGCAGTTTAGGAGTGCATGACTCAACATCAAGCTGAGTATCTGTACTCAGGGCCAAGCTCATCCTGAGTTCCCAAGCCAGAAGAAACCGGGAATGTTGTAAAAGCACCTTGCTGAGCCCTAAGGGTAGGGAGCGTCTTATATTGCTCTGTGACTAATGTAATACTCAGCACAGACTTGTTTGGCAGAATACGCCCCAAAACTTACAAGACTAGACCCTAAGCTAAACCCTACTGCATTGAAAATTAAGGTACAGTAATTTTCTCCATTGAAAAAAAAAGAAGTCTCTGTTTTTCAGTTCAGCAACTGCCACTAAAATGTGTCACTAAACGTATCAGACGTAACACAAATATTAAAACCAATTCCACAGACTATGCAAGGTAGTAACAGATGCAAGATCCTGCAAGCACAACCAGCACAGGATTTTGTGGATTTTCTGCACGCAGCACATGTGCAAAATCAGACTTGACTGCTTTTTTCATCAAATGGCAAAAAATCCCTCATTTTCTACATGGGGACATACTGTAATTCAAACCAGCACCAATCTAAAATAAGCCTGTGCAACTCAGTAATGTGCAAGCACATACATTTTTCAAATACTTATTCAAAATGTTTTGAATGGTCAGACCTTTACACATACAAGAAGATTGTATGTAAAATACATATATGGTTTTCAGTCTGATTAACAGGGGAAGTTAGTAACATGCAGAGACCTTGGAATAAACGGAAAGGGAACTTTCATTGTAACATCCTTGCCAGTTACACGTTCCCGAAAAGGAGATATGAACGTTATATTACAGAGAATAAATGAAACTATGTTGACAGAAGATCCTTAACCTCTTCACCAGGCCTATCCTCTCCGTTCTTGCTAAGACACCAATGAAAGCTAAAGAAGTAAGAGCCTAACAGACTGCGAGCTAGTTTAAAATACGTAACAAAACCCAAAGAATGCTAAATTGAAGTATTTCTCCTCTAGTGAAAGTCAGGACTAATAGGGAAGGCATGCCAGTGAATCCACTGTAGCTGCACCAGAGTGAAGACTGGAAAAAGACCAGGGAAGAATTAGCATGCTCCGCCATTTATTTTTCATGCCTGTCTCTTAAAAGCAGTAAAGGTATTTGCAGCGGAGCACCACTAGCAAAACAGACCCTCAAAAATGCAACACAGCTAGTGTTTTGGAATCCTAGCATGTGCAGTCTCCCTTGGTAAGGTATTGAATTGATCTCATTATACCTCAACAGATGGGGTATTCTCATACTGACTGCAGCAGTGGGTAGGCATGTTACAGCAGCAGCTAATCATAATGCACACAGCAAACCAAGAATGAAATGAAGAACTAAGAACTGTGCAAAGTAATAAACAAACATAGGTAGAATGCAAGTTATGTCCTGCATTCAGTGGTCCTCTGGCAACAGATCTGAAACACCTAAACGGAGCTCTCGGCACTGACTAGGGTTATCCTAATTCTCAACAGCCACTTACAGGTACGCTTATTTCATAAAGCCTGCAAGTTCTCATCTGCTGTTTACTTGCTGTATGTGTTTAACGCTCATCCTTCTGCAACCTGATCAGGATGTCAGTACAGTTAGGGCTTGTAACTTAACACAAGTTACATGACAGCACTTCCAAATCACTTCCCAAGTCAGTGGCATCGATAATCAGAGCTATAGGTTTAACAGAACCGCTCCGTGTGTTAAAAATAAATAAATAAATAGATAGATAAAGCCTAACGGCCAGCAGTGTTCACTATAGGTGGCTATCAGACACCAAGGTCATTTCCTTCCGCGACTGGCACCTATTTCCAGTCCTATGAGCTCCTGGCCAAGGGGATTCACAGCCAGGTCTTCATAACCGCCGTGCTTGGTTTTCATAGGTTTGGAGCACCTCTTGGCTCCAGAAAGGCTTTGCCAAAACTTCATCCGCGCAGGCTGGCGTCTTCCCCGCCAGGTCTCCGCCGTGCTGGTGCCAAGAGGGGAGGCAGAAGGCGGAGGACGGCCTCGCCCTTGCCCAGCCTCGAACCAAAGCGGAGGCTGAACAAGGCGTTTTACGTGCCAGGATGGCTCAGTTGTGCCAAGCAGCGACACCAAGACCCCGCTCCGCTCTCCACCCCGCTGATCGCCCCCCTCCCAAAGTCAATCCTAACGAGGAGGCGAACCGCAGCCTCCCGCACCTACCCGTACCCGTCGGAGGCGTAGTCCCCCCCGTAGGTCTTCTGGTAGTAGTAGGTCTTGTGCGTGTGGGTGCCGCCGCCGCCGCTGCCCACCACATGGGAGCTCATCTCGTAGCGCAGGTCGGTGCCCGAGTCGGCCCTGGCCATGCGGCCCAGCGTGTTGAGCCGCGGGTGGGAGCCGCCGTTCATGCTCATGGTGGCGGGCGGGACGGGGGGCCAGGCGGGCACAGAGGGGACAGGCGAGCCGGGGCCCGAGGGGGGAGCGGCATTCACCGCCCGGAGGGCCCCAGCTGACGGCAGGCAGCCGGGGAGGGCGAGGGCAGGGAGCCGGGGAGGCGAGGTGCGGGGCGGGGGGCGCCGCCGAGCGAGGCTGCGGGAGGTGCTGGTGCTGCTGGTGCTGCTGGTGGTGCTGGTGGTGCTGCTGCTGCTACTGCTGGTGGTGCTGGTGGTGGTGGCAGGAGCAGAGGTGCCGTCCCGTCCCCTCCCCGCCGGCACAGGAAAGGCGAAGCCACACCTTTCGGCGGAGGTTTTAAGCCGCCACCTCCTCCTCCTCCTCCTCCCTCAGCGGCCCCGGCCTCCCTCCTGCCCTCTTCCCTAGCCCGGCCTCCGGCTTGGCGTGGCCCCGGCCCCTCTCGTCGGGCCGTCCACCTGCCGGGGTGCCCTCACGAGTTTTCGGTTTGGAGGTGGGAGCCCCATTGAAAACTGCAGGTGGACTTTGTGTCAGCTCAGCCTCTTTCAGACAGACCTCTAGGCACCGCCCAGCCTCCCACAGGGGGGCTACAACGCACCCGGCCCCCTACAACTCCAGAAGGCACCTCGCACCCAAGAACGACAGCAGCAGTTACATCAGCACGGTTACATCGAGGATGACTCTGGTCCACAGGCAGCAGCCACATCCCCCCGGCCCACAACACTTACCACATGCCCATTAGGAAAGTAGTATAAATTATTTTTAATCAATTCACAGGCACACAGAGTCCGACAGCTGGGAACACAGTCCATATTCCAAGCCCAATCCATTTCCACAACTGTCCTGAAACTTGCACATAAATGAATGAAACGTGTGACTTGTATCGTGCTGTGTCTGTGACTGTGAAAGAGGGTATCAAAAAATGGGTTTTTAAACGGACTTTTTCACTTAGCAAGTTTTTTTTGTGTGCCTAAAAGTTAAGCTTTACTCTTCAAAAGTGAAAAACAACAACAACAACAAAAAGTGCCAGTTGCTAGAGAAAAATAGTTTTACTATTCTGTGCGTGCGGTGTGTCAGCAAAGGCAGTTTGCCATAGGATACCCAGTGGTTCCTTCATTCTCAGCCACAGACTAATAGACTACTGGGTCAGTCTCAAGGGTCAATTAGGAACAATTTCTTAACTGTACTAAATTACACTACTGCAGCTGTTCTGGCCACTTGACCGTGGTGTTAGAAGGCAGAGGAAAGGTGGTCAGATTTTAAGTAGTCACCCACAAATAAAGCTGCCAGGCTTTACTGAGATAATCCCATGGCATTCATCCCAAAGCATGGTAAAGCCAACCGGTCATGTAAGTCACTCAAGGTTCTGCAACAACACGTGCTGTTAGTTTTGAAACGTGTAGAAGATCACAAGCAGCTCGCATTATTCTTAAATTCTTGGGCCCACTTCTGTCTTTCTTGCACTGAATATTTTCCTGATATTTTAGATCTGAGCAACAGACCACAGAACAGTAAACAAAAACAACATAAATGTACCAAAGGACAAGATTTTCTGAACTATTCCAAAAAGAAAAAAAGAACTGAAAGTGAGCAGTTCGTTGCAATGCCACTGAAACTGAAATGAATGAATGAATGAGAACCTGGCCTCCTGCTGGAGGTGGTGGTGGGCACAGCATAGTGGAGACATAAGAGCTCTTCCAAGCAAACTGGTCCTGAAAGGCATGCTGACAGCACCGCTCGGAGCTGTATGGAGCACTACAAAGCGGCAGAATGCAAGTTGCCTATTATCTGTGAAGTCATACAGTGACTTCTATATTGTAATATACATTCTATACTATGTATAACATGAATCATTACATATCAGTGTATATATATATACATACATACATATATCTGTGTGTATATATGTGGACTTGGGTGCTCTTTTGAATAAAGATGATATCTGCACAAGTTGATGATTTGACATTACATTCCAAGTCATTAGGGAGCAGAATACAAAAGCAGTAAGGATGAGTAAGAAAAAAAAAAAAGAAACGTAGGTTTGGTGCTATAAAGAAGAAAGTAAAAAAGTAGGAAAGAGGAGCGATTTAGACTAGGAGGGAGATGCAGAATGAGGGAAACTTGAACTTTGTACCTTGGCACTCAGTTCAAACTTTTTGAAACAGAAATACAGACCACTGCATTAGTGCTACCAGCATACCTAAAGGTCAGATTTTTCAAGTGGTGATGTATCAAGTTGGACACTTGTATTTAGACATACAAACAATAAGCATTTTTTCAGCAGGTCTCTTTGAAAGTTGTCCATTTGAATGTATGTGTATTTAGAAATACAAAAGTATTATGTTAATCTAGTGTTCTTCCTGAGTTTTAGCACCACCTCCAAACAGCCCCACCTTTCAGCTTGGACTAGTGTGCCAGCTCAGTGAGGCACTCCATTATTTGTGATGGAGACAGCATGTATGTGATACACCCAGAGGTCTGAATGAGTCATCGTTACCTGGATATGTAGAAAAATGTGCTTAAATAGCAAATCTGTTGGTCCTACTCACACAATTAGCCCCACTGAAATTAAGAGGAGAGGATAAGACTGAATGGATACTGAGAACAGCTCAATGCTCCCATCTGAACTATCTTCATGCATAAGAAATAGAAATAAGTAAATACAAGTATTTTTATTTTGCTGAAACAAAGTAAATTTTGCTTGGATCCTACTCAGGGTGGAATTGGTTATCTTGAAGAAGTGAGAAGTTACATGGGTATTGCTTAAAATTCTACTTACTGTGGGAAAATATTGCTGTCATAACTGGAAGATACCACTTCAGCCTTGCCCACCTACTTCTGGAAAGGGCCAATCCTGACATACCAAAGGCCACATCCTAAGTCCCTCTCCTTTACTTCAAGGAGTTTCTGAGAGCAAATGTCCAGTAAACTCTGCAGGCCTCAGTGTTTCATTTTCCTCCCAAGGAGAACTCGATGCAGAAGAGAATAAAATGCGGTAATTTGGAGTTTCTTGTTCATGTCCCTTAGCAGAAGAGGACAGAAATTCTGCTTCTTAAGACATGGATCCCCATGGATCCCATGAAAGCTGTCTGGGTCTCCAGAGAGTGTCTTTAGGCAAGTCAGTCTGAAGTAGATGTAATATTCCTTAATATTCCTTTCTGGCTCCTTAAACCAAGTCAGAGCCAGGGGCTTTTCTACAGCACTGTGTCCTAACCCACCACCTCTGGAACTGCATGTACCAAGAGGATGTTAGCAGAAAGCAACTCCAAGGAGGCAATGATACATTTGTGCCTTGAACATTGCTTTAGCAGACAGAGAGAAGCTCCTTGATACATAATACTGGGGGTAGGCATAATCTCTTTCTTTAGGTTTTGTAAAAGGCTCTCCCAACCCCAAGTGATGTACCCAAAATCTTTGTTTCTGGCTTAGGCTACTGGATAGTGGTCATTTAATTATTTATGGAGCTTCCTGAGGTGACTGTCTCTGTCTGTACCAGGGAGAGATCTATTTTTAATTTATAAACTGAATTCCTAAGGCATGCAGAAATTCCCCTCAATGGCTTGTTAATTAACTTTTAACAGGAACTGTCATCCCCTCCTACTTCACACAACATGGCACTGAGCATGCTTAACGTCATCCTCTCTTTGATACCCTCCTTTCATGGAGAACCAAATAAATTTGAAATAGTTGAAACACTCTGATAACCAATAGTAGCTAACATTCAAAGCACAAAGGTGAATATGACCTGATATGGTCATATGAATATGAAACTGATTTTTGTTATTGTTGCTTACAAAAAATCAGGTCTAGAATTCCAAATAAAGATTAAATCATCAAAGTAAGACAGAATGTGACTTATGTGTTCCTAACTCCTACAGTTCTGGGTACTAAGGACAAGTTTACACGTGCAAGCCCCTTATCTAGCTGTGCATCTTTGTAGCACGATTACTGCGCATTACCACCCCTGTGCAACAGCTTCCTGGGAAGTGACAGCTTAAACTGAGTGGCAGCATTCGTGAAGTCCGTGTTTCTGAGGAAGTGAAGGCCAATCCTAGGAATTTCCACCTCCTCGCTTCACTCGGTCTGAAGAATTCAGTTAACACTCCCAAGTTTTCACTCTGAGCTCTTCTCAATGGGGAGAGAGGCTCACCAGCTGGCACCAGTAGCAACACCTCTACAGCAACTACAGAGACGGTCTGAAATGTCATCAATAACAAAGCTAGAGGGCTCAGACAACTCACTCGAAGATATCTCTGTCATGGGGAAGATATCTTAAATCCACTCAACTGGTGCCTAATTATGGGCAGATTTATAATGCCCTGCAGCACAATCCATTTTAAAAAATAGATATGCCCCAATGAGTGCATGAGGGGGTTGGGGAAGGCAGGGAGTGACTGACACAAAGCTCATAGCGTGAACCTGTGACTTGTCAAGGCCCAGACTGCCTGCCAAGAGCTGTCATTCCCAGGGCCCCGAACAGCATCTGTGTTCCTTTCAGACATGCAATGGAGTGTTATGCTACCAGTTTCTGGTAGGATAAAAAATAAATAAAAAAATAAAAAAGTATTTTAATTCAAGGGGAAAATGCATCCTAGGACTGTACAATTCCTTCTACACCATGCAGAAGTAAAGGGTGTGGTGATGGATGTGTCAGCCTAGCCAAACCTGACTGACTACTCAGACAAAAAGTTTCAGGATGCTGTTTTGCTTCAGGTGGAGGACACCAACATGTGACAGCCTTTTCCCACCATGGTCCCACCATGACTGACAGCAAGGACACAATATTTCTACACAACTCTTGTTTTCATGTTGCTGCAAGCAGAGCTACCTAGTATTGATACCACAAGGTTGATTATTTAATGATACATTCTTCCCATTCATTTAAAAACTCACTTCACAACACTATTTCATCAACGCTCACTGACATTTGCCAGAGCTTGAGAAGTTTACAGAAAGATACTTGATAGTGCTGACAGCAACACGAGGCTATTTCTGACCAGCTATTCTATAGCAGTGGGTTGAAAGTCTTTTCAGCCACATGATGTGCATGCAGTATGCATTCATTTGTGAAGATGAATTATTTTAACAAAACATGAACTTTTGGCAGGGTGCATCCTCCCTCATTATTTGGTTTGATATTTGGCTCTAGACACCACAGTGCAGCTGGGCTGCATGCAGCACCAGGTGAGAAGTGGAACAGAAAGCTCTCAAGGGATCTACAGTTGCTTCACACCAGGCGGGGCTGTTCTAATTTACACCCATGTATCTGCAAGCCCAAAGGGATGAGGAGCATGATGATTTTATTGACACTCATCCCTTTCTTCTGTTTATGCCTTCGTTCTTGGAAATGGGAACAAAGGGTCAAATGGGACTGCTACACTCGCCCCGTAGACACCCATGGTTTCCCCTCATTAGCGTGAATCTCCCATTAGCAAGGTTGCACATTATAACAGATGCTTGTCATCCCAGCATGTCAAACAACTGGGTTATGGTATTGGCTTGAGGCACTGATGGTCTCATTAAAATATTACCACCATAATTAAAAATACTTTGTAACCTGTAAGAGTGAATACCAGATCGGAGCAGTTATAAAGGTCCTAAGTATCTTTACCAATTAATGGAGAAAAATAGGAGTTTTTAAACAGATTTGCATGCACATGTCCCCTACACTGAACTTTTACGGTGTATAATAGCTGCAGGCTGTGGAGGACAATGGAGAGTTGGATCGTTGGATCTAACATATACAAAAGAATGGCAATTAACTCAGTTTGCATTAGTTTTCGCAAGCAGACTTGTCGTTTCATGTTCAATTTGTGGGTCATACCACAGCTATTTTGATAACAAACAGGGAAGATAAAGATTCAGTTCTTTGCTGTGCCAGAAGCTCTGCTTCTCCCAGCTGAGAAGTAGAGGTGTCATCCTTACAAGAATATTTTCTTCTCCAAAACCCCAAGGCTATATAGAGGGTGATTTATCTCCTCATAGAATTGGAAACCTCCTTACCAAGATTCCCACTCTACAAACTCCAGATGTTATCACAGCATTGTGTATTCCAGACGTAGTTGCATGTATACCCAACCAGTACGTTGGGTATGCAACCAAAGGAATCTCTGGCTACTCAGCAAGGGCAGCATTAAGAATTACTTTGTGTTGTAAAAGCATTTTCAAACATGTAAAACCTGACTTAAGAAAGATTCCTAGGAGTCTTTTTTATTGTGAACATTTAATGTGGAATTTGTTACTATAAAGTTTGCATTACAAGTAAGGGAAAAGAGAGGCAGCCTCCACACACACAGATCCACAAGTCCCTAAGGATAAATTCAGAAGTGAAAAGTTGAAGCCAATCTTTCTCTTCCATCCAGCTGAGTCATGTTGAACAGAAATGCAAAAATGAGAGGGTCTTTTATTACATCTATATTCTCCTCCACTGCAAAAGCACAAACATCACTATAACCCATTTAAAACTTGAGTAGTTGCCATCAGCAGAACCACAAAACTACATGGCAGCCACTGGGGATCGTGAAACATTTCTGATTGCCACACCTCTCGAGATGTGACAGTGTAAATATGGAAGTGTTCTCCTGTCTAGACCAAATTCCACTGATACCTCAATATCACTCAGACTTGCGCTGGAACATTCTTCTCCTTCTCAGTCTTCAATTATTGCACCAGCATAGTTACTCAGTGTTCGAGAAGCTGGTGCACTTCACTTCCTACCCCCAAACACCTACACCATCCTTGTAGTGGAAATACCAGAATCAATTTCATTTAGTTTTCCACCTTCTCATTCTCTGCTCCATGTAATTATAAAAGTCTGATAAAAAGACCAGAGGATTAGAGCCCTAATATGATATTAGATGCTAAAGAAACTACTTTGCATTAATGCTTTCTCCACAGCTCTCCATGTGATTTAGACAGGTTTGTGGGTATCTAAAGTATCTTCTCTCTCTAAGTAGCTCTGAGACAGACATGTAGGAAATAAAATTATTACTTGATTTACTCTTTTTCTGTTCAGATCCATTTCTGTGCTAGGAAGAACTAGATTCATTTAGGATATAGTCAGCTGTTTCCATAAAAATGCTAATCTTTTGCATAATTAGCACCATCAGAGCCAGCAAGACCAATATCAACATGATACAGACTTTGACAGGAAACGGGGAAAAAAAAGGATTGTTTAACATTAACTTTGTTGGAACAGTTCTGAGGTCTTATTTTCTGCGTGGATTCCTGGGAAATCACCTCCAAATGACTTTGTACAAAACAAGATCATCTTACTGTAACAATGGCTCCTTGTGCACACATCTTAGCAAACTAAATGTGCTTAAGTCGTCCTCAAAACACCTGTACAGATACTGGAAGACCACACTGTGTTATACACTGTAGACATGATTTCCCTCAATTGAATCAGAAATTTCACTTGTCCACACTACTCTGTTAAACACAGTGTGAATTTAAACTAAGTTCAGTGCTGCCGGTCTCATGCCAGGTGTGTCCCCTCCTCCAGGACAGAATCTAGCCATACCCTTGAAAAAATGCCAGTTTTGTCTGCAAGAAGGCAATAAAATAGTAATTATGAACTGGGTAGCTGTAGCACTGTGCTTCCTTGTACTTCTGTAGCTAACACACTCTGATTAATACAAGAACCAGAGGTACCATGACCTGGATCTTTTGAGAGAGGCAGAAGCACCTGGTGCTTACTCCACCTGTCTCTGGTGTGTGGGAAGTGGTACGATGCACTGCGCCTGAGGGGAGCTCCTGGGTGGTGGAGCTGGGCAGGAGGAGAAAGGGACTCTCGTGTAACAGCCAGCACCTGGGTCAGTTATATTTTTGCTATTATGCTTTGCCTGTCTCATCTCAAAAGACCATAAGTTTTTCAGGACTTTTGTCTTCTGTGCAAACTATGACCAACACCGAGAAGTTCTTACTTTCACTGGGACGACACCAGGGCTTCTAGGTGATGAATAACTTAAGTGATAAAGTCTCCCTTCCCAGTTTGAGCAAGAAATCACAGAATGGTTCAGGCTGGAAGTTGCCTCAGGAGGTCTGTGGTTAAACTCCTGCAGAAAGCTCATTAGCTATGAGATCAGGCCAGGTTGCTCAGGGTTTTGTCCAGAGAAGTCTTGAAAACCTGAAAGGATAGTGCCTGCACAACCTAACTGTGCAGCCTGTTCCACTCCTTGTTGTCCTCATGAAGAAAGGTTCCTCTTTATACCCAGTTCAACCCTCTCATTTCAATTTATGCCCACTGTCTGTTGTCACTGTGCCACTGTGAAGAGCTTTGTTGGCTCTGATAACTGCCTCATACGTACCCGCAGGCTGTTCTTAGCCCCCCGAAGACGTCTCATCCCTGGGTTGGACAAGCACTGGTCCCTCAGCCTTTCCTCATGAGGCTGCTCTCCAAATCCCTACCATCTGAGGGGCTTAGCAGCAAGTTTATTAACTTAGTTCTTGGACCAGGGCTGAAACTTGGATACAATGCTGTAAATGGGATCTATTGAATACTGCACAGAGGGGGGTAATCACAATAACCACTCCTCTCGGTACAGGGGCTGTGCTCTGCTGATACAGCCCAGTCTGCTTCAGGCTCTTGATTTTCCTTGCTGCCAAAGCACACTGCTGGCTCATGTGTAGCTTATTGCTCATCAGCATCCTTAAGACCTTTTCTGCAGAGCTGTTGCAAGGAGCTATCCCATCCCAGTTGGAGAACTTCATAAGGTTCCTGGTGGCCCATTCCCCCAGCTGTCCAGGTCCCTCTGAGTGACAGCCCTGCCCTGAAGCATGATGACTGCTCTCCCCAGTTTGGTGTCAGCTGCAGACTTGCTGAGTGCAAGTTGTTGTTCAACCTACACATCACTAACAAAGATAATAAATCAGATACAAGCAGAGTTCTCTGGTATCTATTCTGGCATGTAAAGGCCTCCAAATACAACATAAACCCTTTAAGCTCAGCAAACAAGAGAGTTTTTTCAGTTTTTTACCCATCTATTAATCCATCTGTCCAGGCCAGAATGTTTCAGCTAGGATACAAAGATGCTGTGGGAGATCATGTCTAAAGCTAAGTTAAAGCCAAGGCAGATAACAACCACTGTTCTTCCTTATCAAAAAAAACAAAACAAAACAACAACAAAAAAAAAAAACAGGTTGGTCAAGCAGGGGGAGTTCCCACTCAATACTAGAGAAAATAAATCTGCCGTAAGAGTAAACACTGGAGCAGGTGCCCAGAGAGACTGTGGAATTTCCACCTCAGAGATACTCAAAACCCAACTCCCAGCTGGACAAAGCCCTGGGCAGCCTCTTCTACCTTGGACATGGGTGGGACAAGATACCTCTAGAGGTCTCACAAAGCCTACATGACCTGTGGTTCATGATTTAATCTTGGTAGATCCACGTTGGCCATTCCCAAGCACCCTCTTCTTGTTCATGTAACAAAGCATTCACCACTGTCCTTCATGGAGGTTTGATAGAAGCATGAACACCATACATGCCCTGGAATATTACTTATTCCAAAGGGCATAAAACCGCCTTCTTCATTATTCAGCAGCACACACACAATTCTAGCTGGCTCAGTGGAAATCCCGATACTTTTGCTTTTTGGATGCCTGAAGGCAATACTTTCCCTAGGATTTTTTTTTTTTTAAAAGGTAATTCTCACTGGATTGCTTTTAGGAGAAGGTGGAGGTGTCAGCATTGTTAAGCACTGTTTCAGTAATAGAAGAATAAGGGATATAGGTGTGCGTGTTAGTTATTTCCACATTCAAGCACATTAAAACATTAGAGTTCACCATAAATCTCCCAGAAAGAATACTGATGAAATACCTTCCCAAAATCTACCCTGTATTTTAGAATTTCCAAGGAATCATATGGAATCATATGAGACAACCTAATAGCTAAACTAACATTAGCAAGGAGAGGGGGGGAAAAAAAAAAAAAGCTAAGTTCTTAGGAATAAATGAAAAGTAAATTGATTCACAATTTATGATTCATGTTCATCATCCCATCATTCACAACCATATACATTGTAAAACTACCAAGCATCATCCTTAGGATACATGCAGAATATCATTGTGGTTCACTCCCTGTTTCACTCCTGGGCTCCATTGTCCATACCATATACATACTGGTTTTCCCCCAGGCTCCTGCACAGAGAAAGTCAATGAGCACCCTCCCAGAGGGCACAAAATTCCCAAGTCCTTGCTGCAAGGACACAAGATGCTCTACCAGATGGTAACTCAGATTTTTCTTCTCTAGGTGATCAGGGTTTACTTCCTCAGCAGCCCACTGATTACGTAGGTATGCTTTTAGCCTTGTCGTACAAAGATACACGTTTTGCTGTGTTGCTTCATCTAGAATAGATGAAGCTTTTTTTTTTTTTTTACAGGGCAGCTGGAAAGCTGCTCCAGGGGAAGCTGCTGAGCAGGCAGAGGACCTACAGCACTGAATGGCTGAAACCTTTGATTTTTCAGGAAGGGAAAACACAGTACTGCAAGGAGGTGATCAAAGAAACCTGCAGATATACCACAACTGGTCCTATTTTAAAGGGAGAACATGTGTTTCTTTTCTGGCTAGATGACTACCAGAAAGAGGCAGGGCCCACACGTGGTTGCACTGGACCATTACTAGACTCTCTGTCTGGGGTTGACTGCCCTGCTGTGGGTTCATTCAGGAGCTGTGCGTTAGCTCCGAACAGATACCAGGAGCAGCAAAACTCCAGCAGCAAGGAGTTAGCGTGGTCGGTGACCAAAATATGCTTCCAAGGTCCCGAGCAGGCTGGGGCAGCTCCGTGCTGATGTTGCGCTGCTGTCGTCACGCTGTCATTACCACCCAAGCTGGCTCCGTTGAAAGCAGCCCAGCCGAGTCCACCCCTGTTGCAGGTGCACCTCAGCTGCAGTGTGGGCACGCTCCGCCTGGCAGATGATAATCACGGAAGGGACGCATGATGTCAGCAATCCGTCCTGCCGCCGCCTCCCCACCCTCTGTAAGGATCTCGTGTCCCCAGTGTGGACACAGCTGCCGGAGTGAGTTTACGAGGAGCACGACAGGCCTGCAGCACCCTGCGTAGGTGCAGAGCAGGCCTTGAGGCCTCCCATCGAAGCATTCCAATGCTGCTGTAGCATCAGCCCGTCTCCACCAACGCCGTAATGACGGTACACCTGTGTCGGCTGGCTGGCTCCGTTTTAACCACTGCTCCAACCTACCTTGCTCTGAGCCAATTTTGTGGTGAAAATACTGTTTCCTCTACAATCCTCACGTCACCCCATAGTACCAGCAGGAGGTTTCCCTACAATCCTCTGTCATAAAACCTGATTTTCTGAATGTTCATGGGAGGCTGGGTCCTTCACATGTAGAGACACTGTCCTCTGTTTCATCACTTCTGAGAAACCTGTGGGATTTCCTGGATTCAGAGGATGTCTGTCAGGCTTCAGTACTGCATGCAGAGCTGCTTTAGAATAAATACACAAGTAAGAGCTAGAGGTCCCCCCGTGGTGGTGTTCTACATTGCTGCAGTCTCCTTTCTAGCTTCACATGTCCTCAAAAAGTTCAGGTTTTGCCTGTCAAATGGGCTGATGGATTTGTTCCATACATACTACTATACATTTCATACATAATAAAAATAAAAACATCCTGCTCCACAAGGACAACTGAGTTAATTCATTCATTCTTTGGTCTGCGTTTCCTTCCCCTTTCTCCCCTCTTTTTACAGACCTTGACACAGCTAAAAAATAATAATTAAAAAAAAAGCACCCAATTTATACTAACAGATTGGGAAAAAAAAAGTCCATTTCTGTGTAATAATTTTAATGGGAATAGCCCATCAAGGTTCTTGTTCTAACATGCACTGTATGATTTTTGCACCAGCAAACAAGTTTTTATCTAGCAGGCAGAACCTATTCAAAAGGTATTTCTTCTGCTGGGACTAGAGGCAGGAATGAGTCACGGCTGTTTAATACTCATGGAGTGCCCTGCCCCAAGGAGTGCCTCTGTTTTTCTCCCCTCCCTGTCTCGCGCTCTCTCTCTCAAGCCTTAATTGTCTTTAGTTATAAAGCTTTTGAGAAATCACTCTTAAAATTATGACTCCTGTTAAATTTAATTAGACATGAACTCTGGCCAGATGAGCAGGGATGGTTTCATAATTGTTTTTCTAGTTTAAAACACTAGGATTCCCTGACCACAGGAAGTTCAAAGGAACAGCAGCAAAAGAAAGAGATAACCTTCATTCTCAGGGAACACCAGCTTCACTTGGGATGCCAGCAAATTTATGACATGAGTTTGGCTTTAATTACAGCTGGGGTGGGGCCTCTCCCATCAATAAACAATGGGGTTTCTGCAGGCCTGAAGTTTGCAACAGCACAAGGCATTAAACATGAGCACTATGGCAGCACGCATTCAGTGTACTTCAGCAACTGCTTTCCCAGAAGCTGAGTATCGCCCCTAAAAGGGGGTGGTGTTGCCCCACGTGACCTATTTTGGAAACTGAGGTCAGATCATTTTAACAGGCAAAAATGTACTGATATTTACAGATTTACAAACCCAAAAGTCATTCAGATCTGCAATGCTTAAGAAAGCAAGGGAACTTTACAAAGACAATACATGATACATATAAAAAGGACAAAGTGAACTAATAATCTAAACCTACAATGGGGCAACAATAATTGCAAAATTGTGCCCTAAATGTCCTGTGGCTGAGTTCCCATTGACCCCCCTCCAAAGGTGGGCAGGGGTGGGGGACAATTTCTCACTCTGCAAATTTTTATTAAGCTGCTTCCTCACATAAAAGTAATTTCAAAGATGTGTAATTTTCTTATTTATTGAGCATCAACAGAGTATTTAGTGATGTATAAACATGCAGAGCAGAGTCTTTGCCTGAAGGTCACCGCAGTCTAGTCAAAATACAGCTAGAACAGATTCAGAAGAGCATAATAACTACATAACATAAACATTGATCATATAAGCAGACAAACATGGAGAAGATGGAGAAACATTTCAGATGCCACTGTTTAAAGGCTTCATGCATATACAGAGGGTTTTGGGAAAAAAAAAAAGATGAAGGTCATATGACTCGGTGTCAGGATGAATGCCAGTTTTGTTAGAAGGCATAAAGTTGGGATCTGTAAACACGCATGGCCTATGGTCGGGAGGGAATCTGGAGCAGGGCAAAAGCCAGATAAGAAAGGAATGTGTGAAGAGGTGTGGGGAGAGGGGGTCACACAGGGCATTGCCTGTGATGGCAGCAGACTCCAAACTGCACGGAGAGCGAGGAAAATCTGGAGAAGGAGTGTAACGGAGTCAGTGGGAGGAAGGGAGCCTGAACTGAACAGAGATGCATTTTGGATGAGCCATGATGGGAGGCAAGGACTTATGAGGATAACAGAAAAGAACTGTCTAATTTCTCCTACAAGTTTTAGCTGAATTCTGTTAAAGGAATATGTTTAATTCTTCTTTCAAAGATTTGAGAAAAGTGCATGGAATACAGAACTGCCCTCCCCTGACCTAATGAATAATCTCTCTTTATAATACCTGCGGGAAGAGGACAATAACTGCTCCCAGAAGGAGTAGAACAGTGTATCTATGCATGCAATGCTCATGCTTCGCTATGAATGTAATGTTAATTTAGCAGAGGGCAATTTGACCCCAAACTAAGGACTTAAACTTCAGTGAAGCTGTGCTACAGTGTAATACTTAGCAGTCAAAACCCAGTGCAAGTCAAAATTTCAGGGACAATGAAGATGTGGATAGACACATGGCTAAAAGCAGACTTTACACTTTACCTGAAAGAGCAATTTTCCCAGCTGAGGCTCTGGCTCAGATGCCCATGTGAGCTCCTTGAACCCTGCAAACATGCAGTTTGTGCCCCCAGCACAAGGGAGCAGACTGTTCATCCAGATGGGAACTGCCAGCACTGCAGCTGCAGCCGTCCTCGTCTGTAGTCTGTACCACGCAAGGAGCTGCTCTCCACTTCTTCTCATCTGTAAGAGTCCAAGTCAGCAAGCCACTGCCTCTCAGGAAAACTGTGAGCACAATCAAGTTGGATATGCCAGCGTAATGTGTCTGCAAGAGATGTAATAGAGAAATAATACTCTAAGTCACATTCCTTCCTGCATAATTGAAAAACAGCTGGCCATTTTCCACAAACTTTTAAAAGTCACAAGGAACTGCTTTGATAATATAATTGGTCCCTGGCACAAGGTAGACTGCATAATCTCACTTTGTGCATCTAATCTGCAATCAAACCTGTGTTTTGTGGCTGAGTTAGAAAGTAGCTTTTAGAAAGATGGGCAGTCACAATTCCACTTCAGATGATAGTGTGGCAAGGATGGTTATGAGCTTCAAGAGGAAAAATCATTTTTAAAGGCTCAATCTGGATTACAGATCCAAGAAATTGGTATCTTAACTTCACTCTGTCACCACATTCGTAAGCAGTGCAGAAATACCTCGGTCCTGTCCAGCTGTGGGCAGAGCAGAAGACTTGCTGGGAGAAGTGGTGTCCTGTATTGGACCATCTGGGAAGGCTCAGTTGGGAAAAAGACAAGACAGAGGGTTACAGAGTTGGAAAACTCGGTAACTTTCCAGCTATGACACTTGATCTGACAGAGTATTTTTAGTCTATTAAATCTTGGTTCCCTGCTACCCTTAAATCATCTCAACTACCACAGCTCTACCTCTGCATCCTGCATCTCACCTTGGAGAAGGGTGTACATTAAAAAAATGTCAACAAAAGAGAAAACCACAGCAAAATACCAAAGTATATTACACCTCCACTGTTTGGCTCACAGCCAGATAGCATGGTCTCGAGACCTGTTATTAAGCTTTGCGTAAGTAACAAACATTTGATCCTATACACATAAAATAATTCATACAAACAAGCAAGCATTGCTCTCATATGCATGCTGTCTCTCTCCTGACTTGCACGTGTAACACTGCAATGTATTACTTTCATAAAATATGCCTTTCATCTTGCTGCAGCTAAAAACAGATCCACAGTTACAAATTTTCCAGGCATCCTCCATCCCAGCAAAGCTGCCTCAACTGAGGATGACCGTGCCTTTCCCCTCCCCTCACAGCCATGGTTAACCATCACATCCTGAGGGAGTCCTGGCACATCAGAAAGCCAGCTCTTGCCAAGCTCACCTTTAGAGAAGAGGAGGGGTAAGACGAGGCACGGCCATGAGCCAGAAATCCTCACAGTGTTCCTCCAGCAATACAGTCCATCTGCCTCTGCAATAAAATAGCTCTGACCTAACGCAGCAGGATTTTCCATTGTGTTCATCATCCCTTCAGTGGAAAGTAAAATCCTACCTCTTCTGAACTCCTACATGAGCTGGAAATAGCTCATTGCTGGTGCACAGCCAGTCTCCTCTTGGTCAAGGGTGACGTGGAGAAAATGGTTTGACCTGGTCTCCTCTGATTAATATGAGGAAAGGAAATTAATTCCATCTTTCACAGCCTGTGAAGAAGTACTCCACACCTACAGCACCTGGGAAGACTTGCCACAAGATGAGGTACTGTCTGGCATCAGCCATGTATTCCTATATTTAAAGCTCAACTTAAATGCATTTCCACATTGCAGGCCTAATTTTCAGTGCTTCCATTTCTGCACAGCTGCACCAAGAGCTCCTGAGATGCAAAAGACCTGGTGACTAATTTCAGCGACTGACACACAACCTCAGTTTGTACAAACATGGAGTCTGGAGAAACAATTCATGGTGAAATAGGTTCATTGATTGCAAAATAGAATTTGTCACAGAAATCCATTTTGGGATCATAAGGTAACTACATTTCTGTGCTGCAGCCTGCTCAAGACAACTTACCTTCTTCTGACAGAATGAAGCATTTGTGGGGCCCTGGGTTGTGTCTGCCATCTTAACACATCTTGGAGAACTGCAAACTACAGGCAGACCCCCACCCCCAGTACTTGAAATAGAAATCCCTCAGTCCTTAATAAGCTGATTGGAGTTCTCACTAATTAAAAGGGATAAGATGGGAGGTAAGAATCTGTCCCTCTGCCTGCTCCTGCATCATCTGGGATAGCTGAGGGCCTTGTACCACTCCCCGGGGTCCTGCAGCCTGCCTGGGACGTGCACAGATGATGGTGTCTGTCTGCAGCCTGTGATCCTGGATCACAGAGCACATCAGTAAGGGTTCAACTCCACCTGCCAAACCAAATACCTCTTTTATTTAAATCCATTGATATCAGTGGCTGTGCACAAGGGATGCATTTGCTGCACTGCAGCTACTCACTGTATAGCAGAGACTGCTGTCTGCCAGTGTTGTGCGATTTTTTATGCCCTGGCTATGCGGGCCTCAGCCCACCTCTCTTATTTATCCAAATTCTGGAGCAACACTATTTAACATCAATACATAAAACAATACATAAAAGTAACACAGAGGGTCCAGATGTCCTGTCATCTAGCCTCAACACTCTCCATCCAACAGTGGTCTTCAGAAACAAATGTAGCTCAGACAAAAAAAAAAATATATATAATACAATACAATAAAGAATTTCAGAAAAAATCCTGCCGAATATGATTGTAACAGTGCATGAAAGAACTAAGAATTGGTTGGTGTGGAATAGTTTTCCTTTTCTCTTCTATACTAACAAGAAGTGATCTGGAAAAAATAATAATTGCCTGGACATCCATCTTTTGGTAGGAATCTTCCAGAACCTCTGGTAGGTGATGTTTGATGAGACAGAGAATAATCTTGCAAAGAAGGCATGAAAAGTAGGTGGCACCTATTAGTCTCCACATATTCCAAAATTTTATCTCAAAGCAGAAACTGTCCAAAGCTCTTTTCTTTGCACACTTAAGTGCAAAGGATTTTCAAGCAGACCAGTCAGCAGTTTTAATCTTCACTTTTGCAAGAAGCCACATCAATGTGCGAGTCAGGCACCCCTAGGACAAGCTATTTCCCATTTACTCTTTTCAAAGCTGCACTGGATCTGAGCTTTACAAAGGGCACACCCTTTTTCCGGAGTAGGAGAGGAGTTTACCTCTAGTATTCTTGATGCAGCTTCCAGCTCCCACAAGACTGTCCTAGTACTTAGCGATGGGTGTGGAAAGGCAGGTGGCTTCCACCCTCCCATCCCCTTGCTATCAATGAATTTTAAATGATTTGCTTGCTGTCACAGGTAGCAACATGTAGTCTGGACGGCTGCCTGGTTTTGTTCTGTAAGTGATGGTTGCTGGTAATTAGCAGTTAGCTGTACAGAAAACACGAGGTACTGTTTTTATGGGTCTAGCAAGCTGCAGACCACAATAAAGTCTGAAAATAACCCACACAGCCAACCACGTGTGTAAGTGGAGTACTTTCCACCCTCTGAACGCAAGGAAATGCCCTCTTTCCTCATCAGCAGTGGGTCCATCCCACTGTGGCATTGGACCAGAGTGCCAAAAACACTTACCTTTTCCTATTTTCACACCTTTGAGCTCCTCCCCACCATTGTCTTTAAGACTGAAAATGACTCCCCAACTTGGCAATCATGTTGACAATGAAAAATAAAAATAAAACAACAATGACCTCTGCAGCAATGAGGCTGGGTAAGAGCAGAGGGTGCAGTCACACATGGGACTTGTGAATATTATGGGAACATAACCTTTTGAGGGCAGGTTTTTTAAAAAAAAAAAAAAAAAAAGAAAGAAGGAAAAGAAAAGTATGTGCATGAGGCAATCGGATGAACAGAAATTGTAAGGGTAAGGTGAGGCCCAAGAAGAGGGGATGGGGGAACCGCTGTGACCTGCTGAGCATGCAGGTACTGGCAAGAGGCTCCACAGCAAGCACGGTAAGCTGGCTCTGATGTTAGAGGCCACTGAACATGCCACCGCTCACAGCAGAGTCTGAGCACAGCCAAAGGGTCAGAAGCTGTGACACGTCACTGAGGGCATGCCCTGGCAAAAGGGCAGCAAGCGCTTACAGTCCCGCACCAGCCCAGCAGACGCTGTGCATCCCAGGCTGCGGCAATCCCAAGCACAAATACAGGCTGGATGGAGAATGGACTGAGAGCAGCCCTGATAAGAAGGACCCAGGAGTGCTGGTGGATGAGAAGCTCAACATTAGTCAGCAATCTGCACTTGCAGCTCAGAAAGCCAGCCGTGTCCTGGGCTGCACCAAGAGGATTGTGGCCAGCAGGGTGAGGGAGGTGATTCTCCCCCTCTGCTCTGCTCTCGTGAGACCCCACCTGGAGCCCTGCATTCAGCCCTGGGGCCCCCAGCACAAGAAGGACATGAACCTATTAGATTGAGTGAGTCCAGAAGAAGACAGGCTGTGAAGACAGGCTGAGGAAATTGGAGTTGTTCAGCCTGAAGAAGATAAGGCTCCAGGGAGACCTTACAGAAGCCTTCACATACCTACATGTGGCCTGCAGGAAAGCTGGGGAGGGACTCTGTGTCAGGGAGTGCAGTGATAGGACAAAGGAGAATGGCTTTAAACTTAAAGAGGGTACATTTAGATTAGATATAAGGAAGAAATTCTATACTCAGAGGGTGGTGAGGCACTGGCACAGGTTGCCAAGAGAAGCTGTGAATGCCCCATCCCTGGAAGTGTTCAACGCCAGGCCGGATGGGGCTTTGGGCAGCCTGGTCTGGTGGGAAGTGAAGTGTCCTTGCCCATGGCAGGAGAGTTGGAACTAGGTGGTCTTTAAGGTGCCTTCCAACCCAAACCATTCTGTAATTCTGTCCTCTGAAGAGAGTTCAGATACCATAGGTCTAGCAGGAGTGGTATCTTTGCCGAGGGATAGAAGTAAAGAATTTGGGGTTTTATGATCTTTTACCCCACTTTCCCCTATTCATTTATCAGAGTAAGAATTGTACGAGAATAATCTGTGACTATTATCCATCCACCTTGTTATTGATTTAGAGGAGGCTTTTGAAAGATGACATAGTGGTGTAGGATCATAAACCTTTTTTTTTTTTCATGCAATTTACAGTAACTCAGACAGACACTTAGAAAGCCTCCACCTAGCAACAAGGGATACGGGTTCATAGTAAAGCTGAGAGCTCAGAGAGCTCCAGCAGAAGGAACCTCCTGAAGTCCAAAGGGCAAAGCGCTTAACTTCATTCTGCTGAGATATATAGTTCAACAAGAAAATCCTACCTGTCAAAGGACATTAGGGAATAAAAGGGGAACCCTTCTATTCATGAGACATTGTTTCCCACTTTCTATAAAAGGAGAGGGGCAGCCAGCAACTGCTCCGTGCCCTCAAGTCTGTGGCAGAGCAAGGAGCCGAAGCCATTCTGCTGAAATCAGAGCATCAGGCTTCAATCATGGGATTTATTTGTTCCTTCTCTAAGTAAGCACAAACACCTTATTTACATGACCCCAGCATGTTTGAGCATATACAAAGGCTTCTGCAAATTGGACCTGTGATCATACCCAGGCCATACTGAACTGCTATGAACTCCCCAGCAAGCCCCACATTAGTGTATGCAATGTGATAAGGCATCAGCAGTAGCAGATCATAACTCCTTTGCAGAAGCAGCCACTCTTAGCCAGCTGCCCAGTGATGCTCTGATTACCTCACTGCTAGTACAAAATTGTTTCATTTAACATGAAATTACACAGAACAATTGTTCCTGCTGAGGTTAGGCTGTGTTTAAAACACAATAATTAAAAAACTTTCCACATCCTGCGTACCTATTAAAACACTCTAATTGTACCTGCTGGGGAGAGAGCCTTTGCAGAGAAATCCTTTGGTATCAGCAAAAGAGTGTGAAACTCAGCCCCTTTTCTGGCCATCACTGGGAGTAGCTGCAGCCCCAGTGATTAATGCAGCTGCTGGGTTACAAGGAAAACGCTCCATCTGACTGTCCTCTGACTCAGCCATAAACAAACCTGCTTTATCTCTCATTCTCCAGCCCTTGCTCCTAGCTCCACATCAGCAAAGGAACGCATGGGACAAGATGAAAGATTCAGGCCAGGGTTTTTATTAGCATACCATGGCAGGGAAAGGGCAGGGAGCTCAGGGATGGGCTCACTGACCAACCCGTATGCCCTACCTGATGCCAGGGAACATAGTATGAAACAACACGGTGCATGGCCTTTGATGGTGTGACAAGCTGCTATCTGTTGATGCCTCCTGCCAACAAGCGTCATCCCTGAGCGCTGTTCTCAGACGTGCCCAGGTTTCAGTCCTGTGTTTCTCCTGACCATGCCCTTCCCATCACATGGCACACAATCAGTGCAGGGAGCACACAAAGCTCCCTGCTGCCTAGTGCAAGCAAGGCCTTTAAAAACCAAACCCACCTTTTCCTTCCTCTCAAAGCACAGCTTTGTCAATGGTTCAGCTGCAAACGGGCTGAAGGGATGTTTGGAGACCAGCTGTGTATGCAGGGTGGCTGCAGCCACCCCGGCACTGCCTCACAGGCATTGTGCCCTTGCTGGGTTTTACCACCCATCAGGCCATATCACTTAACACCTCTACCAAAAGCTTGTCATTTCCAACAACTTTGTGATAGCCTATCACTTGGTTTTAACTTATTAATGCCTTGCCAGAAACCTGCTCATACATCTCTCTTACTCTGCCATGTAATAAGGCAGTACTTTATCAGGCAGTTGCAATGCACATGCAATTTATGGCAGCTGAGGAGCAGGCCAAACTACATTTATAGTTCCACTACTTTTCTTTATTACTGTGTGTTTTTCCATGTATTGTGTGTTTTCCCTGAAAAGACAATATTATCCAGGCAAACAATACTGATAGTGATCAAAGAATAATGCTTTGTATCATGAAAAGATAAAAGGTAGACATTGTCCCTTGCCTGTTGAGATTATGAGAGAAGCAGACAGTGAACAGGGAAGGAGGAAAAACCCACATGGTCACTGTAATGCCCAGATTTTGCAAATAAAGCTGCCTAGCTTTATTTCTCTTAAATGTTTGTTTGTGGGTTTTTTTGTTTGTTTTTTGCTTTTTTTTTTTTTCCCACTAACATATTACATTTTTGTGTGGACAAATATATGCTTCTAAAACTCATCCTGACCTGCTAGGTCAGGTTGCCAATAAAGCAGTGCTATCTTCCACCTGGGTAAGGACTGCATCTCTGGCCAGCTTCAGGAGGGTCCAGCCCTTTCTGCTGCAAGACCCAAGACCCTGAACCACTACCCTCAAGTGTGCTCAGGACACTGCTTTGACAAGCCCAGCCCTGCCCTCTCCTTTTGACTCCTTTTCCCCGCTGGTGCAAAATGGCAAGCAGCAGCTCCCTGCTGGATTTCCTGAATTATCTCCTACATTTTTGTACCTGAAAGCATGGTCAGGGAAGGTGCTGAGCCATTCTCTCTTGAGGCTTTTTGTGGCCCAGCTCCCGCCAGGTCCCAGATGAACAGCATCCTGAATAGCAGTGCGTGGGAGCACCAATATGTCTTCCTTTCCCCCACATGGTGCTTATCACAGCTACCAAGCTCATACACCCTTTGGGGAGCAGGTTGCCTCCCAGTAAGCTGCTCTGCAGCTGAAAGGGACCCCAAACTTGTTCAAAGACATTAGACTTTGCTACAGTGCAAAACTACATATTCAAAAATGTACGAATGAAGGAGCAAGCCCTGCTGCATCTTCCAGTCACCTGTGTTCTTATCACTGAAATGGAGCTACAGGGACATGCTCTTCTCCCTTGGTGGTGGGATTTGGTGAAGCCAACGGCGCCAGCAGCCAGCTCCAGCAGGGATCTATCTGCTGCCTGCAAGAGGCATGGGAACCCCTCCAGTTGCTTCCTCCCCACCAGTCTTCAGAGGAGAAGCATGGTAAGAGGTGAGAAGCCACAGATGTTTTTTTCTTTTTTTAAAAGACAGTTCTTCTTTTCAAAGACCAAGGAGTATCACTGCAGGCAATGGCTGGAACTTAATCCAGTTCTCAGGCTGATTCCTGTCTCTACATCCATGGCAGGTGTAGTATTATGGACTGAGAAGCGGAGTTGCAGTAGCTCAGACAGGAACAAGCTTATCTAATGAGAAATGTAAGGCTGGCCCAACCACCTCAGCATCCAGACTCCACTGGGTATTCAAGGGCACATACCTAGAGAGTCACTTAGGTGCAAGGCAAGCAGAGAGCAACACCTCCCCAGATCTTTCTTCAGCATCCACTGAACTTTAAGGCACATACTAGAATGACTGATTTGACTTGGATGTAATGGATTTCCTTTCATAAATTTATTCACTCCTTTTCTGTGTAAAACTTTAGACATACTGTGAATAAGTATCAACATTCATTTCTTTTAAACTTTGCCTTTTGCTAGACCTTGCATTAAATGACACAGTAAACCTTCATTCCTCATCCACTTTCTCCTTTTTTCGAGGTGTAGACTGCCATCTTACACCTCTTTTCCATGCTGATGCATCCTAGGCCATCAAAGAAATTCTCAGAGTGGCTATTCTGTACTCCTCATCGCACCAAATGCATTTCAATCTACTTTCTCCAGTTTGTTTTTGATATAGAGAGCCCAGACCCATGGACATACACTGTGACATATTGACACCATCCTTTCTGTTCTCATCTTTCATAAGGCTTTTTTTTTTTTCTTTTAAAATGAGGATTGAGCATATTTCACATCTCAGTTACAAACTTAGAACTCCTTCCTGAGTGGCAACCACCAACTTGGTCTCCATTACTGTACCTAGCATGGGGATTATTTCCCCCTTCCTCATCAGGTGCCTCACCTTGCACTTATCTGTACTGTATTTTAACTTGACATTTCCACAGCTAGTCAGCATCACAAAGTTGTTCTGCAGCTCTCTACAATCAACCCTCAACCTTCTCATCCTCATACTTAAGCATCCCCTGCAGATCTTTCTCACCCTCTCCCAGACCATTTATGTTGAACAGCACAGACTCACAGGAGACTCCACTGATGAACTTCCCTCCATGGCCATGCTTCTCCATCCGCTTTTCCTTCCCCAAAGGCTGACATCTCTTATAGCACTTGGTGAAGGCTTCTTGAATTCCACTAATTCTTTAATTACCATTGCACTAATCTTCCCTTTAACTGGCTTCATTCTCTTCATAATTACACTGTGCGGGTATTTATGGCTGTAAAGGACATAAGGGACAACGGATTCACCATAGTGGCTATAAACCTTATGATCTACACTTCACCCAACCGCTAACTTGTGTTAGAAAGCAAACCTACATCCACACATGCACATCACTTCCAAGTTCAACGAGGCTCTTCACAGAAGCCCACACGCTGCTCCTGGAGGACTCGTTCTGACAATTCTGCTGGTGTTGAATATGCCAGTGATGAGTGCTGCTCCTGTGTGACTGAAACAAAGTCTGCTCCGCTCATTCATTGTCACTATTAAGTGATTTCTGTAATTATAGCACCAGACCTCATCTCTTCCCCAGAGCAACCAATGAGCAGAGCAGTGGTGGCTGACATGCTGTGGCATGGCCCTCTCCCAGGGGGGGCCTGGCCTTCACCATCCTGAAGGCATTAAAATTTCAGGACCGATTACTGCTCAACCCCCAACACCAGCTGCAAGGGGATACCAGGCAGAACCACAGAAGAAATGTTTCTATGATCTGGTGAGAAATGCTCATCTTCTGCAAGGATTAGGGCACTCAGTGCCTGCACAGAGTCCACATGGAAACGACAGGCTCTCCAGCCATGGAAAGGTTATCAGGTTTAGGAAAGGTCAGAGGAACATTAATGCCCAAGAAATACACGAGAGACATGCAGATTCCACACACCCTCCTCCCCACTACTCAAGAGTTTGCAAATATACATCTTTGTGTTAAGTACATACCCCTACACACTTATTATCAGGTCGCGAATGTTACTGTGGGACAGATCTTCATTAATAAATTTAAATTTGTTAGAGTACTATATACTGCTTCCTCTCAAAAATGCGAACTCTCACACTAAATGCATTTGCAGGCATTTTTCTTCTTGAATACTTCCATATTTGTGCCAAGACTGTTGAATTTTGTAAATGTGTTAATATTACTTATATTATCTTCAATTTTCAGATAGAGAAAATATCAAAAGAGATTTTAATTGTCTAGATACTCATAGCTAGATACACTCCACATACTAGACTTAGGAGGTCTGCATTAATAAGCTGTGGTTGTAAGGAGGACATTTATGGCACATTTTTACACAGAATCATTTTCACTAAGAGAAGTTTTCTTCTTACAGTTATTCAAAAGTTGGAAAAATACCATCTGTTTTCGTTAAAATTAAGAAATATGGTATTAAGCCCTCCTTTAATATCCCCACATTAATGCATGACTGCCCATGTCTTTCTGTGACACTAGTCATACTCAATATTACTATATCAAGTAACTATTACTATTCAACTAATAGTTAAGTAGAACTTTGGGGAACCTTGGTAATATTGATACTAAATGTTGGTTTGATGTATATTTACACAGACACACTCCATCGCCAACAACTATTACAGTGGCTTAAACTTTCCTGATACACAGTTGGGACGTTCCAGATAGCTAAGAGAGAGCAGTGGATAGTAGACAGGATTCCTACTCTAAAATCATTGTTTCTGCAGGGTTTCACCCCTACCCAGGGCTTTGAAGGACTGCTGCCTTCAAATCATCGAGATCAAATGGATGCTAATGAATATGCCCTGTTAATCCAGCCCTGAGCTCTCCCAAGAATAGCTTTTTGTATTTGTATTTTGGAATTCCTCACATGGGCTTTGGAACAGCAGCCCTCTGTGAATCTTCCTGTCATCTCCCAGTAACTCACTACGAAAAGGAAACCACCAGGGAAGACTGGAGCTCAGACATTTTGGGGAGTTAGAGCCTTCTATCTTTTAATAAAAGAATAAATGGAAGAAAAAAAAAAAAAAAAGCCTACCAAGAAGTACCATAAGACAAACAATCCCTTTTTTTTTTTTTTCCCCCCCCTCAACTGGCTTTAATCTCTGCCTCTCAGTGGCGATGGCTCACTGTGGTGGTCCCAGAGCCGATGCTGTACACGAAGCAGCCGCAGCTCAGAGCTCAGTAAATCACTCCCAGACCCAAATTGGCCACAGATGCACAGCCGGCTCACCCAGCAGCACACAGGACAGTAACACTCAGGAAGCGACTTCAATTTCATCAGCTGAGGTAGCTTGGGTGACGCCTGTGCTTCAGGCGCTGTGCTGGCTTCTGTTGCAGCCAAAAAAAAAAAAAAGCTGCTGAGCACAGACAAATCACGAAACAGAGATTAAAAAGTAGCTGAGCTGACGCATGTGCTTTGTATATCATCTCCTTTCAAGTAAGATTCGATCCAAACTCCTCAGGCTTCAAATGATGGATTAGGGACGTGATTTGTTTTTTCCTCCATTAAAAAGAAAAAAAAAAAAAATCCTCAATGTATTTTCTGAAAGGTGCAGCTTAAAGTGATGTGTGCACACCCAAAAACAGAGAAAGCGCCATGCTCCAAGTTGCATAAAGATTCGAGACTTCTTTTTTTATTTTTTTTTAAGAGATGTGCTTTTTTGTATTGCTCACAAATCACATACATAGATGATAGCTTTGTGTCATTTTACCACAGATGACCAACGTTTGCCAATAGAATGCACAGAAGCAAATGGGTAAGATACTTGGCCATCCCTGATATTGGAGAGTTCAGCACCCTGTGCACCATCACTCTTTCACTTCCCTGAAACTGATACGAGCACATGTGCAGCATCTCAAAAATTAAAAGGTTTCTCAAGCTGCAGGGAATGGAGAAGGGCACTTAATGTCTTTCCAGAGTCCGCTCTGCCTGATCACAGCCATTCTGCAACTTCCAGAGCAGCAAGGCAACACAGCCATGCTTTGCAAGGAGCCTGAGTTCTGTAACTAGTTTTCACACTACTTAAATCAGAGCAAAATGCAGACAGTTGTTTTTACTTATGGTGTTTTACAAACAAGCAGAACGCTTGCAAATTGCCCACCAGCTGAGGGGCAAGGGAGCTGCGGGACAGCCTGGCAGTACCTCCTGCACACTCTGCGCCACATACCAGGGCACGGCCTGGGGACGGACGCCAACCAGAGCTTTCAGCATGCATAGAATTTAGGACTCTAACACTTCCCGCAGAGCCTGCTGCACACTGAGCATCAGCACCATAGGAAAAAACAAAATGCAACAAAACCAGGAAGAAATTAAAAAGTAAAAAGAGGTTCTGCAGACCCAAAGGTCTCTCCCATGGTTTGTGCTCAGGGTTTCCAGAGGAGCAGCCACCACCAGTACCAAATGGCAACAGCAAGTACAAGGCAATTTGGGATTCAAAGAGGTTATTGTGCCAGAGGCAAAGTGGAAGTCATTGCTTTAGAAACGGCAAAGCCTCTGCTCTCCTGAACTGAGAGCAACAGCAGAGGAAAGAGGCAACACCAAGTAAGCTGGGCTTTACTAAAACAATTTGTTTGGGTTTTTACATCAGCTTGCCTGCACCTGTCAGGGAGAAACCATCAGCTCTGTATAATCACAGAGATCTGGAGGGCAGTTCCTTGAGGATCATCCATCACACCCTGGTCTGGAGGAGTTTTAAAAAGTTGTAATAAACACAGTGCAAGTAAGCGAAGGCTAGAATGTGAGATCAAAAGGTTTACCCGGCGTGCCTTGCTGTGGGAATGAGGCGCGCAGCTGTGTACATGAAAGGGTTACACCCAAAAAATGAATACGATTGCCAACCAGGGTGGAAAGAAATTATGTTTACAATTGCAAAGCCTCATGCTTCCATCATCAGGTGTTACAGAACAGGAATTTTTCCCTGCAAAAATTTCCAATTACCTTCCTTGGCTTTTTTTTCCAAGTAGTTTCCTTTCTTATTATTCGGTTGGAAT
The DNA here is from genome assembly GCF_963932015.1 of Anas acuta. NCBI lineage: Eukaryota > Metazoa > Chordata > Aves > Anseriformes > Anatidae > Anas > Anas acuta. The sequence continues at coordinate 69,137,416 of NC_088980.1, forward strand.
GTTCTTTTCTACACTACTGCTTCCATGCTAACCAAGTGAACTGGATGCCAGTTCAGACAGGATCATAATGGGAAAAAAAAAACATGTTTGCTCTAATTCAGGTTAAATGTTTCAGCTTTATTCCCTTCTCCCCTACCCCCCACCCCACCAAAAAAAAAAAAAAAAAAAAAAGACAACAACAATTGTCTTATAGGGATGGCTGATATTTTGAGGTTTGAGAAGCTTAGGATTGGGCCTTCCAGAAGGAAGTGCTTGGCACTGCAAAGAAGAGTTAGAAAGAAGAAAAAGAAAGGAGCCACCACAAAGTCCTTTGGGCTTTGAGCACGTCACTGAAGAATAGACAAGGACTTTGCTGACCCTGGAGGCCATTTGCTGGGAGGGAACTCAAACTCTTCCTATTACGAGATAAGGTTAAGAAAATCAGCAATAAACAGCTGCATTGAAATACTACTACTAATAATACAGTATTCTGCTTTCCTGGGATGGTTTGAAAGCTTGCTGTATTTTTATTGGACTTTCCAGTGATGTCAGTTTGAGGCAGGGCTTAGACAAGTAATTGCTGAAGGGCGAGTCTAAAAAGGGTGTAATTAGTGCAGGGAGTGTCTGATGTGGGAAAATGGCATTCCGGCGTGAGGGAGAGCCAGGGCCGGCCTGTTCTGGGTCCCAGTGCACTCACAGATACCGGAGGAGGAGCACTCCTGGCCCAGCGCAGTTAGCTACAGCCATGCAACACCACTGACCTCAGTTATTCTTCACCAATTACTCAGGCAGCAACAATTTAACATCAAGCACTGCTCACTGTCACAGAGCTGGGAATGCCAGTACGGCTTAAACCTTTAGGATGCACAGCCCTCGAGTTATTGCATCAGGCGATGGTTGCAAAACAGACAATTGCTGACTTCAGGAAGGCTGCATGGGTGTAACTGAGAACAGAATTTGGCCAGTAGCATTTGTATGGGTTTCACTGTGACTTGCAAGAGGGACGCAGAAGAATCCCCATTTTGAAACAGCAGAGGAAGCACTACCTCCACAGCTGCCCATCTCCTGCCCACAGTTCCTCCTCTCATGAAAGAGATCCCAGATGTCAATCAATACATCTGTCCTCCTCTAAACCTCTTTTTTACAGTCACTTCTCTCACAAATGACAGCTACCAAACTGGAGCTCTAAGTATTTTGTACCAGAGGTCACTTGTGGCCCCAAACCACACTGCTGCTCCCAGCCATGCCCATCTAGCCATGTGCTTCATTCAGCTTTTGGGTCCTGCCACTGGCAAAGGCTGGAAGAGCTCTGCAGCTTTTTCTTTCAAACATGTCAATACAGCATTGTGATCCCTGACCCATTGGCCACAATTGCATGAATGCAGATGTTTGGGCATCACAGACTCATCCAAAGCTCAAGTAGCTCAGTCACCATGCCTTGTGAAGCCTGATGGACGCTGCCAGATCCAGCAGCCTGGGAGTCGCTCAGTGATGCAAGGCTACAGCTCCCCTGGGAGTGCTTCACGGCATAAATCAGCAGCGTATCATGCTGCCCAAGCACACCTAGGGTGGACTCCGTTACATCAGCAAACAATCACTCTCAGTGCTGGGATGGTAAAGCCACTCCTAACGAGCTACAGTTTTGATGTGCTTGCCATTAGCTTCCTTCCCACAGAAGCCTTTTCATCTTTTGTCCGTGCCATCCCTTACGTACAAAGCAAGCTGTCAGAAGACAGCACTCTCTTGAGGCTTTTGCAAGAGCTGCCGTGTTGGTCAGAGACCTTATATCACTTCACTGTCCTGACCGACACAACTAGAGATAGCAAAGAGCAGCAGTGAGGAGCTGGCTCAAGTCTGAAGGTGCTCTTATCATGCATTTCTACTTAACAGCCTGAAGGCATGCGTGCTGATAGCGCAGTGCATGCTGACAGCTCTGTGCAATCTATATAATTTTCTCCCTCACTTGCCCCCTTTTCTTTCTGTGCAAACCATAGAATAATTTCTCCTGGCTGCATAAAAGTCAGTGCCAATAACAGGTACTTTCAGGCCTCAATGAAAACATGCTTTCTTTTCACTTAAACCTCGTCACCAAACTCATTTCGTTACTCTCAGCTCCCATTTCTAACTCCTCTGGCATCTCAAAGCAAGAGAACAGCACACCACCCAGGCTCACCAACTGTCAATAAAATGTACTCATTAAACATGTTTCAAAGCCATATACAGAGCAAAGTAAACACAGATATTGTTAATCCAATACAAACTGTAATCCTTTAATTCTGCACAGTGCAATCCATAGGCAGCCACAGGGTACGTAGGCTCTTTTAACAGGGAGTCCACCAATTACGCTGGTTGGTCACAGAAAGCTGACTTCTCATTTCTATTTAAGTGGAAATCACTTTGCAGTAGCGTCTATGGGCATTGCAACTGGTTTCCCCAAATGAAAAAGAAGAGAAGGAGTTCCTGGCTCACCTGTGGGAGGGGAAATAGCCCATAAAACATGTTTGACAAGGACTTGCTAATATCTTAGGAAAGTTTTAAATTTGTCTAAGTACCTGGGAAGGCTTGGACTGAAGTCAGATTCAAATTGGTTTTGACTCTCTAAAATAACAAAATTCATTTTTTTTTTTTTTTTCAAAATAAATATAAGTAACTCCATTGCAGGGTGGAGTTTGATGTACTTTGAGGAAAAAAACAGGGTTTTTCACTCATAGTTCAGCATTATGCACATGACAGATGTTAATGCACATACTTTGGGTGATTTAAGGAGGTCATTAAAAACAGGGTATTTTCTTCCTTTTCAGTCTTTCTTAGTCTTACAGGCAGTACTAATCACTGAAAAAATAAAACTGCATAACTGACTCTTCAGAACTGTTCCTCTTTTGAGTGCTTTAATAACAACTTTGAAGGAACTACTTATTTTCTCCTGCTGTTCCAATACTAACATGTCAGAATAGCAGAAATGTGACATATTCAGAAAACTATGTCCCTGTCACCCCTACTCAGATATGAACTAGTCAGGCCTATTTTAATCCAGCATGGCTCTCAACTCCCATTAGTTGCACCAGGAGTCAAGCTTTTAGCAGGATTAAGCCCTTGGTCTGGTCCCTACCCATCCCCAACAATGAATTGCACCCTGTGCTGCACTGATGCTCCTGATGTCATGGAGGCAAGTCACTGCAAATCTGCCACCTCAGCCACATACCCTCACGGGGAGTGGCTTTTCAAACAAGTCAAAACGGCCCTGAAAAGTGTCTCCAGCTCTCCCTGCTGTTTCTGTGGTTTGCCTCTCAAGTAGCCGGTGTTTAGTCTATGGTGATGGCGAGGAGCTGAGGTCAGGTTGGACCAACAAAGGGTAACTAGAAAGCACTCCAAGCATTGCAGATAGACCAGTGACAACGTGCAAAACAAGTGATGGTGCAGAAGATGCTGGAGGAACACAAAATGGCAGCCCCTACTTCAACTGTTCTTTCCCCTCTAGCTTTTCCCATCCAGACTGTTGCTCCATCACTCAAGCTATCACCAAATCTCCAAGGAAGAACTGTTTCTCATATTCACCACTATTACAACAAAACAAGTTATATAAAGTGTGTTTCGTGCAATATGATATTGCCTCCTTACATTTCCTTGAGGGCCCAAATTTTTGACAAACCTGAGGTCTACCATCCATAGTAGTAGCTCTCAAGTCTCACACAAAGGCTAATTTGTAGCCCAAAGAGACACAACGCTCCACAACATGTGCAAACTTGTACTCAGCAAGCTCACACGCATCAGGGGACTGCAGAATGAGAAGTCTGATGAGGACGAAGGACAAACAACTCCTCAAATTTCTATTCTAACCAGAAGTATAAGAGCATCAAGAGCAACATCTTATTCTAAACACACAAATTAGGCCAAATTTGTCTTTTCAACAGCAACAGTCAGCAAACCCTCTGCATTTCTAGTCAGCATCAGGCTTCACCTATTCCTGCCAACTCACAGCTCTCGAAGATCTGAGTATTCCACCCATCATTGGTGCCACGCAGACCACAACTGGTATGCTTACCACCTCAGAGCAAACCTTACCCCAAAAGTCTCAACACATCTGACCTCACCTCAACACTCAGTCCTTACCAGATCTAGTGAGAAGCCTGTTTACCCAGCCCACCCTCTCCTACTTTGACTATTTATAGGCTAAAAGCAACATTACTAATATGATGAGTTTAACTCATGTATCCTACAAACACCAACCTGCATGTTGAAGAATCCATGAAGAAATTAATTTTCAGACTTGGATGTCAAGATTCCTAGCCAAAATGCTGGTAACAGATCTGAAGCATCTCCCTGCCTGGAACATGGGGTACACATCAAACTTCCAGGGCCAGGGTTCAGATTAGGTAATGGTGTGAAAAGCAAGGCTGAAGAAATGGAATGCTAAGTAAACCTTCTGTCTCCAGGCATCCCGCAGACCTTCTAGAAGCTAGCCATGAACCAAGCTTTCTGTCTTCATATTTCCACCTTAGCCCAGCACTAATGGCGACAGAAGGGTCAGAGTCCATCTGTCATCTTGCTGTGTAACAACCCCATATAAACACATCTTAAAAAAAAAAAAAAAAAAAAAAAGCCAAAACAAACACACAAAAACACAACCAAAACCAAACACCAAGCCACACTGCCTACTGTCTTTGCTGCTCAACAATCTCAGCCTCATGGCCTCTGCAACCTGCAAAGCAGACATGGATCTCTGGGCTAGATTAGAGAGAGAGTGTCTTAAATCCAATGCTGTAGGCTAGGTCAACATTCTTGCTTAGGAGAGCTTACAGGTCCACACAGGCTGCAGAGATCAGAAGCAGGTTGTTGCACGTCAGGAAGAAGGGCCAAACTTTTTTTTCTTTCATTTCTTTGAAAATAAACAACCCATAGGCAGAGAAAAAAGAGCAACTTAAACTGCATTTAGAGCTAGTGCTTATGGCAAAGCAGTTGCTATCTGTTGCATTACACAAAAGAATGTAGATTATGCCCATGAATTTGGACAGCTGCAGAGTGGCATCTGCACAATTTTTTAGATTTTTACCATGAGTTTTCATACATACAAGAAGAAAAAAAGTCTGCTGCATTTTTGTTGTGTACTGTCTAAAATCCCATCCCAAAGCCATCATTAATACCATAGCTGTAGCCATGCCTGGCCCAGGACAAATTACGTCCCTATCACCTTTGTAAGCATAAAACTTTACTCAGGAACTGCAAATCCAGGAGAATAAAAATCTAGGTGCCATGTACAGATCCACTAACGTTTGTAGAAATGTCATTAGCATTCTTCATGGAGCCTTAGCAGAGTTTCTAACATCGTCTGAGCAACTTACTTCTCCCTCTAGAGGATATGAAAATGAACACAAGGAAAATACAATTATGTCAAGACCAGGAAAGTAATGAGACACTAAGGCAGAGGTCAGTGCTTTTGCTTTCAAAGTCTAGTAGTGTTTTACAAGGACCAACATTACAACTATAAAAATAGTAAGTTAAAGACTTACGGTTGTTGTTTTTTGTTTTTTTTTTTTTACAGCTATGCCCTAGAAAGTTAGAAATAGTTTAAATACAATAAGCTAAATGAGAATTTATCTGTGAAGCTCTTTACCAAGCAATGTTTTAAAGCTCATTCAGAGTAACAGAAATATTTCTGTAAGTGCCCCATTCACTCACTGAGCATCCAAATCCTTCCCCTTTTGTAATGTAGGGAGATGGAGACAGGCAGGTCCACATAATCAGACATGAGACCCCTATACCCTTCCTGGCCCTCGTGGTCCTTCTTCATCTGCAAGCAGTCCCAGGAAAGAGTCCTACAGGTAAAGGAAATGCAGAGACAAAGCACCTGCCACATTCTGCATCAGTGCCTCATATTTACAGTATCCCATCCAAATTGCCTGCACAATTCTACAGGAGAAAATGGCAGGTAAAAAATTGAGCTACAGAACCAGGTATATGTCTTTGTTAAAAAAAAAAAATTGGTCAAATATTTGTGGAATCTATTTCCTGCAGCCTTACTGTCAGAAACATCTCAACTAGCTCTGAACAAAAACTGCAGGGCACATCAGACCTCAAAACAGTGGCCTCGCTTCTTTTATATCTTGAGAGACTGTAGGTGTGACTCCCGTCTGAGCACACATGCCAAAAGCAAGCATGCATCTCAGCTCCAGAGGCCTGCCACAGCTAGTTTGGCATTGTTTAATCAAAATATTTCAGCACAGAAATGAAAACCCTCTAAGCAGACATATCCTTACATGTAAAGCTGGTTTTACTGGCTTCATTGTGGGGAAACGAAATCCAGAAACTTCCACCTTCCAATCCTTCTGTTGCTACATATTATAAGCTCTACAGTGTGGGAGAAGCAACATATTAATACCAGAGTAAGTTGAGACCAGCCTGGTGCAGTCCTCAGAACTGCAATGAAGTCTGACAATAACAGCTCAGAGTGCAAATTGGCCATACAGCATTTCAGAAAGATGCAAGAGGAGGGGGAGAGGAAAACTCCAATACCTCAGAGATGAACTTTTACAGAACATAAGACACCTGCTGAGAGCATTTCCCTCCTTGTCCTCCCCTCCCATACTTCTCCCACTGCGTCCCAGTAACTGACTGGTAGATAGGACTACTTTGGAATGTCCTAAGATAGGACTAATTGCTTTTTTACACGCTTATCTTTGATAGCTCAGTTGTAAATATTCCCACTGTGCATAGTTAAGCTTTCAAATATCACTAAATCTTTTGGCCACAAATTCCCAGAAATGCATCTTTCCAAGTATCTGACCTGTGTCTGAGAATCTGATGTCTTTCACATGTTCAGTCTGTTTAAAAATAAAGTTTAAAAGCTAAAGGCACCTCAAATTAGAGGGCTAATTGTCAACCTTTGCTTACCTGCACTGGTGCAGCCTGCCCCCAGGTAAAGCACCTTCTCTTACCTGTTTTAAACCAGCCCTTCATTCGTTTAAGTTACTTCCCCTTAACTACTATTTGCAGAGTTTGGTGAATAATATCTCCATGTCCACTTTCTCTACAGTTTTCTTTTTTTTTTTTTTTTTTTTTTAACCTCTTGCTTTGTTTTCTCCTCTCCAAACTGATGAACTGTCTCTCCTCATGAGGCAGCTGCTCCATCACCTTGACCACACTCTTCCCTGTACCACCACCACGATGCAGAAACCAGAGCCACACACAGCACCCAACACGAAGGTGCATGGAGGCTTGGCGAAGCAGCAGAATGGTGCTCTCCGTCCCATTCCCCATTCTTCCTGATGACACCAGAAGGTTGATCCTCTGATCTCAGGACTGCCAAAGGTGATGCCACCACACACTCCCCATGCAGTGGCTGTCCCATCCCATGCACAGTGCTATGCTAAGGGAGAAAAGCGTGCTTTGTGTGTCCATGTTCTGACCAGAACTAAATACCAGCTTTAAAATTTGGTCAGACAATGCTTTTTGCTGGTTAGAATCTTATTTACTATTCTTCCCCCTAATAATACTTCCTTAATTTAAAATACAATATTGTTTTCAAATTATTATTATTATTTTTTTTTTTTTTTACTTGTGGCTTTGTTTTCATAACTGGTACTTTAGAAGTTTAGTGTTCATATTTTAGCCAGAAAGGAATATTAAAGCAGTTTACAGTTAACTATGCTCTTTTGCAGCTGTAAAAATTCATACTGATTGTCTGACAGAATTGGACTCCCCTCCATTTTCAGAGAGCACAGATAACAGAACATTCATACTTTGAAAAATATGTCAGACAATATATAATCTTGTTTGCAGAAGTGTTCCCAAAGCCATGGTGACAAAGTAGCTGAGTTTATGTCATGACCGAAATACAGATGTTCTTGTTCAAAAGGGGAGAAAAAAAACTCATCTGTATGCTACATTTTGACACTTCAAAACCCAGTGAGCAATGGAGCGGAGGAGGAACAGGTTTGCAGTCAACAGAAAGGAATTCTCACTGTCTCAGGAATAGTTATCACATCCTCACCACTGCTGTAACCCATCTCAGTCATCTGCAGGAGCCACAGCCCAACAGCTATCCCATGACCAACCTCTCCAGGGTCCGTCCATTTGTGCTGCTCCACTGCGGTGTGACACTTGAAATAACAAACAAGAGATCCCAGAAACCATCAGTAAGTCCAATATCAATGGTGCATGTGTGTGTAAGGATAAAGATGCAGCACTAGCTTGAGTTGCTTGCGTCTCAGTTCTTCTTATAAGAGGTATGGGCATTCCTGCCCTAGCAATGCTCCACCTGCACACATGCCATCCATAAACATGTTACTATGGCAAATGCAAGATGAGCAGGCCTTTTCAGATCCTAGTATTTAGTAAAACAAAGAACTATCAAATATTGATGTCTACAGAGGATAGCTGAATATCCTATGCTACTTTGAACCTCAAGGCTTTTTCTTTAGCACAGGACCCAAAGTCATGTTCCCCCACCTGCTACCAGACAGATGCCCTTCAGTAGTTCTGACCCTAATGTGTTTGTTAATGACCATTCTCCCACTTCAGGGTTCACCAGAAAGATGTCTCATCTCATGGTCATGGCCCGAAGTGCTCCTGGCTCACCTGTTTCCTGCCTCACTTCTTCATGTCTCAAGCCTGCAATAGCCAGGACACGGCACCTGAGCTCACAGCCTGCCCCACTAAGTGCGTACCCAGCTGTAACAGCTATCTTCAAGCCACCTGCACTTGCAAAACATGGGCTTTTCTGGCATGTTCCACCACAGGTGCTTTGTGAACAGCTTGACTGCATAAGGGTGCCCTAGAGAAAAACACCTGAGGCAGACAGCCAGCTTTGCATAGCCTGCACAGACAGTCCTGCCGCACATCCCTGCGAGCAAGGCTCCTAAATGGCTGATTCAGGCCCACCTCCGTGCCACAGGACGGCTGGAGCTGGGCAAACCCGATCAGGCTGTGCCGCACAGCCCAGAGGGAAGACAAGGCTGTATGAGCTGTGTTTCCTCTTCCCTCAGGCATAGATCACAGCAGCCTCCTTTTTCTGAAGCACCTCCTCAGGTACAGGAGGCAAAGGCCCCTGTGGGACACATGCGCTGGGTCAGTGGCTCCCAGGCCCAATGCCAAAAATGCGTACCTACCCTTAGCCTCACAGCGCTCAGCCCCAATGAAAAGAGGGCTGCCTCTTATGGCTGGCAGCCCCAGGCTCACAATGATCAGCCACAAACCAGTTTTCTGCTACAGGAGTCCACTGGTGGAGCACACACTGCTTGTTGGAGACTCGCTTATGCTTGGCCCATTTCACAAAACACGCCGAGGTTTGCCTGGCACACATCTCCTGATGGAGAAGGCAACAGAGGGGACATAATCCCCTACCACCACTGCTAGCCCCTACTCCCCCGCTTCCTGGTGCGCATACGTTCATGTCAAGATACACAAATGTTGGCATGGATGCATGCACCACAGTGTTGTCACTCAGTAGGGAAGAATCACTGATATAATACAAGTCAATGGCAAAGGGCACAAAGCCTTTATTTGCTCGATCACCTCCAGCATGACACCTAGAAACACCACCAACCACAGCTATGGCAGCCAAGGCCACCTTTGCCAGATTATATTACTGCACAAGCTCCTGTGATGGCAAGCAAAAGCAGGAAATATGCCAGGGCTGAGGTGATGCTAGCTACATAGACATAAGGCAAAACACTATTGGCAGTACCCACTCACCTCAGCATGTAGGTCTTACACCTTGGTAGTGAAGGGAAAGGGAGGTACAGGTTCTCTCCTCATGTAATGCTATTTTCCAAAACATATGCATTTCTTCTTAGTCTCCTAACTGACATCCCCATTTGCTGAGGCAATACTGATCTTGCCACCCAACATGCTCCTGCAACACGGACTACATTTACATGCACACTGTACACCACAGAGTCTGTCAGTTCCTGTAGGGATTGGGATAAAGGGAGGGAGGTGTCTGGAAGCACTGACCAGTTCCTGCCCTACCATATTTCTAGCCACAGGCACCAACAGGGCTGTAGAGGTCAAACTGGGGAGTGCAAGCAGACCATATTTCCTTGAGGAATATATTCTTGAGTGGAGCAACCACATGTGCAATTGGACAACATCTGTGGCTGCCTATGACCATCTTGCAATCTCTTTTGGGTGCGGAAGGTGAGAAGTAGAAAGAAGGAAGCTTCACCCTGCCCCTGGCCAACCCATTATTGTTGGATATGCACTGATGGATAAAGGCTTTCCTCTGTCATCAGACAATGTGTGTCCCAGAAGTGTAATCCCCAGGGCATCAACTCCACCCCAACACTGAAAAAACAAAAAAAAAAAAATCAAGACATTTACTGAAATCAGAACCCTTCTCTGTTCTGGTACAGGGAGTTCTGAAACTATAGGCAGCAGGAAAAGATGGTTGATGCATGAGGATGATACCTCTCTCAAACATCTGTCAACCTCAGAGGCCTAAGCAGCTGCCAAGAGGTGGGCTGTCTCTGTATGGCACCTCTGCTCCAACACAAGTGGGTCAGTTATGAGCAGAGCTCTGCCAACTCCTCCCTGAGGAGCTGGGGCACCTTAGCGCAAGGACCACTAATGCTGAGCCACACCACAAACAGCTCCTAGCACAGCCTTCCGCACAGAGAGGTTTGGGTTTGAACACACACAATTAATCTTGCAAATACTCTTTTGATCAGCTTACAAAACGCTGTCTCACACTACCCTTAAGAACAACAGAGCCCCATGTTGCAAAAGGAACTCCAGCAAAAAATCATGGCTTTGGTCTGCTTAGGTATGCCTGCCTGATTGCTTCACCAGGGCACTGGGCAGTGAGGACAGCTGCCTTCCCAGTCACGAAACTGCGTTTTCAGTAAGATAATATCAAAGGCGACGCAAGCGCAGGGAGGCAGCAAGGTCACAATGTCTGCAGGGTTACCTGCAGGTGAGGTGACAGCCTGCAGAGGACCACTTAAGTTGTACATCTCCCATAGTGTAGGGCAGAAATAAGACCCCAGCGACAAATCCATGCGAGTCTAACATCAGGCTGAATCTCCACATGTGAAGGATTTTAACAAGCACAAGTATGTTAAACTCATTCTTTCCTGTTAAGAAAACATGGCATATATTCTGTTCAAATAATTACACCACCTTGTTAATGAAACCACCCTCACAGTTAATACTGTATGTATATAAATAAAAGATTTAATTATAAAAGATGGTGACTAATTAACCAACAACAAGCCAGCCCATTCCTCGAGCCAAAGCTGATTTTATTTGCCTTTCTTCATTTTTGCAGTCTTTTCTTTCCGCTTCTTCACATGCTTTGGAATTTTGTTTTTTCTCTTCTCTCTTTGGGCTTCTTTTACCATCTTTTTCCTTTCCTACAAAGAATCAAAACACCATTCATTTAAAGCCAGCAGGAATGACAGATTTTGAGCAGGCCTGTCAATCTTTAAATTAATTAATACATCACATCAAATGCACTGTTATCAAGAAGAAAATAATCTGTGGGAGTGAGGAGAAGAAAGGAAAAAGAAAGTGTATCAGTCTGCAGCTCCACCCCCAGGCTCATGACAATACAAAATTCAAACTAGTTAAAACCTGAGTTTCATGCAAGCTTTGGAGAAAGACAACGAGAAGTATGCAACTCATGCTATTTATAGCAAATATTATACAATAATATGTCTGATCTAAATTTTCTGTTACCCACAGGGCTACTGTAGTATGTTTTTAAACACCACACAAAAATACTGATCCAGTAACTGTTGGTAACGGGGGCTAGGCCACTGCAACACATTATAATTTCTGCCAGACAGTGCAGAGACTATGCTCAACTGGAATAAAAAAAAAACAAAAAAAATCAGCATAACAGAAGGCAGGGAGAAGGAAAGCAATCACCACTGATCAGTCATCCAATCTACCAATACACTTGTGGGATACCAAAAAGTTCACCTTACTCACACAATAATAAGTCCAAATGAAAACCTGTCTGTAAGGATGAGAAGTGACCAAGACATCCCTGTTTCATATCTGAAAGGCTCTACATTTCCAGATAGGTACAAAAAGCTTGTAGTAGAACAACGCAGTTTCATTCGATGGACTTGGAACCTACTACATTATCTTTTCTAAGAGGGAAAAAATGAGTGCTTTGCATGGCCTTAGAGCTCCCTGCAGAGATTACTCTTCTATCTTTGTCTAGGCTAGAGAGCAGTACGTTATGAAGTTCCTCTACACAAAAACACCATTAATAGAACATTTATAATGAAATTCACTTTCTACGCTCTCATTCTCTTTCCAAAACAGCTTGTTTCAGACAAGTAGGAAGAACCACTCAGAACTACGTTTGGATTTTTTTCCTGTCATGTGGACAGATGTAAGAAAATGCACAGCTCCTGGCCAGCTGACCTTTTTATCCATGGTAACTTCAGCAGGAAGATCTTTGGGATGCCGAGATTCTTTACAACCTGAATCAGAGTCCTCTGAACTGCTGTCTTCATAATCAGAGCCTGTTTCTGACTCATCTGCCTTCTCAAGAAGTGCAGGAATCTGTAAGATAAAATGAAGAGGGAATTCATCGCAAACCCAAACTCAGTAGCCTAGCAACAAAATAGACAGATTTAAAAAAAAAAATCTCCTACAAAGAAACCCTCAGGCAAGCTTGTGTCATCTCCTCTACTACAGCCACCATTGAGTCTAAACAAGAAGAGCGAAAAAGAGGTTGATCTAAACTAAGAACAGGAAATCTAGTATACAGCATAGGATCTTTTAGGTTAGGGCTCACAGCACAGATGCATTGGCACTCCCAAACTGATTTCCCTAAGTTAAACAGCAATTTCCTAACATAGATGAAAGCCAATTTTTAATTATACTTGGATCATACCAAAATCTACCTTAGGGGCACTGTATGTAGGCTTTAGAGCAAACACAAGCATCTACGCTGCAAAACATGCTTATTCTTAAACAACACTGGAGACTGTGCCACAGCCTGATCCCTTCCCATATTTGCAATTCCATTTTTTCAAGTCTACACCACTGCCAAGTAATAGGCAGAAACAAACACTCTGCAGACAAGAAGCTTCTTCCATTGTCACAAACTTCAAGACGAGGTGTTCTATGTACTCCCTATGTGCACATTTATGAAAACGGATAAAATGAAGGATTCCAAAAAAGGCCACCTCACCTTCTGAACACCAGACAAATCCTTCTTCAGCCCTGTCACCGTCTGGTAGAGAATCTACACCCAGAGACACAGAAAGAAAATGTTATCAAACTGCAAATCTTAAATCTTTGCACATGGAAAAGACGAGTACCTCATAAAAGACAGTAATTTTAGCATTAGTACTAACCAAAGAATTTTAAATACAACACTAGATTCAGCATTCCATGCCTTGATACCAAAGCTTCCATTTTTCTTTGTTGCTACCAGTTTTTATTAAGAAAAATTCCTATTTCCTCCCTTTTTTTCCCTGTAGCACCTCTGGATTATCTACTCACATTATCTTGCTGAACACTCAATGCCATATCCTCTTCTTTCAGTTTCATCATTATATCCACATCTCTCTCATAGTTTTTAACATCAGTCAATGTGCGAGGTATGTAAGCCTTCTTAAACACCTACCAAAGAGAAAGGAAACACATACTCATTTGCATATAATTTCATGATATTCTTCCATCCTAATTACACATCCTTAAGAGAACGACCATGAGGGATTTCATGGCTCAGAGAAACTAAAAACGAACATAGCATTCACACTACCATTTGTACTGCAGAGTATCTTTTTTTTCCTGGAGCAGGCTCTAAATACACAACCCACAGGTTGTTGATAGCTCATCACTAATAAGGCTCCTACATTAGTATCACTGCTAGCAGCCAATTTAGGGACTTCACCAGTCTCTCCAACTTCCTCTTTACTGATTTGAATTTTTTATTCTGAAGTTTTCATTGTTATGTTTACAATGCTTCAGGGGACAGCTCCATTAAAACAAGCTGTTACAACTTAATCTCTTTATATAAAAATTCCTCTTCAACCTACACTCCAACTCAAAAAGGGTTTCACAGTACTGTACTGGTGCAGGAACCTAACTGCAGTATCAACAACATACTTAAAATTTATCAGGCAATCTTTTTGAAACTTTTGAAACAGTCCTCCAGCAAGATTAAGTCTCTACCAGATCAGACACAAGTGTTTTACTTCTCTTTTCCACAGTATCAGCTCAATCCCAGAAACAAATTCAGTACCCTTTATGATCTTAAGTACTAGACGAAGTGCTGCATGGACAGCAGAGACTGTCTCCACAGAACTTGCTCTTAATCAGCTGTATTTTTTCACAAGGGAAGTTACAGAAACTAGCCTGAGGTAATGTGAGAAGTGAGAGAGGTAAACATAACTTTGATGCTACTTAACCACTTCACATTCTCTAACTGGACAGTACCTTGATGAAAGGACTAATTTGTTTGCAAAGGATTATTCCTTTGCAAACAAATTATTCCTTGCAAAAGATTGACTTGCAACAAGAAAAACAGCATTTGACTCTACAGTTCAAAAGGATTTGTATGCTCAAGATATCTTTGGAAACAAAAATCTTTCATTGGTCAATATTGAGCCAGCAGCAATCACTAAAACCTACAGCTCCAAGAGAAAAAGAAAAGTCTTTGATGAATTTATTTTTATCCAAATAAAATTTCTTCCAAGGATAAACACTGGGTGAACTAGTACAAATAGGTTCTCATTGATACAAATTCTGCACCAGTTTTTTGTTGCTGTTCATGTTTTTTTTATTATTATTATTAATTTAACTCTTCTGTAACAGAGAGATAAGGTTGAAAAATCAAATAAAGACTGTTTTATCTTTGCATCAAGCCTTCCCAGATCATTAGCCATTTTCATTATGCAACAGAACAGACTTGAGGTGGTTCTTCTTACATGTAAAAGCAAGGGAGAGAAACAGTTATTTGGAAGATTGAATGAATGAGACTGGGAACAAAGGCACGTGGGCAATTTCACGAATGCATCCATCTGAATATCATGTGTATCCTCCTGTTTCTAGATCACCACTTGAAAAAAATCACTGTGACAATTAGAACTCCACTCTTATCGTTGTTGTTGTTGTTAACTGAAGTTGAACTGAAGATACATCAAGGGACCTAGCTGCAAGCAAACATACTGGTTTAGGTAATTGAGTATTAGCTGTTTAACACCTGGTCAATGTCACTTGCTTTTACCCACGGCATCCTTCAATACTTCACTTACTGCTAGTGCAGGACATAGCAATATCACTATGTTTTATTTATCAACTGTGCATTTTGCCAAACAGAACAGTTTTCATTGTTCAGAAGAGGAAAGGTTAATTTTAATTTCATAGCAGGAACAAAAATCCTCACTTACTTCCTCATCCACTTTATCTTGACTGGATCTTTCCTCCTCTGTTCTTTTTGATGCTATTTCCATTGCCTGAAGAAATATAAAACAATACAAAGTTATCACTCTTTAGAATCGCATCATTTAATCCAACTAACCATTCCCATCTGTATTTCTCCCTGTACTCCCCACTCTCACTCACAAAACGCTCCAGCCCTCCTTATGGCAATGCCTTGAGCGACCCCTAACGGTAACCAGCGTTTCCGCAAAGCACAAGCACAGATCTGCTTTGAGAACAGGAGGAAGTCACACTCACTGTTACTTCTAGACCAAATTATAACAGGTCTAGCTTTACTGTAATACATAACTGATACATTTACTGTAATACATAACAGGGCAATACAGTGAGCAAAACCCAGTCTTGGAATCGGCTGTTTTCACTGTCACACACAGAGTAAGCCAGAGGAGCACAAAGTGAAAGAAGTAAAAGAAGTGAAAGCCATAAAGCACAGCTCTACTTCTCTCAACTTCCAGTATGACTGAAAGTACACAGCATCTGGAAATCCTCATGCCATAGCGCTATCTGGACAACACTCAGCCTCATGGTCTTGACTAGGAACATGGCCAGGAACAATACCTCATATCCACTCTGATCATGACACATGTGGTCCTTCCCCATTTACCAGCCCCTCTTTTTCTTGTTGTTTTTTTTTTTTTTTTTTTTTTTTTTTTTTTTTTTTTTTTTTTTTTTTTTTAATTTCCCTCCTTCTCTTTCAATAAGGATTTGACTGGGAGCAGAGGACTGACAGCTACAGACAAAATGCATGGGTGCTGCCAGCGACACCAAGCATTTTACCTCCTCCTAGAATAAGGATGTCCTACCAGCCATAATATTCGGATAGTGAGACTGCATACTTTGGAGTAATATTGCTCTGAGTCACTCCCTTCCTCCCTCAGCCCACCCTAATTGAAGTCTGCAGGGTTAAGTCTTAAGTTAACTCCCAACTCCATTCTCAGTATCAGCATGGGTATATTTCTGCAGAACTAAGTAACCTTTTCTTTCCTTTTAATAAAGGAAACAAAAGCTTTAAAGCACACAGATTTTAATGCAAATAGCACCTCAGACAGATGTTTGAGTTTTCATGCTTAGTCTTTTTCAGAAAACATAAAATAAAGATGTGTTCATCCTGTAACAGTATAAATGAAAAAGACCCCTATGCATTTTTGAAGCACTGGCATAATGCAATGTAACGTACCAGTCCACTTCAACAGTAGTATGTAGAGCAAACAAGACGGAGTTTGAACTAGATCTGAGTTTATTGTTCAAATCTACCTACATAAGCACCAAGGCCATGCGATCTTACCTTTGCCAGATAGTCATCAAGATTCTCACTTGTGATAGAAGGATCGGTAATAAACTCAAACAGCTCCCTCACAGTCATCACTGCAACATTGTGCTTCTGGAAAAAGCCTATCAGAAATCAAGGGCAGAGACAAGAGACTTTAAATAATGATGTGTAACATATGCAGCTGTGATGTTAAGTGACAATTGCAGCAACATAGCAGCATATGTTGTTCTGGCTTTAGATATCAGATGACCTTTGGCGACCTGAAATAAAATTGTTCACCTTCCCCGTGCAACAAATACTGAAAAAAGAATAGAACTGAATAAATATAAGTCAAATCACCTTCAGCAGGAGCCATACTGAATGGAGAAGGGGCTAAGAAGGATGAAGTAAACAATTTAAGACAGGTGTAATATTTGCAATGGTTGAGATGAAAAATCTTTTCAAAAAATAAGGAGTGCAGATCTCAAACTTTTGTCAAACTGAAGTATCTACTGAAACAGTGCAGCCTAGTTACGATCCACTGAAATGGAAAGAAACATGGGACACACTAACATATCATTATTTTCCTCACTTACTATATTCAGAATTGGTTTCTTGAGTCAAGTATAACTAATTTTGGAGGTTGCGCTTCTGTATTGGAAAACAGCAGTGAAACACACAAAGGACTGCTTAGTGTTTCCCTGCTAATGTTCTCATAAGATATCTCACCCATGAGAAATCAGTCATAGAAAGAACAAAAAAAATAGTTTGGTAGCAGCACTCTGTGCCCATGGAGCCACAAATCTTTGTAATGCTCACAGCTAAGGCAGAGCATAAAGTAAGGCATTTCTTAGTCATTGTAGGAGGACTACACAGCAGTAGCAGAAAACAAAGCAGAAAAAAAAATCAGAAAACACTGCAAGTCACCAAGGCACTGGTATTTAGATAGGGCAAGCCATAACACATGCAAAAAAACAACAAAAAAAACCAAGGTTGCAAATATCTGAGCCAGAAGGGATCAATCAGAAATCCATGAACAGAAAAGAAATAAGGAATAACAAACATACTGGGTATCAAACACAGCGTCAAAATGTATATATTCTTTTTCACAAACTTTCAGAAGTCTCTGTAAAATCTGAAAAATCATTTGGAAAAGAAAAAGGAGGGGTTGGAAAGCAGCCTGCACCAAGACATTTTTTGTTCTCAGGGAGAAACGCAGCCTACCAGAAAACATTTGTCTGTTACATAACATACGCGCTCACTCATAACGACCAAATTTTTAAGAGAAAAATACCATAAAGGTATGCTGTTTTACCAAAATACGATGACAAGTCTACAATCTCTAATAAATTACTCTATGCCTTGATCTTCTAAGTGGACCTAGATAAATAAATACAAGGAACTCTGTGACACACAGTAACTTCTTTCAAATTGAAGAATTCCAGATGTGGATTACACTCACAGAAGGACAGATTGGTCTGTCTGCACAGTCCTTCAAGTAAGGAAAGCTAAGGCTGGGGGAGGTGCTGCTGCAAACTGGGACTCTGACCTCTACCTTCTATTGTAAATCTGAGATTCAGCCAGGTGACTCATTTCATCCAGACAATTTCTAGCAAAATAGGCTACACTGTCTTCTGAACTGAGCACAGAACTCAGTTCCCCAAGGAACTTTGGAGAACCTAGGAAAGGGAGCATTTAACTGGTTTGACAGCCTCTATAACCAGAGTTATAACTCAAAGACAATTCACCTTCCTGCAAAAGACGAACAAGACCCCTACAAGACCTACGAACAAGAGTGCAGCCCACTCACCATTAACATTGGCACAGTCCTTTCGCAGAAACTCCAGTGCATGTGGATGGTCATGCTCCACTGCCTGAGACACGTCAATGATGTGCACGTCCCCGCTGTGGTACCTGGGGACAAACACACCAGGCTGCACGAGTCTACCAATGTTACGCAGGAGAGGGGCAGGGGACAAAGCATGCTTCAAACTTAAGAACCCACAAACAAACTTAATGAATTTCTCTAGAATACATCTCACATATTAAAGCCAGAGGTTTTTTGTTTTTTGGTAAATTTTTTCCCTCCTTTATCCAACCTGTACTATTAAACCCTAAAGGAATAGTCTCCTCAAGAACACACAAAACAATCTTATGGGTGAGGAGAGGAAAAAAAAAAAGTACGTATCTGTATGTCCCTCACTAATGCTTCCACTAGTTGATAATTTGTTGTTCTGGTATTTTTTTTTTTTAAACATAGATCTCAGATCTAGGTTAAAAGCTACATAATTAATTAGATAAATTGAGAAACAGTCACAAAAAGGACCCACCCACCCTTAAAGGTAGATTAGTACACTCAAACTGATACACAGCAGTTGCCAGCACATACATTTCAAATGTCACAATCCAGAACAAAGTTTAAAAACATACAGCATATTAAATTCACTGAGATCTGCATGAACAAGCCTGGCATCTTGGTACATTCTTCTCATGTACTGGATGATTTGCAGGTACAGCTCCCGGACTTTCGAGTCAGATAATTGAGCATTCTTCAGCAGAGGAGCAGGCCTTAAAGTTACAACACAAGTAACAGAAAGTGAGTACTTTTTTCCTTGTTCATAACTGCTATACCCAATCCTTCAGCTCAGTGCATCTAGAAAGACAGCATGAGCAGCTAAGTGCATGGAGCCAGCACGTAAGGCAGGAAAGCTTGTATTATATTGCCGAAGTTACTGGAGCTGTTTCCAAAATGAGCTAAGAAGCTGAGACAGGTTACATTAACATTTGTACTACAAAATATTGAACTACAAATACTATTAGGAAGCCTTTCTAGCCATACTCTCTCGTTAAGTCATTTTCTGGATTCATTTTGCACACAGCTGATGTTTCAGAATCATGCAGACTGTCTGCAGCAGTAGCTGGCAAATATCTGGGTATTCTACGGGTCACATACCCAGGTAGGAATAACAAGTTAATTTCAGAGGCCTAAATTAATAGGTAAATAGTAGGTAAATACAGAGGGTTTGTTTGTTTTTAATAAACCTTTGTGGAAAGCTACTAATAAAGAGAATTATTTTGATTTTCTGTGGATACATACCTATCACCTTTACCAATAAAGCCCATGACAAGCACATGACTTCTTAGCATAATTGGCTCTGGGCAAGGTATCCGGGCTGTATTCAACCTGTAACATGGGAAGAGAACCACGAAAAAAATAAATACAGAATAACTCTCCTGTCTGCATTGCAAGAGTGCCTACAGGAGCTCCGTTGCTTTAAGCATCACACACAGTAAGAGCTCCTCCACTCGGGCAACTCATGCTTGTGAAGAACAACTATGAAACAAATGCAAAAAAAAAAACAGCCATTCTGCTCTGACCCTTCTCAAAATGTTCCTGTATCAGACAAAGAATCTTTACATAATTTGAGGTTAACGCTAGATTAATTTATATAGCACAGTGTACTCAGCAGCAGCTATTTTCTAGCCTTTCCTCACTTTTCAATCAAATCAGACTCTGAAGAGCTTGGAGTATGAACAGCCAAAGTAGTATCTTGACTGCTTTTCTCCCTCTTCCCTCTGACATGGAATCATTAAGACACTTCTGAATATTCCAGAGATCATAAAGGGCAGTAACAGCCACAGTCTAGCAGTAGAAGAGTATATCCTGTAACTTTTCAGTTACCTTTGCATGCTGAAATAAAAACTGGAAGAATCACCTTATTAAATTCCTCATTTCTTTTTCAGCCCATGTCTTCACCATTTTTCTTGGGTTGCCTTTGCAATATCCATGACGAAATCTTAAAAAAAAATACATATACAAGGGGAATTCTTCAGCCAATCAATATCATATCAACATTGGTCATTTCACCACCTTTCAAACAACCCCTCTTCTCCAGTAAAACCAAGCAGAACTCCAACTCACCTGAATTCCCCACTCACATACTTATCCCGATCCTTGAACATCAGAATAGATGTTTTGTAAATCTTTATTGCTCTATTCTCTCCATTCGAAGTACTGGCATGATATACGTTGGCCTATTGGATTAATAAGGGGGGGAAGAAGAAAAAGAACTCTGAATTGACCCAACCTTCTTTCCTCTTTCTGACAGCCTGGAAAACATCCCCACCTCAGCCCCTTTGTGGCACTCAGACGAATTAGTGAAATTGCACATAATGGCCATCTCTTTTTCTACCAGAGACAGCTTGCAGTAAGTATGTAAGACTGAGTAAGTGCGTGAAGACGAACACAAGACAGAACTAACAACACAGAATTCCACACCATTCATATTTTGACACTGAAACAAGCCCTTGTGTGAAGGCTTAACTTGAGCCTCTGAATTATTTAGGCCCTAAAGCATGGCCTAAATATGTAATGCTGGCACCACTACACCAGGCAGAAGCATGACTTTAATCAGAATCCAAGGACCTGGAAGAAAACCAGATCAGCCTAGGGACAAGGCATTCTAAAAATGATTTATTAATTTACTGGGAAAACTGTAGTCTGGTTTTAATTATCTGCAATATAACTTGATAATAGCAGTGCACAAACATGCTAGTTTTGCAAAAGCAATCAAAGCTCAGTAATATCTTAAACAGAATTTTGTTATGCCATTAAATATTCACATCCCTGGAGAGATGCTGAACTGATCTGATCCACATGCAATAGCCTTGTGTGAAGAAAGAATTACCTGGATTTGCATGTTTTTCAGGCACTGTTTTATACTGTATATACATATACGCTCTGCAGAAGTTTCACATAGAAATATTAAGAATCGAATTAATTAAATTAATGACAAATTTAAAATTAAGTACTCTGAGAAATCCTTCGTACTTGGGGAAACTGATCTCCTTCACAGTATTTTATCTTAAAATAACTTCCTACTAATCAAGTAACACATACCAAGACTAGTACTAAATCCAAACGTTTCTTCAATATATCTTGAGTACCATAAGCTTCCACCTAGCTTGCTGAGAATAAGACTGTCATGTTGCTGTTTGTAACAGAACTTACTTCTTTCCCTGTGCTGATGCAGCCATTGATTTCTGATATGACACCTCTTGTTAGCATCTTGAACAGAATCATTCGAGTCCTTGGATCCAACACCTCAAGTTCAATACAGAACAGTCAGCACAATTGCTCTCTATAAAGAGAATAAAACTTACTACTACAGTCTGTTCTTAGTACTATATGACAGGACTAACAGCATCAGATTATTCTTGAGGATCAAACAATAATTCAAACAACAGCTGCACAGAATTTGCCATAATTCTAGAATGATGCTTCACATCCTTTAAAAAATAATTAAAAAAAAACACAAACAAGTATACATCGTTGAGATGGATCTAAAACAGACATAAGAGAATTATTTCCTATCCAGAGTTGCATTAGACGTTAAAATACGGTTTCTCTTAATTTATAGCTTTCATAAGTGAAACAGAGCAGCTACGTGGCCAAGGGCCAATAATATTTCAGCCTTGCTTAAGAAAAAAATAAAAGCAAAGCTTTTTTGTTTGTTTCTTGAAATTTAATAAAAGCTTAAAATGAAATTCTGTATTGTATATACCATCAAATTACAACACTATGCACAAAATTGAGCTCCAAAACGTTTATAAGCACAAACTTCAAAAAAGAAGTGAAAGTTTTCTTTAGAATAACAAGACAAACAGAATTCCAAGGCAAAACTCTTGTTGTTATAGTAACTGCTTTATCACTGATTTCAAGATTCCAGATCATTTATTTTGGTCAAAAGAGAAATTTGATGTATTTAAGTACTTACTTGTTCTACTGTTGCTCTGTCTGACTTATCTTTGACTCGGTACCTAGCAAAAGTGAAAATAAAGCGATACAATCACACACATGGACTCAATACTTTGACAGAGTAAAACATGCTGTTCTGTTTCAAAGAGAAGATGACAGCCTCAAAACATAAGTTTATACATACAAAGGCAGAAGGCTTCTCCTGCAGGCAGGAAAAACAAAACAAAACCAAGCCCACAAGCATCAGTGCCCTTCACTATTATGGTTATCTTCTTGCCTCCACTGCAGAGACAGAAGCATCAAAACATTGGAATTACTTAGGAAACTGATCAAGAAATCAAAAGGTTTAAGGCCAAAATGCAAACTGCATGCTATCTATTTACAGATTTTTTTTTCCTTTAATAAATTTATTAGAAGTTCAGGATCAAACTAAGAATAATAATTTGAACTCAGAAGAGTTCTCATGTCAATGAAAACAGAGCCAGGCATGATACTCACATATCTGCTTCCTTCTGTCTAGACTTCTCTGTGACTCTGTTTATAACGGAGTCATCAAAATTCAGCTTATCTGAAAAACATGTACGACAACATCGAGACAGGAAAAAAAAAAAATCATGTCCTATGTTCAGTACCATCTCTGCAATTGTGCTTGCCAGCAAATATGCTACAACACAACGTTCAAACACCAATGGATCTCTGATTGGATACATAAAGCATAGAAGCTTACCTAAGAGTTTAGTTGCACATCACAGTTAACCTAGCTCTCCATTCTGTCTACATTTCAAAGTAGGATTATAAAATAACAACAACTAAGACAGTCCCACAAACTTTGAGATGCAATGCCAACCTGAATTAATGTCTCTTCAATAATATCTTATATTAAACTCATCTGCCCTTTTCTTACCACAATCTAATACCATTTTTCTAAATAGAGCAAGCAATAACCTCCAGGTTTCTGTGTCTCCCCCCCCCCAGTGTATTCAAAGTGGTGCTTGATTAATTGTTAAATATTTAAGAGGTACTTTGTCTGGACACATACCAAGACCACTCTTTACTCTTTTCAGCCTACATTTTAGAACCACCTTGCTATGAAGCAAAATGCAACTGCTTACTGTCCCATCAGAAAAAAAAAAGTCACAACTACAACTCACCCTAGCAGGCTAAGCAGAGCAGCCATTTCCATCACATGGCAAACAAGAAGCTACACAGGCTAGGACAGCAGCCTCTTTACTTGTCACACAAACTCTACCCCTATGAGATAACTGCTACACAAAGTACCACACTAATACTACAGGGAACAGCAATCATCTAAAAACATTTAGCTGTGGTAGCAGCTTTGAGAACAAACACTGGCATTGTAACAGAGCTGATATTCTCCCACAATCCAAACAGTTCACTCCTACAGATGAGCTGTGGAAAAAACACTTTATCTGACTTGGAGCAGTAAAAGGAAAAAGAATCCTCTGGCTCTCAAAGGGCACAGACAACATTGTGACAGCCAGTTAACGAAGACTAAAGGCAAGTCCTTTTTAATCTGTCTGGAAATGGTTAACTGCCATTCCAGTAAGTTCTGGCTTAAAGCAAGCAGAACCAGTCTGAGAACACCACAGAGTGCACTGCATCCGCTTTTTCAAAAAATATTTTTTTTTCTATAAACAAGACAAATATACTCACCCAAATTAATTTTATGTTCAAATTTCCTCAAGGCCTTGTCTGTAGGGGTTGACATTTTTGCTGAAGAGTAACTAGGGTTCTGCCTATTTGCCTGAAACAAATGATTTGTTAATGTAAGTTGCCTTCTCTTAACAGCCCTTTGAAATACACACTGTATCTTAGGGAAAGTCAGCTCAGATGCCTGTGTCTATAGCTATAAACAGAAAAACAGAAAGAGCAAAGAAATGGATTAACATGAGATTTTCTTTAACTCAAGACATGAGAGTAAAAGTGACACACCAGCTATATTCCAAGAAGTGCCCAATTTCAAGGTTATATTTGGTCAGAAAACTGAGCTGCAAGTCTCTCGTATTAACACTTTTTCATCTTTAAAAGAAAAGGGAGTAACAGACAGAAACAAGGACAAAAATGAGAATGTAGCAAACAGAAAACTTTCAAAGATGGTATTTTTTCTTACAGGTACCCTTCTCTGAAGATAATTAATACCTGAACACTGTTCCACCAACACTAGACAGCACAAAGTGCTAACAAAAGGTGAGAATAAATCTCAGAAGTGCCAAGTCAGACATGATACACCATGATCAGTACCACCCTCCTCTCAACTATTCTGTTCTGCTGGTACCAATGTATAAAAAAAAAAAAAAAAAGATTTTAAACCTCTGCTGTCCAAGCTGAGGACAAAGAAGCTGGTTCTCACATTGTGCACTTTTCATTCTGCACAACACAAGTTTCTAAACCAACAGCACACACTCTAAATCCATCCACTTCCAGCACTTCCCCTCACGTCCTGTGCCATTAGTCAGTACTGGGTCTGTCTGGGATGGAGTTAAACTTTCACCACAACAGCCCATCCAGCACTGTGCTTTGCACTTGTAGCTAGAAACATATCGATACCACATCAGTGTTTTGGCTATTGCTGAGCAGCACAGGCACAGCATCAAGGCTGCCTCTCCAACTCCCCCCAAAATACCAGCTTGCTGGGGTAATCAAGAAGCAGGGAGGGGGCACTGCCAGGACAGTGACCTAAACCAATCAAAGGGATATCCCATACTGTAAGACCTCATCCTCAGAAAAAGCTGGGGGGAAAGAAGAGGGACTCCTGTTACAAAACTGTTTGTCTTCCCAAGCAACCACCATGCTTAGCGAGGCCCTGCTTTTCAAGAAGCGTCTGAACATTACTTCCTGATGGGAAGTAAAGATTCTTTTTTTCTCATTTTCCTTCCAAAGGACATTTGCCTTTTCCTTTTGTCTAAATGCTCTCGTCTCAAACCCTCAGGGTTGTTGTCCTCCCCCCAAAGTCTGTCCTGCTGACAGGGAGTGAGAGAATGGCTGCATGGTACCTAGCTGCCCCTAGGTGTTGAACCAAAACATGGTCCAAAACAAACAAACAAACAAAAATTTCATCCTGGGCATGTTGAGCAGGTGCTGTCTTAAAATTCAATGGAAAGAACGGGGAAGATGCTCAAAATCACAAAAGACAAATTCCAAAAACAAACAAACAAAAAGCAACATCGCTAAAGACTGGGACAGACAAAGAGAAGGCTGAGGAAGCTAAGGAACAGGAGGAAAACTGCAGAGCCAAGAAGCATCCAGCAGCAGGGTTTGGGATAAGGAGGTCAAGCAGAGGCCTGGCTATACACAGGAATAGACGCAAGGAAAGGTGATCCTCTCAAGGTAAGTTTTCCATTTGGATTTATGCTCCCCATAACGTTAACATACAACAACGCCTCCAAATTAGCCCCATCTCCTTTTGGTACCTTTGGTGCTTCCCGAAAAGCCTTCACCGTACCTGCGGGCTGCACCCAGCAGCGTGGCACTTCGTGAGCCTTCCCATCTCGTCATCCCAGTCCCAGTCATCATCGCCCTCCTCTTCTCCATCATCATCATCATCGTCACCGTTATCACCGTTATCGCCGTTATCGCCTCCTTCGCGCAGACGTGACCGGAGATCCTCAGCGCCCCCACCCTCCGCGGCTGCCTCTGCGTCCTGCGCAAGCTCCCTTCAAACACATACGCGCTCGGATAAGTCATAAAAATAAAAAAATCAGTATGTTTATCCCAAGAATAAATTATAAATTTTGCGAGGTTACCAGCCCCCCCCCCCCCCCCGTACCCGTCGGAGCCGTCGGCGTCGTCAAACTGCCCCGGCACGGGCGGGCAGCGGCCGGCTGCGTGTGGCCCCGCCATCTTGCGCCCCGCGCCCGCCCGCCCGCTACGGCGGCGGCGGAGGGACAGAAACGGCCGAGAGCGAGCGCGGGGCGGGGGGAAAGGGGGGGCGGGCTCCTCGCGGCAAAATGGCGGCGCGAGGCAGCGCGTGAGGGCGAGGGGGGTGGGGCGTTGGTACGCTCCCTCAGGGAGCAGTGGGGCTGTGTGCCCGAATAGGGCTATAGCCACGGGTCTTCTGTGGTGGAGTTTACAGGGAGTAAACGGCTGTGGTGTCTGTATAGTACCATATGATGTAGCCATAAACATGTAGGAATAATTAAGGTTGGATAAGCCCTCCACGATCACCTGGTCCAGCCATCACGCCACCACCAATGCCACCCACTGCACCATGTCCTTAAGCACCACGTCCAACCTCTCCTTCAACACCCCCAGGGACGGTGACGCCTTCACCTCCTGAGCAACCCGTCCCAGTGCCTGACTGCTCTTTCTGAGCAGAAATGTCTCCTCATTCCCAACCTAAACCTCCTCTGGTGCAACTTGAGGCCATTCCCTCTAGTCCTGTCACTAGTTACCTGTGAGAAGAGACGAACCCCAGCTCCCCACAACTTCCTTTCAGGTAGCTGTAGAGAGCAATAAGGTCTCCCCTGAGCCTCCTCCAGACTGAACAACCCCAGTGCCCTCAGCCGCTCTTCACAGGACTTGTGTCCCAGGCCCTTCACCATCTTGTGTCTTCGAGCCCTCTTGGCTTTGGGAAGTGGCAGCTTATTTCTGCTAAGGCCATCGATTCGTGGTTGCTGAAACACTAGTTATGGTCTGTGTTGTCTGCAAAATAAATTGATTGAAAAGGGGTTTAATATACTCTAAAATACTAAACTCAAGTCTTTAATACAATAAAGCCGCATCTGGACTCCAAACGAACTCCAAGTGCTCAACCCTCTCTAGAAGCATGTGAGGTCACCACAAGGCCCAGCTCTGCGGACTGGCTGACAGTGAGCCAAAAGCATGCCCTTCACATTCACTGCAAGCACAGGATCACAGGGCAACACAGGGTGGAAGGAACCTCAGAAGGTCCCCTCCAGCTCAAACAGGGTAAGCTGTGAGTCAGTGCAGCCCACTCAGGGCTTTAATTCTTTAGGTTTAAAAAACAAAACAAAAAAAAAAAAAAAAAAAAAAAGAAACAACAACAACAAGGTTGGAGACTGCAACAGCCCCTCGCAAGCAACCTGCTCCACTGCTTGACTGCCGTCACAGGGATATCATTTTCTTTTTAACCAGTCTGAGCCTTTCTTGCTTCAGTTGTTTGGTCCTCGTCCTCTTACCATGTAACACTGAACAGCCTAGCTGCCTCCTCTGTGTCAGCTTGTTATAGGCACTGGCAGGCAGCTACCAGGTCCCCCTGAAGCTGAGTATGCCCAGTTCCCTCAGCTTCTCTGAGCAAGACAAGTGCTCCAGATCCCTACCTATCTTGCTGACCCCCTGATGAATTTACTCCAGCTTTGTTGGTATCTTCCCTGGGTTGGGAAGATCCAAGACTGGGTGCAGTTTTCTAGATGCTGTCTAGCACTCCCTGGAAGGCAGGTGAAAGTCACGCACTTCAGCCTGCTGGCTGCGCTGCTCTTGATACAGTGCAGGATGCTACTGACCTTCCTTGCTGCCAGGATACACTGCTGGCTTATGGCATCTTATTGTCTACAATGACATCCCAGGCGCTTCTCATCAGCAGCTTTTCCCTGGCCAGTCAGTCCCCATCCTGTTCTGTTGAGGCTTTTCCTTTCCTGGTGCAGGACTCTGTATTTGTCTGTTGAAATTCATGAGGTTCCTGGTGACTCATTTCTGCACCTTGCCTGGGTCCCTCTGGGTGGCACCCCTGCGCTTGTCCAAATCAGGTAGGTCACCATCACCACCACCACCTCTGATTTGGTGTCATCTGCAAACTTCATAAGAAGCTAGATAAGGGCTCCGCCACCAGCCAGAGCTGAGCCAATAAGTGATGTTGTTTGTGCTTCTGTGAGAGCATATGTAAGAAAGAAAAAGAGAAAAGGAAGGGAAGGGAAGGGAAGGGAAGGGAAGGGAAGGGAAGGGAAGGGAAGGGAAGGGAAGGGAAGGGAAGGGAAGGGAAGGGAAGGGAAGGGAAGGGAAGGGAAGGGAAGGGAAGGGAAGGGAAGGGAAGGGAAGGGAAGGGAAGGGAAGGGAAGGGAAGGGAAGGGAAGGGAAGGGAAGGGAAGAAGAAGGAGAAAGGAATGAAGAAAGAGAGAGAGAAAGAGAGATAGAGGAAGGAAGGAAGGAAGGAAGGAAGGAAGGAAGGAAGGAAGGAAGGAAGGAAGGAAGGAAGGAAGGAAGGAAGGAAGGAAGGAAGGAAGGAAGGAAGGAAGGAAGGAAGGAAGGAAGGAAGGAAAAAGAAAGAAAGAAAAGAAAGAAAGAAAAAGAAAGAAAGAAAGAAAGAAAGAAAGAAAGAAAGAGAGAGAGAGAGAGAGAGAGAGAGAGAGAGAGAGAGAGAGAGAGAGAAACTTCTGTAGAAGAGCTGGGAGAGAGGAGAGTGAGCACCAGCCCTGCAGCCCCCAGGTGAGTTCAGCAGGAGGGCAGGAGGTGCTGCAGGCAGGCAGCAGCAGTTCCCCTGCGGGCTGTGCAGGGAGAGGCCCCCGGTGGAGCAGGCTGTCCGCCTGCAGCCCATGGGCCCCCCATGGAGCAGATCGCCACGCTGCAGCCCGTGGAGAGGAGCCCCCGCAGGAGCAGGGGGTCTGGGGGGAGCTGTCACCACCCATGCTGACCCGTGCTGGAGCAGTTTGCTCCTGGGGGATGGACCCCGTGGGACGGAGCCGTGTGGGAGCACTTCTTGGAGAGCTGCTGCCTGTGGGCAGCCCCCATAGGCTCGGTTTGGGAAGGACGGCATCCATGGGAGGGACCCCACGGGGAGCAGGGGCAGGGAGGGACCGTGAAGGAATGGCGGAGACAAAATGTTAGGGACTGACCGCAGCCCCCATTCCTCGATCCCCTGCACGGCTCTGGGGGATGAGGTGGAAGAGGGTTGATGGGGGGTGGAGGGGTGGTGGTTTTGGTTTCTTTCCTTTCTTTCTCACTTCTCTAGCTTGTTAGTAATAGCCAATAAATTTTACTGTCTCCCTACTCTGAGTCTGTTTTACCCGTCACGATAATTGTTGAGTGATCTCCCCATCCTCATCTCAAACCCTGAGCCCTTTCCATCATACTTCCTTCCCCTTTCCCTTTGGGGAGCGGGAGTGTGAGAGCAGTTGTGGTGGAGGCTGCCTGCCTGAGTAAAACCACCAGAAGAGTCTCAGGGGGTTTCATTCAAACACGTACATGTTGGGTTTCATAATATATTCTGCATTTCAATACTCAAAAAGCAAAACTGTGAAATAAACATAATCTTAATTACATATGAAATGTATCAGTAGCTTACACACTCATGATCTTACGACAGCTGGAGTGTTCCAGTTTCTCCTAATAATTCTCTTTTCCTTTTGTCATAGCTGGTCTCAGTCAAGACACTACAGTTATCCTCAAGTTAACTTGAAGGAAAGGTAGTGATGAACCCTTTGCTAAATTTTGGTTCTCTGGATGTTCAAACATTGTCAATTTTTTCTCCATTGTTACATTCCCTAGAACAGAGATCACCTTTCTACCATTGAACATAACAAAAAGAATTAAACAATTATTGAACTGCAAGAAAAAGTGAATAACCATACCCATGAATATAAAGACCTGGAGAAAAAAGTAAATCTTCCCGAATGCTTGGGGAATTAGAAATGGGCCTGTCCAGCTGATAAAGAAAGGCTCTGTAGACCAAGTACATGTACACAGCAATCTTAGTAAGTCTTTTTACTGAACTGATAATGAAAGCTATTTATTTAATTTTCCATCACACTTTCCGCATGTCTCCCAGTAAAGGAATTTTTACTCCTCAAATTATTGCTGATTTGAATTTGAATTTGTCCAGTCAACACACAGTTATGCCCAGTATTATGCATAATACCATAAAGTTTTCTATCTTGATGATGCCTGTTGAGATTTAATTACCAGACTTCTAAGTCATTTTGAAAATGACTCAGAAAAACCATTCTTCATCTATGACACATCTATTAAATTAGTCATTTATAGAAAGTTTCAATTATAGTGTAAGCCAAAACCAATGACATTATTTGCTTTTATTATAATATACATTTAATTGGGAAGATCATCAAGAACTGATGAGGAAATGCTTGCAGTGATTCCAGTGAATGAGAATCACATGGATGAGTCCAGTACTGTATGTGCAGTGGCACAGAGTGTATACCAGTCCTTTGGCGACACCATCAGGTATTTTCTTGGCAGGAATATTGTGATAGGGAGTTTCACCTCCATGGCTGGATACAGGACTGACAGGATAATGACTGCATCTGCAGATATTCCATTCTTGTAAGATTCTAACTATGGTCATGTTGCTTTCCATATTGCTCTTGTGCAGCCTGACCCACTGACTGACCTCAGGAGCCAGCTTAATGTCATTACAGAGCACACCAGACACTGCCTAACAGACTTCTGTAACTTTCTCTTTTGGAGTGTCAAGTTAGGCACCTGCTGATATAACCATGTTGTTAAGAAGATTGGTAACAACTGAAACTGTTCATTATCTTCAAAGAGAATTTACCTGCCATTATCCAGTGCTGTAATAAAAGGTCCTCCAGAAGGACTTTGTGTTTTGTTGGGAAAAAAGGAGAGAGTGTGAAACAGATTAGAAGCAAAGCAAAACAAACAAAAAGGGAATGTATTTGTAGCCAGCCTTAACAAAAGAAAGGATGCAACTGCTCTGGTATTGAGGTGGAATAAAATTATAATCCTAGAGCTTCCCTGAAAGATTCTTCTCTGCTAGTATCCAAAAGGGTCACTAACTTCCACCGGAGGAGGGAACAGAAAGCAATTACATGAACTGAACCTACAGCTCCTTTACTCGACAGGCTTAACCTTCTCCAAGCGTGCCCAGGACTTGCAGTTCTTATCTCCCATAAAGGGAGAGAGTATCTAATAAAAAGGTTTAATTACTTTGCAACTTACTCTATAGGCTTATCTTTCAGGCCAGCTAGATAAAATTTAATGGAGAAAAGCCCAGGCTACCTGAAGATAACTGAGTGTACAGACTGAAGGGCATGATACAAAGATCTGAACAGCTGGTTACATTTCATAGCAGTGATTCCCTATCTAGAAGAACGTTATAAGATGTGTATGAGAAAGAGGCTCCACACAGGAAGTATAAAGCATTATTTCCAGTTCAGGCTTTGTACTGACAGACTGTTCTTAACCACTGCTACTTCAATTGATAGTTTTTATAAGACAGTCACAATAGATTACAGCTGAGTCTCATAAATTCTGTTACCATGAGTGTTTAGTTACAGAAGTACATGAAAAACACAGCAATCACTGTTAATCAATGAAATGAAGTCTTTCTAAGACCAAGGTACTGAAGTGAGTTCCTCATTATTCACAATCATAAAAATTAGAGGTTGGGGGTTGTTCAGATGTACTGAGAACTCCTAATAGAAATGTTACTGAGAACTGTGCCTCTTTCCCTCTTGTGTTCATATAGAGCCTATACAGTGGAGTCTGGAAGCTGATGAGGGCATTAATTTATTAGTAATATGTTACTCAAGAAGTGTAGGCCTCCTCAGCTTGCTAGTTGAGTGCTTGCTGCTAGCTCCTGGCTAGACAGCTATTTGAGTGCCTTTGAGAAGGATGTGTGAATGCAAAAAAAATCATACATGTGTTGCACTGAATCTTGCTATATAAACACATCAGGATGATATGGTTGCACTGAAGTGCTGTGGGGTTGCTGAACACTGCTGGTAGTACTTAGGATCTCATTGGCTTAGTAACTTTTCTAGTATGCAAATATCCTAATTCTTTCTTTTTTTTTTTCTCAACAACTTCAAAGGCTTATGCCTCACCAACCCCACACCTATTCATGGTTCTAGTGGTACCCAGCATGGTACCTGCTAGAAGACAAGTTGGGGGTGTTGGCTGACACTCACCTGAACATGACCCAGCCATGTGCCCAGGTGGCAAGAAGGCCGACAGCATCCTGGCTTGTGTCAGGAATAGTGTAGCCAGCAGGACCAGGGAGGTGATCGTCCCCCTGTACTCTGCTCTGGTGAGGCCGCACCTCGACTGCTGTGTTCAGCTTTGGGACCCTCACTACAAGAAGGACATTGAGGCCCTGGAGCATGTCCAGAGAAGGGCGACGAAGCTGATGAAGGGCCTGGAGCACAAGTCCTGTGAGGAGTGGCTGAGGGAACTGGGGTTGTTTAGTCTGGAGAAGAGGAGGACCTCTCACTTATTGCTCTCTACAGCTACCTGAAAGGAAGCTGTGGGGAGGTGAGGGTTGGCCTCTTCTCACTGGTCATACATATAGAGGGAATGGCCTCAAGTTGCACCAGAGGAGGTTTAGATTGGAAAGGAGGAGACATTTCTTCTCAGGAAGAGCAGTCAGGCATTGGGATGGGTTGCTCAGGAAGGTGGTGGGGTCACTGTCCTTGGGGGTGTTGAAGGAAAGGTGGGACTTGGTGCTCAGGGACATGGGTTAGTTGGGTGATAATGGTAGTAGGGTGATGATCTTGGAGGTATCTTCCAACCTTAATGATTCTATGATTCTACCTCCCACCTGACCAGGTTGCCCAAAGCCCTGTCCAACCTGGCCTTGAAAGATCCCTTCCAGGGATGGGGCATCCACCACTTCTCTGGGCAACCTGTTCCAGTGCCTCACTGCCCTCTGAGTGAAGAATTTATTCCTTATATCTAAACTAAATCTACCCACTTTCAGTTTCAAGCCATTCCCCTTGTCCCGTCCCTACACTCCCTGATACAGAGACCCCCCCCCAGCTTTCCTGTAGGCCCCCTTTACGTACTGCAAGGCAACGGCCTTCCGTAAGGGCTCCCTAGAGCCTGGGAACTCTCAAGCCTTTTGTCAGGGTATTGAATCATTTTCTCATATGGTACTAGGTTTAAAAATTTAATTGATACAATACAATTGAGATATGTACATACACACATACATAAATAATATATATCTGCTGCATTGGGAAAGGATCACACCAATCAACTTCACTGCCTGCACCCTACTTGCCTTAGGCAATTTCATAGGAATGACATAGAAAGATACTTAACAGGATTTAGTTCTTAGATTAAGTTCCTTGTACATTAAATCACAACAGCTCTGCTATAGCCTCATCTTCTACTAGAAAAGAATATACTAAGTGTAGGTGGAAATACAAAGGAGATTCTTAGTCTGGCATTGTATTTATCTCAGATTTTTCATTTGGGAAATCAGAGAAAAAGCTCAAACAACCTGTGTATTGACTCTAAAAGATACAATACGCTGCTCTATGTATATGCACAACTGAATTGCCAGTTTGTTTTCAAGAGATACGTCAGTGAAATACCACCCAACCAGGCTATTTAAAGCTTCTGTTCCTTCAGTGCCAGGCTTCTCAGTTCTTCATGAAGTTTATCATTTTCTTCCATAAGTCTCTTGCATTCTTCTTCCTTCAGCTCCAGGTGACTTTTTTTTTTTTTTTAGCTTTTTTTTTATTCTTTAAAAATATTAAATTGAAATAACGTTATATATGTTTAATGGAGAAATAAATCCATCCTTCAACTCCAGGTGATTTTTTAGTTTTTTTTTTTAATCTTGAAAAATAATAAATTAAAATAATAGTATAATGATTTTTGTGGACAAACCTTGTCAACAATGGAGAGGAGGAAGGCATAGAAGGCAGGAGACAGTTTCTGAAGTGCTAATAGTTTCTGCAGCACTTTATTAATCCCTTATAGCAATTCACAAGTGTCATGTGAGAAAAATGCCTTTAATACCTCCTCAGGATATGAAGTTGCTTGTACAACACCAATTACTGAGAAACCTCAGCATAGTGTAAGAATTATCATTCATACCTCCAGAAGTTTTATGTGATTTTATATGTGTTTATGTACATCCAAAGAGTATATTATGAATCAAACACCGAAAGGAATTGAGCCTTTGTGAGAGAAGTTGTGTGTCACACATCACAAGTATTTCTGTGGGTCTTTTTTGTTTTGTTTTGTTTGCTTGTTATTTATTTATTTATTTTTTCCTTGTGATTTTCATCTACTTCTAGTTTAATTATAGAGTCACAATCACAGAATAGTTTGGGTTGGAAGGGACCTCAAAGACCATTTTCCACCCCCCCCCCCAACATGGGCAGAGATGCCACCCACTAGACCAGGTTGCCCAAAGCCTCATCCAACCTGTCCTTAAACAATTCCAGGGACAGCTTCTCTGGGCAACCTGTTCTGGTGCCTCACCACCCTCTGAGTAAAGAATTTCTTCCTTCTATCTAATCTAAATGTACTCTCTTCTAGTTTAAAGCCATTCCTCTCACTACAATCCCTAACAGAGCCTCTCCTCTCCAGCCCTCATGTAGGCCTCAGTTAGGTGCAGGAAGGCCAATATAAGGTCTCCCCAGAGCCTTCTCTTCTCCAGGCTGAACAACCCCAACTCCCTCAGTCTGTCTTCATAGGAGACGTGCTCCAGCCCCTTGATCATCCTCGTGGCCGTCCTCTGGCCACTCCAGCGTATCTGTGTCACCCCAGAGCTGAACACAGGGCTCCAGATGGGGTCACATGAGAGCAGAGCAGAGGGGGAGAATCCCCTGCCTTGCCCTGCTGGTCACGCTGCTTTTGATGCAGCCCTGGCTGGCTTTCTGGGCTGCAAAGGCACATTGCCAGCTCATGTTGAACCTCTCATATACCAACATTCCCACGTCCTTCTCAGGGCTGCTCTCAATTCATTCTCCACCCAGCCTGTATTTGTGCTTGGGATTGCCATGAACCAAGTACAGGACCTTGCACTAGGCGTTGTTGAACCTCAAGAGGTTCACACAGTCCCACCTCTAAAGCCTGCCCAGATCCCTCTGGATGGCATCCATTCCCCTTTCTTTGTGATGCTTGCACAATATAGAATCATAGATGCATAGAATATCCTGCGTTGGAAGGGACCCACAAGAATCATTGAGTCCAACTCTTGGCTCCCTGCAGTCATCACAAATCTCGCTTTGGGAATTCTGCCAGTTTTGGATTGTCCTGTAGGTTATATAACCGTAACTCACACAGGTGAGGCAGCGACTAGGATGAGGATCAAGGACTTCCACTTGTTTGCAGGATGAATTCTCTCTTTCTGTGGGCCAAACCTTGATAGGGCTTAGCCGTAAAGCCTGGCTCCACGGAAGTGACATGGGAACTGCGACATAGCTTGGCTTCTTGGTCTCTGCGCTAGCATCGGAACCAGCGATGTTAAAAAGCGATCTTCTCTTCCTTTGTGTAAAGGAGTATTTCACATTGCACCCTACTGATTTGCCCGCCCCTCACTGGCTAGAGGCAGCCTTCATGAACATTGAGGAGAGAAATACCTAGTCTTTCTCACCAAAGAGAAGGGCCATGTGAGACCAGGAAAGCACAAAGCTGGGGAGTCCTGACTTCTGAAGAGTTCCCCCAGATGGATCTAAGTATTTGTTTTAGCTGGGGAAAATTAGTAAAGACAACCTGATAAACTATCCTAATTAACTTATGTTTAAGTAAAGATTGCATCTTTTCTTAAATAGTAAAATTACATGTATGTACAACATTTTGAAGAAAATTTGGCTTGACAGACAGAGTGGTTTTGTATTTCTGGTGGTACCAGACTAAGGACTCATCATGTCCATTTATTATGTTTATCTACTGTTCCTTGTATATTGGTCAAAACCAAGCTGGAAAAAAAAATAAAATAAAAATAAACATCACAATTAAAATTAAATTAATATTTCTGAATGCAAAGCAAACAAATTGGTAGGTGTGAGAGCTCACTTGTTTTAGAACCCAGGTAGCATAGTGGCTTAAGGTACCAGCATTCCCTTTTGCATAAGTTGGACTTACACCATGGCAGAGCTCAGGAACGGAAATGAATCTGATGGTGTAGGTGATGTGTTGTTCAAGAGAATGGAGATTCTCTTTGGCCCTCCTTTTGCTGTCAATATATTTATAAAAGTATTTTTTGTCATCCTTAACCACAGTGGCAAGGTTGAGCTCGTACTTGGCTTTGACCTTCCTGATTTTTTTCTCTGCATATGCTGGCCACTTCCTTGTACTCTCCCTGAGTTGCCTGCCCCTTCTTCCACCAGACATAAACTCTCTTTTTCTCCCAGGCATTTAGCACAAATTCCCTGTTCAGCCACACTGGTCTTCTTCCCTGCCAGCCCAAATCGCACAACGATCCCTGTCTAGCCTTGCCCTGAGCTACGAGTCCAGTGCTGCCATGTTTGCTTGCATCTTGAAGCAGCACTGGAGCATTCATGGGGCACTGCAATGAAGCTAACATGATCTGAGAGAGATGAGCAGATGAACTGTTCTATGATAACATGGGACAGTTCAGTTGCCTCTGTACTGTCACTCCCCAAAGCTTCCAGATGCAAGGATACTGACTCTTTGCCATGCAAGTATCAACGAAGAAATAATACTTTACTTATATGTACATAAACAGCTATTTGTGTTTTGCTGATAGTTTAGAAAAAGAAACACACATCTTGGGGAATTGTTTAAGTTCAAAATGAAAACCAGAAACCTGAGGTAAACTTTATTTCTCATCCATAGGCATTCAGAATGCTCACTTTTTTTGTGATACATGTTATGAAACGGAAGGTGCTTTTCCTCAGAACAATTCAAGTCAAAATTCTAACTACAAAGTGTAGAAAGTTTTTTTTTTTTTTTTTTTTAATGCAAGGATACAGTGCTTGTACACAACTATGGCCACATGCAGAATTCCCACAGGCAAGAGGAACTCCTACCATTCTTTCCAGGCTTCTCAGGGTTATCATCCAACATTTGAGATGTCAAATAGAAAAGCTGCAATAATGGTAATTATTTTCAACACTTAATTTCTTATGTCTTTGAATATACACCCGGTGTAAAAAAAAAAAAAAAAAAAAAAACAGAAAACATCTCTCCACAGCTTGCTCCAGTTACTCATTTAGTCTTTCTTTTCAGATTATAAATTGTTCATTCTGGATAGGATACGTAGCACAAAAGAACTGTGGCCTAATAATCTTTTAGGCACAGCTGTGATATTGCAGTTAGTATGAGACAGTGTTGACCACTAAAGGTGGTCAATGTATCTCACTTATTTTCAACGCACACTTGTAATTAACTCTCCTCTGCTCCCACCACATGTAAACTCCACACAGGTTAATTAGTAACATAAGGATCACTTAACTCAGATGAAGATGTTGTCGGACATGTTTGGCCAAAGATTATGTTAACCAACCTACAGCCCCTTGCAGAAAAGGTAATGTTATGCCATTGGGTGGATATTATCTGACTAGAAACACTTTTATCAGTAGCAATGGATGTTCTCTGGTTTTCATAATGATGCTTCACCTTCTGCCAATACTGAGCAGAATTTCAGGAATATTTTCAGCTTGTTAAAAATAAGACAAATAAAACTTACAGAGAAGGCTTTTTTTTTTTTTTTTTTAAATTTGCAGATTCAAAATCAAATCAATGAAAATATGGAAAACAAAATACTGAAGAAAGATGCCATTTACCACCACTGCCATCACAGAAAGTTGTATTTACACTGGACAAATCAAAGTTCCTGCAAAATACAGAGTACATCTAAACGCTGCCTGTGTTTCATTATACTCTCTAGGCGAGCCACTGTTATTAACTGTGGGAGAAGAGACAGCTGGAAGGCAGTTTTGGCCCTCAGTATTTTCACTGAATGTTCTGCTTGTGGGATCTGAGAAGGCTTTTCCATCTTAGTACACTTTACATTTCAGCATAACAAATTAAATTGGAATAGCGGGGCACTTTCAAGGACATTGCTTATCACCCTTTGAGACACCTTTTCAGTTAAACTGTCAAAAGTATGACTGAAAACCGGCTTGGTGTAAAGGAAGAGGGCTTCTGTGAGACGCTCGGTATGTGAGACTTTGTTAAGATTTTAGTGCGTGACATTTTTGTGTGCGAGACTTTGGTGATGTGATTTTCGTACGTGAGACTTTATGCCTGAAAACCGGCTTGATCTGAAGGAAGGATGGGTATGTGAGATTTCAGTATGCGAGACCGTGACCACGTGAGATTTTGGTAACGCCAGAATTTCGACACAAGGCATTTTCTTAACGTTTCAGCACAGCAGGCTTTATCCTTGCTCCTCCGCAGGGCGCGTTAAGCTGCGCTACAAGAAGAAACCGCGTCCGCCGGCTCTCCCCGCGGGGCGCTGACGGGGCGCAGCACGGCCGCCATTTCCCCTCCCCCGCGCCTTGCCACACACGGGCCACGCGCGCTGAGCACCGCGCATGCGCGCCGAGCCCCACCGCCCCCACAGCAGCGCCCGCCCCTTCCCCTGCGGGAGCGAGAAAACCTGGCGGGCGGGCGGGCGGGGCGGTGCCGCGCATGCGCGGGGGGCGGCGGGGCGACGTGTGCGCAGCCCGCGTGACCTCCCCGCTCCTCCCCGGCAGCGCCACGTCCGCTGCGGCGCGCGGCGGGGCGGGGCCGGATGGCGGCGGCGGCGGCCGCCATTTAGAGGGGAGGCGGGCGGGCGGCAGGGTGTGGGGGCTGCGCTGCGCCGCGGCCATGGGCAGCGCCAGGCGGCTCCTCCTGCTGCTGCTCCTCCTCGTCCTGCCCGCCGCAGTGCCGCCTGCCGCCGGCCGTGCAGGTAGGGGGGCTCGGGTGGGTCGCGATGTGGGTGCGGGGGCTGGCTGGGGGCTGGGGGAGAGGGAGGGGGGCAGCGGCTCGCCGGGCTCTGTGGGGAGCTGTCCTGCTCCTGCCACATCATCGGCTCGGCTTCTCGTCAGCCCGGAGGAAAACCCCAAATGAGGGGTTGGGAAGGTAGCCGTAACTCGACGGTAGCTTGGTCGGCTGCGAGGGTTTCAATTAAAAATCTGTTCTTGGCGGATTTGTGCTCCCTGAAGCTTCATCATGCGAAATCCCTGCGCCTACACGCTGCGTGCGGCAGAGCGGGAGCCCCCCGTTGTGCCTCATGGGGGCACTGACGCCAGGGCTCCTGGCTGCGCTTCCCAGCCCAGAGCGGCAGCCCTCGGAGCACTCGTGCTGTTCAAGGGTTTCTGTGCCACGTGAAAGCTTCTGAATATTTGCTTGGCTTGTGTACCCACCTGGCTCTTCTAGGCTTGTGCAAGTCAGTCAGCCATTCATTTCTGTTCTTCTTGTTTTTTGGGAAATGCCAGCTTCATCAAACAGAACCTCTAAGTCATGTGTGTATTTGTGAGAAGCTCTCGGCCTAGCCTGCATGTGCTCTAAATAGAAACAGCGTGAACTCTGTCCTGTGGCCACTCTTTCATTAATCCTCTATGCCTGGTGTTTGAATGTATGAGACTCAGTGCCATAAAAGTAGAGAAGGAGTGAACTCTCTGACTACTCGCATCTTGGAGCACTGCTCCGAAGCTTGCTGGTTTTAGAAGGGGAGAAAAACTCCTCGAATTAGTTTGCTCATAATAGAAACTCTAACTTTAACGTTCATAATAACAGAAATTACCTTTATAACGTAAGGTAAGCTGGTTGCTCTCTGCTGTGCAAGTGCTGAAATTTATCCAGCTGTAAAGTGTTTTGAACTTTCTGATACATAAATGGGCAGCTCAAAGTAATTAGAGAATGAATGGCTGAATCGTCAACATAGGCAATCACTTGAATGTGAGTTTATTTCATAGAACATAAAATATCCAAAATTAGAAGGGACCCATAAGGATCATCAAGTCCAACTCCTGGCCCTGCACAGGTCTGCCCAAAAGTTT
Organism: Anas acuta; assembly: GCF_963932015.1. Lineage (NCBI taxonomy): Eukaryota > Metazoa > Chordata > Aves > Anseriformes > Anatidae > Anas > Anas acuta. The sequence goes on from NC_088980.1 coordinate 69,177,449, forward strand.
AGACCATATGACAAAGTGCACAGTCTAATCGCTTTTTAAATTCAGACAGGCTAGGTGCAGTGACTGTGTCCCTGGGGGACCTGTTCCATTGTGCAGCCACCCTCTCGGTGAAGAACCTCTTCCTGATGTCCAGCCTAAACTTTCCCTGCCTCAGCTTAACGCTGTTCCCACATATTTGCAGTGGAAGCTTCGAAACAGTCTGTCAATATTTTAGTTTAAAAATCATACTGCAGTGTCAGTTTTCTGTTGGTTAATGAGGTATTGAAAAGCCTTTGCATCTTGTTTCTGTAGGTTCAGGTTTATTAGTTGCAGCTCAAGATGCTACGGAAGATGAGGAAGCTGTGGAAGATACTGTAGTTGAAGATGAAGATGATGAAGCAGAGGTTGAAGAAGATGAGCCTACGGACTTGGTAACTGTACATGAGTGTTATAAATAGGAATCGAAACAGAAGTGCTTGCAGCTAAGTTGTTATATTTGAATGGGTTTGTTAGTATTGGTATTTCCAAGTAGTTATTCTGAAGTCTCAATTTAAATTTGACCTGCTTGAAGTTTCAGAAGGATTTGTCTTTTCATGAATTACCAGCCCAAGAATGCACATGGGGACTGCTAGGTTTCTAGAAACTGCCAGAACTGCATTAGGATGAGAAGGCTTGTGTAGTATGAGACCTGGTACACTGTTCTGTGATTCTGTTAGTCTTTAGTTGATGTTGGTGAGCTTATGGTTGTCCAAGTTTGCTAAATGGTTGATGTGCTAGGTATTCAGTACTGATAGTGTATTTAACCTTCCAAATGTAACTTTAATAGGTAGTGTATGACTAAGCAAGGTTACAAAACAGCATACTTCTTAGGCAATATGTTTTATATGTCACTGAAACAGTTTTACGTGTGGAGTTGACTTCAGGATGCTAAGCCCAGTTCTGGTTCATGGCTTCCGTACCAAATGGCATGTGAACAACTGATTCAGTAGGCTGTGCGCTGCTTCAGAGTTGTTTGAGTAGCAAAATCAAATGAAAGAACTAACTTTAAACCAGTTTGTTCAGCAGACAGTGCAAGCTGGGGACAGCCTTGCTCTCATTTGGTGGAGGCAGTAGTGATCCCTTGATTGCTACCTTGATTATTTTTGAAAATAAACCATTAAAGATTGTAATTGCTAAACTAAAAAGTGAGTAATCACAAAAGGTGATCTTGAACAAGTGAATTTGTGTAACTGCTTTGTTCCTAAAGTGTAACTGTTTCCATGCAAGCATAATGCTTCTTAAAACTGAGTAAAAGCTTCTATAAGCACTCTGTATTGAAACAACTCTCACTTGCTTTGTGGTTGTCCGTAATTTTGGTAGTGTTTGTCTTCTGAGTAGAAGTAGCTTAGATGTGATTATTTAACACTTAGATACTATTCTTTTCTATCTAACCCTACACAGAAGCCTTTCCATACAGCTAAATGGAGCTGAGTTTAGTCACTATGTCAGATATAATGAGAAGGATAAATACTGAAAATGATGCTAATTTAGAGGTAGAACACTGTGCTACCTCTGCAATGGCAGGAATTGGTACTAATGGTTGTCGTATATGTCGACATACTTATAACTGTTGCATAGGATTCTCATAAAATAAGCATGGTCTTTGCTTCACTGTTAATTATGGGATTTTTAAAAAAAGTCTCTTGTCTTAGACAGAAGAAAAAGAGGAAGAGGACTTGTCGGGAGAACCTAAAGCCTCACCTAGTGCTGATACAACCATACTATTTGTGAAGGGTGAAGGTAAGAGTCCTGTGCTGATCTACCATCTTTTGTACAGTTGCTCAGAGTATATCAATGTGTGTGTGTTAAAACAGCGAGGCTTTAAAAAAAAAAAATTGGGTCTGTTCTAGAGACCTGTTTAGAAATGGGCTAGGTGTGCTGTACCAAGTTTCTAACAGTTAACTACTTTTGTGTTTTAGATTTTCCAGCAAACAACATTGTAAAATTCCTGGTAGGCTTCACCAATAAGGGTACAGAAGACTTCATTGTCGAGTCTCTTGATGCTTCTTTCCGGTACCCTCAAGACTACCAGTTTTATATCCAGAACTTCACAGCTCTCCCTCTGAATACAGTAGTTCCACCACAGAGACAAGCCACGTTTGAGTACTCTTTCATCCCTGCTGAGCCTATGGGTGGTCGTCCTTTTGGACTAGTTATCAATCTCAACTACAGAGATGTAAATGTAAGCCTGATGTTGTAATTCATTTCAATCTCTTCCATTGATGTGGAAATGTCAGGAAGGAACTGCTTAGTCAAGTTACTATTTCTTCAGACCTTGCCTCAGATCTTTAAGCAAATCACTACATGCATAAGCATAGTAAGAGATTGCCTGCATGTTTCACAGTTGTCCCTTGTGTACATTACACTTGAGATTTATATTAGCAATGGAATCCAGAATGTCATTGAATTGAGTAGTAGTAGCATATACTAACTTTAAAAAACCTTCCAGAAATCTTTAATTTCACTGTATTCATTTTAGGCTTTAACAAACTTAACAGCCTGAACCCCATCTGTAGACTTGATATTGTGAGGAAATAAATGAAATGTTTTCAGCCTGGGAGAGGGCTTTCCCCAAAACCTTAAATGTAAAGTATGGGATGTAAAACAAATGTGAAGTACTAAAGTAGGGGATTCTTTCTTTTTAGTGCAGGTTGAAGGCTTCTGTACCTTCAGTGTTTTAATGGTACTAATAAGATCCCTTCATATGTAGTATCTCATGTTACAGGAAACATCTTCAAGGCTAGATAAGACTTTCCTGTTAATATCTAATCTTTCATTGGTACTTACACCAGAAAACTTGCAGTTTTATGTGAGGAGTTAAACTTGCATTATTTATAAATGTAATGAAGCCTTATCTATGCAGAATTTATTCCTTTCTAGAGTTTTTTTGAAAACGTAGGAAGTTATGTATATTTTCAAGGAAGTAACTAACTGTTTAAAATATTTTGTGGGAACTTTGTTACAGGGCAATGTGTTTCAAGATGCCGTCTTCAATCAGACGGTTACAATTATTGAAAAAGAAGATGGACTGGATGGAGAAACGTAAGGAAGCTGGAGATGCCTGTTTAGTTGGTGCACTGGTAGAATGGGTTATTGATGGGGGCTGATGAGAATAGTTCTTGTACCTTTGTTTTTATTGAGTTTGGTCTTGTATTTTGCTGATGGTGTCGAAGGCTTTAACTTGTGCAGCATTGATAGATTGAAAATGTGAGCTTTCTCCCAAACGAAGATTTCATTAACACTAAGGATCTTCAGGGTTGGTACTGTGTCAGTGAACGGCTTATGCAACTGTTTTGCTCAGATGACTTAGCCTGGAATAGGACCCGGTGTCATATAGCCACATAGCAGTTCAAAGCTGTTAAGCTTTTTCTATACTACTGTGCCTTTTTCCTCCAAGTTAAAGATGCAGCAGTACCGTAGTACTGGGCTGTTGGTCTTACCGTGTAGACCTTTTGGAGCATTCAGTATAATCTAAGATAATGTAAAGTGAAAGATGCCTGGAGTATGAGATAAAGGAACTTATGCTCATCTGTTGTTGCACTTCCCCTGTTGGTAGGAGACTTCTTTCAGGAGTGCTTTAAGGACACCTTATATGTTGCAAATGTATGGTGTGCCAATATGCTCTTAGAATATCCTAAAAGAAGTGGAACTTCAAAAGAACCTGTGAGTTTTAAAGAAGTCTTCAGAAATCAGGCATCAGTCAGTATTGAAGGCAGTACTGAATACTTGGATATTCCTACCACAGCTAGAAACTGCCTGCTAAGCAAGCTCCCTAAGTAAGCTTCCTTTTCTTAAAAAAAAAAAAAATTCAATCTGAAGAAATAGGTACTGTAGGAATTTACATTTGCCAAAGAGAACAGCATCAGCAAACAAATACCAAATAATTGGTAATGTGAAAGTATAGTACTTGGATAAAAGAGCACCTGAAGAATTCAAATCATTAGTCGGAACCAGTTTGAGTTGGTGACCTGTGAATGGGTAATTACTATAAAACAGGGATGTTCAGTTAAGTCTCCCCTGCAGAACTCTTGACTCTTCTGTTATAAATCAGAGTTAGATGGTCTATTCCAAGTTAAACTCTGTATCTCTAAAGTCCTGCCTGCTCCCTAAAATAACTTCAGGTTGCTTACCTCCTGCTAAGATACCAACAGGAATTTTAGGTGAAATTGTTAAAAACAAAATGTATAGATTGAAAAACCCATTTAAAAGTGATCTGCACTGTTGGTGGAATTTAACAGTGGAACACAAAGTAAGATAGTCTAAGGAAGGCATCTCAAAGCTCCATAAGTAAATGAGTATCCTAGTGGTACTTGCAGTAATATAATTAAAAGTGCATAAGATACTTTTAAGGCATTTGTAAGTGGTTAAAGCAATTAAAAACAAATTCTGTGGCCCAACATCCTGAAACATTGTGTTTCAAAAGGATTCTTGCAGGTAATAGGTTTCAGTAATTACTTAATTTCCCAACCTGTATGGGATTGTGAACAATAGAATATTAAACTCAGGGTTAGTGTCTGAAGTCAGTCAGAATAATTACTTAAAACTTGTTAGCAATTAAATTTCAGATTTGTTTTTTCCCCCCCATACAAAAGGGCTTGGAAAAGATCAAGCTGGTGTGTGGCCAAAGTAAGGTTTTAATTTCTATGCTGCTTAAAGACTTTAGTTAATGGTTTCTTATTTTTTTAAAGGATCTTCATGTACATGTTCCTTGCTGGTCTTGGTCTACTTGTTATTGTTGGTCTACATCAGTTACTAGAATCTAGGAAGGTGAGTAGTGTATTTGGTTTGTGTAGCTGGTAATAAACCCCTTAGTGGTTTGGGGGGGGAGCGATTCAGTAATCACTTGCAGTGTACAATGGTACCAGTAGAGCTTCAGAAGATATACTTTCAGAACTGACTGTGAAGGTTACTGTGCAAAACTAGAAATTTCAGAAAATCAAAATTGGAGACACTTGGGTTGGTTGTCTAATGTTCTCTGGGTCTGTTCTTTACCACAACACTGGAATGGTTGAATTGGAAGCCTTGATGTGCTCCAATCTCTACATGTTTTGAATCAGTAGCTGCATACTTGCTGGACAAACTTCCCCATGTTGTCTGTATCTATTGTGTTAGTTTAGGTGTAACTTTGCAAACAGCTGTCCAGCCATTATTTTAGTTATAAATAGTTTCCTGTGGGCAAAAGGATGGAATTACTGTTTTTTTCAAATTCTATCTTTGCAAGGTTGCATAAGAGTATTGTGCTAATCTGGGGAAGTGTAATGAAACCAGTTACCTAGTTCGGGTTATCATCAGCCATTTTTTTTGTAGCAGGTGTAGTCAACTTGCAAAGGTGTTCATGAAGTCTTGGTATCTATGTGAAATAAGTATTGCAAGGCCTTACAAGTATTAATGCTAAGCCTAGGTGAATAAACTGCTAATGATTAAAGATGGCTAAAGCTAGGTTACAAAGACAGCTTCATATATTGGTTTTGTCCCTTCATATATTAGGTTTGTCTCCTAGTGAAATAATTACAGTTTATTAAAGTACTATTGGTTATTTCTAATATTTGTGCTATCAGAACTTCATGTGGAAGACAAAAATCTGTTTTCTTGCATTTTCAGAGGAAAAGACCAGTACAGAAAGTAGAGATGGGAACATCAAATCAGAATGATGTTGATATGAGCTGGATTCCCCAAGAAACTTTAAATCAAATAAGTAAGTAGTCTGTGTGTCACAAACTGAAGTAGAACTACACTTAGTTAATCAAATAGTTGTAACTAAACAAGTAGCTAATACCGATTTCCCAGAACATCTGTTCTAGGGAATAAAAAAACCTGTCTAAAGCACTGGCCTTAATGATTAGATTACGTTATCAACCTGTTCCTATGTAGAACAAACTCGACTGGTTGATATGGTGAAGGCTATCAATGACTTTCATGCTTTGTTCTGTAGACTTTAACAGTATAAAATCTCTACCCAAAACCTGCCTCACAAAGGAGGCTTAAAGGTGTTATCTGAAAGTTTCTGCAAGTTGGTTGGAAGGCTACCTACAGACATTAAGCATTAGGATTGTGTTTTAACCAAAGACGCATTAAAACCTGAAATTAATGTTCTTTACAAGTACAAAATGACTAAATTCTTGGTGTGAAATGCCAACAGTGAAACTAATCTGGTTTCTTTAGAACATATGTTTGGATATTTCTAACTTCTCTCGCTGTTTCTTCTGTTCTTGCTTTCCTGTGACTTCAGTGCAAAGTAGAAGAGGTGAGGCAAACTCTGGTGATTTAAAGAGTGGAAGTTCTTAATGTACTATCCATGTGATAAGGGGGCATGGATAACAGTGTCTTCCTGCATGCAGTGATTGGTGATAGAGCATGAGTAGTAAAAGATTACAGAGCAGACGCATATAACCATCCAAACAGGAAAAAATGTATATGTGTATATAAAATATTTTAAGCAAAATACCACAAACTTTTATCTAGTTTATTGATGAAAATATTGCTGTATTGTGGTCTCTACCAGTTCCCAGAACCCTTTATCTAAAGTACTGTGTACCACACTAGTATAGTGTCAAGCTACTGTTGAAGTGGTGGAAGACTGACTGGTCACAACTCATGGTTGAGTGCATCTCATTCTCAGTGAGAAACAAACCTCATCTTGGGGTATAATAGTTAAATGGAGCTATCTTCCTTATCCCAGATGAACTCTTACCACCAATAGCGTTGTCTGTCTGAGGTGATTTATCCTCACTTGAAACAAAGTGCATACTAGAACTTACTTTACTTGAAAGACTCATTTTGATGAAATGAGTAATCTTAGTCTGACAGCTGTATGCAGCCTAGAAGACCTGGAGGCTCTAGATCTGACACAAAGTTGTGCCAGAAGTTGATGACTTCAGTACAGCTAAAGGGGAAAGGAATCAAAAGTTACTAGAAAGATGTGAGGGCTTGTTTCACATCTGAAAATGTCAGCTTTCTTCCACTGTATTCTTGGAATATACAGTGGAATGGTAGTATGAAAACACAGAAAAAGTTTGAAAGCCTCAGTCTAGTAAGTGAGACTGAAGCAGTGAATGATAAACTGCTTTGAAGAGCAAGCTGTCTTCCAAAGGTTTCAAATCCAGCCAGTGTTGTTCTGTCCTTGCCCCCCTGCTCTTTAAGGTACATGAGGTGTTCATCTCTTAAGCATTATTTTTTTCTAGCCTTCAGGTATTAAGTTTTTCTTAATTGTGGTATTCTTTAATTCTTGGCTGTTTCATTAGAACTCTACACTAGAATCCTTTGAGATATCTGGCCTTCAAGATCCTCAGATTCTTTCCTGTTCTTTTGATGATACTTCAAAGTGTACTAACTGAACAGCCATCGTGCCATTAAGAGCATTGCTTGCCAGTGGGACTGGAAGCTGATCAGTTTATGAACTTGCATTTGTAAGCAGACACCTAGCAATCACCTCACTGCTTTTTTTCTTCATATAAAGTATTGTAGCTCCTCTATAACACTATAATGATTAAAGATGCTGTCTATGTAAGAACTATCACTGTGAAAGGACAATTATAGACCTGTCATAGATTAAAATGTAAGAACAAGCTTCTGGCATCCAGTGATCATACAGCTAAAGCTGGATGGCTTCCCCATTTGGGGTTATCTGATCACAAAGTGATAACTTCATAATCAAGTGTAGATTCCTGGGTAAGGGTGTTCTCTTTGGGACTGGAACAGTTTGCTGTTAAGCTGTATGAACTTGGAAATATTTCATGTAAGACAAAGCTGTCTAAAAGAGGGTTAATCATTCTTCAGGCAGGTAAACTAAAACCAGTAATGATAAATCATTCATTAACTCTCTGAAAGTATATATGTTGTGCATGGAAGTTTTCTAAACCACAAAGCATGTGGGTTCATCAGGAGATGCTGTAGGTTTTTGTTGTCCATTTTAGTAACCAGCAAATTGAATGGCCCTTACCTTAGAATTGCATGTTACAGAATAGGAATGTTATTTCTTTTAGTCTGTTCAGAATGCTAATGGTTTAAAACAAGAAACCATTAATGAGATGTTTCAAGTAGCTTCTCTAGTGATGCATTGCATTAGAAGGGCAGTGTGGCTTTGTTTGGAAGGGAGGACAATGCATTGATATATAAGAACTAACACGAAGTAGCTGTAGCAATTAACACAGTTACCTTTTTTCTTCTAGATAAAGCTTCACCAAGGAGGTTGCCCCGCAAGAGGGCACAGAAGAGATCAGTGGGCTCTGATGAGTAAATGTTAACTAGTACAACAGTTGAACGTTTACTAATCCTGCCTGTTTGGGATTTTTGGATTGGAGTAGTGCAAAGAATCCATATCACCATAAGGAAAATACTGCTAAACATTTGGACTGAACAGATTAACTGAATGGTGTTAATATTACTGAAAATGCACTTCTCTTTTTTGTTAAATAATTGTTGGGGTGGGTGGGGGAAGCCATTAAGACTTGTGCCTGCGTGTGTAAGCAGTTGGTCTTAACAGAATCATGTTACCTGAAATGTGCCTTTAGAATCCTTCTTAATGCTGGTTTGTCATCTGTATACTTCAAAGGGTTTTTCCCCTCCCCTTAATCTGAATGTCTAGTGACTTAATTTGTCTTGATTGTATCCTGTCTGTATCAGAATCTGTATGCATTTTTCTTCTCAGTAGGTAACTTTATTCTCCGCAGCACACATACATTGAAATTTGTGTGCACAGTCCTGTGTCAGCAGTGAGGCACTCATCTGGATTTCTGCATTTGTTTAGCATTCTAAAGGCACAATTGGGTATAGCTGCTTGTAGTGGTAGATCTCTTGCTGCTGTTTTGATCTGGGCATGCAGTGACCTAAAAACCTAAACTTATCTGCATAAATGTTAAGAGGACTCTTACACAGCAGCAGAACTTGTGAAGCATGGAATTTGTGTGCTGAATTGGTATTATTACATAAATTTTTTTATACCTGACTTGTTAAATGGTTAGTTATTGAGTTGTACCAGCAGCTTAATTATTCTGACTATAGTGGTCGCTCTGCAGTGTTTACTCAAGAAATTGAGTAAGCCAGAACAATGAAGTTCTCGGTTCTCTCAAGACTAGGTTGTTGTATGTATCAAAACACATGGATTTCTCTTCAAGCTGTACCAAGGATTTCAACTTCATTCCATGCACAGGGAACTGACTTTGAAAAGCTGTTGGCTTCAAGTAATCTTTTTAAATGGCATACTATTTAATTTACTCTTCACAGGTCTTAAATCACAAACTTCTTTCCAGCTGTCAGTGGCTTGGTCTGAGTAAAGTTCATCACCCTGGCTTTCCCACTATAACACATGCATTTCCATTAACTACATGTTACCTCAGTACTACAACAGAGAAGCTGTATGTAATCAAATAATTCTTATGCCAGCTCCAGTTTGCAGAATTACTAGGAGCAGATGTTGATCTGCATACACTGCTTTTAGGAATTCACTGCTGGGGGGTGGAACTGATAAATCAGCATCAGTTTGCTGCCACTCAGGCACTTGAGAAGGCTTGAACTGTTTCTTTCTGTCTGAGGGTTATCTCTGGGAGCTTCTTCAGTTCAGGAAAAGGCATTGACGTGAAACCTGTGGGTTTTTTTGTTTTTTTTTCTCCCCCTCTTCCTGATTCCCATATGTGAAAGAGCTCTCTTTTGATCTGTACTTGTTCTGCAGGGACTGAACTTCTGAGCCGATTAGTTGAGCAATGCTTAGGTCTCATCTGAAACTATTGGCAGTATCTTACTACACACTGCCAGAATTAGCTGTAAGAATGTTCTTGACTCATCTTGGTGTGGAAAATAGAATGGTAAGAACAACTCCTCAGTGATGCTTTGTTCAACTTCTGGGTAATATGCTAGTCCAGGCAGAATATTTCTGACAGGGAAGATTGCTGAATGATGATTAGATCACTTAACAAATCATTGAACAACTTCAAAACAGGTGACTGCTGTTAAATCTACTGTGTACAAAAACTTTGCCTCTAATGATGGCTCTGTGGTAGGTTTATGGATCTACATTCAGCAAAACTTTCATGTATTAAATGCTTTGTATGGTAAAGCCCTATAGCTGCTATTGGATTCAGCATTTCAACTGAAATCAAGGTGGTATTTTCCCCACCTTCTAAGATGGGAAGCAGCCCATTTTAGGAGATAATGAGAGCTGCTCTAGATACAGTGGTGCTCTAGAAGAGCAAAGCACTAGAACACGGGAACATTAACTTTTGAAGAACTAGCACTAGGATATTAAGTGTCATTTTGTCCCTTACTCATACAGCAGATTAGTCCTGGCAGCTGTCAGAAGGACAAGCCTCATCTTGATTACTCACATACAAGTAGTTAAATGCAAGCCATAAAGCTGAATGGAGCACTCAGCAAGGGCTGTACTTCTGCTCATTTCAAAACAGTTATGCTGAATGTTTCTCTTATGCTGGAATGGATGAAGTTAGGCATCGCTCCTTGTTCTTACTCCTGGTATGCATGGCACTAAAAAGTTGCAGCTCAAAGCTCTAAATTCAGGAAGTAGTGGGAAAGTCAAATAATAATGTAGGTTGGTTGTCCTGTTCTTCAGTGTGCCTGATGTGCTAAGCAGCAGTTAAATTTCCTTTTTCTTCTCCGAAGGAAAGATAGTACCTACCTCATAGGAGTGACACAAGGGCTGTTTCAGGAGTGTTTTGAAGCTACTTGAGACTTGCACAATACACTTCCATGAAGATAGTAAGGTATCACACTGCTGTAGTGTGGCGGTAACTGCATAGATTCATGTTATGTCAGTTTAATCCCTTCACTGAAGAGTTTAGCAGCTTTATATTAAGACTTTTCTTAAATATGCAGAGGAATTGCAGTTAACTGATGGGGGAGAGTAAAGCTAGAATGAGCAATCACCTTCTGTGAAAGCTTAAAGGTGGGATAAATAAGTTCTCCTCACACTTCTCCATCTAACTTTAAATATTCCCAGGGATTTTTTAATCAAAGAAATTATATAGATTGTTCTTATACATACAATGGACAGTCAGAATTTAAGAATGACTGGTTGTTTTGAATGATTAAGTTCAGATGTACTGCAAGTGAAATGTTAATTTAATAATTTACCTGCTGGTTTTTCATTTATAAGTGAGATCAGATCTCTTGGAAAATGGCTGCAGGTTTTTTTTTTTTGTAAAGTAAACTTGAAGTTTTCTTAGCATCATGTAGCTGCTTTTTTTTTTTTTAAATAAAGCATGAGTATGGCATTAAAAAGCCTGAGTGGTACTCGGGTGCTCTTTTCCTTGGTAAGTAACCTGTAGTAGCAGATACGTAAAAAGAATGAAAATACGCTGTACTTCAAAAGCTGCTATTTTGCAAATGTATTTGTAGTGGAAATAATAGCTAGGAATTATTCTGTGAGGAAGTATTCTGTGATATCCTGGACAATGGTTAAACACTTGGATTAAAAATCAAAAATCCTTAGAAGGATAAGGGAGGGCACTCGGAAAATAATTTTTGAATCCTGATTTGTTAAAAACCAAGCCATAGTTCTGCATTTCCAGATGGACTAACCTGTAGGCAGTGTGAAAAGGATCTGTTAAGGTGCCTAAAGGCTGCTGAAACACAAGGTGGTAACAAGGCTAAATCCCTGCAGCTTTAAGGTGTGTGCTGTTGTCTGACTGAGAGAACACTACTCCAGGCAGTGATGCCTGAAAGTATCGCTGAAAGTTCAGGTGCATGTACTACATCTAAACAGAAGACAGGGTAAAACTTCTGGGGGGATTAACTCATAAAGCAAGGTAAGTTTAATCAATGTGATACTGCATTACATCTGTGTGGATGTAGAGTCTCACTAAGGTTGTGGGAAAGAATTCATTATTAAAACCTGGTTTTGTTCTGTCTCTTAGCATTTAGTGCTAGTTGGAAATAATTGATGTGATAATACCTTACGATAATCTTTCACTCTGCTTCAGTTCATCTCTGAAGTATCCTAACTAAGTGATTATGAAGTGGTAGATACTAATGCAGGTCACTAGCAGAAGGCAGTGTCATTCATTTACAAGTAATATAAAAATTCTGGAACTAGAGGAGAACAGCAGCATATCAATAATACTTGGGGATGATCCATATAGTGAGTTGAGTTGATAAGATACTTGTATTTAACCCTGTAGTTGACTGATTTAGTGCCAGGCCCTCTTCTGCTTTTGTCAGTGAAGACTAAGAAAAGCAGCAAGATGACCAAGCAATCTCATATCATAACAAGCTGTTCTCTGCTGTGGCTTACTGTGTAGCTGAGTTTCTCCCTAGCCCCTATGGAGTAAGATGCTGGAAAGCACTGGCTTCTTACAGAGCAGGTAGATATAAGCTCATAGTTTGCTTTTGCGTTAAAATTGCACTTTCAGTGTTCTCTTAGCTGTAATCTCACTGGTTCAATCACTTCTAGTGTGTATTTGCTGCTCTGTTCTTTTGTGCTTAAGGTATAATTAGAGATTCCTGGCTATAAATTGCCTCAGTTTCCCTGTTACTGAGAAACTGGGTAAATGGGGCCTTTCAACTCCATGTGAGCTTGACTGTTCATAGACAAATAGGTTCAAAACTTATTTTCAAAGTGTTTTTCCACTAATGGTAAGTGAGGGTGTAATCCTATTTATCCAAAACTCTGAAGCATCTTTTCTGGCACAGCCCTGGTTCTGCAGCACTACAGAAATAAGTAATGCACAGGACTGAGTTTGGATCATGTGTGCTAGATCCAAACCTTAACCAGCAAGTTTCCAAGAGAAAGAATAAACTGCTTTGATGGCTTATTTAGCACGAGTCCATACAGAAAGGAGGAAAGTCTCAAAACAACCTAGTGCAGCCTTCCACTAGAAAAAAAGCTAGAATTTAAATAATATTGCTATTGTGCTGTGTTTCTGGGATTACAGCAGCTGCCCCTGCTTGACTGCAGCAGTAATACATACAGGCTGAGAGCAAGATCTGTTGACAAACTGCAAAGAGCCTCCATCTGCACTCCTTCAGTAGAACACTACAAGGAACCCTGGGAGGAGCTGCTATCACTTAATTGTTGTTCAAATTAAGTGCCTTCATTTTTAAGCAGGTGTCTTACAGCTGCTAAAGAGACTGTTTTAGATCACAAAAACAAAAGAGGTATATTCACCAAATGCATGCAATAAACACAGCACATGGCTTTGCATCCTGTGCCAAAATCTGTTACTCATTAGGTGCAAAAGTTGCTCACTTCTCCAGATCCCTTCCTTTCTCTTATTTACAGCCCTGGCAAGCCCTTCTGACTGGTGTGGTGCAGAGCTGGGTTGCAGGTAGCTATGCAAAAAGGCTGCTGTGGTTTCAGCTCCTCAAGATAGACAGATAACAATCTAGGCTGGAGATCAAAAATCAGAGCAGCTGTGTTGTGGTACAGACTTCTGAGGGATTGTGATGTCTACCCAGAGAGCTCAATACTGTGATTTTCTTCATCTGTGGAATATAACTGACCTAGCAGATGCAACCTTGAAGCCTGTAGGCATATAGTAAGGTGTCAGTCACAAGTGTCTTGAAGGCAACAGATGAAATGGTGTTAAATATCCTGCCAGCAAAAATGGATTAACTGGCAAAGCGAGCAAAGATGTGAGCCCTGCGTCCCACTCAGCAGTGTGTGAGTTAACACATGTGCCCCCCTATGTTCTGCCTCCTCCCCTTGTTGCTGCCTGGGAGCTCTGTGCAAGTAGAACCACACTTTGACAGAGAGAGAGAGAAAAGTATTACATTGTTTTTTGTTCACAGCCAGGTAAACACTTTTCTATTTCAAAGCACAGGTCACAGGTGGCAAAGCTTGACTTGGAAACACTGGGGAAGAAGTGTTTATGGGTTAAAGCAAATCTGTGTCACAAAAACTCACAACTAGCACTGCCCTCACCCTAAAATAAAGCACAAGTATCTTAAGTGCAGATTTACTAAAAGTCAGATGTTACTTATTTAAAACAACAGCTCGATTTCAGTGCAAATGTAAGCAGTCATCCTTCTCTGTACCATCAGGTAAGAGGAGCTGGAAGGAAAGGTTAACACACACCATGCCAGTACAATCTCCTCATTTAGGCACTAGGCATTGCAGAGCTGTAAGCTACTGTGTTCCTGCAGTATTTTCCCTTGAGCATAGCAGAAGCTAGAATTAATACTGTAGCTAGCAGTATTTTACTTAAAGGTGTGCCATTGTATGCACAGGCTGGAATCAAAGCTACTTTTAGTACTTTTCCCATTAAGAATTGCAGAAAGATTAAAAGGGTTAGCTCACCAAAAGCTCCTTCTTCAGGGTACCTGGACCTTATCAGGTGTAAGGTCCTTGATATTGGTGGGACATGAGTGCTCAGCTTCTCCATGAGCACTCTCTTCTGCACCAGCCAGCACATGGGTTGCTTTTACCCAAAAGTAACCGAGCTTGCTCCTGTGCTCGTTCCTGGGGTTAGGGGAGGAGCTGCTAGGCCTTGTGTATGCATGCACATGCTTGCACGGGACCATTTTTTTTAGTACCCACCACAAGCACACACATTTTGCTGTTCCTAATCATGCATTGCGACAGAGCTGCCAAGCATTTGGCTGACATTTTGTCCTAACCTTTCCACCTTTTTACTACTAGCATGGCTGCAGTCCAATGCTGTTACAGACTAAGAATTACCCACTGAGAGTCAGCCTGCAGCAAAGCTGGCCTTTACCACGTTAACCTCTGGCTCTAAGATGGTGAAAATTGATTGGGTCTTCCCTGATAAGATGCCTTTTCTCCAGAAAGCTTCTTATTTACAGTGCAATACTAACTGATGTTTGTAAACTACTTTACAACCCTTTGTTGAAAGGCCCTGGAGAAGTTCAAATGATTTCACAAAAGTGTATTGCAGATGCCCATTGTACAGGGTTTCCTCATACATTACTGGCAGTTTTCCCTGCAAGACCAAGAAACAAATCTGGCAGGGGAGAAATAAATGAACACAACAAAGGAGGAAGCTGTTTTCAGTTCCTACTAAGACTGTTACAAGGCTTCCTACCACATTACACAGTGGCCTGGCCTCTCCTGGATGCTGTGCTATTGTTACTACACCACTCTGAGGGGCAATTACTGATATTTTCCTTTCCACTAACGTGAGAAGTGTTACACTCAGGGTCAGGCTCTGTGAGCCAAGTCTTCCAACTTACTATTATTTAAAGTAGGAAATGCCCTTCAATGTATTTTTTTTTTAGGCAGAGAGGGGACTTGAAAAAGGACTGAAAATAGGAGGCAATACTGGAATTGTTGAAAAGCTTCAACAGTACTTCTCAGCTCCATCTGTACTCAGTGTCAGCGCCATGGGATGATTTCAGGTGCATGCTGAAATGAAGGCATCTTGCCCCCCTTCCTAGGCATATCCAAATGTTTGCATTTCCCTAGAAAATTAAAACCAACTTTCTCCTCTGTTAGCCACCCCATCAACACTATCGTCTGTACACAGATTGTGCCACTTACATGAGGTGGCAGGCAGCCCACGACAGCAAGGTAGACAGACAGCCCCGTAGCACACAGGCTGTGCAGCCTCCTGCCATCAACCCGTGGTTTTCACAATTGTCCTTGAGCAGGCCGACTTCTCCACTGCCCTTCTCCTTGGGCCGCCTGCAGTTCCCCCAGCAGCAGGAGGCCTTGCTCCAAAGAGCACTGCCAAAGGCAAGCCACTCGGCTCCTGGCTGATACCAAGCTCCTGGAGCACCTTCCGCTGAAGCAGGCAAAAACTGTGAGCTGGGTTCCTCGGAGAAACTTCTGCTGAGCATTGGGATTACAGATGCTAAACAGCAGCAAAGAGAAGATGGAGGAGCACTGGGTGAGCATAAGGCCTTGTTCTGTAAGCAGCAGGAAGCCCCTCAATTCCTCAATTACAGGTGTAGAGCAAGTTCAGGGAAGGGTTGTCTTCATAGGGTTTCAGTGTCCTGGGCTTCAGAAGCTGTAGAATTTCTTTGTGAAAATAAACTAATAAGAGCATGAGATGGGAACACAGCACAGAGTATTCTCTGTGCTATTACAAGAAGAATCCAGTTAGTTTCTTTGAGGAAAAAGAAAAAAATCTTACTGGACAAAATGTTTCATAAAGTTCTTGTTATAATACAGAACGCCTGCCAGTGCTTCAACAGCAAGCACTACACCCACACACAACCAACCCCCTCCTTTAAGTAGTGATCCACTGATGAGCCCTGGCAGCACCTGGGGATGCCCTTGCAGCCCTTGCACCTGGAAGAGTTGCATTTGGTGAGAGATCCTTAAAACATGGAATAATTCTCCAGAGGCCTTTTTTCTGCCATGCTCCCCCTCAGTCCCCTAGTAAGTCCCAACTGAACTTGTGCACGTTAGGACAAATGAATCTCTTAGCTTCATAGAAACAAAGGCATGTCCCACCAGTGTCTGCTACCTACTCAACAGGTAGAAGAAACGCCTCATGCTTGCGTGGTATGAATCCATCCTTTCAGGACTGGTGAGAGGGGTTTCAGTCATCTAGAATCACACTCCTAATAACACAACCTTCAGCTGAGGTGATTAGTGAGATAGCAGCTTGGCCTTGCTGAGAAAGGCTCAGAGCTGCTGAGCACAAGCTGGGACATCTGCAGGACATGCTTTAGGCTCTGGAGGAGGCTGCATTTAAAAAAAAAAAAAAAGTTCCTTGTCCTGCTAAATGTCTTTACTTCAAAGCCAGAGGACCAGGCTGTGACCGTACACACCATTAGCTCAGGAATCCCAGCTGTGCTCAACCTCCTGTTATTTTAGGGACGTTGCCACTTTCTGTAGTCCTGTGAGCCAACATGGCACTAATTGCCTGAGACTAGGGAAATACCGTTGTCTGCCAACAAATTCTCAGATACCTGTTGTCACCAGTTTTGGGACAGCGACAACATTTTGCTCCTGGACATTTGTTTCCCGTCTCTCCTGTGTGAGCACATGAGGAGATGGAGCCAGAAGAGGGCTGCTGCACACCCACTCCCTCTGTGGGCGAGGCTGGAGGCCAGGAACTCCAGAGCACTCCCGGGGCCCAAAGTCCAGAGGTGACAGGCATGCTAACAAATTTCAGTACACACACTGCAGCCAACCGATCATCTCCCCAGGCCAGGCACAGCACAGGGACTAGAAAGGGAAAGCACCTCATGCAGCTCCTAGGAAGGAGAGCTGAAGTGCCCAGAATCACCGACCAGATGCCCACAGATCCACGCTGCACACCACGAGAAAGCCACAGCAGCTCCCGGCGCCTCACCACCAAGGCGGCCCAGCGGTGGCAGAGGCCTCAGCTCTACCCTAAGCAAACCTTAGCGCCCTGGGACCAGCACAGGGACTCCGCACCCACAGCACCGTGGTGAGGCGGGCCCACAACACAGGCCGCACGGCTGGGCCACGCTCTCCATCCACGTCAGGAGTGCGAGCTTGCGGCTTCACCTTTAAAAAAGCTGAGAAAAAAAGTTTTGGGGAACAAAGCGGGGAAGGACCAAGTTCGATGAGAGCTGTGGAGCCCCCCTCACCTCATCCCTGTTAACTCCATGCTTCAGGCCAGAGCTGGGTATTGCTACCACAGGAGCTGGTACAGGGAGGAGAGGAAAACGCCAACAAGGAGCAAGGTTCAGCTGGCCAGCCCAGTGTTACCCTGCTGAACACGCTGAACAGGGAAGTTCCCCACCCAGGGATGGCCACAGTCAGATAGGCCAGGTACAAAGTTAGTTAGAAGACAGCAAGGGGCTGGGCAGACAGCTAGCGCCCTTCCGTGGCCAACATCAAGTGCTTCCAAGCCATCTACTTCGTAAATCATTGCTCACAATCTCTTCCCAGCCATGTAAGCTCATCCCACCATTGTTTTGTTTTTTTTACACCTTCTGACACTGCTTGTACATGAGTTTCCCATCAGCCTCACAGGCTTGCAAGAGGAAGGGAGATGTCTCATGCCAATAGGTGTCAGAGGGAAAATGAGATTTTCTGTAGTTCTCCCTCAGAAATCGTTTCAATCCCTTCAGCCACCCCCTTTGAGGTAATTCAGAGAGTCCTGCCTCATCAGATTTCCTTGGTTTTAGGCAATGCTGACTGATTTTACTGTAACCTCTCCCTGTTCAGCAGTGAGGAATTGGATCCTCACCAAAAAAAAGCCCTGTGGGGAGCCTTAACAGCTGCCATGATGGCACCAGAGGCTAGAAGAAGGAAAGCAGAAGCAGGACATGCAGTAGTCCATGGGTATGGCTCTCTGATGCTGAATTTGTTTCACTTCTCTACCAGAAAGACTCATCCCACCAAGACTTAGGATGCAGACGCTCCAATACTCTATGGTTCCCTGGCCTCCAGAACTGGATACGCAACTCAGATGATTCTTCGGCTCACCATCCTGTGAAATGCATTTTATTTGTAAGAAAGCATATAAAATGCAACTAAGGCGGCTCCAACAAGATAAAACAAAGGATTTTTCTCTTTTGACACATGCTTGTGGCTTTCCAATACATCCCGAAGATTTCACAGCCATATGCATTTACGCAAAAATAAAACAAGGATGGCAGAAAGCTCCTTTTACACAGAAAACAATCAATACGCTCTCCATCACCACACTGCGCCGAAAGGACACTCCCTTGTCACCATGGGGTTATGGTTAACAACAAAAGGACATGCAGCTCTGAGTTAACACCTGTACAGGAAAATCAGCACCAATGTCATTTTCTTCTGCTTTCAGCTGCTATTTTAAGAAACTGCCACCAAAGAGGAGCACCATTTCAAAGGGTTTCAACTACCAGAGAACAAACGCACACGGATGTTCAAAGTGTTACAGCTGTCGCTGGTTCAAACTCTGTCCAAATGAAGGAAGAGAAACAGTACTACTAGTTATGCAGGACAGCTCTGGTTTGCATGCTGTCCTCTAACAGAAAAGCTTGAAAGCAAGTTACAACAAACCCACAAGAAGAGCCACGTCCATTTTGTAACCTATAATTTTTAAATATAACATTTTATTGCTTAGATGGTTTGATACAGAACAACTTTTACTTTTATTTTGAATTTGGAAGTACTGTACAACTGAATAAAAAGAGGAATAAAAGTACCAAAACAAATGTGTGATTCTCTGTTCATGTGGCATAAACCAGTCTTGTACACAATTCGTAGCAGCAGTTTAAGTTCCCTTTAGAAAAATATGAATTCTACACATTTATTACTGTTTCCTGCATGGGATGAAATCACTAGGATTAAACTTCCTTCGTGGATAGAGAGAGGAAAGAAAGGAGACACACAGAGAAGAGAGAAAATTATGAATCATTCTGAAAATGGAATCAGACTGTCACATAGCCCCGAAAAGTTATTTCAGAATAGCCTCAAACAAGGTTCTCTCATTAAAAAACAAATAAAAATCTTTTTTTCCTTTTTTTTTTCCTTTTTTTTTTTTTTTTTGCGCTTTCACAGTCAAGTGCTTAATGTAGTGATTGAATTATCTCCAAGTTAAGTCCATTGCAACTCAGGCAAAAGAATTTCAGAAGATCCTTTTTTTGTTTGTTTTTTGTTTTTTGTAAAAGCCCTGAGAGAAGAAAAAATAAAAAGATTCAAACAAAAATCGTATAGAGACAAATTAGCTGAACATGCAAACTAAAGCCTAAGATTCACCCATAGTTTAAACACATTATAAATTTCACAGTTTAATATTGGGGGAGGGGGGGAAACAAAAAAACCCAACAACAGCAACAGTTCTCAGTCAAACTCAGCTAATAAAAATGTCAATAAAATGTGGCAAGACCTTATACTCTACTAGGATATAGATAAAGGCTAAATAAAGCTTTAAATCAATAGTGATTATTGCTAGCAGATGTCCCGGCAGGCTGCTGGGAATTAATTACTTGCTACATTGTTCTGCAGCATATAGTTTAGTAATGGCTTCTCCCCCACAGTATTGCGCAGTTTAGTGTGGAGAGTTGCAAAAAAAAAAACAAAAAACAAAAAACAAAAATCTAAACAAAACAACAAAAAAGAACAACAAAAAAAAACAAACAATAAAAACCAAAAAATACCCAAAATAATAATAATAATTATTATTATAATTATAATAGTAATAACAATTTCAGGGATGTGTGAACTGGTTTTAATTAAGTAGAATGCACCTGGGTAGAGTTTTAAATGAATCATTGGTTCTGATTGATTTATCTATCTGGCATTAGCTTTGTTTCTGAACTGGTTCATACATCCCTATTTAAAAACAAAACAAAACAAAAACAAAATAGAAATCACATATACCTCAACCATTTTTTCTTATTCTATTTGCAAGAATATTACTCAAGAAGGTTTCTCTTCCTTTGAATTCTGGACAGTTAGATTTCAGTCTCCAGAAATTTTCGGAGAATTTTAATATAGATATAGATATATATAGATATATATTATATAATATAGAACGGGTCTGAGGCCCACTTCCTCCATGTCTGATGAAAGCAGGAAAAGCGATTCTGCAGGGGTGGGGAGGATCACAGTGCGGGCTGGGGGGGCTGCAGTGGTGGAATAGCACAGTGAGGCTCCGGCAATGCTATTATGGCTCTGTCTGTCCCAGAGGTCATGACTGAAGGACGATTAACAAACAACGACAAGAACAACAAGAACAACAACAACAACAAAAACACTGTGCACTCCTAAAAGCGCACAGCTACAGTAGGAGACATTTTGCCTAACCCCTTCAATCCTGGTGGCTGGAGTGTCACCTGTTGCCGGCAACAGGAGCCATTCGGAGAAATCCCAGCTCCCAGCATTAAAGGGGTTAAATTATCGATATGAAATTTAGACACACACCTCAAGTCTTCAAGCATCAACCCCAAAATCTCAGGAAGATTTTTTTTTTTTAATTTACTTTATTTATTTTTAACATGTCTTATATCTGTAGTTTTATTACCAGTAGTATTCTCTTGCTCTAGAACATGACAGTAGCAAGATCACGGTAAGGCTCGCATTTCTCTCCTGCTTGCTTTCAACTGGAAGACTGAAAAACTTTGCTCGTTAAGTAACACTCGCTGTCACCGACGTGACTGCAACGAGACCCACATCGTGCTCGCAGTGCCTTTCTCACGCACGCGGAGGGTCCTTCGGCCACCCCCTTCTCGCAGGCGTCTTCTCCCAGGTGCCCCCCCAGCACACACACGCACACACGCTCGCACACGCACGACACACGCTCACGCACACCCCACCACGAGTGAGATGTTCCCCTGTACGGGTGTGATGGTAATTTGCTGGCCTCCATTTGACTCTCCGGTCAGAGGAAGGGTTTCATTTAAAGTACAGTAGAAGAGCTGCAACATAAGAAGAGGAGTTGGTGAAAGCTTGAAGTCAAAAACATTTAGAGAGGGGATCCAAGCTGCATTATACATCTGCGTGGGCAAATATTGCCCATTGGTTTCTGCTGACTGCAGAGACAAGCGAACTGATGAATTTATAAAATAATAATAAAATAATAATAATAATATATTGAAGCAAATCAAACATATATAACAGCGGGTGCATAATTTCCATAGGTTACGTTGCTATGTAACTCTTCTCTGTATACACACTCAGTCCACGACGGCCAGAAAAAAACCCTAGTAACTACAACACCATTTCTAATGCTGAAAAGTGGAAACAAGTATGAGGTTGAAATTCTTTGTGTTTCCTGCTTTTGGCTCGAACCACTTTGAACACCTTCAACTGCCACGTTGTTAATGCCTTGAACAGGCTTAATGCTCCACCCTGTGGCAAATGCAAGAACATCTACTGAGAAAAAAAAAAAAATCAACATCTCATCTGCATTTCCTCTGACTATTTTGTATGAAATTCACATAATTTTCTTCCAGTTATTGGCTGTGGTATCCAAGGGCCTCCCACCCCACTGCCCCATTTCCAGCTCAGAGAACAAACACAGCGACTATCACAGATATACAAGACCAAGCTCACACACACCAATACAAAAGGTAACATTAATGCTTAAATGAAAAAGGTCCTCTCCAAATAATTCATTAAAATATTAAAAAAAATCATTTTTGAAAAAAAAAAATCTATGATACCAAAAGATCTAATAAAGTAGTAAGGCACTCAAATCAGTATATACTGTAGTCTCTTGCATTATTATACTGAAAGGCATATGGCACTGCATCCAGTCTGCCATACTCTCCCCACAGCTGTAGGTCGCTCTTCCAAAACGAGACCCTGGAAACCTTGCTCTGCTGGCTTTAGTTTGTGTGCTGGGACGGGTCTGACCTCCTAGCAATTCATTCCACCCCCAAGAGCTGAGGCGCACTGTCTGCAGAGGCAAGAATGTGATTCATGGGAGACTTCTTGTTGTGCATCTCCAGCAAGTCTTGAATGAAACCCGGCGGTCTCTCGAGCTCGGAGCTACCCCGAGGTTCCTGGTCTTTTGCGGTCTGTTTCTGTGCGCTCTTGGTGGGCTCTGGGAGGCAGGTGCCAGCCCCTCGCCCGCTTGGCCTCTCCTCTCTGCCGGGGGAGTCCTTGGCCGTGCCAGCCACGGACTCTTTTCGGCTTCTCGAGGTGGATGGGTGGCTGCCAACGCCCCCCGCGGAGTCACACTCGTTTTCTGAGATGGGGTTGGTGCCGCTGTGGCTCGACTCGTTCTCACTGTCTTCTCCGCACCTCGACTGGGTCTCCTCCTTGTCGCTCTCCTTCCCGTGGTTTCGAGTATTTTTGATTTTCTGGTGTATGCGCTGGTGACGAACCAGGCTGTGTTTCAGAGTGAAGGTCCGCTCACAGGTTTGACACTTGTACGGTCTCTCGCCTACAAGAGAATGGAAGTGCAAAGTCAGCCGTAAGGTCACAAACGCACCGCCCTCCTGTTTCAAGCAGCATGAGATGCTCCACACCTGCAGGTTCAGTACCTTCACTGAACTTGGGTGCCGCATTTATGCAGGTTTTTTTTTTGCCTCCGTACCATCAAACCAGCTCATGGTATGCAAGCAAGTATACAGAAGAATGCCATGGGGCACAAATGAAAAACCAAAACCTAGGTGTCTGGAGGTTTCTACAAACTTGGTATGGCCCCGCTCTAAGCAGGGAAGAAGACCATATGCCTCAGGTGCCTGTGAGCATCCCATCTAGGTTAGCCAGCAACTTTTCTGGAAGAACTCTGTAGTCACCCTATGGAGCTTAAGTGCATTTGTGAAAGCAGCCGCCTGCACTGCTACAGCAGCTCCCCTTCCGTGGGTGCTCCATGTTACTGGTCAGGCCCTGGTATATGCAGAGAGAAGGGATTTGAGATGGAAGGGTAGGGATACTGCCCAGGCACCTGCGGTCAACAGGACTTAAAAATGAAAAAACATCTCCCTCTCTTAGATGCTGGCAGGCGAGTAATACCCGAGTTACTTAGCTAAGTCAAAGAGAAGCTGTCGTGAATTACTCAACACAACAACCCCTACTCTTTTTGTGAAGCAGGCTGATGGCATCGCTGTGTTTCAAGAAAGAATAAGCCGCTACAGGGCCTAGATTTGTCAGGCATTTACAGGACACCAGAGGTGTCTGTTAGAGGTGATCTACATTTACTGACTGAGTGGACAACATCTGCCTTGGGATGTTGTTTACAACGCTGTTGATATTCCTCAACCTGCTGCTGCTCTACTCTTATCTCTGATAGGAGCAACGAATGAAAGCCCCTAAAAAACCTCTTTACACCTGTGCAAGAAATGTTACTCTCCAGGCAAAATCCTTCCACTTTCTTTGCAACCTTAAGCCTCAGAGCAGCTGCAAAGCTGCTCCTGTGCTGTAATCGACAGGCAGTTTGCTCTGCTTCCAGAACCGCTTTTTGCACCTGAAATGCTTCAAGAGTTTCCTGAGTTCATGGAAAAACAATGCAACCACAGCCCCACTGATAAAATTCCCCCCAACTCCTGACGAAGCAAAGCGCCCCAAGGTGCTACCTGCCACTGCTGCCCTACCAACCCTGAAGAACCAAAGGTCCCACCCTGATGGATTCAGCTTGATTGTAGCTATTAAAGACTTCTCAGCGGTGCAATTCCACCAAGACACCAACTTGTGCGAACAAGCACACAGAACAACACTTTTGAGGCTAATTTCTCTGTTATAACGCTTGGGATCATTAAAATGTAAATAAATTACAAAGTGGAGGCGACTGGCTGCTGTGTACAAGCTGCTCCTGCTGTCCCCGAGAGGTGTGACACTTCTGAGCAATGTTTCTCCCTGGTGCCCTGCTCAAGCACCTGCTATTGACTGAGGTCAGGGGACAGAGCTCCAGCCCCGTGCCAGGAGCTTTTTCAGCTGGCAGCCTTTGCCCATCCACCACCTGGATGCAAACACTGCAGTGCCATGGCTCACCCTGCGCTTGGGAAGGGTGCCCCAGAGCCCCACACAACTACGTGCCAGGGGGCAGCCTGCACTGAGGGAAATTGTTTTCAGCCTGATTTCCATCCATAGGTAGGCACTGCAACAGGGATCCCTTACACGCTTATGTGTGCCCCCGTGCTCCTCTTTAAATTCTTTTAGTAAAAGAATTACAAAAACTTCCCACACTTATCTTAAAAAAAAAGTTATAACCAAAGTGTAGGCAATATTACATAAAGACAGCATTCTGCCAATATGTCTGAGCGAGTGGGATGGAGAGAGGAAAGAGGAGAGCCAACTGGCAGTACGGAGGCAAGATCCTCACTTGAAAATGCACTGATCTGAACAGTGGGTATTTAAATTTATTTGAAGAAAGCACTGACCCATGTTTCTATTCAACAGCTGTTCTATGTTGAAATATCCTTCAGTGTCAAATAAGACAGATAAATGAACAGCAAAGAAATTGGCATGTCGACAAGGTCTGCCTATCTCAGCGTGCAATGAAAACATTTAAAACACACACTATGGGATCTCTACAGACACACACCAGTGTTACACTCATTTGGGTATAAAGCTTGGAGTTTGAGATACTAGAATCTTCCCAAAGCTTCTGTATTAGTATAAAAATAGGCACGAGAGTGGGGCCCACCCCTTGTTTCACTCAAGATTTGAGTCTTCGATGCCAGAAAAAAAACAAGTCATCTCTGCACTTCAGAGGTCAATATTTACAGTTCAGAAGGTAAAACGTTTGGTTAAGGCACTGGTGTTTGGCTTAGGTTATTGAACCTTTACCTTCAAGTATAGCACAAATATTTTGTACTCAAAGTTAATCTCAAAGATACTGTCTTCAGCAGAAAGCGCCTTCAAAAGACACAAAACTTCAAACTGCACCAGCTTTCTTTCCCACATCGGAACAGCTCACTGACAGGTAAAAATACTTCATTAATAAGGATGAATTAATAAGGATGAGTGATTAATTCACCCTTGAGCTGGCTCATGACTTCATCTCCTTCACAATGCACTACTGAAATTTATCCCATAAAGCAATCTCAAGTATTTTAACTGCTGAGTCAAGTTGTGAGACAAAGACTTTACTACCTGTATTCCACTTTCTCTGCCCAAGTTTGAAGGAAAAGCAGAGTGCCAATTGTAGCTGTGCCTTTCACTCAGGCAGCAGGTCATGCACATCATCAGCACAGTAGCATGTCTGACAATCAGACAAAAACCCTCTTTCTTTCAACTTCTGCTCAGAGAAGTCTTATCATGTACTGCCACGTTTCTTCACTGCTCATCAAAATACTGGGAGGAGTAATACTGGGAAGAGGTAGAGCCATGCACACACCGTGAGAAGGGAGTGAGAAACTGGACAAGAACAATGGTGTGGAGCTCTCCATTTCTGCCTTCACCTCTGAACACTCTAAGTAAGCATAGGGGAAAACTGTTTGGGAACTGAAGATAAGGCAGTGTTGTGACTATTCCTGCTCCCTTAATAGGCTTTGTATGCAGCATGGAGATTGGGGCAGAGAAGATACCTTGCAGCTACCTGCAGGACTAAAAGCAGTGTCTCCAACCTCGAGTGCTAGCAGTAATTGTGCACCTCTAGAGCAGATGCACCAGTCTGGTGGCAGACTGGCTTGCAATCTGCTCTGCCTTGAAATCTCCTCTTACCTGTATGAGACCGCATATGTCGCGTCAAATCTTGCAGGGACCAGAAACGCTTGTTGCACACAGTACAGACTTTCTTTCTTTTGTCTGCTTTTGCAGTACTCTTAGCCCCATCAGTCTTTGGTTTTTTGTCATCACTGCTCTTCTCAGTGGACTTTCTCTCTGTGCCTTCCCCCTCAGAGATGCTTTCGCTCTCTTCATTCTCCTTTCCTGTTGCCTCACAGTCCACAGGAGACTCCACTACCTTCAAGTCCATCGGAGACTCTTCCTGCTCAAGACCAGAGTCCTGCATCAAGGGAGCACCTGCATCATCCTGGATGCTTTTGCTTTCATCCTCACTGCTCCTTTCATCTTTTCTGTCCTCACGAATGTGGGCCTTTTTGTGACGGCTAAGAGTGCCAGCAAACTTGAAGGTTTTGCCACAAACATCACAGGCATGTTTCTTTTCAGTCTGAGAACTGCTGCCTGTGCTCTGGTCACTCTCTGCCAGCTTGAAGTCCATTAATTTGCTGGCAAAATTGAGGTCAAGACTTTTGTTACTTACAGAATCTTCTTCAGGGCCCTCTTCATATTCATCTGCTTTTTCTTCAGCGTCCTCTTCTGCCGGAGGGGAGTCAGCCTTTTGCTCCTCCTTGGGGCTGCACTCACTCCCTGGTAGCTCTGTTACTTCCTCTGGCTGTTCCTTCTCGCAGGAGGTCAGGTCCAAGACTTCGTTTCCTGTGGTGGGTGTCTCCGCATCGGACTGGTTGTCTGCAAGCAAACAGAGAGAAGCTTTCAGTGGGACGCCCTCCGCTGACTCACAGCTATCAGCGGTAAGGCTTCACACGGACCCACGAGCAGCGCTGCTGATCAAGTGTCCCAACATCTGCTTTTCTTATCTGTGACCCAGGCCAGTAACTTACAGCTGAAAAGAGATCAAAACACCACAGAACCCAGTTAACAAGATGATTAAAAATCTGTAACAAGATGCTTTCTTTTCCAAAATACACACGCCTTCGTGGCAGTTTCTTGAAGTGGGATGTAATCGCTGTTACAAGAGAACACAAAACGCTGAGACACCGATGATGAGTTTAGGTCACTGCTATTAGAAATACGCTGTATCAGAGACACACGGAGGTAGTATTTATAAACTCATGTATGAAATATGGATATAGGCTGAAGTAACACCACATATGTAGCACATGTAACACAAGTAACACACGTATTAGTCTAACTGATAAACTGTAAGTAGTGAGAAATGTTTTTCCAAGGGAATGTAAAGGCCTCATGCAACCAATCTGTACAATTAAATGTTAAAGATTATCACATGCATTAACACAGAGGACAGTTAAAAAATTGGGTATACATCATGTAAGCAAAAGCTGCAGAAGTTTGTCTCCATGTAGGTATTTGATGCATGATTGTTGTTACATAGATACCACCTGGAATCGAAATATTAAGCCAAGACAGCTTAATAGGTGACATCCTTTGCTGTTTCACCATTCATTCCCCGAACTAAAAACCAAAAAACACCTAAAATGTCCACCTTAATGACATCCTCCATGACCCTATCAGTTTGCAGCAGCATTACCATTGCTGAGGACATAACATGTTCAAAAAATATAACACAGGTAAGGTGAACAAAGGGGCAGAGCTGCACCTCTCCCAAGCTCTATACAAATAGTGTACGTGTAAATAGGAAATAAGTTGGACTGGATCTGGATGCTAAAGCTGAGTGATGCACGGCATGTAACTGCATCTCCTGTGCCACTTTCCAGCAGCTGTTCCAGAACATGAGCTTAGCAAGTCATGCTTTCTGGAAGTTGAAACTTCCCTTGTTTTAAGTCATTCCCCCACCTCCTTCTTGTCGACAGCATGCAGCCAAGGCACCACACAACTTAACAGTCATTTCAGCATTTATCTGCAAGTCCAATAACCACTTAGTATCTACAAGGTGGACTTAAATCCTGTATTTGACACAGCACCATGTGTGCTTGTCTCTAAATGGCATGGATTGCCTATTACGGGCTTTTTTCATAAGCAAGGAGTAATTGCAGAAGGTATGAAGGTAGTTCTCAGCCACTAAGTAGTCCAAATGTAGTCTTGCAGGGTAACTTGCATTGACCCCATCTCCTTGCAAAAGTGATAATCAATGGCTATTAAACAAATGCCAAAGCTAAGCAACATTTCCAGAATGTGAACTATCACTTAATACAGCATAATCCATGATACTCTTTCTCTTGGGGGTTTGAAGGGGAGAAGTCATCTGTCAAAAAAATAATCTTACCTTTTAATCAAAACAGATCAGTTTACATAGACAGTGGATTACACAAAAGCATTTGACAAAATTCATTCCTCATCTAATTATCTACCCATTAAAACTTGCAACTAAGCCCTAATCTGTGTATAATGCTGGAGAGTTTGAGGATGTGCGCACCTGAAAACAAAGGTCACCTACAAGTGCCTTACAAACCTGCATTTGAATTCTGTTTTGACTCGTTGCTTCTTGTTTGGATAAATTAAGACAAAAAATTAAAGTTATTATAAACTGCAAGAGGCAATTTCTAAAAATCCAGATGAAATCCCAGAGCATAATAATTAAGGGGCAGCACTGCTTTACAAGCAGACAAATGTGAGACTGGCACGTATGAGAAGCAGGGGGCACACAAAGCATTCTTGGTTCCATGCAGGCAGCAGGATCTTGTGGCTGATGCTGCAGGCAAGGGAGCAAAAACAGAACCCAAACTCAGGCCACGTCCATACAGGGAAAATGATTTAAAAAAAAAAAAAAACAAAAAAACAGAGGAAGAAGCACTCCTGTGGGTTCCTGGCCTGCTGCCTTCTTACACACGCAGCATTTTGGGGGCAGGAACAGGACATCTGTGTCTCCCTGTGAACCCCTCATCTTGGCGCAAGAGTTTGGATGAAAGGAAGGATTAATGATGAGCAATGCAACTCTGTGATGCTGCTGAAAAGGTCCTTGTCCTTGTCCCTGACCACCGACTCCTGCCCCAACCCTTACGTGATCCTAACACTCACAGAACCGCACAGTCAGCAGGGTCTTTTCCACACCGACATGGATTTAGGTTGGACTGAGGTGACCCCCAGAACCACTGCTCCAAGAGAGAAGGGAAACAAAGGGGAAAGGAGCTTCCTTGCCAGCAGCCTTTGGTTGCTACTGCCACCAAGACATATCGATGAATGATGGACAAAAAAACAACAAACTGGTGTGGCAAAGTGGGCAGCGGCATGGAGATCCTGAAGCAACACCAATGGAAAGCACCCAAATGACTGCTGCACACCCAATGCTGGTGCCTCAGCTCCAGGCCTCGGCAAGGTGAGGTCCACGGGTCGAGGTCAGGAGACGCTCCCCTGAGGGTATGTGCACTAGGCTGAATTAAAACTGCAAGCAAAGCAAGGAGGAGGGTTTTACTGGGGAGCAGGGCAGGAAAGGCTGTTAGGATGGAGATGGGTAAAGAGCGTGAGGAGACCAAGATAGACGGAGTTCCTCTTCTGTCATGGCAGGAGCCATGCTTTGCAACTCTTTGCTGACCAAACACAAGACAGTGGGTGCAGAGTAAGTTGACTTTTCAGACAGGAAATATTGGGAGCAATGTTAAGGAGGGGAATATGCATCAGTAGCATTCAAGCAAGAGCAAGCTCAGACTGGAAGGCTTTCCTTTAAATCCCTCAAATGCAGAAACCTTACCAACTTTTAAGTTCAGCATTTTGCTTATCAGGCATGATTTTCCACTTTTCCCCTTATTTTCCCTAACTTTTCCTTGTCCTGCTTACTCCATCTCCTTTTTTCTAGCCCCTGTACCCTTCTCAGCTGTTATTCTCTTCTTGTGTGGCTGACCCACGGTTACATTTTCATGTGGGAGAGAGAGGCTCTGAGGGACAGGCAGGCCACAGGTAAGCCACGCTGCCTTACCAGCACAGGCAGACAGATGAGGCTGACACCGAGAAAAGGAACGTGAAGTTTCAACACCACACATTCAGGAAGGGCAAAGACTTGAGACACTGGCAGCACAGACACACACGTGCTCGCTCTTCCAAAACTGGCTCACCACCACTGAACGAACACATTCAAAATTCAGGTACAGGCCGAGCCGGGATCACGTTAACATGCGTACGTGTTTGGGTGAGCGCTCTTCCTTCCCACCTGCACCAACTGGACCTGCTGTTTTCCGTGTCAGGGAGAGTTTCACAGGCCCCTTACGAAACTGCATGCATATCGTAAAATGGCAGCTCCCGACTAGTCGAGCTGCTCTGTGGTTACCCCCAACCTGCGCGGTTGGTTTCGCAGCTGGTGAAAAAGTGACCTGCTTTGCACAAAACCCGGCTCTTTGGGGCTGGGTGAGAAATCAGCCCTGCTCTGCTGCAGACAAACTGGAAGAGCAGCACAGGAGCCGGGCAGGTGTGTGGGAGAGACGACTGTCGTGAGGACAGCCTCGCTGGGCGCCTGGGCTGGGATTCCTGGCAGTGCAGGAGACACTGCTCTCTCTGCTCCTGCAGAGCTGAGGCCTGGCCCACGCTGATGGCCCTTCCCCCTTTACACGCATACTGCTAGTGACAGAAAACCTTGCTGGCCACACAGAAGGCTAGGCTATCTTACACAGAAGGAAGGATTTTGACCGAGCCTTCAGATCTGGGCAAACACACCTGCGAAAAGCCCACGCTCCTCTCAGACGGGTCATTCCTATTTCCAGAACCAGTGGCTCCAGGATTTTGCTGATTTACAGTGCCGAGCAGCCACATGTAGGCAGAGAGGAAGGCAGGTTGCATGGGAAAGGCCTGCTATTTCTTTCATCCTTTCCTATTCACCATTCACTAAGGCTGTAAAATGCTTTCCAGTCTACTTTTTATCCTGCAGATACTCACAGCTGGCGAGGACAAGAGCAGAGAGCTGCCCTTGCAAAAGCCCCTACAGAGCACACAACCTTGTCCCGGCTGACCACGTTTGTGTTGCTTCTCTGAGGTGAGGCAATGAAGGCGGCACAGTTTCACCGAGTCAGTCGTGACACAGGAGCCAAAGAAGATTGGAGACAAAGAAGATAGGAGAGGGAGGGGACAGGCGGGGAGGTGAGGCCGTAAGGAGGCGGCCATGTGAAGCTGCAGCTCGGTTGCTGCCTCTTCAGCTTCTGGGAAAAAACAAACTTCTCAGGAGATATATTCATAAGCAAAACCTCAAGGACTCCATCTGAGAATGCAAAAACTTTTCCTACTGCATGAAAGAAACCACTATATAGTTGTAGCCAAAATCACTTTTTCCTTCAAACTGTGGCAAGAAAAGACTGTTTTGCTGAAGTCTATTTACAATTCAAGCTGCAATTTTAAGTTGGCCTAGTCAGAACAGTCCACTTCATCTTTTAGAGATGGCAAGCAGAAACAAAACGAGGAGTAAACTGCTTTCCTGCATACACAAACAAAATTATCAGGAGAGACACTGAACATGGAAAGTTTCAGATAAAAGAGCAGATAGAGATCAAGGCGGGGAGGCTGCTGGTTTGGTTCTGTTTTCCTGTGCTTTTTTTCCTTGGAACTAAGGTGGAATGGAGAGTAAAGCTTGAGATGCTGAGGAGCTATTAGATAAAACAGGGTGTTGTAGTGGAAACGATTTGGGGACTTTAAAGCAAGTGTTTATTGCCAAACACTCCTGACATCCCAAGAGAAATGTCAGCAAACCCATCACATAAATAATGCTCAAAACTGGAGCAGACAGAGCACTGGAAATGAATGTTGGACAAGCAGCTGGCATTACCAGTCAGATGAGCCAATGACTTACTATTTTCCCTATGTTAACTGAAATAACCCCAGTTTTTTTTTTTTGTGTTTTTTTTTTTTTTTTTTTACGATAGCCTCAGCCACCACTAGGTGGTAGCAGATTAGTAAATTTGGTACTTTTTATGAACTTGCACCGTGTTGCTCTTACTTCTTTCTACTCGCAGTTCGGAGAACATCTTTCCAACCTGCAGTCAACTTGCAAAAACATGGGGGCTATCTTTGTCCATTTTTATTGTAAACACTCTAACATTTAGCCACCTTCATTACATCACTTTAAATCATACCCAAAGTTAAATATTTAATTTGTCCATGGTTGAGGGATCTTCGGTCGTATCTGCATGCCTCTTGGAAATGAAAACATTAAAGATAGAAAAGGACTTTTTAAAGTAAAGGGAACTGAACATATCTGGGGAAAAAGGCAAGAACCAAATCTGGAAAAGAAATGGGTTATTAAATGAAACAGCTGGTTGAAACTAAAACTCTGGAGAACAGATAAAGAGCACGATGCTGTTTGCCTTTCACACAAGCTGGGATCCCCCATTACCTTCAAGTGAGCAGTTCAAGTCACCAACACAAACAAAGGCATTCAGGACCAGATCTGACTGCACCTAGCAAGTGGAAATCTGCACTGAACTGGGGGGAAAAAGGCCAGAGACCTTCAGTTCATGCTGAATTCTCCTGTTTATCAGAAAGGCAGTTTTATGCAGAGCTGGCGATACACTCAGGAAGTTATATATCATCTCCTCAGTATCTTCTACACAACAGCTCTCGCATTCAGTCCAACTTCATGGCTCTTCTGTTTGCCACTCACTCCTGCACTAAGCAACTCTTGCTTTGCCATGAGCCACAGCTCAGGAGTGGCTGTTAAACTTTGCCTGACAGAAAATGCAGTTTCAAGCCCTTTGTCCTCTAGGAAATAACCACAAATGTAGTTCAGAGGTACAGACAGCTACAACAGTTTGGAAAAACAAAAAGTCCTCCACTATAACCAGGGCTCACATGATTTCTGTGGGGATCACAGAGTGGCAGATTTCTAGAGCAAAGATGAATTCTGCTAAACGCTAATCGGAAAATTCACTGTTGAGCATACTTACTTCGTAAATATTTGCCTAGTTAGCACAGAGCAGTTGTTTTTGACCGTCTCACATCAGAAGCAAGCTCTTTAAAGAAATTGATCCTTCCTTAGGAAAGTGTCTTTCTGAATTACCTAACGGATAATCCCTTACCCCATTCCCATCCCACATCTCGCCTCCATCGACTACATTTTGTCGCAAGAAAGGAGCATTCAGAAAGCCCTAAGGAGGCGAGGGCAGGCTTGCTTTAACGTGATGAAAGTGGGCGATTCACTGAATTGCTCCACCACAGCCGTAGCAGTCTGCCCTGGCCCGAGCGCTGCGAGCCGCCCCTCCTGGATTAGATGTTCTCCTGTGTCAGGAGCTGTCGTCAGGCTGCTCCTTCTGCTCCACCAAGCAAGGACACGCATGAGCCCCATCGCTTACACACATTGCCTGACTCCTATTCACAGCCACCATCCTGTTTTTCCTTTCAGTTTAAAGCAAGACCAAAAGAAGCCCTCTATAAACTTGTTCCCAATGACACTCTATTGAATTGCACTTCCTGTCTTACACCTCATCTTAAAGCTTGCCTCTCCGCTTCCTTTAGGGCAGACCAAATGCATCTCCCTTCAATCCCTTTCCTTTCAGCACACAGTGCAATCTGGACTATGATTCACATGCAGGTCTAGCCTTCGCAGGGCTTCTCCTGTGATTCCCAACCACACTGCTCACCCAGAACAAAAAGAGAAATGGCCCCTTTTAAACTGAGCCACAGCATCAAATTGTAATTTGCTTCCACTGACTCTGAAATCCATTTTGCTTGGACAGTGGAGGGAGACCACAGATCCAAAGCTGCTGAATGATTCTGGCCCATGATTAAACACCAGCTGGTGAAGCCTGCTAGAAATATTCAGCCATGCTACAAAGTGCACGTGGTAACGCTACCAGCATGTGAGCTGGGCTCCTTCCTTGCTTTCTGAAGCTGCTATTTGAAGACACAAAGCGTTCGATGGCAAAGCCAATTTCAACAGCATCCATCCCTAGCACCTCCCAGGAGATGCTGCCAGCTCCACGCCTCGGCTGCATCAATGTGCTCTTTTTAGGGCTGCACCGCGAGCCGGATCCGGGAACTGATCTCACGACTGCCGGTCTGTCCCCTTGCCCTTTTCATTTTTTTGGGCAGCTGGGTCAGTTACAGCTGTGGGGATGAACAGTTGGGAACAGGTCGAGCCAGTACCTACGAGAAGTGCTTTGTGTTATCCAACCGTGGCCCAAGGCTCTGTCTGCTGGGGGCAGGTCGAACCACTCTGACCAGCCCAGTGCCGCCTGCACAAGCACTAAGAACAACATTTACCTTCCACCAACGTCCTGCACATCCTACGTGTCACCCCAGCGCTCACTGGAGCAGCTTTAGGAAGGCTTTCCTTGCCGTCAGCATCCCTCTGGCTACAAGGGAAGCTCCCACCAGACCCCGTTAGGGCGCTGCGGCTTCATCCCACCGCTAAGATTGTCACAGAGCGCTTCCTGCAGGCTTTTGTTCCACGAGGGGATCGTGTTATAACATGAGTCTTCCTCTCCCAGGCTGCAACCATCTGTTGTCTGCATGGGCAGGATCAGCCCACGTGACAGCCGGATACCGAGCTGCACCAGCAGCCCCTAACTGCGCCGGGCCGTTAGCATGGTAACCAGACAGCCTCGTCCTTCGCGCTAGGCAGGAGCAATTCACGTCGCAACATGCCTCCAGCACGGCGGATTTTACTGCCAGACTAGCACCGAGACCTGAAAGACTGCGTCTGAATCACTGCAATGCAACCTGCCGTAACAAAAGGAAGAGAAAGGATGAGAGGGGCTGTGAGGACGGCACGCTCTTCTGAACAAACTTCCTGCTGCTTTTAGATTTGTTACTTCAACAAATCTTCCATGAAACATACTCAGAGTGACACACCGCTGCCCTGCCTCTCTTGGAGGTGGCTGCTTTGTGCAGGCCCTTTCCAGGGAGGGGACGTACACCACCTTCTGCCAAGCTTCCTCCGTACATCGATTCCATTTGGCCAGCACAGAAAAACACTGAATTGCTGCACCCAACGTGGCTTCGTGTCTGCTCACCCCTTCTTCTAAACGCCACTCACCTGCCCACAACAAAAAGCCTTGTGTGATCTGACTGGTGGTCTCCTTTATTGCAAAGCTCTCAAAAGATGACAAGTGAGTTTTGGTGCAGACAAATTTGAAGTAAAAAATATCTAAAAAAAGTAATCTGAACCACGCCTACATGATGCTGAAGGTGGTACAGGCAGTATGTTTAGGCAGGAGGTCTCAGAGCCATCTCTCAGAGTTCCCCAAGATCATTGCCTTGGCCTGCATCAGCAGCCAAAATAAAGCCAAAAAACACTGGGTATCACAAGCAAGGGTATTGAAAGCAAGACAAAGGGTGTCCCTTTGCTGAGGTGTAAAGGCCTGGTGTGCCCTCATTTCAGGTTGTGCATGTAGTTCTGGTCTCAGCGCCACAAGAAGGACATAGCTGGGCTGCAAAAGGCACAGAGCAAACCTTATCGAAGCGATGGGGCAGCTGCCCTGTGAGGAGACACCAGAAAGGCTCAAGATCCTAATTTTGGCAGAGAGAAGGGGCTGATAAGATTGAGGTCTGCAAATCACAAAGGCAGCAAAGAGAGCAACCAACAGAGCTTTGAATCCTGCAGTGCTGGAACAAAGGGAGGCTCTCTGAAGCTTGCAGGGGATCAGCTTAAAAAATATTTCTTTACACAGCAGGTACTGAACTTCTGGAGCTTGACACCACGTATGTGAGGTCAGAGGCAGACAGCATCAGCAGGTTCAGAAAGCAATCGGAGAGAACGACAGAAAGCCGGACCATAAACAGGTACTGAAAGGAGTGGGCAGGGATGTGCCCTCCCAGATGCAACCCCAATGCAGTGGTTGCGGATGCTGGCAGAGCACAAGAGGCACAGACTGCAGGAAGTGGCCAGGCCCACAAGCTCACCCTAAATAGCACATCCTACTGATACCATCAGAGAGAGTACACGGCTGCATGGACCACTGCTCTAATGCAGCAGGACGTTTCTTCCATCTTTACGCTTTGCTCTTCTACAGCGCTCAGTACAACTCACACAACTCGGTCTTGCCACTCTGAACAACCTGGGCGAGCTGCCTGCTCTAGGGGGAGATCCAGCATTCCTCAGACTGGGGAATAAGCCCATTTCTCCCCAGGGAGCAGATGGCAACTCCAGGTTTGTGCAACTTCTGTTAGATTTGGTAGAAAAGATAACGTATTTTTGACATGGGATGGAGGCTCATGACCTGACACAACAAAACAGTGTGCTTATCTGTGCTTGTAACGTGTAGTAAGAAATCTCCTTGTGTTTTCGTTTCTGTTTTATTTTTTTTCTCTCATTTTTCCCCT
Organism: Anas acuta; assembly: GCF_963932015.1. Lineage (NCBI taxonomy): Eukaryota > Metazoa > Chordata > Aves > Anseriformes > Anatidae > Anas > Anas acuta. The sequence continues at coordinate 69,213,633 of NC_088980.1, forward strand.
TTACTGCTTTCTCCCTCCCTTTCTTTCTTGAGTCACCTGGTCAGTAATCTCTGAGACCAGCCTTTCGCAACTAAATTTTATCCTCTTCTGCTCTTGTGGGGGGGAAAAAAAATTCCCTAGTCAAAGTTGACCTGCTACAACAAGCTCATTGCAAGCTTTTCAATAACAGGTCATCTCCCGAGATGTTTATCACATGTTTGAATTTTACACAACTTCCATCAAAGCCACTGGGCATCGTCCCACAGGCTTCACTGGAATCAAGCCCCATATATTGAATAAACTATCAATTACTTCCCTACAGGAGAAAGTTTTTCATGTCTGCAATTCATTTAAATGACTAAAACAAGGGAAGGGACTGAGTACAGGACCGTCTGGAAGAAAAGCCAGGATCACACAGTGGAATGAGGGAAGTTGCCCTTCAAGACGTCTCTGTGATGAAGAAAGAGGTTATGAGGATGGTTAAAAGTAAAAGATCTGCTCCTGTCAAACCTTTCCCCTCTCACACCAAACCCCTGAACACAGACATGCACGTGCACACACACACATGCAAACACACAACCAGCAGCCTCTTTGATATGACTTTGTGGGTACTTTTCTCACTTTAATCTTCCACGAGTTTGATCTGTCCTAATTAACATCTCAACCTGAACGAGGGATTCCCTGTATCTTGCGGACAACTCATGTAGGTTGTTTCTTTCTCTTCATTTTCTTCCAGTGTTAACACAACTTTTTAGAAGTTTCAAGGCACTGCTTTTTGTAGGCTTTCAAGTCACTCACTCTTTCTTTTTATATGCCTGCTAAATCAACCATAAATGTATGGCTACGAATACCACCACTTTCTGCACTTTTTATTTGGCGTTATTCACAATGCAAATACAGAACAGAACTTCAAAGTTCAGCAGAAATCCTTCTCCTTCATGATAGCCCAATTCCTTTCCACATATTTTTTCAAGCATGCAATGACAGGATTAGCTGGGGATTAATTGCTTGAAACTCAACCTGCATCTCAGGTCACAATTTTCTCATATTTTCAGACTTGAAAACTTTTGTATCTACCAAGTATTTGTCATATGGACCACTAACTACAACAGATAAGGTAGTCTTCTTTCCACACAAACATCCCAAATGGAGGTCTCTAAACCCAAACAATTACCCTGCTTACTGTGCAAACACCCCTCCCCTCCCCCAAGAATACATTCCTATTCCCAAACGGAAACTACACTGCTTTACAAATATGTCACCTTTAAAGGAACACAAAAAAATCAAAAAAGCAGTATTCCTTGCTTCCCATATTGTCCCTTAATGGTACCTGCTCTTCTGATAAAATATATAAACTTACTGGAGGGTAATCGAAGCAGTTATGGTTAAAATGCAATGTGATTTGCTTTTCTTATTATTATCTTTTTACGTAAGAATGGTCATGAGTTGGATTAAAAAAAACAAAAGATGTCTACAATTTTATTTTGACTTAAGTTGTAAAAGCAAGGAATAAAATCCCCTCTGATCCTATTTTACAACTTGCATCTGCCCATCAACAGGAAATATTCAGGCTCACAGGTTAGGCATAACTGTATTCTATTTACTTATTTATTTATTTATTTTGTTTATATATATTTTTCTGTCCATTTAATTTCTATGATAAGTATTTATTTTGCATGTTTGGCAAGCCAATAGCTATCTGTTGTTTTTGTTTTGTTTTGTTTTAAAAAAAAAAAGAACCACCTCTGCCATTACATCTTACCTACTACAAACAATAATGCTGGGCCAAATATGGCCTGGCACAATTGCTCTGAATGCACCCTCAAGTGATTCTCTGCAAATAGATCTAAGTTATCTGTAACTAATTAATGGACAAAAAGGACCATTACTTTCATTTTGTATTGAACCTAGTCTGATTCACGTACCATAAAGGCAGCAAAATTAACTGCATCATCTGCAGGGCACACCGTATTTGCTGCTCTGAAAATGAAAAAAGTCAAGAGCAGGAGAGAAAAGCAAGACAGAAAGGCAAACTGAGTTGAACATAGAAGAGAAAATTAAATAAGGCGACATCAAGAGAAAGAAAGCATTAAAAGCAAGCATTCAAGCATGTTCAAACAAAACACAGGTACCATGTTAAACACTGTATAAAAACAAGCTGTGCCAAATTCCCAGTGCCCCACTTGGTGAGCTTTGCATTAAAATAAAAAACAACAAAGAAGGTGTGTGCTTCCCAGGGAAATGCTTTTGAAGTAAAAAACATATAGCGGTGTTGAGGCAAGACTGAGCAGTGTGAAGGCTTTTATCAGAGACTTTTGGCTGCGTGGAGGATACGGGTTACTGGTAGCAATGTGCGTTTGTGCCCTTTCACAAAAGGTAAATGTAACCTTGACACCACATGGAAGGAGTCCTCCATGCTGAAATTTTACTGAACGTGGAAGTCATGCTTGTAAAAATCTTTTCATGTCTTACTATAAAGACAGTATTGTAGAACTGGTAATATCTATACTGCTTAAATGCTCAAAATGATGTACCTCTTCCTCAGCCACACTCACTCATTAGCTCAGGCCCCTGGCACAAATTATCCTGAGAGCACCTTCCCTACAAATGGATAGAGCTGGTTGCCACTTCTGAGCTCATACGACTGCGCTGTCCTTCTCACAGCAGCGTACCACAGGAATCTTGGGGCACAGACCAGCCTGCCTCCAGTGCTTCGCTACAGACCAGGTACCCAGCGCACGTGCTTTGGGAGCAGATCACCAGGACTCCCACTTAGCACACTCACATCAGTTTATCTTGGCCTCTTCCCTCCCCAGGTTAGGGAGCAGCAGTTCAAACAACAAAGTTCGCTTCTTCTCTTTGCAGTAAGATCAGTGATCAAAATCTTTCCTCAGCTCCCTTTAAATAACAGAGCTATCTAACAAGTCACTGCTTGTGCAACAGGTGGGGACAGAAGAAATGCATCCTTCCAGGCCTAAACCTCCTCTGCTTTCCTATCTTACCTTTCCCCTTTCCCTCCTGTCAGTCTCATCTATGTTGCTGCCACAGGGGAGCTGCTGTGGACTCCCAGTTTAGAGACAAAGTGCTAGAGTCACCTGAAAGGAGATGCCCCAGCACCACAGCTAGCTGCAGAGTGGTTCTCCAGCACCAAATCTCCCTCAGCACTGCTCTGACAATGCTTAGAAAGAGCTTGCTATTAGCAGTGCCAGCGCATACCAGCTTGAATCTGATTAGTGCCACTGCTGTGCCATCACCAAAATCTTCTACCTGCACTGAGGACCCAACCCTGCTACTGCTGCAGTTGTGTGTCCTGCCTGTGGGGATTGCAGCACAGGCTTTCTGAAAGGATGGTGTCTCCTTCCAGGCCCAGTTATGGTAGGGGAGGCAGGTTTTACCAGTATAGCTCACGGCCAAGTGCATTTTTCCTGCCTTCATTAAGGGTTTACAGCAGTGCTGCTACCTTGGAAGGCTGCCATCAATAAGCAGGTCAGCCCCCTTAGTCTGGGCAAAACCTCCCTTCATTGTTTTCTGTCTCATGAACAGTTCTTCAGTAACGATGTATTATTTTTGGAGGGCAGGGTGTTAGAAAACAATTGATACGAGTAAAGAGTTCTCCCTCACCACTGAAAGCAAACCGTATATATACGTAGTAAGATGACAGAATTTGGTCTGTGCAGGCCAGAAAACAATAGCCTCACTGTTGCAGATACCTTGCAAGTTACGTCCTTGTGTCACTCAAAGCAAACGGTAACAGGGGCTGCTCCACAGCTCAGATTGCCTTTAAACCTCTTAGCTAACCTCTTTACCTCTCCAGGGTTCCCATTTAGGACCAACATGAATCTGTTGCTTCATGAAAACTCAACTACTTCAGGGAAAAAAAAAAAAAAAAGAAAAAAAAGTCTGTACTCAATTCCCAGAAGCTTCTTACAAATATTCCTAACTTTTACTCTTTACAACATGAGTTGAGATTGCATAATGAAGAGAACAGTACCAAAAACTGTGACTGACTTCAAAGCGAGCAACAGCAAGCAGAGCTTCGTCCTCTTCTTCTCCAAGCAGGACGAGAATCTACTGTTGGGTTATCTAATTATTACAATGTCGTGGAAAAAGGAGTGGACTTCAAACTGACACAGCATTCAACACACTACTTCCATTACAATGAAGAATGAAGAAGAACCCCAAACCTAGAGCAAATCTTCCTCCCCAGGTCCTCCTTTTGTTTACCCCTCGGTTTGAGGTTACTTACTCACCAGCACAATACTACGGATTCCACACACACCTCCATGCCCCAGGGCGTAAGCCCACTTTTACTTGTATCAACACTAAGAAGAAACATCTCCTAGAGGCAAGCTGCTGCATAATGTTTGGGATGATATTTCTTGCATTCACTTCCTTTGATCTGTCAAATAAAAGCCACCGCAAGAAAAAAAAAAGCTAAACGCTAAGTTATTTTCCTTTCCTGCCACAATTCTGCATTTATTTGCTCTCGTTTTGATGGGATGTTTTTATCGTTACTGAAGTAGACAAACAGCCACTGGATGCGGCCAAACAAACCACGCAAGGCACAATAAAATATTCAGCACACATGTTCACGGTCAAGATGAGACAGTAATAATAGAAAACCTGAAACCAAATTCTTCTTCCATGTACGCTAAGTTACGCTGCTGAAGTCAACTGGGTTTAGCAGTTTAATTTGCCCCCTTGATACTCAAAGCCACAGAGATTATTCCATTACTAAAAAATTTAACACCACCACAATGCAACTGCAACAGCTGAGGCTTTGCAGAATAACGAAGAACATGATTCAGACATCAGAGAGAGGACAAGAAAGGAGGATTCCTCCATGGGGAGACCCTTTAATGAGGAAAATTCTCAGGCTACAGGCCCCCTCCAGGATAAGGCACTCTTACCTGTATGAGTGAGCATGTGCCGCTGCAGGGAACTTGGCCATGAAAAGACTCGAGGACAGGAAGGACAGGGGATTTTTTGAAGGCAGTCTGAGTAAGCGTTCCTCTTCCCTCTCAGCAGCTTATCTTCGGCAGTTTCCTTTTCATCCTCACTTGTTCCATTTCTGCCGCTTTCTTCCTTGAAATTGTCAGTGGACTGCAGAAATGGGCTAAATTTATTAGTGTCTGTGGTAGCCAGCATCTTCTCTATGCTGGCAAACTCCCCACTTGACTCCAGATCCACACCACTGCCCAATTTAGGCTTATTTTTCGTTCCTTTCTTTCTACCTCTTTTCTTAGCCAGCCCAGTGTCGGCGATGGGAGACTGCTCTGAGTCACACACCTGAGTCAGGTCACTGGGAAGGCTGGAGTCTCTCTGAACGGCGGTCACGATTGTCACTTTTGCTTTGGCGTTCCCTGATTTGTCACACCCAGTGGAGCTGCTCACTGCCTTGGGACTGGCATCCGCAGCCTCGGTTTTCAGCAGAGCAGGAGCAGAAGACACAGACGAAATGATCTGTGCGATGGAAGCCAGCGGTGGCAGCTCTTTAGTTACTGGAGGCTTTGGCAAGAGAGGTTGTGGTGGTGGTTTAGGCCTCAAGGGTCTCAGCACGGCAGAACCGCCAAGGAGAGCTGGGGAAATGATCGGGACAGTCAAATGCAATGAACCTTTCAGTGGCTGGGGATGTCTGGCAGCCCTGTTTTTCTCTGAGTTCCCATTGGTGCCGAAGGCCAGAGGACACTGCTGACAGTTATAGGCTGCGTCACTGTTCCCAGAAGAAGACAGCTCTTGATTCCTGGCTTCACCTGGGACATCGCTATCCTTCTTCAGGGCTTTGGGGATGGACAGGTCAATGGGCTCCATGGAACAATCATAGAGGGACAGGGGAGAAGAGCCAAAGAGGTTCTCCTGTTTCACTTGCACAGCACTCAGGCTTTTGTTCTTCTGAGAGAAATCCAGCGGCTCATCAAAATCCATCGGGAAGTTGCCCGCAGGTTCAAGTTTGATGGGAACGTGAGATGATGTCCCAAGCAAGAAGCCGTTCTGTGGCTCCAGGAAAGGCGTGATGGGCTTGCGGTCCATGTAAGTGCTGTCCTCCAATAAAGGAGCATCTGCGTGGCCCTCCTGGGCACTGCAGTCCACCGCCAGGATGTAATTCTCAATCTCCCTTTCCTGCACGTGCAAGTGCTGCTTGAGGATATGGTGAATGCAGTTCCTCTTGGCTGAAAAGGCTGTGCCACACTCCTTGCACTCAAACGGCTTCTTCTTCTGGCAGCCGCTGTGCGTCCTCATGTGGATGCGGAGGGCCCGGTAATGCTTCAGGTCCTCGCCACACAGCTTGCACACCGTGTCCGGGGAGCAGAAGGCATCCACCATCTCTGCGGCGTTGCTGGTGACATACTCAATGTTCTTCTCTATATCCTTCCTGGTCACTTTGAGGTGCTTCTTTCGCAGGTGTCTCTCACAATTGGCTTTAACTGTGAATGGGTAGTGGCAGATTTTGCAAATGTAAGGCCTCTCCCCACTGTGTGTCCGCAGGTGCCGGATCAGCGCTGCCTTGTCAGCTGCAATGTAGTCACAGATGTTGCACTGGTATGGGGAAATACCCAGGTGAGAACGGATATGAGCTCTCAGGACACCAGAGAAGGCAAACACCTGGTCACAGAAACGGCACGGGTACAAGACTTTCCTCATCGTTGGGGCTTTCTTGTTTGCTGCCCCTGCGATGATGGCTTTGAGGTCCCCTTCCGTCACCTCTTGCTTGATCTTGGCTTCCATGCTCAGGGGCAGGAGAGCTTCAATGATGCTGTCCTGCTCCAGCTGTGTCTTCATCTCATGCTGAGTTAAAGGCTCTACTTTGGGTTGGAGGAGCAACTGCGAGGAAGGACTTGATTTGGCTCCTGGCTGGGGGAGGTGAGAGTTGGAGGAGGACTCCACCGAGTTCTTGATCAGCCTCAGAGGAGGCGGTGGGAGGCTTGGGCTGATGCAGCCAGGGGAGGCTTGCTGGGCACTGATGAGAGGAGGAGGTGTAGAAGTTGCGACAACTGTTCGGGGCGTTACCAAAGGCTTTGGCTTCAGTGGCGGCATATGCTTGAAAATGGACTGCACGGGGACAGAAGGTGCCTTAGAAAGTGGAGGAAGACTGATCTGAGGAGGAGCGGAAGAAGCCATCTTCAAGATCTGCTGAATGTCTGCCAGTTCAATGGCAGACTCGTTGGAGATGGGTTTTACCACAATACTGCTGTCAGGCTGGATGATAAAACCCTTCTGGAAAGGCTGCAGTGAGAGAAGCTTTATGTTCTCTTTTGTAGGGGGGAGGACTGAAAATGACCCTCCCATAGAGGCAGCTTCCAGGGGAGAGAGGCTGAGCAGGCTGGTGCTGCCGGGTTCCTGAGGTAGGTTACTCTTCAGTGCTCTGAGCCGCATTTCTTGGACCTCGTCTTGTGTATCGTCCTCCTGCTTGACAGGCTTGATGTCTTTGGTGTACTGTAGGCCCAAGGATGCCATGAAGGCTTTCTGGTCTGGGTTCTCGCCAGGTGGGGTCGCGGACTGTGGCTTGTGCTTGTCTCTTCCCTGATCCATCACGTGAGTTTCTGTGTGCAGTTTGAGTGCCGAAAGCATGGGGAATGCCTTGTTACACGTCTCACAAATAAACCGATGGAATTCGCTGATGCACCTTCGCAAATTCGTTTCACACCACACCTGCAAGACACGCAGAAATATTTAGAGTAGACACCTCCATCTGGCAAAGGCACCACAAGCTACTGCAAAACTACACCAGCTCACACTCTCTTCTAGTGTCCAAGTTAAGGAGTTTAGAGCAGCCACCACCTCGCTAGCATGGAAACATTACTACTCCACGGCCTTCAGACACCTAAGTGATGTATCTACATTAAGGGCTGATTCTCCAAAATTTCCCTTCTATAGAGGCAAACTCCTTCAGAGAGCTACTGAGGCTCTCAAATACCTTTCTACCCTGAACTGCCCTTCTAGAAATCTCCTCTCTTCATTGACAGGACGGTAGCTTCAGGGGACTATCCAGTTAACATCTCTAAGTTGAGAAGTAAAATCACCTCCATTAGCTTTGTTACTACAAAGACACTGGAAGGGAAAAAAAAAAAGCATCCAAGAAGGGAAAACAGAAAAAATATAAAAATAAAATAACATCCCTCAAAGCCCATCAATGAAACACAAAACCAAAACAAACAGGCTTTTGGTTAGTCAAGTCTGATTACATTAATTCTCCCACGAAAAATACTAAACTCACAAATAGCTTTTATGCCTGTCCTTGAAAATGATCATAAATGTAAATGTTATATTTGAATGCTACCCAGATGGCTCATATGTGGCAAATATGATGGCTCTCCACGCCAAAGGAGAGCACAAGTGATAATTTAAGTATAGGGCTGGTAGGATCTTTGTATACACTGTACATGCTTTGTTCTGGTAACTTGTAGGTCATGCCTGTCAGCGCAAGCAGAATTATTACAAAACGGCAGTCCCAACATTCAAATCCATTAGTAACTTCAAATGACTGCCACAAATAAAATAAAACCAATTTGCTTACAAAGTCCTCTCTCCTCCTCAATATGTAACTTTTACATCAAAATTCTACTAGAGTTACAGAATGACGTACATGTTCTCCTGGACTGGTGACAAATTTCAGGTCTAGCACCTTGCAGCCAGGAGAGCTGGAAATCAATGTTTTAATCCAAGGAGAGTAAGAAAAGTACAGATTGTGAATAAGCACGATCCTGCTGGATTGTGCTGTTGATTTCTATTTTTGTTTTTTTTAAGTAGTTAAGCAACTTTATCTAGACCCACAATAACTAAGACAGGCAAGGTTTGAAAGAAGGAGGAATAATATAATCTAATAGAAAGCTTTAAAGATCTCAGAAAAAATGTTTACAGGCTACCCCATGCCTTTTCCTAGTCTCTTCCCCTCAAAGTTGCAAAACGTTCAAACCTCATATAAGGAATGTAGCACAAATGTGTAGCAATGTCTTTGGGGATGTTTCATGAAGAAGTCACTGAAGAGGTCACCCTTTTGTAAGTAAGATGATTTCCCAAAGTTTTTCATGATAAAAATATTTCACACCACAACTACATCCTTGCTACTTTAAATTAAAATAAATAATGCCTTCCCTTCCATGTCTCCTCCCTATTGATTTTAGACGTGGAATGGTTTGAGGAAGGAGAGAACTAATAGGCAGGATGGGAAGGGCAAGGATCTACCACCACCACCATTTTCCTTTAAAATACATGTATAGATCTTCATACCAATAGTTACCCACTGGAATACTGAAAGAAAGGAAGAAAAGGAAGAAAAGGAAGGAAGGAAGGAAGGAAGGAAGGAAGGAAGGAAGGAAGGAAGGAAGGAAGGAAGGAAGGAAGGAAGGAAGGAAGGAAGGAAGGAAGGAAGGAAGGAAGGAAGGAAGGAAGGAAGGAAGGAAGGAAGGAAGGAAGGAAGGAAGGAAGGAAAGGGTAAATATTCTTTAGATGAAAAAGGAAAGGAAGTGTCTGAAGCCTAGGCAGACAGCAGTAATGTGGGTTCCACAGAGTATGGTATATCCAGCCTCTGGTTGATCAAGGTCAAGTCTTTCAATGAATTCAGAAAACAGGCACAGTATCAGCTGGTACCTTAAGCTACTAAGAACAGAGTGTACCTGAGAAATGCGGGGGAACTTCCTACAGGAGAAGTCCGTGAATCCCAAGTCATGGAAGCCTGCTGGAATTGAAGGGTTGTTCTGAATAAAAGGCTTTCCGGTGGGATCTCTGGGAAGCTGCTTGTGGATAACTGCATTATGGCGCAGCAAGCCCCGATGAGTACGAAAGGTAATGCAACAGATGTCACACCTGGAAAGGAAAGGAATAAATAAAAATGACTTAGGGAATGCTGCAAGCATAAGGACTAACATTCGTCTCACATTAGGCTGGCCTCCTTCCGCTTTCCCCATGATACTAAGAACCTGCTGAATGGAGAACAAGGCCACAGCACGTCAGAAAACTATTGCCACAGAAAGACCATTTCAATCACAGTCACTTTCTACCAGCTTCTGGCTATTAAGTTCACTGGAAGTTCAAAGAATAGAGCAAATGAGAACTGAACATCACACGTGGGCAGACAGTGAAGTGGCAGCTAAGATTACAACCTTCTGACAACTTTCCTCATTATCCAACATAAAATATTTCAATGGCTTTATACATTTCATTTCCCCAAGTTTTTACTTAAAAGTATTGTTAAGATAAAAAACAATAACAACAAAGAACATTAGTGACAAGGAAAGGCTATAACAGACCTAGACAGCACACAGCTGCAAACTTCTAGGTAGCACCTTTTTAACTACTACTTAAAACATGCTACTGCATACCACTCAAATTCCTGCATGTGAATTTTCCCCGAATGCACTGCCTTTCCATAAACTTCCACTGATTCTTCTCAAAGCTTTTACGAGAAATATACTTTCTATAAAAGAAAAATGCATGCTTCTTGAAGGGGAGGAGGGCCAGGAGGAAGACCTGAAACACGTTCAAGACTTCTGACACTCATCTATGTCCATCGCAGACAGTGTGAGCCCCCCAAAATGCAGAACAAACATCTTCTCCTGTCCACACAGGATTTTTCTTCAATTCTCTTCACACATTCATCCAAACAAAAGTTTCCTGCACACAGTAGACTTGCATGAAACAATAAAAGGTACTGGAAACGCAGCTATGCTCGAGGCAGCAAGGACTACGCAGCGACATTTGGCCAACGTGCCAGCAAACAAGCACTTTTAAACACCGGGTGCTTGAGCCCTGCAGCACGACAGAGCACGTCCACTCTGAACCCAACAAGTGACACACAGCTTCACTCAACACGGCTCCTCGTGGTTACACCTCCAGCTTGCGACCAACGCTTGAGTTTCACAGAAGAGAGTACCAGTGAATGTGAAGCAGACAGATTTTGTCGCTGAGAATATTATTTGCACTAGGAGTCTTTCACGTCTCTCCCCTCTTTAGTTCTCCCCATACCGTCTTTGCCTTCCACATCAAGGAAAAGGACATGTGCCTACTCATTAAGAAAACATCCTGCAATTAGAAATGAGTTCTGACAAAATCCTGAAACAACCCCCTCCCTGTCCTGTCCCTAACAAACTCCCATTGTTGTTCTTTTTATCACTACATAAACTTCCACAGACCTCTTTTATTCCCTGAAAATGAAGAGATAACCGAGTCACTCACAAAGCAATTGGACTCTGTCTCTGAGTGGTGAAAGAGGCAAGTGTGAAGTATATGTACCACTGCTTTTGTTATCACGGTACCCAGAAGGCTGGGACATAAATATTATGCACTGCAGGTTTAATCTGTTTTATCTCCCCTGTCAATTCACTCGCATCCTACCTTTTTATAATCATTGCCAGCATAGTGCTGGCATTCCTTTAAATACAGAGCCACTGCTGTTTACAAGGCAAGTGTTCCCTTAAAGAGACCTGCTAAATGTGACAGCTGTCTCTGGTGGTGTGGGGGCAATGCCGATGTGCAGCGCTGCTCGAGCACCGGGACAGCTCGCCTGGCAGTACCACGAACAGGCAGTACCTATTCCGTGATGCAAAGCTTTCATCTTCGGGGAAAACAATAACACACAACCACCAAAACCACTGGGGGAAGGAGGGCACCACAGGGTTAGGGCAGCCACCTCAAGAACTCGCATGCTGCCGGAACAAACCCTGTTTTAGAGGTGGCGAAAAAGCCCGCTGCGAAAGCAAGCAGCGCTTCTGGCACGCTCCTCCTGGTACCTCAGCACGTGGACCATGAGCAAGCCCAGCTGCTCCACGGAGGGACACAGACCCTCGCCCTCTCCTTGGGAGCCTCGAGGCAGCTCCAGGGGTCCCTGATGTGCCCGGCCTCCCCTGGGCCGGTGACCCGTTGTGCTGGCCATGTCCCCTTGCGTGTGACGGGGCAGGCACAGCTACAGCGGAGGGGACTGCAGAGCTCCCTTCCTGGAGAGCCAGCACCCACCGCAGTGCCCCCAAGGGCTGGGTTGAGCAGAAGCCAAAGCTCCTGGGCGAGCTGCCAGCCCCCCCAGGCACCTCGTCCATACCGCGCTCCCTGCACTGGCCGTGGCAGGCTGATTATCAGCATTGCTTTACCTAGGGCTCCCATCAAAAGCTGCACCCAAGACCAGATCTTTTCAGAGCGTGTGAAAGGCCTTCGCAGTACACCTGTATCAACTATTACGCCTCAGGAGAGTAAAAATCTGCAATTTAAAAATGGTGTTTTCATGCAAAAAGAACCTCCCTCCCTCCCCCAAACAAAATCCTTATTTCTGAAAAAGGCATATGTGCTTTTCTCTCTTTCATAAAGCATACAATTAAATACTCCTCTGGGTTTTTCTCTTTCCTCCTTAGTCTTCTTTTTTTTCTTTCTTGTTGGGATCAAGCAAAAAGTCAGGAAAAAAGATTGAACTCTTTTTTTTTCTTTTTTTTTTTCCATTTGGCCAAAACCAAGATCCTGGCTAAAAAATAAAGAAACAAGCAGATAAATCATGCCTGTCATCTCAAGATGCAGGCACTGCAGGGAGCATCAGTGCTGCCCATCTCAGCTCGGCTGGTGCTGCAGCTTAGGGAACCACACTGGAGCCATGGACACCCCCTGCTATCCTCGTACCCCAGGGGGAAAGCGTGCCCCTTCCTCCATGGTCCTGGCACTAACACCTCCCAGATGCCAGCACCAACCCCAGTAACACCTGTTGGTGAGGAGTTCAGAGAGATGGGAGTAAAATCTGCCTGAGAAAGCCCTCGGGGGAACATTTGGGGCAGCTCCTCTGGGACAGGCACCGCAGGTGAGCTCCAGTGCCCTGGCTGGCACCTTGCGCCCCAGCCACCCACCGAGGACAAAGGACATCACTGAGAAGCTGCCCCTGATGCTATGGGGTGCCACCAAGCTGCTGGCCCCAGGAGGTCCCTCAGGCCCTGCAGACCTCACTTGGGCTCGTCATTCCAGTATGGGTGCTGGCTAATTCCGACGCAGCGCCCAGTCGCCCAGCCGCATGCACTAACTTTCTTTTCTCGTGCCTTTTTGTTGAGTTCCCCCTGCCGCACCTCAGGGACTACGGGAATCTGAGTTTCTGCCCAGTGACATTAAATAAGCTTTGAATACAATTAGCACTGCAGATGTAGATAAGGACGTGTACCACCTCCAAGGAAAACTTACAGGTATGGAGCTTCAAAACTGAACTAGTTAAGGCAAGCATTGTGCTGTATTGACTAACTCATGTGTTAATTTAAATTGGAGAAGGCTGCCATGCCTAACAATGCATTGACTGGCAGCTTTCATTTTTTTTTAAGGAAGCCTAGCCATTAATTTGCCTGTTTTGACATCAGTACTATTTTCCTTCTTTAAGTAATATCAATACCTACAATATTTTTAAATCCAGACACACAGTTTAAGAAGCAAAGGAGAAAGGAATCCTAGGTGATACGGACATTTTTCTTCATCTTGCTTAAACTGCTTTTTAAAAAATGTAGAATTAATGTGGAAAGTCTGAAAAGTCCAGCATATCAAATAAAGCATCTGAAACATATGGTAATACTTTGCTCATGATGAACTTAAACAAAACAAAACCCCTCTCCTTACAGTTTCACAAGTCTGCCCACGTGTAGTGCCAAGTCAAACAGGGATGGTATGACTGCAAAGAACAGAGATGGGAACAGGTTCTGAGGGTGTTAGCAGAACAGGCAGAGCAATGGCTCAACACCTGAGTGGAGATAAAAGCACCGTACTTGCAAGGTAAGTTTCCAGATGTACCAAGTAAGAGCTGTCGTGTTATCATGTGATTGCTGGCATTGGCCACCATTTTCCATTCTTCTATAAATATGATTACAGAACAGAGAGGAAAGCCGTTCGGTTCCAAACAGAGATTCAATTATAAGCAAAACCTGCTGTTAGCAGCTCAGACTGCTTTACAGTGAGCTCCACTCTCAGTAGCCTTTACGTTACAGTCATTCATACCTGTATGAAGCGAGTGCAACGCTAGGACTCCGGCTTGCTGACAGAGGTGCACAAACCAAGTGGCTGAGAAAAAGAGAACTGCTGAAACACAAAAGCAGAAGCCTAAGGCAACTGCAATGACAGTGCAATGACCAGACTGACCTTGGTGCTCAGTCCACGTATCACACCAGGCGAGTCTGTTTAATTATTACTACACTGTTGCACTTTTTTTTTTTTTTTGAAAATGCAGACAAAGCTTCTATGTAAAAACACACCATTAAAAAGCCTTCCATTAAAATAAATTAATATTCTTGAAATCTGTAATGCTAATTAGGATATAAAAGCATTTTAACATGCTTTAAGAAATAGTCAATCCTTTGTGCAGCTTGTTCAAGAGGCAAGCCAGGATTTGCTACACTTAGGACAAGCGGCACCTATGCAAGAAAAGTTTACATAAGTAATGCCTGTTGCCTTGCATTACACTCCCCTCTCGGCCAATTCCAATTTGCCAGCAATGAAAATAGTAGCTTTTTTTTTTTTTTTTTTTTTGGGGGGGGGGGGGAAAGGAAAGACATTTAGACATTTTAGAAAGGAAATGCAGAGACAAATTTTAAGCAAAATTCATCAGCCCTGGTTTTTATCACGGGTGATGCAGTCAAATAGCAAAGGCTTTTAATTTGATCCTTACAGATTTTGCATTTCAGTAGTCAAGATTCAAATGCCAAATAGTTATGTCCATCATTCTCACCAAGGTATTAAACACGTAGCACACTCAGCTTCATCTGAGACTTGTGGGAAAAGTGCTCTGTAGTGTTCTTGTACTTAGGTATCTGAAAACATTCACGAGTAGACCAGAACCTGTAGTCTTCACCCATATAGCTCACGAACACTGTGTTGCACACTTTGTGGGCATTAACAAGTAAAACCAAATAAACTTCTAGGCCTTATCTAAAATAAAAAGCTTGTTACCTCTTTTTCCTTTCCTGACTCTGCTCTTTAGCAACTGCCACAAACAGAAGCAAGGAAAACAAAGCAAGGATGAAACATATCCTGAGACAGAAGTCATTAATACACAGTTAGGTTATTAAATCACCTAACTCCTCCCTCTTAAATCTCTAATAGGCACCTTAAATCAATTTCCACCCTCGTTGTATATTATTCTCCTTTCTGCCTCACATTAGCACAGCTCTCCTTATGAGCAAAGGAAACTCTACCCTGACCGAAAATGAACACAGCTAGGCTCCCATCCATGGAGGGATGTGCCTACAAGTAGGCATGAGAGAAGGATAGGCAACTGCCTCCAGCTGCCTGCTGCCTGCCCCACGGATGGGAGCAGCCTCCCAGCCTCGCCACCACCAGCCAAGCGCTGCAGAGGAGACTGATGAGGAGCAGGGGGGTGGAGAAGGGATGGTTTTAAACACATAAGGGCTTTCAAATGTCAGGTTACAGATGTATTCCCCTTCAGGAGAAAGGTTTCTTTACTTCTCTCTCACTTCTTTTGGGGCAAGGCAAGGGGAGGGAGATGAGAGAGAGCAAATTGGTTTCTGCTCCTGTGCAACCCCACCCAGGTCCAGATACTCATCTCTTTTTGGATGAAAAACCCTTCCTGGCCTCCACACCCAGGGCCCTGGGAAACAACATCCAGCAGCTGCACTAATCTCCCCCACTTGCTGCAGATGAGTGATGGAAAAGCAGCAGCGCTGTGAACGCTGCTCCTGCCTCCCTCCCAGGGATCCCTGCAGGTCCCCCCCAGCATCACAGCGTGTCGAGCCCCGAGGGATTTGCTGCTCTCCCGCCTCCTCCTCACCCCACAACTCTTCCCCCCTCCCGCCAGCACAGAACAGGGTCAAACCCCGCTGGAACCCTGCTGCAGGTCTGTGCTATGGGGTTTGCACAACAGCACAGGGAGCCAGCTCCCGAGAGGTGCACAGGGGACCACAACTGAGGCTTGCTGCCTCCCACGAAGGAGGGACTTATTTTAACTTGTCCTATCTCCTGCCTCCCCACTGGGCGCCTGACTTTGCTCCCAGCATATCCCGTATCTCCCTTTCATCCTCTCCCCCAGAGAAGCCATGCCTGGCTGTAGCAAAAGCTGAAACCACCCTGTCAGGCCTTCTATTTATAGGGGGATGCCCAACGCTGTGCGCATTCCTGCAGCCGCGCTTTGGTCCAGGCGAGAAAAGTATCGCACAGGAGCTGATGTGGGTGCGGTATGAAGCGGGGTGCTGCCGTGCTTCAGAGACCTGTCAGCATGCCGCAGCACCAGTCAGCACCAGTCCCAGCACCAGTCCTGGGGTGGTGTGACTCCCACTGCCAGAGCACCTCAAGTGGGGTCGGCCACCAGATGGTTTAGAAAGAAGGCTTTTTTGGCACAAACATCCATCTGCGACATCTTTCGACTTCCTTTGTGTGTGAGCAAAGACGAATCAGAAAAAAAGATCTCACTTTTCCCTAACGCTGTAATGAACTGTCTGTGTATGTCCAACAGGCTTTTAAAAAAATATAACGCTTCTCACCAAGTCACTTAAGAAGAAACACATCTACAGGCACTTGGCTATCCTACAACCATCGACTGGTGACAACAGGGCTCACAGATGGGTGCAGCCGAATCTGGACTGCACACATTTGCCCTTATCTACGTTCACAGGTAAGCTATGCTCAGCACGCAGACGTGACTGCTAACACAATAAGCAGCAGCCAGTACTTGGAGAGAGTGTGCGTATAAACAAACCCTGCTCATCGGGACCAGACAGGCATGCTAATAACCCACTTTGGCTCAGCCCTCTTTCCCTCCTGTATTCCCTTTTACGAGAAGCTTTCCTCTGC
Source organism: Anas acuta (assembly GCF_963932015.1). Lineage (NCBI taxonomy): Eukaryota > Metazoa > Chordata > Aves > Anseriformes > Anatidae > Anas > Anas acuta. The sequence continues at coordinate 69,230,358 of NC_088980.1, forward strand.
AGTCAGCTTTGCATTTTACCCACTTTCTATTCTGGTAACCGAGCTAAGATATTCACCACCATGTGACACACCACACAGCTTCACATGAGAGCGTCACTCCCTGTGTCCATTCACTATCTGGTATTTTTACCCGGCTGCTCTGGACTCCCAGTCCTGTGGCACAATGAGCTCCCTGGTGTGAGCTGACCACTGCTGGGATGGAGCCGGACTTGCGCAGCTCTTCAGATGGTTCCCATCTCTCTTTTCTGAGCAGAAACTTCAGAAAGTACTTAAAATGCAATTCTGGTCTGCTTTTGCAAGACAGCATACAGACAGATGCTCAACCCACAGATTTTACTTCCCCTTTTTATTTGCTCAGTAAAAGGATGCACTCACCAGCTTTCCTGCACACCCCCTCCTTTGCCTAATGGGCATTAAGAGTTGCATTGTACCATGCCATAATTTTGATCCCACTATTTACCAGAGCTGGATTTTATTGCCAACAGCTGGCTCATGGAGTTGCTCCTGCACTGAATATGCTTCGAACAGAGATCAGGATTCAGTTCCTAGTTTTTCTCGGCCAGGTACCAAGCAAGCAAGCAGCTTTCTGAGCACAGCAGAACAGGAGAGTTGGCCCAGCTGGCAATGCCACACAACTGACCCTTGTGTCTCCGTCCTTGGTTATAAGAAGTCTTGGAGCAGTTAGCACTTGGTAACTCTAGCAAACGTTCCTACATAAATTATCCTTGCTGGTAGAACCTAAAGCAATGACTAAGAAGGGAAGCATCAGGGCTACAGAGTGCCAAAACCAAAGGTCAAGGACTCCATGACACGTCTGTGCTAGAGCATCCCCTCTCTCTCTCTTTCTCTGTATTCAACAGCTGTGCAGGTTACAACAACCTCAGAATTATCCAGCTGCATAGTAAGAGCTCAAGTTTCATATTTTGAAGTGCAAACAACAAATGAGACTTATCTATGCACACACCAATGCTTGTGATCAAGATGGAGAAGTATGGTATTTTACAATGCCACATGAAGACTACTTGTCATTCATGCTCAAAGTTGCTTCCAGTAACAGTGATGTCAACTACTAGGAAGAAAATTCTCTTCTCACCACAAACCTGTAGTTTTGGCTCACAAATAATAAAAATTGCATACAACATTTGGTTTTCAAACACATTCGCTCTTAATTTTTCAGTGTCACTAACACCCTCTTCCTACAAAATGATGACTGTGTGTAGAAAGCAATGTGTTTCACAAAATTGAAGTCAGCAGGATTATTCTGTACTACATAAGGAGAGAAAGTGAATTCCTAAAGTTGCTTAAGTAGGCATTGGCAAAAACAGGAATGAAACTTAAGGGGCTTTTTCTGGTGTTTTTTGGGGGGGTGTTTTTTTGTTTGTTTGTTTTTACATCCTGTACAATGTACTTTTACTCAGTCACATTGCTGCTCTGTACACAACTCAGTCTTGTAGTAGTCTTTTCTACTGCTGGCAAAGAATGAAATAATAATTTCAGTACACTTTAAAATAAGTATTTTATTTTCCTGGGTATTTTATCTCCCCAAAACCAAAGTAGAGAACCACTGTGAATAATGGTAACTGGGCAATGAACATGCAACATTCTAAGTATCTGGAATAATTTTGACGCAAAATCCACTTGGTTTTGACTTTACTTAAAATAGGCTGCTCACATGCATTAGCTAAAATGGCTAGTATTGGGGTCTAGGTCCAAGTACCATCCGACCACCTGACATAATGCACTGAAGAACAGCGGTGTGCTGGCAAAGCGGGGAGCCTGGTGACAAGACTGACTGAATCACAAGCTCCATGCAACATCTCATGAAACAATTTACCCACAGAGTCAAGGAGACCATTCTCAGAGCACTGAAGTTATACACCTTCCTTCTGAGCGAAGCCATGTTACACCAGGCCACCACAGCAGTACTTCCTACCTGGGAGTGTTTTCAGAAACTTGAGCTCACAGCGGTTACCCTGGCAAAACTGCAGGCAGATGACAACAAACTCCAATGGTCAGGGTGTCCTGACACTTTTCATTCCAGGTCCTGAGCTGCTCTGTTGCTGTATCTTTTACTGATCTAACTGTTCAAAACAACAGCTTTCTATGGGGGTGTTCACCTCCAGCCAATCTGACTTTACAAGTTTCAGCAAAACTTGGGTAGGCTAGTTTGAAGAACAAGGTAGACCGTGAATGGCTGTTGGTTCTTTGGAAGTTTTACAGAAGTACATTACCCTGGAGCAAGAGAACTGCTTTTGCTGTTCTTGTGAAAATATGCCTGGGATTTGGCAAGTTACAGAGCTTAATAGATCATATCACTGTTTGGACATGCTCTGTAAAAGGTCAGAAAGCTTCATCTACCCTGAATCCATTCATGGCAACAGGCATCTACTGGTACTGGTCTCTAGGTCAGCTCAGTGACTGAGGCAGGCAGTGTCTTTCACACCCTGCAATGTCTTTTTTTTTCTTTTCCTGTCTGCTTGGTTCCTATAAAAAAAGTCAGCAGAAACAAATCCTGTTATTGTAAGCAACACCACACTTAACGGAGTGTGATCAAAAAGTCCACCTAGCGCTCATTAAGACACAGGCTTTTACCACATTTCAAACTGTACAATCTGTCCTTGCTGAGAGCTAATGTTGAAACATGCCTCTGTGAAAGGTGGGAACTGCCATGTTATCACCACCTCCCTCCTCCTCTCCGCGGAAAGATGTACGGCCACAAGGAGCTGCGTAAATGCCTCCTTGCTGCTGAGGAAGGAAAATTAAAAAAACCTCAGCTGCTGGTACAGAGAGTACTGTAAGAAGCCTCCTGGAGGAGAGAGAGAGGAAATGAAAAGGGTATGCTCTGGTTACAGAGAAACCCAACGGAGGAATTTTACAGTGTATGTACTTTTTTAAAAGCCACACGTTTTACTTTAAGCCTGTTCCATTGTACTTGCCAAGGGAAAGAAGAGAAACCTCACATAGCGCCTCGAGAGGCTTCTCCCCAGGAAATCCTCACGTCTCCTTCGCTCGGGCTGCTGATGGTGCTCAGCGCTGCCTGTCAGGCGACCTTTACAAGCACATTACCATGTTTGACAGCAACCCTCAGCCACAAAAGTTTCCAGAGAAGTTACCCCGCTCCGCAAGGTTTCTCATTTTCCCTACTGGCTGCCCGGCGTTTCAGCGCCCTGCTAATTATATCGACGCTCAGATACAAACTCACCAAAATAGACGGTGTCCTGAGGCCCCGGCTGCAGGGAAATGGCTGTCGGCTTTACATAATCCAGGTAGGGAGGCTCAGAAAGCACCGCTGTGCGGCTCCCCCTGGCTAACAGGGATGCAGGCAGCCTCGCTGGGACCAGTTGGTGTCACTAATTGGGGTGCGGGTCCCAGGGCTTCAAAGGGACAGAGGCAGGCCGGGGGGTAATGCGCGCAGGATATGCAGTGCCGCAGCCCGCTGTCTGTGGGACAAAGGGCCCTATTCTCGCTCCCTGGAGCAGGGCACTTCTTACCGTAATTAGGAGACAAAGATGCCCGATTTGGGATTTTACATAATCGAGAGAGACTCTCCCAAGCGGGAGCCTCTCTCACACAATCGATGGATTAAGCATTGTTTATTCTGCTGCGAGTAAACAATGAGGTGCTCCCAGCTCGGGGCTTTACATGAAAAAGCCCTCCTCGGGAGGACAATGCGGGATGTCTTTTCATCCGCCTTTGAACAGCTAACCCTGCGATTCCCAGTTGTTCATTTGACGGTCTCTGGAAGGGTACGGGCCCACCCCGTGAATTAGCTGCTCACACACCCACCCAGGGGCTGCCAGACAGCCTCACCTTTCCTGCTTCTCCACAGGGACAGACGGATGCCCCGCTCCGGGAGAGAGGATGTTTGCCCTGTGGTCCAAGCAGGAAAGGCACGGCTAGGCTGACAGAGCACGGCTTATTTTTTGGCCGTGACACAACAGTTTGTGCTGGGCTACCTACGGCCGTAGCCGCAAACCAGCTGCCAGACCCAGAGCATCTGGCTCTGGGATGCACATCTGATACCCGCCTCGCACAAGTCCTGATCAAGTGACTCTAATTTTACAATACTGGCAATAAAAGGAGACCGGGGCATGTTCTGCTCTCTGCCCTTTGCTCATAACACAGGCGGTATGCTTTTTTGTTTGTTTGAACTTTGTTTAAGCAGAGTTCTTCCTCCTTGTCTTCTACAATAAGGAAGCACCAGGATTTGATGCCTTCTAACACTTTGCAGTTTGCTCCCCTGCCACAAACACACCCATACACACATGCCTCCTGCTCTGTTATTCTAGCAACATGTTTTTTGTTTTCTTCATCTCTTTCACTCAAGAAAACAACCCTAAGCCTCACAAGAGGAATCACTTCAGTCACACTAACTCAGGGCTGAGAATGGCACACCACATTTGGCATATTTTGTTGAATCCTACAGTCTTGCAGAGCTCAGAACCAGGGAATTGCAGCCCATGCCTGCCTAGGATTTAACCCATCTTCTGTGGGATGAAAGAGTCACCTTAACAGCAGCCCTGACTGCTTACCAGAGGATTTTCTGCTAGGTTGGGCCAAGCAGACAGTGTCATTTGACTTGTCTAGACTAGGACAAAAGGTGTGTTTTAAGCCAGATAGACAGGGCAAGCTGCATCTGAGTACGTTAGCTGATCAGGGGAAATCCTGGCTTCCTTGTCTTGTCCTATCTCCACTGAAATGTCTTAAATTGATAAACCAAACATTTGACAAAAAAAACATTACCAGCATCTAGACAAGCCCATAAATATCAGCATCCCAGCACCACCCTTAACTCATGACCACAGAGCCCAACAATCAATACCAACAGTCGTGGCTTTGATTTAGGGACACATTCTAGCCTTTGTTGCTCAACACAGCTAGGGGTAACAAAATCCGTGTCAGGAGAAAGTTCCCCAAAAGCAAGTCTCCCAGTCCCTGCAGAAGAGTTGCATGAAGACGAACAGCATGTTTGCACAGCTGGTGTCTTTCTGCCTTGCAGCAGCAGACCGTAAAGCTGCCAGGCTAGAAGGGCATCTCTTCTGTTATCTTTCATCCAACACCCAAAGCCAGAACCCACCTCTCCACTCAGCTTCATGGCATATGGCCTAGCAACGAGGTTGTATCTTCATGGAAGCTTTAAAGTGAGGCTAACATCACGTTAAGCCTAATAATACAGCCATTTTCTCTAAAATGTCTCTGAGATAATTTTGCCATACACTTGACTCTTCAGTGGGGGTTAAATAACAACTGTTTTAGTTTTGCCCTGCAATGAAAATTTACTTGATCTACTTCAGAAACAGTGAACTTCATTTAAATATCTACTATTTGCTGGACTAAGTTTAAGAAACAGCTTTTAAAATCCCTTCCCTGTTAATTACAATACCTACAATGCCTGTTTAAAAACTGGGTTTGCACTTATTTACCAAGGCTTTCTGATTTAAAAAAAAAAAAAAAAAGTTAACCTCAAGTCTGCTCCATCCCGTTGTACTAAGGCAAAGTGTTCAGGAAAGAATGTTGACACTTCAAGATGTTGAATTCTACAACCTTCTGGGAAGATCACTGGAGAGTCCAGTGTCCTAAAATACGCCCAAAACACTGATAAGCTTCTGCAAATGGATAATCTGGTTTCATAAAATAGCAGCTTTTCTACGTGTTTAAACTAGATTTGGAATACCTCTTTTATATCTTCATGTATCTGGCTCTACTTTTTTTCTATGGTAAAAAACAGGAAATAAAAAAGTATCAGAAGTCCCAGGAGCAATTACTTGAACGAAAACACTAAACTGAAACACAATTAATAACTAATTTTTCCTTGTTAAGAGATGCTGATTTAAGCCAAAATCCAAAACATTCCCTAACCTCAACAGGCAGAAAAGCATGATACATTTTACAAAAAGTTTGGAACCAGAAACTCAGCTATCTTCACTCACTCCCATGACAAACAACAAAACTTTTATATCCAGTCTTCTTCTTTTCCTCAAGAAGAAAAATGTCATAGGTTTGTTACCTGAACACTTTTATTTTAAGCATTTTTAGTTTAACTTGTTAAAATTTTGCGATGTTGGCATTTTACAGTTTCACATAACAACTGTGATGAGTTTGGAGGGGAGGAAGGGTGCTTTAATTTCCTCTAAAAACATTCCCAGCTATTAACTGGCAGATTTTCTGTATTTAAAAAAAAAAAACTTACCCCCAAAAAATTAAGCCTTCCATCACCCTTGTGACATAAGATGAGGCAGAACGGTTTAAAAAACAGTTCAAAATCACAACAGGGGACAGTTAACAGTGCAGAGGTCTGAATGACGTCTGGGTCTCTCCCCCTCCCAGCAAGCTCTCTCAGACCATCTGGTGACCAGAAATGCTCTCAGGCCCATTTCTTACCTCAGCGAGTTATCTGGATGTGTCTCCATGTGGGACTCTAGCGCATACTTGCAAAAAAAATCTTTGAAACACACTGGACAGTGATAAACGTCGTCCTCCTTCTTATCCCCTTCACCCGACTGACCATCCTCGACGACCTTCAGAGACAGGAAAAAAAAAACTCACTAGACTGAATTTTAAGCAACAAACCCAATATGCAGTCAATTCAAAGTCCTCCTCTCAAAAACATGCAGTGGGCTTCACCTGCAACTCTGCTGCAGGTGACCAGAAATGGCTCATTTCAGGAGCAGCAAGAGGGTGAGAGGCACATGTGAGAATACGCGCAACAGAAAAGGAGGCTCAGCAAGAGATGAAGCGTGCAGCTAAGTCACGGATATATCAGTTCTAATGAGAAACTGTGATGGGAACAACTTATAAACCCCTATGTTTATATACCACTGAACTAGCATTCCTCCCCCTTCAGAAAGCCAGGCGAGCTGTCAGACTAAATTATTTATGCCACTGAAATACTGCCAACTGCTAACTCAAGTGGTCCATGGAAAAGCAATGAACTTCTGCATGTTTTCTATAGCCCTCTTCTGATTACAGGGAGAAAGCTTGCACAGGAACAAGGGGATACTGAGCTAAATGGAGCTGCTACTAGTTCGCCATTTAGAGATTGTAAGTGGAAAGGGTTGAGTTAAGTTTGGCAGTCACCATACATTTTGTATAAATGACTGAAATGCAATAAAATATTTCATAAACAAAACTCTAATGGAAATGTCTAGCCTTCAAATAAATATTTTCTGGTTGCTCTTGCAGCTCAAATAATGCAGGATTATGCTACTGCAAAAGGGAAACATGCTATACATTTTTTTTCTCCAGACCAAAACACAAATGCACTTAAGTTTTTTCAGCTTTTGAAGTAAACATTGTTTCTTTTTTAAAGTTCCAATCACTATCCTGCAAGAATACTAATAATTAAACAAGGGAAAAAATAGGGAAAAATCTATGGTAGCAGAAGAATAGTTCATCCTCTTCTCATCCTCTTCTCAGCTAATACAAATCATAAGCAAACCAGAAATTTATAAACATCATAGAAAAAAAAAAAAAGGAATTATTTCAGTCTCTGAAATTAGAAATTCATTGTTGATTTCAGACAACAGTGCTGACGACAAAGGAAAAACATGGTATCTTAAAATGTACAGGGCTGTAACAAAGACCAAATTTAACTATTCCCATGCCGACTGCATGAACACAGCAGCTGGAAGTTTAGGAGGCAGCCAGGAAAGCCTTTCGCTGCATGCCTGGTAAAGAACCTTTTTTGCAGGCGTCCTCTCCTCTCTGTCCATCTCAGCATCTTGACTAAGTTTCCGTTTCGAAGACAATCGCCTGCGCTTCAGCGGAGACGGGGGAGTTGTGCTCGCTGTGCTGTTTGGATCCTTCTCATGAATCTTCATGTGCCTGAGCAGGAGGGGGAAGACGACACCGTCAGCGGGCAAATAATTGGGACGGGAAGTCCGCGTAAATTTTAGTGCCAACACTCCTCCAAGGTTTGCCTTTAAAGGATCGCAGCAGAGATCCCACAAACTGCATCGTGCTTCTGAAAGGCAGCTGGGGCACGATCCAGCATGGGCTCTTTACTGTGCCCCTGAGCGTGCAGGGTGGTGGGCATAGAGCCCAGCATCTGTCCCCGTGCCCCAGCCCACAGGACGGCTCTCACCCCAATACTGCCCGGCCCCAGGAGCACCGCATCTATCCCCCATCACCAGTGAGGCCCTGCATCTGCCAAAAGCCACGCGGTGATCCACACACCTGGCCGCAGTCTGGTGGTGGTCAAGCAAGTAAAAGCCTGCAGATCAGCACCCACTTTTCCCAACGCAAAAGAAATGCCCTGTCTTCAGCTGGCTCTCCTTTTTGCTGCTTCAGACCATACCCCAAACTGCATCGGTATGCCTCAGTGTCAGAACGACACTTAAATGCACTCCTATTTCCTTCTCAGCCTTAACACAGAGTACTGGCGCACCCCAAAATCAGATTTCAGCTGCAAATGTGAAGTCAGGATGTATCTGCTAACACTGTTTAGCCACAGCAGGTATGGCTTGAGAAATTCAATATTGCCAAAACGTGTTCACAAGCCCCTGTCCCCAGGACCATGCCTATTTCTTGTCACAGAGGCACTGAAAAAGGGAAAAAAGATTCCACAGAGCCCACCCATCCTTCCCCCAGGTTACAAGTACCGTCATTGCAGGATGGGTCTCTAAACCCCAGCAGACTGACCGAGAGACATCTAGTGCATCTCTTTGGTTCTCTGATGCTGTGTATAAACCCGAGGGAGGAAGTGGCTCAGGAAGGAATCTCACGAATATCTGCACACCTGCCCCACCTGCCCCACAGTCTGCTGTGTTTGCGGCCCAAGGAAGGTACTCTCGCCCGGTTAGATGACAGGTATTACTCCTGCATTTCTTCTTCGGAGTACTCAAAGCTTAACTAGTGCTTTTTTAAAAAACAGATGTAGGGCCTTGAACCTTAAATTTTCTGTACTCAAGTGCTTTCAAAAATAATCTAACTGAGGCTCCTACCTTCCTATATGCAATGGAAATTCTCACTTCTAATAGTTAGAAATAGGAGTGTAGGAGAGAGGTGTCCTTTGTCTGTGTGACTGACTTCAAAGCAGCACAAGGGAGACAATGTTAATGGCATTTGGGCACGCTCCTTCAGAAGTCACACCACCAACTCAGCTCAGGATGGTGCCATTTCACTTGACTGCACGCTATCATGTTCAAACATGAGAGAATGTTGTAATCTAAACGAGTCTCATATGTCCTCATAACTGCTTGGGTGTTATGACATAAAATCAATTTTAGTTTTGAATGCCAAGGGCATGATGCTGCAAGATAACACACTGGACCAAACTGACCCACGGGCAGAAGCTGCTGGGATGACTGTCTCCCAGCACAATGCTTTTTATTTGTTTCCTTTCACAATCTGTGAACGTTTAGATAAAGCCAACTAAATTACTGTCTCAAACTCCACCCGGGCTTCTGAGGGTGTTATGTAGGAACAGCCGGCATTCAAAAGCCCCGGATGTATCAGAACCACTGCAAGATTAACATGGCTGGTCAGATGCTGCCAGCTTTCCGCTCCCAGCCTTTTGGTGGACCAGACTGAGCCCCCTGGTAACCCTCACCAGTCACATAACCAGGGGATGGATGCTGGTGACATGTGTTGGTCACACTGTGGGAGGCTCCAGAAGAAGAGAGCATCTGTGTGCAGGTGTGTCTAGCCGGCTGGGTAGCAAGAGCTGCCCAGGGTGGTTACAGATAAACCTGGAAAGAAACTGGGAACGACCAGCCAAAAACAAAGGATCCAATTCCAGAGGCACAGCAAAATGCAGAAGGTGGTCTGTTGGCCCTTTTTTTTTTTTTTTTATTTTTTTTTGGTAAAGAGTGCTTTCTAGTTTTGATGAGATCTCCCTTTTGCATGTGCCTGTCCCCCCGGACAGAGCCAGCCAGCCAAACAGACACACAGCCTGCACGCTCACCCTTCTGGCAGCCTGGCTGACACCTAGCTAGTATTACTTGGCCAGTAACTTTTCAGAGAGGTAGAGAGTGAAAGCAGTCGAGCTAAATCACATTCACTTAGAAAACAAACAACAACAACAAACTGCTATACCTAAAGCGTGGGACTTTTTGTTTCTATTTTCTTTCCAAGTCTCTTTCTGTTGGTATCAAGTATACAGAACTTCTGTTTAGTAGCTACCCATGCAAAACAGCTTCCTCAGGGCTGAGCTATTTTCCCTGCTGTTCATCCATCTGCTTAACTCTGCCTGTTTCAACAGAGCTGCTCCTACGTGAGAGGGGTGCAATGGCACATCCAGGGTGTACCAACAGGAGAAACTGTGGAGACCTCCAGGTGAGTGCCAGTCCAGCCTGGCACCTCCGGCTGGCTTGACACAACCCATGCTAATACACCGGCTCCTGCAAGTCCCCAAAGCAGTCCACCTGTGTTTGCAATATAATGCATGCTAATAAGGCAGGGCTTGTTAATGTGGGTGCAGCACCGCAGTGACAGGGCTTTGCTACTACACCTGGCGCTGAAGTCATCAGCTGTCCCCAGCCTGCAGTTCTCCTGCCTGCATTCCCATGCACGCTTTTGCCATGCCCGAAAAGCATGAGCAGAATCCATACCCCCAGCAGGGAATATGGTAATCCCTTCATGTTTCAGCTTTGCATATTTGAAAGGAAGCAGCCTGAGCTATTGAGCTATAAACAGGAAGACACCCTGACTGCACCTTTGACTTTTACTGTGTAGGTCAAATATCACAGACACTGTGATAGCTCCCTGCATCCAATCATTAAGGAAAAAGAAAAATCTGAAACCAAAGCAGCAGGTTCCAGAGTTCTCAAGGAGAGTTGCAACCTGTCCTCTTCATTACAGCAAGCAGGTTTATTCCTTTGACAGGTTAAGCAAGTTTCACTACATCGAGTCAAGGGTGGAGAGGAAAAAGATTACTAGAGCTACAACCCAAGATAAGCGTGAAGATAAAGCTGAGCAGTACAAAGGATAGACACAATCTTCATCTCTCTCTTTTACCTTGCAACATGGATGTCATTCTGCCTCAAGAAAACATTTATCACCCAACTTAGGTTGAACTGCAGAAGATGCCAAGTCACATCCACAGACTTTCTTTTAAAGTTAAATGTTCCCTTCACCAAGGCTCCTTTTACTTTAAAAGTTTCCTAACTAAGGGGGGGGGGGGAGGGGGGGAGAGGGGGAAGTGTTGCCTTATTCTCCTTTAGAGGAGTTTGCCTTGATTAGATCTTACATGTAACACTGAAAATGCTCGACCTCACTGTTTAGCCTGCCAAGACACCAGGAGAACAGGAACAAAGCTGTGCTTAGAAGTTATTTTCCCATTGTGACTATAACAACATATTTTGGCCTGACAACACTGGCATACTTTGAATGCGAAAGTCCGGCTCATAAGTCAGCCTGGCTTTCAGAATCTACAGTGACAAAGGAAAATGATATGACATTCATAAATTCTAAAAAATAAAGATAAACACTCAACACTTTAAGTGAGGAAAAAAAAAAGAAGGGCAAAATAAGGACATGCATGGAAATGCTCATGTTCAGCCACAGAACCAGCTTACAATAACACTTGCCATCATCTCTGAAGTGACCACTACCTCGGCTCAGGAGAGCTGAGGGAACTTTGCTTTTTTTCTAATTTAAATCAATGAAATGTAGCTGTGAGCCATCCTACAGGGCAGCCCATGAGCAGCAGACAAGCTCAGGATGGCGCAGAGTCCTGAAAACAGCACTGCATGCAGTGGTTATCAGTCCCCCCAGCACGCAGGTAGGTCACACACACTTGGACAAGTTCTGAGGCGTGCAACACTAAAATGCAACCATGATTTTCACAAGATGAAATGAAGGAGACAAAAATCTGTGCTTAATACCAGCGAGGACTCTGAGCACTATGTGCTAGTTGGCTTTGATTAAACTCTCCGAGCAAGTGGTAGATCTCTATTTAGAATGAGTCCAGACACAGAGCCAGAAGAATTTGCAAAGAATAACCCTGAAATGGCAAGAGGAAATTAAGTATTTTCCAAACAAGGTCTGATCCACCTCTGATCTGAACTCTTAACGTTTAAGAATTGCTATGCAAAAAATGCAGATAACTTACTGCACACTCTGCTTTTCACAGCACAGCTGTACGTGAAAATGCTCTCCTCATAATCTCTTTCCTCCCCCTCACAAAAAGAATTTCACAGGTGAGCCAAGAGGATCCAACTGAGCTATGACTGTGTGCCAGTCGGCCCTCACAACAAAACCACATTTTTCAACTGCTTCACTGCAGCTGAAAAATTCCATCCTCCCTGGGAGAATCACCTTCCGCTTCCCCTCTTGTGCCACAGCTTTCCTCTTCCCTCAAGCATCACGTGAACAGAATGACCAAGATGATAGTGCACAAGAATTCCCCTCACTTCTGCTCTTTTTTTTTTTAATAAAAAAAAAAAAGCAAAACAAACAAAACCAAGAACAAATGGGCAGTAAGTCTTTGTCCCAACAGCGCAGTGCAGAGCGTGATTTCAGAAGGGTGAAGACTGGACCAGAACAGTGGCAAGCGAATACTTCACCGCTTTTCACTGAAGAAGAGACTTTTGTGAAAACAAACAAATGCAGAACTCAAGTGCCCTACTCCTTTTTCTCTCCTTGGATGGTGTTGGATCAGTGCCTAAGGGAGGTGACTCACGGGGAGGGGGGGGAAGCATGTGCCCTACTGAACTGATACGCAGTTTCTATTGGTCACATCCCCATCTTTACTGCGTCTCCAAAAAGGGTTGCTGCATGTTCTTAATGCAGAGGGGATTTGCATGTTGATCATATAAGCTTTCTGGAGGTCTCGAAACAGGGCAGCCCACATCTCCAGTGCCAAAACCAGAACGTGGGAAGGTTTTGACTGGCTGGCTCAAGGCTAGAACCAGGAGTCAAAGCATCCTGAAAGAGGCAACTGCACAACACAGCTGCTCCCAGCTCCGGGTCCCGCTGAATTATGAACAAAACCAGGAGCTCCTGCTTTGCATGCAGATAACCCGAGCAGCACCACTTTGGCTCATGGGGAGGAAGCATCCCTCTGCCTCAGCTTGTGTGGGAATCCCTCACCCCTGTCTCTGGGGAGCAAAACCGCACCATCCGTGCGCCCCAGGTTTCCGTGGCTGCCGATGTGCTCCACATCCTTGAAAAAGGGCATGCCTGCCCCAGAGGCCCAGGCAAAAGGAAGGTGTGGAACAAAAGGGTGGGTCTACAGCCTCTGAGCAGGGTCCAGGGTTAAAGCCTCTCCCTTATAACCATGGCAGCACAAGCACTGCTGGCTTTCAGTCAAGAGGTTTATGCCAGGTAGGTCTGATTAGAAGGAGCAGCATGTCCAGAGGGGGAGCAGCAAGCAATTTCACTGGGGCCCGGTTGGGAAAGTCCCAGCATCTAAATCAAGATTAATTCTTGAGCACAGGATCCAGTGCATGTATAAACACCCTCCTCCTCCCTCACATCTCCACTTCTGTGAAAACACAGTGGGGAGGCCAATGAATCTGGGCATTATCAGTCCAGAGAGATCATCTGACAGTATCAAGTTCAGGTTCTGGCTTCATATCCCACATATTATTCTAAGTTTCTCCACTTTACCACTAGATGTACCCTATACTCTACTGAATTGCATACTGCTGTTCCTCACCTCCCTTGTGATTTCTGAGCAGTCTGGTATCAAAATCTAGGCGATGATTCTCACACATCTGATACTTATCTGAAGACACTCACAGAATGAAAATAAAAAATAATGCTTTTTAGGTTTTACCTTATTGAAAATATACTACTGTATTTTTTTTTTTCCAAAGTAGAGTTCCTCAAGTTCACCAAGCCAGTCTGGGAAGGACTGAACTGGTCAGATTCCCTACGCATGATTTGGTTGATACAATTGCTTTATTTCTTCCACTGTTTTCTACCCTGAGATTTTTCACTTACATTACTACTTTCAAATAACAGTAAAATTTCTAAAGCATCAAAAATATATATTTTCAGTAATCTGCAGTAAAGAACATACCTAACATTAAATATGTAAGCAACTATTTATGTTTAAAAACAAAAAAACAAACAAACATTTGCTTTATCTAAGTTTCAACTTTGTGTCACCATATCAGGACCAACAAGAGCGCAGGATGTGTGCACACAGGATGCAAATTGGACCATGATGTTATTTGGACCCCACAAAATGAAAAAAGTCTCCGAGAGCGAGAGAAGGCAGCCTTCAAAATTACACTGCTAATGTCTCCTCTGAGAAATTTCTGTGTCATCTCAGCTTTGTCACTGTTGCTTTGTTCTGCTTAACAAATCTTACTTCAGCCCAAATGGTCCAGAAATGTAGCAAAACACAGGGGACTATGCTTCAAAGCTTCTGCTATTTGACATGCATGGGAAATGAATCTTAAACAAACAGAAAGTGAAGCAGCAGCATTTTTTGGAGCAATCACTTAATACACTTCTGCTAACCCTCTCCTTAGTGTCTCGTGAATATGACTGGAACTTAAGTCAAAAGTACAGTAACATTATACCCTTGGGTTAAAGAGTTTAGTCAGTTGTTTGTTCGTTAAAACATGTACAGAATCTGTATCGACAATGTATTTCCAGTGCTAATTACAAACAGCAGCCACTTAAGAGAGCAATTCACTCAGCCCTTGCCAGTTGTAATCACAGGAACCAGAAAGATGCAGGTAATTTTGCAAATCAGACCTGATCTGCACTTGGATAAGTTTCTGTTTTTCTTCTCCTTGGCTCCTTTGCTACTTTTATCCTCAAAATTACAAAAATGATCCCAAAAGCCCTAAGCCACACAAGCACACTTCACAGCAAATTGAGAGGCGTGACAACACGAAAAACTCAACTACTTGGGAAATGCTTTCTTACACCAATCTCAAAACAGATTTCAAGCCCCACCAAACAGCCTAGTCTTAGCCAGTGACAGACGCTAACCTGTGGCGAAGGGAACAAACAGCCCGCAATCCCCAGGGCTCAGCTGCTGAGAGCCATGGCAATGCAGGCGATTCCACTGAAAAGCCCGGGCAGGGCAGACAGGTCCTGGGAGGACCAGGTGGGGAAGCACTGACTCACTTTGGCCATGTGTCTGCAGCCACGTGCTGCCATGCAGACGTGCCCCCAGTGTCCCTCCGAGCCCAGTGCAGGCTGCTGGGCCTGTCCATCTCCCTGCGACATGAGGCACAGCAAAACCAGCCTTTCAGCGGGGTGGCAGGCAGCATCATTTGGGTGACACGAGCGTAATTATTTAGATCCGCCCAGACTACCTGGGAGCACCAGGGTGGCAAAAGCCACCTGTGACTGGGTTCAAACAACAGACTAGAAACCTCTTCCAGCACTACCAGGCTGGCCTGCAAAGTTAACCAGTGCCATGCAACTGCCAGGACGTGACACCTAAAGACATATGATACACGCACATGCACACAAAGTATTTTGTATTTTTATCCTGGAATAAATTTTTTCCTTTGCTGCGAATAAAGGCAAGCTGCAAGCGTGACTGAGAGGAAAGATACTGATCTACAAATCCAAAAAGTGGGGGGGAGGTACCATTTCTGAATAATTATGCTGTATTCACAGATATTTAAGCAACTACTTGCGACGCAGAATCAGCAAGTTGTAACAGGCTGGGATTGATACAACTGCATTCCCAACTTGGCTCAAAGTCACTCCTGTTCTCTCTACCAGAAGTGTTGTCAGAACACCTCAAAGGAAAAAAAGGGAGACAAATATTTGCCTGATGATGCTGTGACAGGGAAGTGATTCAAAACATGCCTCCAAAGCAAAGCTTACCAAAGGACAGCAAAAGAAAGTATTCATTTGCCGTCTGCATCAAACCTTGCAGAAGGGAGGGCAAAAGAGGCGAGAAATACAGTCTGAGCTTCCCAGTATCACCTCACCAAACTGCCTGCCTGCAGTCTGCATTAAATTCAGAGCAGACCTAAATTAACATTGCCAAATACTGCATGGAGACTTCTAAGCCGTAAGAAACTCTTTAATAAGTATTAAACAAGATCCCTCTGCGGCCCCCATGCTTCTTTAAGCTTGGAGACGAAAGTTTATTAACAACAGTAAAACTAAGCAGGAAAAAGGCTTTCAAAGTGTACGAAAAACCTGGCCTGGGACATTCTGAACTGCTGTTTTCTTTCATCTTTTTGGAAATTTGTGGTTTTCAGGCACTTCCTTTAGTTATCATGGTATAAAAGGCTTATCGATAAATTCAGAATTGATTTTAAAGTTCTCAGTAAAACAAGTGTGACTAGATGGTACAGACAACTGAAGCTGTTTTAAATTTTAGCATCAGGGAAAAAAATCAGAGAGAAAAAAATAAAAACAGAGAAGGGATGTCAGAAGGTCTTATCCGTAACAGCAAGCAAGGCTGAAGAAGTCCCAGGTACGTCCTGCCTCCCCCGACACCACACCCTTTTAACAACCAAGCAAACATTAGCCTCAGCTACTTCCCAGAACCAGGCAGAGCCCTCGTGCAGTTGCTGCCCTGTCACACTCCACTGTTGAGCAATCCCGATGGCACAGAGCAGAGAACAACTTGCTGCGTCACACAGCTCAAGGAGGAAAAAATAGACGGCCACAGGGCCACAGCCATGCTGGGGATGCTGCGCAGATGGAGCCCAGTACCTCCCCCCCACACGCAGGCCTGCAAACAAGGAAGCTGTGCCAGATAACAAGCACATCTTCGTTAAAGCAGGGTCTCCACATAACCCTGATATCTGCAGTCACCAAGTGACTCGAGGGGCAAGGAAGTAAGGGTTATCGCTGCACACACAAGTTGTGCAAACTCCTGCCAGCGCTGCAGACGGCATCCTAGCAGGCCCGGCTTCACGTGTTCAGGCCATTTCCTCTCCTGTTCCTGAACATGTGGTCCTCCTTCCTCACCAGCGGTGATCTCACACGCAGCACCAGGAAAAGGTTTCTCGTCTCGTTCCACGGCTCTGCTTTAGTCCAGCAGAGTCGCTGGAAACTGCAGTCCCTGCACGACTTCTGCTACTTTACAGGAGGCAGCAGAAACTGCAGCAGGACATGGGGAGTTCAGGATGCTGGGCCCACACAGAAGCTGCACACCTCCTCTGCTTGACGACGTCTTTCCACACAAAGCACTGGAGCGCTGGCGCTGAGGAATTACTAAAAATCACCGAGACTGTTCAGAAAACTTCAGCTAAGGGAGCAGCCTGACAAAGTCAGCACACCTATTGATGCCCTCAAGAAAGAGAAAGCAGAGCTTGTACTCTGGGTGGTATTCACCAGCTGCACCACGGTGCTACTGCTTTGTAGACCTTTTTTTTTTTTCTTTTTCTTTTTTTTTTTTCTGAAGCTGTGCATCGTGCAGGTGAACATCACAGCTCAAAAACATGAGTGAAAAGCCCCAGTGAATGAAGAGCTTATTTTTAAAAGGGGAGAAAAGAGAAAGGCAAAATAAACCCGCTGACCCCGAGAGGGGGCACATACTGCAGTGTGCTGGTTGCAGCATGCTGAACTAGAACAGGTCGAGCAGGTTAGATACTGGGGGGAGAAAAGGTAAAGCTGGAAGACACATTAAAGGTGGAACGACAGCAACCACAAATGCAGTTTGAGATAGACTTTTTCCTCCTTCTCTTTGGTACGTGGCCCAGGAGTCTCTTCAGACAACATTCAACACGCGCTGATTAGGGCAGCAAGGCAAGCATTTCTGACATGCATGCACAACAGGCTAAGCAAAGATTTCCCTGACAGACAAACTTTCCCAGCAAACTTTCTCAGCAACCAGCGTTTTCTACACAGAATTGCCCACACTGAAGCATAGACCTAGAAGACAAACCAGAATGCCATCCGGACATGCTGCTTGTTAACCTTGAGAGCCAACATACCCACAAGACACGCTACAATGTCAGGCTCATGGCAAAGGACTAACAGCCCCTCAACTGGCTGCAAAGATCACCTGGATTTTCTAGTGCTTGCGAAGTTAAAGCTTGCATTTATTTAGTGGCTCTTCCAAGGTGAGAAGGGGAAGTAACATCCCCAGGAATACTAAACCTTTAGAGGAGGTGATGTTCCTGAAAGGGTACATACGCTGAAAGATCAAGGTCACCGCAGCCATGTGCTCTGCGACTAGCGTCTAATCTGTCAAGTGGCTTGTGCTCATTTGAGCTGTGACACGGGTAACAAAGCAGCACTAAGCTATGCTGAATACACTCTGTTACACGGAGATTTATGTTACTGCCTGTGAGGAGGGTGTTAGTACCCAGCAATGTCGGACCACCTTCCCCTCGGCACGATTCACACCCAAAACCTGAAGTGACCACTGAGGGCAGAGTGTCCCCACTTTGCCTGCAGAAAACCAAACCGTAAAAACCCACAACCTTACAAGGTGCAAGCTCAGATTTAGGTATTAATTAAAGGACACGCACACACATAAAATCTGGGGCTGAAAAGCTCACGGAAGTGGTTCTTATGTTTAGGTACCGAAGAGCTGTGGAGATGCAAGTATAATGTTCCTCATTGTGTACGCTTTGGTTCTCAAGAACAATGGAGCTAATTAAGGTCAGCATATAAATCTTAACTCTGCACTTCCTTGCTTTGCTTGATTCTAATCAGATCTCAGCATTAGTGTTTTTGTGTTAACTTCCTTTGCTGTTCTTTAATGATAACTGAAGGGGGATACTGTCCAAGGCTGCAAGCAGTGCTCAACACATCTGAAATCATGGCATCTCCTTACAGCTCCAAGGGCTCACAGTGGTACTGTGACACAAGAGCTCCTTTAGGGCCACTTACAGCTGAAGATACATATCCATGGTGGGTTTCTTTTTGAGCATCCTATTTATGTATCATGTGAATTAAATAATGGTTTATGTAAAATCTTTACAAAGATGACCAATCTACTCAGCAACAGTGAGACAGACAAAAGTTTCTGCCTGGTACTATTAAAAATACTTTGTTCCTCCAATTTTTATCAAAGACACGGAGAAACAGACTCCTTCTGCTATACACTGCTGTTGAAAACTCCTGACCTTTTCTTTCTTTCTTTTTTTAACACGGAGGTCCCAGCAGGGTACCAAACGTTTACTCTGAACATATCTGCTGACAGGAGAGACCAAAAACATTTCTCTCCATCCGTTTCCCCACCTTTATTTACAAAATGTATTAGTGAAAACATAAGGAACATTTTTTAACCGCAAAGAAAACCAGAACAGGTATCACATCTCACTTGTCTCCTACAGCTACAGTTATCAATTACTAGAAGCAGAAATTAGTCCTTTGTGTTAGTCATCCCCGCTCAAGAATTAGGGCACTTGTATTTGCTGAAGCTTATATTTTACTAGCACGGTGACAGTGGTTAAATCATTCCCCACATATAAGGAAAGCATCTGAAAGCCTGCATGCATCCTGCTTCTTCATATTTAAGAGCACTGAAATAAAAGCTCCTCAGGAGAAGACCAAAGAGACATTCCTGTTGTGCAAGACAACAATCGATGGCCTTTTCACGCACACGAAGTGTCAGTCATTTTCAGTGTGGCAAGTTCTTTGGGTACTTGTTTTTGTTTCAAGTTTTACGTGTTCAATCTTCCAAAGCTACCCAAAAGTTGATAACAAATTTCCACTTGGCCATCTTTGCAAACCACCATAAACCAAACAATATTGTAACAAGACAGTTCCTCTTCCCTTCTGCAACTCCCCTCCTGTTACCTTCCCATCCCTCCCCCCCCCCAAAAAAAAAAGAAACAACAGCTCATCATGCCTTTTTAGCTACGATCTGCCTCCAGAAATTCCCATCTTAAGCAAATGCTAGACTGAATGCATGTGCTAGACTGCAGAGATCCTATTTGTACTTCGAGGCTGGGCATTGTTACTGCACTGCACCCTACAAAGCACACACAACTTACTGGAAGCGGGCCAGTGCCATAAATAACATAGGAGAAATTCACAGGTGGAACGCAGGGAGAGGATGGATTTAGCCAGATCTCGAAGACACTCTGCGTATTGGATGTTTGAGAAGTCACAGGCAGCCTGTATGCGTGCCTGCCCATAAAACACAGACCCATGTTAAAGAGAGCTGGGAAATCGCTGAAGCATATGCATCTCAATCCCTGTGCCGTTATGGGGATCCAACAGGCACCATCCAAACAGTAAGTTACAGCCTTCACTAAGTGTATGCTCTTCATTTGCCAGTGAAGGTGGCTGGCTGAAACAACAAAATTCACAGGTTCCCCTCCAGCACATGCATTTTCCATCTTTCTCAAAAAACCTGCACTCGGCAACATATACATACACACGAAGCATCGCTTAAAAAATCTGAATAGCAGAACAGGACCATGCACTGATAACAAAAACAGCTGTTTGTCTCTCTAAGCACGTTAAAAAAAGAAGTTTGGGAAAATTATCTAACACTGAGAATAGGATTGAGAATGAAAGTGCCTTCTTAATTAAAAGAAGAAATACCTTCTTTGATAGGACCCTTTGTAAGCATGCTTCAAAGCATAGCTTCTGCAATCCAGATCTTCCAATTTGAGTTTCAAAGACTTCTGCATGTGGTTGTTGCATGTGGTGTTTTGCATGTGCCAAAAAAAAAAAATCCCCAAACTTTGAGACCTGTTCCTGAGATAGTACATAAACAGCCTATGAGTACTTGAGCAGGATGCAACTAAAAAGCCTTTATGAAGAATTTTGCCAGGCAGAGGGCAAGGAGTGGAAGGGGAGAGAAGGTCAATACCTGTGACATTCTGGTTCACAATGCTTCAGTTAGTTTGCACTGTCACACTCACAGACAGTACGGCGACCACCAGCCGTAGACACTGCAGCTTAGTTTACCAAACTGGGGAAGTTGTGGTTGAAATACATATATTATCCCTTAACTCTTTTCAGACTTGCCACAGAGCCTTTAATAGCTACCCACTGGAAACTGGCAGGAAGGTCATTTCTCGCCTCCTGTCTGGCATTTATATTCTATTAACATTTCCAAGTTGCATGCAGAACATGTCTTTGGCAGGGAGGAAAATGTGATTTTAAAGTGATAGGTACAGACCATCCTTAGCTACAGAAATGGAAAAGGAGCTGTTGGCAAACTCTCCTACCCCGGAGGAAACCCTTCTGGAGCAAGTGGAGGCATCACTCTTCCCACTGAAGCCTGATGCATGTTCTACTGGAATGCAGCACAGTAAGTCAAGCAAACTCTTTTCTCTACCTTAAGGTCCCTTGCTAAAGCTCACAAATCAACACCACCATCAAAACCCACAGCAGCAGGCTAACTCCTCTGTCTACATTTCGGGGAGATGTAGTGGGGGAGATGGAAGAAGAGGCTTGCAACTTTGGTGGCAGAGTCTAGACCCAGAAGGGCTCCTCACTATTCATAGATAAACTCCCGAGAGAGCTACAGATGGAAAGCCTTTAGTAGTTGCAATCTATTGATTTTAGATGCTTCTTCGGAAATGCTCAGCCGTTTCAGAGCCACAGAAAACTCTTATATGCACACACCTTCTTTCCATAAAGTTTACACTTCTGCTGGAGATCTGAGAGTATTCAAGTTACTGCAACTGAGATAAAGCCCTAGTGCCTGTGTCTCTAGCACGGAAGTTGAAGGATTACCATGAGCTGTATTTCTTACGTACTGAGTTACGTACATTTTTCTTACATACTGATCATCACAGTTCCATTCCAGTTGCAGGAATTTTGAACTCAAAACTACAATGATCTAACCCCTTCCTCTGAATTCCTACAAACCGCAACAATACAAGCTCCTCAAACCCCACATCAGTCCCGGTCCCTTATACTACAAGGCTTGCTCCTTCTGGAACTGCTCGAAAAGAAAAAGGCAGCACTCTCTCCAGCTCTCCTCCTCCTGAGCAATCCATGTTCCTGATAGGGATCCCAGGCACGGACGGGTTTCCCAGTTATCACACCAGACTGCAACAACCCCCCTCTAACAGGAGCCTGGGCACTGATATGGAGGCAATTAGGTTGACAGCACGTTCAGAAGAATGAGAAAATTAGCTCTTCACTCTAGACATTGAGCACTCTCCAGAGACCTCTGCTCTCTCCAACTGTGACTGTCCCCACAGGAGGCTGGGGCCACTCCTGAGCAATCTGGCAGCTTCAGGAGAGTTTTCGGGGATGCCCTGGGCTCACAGTTCTTTGTTGAAAATCCTGGCCAAGAGTCACCCTGGTCAGAAAAGGAAGCAGGTTTTAACCTCGTTTTCTGAATGGTGCTGCACAAGTGAGCCTTCCTTCTCCACCCCTCCGTTTGCTGTGCCCATTCAACTTGACATGTTGACAAGGAGCCAAGGAGCACAACAAAAAGAAACTGGACCTTATGTGAGAGGCTCTGACTCATTTACAAATGAAGTGTTTGCTTGTATTGTGGGAGTCAGGAAGGGCAGCATCAATTTAACAGGTAAAGAGTACAAGCAACACCCCAGCACAGCTAGACTAACCCGGAGGAGAGCCAGGCAGAAAATTGTGCTCCCACTTGCCAAAAAGCTTGGGTACTGCCACCAAGTTTTGCCGTCGTGCAAAAAAACCCACCAAATTAGAGCTCTGGAGTTTTTTTGTTTTTGTTTTTTCTCTGTTAATAAAGAGAGGGAGGAGAAAAATTACTTTCCACGGAGATGACAGGCACCTCAGAGTGTAAGAACACATTTTCTAACCCTGAAAACCAACTGGAACTTGTCTCCCTCCCTCCTCTTCTCTACCAAATGTCTAATGACCTGGCTGCTAGGAGGTAAAAAAAAATGGATCACAAATTTCATCCTCTATCGGAACAGTAATAAACACTCCTACAGTACAGCATTGCCCTTGACAAAACTATTTCATTGGGCTTTTAACCCTAAAAGGTCTTTAAAAAAAAAGTCTTGATTCAAAAAATAGCATAGGCAGTTAAGTAAGAGCCAGAACAAGGCACAGATGGAGAAAGAGAAGAGAAGAACGTATGCAGTATGTGCATACACCTTCTCCCCCCCGTTCAGATCCCAGCAGACTAAATTCTCCCTTGGTCCTGCCCTGTGCACTGAGCATATTTGGTGTAAATACCGCAATACATGGGAAGACTCCTTCAGGACCTCCACGAGCTATGCTGATCCTTTAGCAGAACATCCATAACTTTCTGCTAAACCCACGGCTTCTCTCTCTGACCCCACATTTTGTGTGATGCTCCACAGGGACTGCAACCCTGGATACCAGAGGCACATTAGGAACCCTGTTCTTTGCTGGTTTGGGCACCTATCTGTCACTACTTAGACACCCGAGCACAAAACCAGAAAACAATCAAGGAACTGCGTGCAGGAGCAGAGAAAGATGCACTGGTGTTATCACCCAACTGGCGCAGGAGAGCAGACGTGGTACCACCACAAGCAAGACCTGCAGGTATTGCACACAAGGCAGGACCTGGCAAGCAGGTCCTTGTCCCCGGATCCTGAGGCAGAAGCAGTTTTGAATGGCATGCGAAAGGCGTTCATCCACAGCACTGGCAGGCCATGGGACCTGATGCTAGCTAGGTCTGCGGTGCCTACAGAAGAATTTCTTTCAGACCATCTTAGACTAGAAATACCTGTTTCTGAAGGAAGTACCTGGTGGGCAAAATGAGCATCTTCCTTGTGAGTGTGTCATAGTACCAGATAACAAATAAAATTTCACTTTGTATTTATTCTACTGCCTACTTGCACATTCATATTTTCCACCTCGGCATCAGGATTCACCTTTTATAGTCTGTTACGGCATCAAGAAATGGTTAACTTGCTGAAAAAAAAAATTATTTTGGTGCTGTCCTGCCAACCATTACCCTCCTTTTGCAAAACTACCCTCTGTAGGTAGGCTCAGGATCTTGCCTGTCCCAGGTCTGGGGCCACTTGCTGCAGTGTCAATGAGCTTTCTGCAATATCTCACCACACTGCTGCAGTGTCGGCCTACACAAGAAGGAATTTTATAAAGCAGACAGGAACTGACAGCTGTGAAAGAACTTTTAACAGGAATCTTTTCCTTGCATGAACTCAGGTCCTTCTTAGTGTGGGCAGTAAACACAGTGCTCCATCCTGGAAACTTCATGTAGCGTCTCATTAAGAGGAAAAATTTTAAATGAACAATCTTCTCATTAGAAGGTCCTAATCTATGGTTACTTCTTTTGGGCAAGTCAGTCAGCCTGGCAACTCTGATGAACTGCTTAAAGCATGATAAGGGTTGTTATACAGGGAAACTCCACTAAGCAAAGGATATTACGTCAACATCTGATAGGCCTGGAGTAAAGTGCCACAGGAAGCCTCCCTTTCCAGTTTCTGGGAGACGATGAGGAGATGCCTAGAGAGCAAAAAACTAAACAGAACATGCAATCCTTCAGCAAGCAGCCTGGGCTGAGGAACGGGACACAAAGGTGTCCAACAAAAGGTTCCTGGTGCTGGATTTCACCCTCTTGATGCCAACAGTGGCATCAGCTGCAACTCAGAAACAGCCCTGCCTTCCTCATGGCACATGGAGCAATGACCCAGCCTGGGGAACATGTGGCTCGCAACATCTCTGCCTCCTGGTCAGATGAGTCAGACGTGATTTATTCAATGCCCAAGGCCACTATCTCCTCCAAGCATCTTTATGTCCTCCCCTTCCCATTTTACGCTTCTCTCTCCAATTCTGATCAAGTACAGGTTAAACAAATAGAGTTACAAAACCACACACACTCTCATTCCTCCTCAATTTATAAGTGACTGTTTGAACTGTTCAATAAGATACAGAGAAGGTAGAGCTGCAAGCAGGTACTGCTTTCTTTGTGCAGGAGTATGTTATCTCTTCCATTGTCACTGAAATCACGCCTTTCATTCCACCCTTTCCAAGCATATTCCTTGGAAAACGATTGGTAATAATCAAGGAAACAAGGTATCTTCCCTCCCACACAAAACCAGTCCGTAACCATTGCTCTTGTCATTTTGCTTATAAGCTATGTTCCTTTCCCCCACCTGTTTTACAGTTTCTTTGTAGGTTGTAAACTCTTTGATATGGGGACTAAAGCTATGTGGGAATTCACAAACTGTTAATCAGCTCTGAGGTGCTCCACCCATGCAAATAAATGAATACTGAATTGGGGGATGAGAGAGGGGGAAGGAACATACATGTGGTTTAACATTCAGTTTCCCCACTTCACAACTGTACATATTGCTTTATTCTTACTAAAGAAACTACATGAAATATGTTTGGCAACTCCGGTTACAGAGAATTTTCCAGATCTACAGTGCAGTAAGTTGTCTACAGTGCAAGTAAGTACTGATGCATGTAGCTAAAACCAAGAGCAATTATACTAAAGAGACATCTTCATGATGGCACTTGGATACCTCACTTCCTACCATCCTCCAACACCAAAGATGCCCCAGTACAACCATTTGCATCTGTTACACTGAAGCTATGAAATCAGAAGCTCCTCTACAGCTTAGCGATATATTTTTATCCTTCAAGAAAAATCCATCCCATTTGTCAAAATAATAATAATAAAACAAACAAAAAAAACAACACAATACTTCTGGATATCCACAACAACTCAGTACTATGTGAAGAGAGCCAGGAGACCTGTCTCAATTCTGCTGCCCTCCCACAACATAAGCATCCTTGTAGCTGTAGAGTGTGCATGTGTGTCACTCCACATTTGATACCAGAGTCTGTACTTTCTGCCCAAGTAAGGATCTTTAATCTGCTTCAAAGTCCTTCCACAGAAACAAAACCAGCCCCCTATCTTGTAATGCTTTCCAAACTCCTGGGTCACAATCAGCACTCACCTGTGCATGTTTCCATTGGTGGTGAAGGACTGTCCACATACTGAACATTTATAAGGCCTTTCACCTGAGTGCACCAGCATGTGGCGATCAAGGGAGCTCGCTGAGCTCAGAGACTTTCCACAGATGCTGCAGGAATGGTCTGTTCCTCCAGTGTCAGTGTTATGCTAGAGAAAGCAATGATTTTTTTTTCATTGAATGCCCCTTCTAAAGTGCCAGTAAAGTATCAGAGACATTTA
Organism: Anas acuta; assembly: GCF_963932015.1. Lineage (NCBI taxonomy): Eukaryota > Metazoa > Chordata > Aves > Anseriformes > Anatidae > Anas > Anas acuta. Next base: position 69,256,279 of record NC_088980.1, read on the forward strand.
CAAACATCTTAAAAGCAGCTTTGAAGAGCCACTTAACACAATGCCTTATATCAAGGTGTGCCCCATATAAACTTCTCTTTTCCTGAGCACTCCCCCCTCAACTCCACCCTCACCCTTCACTTTAACTCCTTCATGCACCAGCACAGGCAGTTGCTTTGTGCAGCCTGAAGTGCCCACCACATTTCCCCTGGGTGTGCAACAGAGGGGTACAGAAAGGGATCCAGCAACAACCCATCAGACAAATGGTACCTTGGGATACCTTAAGTTATGCAGTGGTTTGGGGTTGGGTGAGTGGTAAGGGGAAAAACAGAAAGAGGATGTAATTATGAACTTTATGGCAGAAGACACTTAACAATAAATGCTCTTTAAGGATATTGATTTTGAAGTAACTGAGTAGTAAGAAAACAGAAGCAAGCTGCTTCTGAATTCACATGCAGGCTCCTATGGCCATAAGAATGCATTACAGGGCAAAACATGGCTATTAGCTACCTGTGATATATGTACCACTCTCTGTTACTTGCATTCAGATAACTGATTTTTTCTTCATATAGCAAAAAAAAAAAAAAAAAAAGAGAAAACAACAACACCAAAGCAGGTGTTGTTGGAAAAAAAATAAGTAGCAGCTACAGCTTAATTAAGAAAAAAAATAAATAACAGCTACAGTACAGAAGGGAAAACTGAAGTAGTATCTAGTGGAGTCATAATGGTGAATCACAACCTAACAACTAAAGTAGAACTTTCTGACAGAAAAGGCCAAAGCTCCTCATAAAATACATATATTTTTCAAGAGGAGCAGGAGGCAGCCTGTAGCTGACAGAAAAAAAAAAAAAAAAAGTACCATATATTTGTAAAGTGTATTTTTAATTCTGCCTCCCAAAATTGCTGTACTCTGTAAAGGACAGAGAGGCTCTTCAATGCTGAGATGATTTTAAAATTGTGTCTTCCTGCTTCTTAATTTGCATGAACAGTAAAGGGAACTGTATTCAAACAGGATAACAAAACAGGACTTATGCTTCATGATGGAAGTGGTTTTCCGGATCCTTAGGATACCTTAAGCTATGCAGAACAGGACACACATCCTTGTTTGAGCCACTCGGGGGGGTGGGGAGAGGAAGGGGAGGAAGGGAGGAGAATTACCCCGTTGTTGTTGTTGTTGTTGTTTTAAAGAAATAGCAGGGGAGGGCTTAAATAAAAGCAAATCGATTGCAAAAAAAAAGTTATAATGAAGCATTTCTGATTTGTACACGGAATTGTTTTTCACCATTGCAAATGCATACTGACAAACCAGACACAATTAATAAAGAATCAAGCTTGTACTTTGTGTACCTGACGAATGTGCATAGTTAGCTGGTGCTGTGTAGTGCAAATCTTTTCACACAGAGGACAGGTATAGGAAGACTTCTCTTCTTTTGTTTCCTGTGAACAAAACAAAACAAAAAAAAATCAGAAGGAGTATCAATATAAAAGAATTGGAAAGCTGTTACTGCTGGGGATGGAAAAATAGAAGCCATCCTAAGTACAAAAGGCTACTGCTAACAGAACAACTTGTCTGTGTGCATTTATCATCCTGATAGATCCCTCAGGGAAGTTTCAGAAACTTCTGAATTTATAAATAGGGGCCATTTCAGCTACCACAGAAGTACAGCAGCTGTTTTAACAGCACACTGATACTCAGCAGTAGCAGTTTAGGACAGGAAGTGAAGGCAATTATTGCGACCAGCTCAAACTGCCAGGAGGAATTTAGGTGAGCAGAAAGTAATTACCCGGCCTGGAAACCCGCCAGATTATGCGGGCAAACACCACTAATCTTACAAAAAGATCTTTAATAAGCACACGTCTTCAGGATTTTGGGTTTTCCACCCCATCTCGGTGGCAGGGCGCTAGCCCCGTGCCCTTTTCTCAGAGCTGTGTGTTCTGCTCCTCGTCTGACTCAGAAGGAAGAGCGGCATTTACTGAATCACCAGCACCATTTCCCTGAGCATCCTGTGTTTCTCCTGGAAGCATCCCATCCAGGCAACACCGGCCAGGCCCAACCCTTCTTAAGCTTGCAAGATCTGATGAGATCATAGCAAGAAAGAGGTGACAACGCAGGAGTGTACGTGACTCAAAAAGAACACATTATGAACCCGGCTGTTCTCCACCCAGGTGAGAATCAGGAGTAACCATGGTCAAACCACGAGTACAAACAGTGCAGCCGACCCGGAGAGCTCAGCCTGATTTAAGTATGCCCTTGAGACACTGAGCAAAACCGCCACTCTTTCAGCCAAGGATGAAATGGCACTCTCACAGGAACCAAAGGCATTTGCCTGAATTGTCCGCAAGGATGACTACTGAGTAACATATGGGCATTTTCACCATCTCGCTAACAAGCCCAGATGAGGCTTCTGCACTCAAGCCTGTATGACTCAAAGCAAGAAGGTCTGGCACTGAGTTAAATCTTTGTTTTCTGTAGAATAATGCACATCTTTACCAGCTAGAGAGATCCACCGCCTGTTACCTCAGCTTCTGGTGATGAGAGTACCAAAAATCATCTCTGTGTGACCGACGGGAAACGACAATATTTATGCTAAAGGGAAGCATTCTACTGAATATCTTTGCTGGCCACTGTAGGTATCAATAAAACAAAACAAAACAAAACAAAACAAAAACAAACAAACAAACAAACAAACAAACAAAACACCAAACATAAGCAGCTTTTCAGTCAGAAATGAGAGGGGGATGAAGTGACTGTCTATCCATTTCCTCTCCCTCCGAACAACTCTTATTCCCTATCGCTGTCCCGAAAGTCACCAGCTGAGAAAGGACTGTTTCTGGATTGTCAGACATGGGCATTTGTGGGGAACACTGAGAATGACTGACTCAAGCCCCTCTGACAAATCCTCGGGCATTTGGTGAGGAAAGATGCTGACACAATGATAAAGGTTTTTTTTTAAGTCTTGACTTAATAAAGCAATGTTGCTTTCCACATCGTTTTGGGAAAAAAAATCTATAGAGAAATCTAACTAAAATCTACAGAATCTGCTAAAATCTAACATCTTTTCAAACGTAGGCTCCATGATACTTTTCTGCTAACTTCAGTGATGAATGAAGAGCTACTTTCTCATTTTGCCTCAAGTAAACAAAACTTCAGACCTCACTTCTAGAAGTATCAGGATCACATCAGTTAGGCTCTCCCATTCCCCCGTATTGTTTCTCTCGCAGATATTTTTCCAAATGTTTTTCAGGGCTCTCCATCCTGAAGTTAATCACTGTAGGCCATGCACACGGGCCAAAGCCTACTGCACTGTTACTCAAAAAACATTAGAAAGCAAGCAAGAAAGGCTGCCATTATGAAGTCTGAACACACCAAGAAAATTAAAACGCATTATCCCAGTGGCCCACACACACATTTTTATATACAAACATATAATTCACACACATGCATTCCATCCTACTTATACAACTTTAATTTCACTATATGCAACCAGTCTGTGGAGTAATGTTCGGCTCCTATTATACTGCTACCCTGTTAAAGTTGGCTCAGGACAGAGAACAAACACACTGTGCTGCGAGGAAAATCCCTGCAGCTGTGCTGACAGTTTAGATGGTGTTTAATCCCCAGGGTATTTCTGTGAAATTATCAACCTACTACTTTATTTTGCCCCCCTTCTAAATGTGTGATACAGTTCTACATGATGCAATTAATTGTTTCAGAGGCTGCTTTCTAGACTGCCTGCTCTTTGCATCAGCAAATTAACAGAAGATAGAGTAATTAATGGTTCACCTTGAAGCAAAGATCAGAAACACACTATAGCTCTGCCAGAGCTGATTACTATTGAATCTGGGGTTTATTATTAACTAAAACCCAAACTTTCTCCAGTGGTCACACAGGGTACATGCTGCATACCGTAACACAGCTCAAGCAAATCAAGGGTAGCTACAACTGGACTGCTGTTGACTGACTCAATCCAGACCAAAAAACATTAGCATCCCTACTGTAAAAGCATCCCCCACCCCCCGGCTCACAAGTGTAAAACATGGCACTTGCCTACTTCACTGGAGCCAGGCTGGTGAAAACACACTTCCTGAACTAAAAGATTAAATTAGCAGCTAATTTGTTAGCTACTCTCAAGTTAGTCAACCTGGCAGGACTGCTCTGCATTCAGCTGATGGCAAATGCTTCGAGATTTGTGCATTAGGGTTTTCTCCAGCTCAAGAAAGACCTTTGTCACATCTTGTCTTTTCTTCAAGAGCAAAGCAAATGAGAAGCTCAGATGGATGCAGGTTGATGTGAGAACACGTTTATTAGACTATGGGTAGCCTAGAGCCAAGATAAAGTCAGCATTATAAAGAGAACCATAGACTTGGGACAAAGGTTCAGGGCAAAATGTTTCACTGCCAACTCATGGGAAACAGCAGTCAGACCCAGAAAACTAGCTGACTGTTATTATCCTTGCAATTGTACTAAGGGGCACATTCTGATCAGAATCGGAGATCTGTGTGCTGTTACACACTGAAACAATTCAGTGCTTTCATTCTGCTACTCTGAAAATGGAAATTCACTGTATTAGATGTTGCTAACCAGATTGATACCCACTTAATATTTCACATCACACTTTTATTTTCTCAGTAATGTAGCCATTTGCCCCTCTGGCAGTAACAATCTTTCAGCCTAAAAACAAATAGGCTATTTACTATGTTTTCAATGTATTTATTTATTTTTACACTGTAAGAATCCCTCTTAATCCTGTCACATTTACTCTCGAGCTTCCTTTGATTCGATGCCCATCGAAATATCAGGTGGAATAAAGGTCACCAACGCTAATAAACTTCCCTGAAGCCAAACCACATGGTGTACCAGCAGACAGCTGTGTAATAGCACCGCCACTGAGACTCGTCTGAACTCCAGTGCCTTACTTCACATGATGAAATCAAGGAACCATGGCAGCCCTTAACTGGGAACACTGCAAATAAACCTCAAAGCCAGGTGCTAGACAGTACGACCCCACAAATACAGTTGCCAGTACACTGCCCAGGCTCTTTATTTAAGAATTCCCACGTTCATTTACTGTTAACAGCTTTTAACTCCTTTTAAGCAAAAAAATTCAAGACAAGTCATAAGTCTGTCAACTGGGCAGCTACTCTGCAAGCTATTAATAAACTACTATAGGAACATCACATGAGTCATGCTTCTCAACCTTTCTGGTCCCTGTTACATCTTGATTTATTTACAAATTCTCTGTGCTTTGCCATAAGCTTTGAAGTCAAATGGGCAAAGGGATTTGGGGTATTTCTTGCTGTTCTGTAGCACCTACATGGGCAGGGCTTGACAAAGCAGGACAGAAACATGGGTATCAATAATCACAGCTTTAACGGTCTCCCTTCACTTCTCTAGACCACTATTGCAATCAACTGATGTCATCAACTGGTAAATTGAAAAAAAATGATAAAAACTACATATATTTGCTCCCTAAGATTTATACAAAGCATTCTGCAATAGCTCTTCATACTTTCATTAACAATGAAGTAAGGGCTCCTTACAGTACAATTGTGTGAACTGAGCACCCCGATGGACCTTTCATTCCAGCACCACCTTTAACCTTCAGTCACTTGGGTCTTCCCCGGAGCAATCACACACCTCATGAAGCCACCCCCACAACAGCTGAGCCAAGCCCCACAGTCCCCTGCCAGACCACCCTGCTCCTTCTGTGAGCAAGTTCAGTTCCTGCTACTTCTTTTCTCCTAGGTTAATGGAACAAACTGGTCTCCCAACAAATCACACAAATGCAAGAGCCTGGATAACAGATGTGGCAGGGAAAATGTGGCAATTTTGGCTTTGCCTCTGCTGTTGTCATCTGGCAGATCAGCTTGCCCATTGCATGATATGGGAGCGTGTGCTCCAATGTTTTACATGTGAATCCAAGCAAGTGGACCCCTTCCACCCCCCGTTTTCTAAAGTTAAGTTATGGAGGGACACAAGAAAACATCCATATAGAAGCAATGGCAGAGGCAAAGCATACTCACTGAAAGAAAAACAGACAAAACCATCAGCAAAACATAATTACATTTTATCACTTCCCATGCAGCTGCCTGAATTCCCTTTGTCCACTACACTTGGGCTTACATACCTGATTCCTCCTGCCAATCCGATTTGGTGCAGGAGACTTGGAGGGGGATTTAACATTTTGAGAGTTCCCGCCATTTTCAGCTATCTTCCCCACATTCATTACTGCTGACATCATGGCGTCAATGGAGGACAAGTCCGCTCCGTCCAAACTGTTTGGTGAACTTGGTGATACCTTGTAACTGTTTAAGGTTTCCAGCTGCTTCTCTGGAATTAAAAACAAAAACACACACAGGAGTTGCTAGGTCATCTGAAAGAAAACAAATCCTCACAGTATTTTCAGCTGCCTGTACCTTGCACCACGCTGTTTGATCTTCATGGACCATATACGATGGCCCATAAAAATTGGAGGTTTTCTTGTAAAAGTTTCTTATACTGGAATGTGTAGGTTAAGGTGTGCATTTCTTCTCATAGAACATCCATGTTATCTTGATTTTCAGCCTTAATTGAGTATGGCACATATGGAGTGATTTACCTTAAATTCTCTTGCTATAAAATGGTATTATTTGTGGTACCTAGTGATCACAATGAACTATTAGAGCAGTACTGATGAATGCACACTCCGGCAAACACAGTCATCCAAACAAGCATGTGTTTTGAGCAGAACTGCACAATTAAGGCATTAGTAACACAGCATAGGATACTGGGTTCTCAGCCTAGCATAGCTTAAGCCAGCTCTGCATATGAGTAAACTAAATTAGCAAAAATCCAACCCCAAATCCCCTAAAATGCCTCTTTACTGCCACAGCTGTCATCAATGTAGAGTTGTTTTCTTTTTGGTCTACCAACTCCTATCAGTCCATGGAGTATGTATTACATCCACGACTAATGTTGCCTTGCAGGCAAAGCTGTTCAGATTCAGACTTCTCCATCATGTTTTCTATTTAGTGCATCAAACATATAGGTAAGGCCCTCCACTTTCCTCTTTCGGAGTTTGAAAAGGAGAATGTTTTCAAACTAAATGCTCCTTTCCCTGAAAAGGAGTCTCCCAGCTGAACAGAAACACCCTGTGAGTCTACTGTTCTGTCATCTCAGGTGGACAGCACAGGATCTTAATTCACACAAGAGGATGTGAGGGTGAACAAGGAGGAAAATGTTTGTGAACATTTGATCTCTGCATAATACTGTCTTTGAAAGATAAGCTTGAGCATTATAAACAGGTGTTTTTTGAGGCTAAGTAATGTGGTGCCAAGTTACTTGGAGCCAAGAAAATTTTAGTTTGGAAGCCTGCAGTGGTAGTTGAGAATTTATGTGCCCATGCTTCTGCTCAGCATATACTCTTCACACAGATAAAGGTTAGGGATGGGGAGAGAAATGTATGCACCAGTGCCTCTGCTCAATGCGTATTACACCCTTCACACAGATAAGGGTTATGGATTGGGTAAGAAATATTTCTACAAGCTTTAATCAATGTCCTAAATTAGAGAGTTACTCAGAGCTAGTCAAACCAGTTACCTTCATTTTTATCCCCTGATTGACTGAGGCTCTCTTCTTGATTGCTGGTCTCCTCAGTTAGTGTAGTAGGTTTAGTAGCGTCAGGCTCTTCAGCCTCTTCTTCAGCAGCACCCTCTAGCACTAGGTGATGGAGATGGAGAGAGAGAGAAAGGGATTAAGTTTCGCTGGAAGACGTTTTAGCAAAGTAAGATTACAATCCCTTAGTTTGAGAGCTCTCCCAATGGGTACGTAGGTTTGATGACGGAAACACGTAAACAGCCAGCACAGCGCAGCCAAGCGCCTGCCCCCAGGAGTGGCCTGGCACGAGATACAGCTGCACGAGATAGATCTGCCTCTGCTGGAAACCAGGCAAACAAAGTGAGGAAACCCTCCCAACATGGTCCCCAGTATTCATCCAGAAAAAAAAGGAGGAGGAAACAAAGGAGAGAACAAGCCAGCACATCACTGACAGTTGTGATATCTGGTTAGGAGGCTGGAAGAACATTCTGCAGCTAAAGATACAATAAGTAATTTGTTTTCATTCATGAATATCCCACCCTCCTATTTCTGTTCTTGGAGGATTGAGATTTACTCCAGTAGAAGACTTCATGGTGACCTTATTCCTTCCAGCAGCGGTGAAATGACTACTGAGGTTTCTGGGCCCATTTGGCACATTCCTCACACCCACTGCCCAAGGGCTTTAGGTGAGCTGAAGACATAAGCAACCACCATATTTGCTGACAGAACTTCTCCACGCCCCTTTCTGAAACCACAGCCTTATCATGCTATCGTTGGGGTTTCAGGAAGGATGCCTGTTCTGGCTGGAGAATGATAGGGCAAGTTGAACACCATTTTGAGAGGTGATGGTGAACGATCGGCACAGGAGAAAGAGAGGAGTTCTCGCCTTGTGGCACCCATGTTGATAGCCTCTGAAAAAGGTTATTTGTAATACTGAAAGATACTAATACATTTTTAATGGAGAAATACACCTTTATAACTTCACAAGCAAAATGGTTCATTGCGTAAACTAACACACTGTGGACATTGCATCATCTCAGATTTCCAGATTGCATCCAGCAGACTTAATACAGATTTTCCTTTTTTTCAGAAAGCACAGGCCTTCAGCCTCAAACTGTGGTTGACGGGGTTTCTTCCTTTTAAAAAACATGCTCTCTAGGGTGACATGCAAATCGGTCACTCACATAACACTTCCAAATGCTTTCTGAACAGCATTTGCAAACGAGAAATCACAGCATCCTAACTGTTAACACTTTACAGCACACACCAAAAGGCAGACAAAGAGAAAAGGCCCAGCTTCTGCTCTCTTGACTTGTGTCAAGCAGATCCTTATTTCACCCAACACAAGAAAAAGCAATAGGCTCAAGCTCCCTATGGTTAACTGCCTACCTTCTTGGGAGCTGCACACGGGTGAACGGTTTGACACAGTGAACCAGCACAGCATAGAGCCAAAATGCAGGACCTGACTAAGGCCAGACCAAGGCTCTAGATAACATTAACTTCTTAAAACAGCATTTTTGGTTTAAGTCTCCAAAAACTGACAAAAAGACCATTTTGATGCTATCCTGAACAATTTAAGTTAGTTCTTCCCTGGTCATTTTTGTATTTTTCTTCTAAGCAAAACACTAGTGTTCCCTATGATGGCAGGGACTGCTTGATCCAAAGAGAAGCCAAGCATCCATCCTTCTGTATTTTCTCCAGCAAGCACAAGAGCTATTGATTTGTTAGGGTCTTTAAAAAAGGTCCATCTCATTCCAGAGCAACACAGTCATTTATTTTTTTGTTCTTTTTAACCGCTTATGTGGTAGCTGGCTTAATCCTGAATAGAACAAATACTATAGTTATTTTCAAGACTGGTATAAATATTCTAAGTTGCTGCTATATCTGCTTAGTACCACCATTTTAAATTATTTGGAGGGATTGCTGTCAAAATTAATGCAAATAAGCGTTTCAGCACTTAAAAACAAACAAGCAAACCAACCAAAAAAAACAAAACCAAAACAAAAAAAAAACACTCTTCCTTCCAAAGTAGACCTATTTAATTTCTCTTTCAGTCAATACCAATAACATTAATATTACCACTGTTACATCCTGGAAAAAGTTAATCTGTCGTGTAAGTGTGAAGACTGCTGTGTCAGTGAAGGTAACTTTAAAATTGCTGAGGATCTTCCCAGAGTACTGGAGTCAGAATCCCTAGTGCTGGTTTTAGCAAGAGTGAAAACATGACTTTTTCATCAAAAAGAGAAGAGGCAGGCATACAGGCACACATTAAGAAACCTACCTCCTGATTTTGAAACACCTGCCAGCCTGCTTTCTGTTCTTCTTTCAGGAGGAAAATTATGTATTTATGCTATTACAGCCTTTCACAATTTCTATGAATCAACAGCTGTTTTATTTCTGAATCTAAAACATCTTACTGCTAATGCAAACAACAGACCTTGCTTTTAAAATTGTTTTCAATACATTAAAATTTTCCTAATTTATAAGCAGTTGGAAAAAAAACTTAAATTATCAAAAAAAATAGACTTATGCATGTTTTTATTTACATATGTATTTTCCATTTTCTTGCACAAAATAAAAATGTGCCTCTGAAACAAAGACAACTGCATGAGCAGCACGCACCAATTTCAGAAGCCTAACTTTCTATTTGCAATAGGATATAGGAACAATAAGGATACTGGGCCAAATCACTCCTTCCTGTGGGAAAACCCATGGCAGAAAGCCTTCAGGCAGGAACATACTGAGAGGTTTCTCTTGCAGATTTTTTTTTTTTTTAAATAAATGCATCACTGAGGATGGGGAAATGTTTTTTTTCCACAGACCTAAGAAACCCAGGGAATCTGTGAGGCAGCGACCAGCATGGATGCCCTGCGCCAGGCTGCCTGCAGGACTGCAAGCCTTCTCGGCTCACAGTGGAGGCCTCAGCGCAGAGGCCGTGCTGATGGAGCCTCCTTCCTCCCTTTCCCCATAAGAGAACAAAGACCTCCAGGAAAGAGGGACAAACAGGAAACAGGCTGGCAAACAGTACGGCCTCAGGTTGCATTCAACATCTGACCAGAGCCTCTAGGAAACAGGGAAGTGGTCACGAGCATTCAAGTCATCTTCTACTTTTATGACCCCCCCCCCCCCCAAGTCATCCTCTCTTATGAAAGCAGAGAGTGCTAAGACATGTGAGGAGAAAAAACAAAACAAACAACAACAACAACAAAAACACAATACAAAATCCCCACAGCCCGCTTTGCCTGCCATATCAAGAGTCCTGGCTCCCTCCACGTGATGCTGTTTCTAAAACCATGTAACTGGGGCAACTGCAATCCCACTGAGAAACCTGAAGGGCCTTCAGCTCCTCCTCCTGCCAGAGGCCCACCCCTGATGCTGCACATAACCAGCTAATGGGAGAGTCATCGAGAAAGCAGAGGGCTCACCAAAAAAAAAAAAAAAAAAAGCCTTGTTGCTTCCCATTCAGTCTGTACAGGAAGACACTTGCTAGACCTATTTCCTCCTCTGGGATAAAGTGTGACTCCACTGTACTAAGCCCATCAGCAGTTATTTATATTCAATTTTTTTGCTTGAAGACCACTCTCAACAGCTATATCTGCTTCTCCTTCTGGTGAAGAGCATCACAGACGAAGCAAAAAGGAGAACACAGGCCACAAGGGAAGGAAGAAGAAAGGAGAAGAGATGATGAGTCTTCAGAGTCACAGTCACTTGACTTGCCAGCCAGAGGTGGCTACACAAGCGTGGAGCTGGTAAAAGTCTCTGCTCCAGTTTGCTCCACTGTCCCTGCACATGAGCTCTCCCTTCGGAATAGATAGGAAGAAATACACAATACAGGCAAGGAGGGGGAAAACCTCGCGTGTAGCACAAAGCTGCTCATTGTTCTGCCCTAAAAAAAAAAGTCCACATCAATGTTAAAGTAGAAGCCATGCACTAATTGGGCCAGGGAAAGATTAACACTCTCCGCCAAATACTTTTATTGGTTTCATTAAACATGCCGCAGTACGTAGTACAGAACACGGTGGGAGGAGGAGAAACGGGGGAAACAAATGACAGTTTGAGGAATGCACCCCCCCACACACATGCATTTCAAACCACGTTCTCCCATGAGGCCCAAACAGGAATCCTGAGCCTTCCTCATCATTTCCATCTTAGCAATGCTATTAGCTTATTCAAGGCTTTCCCGCTGTTGTTTTTTTTTTTTCTTTTTTTTTTTCCCTTAGTGGTAGAAAAAAAACACAAGGATCATTTAAATGAAGGCCAGACCTTCTAGTATACAAATTTAGACAAGAACAGAACTTCAAAGAGGGATATCACATTTGAATAAACAAAAGTTTATGGTTTACCCTTGAGATTATAATACCTGAGAACTGCTACACCACTTTCAAAAATGTTTCTGATGCACTGGTCTCGCACCAAGTTTCTACCCGGAGGAGCAGATTTTCTTCCCAGGGCACGAGGTGACACTCCCAAGCACAAACAGCTACTCCCACCCCCAGAGATGTGCACATCGCTCCAACTACTTTTTGAATGTGATTTTGCTTCAAAGATGGCAGGAAGGAAAGAGGGTGAAAATGCGTTGTGTGGGAAGAAAAAAGGGTTAATGGTATTCAAAGCCACTGCCTCAAGGCAAAGGAAAACCAAAAGAAGAAAGTTTTCCCAACTGACCTTTTTAATACCAACTCTGCCCTTGCTACTGAAGTGTTGGTGCTGACTCGGCACCCCAGCGGTAGAGAATTATACTGGCAGCGTCACCTCACTGTCACCACTGCTGGAGCACCAGTACAGAGCAGCCTACGGGGAAAGGAAGACAAGCATAAAAAAAAAGACAGTGGCACGGGAATATTTGGTGGTCGTTTGTTCGCTTAGTATTTGGAAAAAAACAGACACTAAGAATATTACCCCCATGTTTTTGAACTTGTACCTCTAACTACAATCTTCTTCTGGGGACCATGGGGGGGACCAAGGGGAAGTCAACACCACAAACCTTCAAAAACACCAACCAAAGAGAGCTATATCTCTGGAAAGGCACTCTGAATACTAAAATACAGATTGCTCATCTTCCTATTTAACCTCTTGGAGCTACTGATACAGTTGTTTTACCTGTGTTAGCATACCTTGCCCTGAAAAATAACCCTACGACCCACCATGGCCATATGCCTCTTCTTATTTAACACAGACACAGACAGATACGCACAGACACTGAATAAACAAGTGAAGCACATGCTCACGGCCATGCTTTAAAGCAGAGCTGGGGAGCACCACCTGTTTGCAGGGCAGGGCAGGGGAGGAAGCACCAAAGGAGCAAGACGACCCCTGTGTATACAGATCACTTTGCACGCTGTTGTTACAACACCTAACTGCCAGCCTAAATTTTGAATATTCAAGTATGTTTAATCCTCTGGTTTTATTCCTTCGCAAGCATGATGAGATATGCAAGCACATTTAGTTTATATGCAGGTTTTGAAATCCATGTCTGGATGACTTACTGAACGTTAGTGGTCCTCAGGACTTTGACTTGGCTGACCAAAAGCATCTCTCATAAAACACACTGGAATTTGAACTCTGTTACTGCCTTAAGTGAACTGCAGCTCTGAATCATCATGATACCCTGGTACCGTGCTGATAAAGTCACACTGAAAACAAGGAAGCTACACTAATCTAACAGGCAGATGCTGTACTGGCAAGGAGAGGCTTCCTGGATGAAATGCTTCTGTATTTTCCAACTGGTTTACAGCAATACAAGGAGACACTAGACAGCATTAATATAAGATGCATTCATACCTGCCTCCTTGGCCCTGCACTCAGCTTTCTAACTTACACAGCATCCCCCCATTTGTTTCTTTCACAATGGCTGTGTGCTGTGGGAATCGCAGCTCACACAACAGCCTGTGGTCTTGCTAGGCCAGAAAAGAGAAGCGAGGCACATGCTGCTCGAGAGTGAAAGCAAAATCTGACGGCCCCCAGGCCCCTGATGGGAAAGCCTAGTCCTCTGCCAGCATGCTCTGCAACTCCAGGGGTTCGGTCTGAGCCTGCACGAGCACCCCTCCAGCATCACCATGCCCAGGGTGGCCACGCCACACAACACGCACAGCCCTGCAGGAGCTGCAACCCCCCCTTATTTTGTCTGACCAGCTGCTGAAAAATTTTGAGATTGCCTAATGCCTTATCCCTCCTCCCCCATATCAAAGACGTGTCTAAAAGCTGTTCCTCATCCTCACCGTTTGTATCAGCTTGCGGGTTAGCACCTGGCCCTCCAGGAAGCCTTTGTCACCAAACTGCAGTCAGCTTTGAGAACTTGTTCAGGCAAAAAGGACACTGAGATTTGAAGACAGCTTAACAAACTTGGGGCCACGAGAGCCGGTTTCAGACACATGCAAAAAAATGATGTCGGGAAAACAGCGAAGTAATGCAAGCAGCTGTAAACAGACGTCCCTCCACTCCTTCCCGTGTACAAACACCCCTCCATCCTCATCCTTGCTGGCTCCCTGTGCACCATCAGGGTGCAAAGAGGCCTCTGGGGAGGGATTCAGCTCCCCGAAATGCGGCCAAGGGAGCACGCCGGGCAAGGCGGGCCTTCGGCAGTACCCAGAGCGTCCCCTCCCCTGCTCCCTCCCCGCGTGCCGAGGAGGGACACAAAAGCAATACTGTCTGTCCTTATAAGCTCTGCTTTGCATGTGTTCGGCAAGCTAGGACAGCTGTGTGGACGGCTCGCAGAGTTCCAGGAAGTTGATGTGTTTCTTGGCTTCGACTCCAGTTTATTTGCCTTAGATGAAGTGGCGACCCAAGAAAGTCCCTTCGCATCCCCCCGGGCGGGCAAGCCGCAAGACGGCGGCGTGCCTTGAGACACGGCGCAGGGTCTCTCCCCGGACCGATGGGCCTTCCCCAGCCCGGCTGCCACAGCCCTCCCTTGGGCCGGGACTGGCTCACGTCCCGCTGGGCGAGGAGACACCGTGGGACGTGGTGCAGGAGAGCGTGGGAGCCCGGGACCGCGATCCCCTGGCAGAGCCAGGGCCTGGAGGACCCAGACCCGAAGGCATGAGCGATGCCGGGCTGGCGTGAAGGAGAGAGCAGGCCGGGCACGCAGTGCCGCACCGTCCGCTGCAACAGACGCTACCCAAAAGGAGCTGAGGAAAACTCAGAGAAATTTTGCGGTGCAGGAGCCTGAAATGGTGACCAGCAGGCACCCCTCGGCCTTGCATGTCCCCCTGCTGAGATGGGAGCTGAGCCCCTCCAGCAGCCCTTGGGGAAGCAAAACCTCACTTGCTGCTGCTGCTGCCTGAGAGAGGGGCAAGGGATGTAAAATGAGGAAACAATCTGAAGCGTAGCAAGTAGAAAGCCCTGTGGGTTTTTCTTTTTCTTTTTACATTTTTGCCTTGCGCTGAGAGGAAGAATCTCAACACAGCCAAACCCAGTAAACTTAAAACCCTCGGGGAAAGAAACAAACAAACAAAAAAAGCTACACATTGATGTGCCATAACCTAGACAGCTAAGCAAGCACTGTGCTGAGAGAACGGGATGCTTGCCCGAGAGTCTGAGGGGTGAGCTAGATGGACTGCACTTGGGAAAGCCAGATGGAAAACATTTCAGAGTACGAAAGAAAAGCCACCTCCCCTCCAGCCAAGGCAAACTGCAGCACCCCTCGACTCCGATGAAGAAAAGGATGCAAGGACGGGGTGCAGGCAAAACGGGACGCTCAACTCTGCCGGGTAGCTGTGACGGAGATGCTGGCATCCCCGACAATATATGGCCAGTCTAAACCGCGGGATGTCTTGTCCTTTTAAGGTGGGCCAAAAGCAAGCATCTGTGCAGCAGCAGCACAGCCCGAGCCTGCAATCAATAGCCCCTGGTGTCGCTTAAAAAACCAGGGGCTTCTGTGCCTTACCAACTGGCTGTGCAGATGCCCAGGCACACACCCGGCAGGGAGACAAGCAGTCTGGTTGTTCCTCCTCGCAGCATCACAGAAAGAAGAAGGAACAGTAACAGTGAGAGGAAGAAAAGCCACAAAACGCCGCCGCTGTGCCGCTCTCTGGCAATCGGTGCCTGCAGCTGTTGGGGCAGGAGGGGGGGCCCGGCCCCAGCCCTCGCCCCTGCGGCCCTGATGGCCAACAGCTTGGCCAAGGGCAGCCTCGGACCCACGGCTCTGGGCGAAGGTCCCAGGCAAAGCTCTGGAGGAAAGTGGTAGGAGAAACGAGCAAATGTTTCGCTCCTTCATGCCTGTTCTTTGCACGTAGCTGGAGCCGTGCGTGTGCAGCAGGACAGGTTTGGAAAGGATTAGAGAGGCAGGATGAATCACGCAGAGGAAGGCACAGAAAATCTCCTGTGCCAGTGCCCTGTTTCTTGCACAGCACCCTGGTTACGATCCTCTTCCTCCAGGAACGGATTTAAAGAAGGCTTCACTGAGGCGAGTTTAAAAAAAGCGTTCTGAAAACAGGGCATGCTAAACCAGGAAAAGACATTTTCCTTTTGCACTAAGTCCTGCATGGAGTTTTGCCACTGTAAGTGCATCCACACGCAGCAACGTCCCTTGTGTAGGCAAGCCCAGAGGGGACAGCATCAGCTCACTTACTGCATCCTTTGCAGCCCGACTGGGCTGGTTGCGAGGGAGATGCCAGCACACTCCACATGCAGCACCTTACCAGGTAGCATGCCAAAGCACTCTACACCTCACAGGGTAACACAGTAAAATGATGCGCGACGTGAAAAGAAAGACGGAAATTACAGGGATTAAAACTCATTTCCTGGTGGTGGTGTTGTCAACCATCACGATTTTATCACGAGCCCTGTAAAAATCTGATGGTATTACATTACTGCACAAGAATCTCAAACTTTTTTTTTTTTAAGCAAAAGTTCTAGTTTTCCGGGTTGTGGAGAAAGGTCCGAAACATTAGATGCTCGACAAAATATAAAAAACAAACCAAGGTGAATGGTTTTGTATCTTAAAGGCTCAAGTTTTTAAGGATAATCATGACCTCAGATGTTAAACCTGAATTAACACACAGATACCAACATGGAGTCTTTTCTTTGTACAGTGTGGTTTGTACCCTGTAACATACACCCTCCAAAACTAAAATGGCTTTTTTTTCTTTCTTTTTTTTTTTTTTTTATTTAAGAGGGAACAGAATCTCTACATCTCGGCACGTTTCTAACTTTTTATTTAAAAGCCAACACAGCTGCACTCTAATGCTACTTAAAGATGAGAGCCTCCACCAAATTACCAAACTCGTTTTAAGCAGAAAGGGATTCAACATGCAAATGTTTTGCACAGAGAATGATTCAAGAGTTTGCAGCTCTTCTTGCTGCTCTTTTCCAGGGAGCATGACTTGCTGACAGGATTAACTACTGCCAGGCTCACGAAGCTGGGAGACAGCTGCCACATGGCAGCCATTTATTACAAAGCTCCACTCCTCTAAAGTTAGGCAAGGCAGACAATTTCATCTGTGTTATCAGCAGGGTTTCTCTGCTCCACAGGCTTTAGTGACTAGGCTTTTTCTAAACAAACACCTCCTTTTCTCCCTCACCTTGTTAACATCATTATCTTCCTGTCTTCTGTATCTGGTCAGCACAGGAACTATTCCCTCTATCACACTTTCCAAACAAACAAACAAAAAAATCTATAACCAAGACAATTTAAAATGTTCAAACACACACACACACTGCAAGAGATTTTTAATTAGAAGGTTTTAGTTTGACATTTTAGGAGGGAAAACCACATGTCACAAGGAGGAAAGAGAGATGTGCTGGAGCAAAGGGAGTCAGAAGTGTTTTGCACAACCCTCATTCTTTTTAATGTCAGCCTCCAGTGCAATATCCAACACAACTACGCAGCTTTTTCATGAGCAAGACAACCTGTAGCGCTCCTCGTATCCCCACATCAGGCAGACCCTGCACGGACCCACAAGCCAAAGCCGCCCTCATGCACTGCACTGCACGAGACACAACAGGTTTTAAGTCAACCACCTCCTACAACCTGCTAAAGACCAGAAACACATATATGCCATCTACATCTCCAGGTGATGCTAAGTTTAGATGACCATTGGATACTGTTCTCCCACTATTTTCAAGCAGAGACAAGAGATACAAGCTAGGTGTTCAATTTTACCTGGGGTGTTCTAATTCAATGTTTGCTGTAGATGCCGGAGTACCAGAAATCACTCAAACTGAGGCTTATTGCCTCCTGAAGGTGAAGGAAGAACCCAGCCTTAAGAAAAATACCTCTCTCCATCGCTGATGAACAAGTTGCTGCAGCCCTGTGCGCACACCCACCGGCTTATACCAGCTGGGCAGGTAGCCTCCAGGGTTGTTTGTGGAGCTCTAAATTCTGAAATACAGTGTTTGCTTATTGTTTTAGTTAGGTAAATTAGTTACAGCAGTAGACGGTGCTGGCAAGCAGGCAAAGCTGAGATCCTCACAGGAGAGCCAGCAGGGAAATTTTAAACAGCAGAACTACTTGTCAGTGGTATTCTTCAGTACGAGTTTTCATTCTATTTTGAAGTAAACACAGTGAAACTAACCTGTGGGAGGTGCTTCCTGCACACTGACAAAATGAAACAGCATCTGTCAATTTTCATAGAGTGCAGCACACATGCCAAACAAGAGCACAGAAATCCAGATCTACAATTTTTTATGGAATTCAGAAGTCCCTCAGCTTTATCAGATGAGTACAAGAAGCCTCCTCTGAAAAGACATCTCTCTATCTAATCTGAAAAAGATGCATACTAAAACCAAGAATTGCCTACACACTCACAAACATAAATCCCCCTTCATCCACAACCACATCCAGCTGCTGACCTTCTACGTTCCTTGTAATATAGCTTTTGCTCTGGGACTTTAAAAGCCTAGCAGGCATTTCAAAAGGATTTTACAAAGTACACAGGCCCGGCCTTGTAAAAGCTCATGAGGAATCCATGGAGGTCATCATGGAGCTTAGACAGTCTGCAAACAGCATAATCCACGTGAGGTGGTGAGGTAAGGAATGACCAAAGTCGGGCGGATAGGCCTGAAGACTTCTGCAGCAACTGGCTCCTCCAACAATGCTGTAGCCCCTGGAGGAAACGCCTGCTGATCTTCAAAGCTCTTCAGTGGGAACAGTCTTAAGTTTTCTGAACACAAGCATTCCGGTGGCAAGGCCACAAGCCTCGTACGCACACAGAGAAAAACAAAAAATCAAAGTAAACAAACAAAAAAAATCCGCTAAGGTTAATAACTGCAAATACCAGCAAGACTGACCCTCTATTCCACAATAAGCTGTCAGATCCACCCAGCAAAGTTTTGATGCTCCTCGGCACCACAGCCACAGGGATTAAGTAGCAGTTTACAATCTCTGCAGCTTTCTTTTGTCTATTACGGGCAGTGCTCCCCATGTGTGGACTTCTGGAATGCAATACTCAGTTGTTCAGCTTAAGAGGGATGCTGCAGCCTGTAGGTGCACAAGGTACCCACTGTAACTCCGCCAAGACCACTGCAGTGTAGACCCGTAGGCAGAATTTTAGGCACAGCCCTCAGCTGGCTGACGGGCTGCACAAGTGAGTATGAGTAATGGGGAGTCTGGACACCTGCACACTGCAAAGAATTGTAGGAAGTTTATTTCAGGAAAGCTGGGGAAAAAAAAAAAAAAAAAAAAAAAGGAAAACAGACAAAATTGTGAACAGGTTTCTTCACCAAGTGAAGTTTCAAGTTGCTATTCCTCCAGCCAAAAACGTCTGCTGCTGGTCCAAAATCATTCTTCTCTTCCAAAAAAACAATTTCACTGCTAGTGCTTCACACATTACCATCAAACAGATGACACAGACAATTCTTCCCACAATTTATGTATGAAAAGGGCAGCTTATTTCCTTCTGCTCACTCCCATTGACATGTAAGATTGCACACCAAAACATTAATCTGGAACAAAGTAGCATGAATTATGCAAAGGTTCAACCCGATTCTCTAGTAGTTGCAGATGTTAACCATAGAAAAAAAATGACCAACAACACGTGCAAACAAAAATATCAACCAAGTGACCTGTGCATCCACTCATAGCCACCCCAGTTCTACAGCAGAAGAGCAACAGTTCGCTAAGTGGAGCCCTGACCAATTGCTTTCACATGTGCACACATAGCAAAGCAACACTAAAGTGTTAGAATCAAACTTGTGATACTGAAATTCATACTTATTTTCATGAGTGATGTTCTCACATGAACATTTTCTTGTTCATATACATACACACCCACACAGCCATTTTCCTTTAATTCTAAAAACGAAATCACCTTGCTTTACAGTTTTAAGCCAGTCCATATTATGGCAATATATACATGTTTACACTAATCTTGCTGAGGTCATTTAGGATCTATTCCATGACAAGAGGTAAACAAGAACAAAAGTGTTTTAAGAGAGCCAAAAGAAGAAACGATAATCATTGGAGGTGGTTCTTTGAATGGGGTGCAACTCTTTAAAGGTACAAACGGTATTGCTACCTAACTGACAGATCTCATCCTCCAAATTTCACAGAAAATGGATGTTAAGTCCAAGCAAAAGTAAAGGATGAAGAAAACCTCAATGCCAGAATTCACACTTTCAGTCAGATACTAAATAGCAGGAGCTATTTTCCACTTCCAGTTCAGACATTATTGCTCTGTATTGCTTTATAAGCCTTCTGAAGCTCAACTGTTCAGTATAAAGAGGTACGTGGGAAGAAATCAAGAAATTAGCAGCAGTCTCACCTGTTGAGCTGAGAAGTGCATATCTGAATGAGTTAAAACAAGAAACTAAAAGGAGAAAGCAAAAAAACCACCAGCCAAATAAATAATTTTTCACGGTAAGGTGAAAAACTTTTCTCAGCCTACCCACTCATTTCACACATGGTAATGTGGAAGTACCATTCTACCAAAAATTAGAAGACAGTCACCAGATTTGTTTCCCTTGTTCGTTCATCTGAACTTCAAACAGGGTTTCTGAAGCTAGAAGATTTTACCAGCCCAGCTTACTGACAGCTGAAGACAGAAAGGAGGCCTTTCCTCATTTGTTAGGGTCTTGCATGACATGGAGACTACGGAGGTAGACACTTCCATAAACAGAAGCAGCAGCAGCAACATGTTCAGCATATTTCACACCGAACTTGAAATGTTATTCAATACACATCTGACAGGAAAAAAAAAAAAAAAAGAAAAAGAAAAAAAAAAAAAGAAAGAAAGCTGGCAACTTCAAAAGTTCCTCAGCACATATAGCCCTTTAAAACTCCCTGAAAACACGAAAGCATGGATAATTTCTGAAATAGCAAGCTCTTTAAAATAAGCAAGCTCCTGAAAGGGTGGGGTAGTTGGGAGGGTTATCACACCTCTGGGGGAAGTCAGAGGCTCTATCTTGGCAGCATTTCATTCCTTCATATACCCTGGGGACTGATTAGTTCATGATAAGCAATTAGGCACCCCAGGGAGGGCAGTTAACTGTCTTACCAAAACAAAAAGGCTGCACAAATGTAAGTCTCACTAGATTAAAGAATCTGTATCTGAAGAACAGCAAATTTGTGTTTGTTCCCTTCTACTGGAACTAGCAAAGATTACATTTTGCCTACATATGGCACACACAGATCTTAGAAATCCCAAATTTGAGCACGTACTTGCTGCTAAATTGGTAACAAATGCTCTGAAGCATTTTCTTTCCCAAGACACCAGTGCTGTGATGCAGGAAAAAAGGGGGAGGGATGGAGGGGAGGAACACAGTAAATAGTGATTAGAAGACTTGAAATAGTAATCTCATTCAGTTAAATTTGTTTTCCTCATTGTTAAAATAGTGCCCAATCAAGGATAAGCTGCAGAAAGCGGAACCTGGAAAGGCCGTACGTGGGAGGCTCCTGCTTGCTGCGAGGCACCTATGTGTGTCATGATCCTGCCCATGTTAAACATTGATCTCCGGTGAAGCCGAGGGCCGAAGTCGCCTTTCACCTGCCAACTGATGTGAAAGCTCCAACAAGCACCAGAATGACGATGCTTCTGACTTACACCAGGCCCGGTATATTTCAAAGTACTGCGACAGCTTACAATATGAAGGAATGCTTTTCAGTAAGACGACCCCCTGTTCTTTTCTGTCCTTTTATCTTTTCTTAACAGTTTGCCATCCAGTGATAGGAGGGAACCCCAGCTGCATAGCCTGAGCTTTTATCTTCTGCTGACCATGCAACAACACAAAGCTCAGTGCTGGATTTCCTGCTGCTTGCCTAAAGGGGCTGTTCAGCTTGTTTAAATATTACTTGCCTTGGGAGCCTTGGAGTTGTGCCCAAGCACTGTACTGTATCTTCCCAGCATCCATTTCAGCATGTACTTTAAAGGTCTTTAGGTTCGATGTACTATGCTCTCCCTCGCTACAGGAGGAGCCTGATGCCTCGAGAAAAAAAGAAAACCCATACAACTCCTCCCTCTCTCGCCGTTCCCCCCATTAATCCCCATGCCTCATTCTGTCACACAGCTAGCAGAAGTCCCTCTTCATCCCAAAAGCATGCAAACATATTTAGTTCGGTACACTGAACCAATTACAACCAAGGCAAAGACATTCTGGTACGAACGGCCACAGCTAGGAAGAAATCAGATGCCATGTATCACGTACAGCAAGCTATCAATGCCCCGTCAGCCAACAACCGAGAAAGTACAACACCAGGAGCAGGCTTTTAGGCTGAGCTGTGGTAAAGCAGCCTCTTGTCATGCTAAATTTAAGAAGTCTCCACAGTGGATTTCAGAAGTAAGAATCTTCAAACGGGACCTTCTCAGAATTTGTGGATTTAACACAAAGTCACTTTCTTTCCTAGTTCAGCGTGGTGCTGAAAATAAACCGTGGCTTTTACAAAAGCAAGTAAGGACAATCAGCCTTTGCAGATTCTTTCAAAACCCCTCATTTTCACAATTACTGTGCCTCTGAGAGCCTGAGTTCTGGCTACAAGGTCAGCAGCAAGATAACCTTGGCCAACTGAGAAGATCTGCATCAGCCCAAGCAGGGCGCGAGGCGGCCACCCATGCAGCCACCCTGCAGGCCTCACTGCTAACCCGCCGATACGGATGGAGGAGGAGATGCAAATCCAGTTCAAAATCTATTTGTGGAAGTCATGAACACAGACGTGCCAATAAGAAAAAAACTAGCCAATACCGACTGCAAGAACTGACCTGTAAGAAGACGTCTCTCTGCTGAGATGCAGGAATACATGTCCCCCACACAAGCTGATTTAGAGCTACAGCTGCAAGGAAACTCAAGGTTAGAAGTGGAAAACCGTTTTTAATCCATTCTGCTTTGCCTCAGCCTGCAGAGTGCAGGCTGATTTAACCTGATGTAAGCCACGGCTGTCATTCAGAAGGAGAGACAAGCCAGTCCTCACTTCACCCCTCAGCTCCAGCTACACCTTCCCCCTCCAGCATTGTGCCAGTCCTGGCATTTGAACAGCCGCACAGTGATCTGGGATCATGGAATTGGTCACACTGTTTTGGGATGTGTGGTTTTTTGGGGGTTGTTTTTCTTTATATATGCACAGACATACAGTTTCATCAACAGCCTTCAAACAGGGTAGCTGAAGCATCGTCAAATTACACCCTCTATTTGAGTGCGGGATGAGAGACCTGAGCAAGAATGTTGTCTGTAACTCTATTCCTGTGGTGCAGCAGTACCAGGGAAAGATGAAAAGATGTCGGGGAACGAACTCACTGCCAGCTCCATCTGCAGTCCCTCCTCCTGCTCCTCCTCTCTCCCTTTGCTCCAGCTCGGAGTTCGTTTGCAGTCCTTCTGCCACTGAAGAAAACTCCTTCCACTTAAAAGTCTACCTGAAGTTCAGCTCTCCAATTAAACACAGTGAAAAGACTCTCACAATAAAATGAGCTACAACAATTAAAATGTCTGCACTGCATCTCTCCAAGGCATCCCTGGAAGAGGGCAGCAAGAGAACAGGAGCAGTCCCAGGCAGTCAGTTAGCCATTTTCTACTTGCCTGTCCAATCTCTCCCAGATCAAGGACTGGGTGTACCTTTTGTGCAGTGCTAAGCACAAAACAAACAGAAGTCTACAATATCTCCCTCTGGCCTCCCTCAAATTTTTCAGGGCTGAATAAAACTGTGTTTTCAACCTTTTTTTTGCTTGTAAACCTCTGTAAATGACCCCTTCCCCATGCACAAAGATGAAGTTATCCCCTTCCAAAAAAAGTACAACTCTTGCTTTGTTAAGCCACATCAGTAACAAAGCTGAAACAGTCTGCCACCACGTGCCACCACATGTCTCAACCAGAGCTACAGAGTACCTGGTAAGTAGGGCAAACGGCTCACCTGGAGTTCTCAGGTACTTTAGAAACAATATTTACAAACCTTGGACCCTTGGACTTAACATGCAGCGCGGTGGGAATGGCACACATGCTCCCACGCCAGCAGCTGACCACCTCCAGAGAGTGGCATTTATTGTACGGTGCATCACCTCAAGGGGATGGGGTGGGACAGAAGCGGAGAAAAGAAACCAAAGCTGCACGGAGAAAGGACGTGTTGCCTGGCTGCATGTCCTCAGGCGCTGCTAGCTCACATTGCTTGCACCATCTGATCGCTCAAAGCTAAACATGGAATGTAGGTAGCAAGTCATAACGCTGTGCAGGGCTGGAGACGTGACCCATCAGCTGTTTCTGCATTATAATTATTGCACTGGGGTACAGCAGGACCAAAAGTTTGCCTGCGCAGATTTCTGTGATGTTTTAATTTGTTAAAAATAACAATAGAGGCTGCATACCGCTCACAGATTTGAGATTACACTCGCTTTTCTGCAGGCCCAGCACACCCTGTTTAAGTCCTCAATCCTCCAGACAAGTGGAGGGACCAGAATTATTTTGCTTTAATCAAAACAGTATTAAGAAATCAGATTTCACAGGGCTGTGATCTCTCCTCCCCAAGACAGAAAGGAGTTTCTAAGGAAGAAAGCAGTACCCCTGAACCATCACACTCTGCATTTCTAAAGGGGACTTGGTCATTTCCCCTTCAAGCCACTTCTGCTCCTGTGCTTTCTCTCACTCTCATCTTATTTTTAAAGTTTCTGATAGTAATAAAAAAATATATATAAAAAAATAAAACCTTATTGCAATACCATCATTTCCTTGAATTATCATATTCCCTAGTGAACTGATTAATTTTCAGAGTGATCCTGACCCTCAGCTCCCATGGGCCTCAAGTGATGCAAACGGTTTCTTTCAGCTCTTCCTCCATTTTATTTTTGTCCTAACATGCACTAACTACAAGCACAGGGCTAGGTTTTGCAACCCTGGACTGAAAATGCAAATATCTTCACTGGTGCAGCTGGAAAGGAGCACTTAGATTTTAAGCAATTGGATTGTTACTCTAACATGTTCAGAGGAAAGCAAAGCCCAAACTGTACAAGTGATTTAAACCAATACCTATTCAACATGACTTACGGTTCAGGCTTTGCCCTACGAGTGAAGCTTCAGTTACTAAGAACACAATTTGTCACCCTTTGACATTAATTATAGTACGACAAGTCAGCAGAGAAACAACAAAAATTGTATTAAAGCAGACCAAGAACCTGTAGCAGTATGCGGACAAAGGGTCTATGTTAAACGAAATGTTACAGGCAACCTCGATAGCACGGTCCCTTTCCAAACAATTGCAGGCCAGAGGGATGCTTTCAAGATATTCACAGCTACTTAAAGCTCCCCATTTGAGCGTGGAGTCCCCCTGCTCACCCTTTCACCAAAACAACTGAACAAGCCCGTTAGCACTTCTAGATAAAGGTGTCTCCAAAGCAAAATGCTTTCGAGGGCTGAATGCAAAGGGATACTCCCCAAACTTCAAAGCTGCCATTTTTTGCAAGGGCAAAGACGTACCCAGATGCAAGGTGGCTATCAGGAAGACAGCACAGCAGCAAGCTACGAACATACCCTTGCAGGTCAGAAAAGCACACTCGTGGCTAATAGACCAGAACTTCTGTTAGCCCCAGAAAAGCACCCATCTCTAAGAAACCACTTCCTATCCGATCCTCCCCATCCCCTCCCAGGCAGCCTGCTCCCTCCTGCAATTCAGAACAACCAGGCAACTGATCTCTAACCATCCATCAGAAGAATTGGCTAATACAATGTCACCCGGCCTACCACATGAACAAAAACCACCAACGATCCGAGCCGGTGGTTAACTGCACGTTTTTGCTTTACCGAGGGTATTGCACCGAGGAGGGAGGCTTCCCTCGCCCTTCCACGGACGCTGCTCTCTCAGAAGTCCGCCCTGCCCAAACTCAGATTTACAAATACGTATACAAATACTCTACACATTTGCTTCCACCTGGTGGATTACCAGAGAGGGAGACGACGGCGTTTTTTAGAACAAACACGTAAACCCACCTCTAAAATTAGATGCATGGTAATTCTGTGGGCAACGGCGGAGGGGAAGAGTGGTTAGGGTTTTTGGGGGGAGGGAGGAGGTTCCAAGAAAAGGAATACAAAGCGCTATTTAACCCCTCTTCAAACTCTTTTTTTTTTTTTTTTCTCCCTTGGAAAGCAAACAAAAAAGTGATTTTTCTTTCGTTTTGATGAGTTTCTCAAAACAGAGATGGACAGAGCTAATCAATTCTGCTCCTGGGTGGTTAACGAGAATAAATGTCTTCAATCAAGTGTTTTGTCAAAGAATGTACAAAATACTCTTTCCGTTGTGTCTGCTTCCATAATCAAGCAATAAAGGAGTTATTTTTAAGGTATATATTAAAACACACACTATACACATATACCATATATAATCAAAACAAAAACATAAAGTAAAAATCCTGAACTGATTTATTAATTGCTAGCCTTAGCAATGGAAACCAGGGGTCCTTTTAACGCTTCAGCAAAACAAATGAAACAGATCAGGGAGTGTCCTGCAATACTCTTTGCTGCTAAACCCCTCGGACCTAGTTTCTAAAAACTACGATACCTGCAAATGCAGCTTTGCAGTCACTTCCAGTTCCGTTTTCATATGCATATTTTTACAGACAGCAGCCGCCTATGCCCTGTGCGTGCAGCACCGGTGGAATCGCATCCTCTGCGCTCGCAGCTCCTTCGTGCTCCTGGCTGGAAGTGAAGGTGGTGAAGGCTTCTGCAGCCTTCCTCTGTTTCCCTCTCACACCCACAGCAGCTCGGGAAGATGCAGGCAGGCCACTGCAAACCACACTGCAGGGCTCACCACAAATCAAGGCCTCGGCCTTGCAAATGAATTCATACCAACAGGCTCCTTCTACGGGAGAGACCCATCAACGTCAACAGAAGCTTCTAATCGGCATGGCTGAGAGGTCCCTGGGCAAGCTATGGTCTGCAAGGGTACAGGGCCTGTGCATCATCAGGCTTATTTATGTCACGTGCCCAGGTATTTATGAACTCCTGGGCCTCTGTTTTAATTTAAGAGACCAGCTGTGTTTGGCAAGGTGTGCAAAGCTCGCCAGACAACTTTCAAGCTACCCTTACTCCATATGGCACAGAAGTGCCTATAAAGCTCAACACATCCACGAGAAGCACATTTCCAACTTTCGCCAGCAAACCCCTCAAACAGAAGGTCTCTACCCCTATGTCACAGTGCAAGAGAAATATTTGGGCATTCACCACACTTTTCGCTAGTGGAAGAGCACACAAATATACAGGTACACAAGGCTGCTAACTTGATAAGGGGCTAGGTTGCCAACGTGAGTATTCACAGAGCTGAACCAACTTAATCCAGTCTGAGGTCAGAGGGACTAGAGGATGCTTGGCTTTCATCAGCCCTTTTTCCCCACACATATTACGACAGATGTTAGGCACAGAACACACCAGACTAAGCGTCAACGCTGACACCTCTGCTAGCTTATTCAACCATTAGCTGTAACTGCAACCTCCCACCCCCTTCCCAAATCGCAGTGCTCCCGCAGTAGTGCTTTAAGGACTAGAAAAAAGGTCAGGCTTTCTCCCCCTTTTTAGCTATTCTTGGTTTGTTTTGTCTTCTTTCTAATAAGAAAAGAGAGGTCACAAAAGAGAATTCAAAAGCTGAAGTTATTTTTCCCTTAGTTGCATTCTTAGAAATGACTGAAGGATTTTTTTTATTATTATTACTTGTTTTTCTTTCAAACAAAACAAATGTGGCCTGAAGCTAAACACCTGAAATGTGGTGTTTCAGTGCAAATGGTTAAAGCTTGGTAGAACTGTATGCAAGTGAAAACAGGGCTCATAATAAAGCTGCCTGGTGATCTCCAATTGAAAATACTCCCGGCAGCCCAGCTTCTTTCATGCAGAGGAATTTACCACCATTCTCCACTCGTGTTCCTCATGGCTCTCCCAGTATACCTGGAAATTAGGAAGCTAACTAAGCTCCCTAAAAACTGGTTAGGTCAGTCCCAGTCAACCCCATTCCTAACCAGCACAAGTGGACAAGTTTAACATCTTCTCAAAAGATGAAGTGAAGTCTTGGACTCCACTGGTGGAATTGCCATCAAACATCAAAAATATCTTTTTTCCCCAAGTCTAGTCGCTGTCATAGCCCCTCAGCCCAAGAGAGATTTTCAATGCATTTTTGGTGCTTGCTGACTTTAAGCCCATCGGGTAAACTCCACTCATGGTCGTTCACGAGTCAGAAAATGTTTGCTTGGAAAAACAAAGCAGAGCAAAGCTGCACTTCTCCCACAATCACTCGATTCCAAGAGCCATAGGCTTTAGCACTGCCAGTTTGCCATCTCACTAAGTGTCTTGCAATACTTGTTTTTGTAATCGTTTTCGATGCTGTCTACACAAAAAGCTATCTCGGAAGCCAGAAGAACTACATTCCTTACACATGGACCCTTTCCAGATTCACCCCAATACTTCCATGCTTAACGTCCTATACATTCATAGATCACTCCAGGCCCAGCAGTTAATTTGTTTTCAAGTTGCCTTAATTTTGAGGTTAAACACTTTTTAAACTTCTCCATCCCTGATGTTCCCTTAACTCTTTCAGGGAAGTCAGACTGCCTCCCAAATTCTCTCAGTTCACTGTTGCAATGATGCCACTACAGCATCCCGACTTGCCCTCTGAAAAACCAGAGCCAGCCTGCATTTCCATGCACGCAGAGTGCCATTTGCATTAAGTACTACATATGCAGCACTTTTCTTTCCAAGAACTTTTGAGTGAGAAGTCGCTCATTTTCCAGTTTTCCCTTTTCATCTCCTGCAGGACATGGACACTTCTTCCCCCTCTCTCCTCAACACCTCCATTCAGCACGACCACAGCTCGCGGCCCCCTCAGGAGATGGCAAGGCCTTCAGAGTGCCACTCAGTGGCTGTTAGCTACCAGCCTCACTGAGGTCTGGACAACACACAAAGCACACACACTCCTCCAAAAACTTTGAAGCCCAAAGGCAAATTCTCTGCCCATCCTCCTGAAGGCCAGGCAACATTAATGCTAGTAAAGGATGTCCCAGTAAGAGAAGTCCTCAGCTAGCTGTCTGGGGGCTCAAGACCTTGTCCTGCTGGCTGAGCCCCACATCCAGCTCACCACAGGCCTTACCTCTCTTTGACCTAATGCATGAATTACCACTGAGCACCACTAACGGTGGCTTGAATTCGCATGGACAGTGTGTGTGCCCTCTCCTCTTCCTCCGGCTATGCCACAGACATTCTGGGGCTCAACAGTACAAACTCAGAGTTACAGCAAGAAATAAACCGGTGGTCACTTCCCGAGGTCAGAGTGTACCTACAGATGCAGGCACACAGTGCAATGCGCAAACATTTATTTTCTCTGCATACTTAAACATCCTTGGAAAGCTTTTTTTAAGAAAAAGAAGAAAAGGAAGAACAAAAAAAGCCCAGTCCTTCCAATTTCTGTGCAAGGAGCAAGTCCTCCAATACTCCCTTTGTGTGCTTATGGCCCTGTAAGCCGCCAGAAATAGTTGAAGGATGGGGGGAGAAGAAAGATTTCTGTGATGAATCCTCCTTTTCAAAAGGTTTTAGAATTAATTGTATAATCAAATAGATGTAATGCATTGCTCAAATCAAGATGAAAACTCAAAATGTAAACTCTTTCAAAACTTGGTATGGCTTTAGGTTTTCTCCTTCTACTTATTTACAGTTTTGACAGGAGAAGATGAATCATTTCCCATGGAATAAAATGAGTTTTCAACTTCAAGACACAATATCATACAGGATCTTTGCATTCATAGCACAGACTCAATGGTACAAACACGAGGATGAATATCTGCAGGGTTCATAACCATACCTCTGCATCAAAAAGGTTACTGACCAATCTAACTGAAGGTTGTTTTCTTTTAATACATACAATTCAGTATCACTCAACCTGTAGTACTGATACCATTTTACATAGGAGACGAGAGGAGCCACATTTCTCCCTCAACCAGAAGCAGCAAGTGCACGGAAGTCAACACAAAACCAGTCAGAGATGCAAGAATCAGGCCTTCAGGATGGTGCGCTACTGTCTCCTGCATGGCTAATTTTGATGAGCTTGTTGAAGCCTTTAGCCAAGTGCTTTTTCATACCAACTCATCCATAGAGCAGAGACGATTAATCATCATTTATTACTCACCTTCTGGCAACACCCACTTTAAGCTAGGCACCATCCAGACTCATCAGGAAGACGGCCCCAGTCTGACGGCTCTGCGCTAAAAGGGAGCCATAAAAACGAGACCCGATCCCGATGGGCAGAGCACTACAGACACCAGCAGTACACCGCACGGCTACCAGGATCTGCCAGAATAAAGCTGCTCACAGGATACCTTAAGCACACATGCAATTCTTTCAAAAAGTGACAAGGTATGTAGTAAATACACCAGCTGTACCTACTTTCACTGCCTGCCAACTCCTACCGGTGTTACGGTACAAATAATTCTCATGAAAGGATTTTGCTGAAGAGAGATGGTGAATCTTCACAGACTTATCACAGCAGTTAAATGATCAGAGCACCTCACTCGGTTACAGTACATAGGAAAGTAGTTATTCTCTTCTTCTGGAGCATTAGTAACTTCTCAAACAAAGAAGCCTGATTGAGGCAGACAGTGAGGGGCTTATCAGCTTAGGAAATGGGAAGGATGGTCCAATTAACTGCCAAGCAGTCAGACATAATTCACTCTGACGAGGCCAATGAGAGACAAGTCAGAGAAATGCATGTCCTGTCCATTTATGTAACACCTAAACATTCCCCTGCTGCAAGCTCTCTCCTTCCGGGAGCTCTGCCTAAATGAGGAGCAGGCCACGGGAGGAAAATCCACTTGTATCCATCTGCACCTAATGGGCACCCTCTCTGATTTAGGAATCATCTCAGTGCTGTAGGAGGCACCGCCACTCACTAAACTGCTGGAACCAGGTGCTAGCAGCCATTACCAAGCAGACAGACAAAAAGCTTTGTGCAAGGCTATCTTGGGTCCGCACCACTGTGCTATCTTCGCATAGACCAGGGAAGGGAGCAAAAGGCAAACAAAACCTACCCCAGTCTAGGTAGACAGGCTTCATCTCCTTTTCCCAAACCACTTCTGCTAGCACAAAAAGAGTCAGAACGTTACTGAAAGTCATTTCACAACATTAAAAAAAAATAAAAAGAAAAAAGCTGTAGGCTATTCATACATAACAGCTGATTAAGAAAGCTGTGAATCCACCTCAGTGCTGATTTTCACGTCCTCTGCTGCGCTGAGTACACTGCTAGTGCTGGGTAAACAAAAGGAGGGCACAGAGAAAGAGGAAGGGCAGAAATTCTACGAAAGATGCTAGAATGAAAAGAGAAAGTTCTCAATGAATCACAGCTCGAGCTTGGGACCCAACCCATAGGAGGCAACAGATACTTGAAGTGGAGAGAGGAGAAAAAAGAAAAAAAAAAAAAAAAGGAGTCGATGAACCACTGATTCATAAATATGAGCTTTGTCTGACATGTATGGCAAGAGCAGCATCTTTGCTCTGCAACAACCGTGCATGCATGGGACCCAGCCCATCCTTCTACAGGCAACTTGTTCTGTGCAATCTTCTTCGTTGTTCAAAGCGCCAGACTTAAGACTGTCATGGTCAGCACCACAGGCTTTATGCTCTATGGGCAGGACTATAAAAAAAAACAGTTGTGGGGAATATTTATGTTACATATGGCACCATCCTATTTGTCAGCCGGTTACCAGGAGCTGAGGAATCCGCGCGGTACTGGTGAAGTCGCCTTGCGGCAGGGTGTTATAGCGAGCACGAACCAGACTATATATGGTATGTTTACTGAACGATTAGGCATAAACATGTTACAGGAGAAAGGATGTCTCGTATGAGACGCCGGGCTTGCTGCTGCAAGGCGAGCTGTCTCACTCGGAGAGCAGTTTGTCACATATTCCTCATACGCTCCTGGCTGCGGGTGCCAGTGAAACCTCTAGAAAACAGGAACAGGTTATGCTGCAAGTAATGATTAACTACGGGGAGTATCAGCCCGGCAAGCTCCACCCGCCAGCATTCCCCATCTCCTTGCTTCTCTTCCTCCCCCGCTACTTTTCGGCTCGGGCCGTCCGCAAGGCAGCCAGGCGGCGGGCACAAAGGCACACAGGGGCGCATGCCGCGCGGAGCGCTGCCTCTGCCGCGGGATGACGGGCACAGACAAGTGCACCCTCTCTTTCTTAAGAAACAGCTGGCAGCAG
This sequence comes from Anas acuta, assembly GCF_963932015.1. Taxonomy (NCBI): domain Eukaryota; kingdom Metazoa; phylum Chordata; class Aves; order Anseriformes; family Anatidae; genus Anas; species Anas acuta. Next base: position 69,288,409 of record NC_088980.1, read on the forward strand.
GCGAGCAAGCACTGCAACTCCCCGCCTGCCCCGCATGCGAGCCACGAGTCCGCGCAGGACTATTTCATAACGGGGGGGGGGGGAAATCCTGAAAGGGTAGAGGGAGGAGGGTGTACTAAAGATGCCTTAAAGTGCAGGAGAAGGTTCGTATCTGGCTTCAGAGTCCTGCCTAACCTGTTCTGTGGTATGTTTCGTTTAACTCTCGTTTTGTTGGTCTGGGTTGTGTTTTTTCTTTTTGGCAGCCAGAGCTGGGTTGCAGCCCCTTCTCTCCTCTGACACCTTTCACACTCCATCGCACTCCAGCACAAACATCGGCCCACGGACAGGAGACGCCAGAAAGCAAAATGCCCAGTCCGTCGCAGGCTGAAACTGGACACACAGTCTCTTTATGATAGGGAACTGGATCTTCCTTATCAACTCGTCAGGACCGCCAGCCCTCCAGCGCCAGACTTCCCGCCTTCGTCACTGCTTTTCTACGTTAGCAACTTCTGCAGCACCTCAAAAATAAAAACTATGCAAAGCAGTAAGGGGTGGGGAAACAAACAAAAAAAACAACCCCAAACCACACACCCAAAGGACTGCATGCCACAAAAATCTAACCAGAGTGCGGTGAGGGGCAGCAGCAGTGATCGCAGCATCAGTACCCACTTCCATCACTGCAGCAGATTTATTTCTTCCTTGTGAACAGTACACACAGGGTTAATGGATAGCCTGAAGACCAGAAATATACCAGCTAAGCAATGCAGGCATCAACTCAAAGCTGTGCGGGGTGGTTTTGACACGGGCTAAGCAGTTTCTTACTGATGGCAAGAACGTGTTTTTGCTCGGTAGCCATTTTAAGCAACAGTTGTAGTAATCATGGGAGCACCGTAACAAAAGAACCAGGGGCAAAAACATGGTAGAGAAACAAGGGCCCCTAAAAGCTCCGCAACACATGAACAACTCGATCGCAGCAGCACCATGCGTGAACTACGCTGAAAGAAACCAACAAAGAAGAAAGATTATTAAATGACCTTCAGAGCACAGCAAATCCCTCAGAGCAATGAGTGCTGGGCATAAGAAATGTCCTGGTTTCCAGTCAGTTGTTTCACATGTTTTCCGGGGAGTTTTCTTGCTGTGGGAAAGGTTTCTAAGTACACTGAAAGTAAAGCCTGCAACATCCCCTTCCACTCCCACAGCAAGTATGCAACCCATAAAAGATTAAAGTGCTGGAGACATATGCTTGAGCTGAGACTCTTTTTTTTTTTTTTTTTAAATTGTATCAACAGTTTAGTACTTGATGCGTTTTATCAAACTATTTTGCCATCCCTTTTTTAAGACAGTGGGGGGAGAAATGGAGCACGAGTGCAAGACGCATGCAGCCTGTAAGTTGAAGAGTTTTACAGATGTATTTACGATACTACTTGTCTGTGGGGGCTTTTCAGGCCAGGGCTGCCTTTGTCTCTGCGCACTATACGCTAGCCAGCTCCTAACAAATGAGCAATCACAGAGAAGGCAGATCTGGCTCCTTCCCTGGACCTGCTAGGAAGCCGAGACACGAAGATGTGCCTGAAAATTTTCCCTCCAGTTACTAGAAACGAATCTGATCGATCCCTTTGGTCACACGAGCGCTTGAAGTCTGCTACAACTATTAACTGTGCTGCAGTCACATGAAAGAGAACAAGCTTCCCCCTCCCGCCCTCATCCCGTGGGCAACATTATGTGGGCAGTGAATATACAGAGGAACGTGGTTAGAGGGGGGCAATGGAAACCTCCACAGAAAGGCTGCAAAGCTGTACTTTTTATTATTTCTCTTTAGCTGAGGGATTATTACATTTCAGACGAGCCTGCCCAATGCTCAGTCGTTTGGGTACCCAAAGGAGGGTGAGGTGGGGAATCCCCATCTTCTGTACCACTGCCTTCTTACAAGCAGGAATATTAGGGGTGCTTCTAGCTTTCCCCATTTCTTAAACACCATGAAGGTGGCGCAGGGAAAGCATTTTTACCGATGTAAAAGTGGGCGATCTTTGAGGCAGCAGGGTTGCTTTGGAGGTGTTTTTATGTGCTGGGGACACTCAGCAGGTACGTAAGTGGAGAGACGGGGGAAGCAATGCCTTGTGCTTCCGAGGAGAAACTCCTGGCACTGAGACAAACGAGGCAGGCAGCGTGGACTAAGTCGTGACTTAGCCGCTGGGGCCAGAGCCCCACGCAGCCTCCCTGCTTTGCAGCCTGCACTCGCAGCACTGCACATGGGGGCTGCGCTTTCCAGAAACTGCGTTTAAGGGGAGAAGGGGAAGGGTGGTGAGAAGGCAAACAAACAGCACGGTACCCACTCACCCACGGCCAACTCTGCCCCCATCGTGGTACCTTCCCTTCTGCCAGGAGGCTGTGGATGCCACGTTATACACACGAAATGTTGGCTGCAGACATGCAGCCGGTGTGGAGTGGTGCCCATGCAGCCCCTCCAGCTGCCCCGCACATGTTGTTGTCCGAAACCGATGACTTGTGCTGACCTTGGAAAGGGGGTAACTGGTGGAGGCAGTGAGGAAAAGCACCGGGTTTCACATCACATGCCACTTCTTAGATATTGCTGGAACATGCGAAGCACAGAGCATCTTTAATTTGGTACATCTATACAGTCACCGACCCTACAGCACTCAACAAAATAAGAGGAGGGGGAATACTGCGGGTTGATGACAGAGAATAAAACATAAATGAGCACATACGCTTTCAACATGCTAAATGCATTTTCACTGAAGTTATAGTTGAGCGTGCCCCCAATAACACTACTACATTGGTAATGTTACACCCTGCATCCATTTTATAAAATATTTAAAAACTTGTTTTTGCCTCGGTCCGCCTACACAAAATAATGAAGAAATATCACTCATCAGGAACTCCCTAGGAAAATAAACCTTAAAATGGAAATGTATGCTCACTGAGAAACACATACTTCTGCAAAACTGCTGCTCTTTATATATTTTGCATCTGAAAGCTGCAAGTCTCACACGCGCACACACAAAAGACAGACAGACTGCTGCTGTGGACAAAATGGTGCCATTTAATACAAAAATCTGGTTTATGCACAGACTGGCTGTAGTGCATGCTGGTCCCAAGCAGAGTGGGATGCAGCCAGTTATATCGAACAGTTGTGCCCTCAGCAACAAATGGTGCATTCATAAAACTGGAAAAGCCTCTGTCTAGGGGCTCTACGCTCTGCAAAGGAAACAATCGGTTGCTGACATTTTCTGAGGGAGGGTATGGCGAAAAGAGGTTGAGGGGGAGAAGTATAATCTACAGTAAAGTTATGTACCGAAAAATAAGGAAAAAAAAAACACAAGCTGCCATTGAGCTACCTTTGCACTCTTCCTGCATTAGCTAGACTCTAACAAAAGAGCAACGCCACCTGAAAAAGACAAGCACTTGGAAAACACTTGGCCAGTCAAGAGTATAGAAGAAAAGGAAGAAGAAAAAAAAATGGCTTTCTTCTAGAACACTGGCCCATGAAGACGCGACAGACATCACGCAGGCTGCAGTACACAAAGCCGCATCTGACAGTCAGCTTCACACAAGTTTCTCACCCTTGCCTTTATTAGCTATGCCACCTCCACACTGGTAACTAAAAGCCAACATCTGGTAATAGCTAAATGTCAGCACAGACAATCCCTTTAATAAAAATTTAAAGAGTCTGGGTCCTAACGAGGAAGTCATTAGTGCTTTGAATGTAGGACCCTGCACCAGAGCTGCAGGACTGAAACAATCCAGGCTTTTCAGCTGGGCAGACCAGGGGCTTCAGCGTGCACAGGGAACCTCCCGGGCTGCCCACCACCTCGCGATGGGGATGCTCAGTGCCCTGTGTACCCGTATGGGGGATTCACCAGGCCAACACCACACGCCTGGGTGCCCATTTACAAGCCACAGGATGCAGAAACCCAGTCGGAGTGGCAGCCTTCATCTTGGGCTCTACCACTTCCCGCTCCGAGGTGCTCCTGGACAGAAGGCTGCCAGACGCCAGCTGTGGGTGAAACCAGCAAGTGCCTGAAATCCCAGGACATCCCTGTGTGCAGACAGGGCCTGTGGATGGCCAGGTCCTGCTGCAGGATGGGGCCATGCCCTACAGTCAGCCCTCGGCCCAGGAAGCAGGCACCATCGCCTCCCTCTGCAGCGCTGAGGTGGAATCCTGCCCGAACCTCAGACACGTGAGGAGCCCACGCAAGTCAACAGAGAAGGGTTCCTAAACGGCAGCGAAGAAGTACAACGTATTAATAAATACTTATGACCTCCTCTGTTCTACTAAGGTTGGCCATTAAAAACCAGCCCCAAGTCACAGACTGTACCTAAAGTTCAACAGGAAAGCCAGCAAGAGTTTCTCTAAGAGGAGAAATGCACTGAGGCCTGCCTACACATCGATAGGAAATGAAAAAAGTCTCACCAACCCCTCTTGGCTGCCCCAAGGCTGTGGTGGGGCATCCACCGTGTCTTCTGTGAGTGCCTGCACGGCACGGAGGCCTCTCACATCTCACCATCAGACCAAAGATTTTGCAACAAGTCGAGCCTGAACACAGTAGTTATGTGGTAAAGAGATGTCTTCCCCAGCCAGGGGAGGCCCAGCTGAAGGAGAGAGGACACATTTTTGGTAATGGTTGACAGAGCGAGTCTCTACATGATATTATCAAAAGACTTGGTACATCAGAGATTTCAGAGAGTGCTTGCGCACTGAAGCCTCTGCAAGGGTATCTAAAAGGGGACACAGATGTAATTCTTCCTGCCCACAGCGTACCTAGCTCTTCTTTGAGAACCTCTCATGAAACAATTTCAGAGGGGAACAGGACTGTGGTCTCACAGACTGACAGCACACACATTTTTCCACAGCGCTTTTAAAAAAAAAAAAAAAAAAGGCAAAACAGGATGAGCGGTTCTTCAAGAGTGAGCCCTTCCTGCACCTCAGTGCTACGAGCTAACAAAACCTGTGGGTCTGCTGGAGACAAGGAATAAAAGCTGGGAGCACACATGGCCAGCTAAAGTGGAGAGAAGTGAGCCGGCTTTCTACAAGCTATCAAGGCCCTGGAGAATGAATGGCAATGCTTTTGTTTACCAACTGTGCATTGTAAATAACTGTGCTTGCAATAAAGTTTGCACTGTATTTGCATACATAATTTCAATAAAACTGCATGAAAAGCCACTTCATTAATGCTGCTTATCAGTGGAGGACCTACAGCAACCACATAACTGCAAATGCCTTTGCGGAGACATAAAAAAATCTAAAAATCTTTTTTTTACTTTATTCCTTGGTCAGTTTCCAGGCAAGACAGAAGTTAACACACATGTAATGTTTTGTCCACATTCCAGTTAAACTTGCCCTAGTACCAAATGAATATATTTTGGAGTTCAAGTTGCACACATGATTTTTTCCCTCTGCAGGCTTTATAAAGGCTGCTAATACCACACATGATCTACTTATTAGGAAAGGAAGGGAGTGTTTTGTTTTTTTTTTTTCCTAAGCTTCAGAGGGAGGTGAAAACACCTGGGAAGCTGTGGAAGAACATCATCAGAGTTAAAAAGAAAATTACATCCTAGCCTCCTAAAAAAAAAAAAAAAAGTAAAATAAAGCTCTTTAAGGGAAGTCTGTGAATAAGAGATGAACGAAGAAGTTCTCAAATTGAGAAATGTCTTCCCTTTGAACACTGAGTCACAGAATACAAGCCTCCATATTACCTTGCAAAAGAAAAATAAAAAATAAATCCTGCCTCAAACGTGTCACTTTTTGCTGCTGTTTGTTTGTTTGTAGTGGTTTGCTAAAATCCCACAAATATTTAAGACCAAAACCACAGTCCGTATTTTATATTTAGACAAATGGTGGCATCTTCCAAGAGGCTGCAACAACTGCTAGCCTGCACCTCAAGCTCCTCTCCCGCTGCCACCCCCAGCAGGATGTGCAGCCACCGCAGGAGGAAGGGCTCAGGCCACCAGCAGGGCTGCAGCGCTGGCCTCCTCCATTTGCCGGGCTGGCCACCCCGCAGCTCGGCTGTGGCAAGGGTGCAGGCACTTGTGCCCCTGCACCTCCTGTTGCAGGGCACAGCTTCGAGCAGGATGGCTAATATCTGTAGTTAAAGTTAAAAAAAGCACCAGCAGGAGATTCCCGTCTTGTCTTTCTTTGATCTCTCAGCTGCTCCAGGTAGAATGAACAGGAAGGGATTTGCATCTCGCGCCGATGCTGATTCAAATCAGCAGAAAATTCAAGAGAGAAAGGAGCCCAAAGCTTTCTAGCCGGGTGCTGAACACCATGACCTCCTCACACCCCCGCCCCACAAATGCTTAGCTGCTGAATGAGATTCCTCTCGTTTCCTGCACTGAATCATCTGTGTCACCACAAAGATGAGATTTTTAACTGTGCGCACACGTTTCTTATTTGAGGGGCATGCAGCAGAGGGTGTTTCTCAAACTACTGTCAGATCATCCACAGACTGTTTGGATTTCTTGTGTGTTTGATGTGTCATTTAAGTAAATCTGTGTTTTTCCAGTGAGGTACAACCTTTCAATAATTCTAGCTTCTAGGAAACACACAGGTGAACACTGCTGCTTCCTTCTTTTGCAAAACGTTATTTGACTGGAATTAGGAGGGACAGGATATGTTGATTTGCACAATTAAAAATAACTTAGAATTTGAACTGTAGCATCGGATGTTTCAACAGAGTTCATTAAGGCAGGTCGCACACTCTTTTCAAAATGCTCCTTTTCACACCTCAACTTAAAATTAATTAACTGCATTTTCCCCCCTTTTCATTCACAAGCTGATCAACTCTTTTTTAATCGCTACAGCATATCACTTTGCATCAAAATTAGTAGCACTGCACCCCTCAAAAGTAATAAAGAAACATCCATGCCACCCAGAAGAAAGAAAGGTGAGGCAAGTTGCTAAACCATACAGTTTCTTAACCAACTCTTCTTAATCAGGATGGCTTTGTATCATCACTTCATGCAGGCACGGCAGGGAGGAAATTACAATCTCTTGCTGCCCGTGCTTGGCTGTGCACTGCTGAAGTCAACGGGAGTTCTGGTGATGCTGGGCAGGAGCAGGCCACATAAAGATGTGACAGTGATAACAAAGATCATACCCTGCTCTGACTTGATCCAAGTCAGGAGGAGTTCACGTTGCCAGCCGGTGCGAGTGTGAAAGAGCTGATGTCTTCTGATCATCTCGCTACAGCAGAAAAACACTAAAATGCACATCCTCCTGGCAGTGGCCCCAAGTGCTTTCACCCTGATGAAAGCTGAAGGACAAGAACTGGATTTTTCACAGACCATTTTCCACAAAGTGGTGTCAACCTTCTTCACCCCGTATTTTAGTAAAGGAAATCTACCATCCTTTTGACCTTGGACTTGTTCATTTTCTCTGTCTCTCTCGGTACATGCTCTTTGCTAACCATTCAACATGCTGTGAGCCCTGATAAAAGTAGTTAATGTTTACTGAAACCTGCGTATGAACTGTACTAAACCTGATGGGGAGGAAGGCAAAGTTCTGCTAGCAGCATCCATGACCAGTTTAAAAAAGTTTTGTCTTGTTTTTCTCCAACTCATTCTCCCCATTGTAAGCAGACATCAGTACATGGGTAAGCAGCACAGGGGAAGCACTTCAAAATGCTTCCAATCCATCTACCTAAACACTTAAAAATAAAGCACTACGCTGAGTATCATATACATAGAACCATGGAATCCAAGAATACACAAAAGGAATGAGAGAACCGATTACTGGCGTTTTCTTCCTCAGGGATGCATATTTTATTGCCCAATAATAGTTTTCCAAAACAATCTGAAAACCTACAAGTTTAGCAGAACTACTGATTTTTCCCTTCCAGCTTTCCTATTAGGAAGTTCATACATCCTTGTTCGAGCAAAGTCTTCAAAATATCTTCTCATTTAAATAACTGAAAAAGCGTAGCATTACTGCTGTAAACTGAACCTACAACTAACATTTGACCAAGACGTTTGAGAGACCTTAAATTCATATTAATTTCTTCTCCTTGAAGACATACACAGAAATAGAAATTTTATATGTCCTTAGAAATAATCAAGTGTCTCAACAGTGATACCTGTGTACTATTTAGGAATAATGTTTCATAGCATAAAGCAAACATATGCATCACCACTTCTTAGATTACTGTCATTTTCTTTGTCTTTGTTCTATCAACAGCCCAGAGAGCTATACCAAAAAGATCCTTCCTCCCTCCCACCATCTCTGGTGACAGTGGGATGCTCTCAGGTGTTTAAAACCAATTTTTTAATTTTTTTTTTTTTTTTTTGTACTAGAGGGCAGCAACAGAGCCACAGTCACCTTGGAAACAAACATCACCCACTGTTTGCAGAACAAACAATGGTACCTTTTCAGCCAGTACGAGGCAGGCAGGGCAAGGGGCAGCCAAGCAATTCTGGGACTTACAGGAGTGTTAACATATTGCATTCATTCACTGCGTCAAAAAATAGTTCAGCACGAGAAGCAAGGCTCTCTCAAAGTGAGAGCCTTTGGCTGGAAACCACAGACAAGCGCATAAGGCTAAGAAGGTCAAACACGTCTCCCAAGTCAGCAGTGAGGTCTTTCCTCTGATTTTTTTACTTGCCCTTCTGTTCCCCTCTCTCCTACACACAGAAGGAAGAAAAACCCACCTATTTAAACTGATCTTAGCCACAAAAAGTCAAGTGCTCGGCTTCCAAGTAGCACTCACTGAAGTTTTCTCAGTGTGCCAAAATATTTTAGAGAACTATTTACCCGCACTTGTAGTGCTTTGTACCCAGTGCATCAAGAGCAGTTTCCAGAAGCGTTCCTTGAGAAGTTAGCTGCGATTGCAGTTATTCAGCATTTCAGACCCTACATCTAAGTACTCAAGCAGTTATATACCCTTCTTGTTTCAAAACAATCCCATTTTCATACAGCCACAGACCATCTGACTGCTTTAAAACACAGATAATATACAGCTGCCTCAACAGTAACTTCTGAGTGGTTTCCTATCTCCAGGAGACTTTTCCCCCTGCTTAAAAACCAAACCAAACCAAAACCAAGCCTTTTTACCTACATCCAGCAGGAAAAAAAGAACTAGATGGATTTAGGGATGATTTAGGGATTCAAATTTTATCAGCTTTAACACCCTCTCACAAAGTGCTTGTTCTCCTGGATTGTCCTAAGTGGAACATTTAAAACAAAAGGGAGACTGAGGTGTCACGTAGGTATTTCAGTGCTTTTTAACCTTCCCACAGCAACTAAAAAACTCCTAGATGGTTTTGAACAAACTGCCAGAAGCCCAACTGCCCAGCTCATCTGTAAGGCCACTCAGCAAAGGATTGCAAGGCCCTATGAAATCATGCTACCATTTGACTCGTGCATAAAATAGCATTCAGGTGTGCTGTGAAGGAGTGCCAGGCACAACACACCCATTTGAGAACTGCGCTGAGGTGATGAGAGCTGCACAAAGGTAAAACAAAGCAACTCCTGGTTGAGATCTGTAGATTTCCACATCGCAAATATAAACATTTTTCTATGGCCTTTGCTCACCTTGCTCCGTGTTTGTCAAAAAAAAAAAAAAAAAAAAAAAAGCAAATCATCTTAACTAGGCCATTAGAACCACTGGTGCTGTATTGCTAACTTAAGCAAGCTTGTCCAAGTAGGATAGACAGGTTCACTCACGACTGCAGTCGTGTCAGCTCAGCTGAGTCAGACTAACATTACTAAAAATCCGTCTGAATGTTCATTAAGATGCAGGTTAACACATTAACTGGTCTCACGCAGCCACAAACATGGCTTCGGACATGGCAGGCTGTACCTTAAGGAGCATCAAGAGGGCTTTTTTTTTTTTTATTATTGTGTTCAGCTAACTCAGTTGACCTCAAACAATTGAGACACACACCCTTTTTGCCTGTCAGGACAGGGTCCTTCTCTGTCTTGCTGCTGGGACAGGAGAAGTTAGGTAGGTACGGAGGTGATTCACAAGCAACGCATCCTTCGCATACTCCTAATGGGGGGTGGAGGGGAGGGAAGCACATGGGCGAAAAGCCACAGCTGCTCCAAGGCTGTTCCAGCTTTACAGCACCCGATTTATGGAAAATAAAACGAGAAGCACAGAAAAAAATGGGATTTGAACACTTTCGACTTGCAGGAATCATTACAAACTGCTCCTGCTCTGTCTAAAGGCTACCTCGGGCTCCATCTGCCTTCAAGGCCAAGGAGGAAACATTAAACTTGAACAGTAGCCAGGATTCGCCATCCACTTTCCTTTCGGGCTGTGCTTGCACGGGGAGGGCCCTCCCCGTGGCAGGCCAGCAGGTAGCAGTGACAAAGCCTCGCTAACAGGGCTTGGGGCCGCTGGGGGACCAAGGGGCAGCTCTGACCCCGAGCAGCTGGCAGCAGCACCCAGTGCTTGCTCCTCACACCCTGGTGTGTGGGCTCCAGCACCGCAGGAGAGGCTGGGAGGCCTTCCCCCATCGGACGGCTTTCCAGCGGGCTGCTGTGTGGCATCTTAGCCAGCAAGGATGGCTCGTCCCCTGAGCTGGGACATCGCCACGAAAGCTTCCCAGTGCCGGACAGGAGCGTGCAGCTGCGGGCCTGGCCTCTGCCCCCTGCGCCAGGGGAGGCCGGAGCAGCAGTTGGCGCTGCAGCATGGCCGGCCCTTCCCTTCCCCTCCCTTCCCCCCGCGCAGCCGCCCCCACCCTGCAGGAGCTATCGCAAATCCCCAGGCTGCGCCGGCTGCCAGCTGACATAACTGTTTAGTCAGCAAGCAGGCAGAGGAGCGGCCGCCCCCCCTCCATCCTTCCCCGGCTCCTTCCCGTGGTACCTTCCCCACCGCCCTCCCGCCCGGGGAAACAATCTCTGCCCCCAGGGATGAGGAGTTCTGAAAAAGTTGGCCTCGCTTCGCCCGCAGCCAAGTGGTTTGGGTTTTTCCTGCCTCTCCCCCCCCTCGGTGCTGTGTGCGGCCCGCATCCAGCCCACCAGCCCCATCCCCCTGGCGCGAGGAGGCCGCCGCCAGCGCCACTTCCTCCATTTGCTGCGAGAACATCACCGGGGCTGGCCCCGCGCGCCGCGCGAGGGAAGTGCAACGTAATAGCCAGGCCCCAGGTGCCAAGGTTAGCTCGTCCTTTTCCTCTCCCTGAGATGACTTCCAGTCCCCCGAATGCCAGCCTCTCGAAGAGGCTTAAAAACAGTGCGGAAGTTAGAAGCAAAGAGGGGAAAAAAAAAGGTGAAAGAACGCCCAAGACTTCCAAAACACCACACAGCCTTTAACTTGTGTTTCAGGGAGAGAAAAGTCAGGCTTTATCCACACACACAGAGACTGAGCGATCATAACCGTACCTCTTCAAGGCAGCGTTGCACAACCCTGGCTAGCACGGGGACAGCATGACAGGCACACCAAGCAGCCCCCGACTGCCTTCTCAGCCCACCCGGTGCAGGCACAGTAACTGCACTACTACAAACCCATCAGCCGAAAGGGAAACTCTGTCCCAGGCGAGGCTGGAATAACGAAAAGCCTCTGCAAAAGGCAAGGTCCAATACTAAATGCTACCAGGGACTGGGGTCATCCCCCACACCCCGTGTGCAGGAGCGTCGGGATCCGAGCCCCCAACACTGTGTCCATGCGACGTTCCGAGAACACCCGCCTAACCGAACGCACGGCGCGCTTGCAAAAACAGCTTTCACCAGGAAACCTCACAGCCTATCATCCCACATCTCCTGTACATGCACAGTATGAAACTGTGCACCTACATACACAAAGGCTCACAATGTCACGTTGGCAAGCTGAGGGAATCTATGGTGGCTCATTTTGCAAAATCCCCTGCTTTGCCAGGTGTAACTAGGGGAGACTGAAAGGTGCTACAATGCCGCCCAGAGTTTATCCAGAAACAACGTGATCCAAACCAAAATGATATTACCAGTGCTGATGTTCCTAAATGAAAATGTCATTTGGCGTATACAAGAGTCTATTTAATGGAAAAAAAAGTTCAGTCTCCCCTTTCCTCCCCTCCTCCCTGTAAGAAATACACACGTGCTCCATTTCCTCCCAGCTTGGTATCAATGCAACTGACTACAATTCATCTGATTACTAAACTGCAGAATAACTGAGAAAATTAAAGAGCGACCTGTCTCAGTTTCTCATCTTGTGAATGCAAGGAGTTACCGTCAGAAAAAAAAAAAACAAAAAAAAAACCCTCTACAAATAGTTCCCAAATAACTAAGCAACGGTGAAGACTGAAATTCCCTAGAAAAGAAAAGCATTTTAAGTCCTGCACTGCCTTATTTCACTCTTTCATGCTTCAGCACTGAAACCTCACATTCTACACCACGCTGCCTGCTGCCAAGAGATAGACAGCTGCAACACGTAGACACAAAAAGGAGGTGTCTTTTGGCTGGCGTTTTAGATTTCTACAGGCCGGCCTGTTTTACATGCTACTCCCCGAAACAGTAAGAAGTAACTTCAGAAACCTAAAAACAAATGGACTATTGTAAGTGATGATAGCTGCTGATAGAGCCTGCATCAAGCCTGCATATGCCACAAAGCCCCTTCACAATCCATGTTCATTTTTAACAGGACAGTTTTCGCAGAAATGTGCTGTTGCAGTTCTTACTTGGCCTTTACCATATATTTAATTATTTATCTTATAGCAGAAACCTTGCCATTCAAATAAAATCTCCATCAGTTCTCACTATTATTTCAGTTAACCCGGTATCTCCATGCAGTGATTGATACTCTGCTCCTGGCTACACAAACCAACTTCTCCCACAGGAGACACTGCACCAGCGTTGGCAAAGGTGCACCCGATTTGTACCAGTTCAGCCAGAACAAAACCTGGACCACAGTCTGACATGATGAAACATGACCTCCTTACACAATATCAAGCGTAATTAAGAAAGATACTCTCATAAGATGGAAATTACTTTGGGAGCAGAAAGAACAGCTGAAGACAACACATTTTACAGAAGCAACAGATTTTTTGCACAGCTAATACAATGAAGTTATTTGCATCAAGAGAGCAGCCAGCAAATGTGTGGTAAGGTGGGAAGACGAGTCTATCTTCACAGATGAAACTCTAAAACCTATTTACACAAACAGCATGTAGTTTTGTGATGCCTGCACTTAGGGTCAACACCTCTCCAGAAGCTCTTCCCCTTCCTCCAGATGCTCATTCCCCTGTCAGAGAAAGCCTACAGTTTGCTTCCCTTTCAGTGAACAAAAGAGAACTTTGCAGGGTGTGACTGTTTAAAGAAAGAAAAAAATGGAGGAGGACTGGCGACCTGGATCACTTTAGTGATTAGGCGTAGAGGGAAACCCCACAAACACTTGTATCAGCACCTCTGGAAAGGAGGCAGGAGTGAATGGCTAGAGGAGAGGGGGTAAACAAATTATGGAAAACAATAACAAAAAACCCTCCAAAGCTGTTTTTGTTGTAGATTGTAAACTGCTTCTTCATGCTCTGATGCCAAACACACATTTAGGTTGCCAACAAAACCATTCCGAGGTCAGTAATTTGACATCACTACGAATTTTTTTAATTATCCAGGTAAAACACACCAGAAGGGAAAGATGGAAGGAAATACCTAAATATCAAAAGACTCTTAAGAAAAAGGCAGCTTCAAAGAGATAACAAACATCACGCACAGATCTCCATTGAGATTTTCCCTTTGCATTGTTTGTAGTCACATACCTGGAAGAATACTTGCCTTGAAGTGGTGGGAGGAAAAAGCATTAAACACAAGTGGTGTTAAACACAACCTTTGAAGGCAAATACCACAACTGTACCTGAAAGACAGGGACAAGTGGGAAAAGGAAAAGGGGGAAGAAGGAGGAAAGTGACTCTATTAACATAAGCATGCCACTCTTTCAGTACTTTGCTCTCATCATGGTACAAAGATGCCTCTGAACTAAAAGCAACCATGGACTGGATGCTCACACTTACCCTCAGTGACTCTGGAAGCCAGAATGCAGATAGGAAGATACTAAAATTAAAAATAAAGCACCCAAAAAAAAAAAAAAAGGCCGTGCTTTTTTTTCAACATTGCAACTCCAAGCCGGCAAATATCCTAAGCCCAACAACAGGAACAGAGCAGATGCAGTTCCTATACACCAGGACAGATACAACAGACATTGCTAATGACCCCCCACCCATGGAGCAGAGCTTGGATTAGGCTCTGTGAGCAGGAATTAATCAACCCAGCAGCATAGCTGCATGGAGTCTAGGATCCATCCTAGCAAACAATGCCTTCTGGTTCATCTAAGGTTGATTTGAGGCCCCAGCAAAGATGAACTGGCAAAAAGGCATTCCATGCAGTTCCTCCACTTTTCCTCCTGGCCCTTGCTTTGCTACAAGGATGTGGTGGTTTTGATGGCTTGAGCACTGGTCTTTTTAATGCTGGTTGCATGGTCATTTTATATCTCTCCTGTCTGTGTCGCAATCAGAAGTCCTGTCCTCTTCTGCCATGTCTTCTCCACGGCCTCCTTGTGCCAGCACAGCTACATCAGCTGCATAGCAAGTCAGATTAGAGAACTGATCCAGCCAAGTTTAAACTTCTTTTGGAAGGCAGAGGAACAAGTAAAAAACATCCTTATCATCCTCTTGGTCTAGCACTGTAAGATGTACCTTTAAGAAATTTAAGACCTTTAATATTTCAGATATGTACCCTAAGAAAAAAGGCAGTAATGAAAATACTTCTAATTAAAGCAACAAAGATGTGCCCTACTGTTTGGACATACACAGTGACTCCATGTTAGCTTTTAGTTTTTCATGGTCTGACTCCCAACAGCAGAGAGAGAGTTGCAAAGCGTATGCCATGCTAGAGCTACATTCCTTGGTCCTCGTGCGACCCTTAAGATACTAAATTTAAATGTAGGATACTAAATGCACAGGGCAGCAGCAGCGTGCTGCAAGACGAGCTCCGAATTCAACTATAAGAACTACAGACACAGCTTGATAGTTTCAAAGGACAGCCCCAGCCTCCCTTCTCCGAACAGATATGCTAGCTACTTCCAAACACTACATAAATCACAGGGCCCACAGAGTACAGGACTAAGTGCTCAACGGCTTATTAGAATGGTTTTATACACAGCTACATTGAAAGATTATCATTATAAACCAGTACTACACGACGAGCAGGGTTTGTTTCTCATAAGACCGCTATATTTCATAAATCTTCACATGCTTAATAAAGGAAATAAGTAACCTAGATAAATTTGAGTTCTGTTTGTGAAATGCTGTCTTACCAAAAGGTTTGAAATCACTATTGTCACCACTCGTATTACTTGGAACCAAGTTCCCTGTTCTGGCAAGTCAGAATAAAGTTTTACACCAACTAAAGGCGAATCAAGTAGCACACATCATTTGGTACACAGGTTAAGTAAGGTAGAGCTTTAAAAGCCACGGTTCCTTTTTAGGCTATGTCAGTACTGAAGAATGTGCAGCACTTTACACAGAGAAAGGGGTTAGCATGACCTGATCTACAGCTCCCCGTTCCCACTCTGCACTTCACAAGTATCTGCGTTTCAGTAAGTATTGTAGGCATTGATTTGTGAAGCGGCCTGGGAGTGATCTAACGTAATTAAATACCAGCAGTATGGTAGTGCTGAGGCAACATTCCCTTGGTTGCGAGAAGCTAAAATCACCAAGTTCAGCAACATGCAGCAGTCCTACAAGTGGACAAGCGGGTCGGCAGATTACCGTGAGAAGGGGATACAAACAGAAGAGAGTTACATCAATAAGCATTTCACTTCAAGGAGCTCAAAACAATTCCTCTGACAGCTGCTGAGACCGTACAGATGGGCAAATCCCAGTTACCATCCCATGTGAGCAGTGCAGATGAAGAAAGGAGGCTAACTTTTTTGTGGGCAGTATCACTTGGCTCGGGCGGAGCTCAAAGAAATACCCCCACAGCTGGCAAGGACAGATGCCCATTGTCTCTGACTAAATTCCACTCACTAAGGTTTCAGATGTGCAGGGCGTGCTTCAGGCTGCCATCTGTAGGGGGAAAAAAGATATTAAGTGGAGGGATACACGGACACTGCTCTTAGAAACCGGTAGTATACCAGAAGGGGGGAAGGCAGAGAGCTAAGCACCACCTAAACAAGCAGTTCTCAAGTAATCAGGAGCTCAGCAGCTGAGCCAGATCTGCAAACACCCTCACCAGTCAGCATCTCCTGCCTGTAACCTGCCAATACAGAGAAAGTTCCACTAAAAAAGCTGCTGAAGAGGAGAATCCTGGCAGCACCTGGAAATCTTTAAGCCTCTCCAAGTATATGTCTTACAGCAATAAATATGTAGGCAAATAAAGTACTTTTGGCATGTGTCTGTGATAGATGTTAACAAGGCAAACCATGGCTTTAACAAGTGTTCAGTGAACAATGTAATCAAGAGCATGGAACAGCTTCTGCATAACCACTGATACTCAGACCGGGGCTCCAGCCTGGGAGGAAGGCCACAGACGGGATACGACAGAGGTCCACACAACCCCGAAAGGCATGAGGACGGTCAGTAGTGGTCAATCATGCATTACTTCCCATAGTCCACGTCCTATATCGTACCAAGTGGAAGCAGCAAATGGCAGGTCTACAAAGTTGTTTTTTTCACCTTCCCTCCAAACAAAGCATGTAGTGAAACTGTGAGACACATGCCAAGTGCCTGTACAGGTTCAAAGAGCCACTGGGCAAGCTCAGGAAACAAGATTCCTGAACCTAAATACTGAACCCTTTGGCTGAAGAGATTCCAGAGGCTACAAAATCCTGGAAGACTTCACTAGGAAAAGCATCAGCAGCAGATGCCCTTTTGCTATACTCTGTCTTGATAAACTCACATCAACTGGCAACCTGGGCTAGATGGGCTTTAGGTCTGACTTGCTATTAGACACAAATAGGATTCATTTTTGCAGTTGAAAAATGCAGCATGACGTACTCTATGGGTCTGAAAAACCTCCAGCCAGAGATCCAGAGGCATTTCATACAGCAGCAGTGCCAGCTCGAAGAGGCATTCCCTGCTGTGACCCGAAGTTTCAGTGGAGGAGCAGGTACCAGGAACTGCTTATTCCAGGGCAGGGCAGAACTGGGAAACATCCCTGGAACCACAGCTTCAGCGTGATTCAGGTCAGAGTGAATTCAGAGGTTACCATACCACAGCTGTCTTCCCTGTCTGACAGCCAGAGGTTACCACGCTTGCAGCAGAGACGTGTCCAACACCAGGGCTGCCCATAATTGAAGTCTTAACTATCTCTCAATTCAATTTAAGCACAGCAAACTCTGAAGTGCAGCACTTAGGAGGCCCCAGACGCATCCACCCTCCTGCCTTCTCAGCTCCTCAAACCAAGCCCTTCACCCAGCGTCTGAGCAGAGCATCAGGATGAGAAACCTCCAGGAACACTGAAGTCAGCTCTGCAGCAAACATGTGCTTGAGGCCCTCACCTAGGCAGTGAGCACAGGCACCCGTATTTCCCAGGACTTACATGAAGGCCTTTGGGCAGGCATGGAGGGTGGCGAGAGGCAGGCCACCTCCAGCAGAAGAGCCCAGCACAGAGCCAGGCCTCCTGTTGGTACTGCCACGGGCCATATTAACTTGTCGCCTTCAATATGCATCCAGCAGGGTTCAGGTCATGGATTTGTTGGAAGTTCATCACTTATTCAGGCTTTTGTGCGAGAGGTCATTGCTGTCAAACTGTCTGCTTTCACAAGCACAAAAGCTCGTGTTAAAATGTAAATACTTACAGGTGTTCCACCAGGCACTCAAGATGAAAGTCAGGACAAATATATTAGCCCTAGCTGTATTTTACAATGTTGGTAGTACTTGAAAGTCATCTGTTTGTGAACCAGGGGTTTTATGTGGGTTCATCTGCCTAGACAGGAAGCAGGATCTAATGGTGAAGACACGGGGCAGGATTTAGAGTGTGTGGGTTCTTTCCCTGACTCTGTTCCTGTCTCTCTGTCACCTTTAGCAAACATATTTTTCATGCCACTCTCTGGATCGAAAAGCACACGAACAGATGCTTATCCTGGCCTGTACAACTTCTGTGACCCTGTGTCGTTTCTGCTAATTGCTACAAGAATTCTGGAACGATACAGGAGACGTTAACCCGACTTGTAAAGTTAACAAAAAGCATCAGCCTTACACAAGAGCACAACGACCTCCTCCCTGAACGCCTGTGTCACGCTGTTTGTTTTTCAAGACAGACTCTCTGCAACTTATTATTACACTGGCCTTGATGGAGACAGCATTTTGCAAATTCAGCTTTGCAACAAGCCTGGATAGGTTGGCTTACCCCTGTCGCCTAGATTTGTGCGCTGCATACCACTTGCAAGCAATTCAAGCACGACTTCTGTGTTGGGGAAACACCACAAGACTAGCAGCAGGACCATGCTGGCACAGGCCTACTGGGAAAATCAACTCCCCAGCTGTGGGAAGAAGCAGAGCCGGCGGAGACTGCAATCACCACGTCACCCTGGAATCCAGTTTCATGTCCAGTCCAACCTCGTTCTGCGATCAAGCTGTACAGTTCTGGAAAAGCTGGTATCCTCTTCCCTCAGCATTGCAAGCCACACGTCAGATTCTCCTGTGACTTTTGGAAACTACTGCACTCGTGTTTAATAGGAAGAAGTCGTCTCAGGCCTGAGAGGAACTCGCATTCATTTGGTTCAGTATCAGTCGGGGGTAATTCTGCACTGTGAACCCCACATCAGGGCAGCCAGACAGACAGCCCCACAGCCCTTATTCACAGAGGGACTCCGGCTATCCACGTATGGGGCAACACAGCTTCAGTAAACCACAGGGTGAGGCGGGTGCCGTCTCTCTGGATCAGCAGAAGGGAGCACAGACAACGCTGCTCTTATGTGCGCTCCCTGCCCCTGCTCAAGCCAGCGCAGGAGGCAAAGTGAGCCTACACTACACGCTGACTGCAGGATGCCACATCCTGCCGTACTTCACGCGGCTCCCCAAGGCAAGCCAGATACTTTTCAAACACAGTATGATGTTTGACAGTATGATCTGTCACAGTATGACAAGTTCTCAGAGACAACACAGGAGAGAGAGAAGGGAATGGCACTGACAGATTTCTCCAGCAGCACCCAACTGCTCTTAGCCACGCTTCTCTTAAGAGGAAAAAGGCAAGCAAACAGACACACCGCAGACACACACAAACTTTACAACACTTATTCTTTCTGCTCCTTGCTTTTGGAAACTCGTTCGACTTTTACGAATTTCTTGTAACTCACTCACTCATCCAAAACCTTCCCATTGCTACAGAAAACAGAGGTCTGCTTCGTAGAGCAAACACAGGGGGGAAAGAAAAAAAAAAAAAAGCATTTTTTTTATGCACTGCTTTCCCCCCTCGAACCTGCTCCCAGCCGTGCCCCCCTGCGCCCCCCACACACGGTGCGGGGTTTTAAGGAGCGCTGGCTGTGCTGACATCAGTGAGGCTCCGGGGGCCATCCAGGCAGCTGTTCCTGCTCCTGTTCATGGCCGGGAGCCAAGTCGCTCTGCCTTTTTGGTGATGTTCCCTCCTGCCGGCTACCCCCACTCCCGCCCACACGTCTGCAGGGTGGGGCGAGGTGGCCACTGGCAGCCTTTCCAAGGGAACCTTAGCAAAAAAAAAAAGAAAGAAAAGAAAAAAAAAAAAAAGGCTGTTTTCATTTCCAGCCTCTGGTCAGAAGCATTCAGTAACTTTTGACAGCCGGGCTGTGGGGTGAAGGAACTGCAGTTCTTCTTCCTGGACAGGCAGGGCCCACGTTGCCCTGAGGACTTTGTCACCTAGAGGAGAAGGACACGTGCCCTGTCCTCCCCCTGCCCAGACGCGGGGACTGCCTGCCAGCCCGCAGGCCCCGCTCTGTACAGCTGTTCCCCTGTTTTAAAGCAGACCCCCATCCTCGGAGGCAGCTGTTCTCCAGCCAAATGATGATAGCAGAGCAGCAGAAAGCTCGCCCAGACCAACCCGAGAGCGCAAGGCGGGTGCGAGATGTCTTCCAGAAGCAGCGAAGGGGCCACTGCGGGACTTTTCCTTCCCTCTGCTGCTCCCTGCAAAGGCACCAGGCAGCGCAAGGACGTGTGAGCTGTGCCAGGACACCTTTTGGTCCGGCCGGCCCCACGGGCGCAAGTTTTCGGCAGCTGGCTGCCTGCAGTAATCCCAGCGGCAGAGAGCATCCCTCCGCTGAGCCGCAGCCAGACTCGGGGAGCGAAAAGGTGGCAGCCAAGCCAACTTCACGTACAGCCTCGGAGCCTGCAGCTCAGACCCCATGTCAAGATTAGGAAAGTATGCACACACAGAGAACACATGAGCTGCTGGAGCGCTTTGCTTTAACTCTTGCAGCCACCGTGCGCCGCAGGAGTTTGGGTTTGCAGCCACGTCTAGCGCTGCGTCTCCTCAAGGCTGGCTCTTCTCAGGCCACGAGCCCAGCTGCACCTCCGTGAGCTCAGCACTGCTTCCTCAAGTAGGTCAGAAAGGGAAGGCAGCAAGATGCATTCAGAGACACAGCTCAAATGGGTTAAAGATTCTGGCTTGTGTCACGAATACTTTTTCTGCAAGTTAAACACAGGCCCCAATCCTGAAACACTTCCCTTACCTTCACCCATGCCAGCATTTTAACTTAAATGGAACAGCCTCCTGAAACAGAATTATATCTATGTTTGAAGTGTCTGCAGGATCAGTGCTTGGCATGATCTAGGCTTGCCTCCGACATACACACAGAGGCAAATTTTAAAAATACCGTGAGAGCCATCAGGCCAAGCTGCGATAAGACAAGAAGAAAAAGGTAAAGATGGTAACACCCAGCACAGCAAATTTTACATCTGTGCGTGTTGTAGGACAAGACATCGGGACAGGAGAAGTAGAGGTGCCTGAAAGCTACAGCTGGAAGCAAGAGGAGGGTCCCCACCACTTGGTTTATCAGGGCAAAGGTGAGTCTCAAGATCGAGTAGCCACATACACCACCAGCTCCAGAAACACTGACCCTTCCAGGAATCGCTTGGCATTTTGTTAAAAGTTACTATTCCTTAGAAGAGGTCCAACTGAGTGCAGTAATCTTAGCAATCCTCCACTGCAAAGAAACCCCCTTCAGCCAAGAAACAAAACCGACTCCTTCCTTCTGTACACCCAGCACAGAAGTGGCAGATAACAAACACAAGTTTCTCTGGAACAAACCAGTCAAATTCATTCAAATCTTCACGAAGTGCAGTAGGGTAAAACCCATTCCTGTTCCCAGAGCTTATTACAGTAACATGACTAAACACGCTCAGCAGTCCAATTTGATAGGATGCATCCATTTGCTGATGCCAGAGGAAGATGCATGTCTCTTATACGTGGCACCGCTCTCACAGGCTGCTTTTCAAAAGATGTTTTGAAAAGCGACCTGCTGCGTACATTCTTAACAAGTCATAGTATCACCGGCTGTGCAAGTGTTTGACCTCTACTTGCTATGCACTGTGGACAAAAATCTGACATCAGCTTATTCCAACCTTAGTAACACCAAACTGCTCCTATAAAGGCGGCTGCAACAGCCTACGACAGCGCACCGATAAACTCCCAGACGGACCCCCGGAGTGCTGAAAACACAACTAGGTTAGTACACGAGCCCACATGTTTTAAATTTGGTTTGGTTTAATCCAAGTAAGTAACCTGATTAAAATGGGAGTCTTCTCTGGAGGTCTAATTTCTAGATGTTTCCATTACTCCATATGCTTTCATGTTGTATAAACATAACGAATGATACATACATCACTGTTGGGGTGATTTAAGAACTCATTTTAAAGCTACAATGCAAGTCACTCAAGGCAAGAGAATTAGATTACTCTCTGAATGGCACGAGCCAGCAACTGCACTTCGTTTCAGTCCTGGTGAACAGGACGTGTCGAGGGGTGATACCTTTCTAATCCCAGTTTCTTCTAATTTTTAATTTTTGTTAAATTTTTGGGTTTTTTTATTAATTATTTTATTAACTTTAACATTTTTTTAATATCTATTTTTTATTAACTTCAATATTTGTCATTTTTACAGTCAGACCTAAAGCAAAAGCGAGAGAGGATGCATTCTGACTGATGTTTTCAAACTAGTATTAAACTGAGGAGCGTATCTCCTTCTAAACCAAGCACCACGCAGGCCCCCGAACATGTGCATATTCTTGCACTATTACCTAGAAAAAAAACACCCGAATCCTTGTCCCTCGTGTGCAACCTAGGCATTGAGGAGAGCTACCCAAATTGTGCCTTGCAACCAAAGCTCTCTGTTTATACACGGACACCTCCGCAGCAGCAGCGCAGGTTCCCAGCATGCCTCAACCTTGATATCTGGAAAGACTCCACCACGGGGTAAGGAGATAGTTATAATTAAACATTTATACTGAGGTAGTGCCGAGCAGGTCAGTTCCACAGTGTGTTAGGTGGCTTTTCAAAACTCAGTAATTGAATGCTGATCCCTGCCCCGAAGAGTTTACAGTGTAGGAAATCAAAGCCTAACACTTGGCATCTGTATAGTGGGAATTAAACAAAGACCACCACCAGCTCTTTTCTCGGGTCTGTGGACTAGGCAGCTCGTATAAACATCCATTACCAGAAAGAGGGGGAATTTTTACATCAGCAATCTGGACTTTCTTAATCCACATCTGTGCTACCGAGTTGCGCAGCCCTGTTCGAATCACCCGCCGGGACAGCAAATACAGCACGCCGTTTGTACGTGCTGCTGGCATCCTCTTGTCCAACGTAAATTATTTTTGGCCCACACACTTTTTAGTGATCATTTGGAAAAGAAAGACAGTGAGCACACAGACGGAAGCATTTACTGCAAGTCAAGCGCAGGCAAGACAGCGGCTGCCAACGCACCAGGCCAAAAGTCAGGCACCAGCAGATCCTTCTGCAGGGGGTGGCTTGCTGGACGACCCCAGGCAGGCAGCAGGACATTTCGCTATGCCACACCAGCACACGTCAGCTGTCGGGCAGACCACAGCCACATGCAAGCCTGCGGCGTTCCAAATCTACTAGCCCACATCTTTTCCTATGGAGATTAAGGGTTACGCAAGGGTGTAAATAAAAACTCCATCCCCAAAGACGCAGGGGCCATCTCTGCCCCAGATCCATCCTTGGGGAGAATTCTCTGCATTCTCCTTTTCCTGCAGGGAACAACAGGCTTGGGAAGGACGAGTCCTCCTCCCACTCAGCAGAGGGAATATACTCACGAAAGCTAGAGCATAGCCTCTACGATTTAGAAAAGGGATGCCCACGCTGTTTCAGCATTGTCCAAACCCAGGATGGAAGAGAATTTAGTCAAATAAGCTATTATAGCTCAAATTCAGTTTGTTGTTTATCGAACAAGCTCCTAAAATAGATACACTGAATTTGTAACTACACCTGTAGGAATTTCAAGCAGCAGAAAAATACAAAGGCACCATTAGTGTTTCAGTTTTTTAAAGTTTCCTGGCGTCTTTCATGCTATGAATGCTCAAGAGCTTTCAGCTGTACATACCCCACATAAAACCTCAGTCCAGTGAAGTCTGAAAGAATTTTGCTGTTGATTCGAGTGAAGCCATGTTTTCCACTTCTACATACTATTTACACATCTATTGATTTATTAAACACGTAAAAGCAACCGTAATGAGACACAATCTGTGTTCAGCTTGGCCCACTTAGCAGCTCCGTGAACGCATTTGCTGACTGTGGAGCACTTAAGATGAGAAACCTTACCACTTATTCCAATCTTTTTTTTTTTTTTCTTTCTCAAGGGAAAAGGGAGCCATGGAAAATCCTGAGTCACTAGATTTAAAGAGCTTAAAAGTTCCAAGAGCTTTGAAAGTACAGACTGGGAACGGCTTGAGGTGCAGTTAACGGGGCTACCAAGCGTACAGAATCCACCAGTTCCTTCCTGCAGAGTTTATAATCTGCATGGCTTCCTTCTGGGGTAACTGGCATCCACTCTGAGGTATCGATCACTTCGCCCACCCCTAGGAATTCACCCTCTGGGTAGGCAGAATGCAGCAGCCACTCCCAGTCACTTCACACGCAGCAAAACAACACTGATGCTTCCCAAAAAGGAGGAATGGAGACAGAGGACGGAGAAGGTTTCTACTTCAAAATGTAGGTGACACTGATATGAAAATGAGAAATTCCTCGCAGTTTAAAGAGAAGCACGGTTTCCAACAATAAAGTAAGTTTACATCAGGGAATTAGGGGCACGGTGATACAGCTCTCTCTACCATTTCACAACACGACAGTCAGGCTCCTGCCAGTTCAAACACTGCTAAGAGATCTTCCCAAGCAGAAAAGCCACCTATCTGCTGTGAAAGCTGGAAGCTGATCCAAGATTTGTTCCAGAAGCTGCCAAGGACCAGAGCTTTGAACCTTACTTGGAAACGTGGTAAGAGGTACTAGCTGGCACCTGGCTGGGCCGTCTGATAAGGAAGAAGAACCACTGATACCTGCAGCTGCTAGAAAAAGAGAACAAAAGAAATGTGTCCTCCAAATCAACTAAACGCAAGGCATAAGTTACATCTCCGTTGAGAAGCACTCGTAATTGCACTTACACTTCCTTGCCTGGAAAGTAGAGTCAAAGCTCATAAACGGAAGCCCCCAGTAACCCAGCTCCATCTCGTCCACAACTGTCTTCTGCAGCATGCAGATCCACCTCCTGAACCTTCAGAGTCTCACCTAAAAAGTGAGCCTCCTGCTGCAGCTTTCCTTCCTTCTATCCAAAAAGATCAGGACGCAGAACATCTGAGTGGTGCCACAAGTTATCCAAGTGCACACCAGTTCAGGATCCCTTAAGGCTTTTGGGGAGAAGAAGAGGACAAAGCCAGCAAGCACATGCCCAAGACGCCACAGCCACCTGTTGTCCTCAATACACAGGCAACTGCATGAGCAGCAGAAAAACACATGCACTTGGATGAAGAACAGTACACGGGTATTCATGTCCTGGCCGCTTCTCATGCGCTCAAAACCCTAAGAGCAACGAGTCACAATAAACTTAATTTGAGGAGGAAAATGCATTTTGTGTAATAGAACAAGGAGAGAAACTTAAACTAGGCTCTTTTCCCTACCCAAAGCTGCGAGTGGTCCAAATTAACAGTGATGTTGCTCCCCAAAGGAAACAAAAGGAAGTACTGCTGATGATTACTGCAAAATCCAAAGCAGTTCTCCCTTGCCTGAGCTGCAGCACCAGCAGTGTGAAGGAGCATGGCCTCAACACAGGAATGGATTTATTGCTGTGATGCAAGTACTGCAAGCAAAACACTCCCAGGCACTGATACATCTGAGCACTGACATCACCTGCCGTAAGGAGCGGGACTAACAAGGGCTCCTGCTAACGCCAGCTCATCACACACGGTAAAAGCAAAGGCCAGCTACACTTCAACGTGAACATTTCATTCCTCTCACCTTTACAGAGGAGATACATACCTAAATTAACTAAAAAAAAGTTTGTCAGCAGTTGATCATCCTCAGTTTTCAAAGGAGGGGTGATGCAGGCCACCCATTCCTACAACACCTACAAGTCAGTTTGTGCTGTATCAAGAAAGCATGCTTTAAAATCTCCACCAGGAGATGCCAACCGGAGAAATCTTACATGTATCAGGGGCTGACACTTCCATCATTAACCACAAAATACATTTATTTTCAGTGGCAAATTAGCAAGTCACCCAGGCATACCAGCATAGAAAACTTCTAGGATGCTTAATGTAGTTTTTACTCAAAGCCACTGAAAAGCCAAAATTTAATTTTTTGAAGCTGCCAGTGATTGTGCTGGTAAGTCAGTGTGTGATCAGCTCTCCTAATACTTGTTGCGCGTTCTGCACAAAGTAACATCCCTCGTGCAAACCCATCTTCAAAGCAACATCAGACACCAGGCCAAGGCAGGCAATGTCTTCTTCACAAGGAAAAAAATCTTTCAAGTTGCTAAGCAAATAAGATTAAGCACGAGGTGGTTTTGGTGAGTAAGGTTAGATGCAGGAAGGCAGCGGAATGTGAAAGTTGCATTCCAGGTGCTCCTGCAGGGACACCAGCAAAGGAGATGGGGGAGGCAATCAAGGCGTTAAAGGCCTCTCTCTAATGGTCCCTGAATACCTATTTCAGGCCAGGAGCCTAACAACGCCCCTGGGGGATATTGACAGCTTTTCTTTTCCCTTGCTCTAGCATCTCTGTGGACTCTGCAGGTGAATCCTGTTGTTAAAACAGCTGCCTTTCTCTACATCTCTAAAGAGGTATTCAGATTCTCTTAGCATTACTTAGTTGAATCACTCTGAATAAACAGTCTCCACCCATCAACTACTTCTTTTGTGTAAAGCACCTATTCAAAGGCAAGCACCTTTACTGATTCCTAGGCTGGCCAACCTGAAGGCTGAAATACTACTAAAAAAAAAAAAAAAAAAAGTAGGATACACCAGAAGTGCCTGTGTCATTTCTGAAGGAAACACGGGTCCAGGTGCTGTTCGGTTACATCAAGCAATTCACTTCTGACTGCAGCAGGAGGCATCTGTAACAGCTTTACTGCTGGCACAGCTGCGAGCCAAGTATCCCACTGACTCTTCTCCCTTTTGTCCAGGCCCTTTTTCTTGTTCCGACCCTTTTCCACCACTGGGGTAGCGCAGCACAAGCCAAACGAGCCACCCAACAGGAGTCCACAGCATATGGCCCAGCTGGCAATTACCTGCACTTTTCACCTTTCCCCATAAAACGTTAGCGTGAGCTCTAGGTAAGTTTTGTCACACCCTGCTCTGAGCAACACGCGAAGGAAGGTGACTGAGATGCTCTGGTACTGCTGCCCCGCTCTCATTTCCGAGCCGCTGGCCCTCAAAACAAGAGGACAATTTCAGGACAATTCCTCTCCAGAAGTACTCCAGAGCAGAGCCAGCACTTTGCAGCTCAGCCGAGCTCACCTCCTTTCATTTGTAACCACAGGCTGATAACCAAACCGGACCCGGCAAAGCTCGGCAACTTTTGAGCCCTCCCCGGCTGCAGAGGACCAGCTGCCTATAAAGGTACCTCGAAATGGAAGGCAGGGGGCAGCTCCCACAGCTGCCGTTTCACGTAGGATATTACAAACCACCACACACAGGAAGGGCTCATCTTGCGCCTCCCCAAAGAAAATCTGCTTTAACTTCTGGACAACAACACGGCAAGTCAAACCTCCCACCTCAAAGCCAGAAACAAGGCTGTTTAAATCATCGCACAGTCTCAGGAGGCAATTCCTTCTCACCCCCACAACTTTACGTTTGCTCCTCCAGACACTTCTCAAAAAAGTTGCCGGGTACCTGAGCACTACATCCACGATGAAGCAAAGCAGTTCCTGGCCCCTTTCCAACGCGCAGAATACTCCTGAAAAAGCATATTTTAAAGCTGTAATCCCACGACCGGCCGTTCTGCTTGAACTCACAAAAGAGGTAAAAGAAAAGGACACGGAGCAACAGGCATTCTCCCTGCCTCCCGAGAGCTGCAAGCAGCGCTGCCGTCCTTCTCTGAAGACGATTACCTCCCAGGAAAGAAACTACCACATCATCAAGGCAGCCGTCTCGAACTGCTACCAGCACGCTCCGACAGCGCGCTCCCTTCGCAGCAGCCTCTGCTGCACGGAAAGCAGCAGACATGACTTCACACGTTGCAGGAGCGTACACCTAAAACACAGATTTCCAAGCTCAGGCATCATCCATCAAAAAGTTAAAAGGGGCTTTTTTTCTGCACTTGCATAGATTTGAGACTAACAGGATTTACTTGTTTTCTGCTTGCTCCTGGGGAGCCTTTGCAGTTTCTTTTTTTTTCCAAGACCGTCCCTACAGGCTGCTATCCAATACACATCAGATGCTCTCGGAGAAGTGAGCAACAGATAACTCTGGAAGGACATTTGCAAAGGGCACAAATGGAGGGCCCGATCCTGGTAACATTTAGGCATACTGGGGGAGGCTGGAATTACTTCTCTACTTAGACAACTGGACTGCTCAGCACAGTCCTCTGGAAAGCTTTATTCACACATGTAAGCATTTTTTTTTCAGATGTCTTACTATCGGAAACTTGCATTTTACGTCAATTAAAAGACCACTGCAACTTAAAAAGTGAATCCCTTACAAAAACACTCAGGTTAATTTTAGCATCCTTCTGTTTAGCTGCTTAGCAACACTTATCCTATGACCTTCTAAGCACCACCTACTTTTACAAGGGATAATGAATATAACCAAAGGGATTTATCTATATGTTTTTAATCTACACAATGTAAGTACATGAACAGTTTTTATTTAAATAAGAAATCCAACCGAGGGCAATCCAAACTGCATTTCTGCTTAAGAAGAAACTTGCATTGGCTAAAGTCAAGCTTTTGTTACGATTGCACTGTGACTTCAACGTAGACAAAGCGATAACATCCTTAAGGACTGAGAAAAGCACTACAGAAGTCACTGTCTGTATGCCTTGGGAAACACTACACTTGCCTTTGGTACCGATGGCGATTGCAGATATTACTCACAGATAATTAAGACATTCAGCTTTCCCAGTTTTGAAACTTCAAGCATCTCCTGAACCCTCAAAAGCACAGCCAAAAGCCATTTGGTCAGAGGGCCAGCAAACACAGCAAGGAGTTAAGGGGTGCACGACCTGAGTAAGCAGAGGTGCAGTAAGATGCTCCACTACACCGAAATCTGTAAGCAAACAAAGCTCCAAAGCCCAGGTTTGGGTGAGGAGGAAAAAAAAAAACAAAAACAAAACAAAACAGTCAGCAAACACCCTGTTGTATTGTCTTAGTAATTAATACTGTCTAAAAAAAGAGGTATATATGCACATGTATACATATATGCGTGATATCTATATGTATATAGTGAATAAATGATACATATATACACATATGTATTTTGTAGGGTCGTCAGTTATTAAAGGAAATGTGAAATAGTGGCTACAAAAATAGCCACTCCTGACGGACAAATGGCAGCCTGACAATTAGAAGCTTCCTGCGAAGTAGGAGCAACAGAAAAGTTTACTCAACTGCACCTACGGGACGGTGTTTTTCCAACTGCACGATGCAAATTCCGCTCCGGAGACGGATGCTGGGAGGAGGAAGGTGAGGCAGCGAAAGAGGCCACAGCAGGCTGAGCAAAGCTGCCCCGCAGCCAGAAGGCAGGCAGGTGAGGGAGAGCCCCGGTCCTGGGGCTGCCTGGATGCTGGGCTCACGCTGGTTCTGGGTTTCTAACACACACAAGGCCCCATTCTTCCCTGGACGCACCTAACCCCGTTAGGGCTGCTGGGCATTATGCAGGGCGCCCAGGAGAGGCTGCACACCCTCCAGCCTTCAAAGGGAAACCTCAAACAAATATGGCTGGCCTGACCCCGAGCCCCTGCATCCCTTTCGGGCAGGCTGACCCTGTGGAAAACAGGAACTGCGCTAGCAGCCCTCGGTGCCCGTGCGAAACCTGCAGCCTGCCCTGTGCAGCGCCCGGCTGCCTGCAAGGGGTTCAAGCTCTTCTGGTTTGCTTCCCTCCGGGGAGCAGCTCGGCGGCTCCCCGGCAGGATGCTGGCTGCTGGGCGGCCAGCACCAAGGCAGCATCAGCCCCAAGCCTGGGCTGGAGGAGCTGGGGGGGGGCTCGGTGGGCCGGGAAGGGAAATGTGCTGAGCCAGGGGAAGCGCCCTGCTCGCTCCTCCCGGGCGAGGATGCCGAGCAGACAAGGATATCGCAGCCGAGAGGTGAAACGAGGGAAAGTTGGCTCGTTTTAGGGTGAAAAAAAAAAAGACTAAACAATAAAAAAATGCAGAAAAAAATACGAAAAAAAAAACACACACACACACAACACGACCAACCCCGCGTGCGTGCGGAGGGGAGGCGGGGGGGAGAAGCGCAGGGAGAAGAAGCCAGAGGAAACTTATCTGCGACATGACAAAGTTCAATCCACCGCCCTGCCTCCTCTGCTCTCGGCAGAGAAAAGCAGCCCGTGGGGCTGCAGCAGCATCTCGGCGCTCCCCGCGGCCCTGCGCTGCCCCCCAGCAGCGTGCTGGGGCGGGGGGCACGGCACAGGAGCCCCCCGGGACCCCAAACCCGGCCCCCCCCGCTCCAGCTCCGCACGCCGCATCCCCCCCAGCCTGGCCGCGGAGGAGAAAGTTGAGGGGGGGGGGGGGGGCAAAAGTTGGTTTCCAGCCCCGGGGCAGCCGGATTTGGGGGCTCTCCGAGAAGGGGACGGGATGGGGACACGGGGATGGGGGAGAAGAAACAGGGACCCCCCCCCCCTCCTCGGATGCTGCCCGGCTCCTTCCTGTAGCGGCGCACAAAGGCGGCGGGGCTGGGGGACACCCCGGGGGCAGGGGACACCCCCAGGGCCGGGGGACACCCCCAGTGTCGGGGCCACGTCCCCCTGCCCCCCTTACCCCCATAACCCCCCCCCCATCCCAAACCTCCCCGCCCCGCCGCGCAGGCCGGGAGGGGAAAGGACACGCACGTCCCGGGAGAGGGGGGGGGGGGGGGAGGAAAAGAGAGGGGGGAAAAAAAGAGAAAAAGCCTTGAAAAAGCAGGAGAAAAGAGGGACGGGGCAGCGGAGGGAAGGCAGGAGAGAAGGGGGGCGGCGGTGTGTCGGGGGGATGCCCGGTCTACCTGCGGAGGGGCGCCTTCATCCCGGCTCCGTCGCTCGGCGGGGGCCTCCCGGCCGGGCCCCGCTCCCACCGCCGGCCCCCCCGAGCGATGGGGGGGGCACCGAGCCCCGGGGCAAAAAAACAAGGGAAAAGGGAAAAGGCTCCGGGCCGGGGGGGGCTGCCGGAGCTGGGCTAGAAGATGTGGCTTCCTCGCAGCCCCATCCAAATTGTGGCTGGTTAAAAATAAACTTTGCAGCGGGAGGGGGGGGATGAGCTGGCCGGATTCCTGAGCTCAGACGGTTTAATATGGATGAGCATCAGGTCCTGGAGGCAAAACGCCGCGGCTGGTGCCGCTGGTTGGTAGAAAGTCTGCAACAGGGAAGGGGGAGAGGAAAAAAAAAAAAAAGAAAGAGAAAAAAAAAAAAAAAACAGGAGCCGCGGAGGGAGGAGAGGAGAGGGAGGAGCGGGGGAAGGGAAGAGGGAGGCTGCACGAACTCATCATCATCTCCACCGCTGCCAGCCAAACTTTTTTCCTCCCCCTTTTTTTTTTTTTTTTTTTTTTTCGCAAGGAAACTTTTTCCTTCCTTCCCCCCGGACGAGCGTTTCGCTTTTTTCGCCGCTCTCCCGGCCGGCCGACAGCACGCCGCGACCTCCTCACCCCCCCCCCCCCCCCCCCCAACCAAGCAACTTTTTCCTTTTTTTTTTTTTTTTTAATTTTCTTTCCACCACCACCCCCCCCGGGTCCGGAAAGAGCCCTCCTCCCTCCGGGGGGGTCCCGGGGCTGCCCTTTGTGCGCGGTACTTACGCCGGACTTTGCTGGGGCTGGGCTGCTTGCGGCGCGACATGCCGGGAGGAGCCGGGGCGGGGGGGTGGGAGGGGGGGGCACCACTTGGGGAACGGGAGGGAGGGAGGGGGCACGGAGGGGAGGGGAGGAGGCTGCGCGGCCTCGCTCCCGGAGAGGAGCAGAAGAAGAAGAAGAAAAAAAAAAAAAAAAGAAAGAAAAGCGCTCAAAATGGCGTTTGTGTGGCTGTGCAAAGTTCATCAAGTCGGCGCTAAAGTCGCCGTCCGCCCGCGCCGCCCCGCAGGGGAGCGATGGGCGCTCGGCGGGACCCCGGCGCGCTCCGCGGCCCGCCCGCCCCCGGCCCGCCCCCGCGCAGCCCCGCGGCCCGGCCAGGCGCCGCCTCACGGGGAGGCCGCCTCCGGCCGGGGGCGCGCCGCTGCCGCACGGCAGCATCCGCGGCGGGGCTGGGATCCCGTCCCGTCCCGTCACGTCCCACCCGAGCCGACCCCGTCCCATCCCTTCCCATCCCATCTCGCCGGGGGGCCGCCAGGTGCCGGGGCTGCAGCCCGCGCCGCCCCCCGCGGGCTGCCGCTACCTGCGGGGTCGGAGCGGCGCCGGCAGCGGCTGGGAGCAGGGCTGCGGGGAGGGCACCCTCCCGGTGCCCTGGGGCTGGGGAGGGCTCCTCACGGGGCGCAGGGAGCTGGGGGGAGGCGCAGGGATGCCACTTGGCAGCAGGGATTCACACTCGCCCTGTGGAGACTTCCCAGGCGCGTGGAAGCCAAGCACCAGGAGCTGGACGGAGGAGAAGGGTAAAACTGGATGGGAGGAGTGCGGTCGTGGCTCTAGGAGGAACTGGCTTAGTCTTCAAGGAAATGGGTATTTGCACTGTCCCTGAGCTCATACAGGCAGGCCTTTCGCAGCGGTGCCTTGCGAGATGGAGCATGAAGTCGCAGGCTGGTGTGTGAAGAAATCGAGGTCTGGCCTGGAGGCAGCCGGCTTGCACCAGCCCACACGGTGTGGTGTCCCAGCTCTGTCCTGAGAAGGGATTCATCAGATGGAAAGGAGGGCTGCATTCCAGGCAGGTGACAGCGAGCCTTTTGCCTGCAAGGTGCCCTCATTAAGTTCGTCTAAGCACCACTCTTTGCACACGCTGGATGAAGGCGTACACGTTGGGAATAGACAGAACCCATCCCAAGGCCATCAGCTGTGTCTTGGGCCAGGAATAACCATCTTCCCTTCCAGACTCCAAGTAAAACATCTGCAGTTCTGGTGATCGGGGACCTGGGAAGGCCACAACCACAAGGCTGAAAGGCTCACACGTGTATCCACAACACAAAACATCAGCTTTAACTTACACGTGTTTGCCGCAGTGGTTTCTGCAAGCTGAGTTTTTGTCAGCTGAGCTTTGTGCGGTACTACATGTGAGTTTTGTGTATAAATTTCAGTGCCAACAAGGTCTGTTAAAGCTGGGATGCTGACTGACAGAACAGCTCTAGAAAGCTGTCCCCACAAGACAGCCAACGTTAGAAAGTGCATTCCAGCTGTTCTGCTACAAGGTTCTCGTTTTGCAAAAAGCAAGCAAACAAAAAAATAATTGAGGGAAGTCACTGCAAATAAAGTAATTGTAAGGTGCCTTTAACTATCTCTGCCGCTGTTCTGACTGCCAACCCACAGTGATAAGGCTGTTGGTAAATCGAATAGCAGTGTAGCCACCTTACCTCTTTACTTGAGTATCTCTTGCTGACAGGCATCCCCTCAAACCAGGAACGGAACAGTTGTCCACTTCAGGCTCAGCCTTCGACATGTTTTTATTCGCATGAGCAGACTGCGATGATTTCAGCCTGCATGGCACATCCGTACAAGCTGGCTGTAGATTAGGCCTGAGAGTTTACAACCTAAGGCCTCGTTTGCACAGACATTTACATAAACTGCTCTCATTTAAACTCGTGTGTAATTCATCTGCTGCTATCTCTGTCAAATACTCCTCGGGGATTTTTGGACCACCTCTTGGTGAAGTTTCTGATCCACCCTCCCCAGACTTTCCAGCTTCAGAGGTCCTTCAGCAGCCTGGAACAGGAAATTTAGCCAGGGCATCGATAGTGTAGGAAACCAGCTCTGGTCAATTCAGCATTTGAAACCTACTCTGGAAACAAGGAAATGCAAGTAATGTAGGTACTGTAAACCTCTCGCTGGAAAAAAATCAGAGGATTTTATTGTTTGGGGAAAATAGATCATTTTTTTAATCGCATTTATATTTTTATGGTTTAAGCATCCCTACTCTTACAGACAGATGTAATAATGAAGGGTAAATCAGTATATATTATGTTATGTTAATACTGTAAATAATAATAATAAAAAAGTAAAAATGCCATATAATAACTAAAAAAAATTAACTACCAAGGTTTATGAAAGTGTCAAAAGATTGATATGTCTTTAACAGTTTAGGATTTAACTCTGGGCTATCGCAGGGCAAGAGAAATTCAAATAACTCAGTTTTCAAACTCCCCCTCACTTGAAATTTTATTATCTGTTGCAGAGGTCAAAACCCACTGTGGTCTCAGGCTGAATGTGAAATCTCAAGCAAATGGTTTCATTTTTTTTGTATTTCAGTGAAAGGGAAAGTAGATATAATTTCGCCTGATAGAAACCACTACTATGAATAAAATGACTCCCCCAAAATGTTGCTACATTGCTTAAATGATACAGATCTCCTTTTCTTTCTCAGTTTTCTTCCATTTGCATTCCTGTGCTTCGTCCCATCTCCTATGATCACTGTGTGTGTGACAACTGAAGCGTCACATCACTGTTTGCCTAAGAGTGCATGCGGCTTGTATGCTTTTTGGAATTGTGGCATCACCATCACGGTAAGCATGCTAAGGAGCACAAAGACTTCCTCCGTCTCCTATATAACCCTCACACACCTCTCTGTTCGTACACAGTGTTGTTAAATACATTTAACAGTACTACAGACACAATAAATTGTTCTGAGATGATATTTTGTGTGGTCTTAATTTCATTAAAAACAGTGGGCGATGTAGCTGTATTGGTGACATAAACATCACCTGCTGCGGTCCCAAGGAAAGGACAACTCTGCCCCCACCCACAATTCAAATATCAGAGATGCTGATTAAAGGTATTCAAGGGGAGAAGAAAAACAGGATATGTAGCTTATATAAAGGCCACAGCTTGAGGATACAATGATGTCTTAAAGCGAAGAGACCAGAGCAAACATTGGCATTAAAAGAAGAGGTAAAGATTAGCTAGAAAATATTTTTTTTCCTTCTCTTATTAGACATCACCAGTATTCTCTGCTTCAGAGTATAGCATTTAGAAGTAATTTCAATTTCTTCCAATGCTTACACTTCCGTTTCCACCAAAGCAGTTTTGGTAAGTCAGTTCTACTAGCCAGGAGTGTTTTACACACTGGGGAGCCAGCAGTGGCCCCTGACTTTCTAGCCCTGACTTTCTAGGCTGTGATGAAGGCTGGGCGAGGCCAGCTCCCTCACCCTGCCCAGCTGCAGAGGAGATTACGAGTATCAGAGGCCCTGTGTGCCGCTTGAGCTTACGCCTGTACAGCATCTGGTGCAACAAAACTGGCATCCCCTTGTCCCCTCAGCCTCCATCCTACTTCTGATGTCCTCGCTCATGCCGAGAGGCAAAATCCAGCTGACATACTAACACAGGGAAAAGCGTACTCGAAGGATCGGAGAACACTGCCCTGAGGGCTTTGAGAAATAAGTCTTTGTAATACCTAAGACCAAAAGAAATTCTAGAATTTCCTTTACATATCAACCAAGCATTTCTTTAAATGAATGAACATGCCACTGCTGGGTCTCCTCTGGGGCTGGGCTGGGGTTTTGTTTTGATTTGTTTGTGAGGGGTTTCTTCTCCAACAATTCTTGGATCAAAAACTCCATTCGAGAACCAGAACTGTCAACAGTGGCCGCTATACAGGCAGGGTAATTATACAGAATAAAAGGTGACATGGTCAATTAAATATATTTCCAACAAAATGTTGGGAAAGCTAAACTTAATGAATTCCAGCAGAGGAAAACAACACAGAAGGGCACTTGGTGTAATAGCAGGAGCAGAGTCTCCCAGCATTTGTCAGATAACACAGTACCATACAACGTTCCCATTTTCGGTACCTGGGTTAATGTGATGCACTGCCATGCCCTTCTCTCCTGGCCTCTGGAAATCCTGCAGCTAGGGTGCACAGGGGTGGAACTTGCTCCTGCAGCCACCCCACCCATTAATCTCCAAGGGCAGCTTTGGATGATCAGAAAGCCAAGACCTACATTTCAGTCCAAATTTATCTTCACATTAGCCTTTAGTGAGTGAAAGAAAACCAGAGGTAGCACAGAGAACTTCAGCAATTTGCCTGACATCTCAACGGGAGAGCAGCTGTAGAACAGGAAATAAAACCCAGCTTTCCCTCGAAATCCTGGAGTGGTTCTTCAGGTACTAAGCCATCCCCACTGGTTTATGTCCTATCCTCAGCATACAACATTTTACTGAGTACACACAGCAAAAATTAGAGATTGAATGTTTAAGTTTTACTCCCTGCTTGCTTCAAGCCATTCCAGCCGTGCAAAGGAGACCTGCTGCTGGCTCACCTGGCCCACTAAGAGTACCTCCTGTCTCAGGACTCATCTGGCAACACGAAAACAGTGCGAAACCCACATCACTTTTTTCCCCATAGGTCACTGAGTGTAGGGCATACTGCAGGACTGGTTGAAGCCTCTGTCTGCCACAGCTGCTGCCCCCATCTCCTCTCCTTTCACTGTGGGAGTCTCCAGCAGATGCAATGCAGAGCAGCCCAGGGACTGGACCAGCTTGATGAACAAGTCCCCTCCCCAGCCCTGATTTTCAGGGTATAAAAGGTAGCATAAACTCTCCCACAGAACTACCTTAGCAGTGGCCAATGTTTCTAAATCACTTCTGGGAAAGATAACAACCAAAACCTATTCTTTGAGGAGACTCGGAGGTTTATATCCTATATACAGTGGTAACTGCAGAGAATGGCTGCAGTGATGTGCAAGCAACTAGCCTGTCCTCGAGCCTCATAAGTGAAGCAAAGAGCAGGCGCACAAAAGAGGGCTATTACAATTCTAATAACTGAAATTCTTGAAAGAGGAGGGTTTAAAAAAACAGTATGTTTCAACTGGATACAACCAAGTAAGACCTACTCACGCATACTTAATTACTTAGCAAATTTTGGAACAGCACAGCCTACTTATTGCCCGAACTGTTCAAAAAACATAGCGTGAAAACCTAGCAAGCAGATGTTTGACATTTACGTTCTCAAACAGTTCTCTGATCACTAATGTACAGTTTCAGAAACAGGTTGTATAGCCCATGTGCTGTGTGTAGAGACAGAGCAGGAAAAAGAACAGCGGTAAGCAAAACCACCCACTGCAATATTTTTGCTTCTTTTAAAACTGCATTTTTGCTGAGAAGCTTTTGTTGCCAGGTAATGCAAAAAACACATGCGTGAAAAAAAAGTTAGTGTTTAATGCCCAGTTTGTGCTTTGGTACTGCATACGACACGTTTCAATCTTATTGACCACCCAGCCTCTCACACCTAATTGGTCGTTAGTTTAAATGTGATTATTTTCCCCAGTGAAGGCAAGCAGTAAGCCAGCTGCATGTTTCCCCATGTCCAATTTGCTATGGAGAGCTGATT
The DNA here is from genome assembly GCF_963932015.1 of Anas acuta. Classification (NCBI taxonomy): domain Eukaryota; kingdom Metazoa; phylum Chordata; class Aves; order Anseriformes; family Anatidae; genus Anas; species Anas acuta. The sequence goes on from NC_088980.1 coordinate 69,325,371, forward strand.
CTGAAACCTCTGACAAACAAAATAAATCCCCACAACTTTTTTTTTTTTTTTTTTTTAACAGCAACTTTTTCATGTTTAGTTGTTCAGAAGCACCAACAGAGACATCAGGAGCTGAAGGAAGGCAACGATATCCACCTAAAGCAGTATTTACTATCCGTTGGTGTCACAGACAGATGAAAAATACCTGCTGTTCATCATCTGAGGCTGCCACAGTATAGCTCTACACAATATATTTTTTTCAGAACTATCTTAGTTTAGTTTTAAACATCCTCAATTATGGATTGTTCAACAGCTTCCCTTGGGATCTTGCTCCATAGTCTTTCAGACTTCACTGTTGGGATGTTTTCCTTGATTTTTCCAGCCTACATTTGTATTTTCCTAACTTCATGTCATAGCTAATTATAGCTGACAGACTGCAAGTAGAAAACTGGGTGGGGAAGAAGGAAAGCCCAGCCAGCTCAGGGAAACATGGTAGACAGCGCTTCGAGATGCACCCACAAAGCAGGAGAAACCAGGCAGAGAGGGCCAGGAAACAGCAGAGAAGTGAAGAAATAGGAAGTGAAGCAGCAGTCATGAAGAAAGTATGCAAGGGAGCAGCAACCCTGCAGGGAAGGAAAAAGCAGGACGACTTTCAAGGGCAGAGATTAATGTAACTCAGGGGAGGATGCAGTGACAGGATTTGGGGAAAAGAACAGAGGAACAGAACTATCAGGGAAGAAATGGCCGGAGGATGTGATAAACAAAGAAGCAATGGGGAGCAGAAAAAACATCAGGTAAATGAGCATGAAAATTGCCCCCTGAGCTTTGTACTTACTTACATTTGTGTGCCTCCTTAAACCAGAGGCAAAATTGCCTCGGGCCAGGTCTTTGCTGTAAAGTTGTGCAGGCCTACTTATGCTAGTCAGATATACAAAGGGGTATGATTTGCAACTGAGGTTAAAACGGAGCCACACTCCCCAAAGCAGCTAATGTTCACAGTTATGCAGGCAGAACTATACTTTCACCAGCACATCTTGTGTCATTCGGACAACGATAAGATAAGCCACACTGGCAAAAGCACAGTTTTGCTGATGCAAGTTGTATCTATGGTAGATATACCTCTGCTACAGCATACCGAGGTGTAACTACGCTGGAAGAGCTCTTTGCTTGTCAAAACAGTCACACTCACACAATTAGCAGACTGTTCGTAACAGAGACATGATTAACACAGGTAAAAGGACTTCTACTGATATAATAAAATTGCTTCCACGGCTATAGCAAAAACTGTCAGCAGAAGGTTTCTCCTGGTAGAACAATTCAGGCTTGTAGACCACAGGGCCATCAGATACGAAGTGTTTTAGATCATTGCTGGAGCTTTCATATAGGAAAATACTTGCTTCCACAAAAAGAAGACTCAATGCTTGCAAAGTGTCTGAATATTAAGAAAACGTGGCTAAGAGGATTTGAGTCCCAATACTGACACTTTTACATTCACCTGTCATTAAATTATCCTGATTTTTAGACAAAGGATTCTTGAGAAGAAACCTTTCTCAATACATTTTTTTTTTTGTGTGTTCCTGTCTTCAGCCTGTATGATAGATAATGTTCATAATCTTATTTTCCTTCTGTGAGCTACAGCGGTGAAAACTCTCTTAATGAGCATCTAGAGAGCAAAGATTTGGTAGAAGCTAGATTTGGTAGATATGCTACTAAACGTTTTTTTTTTTTTTCCCCATTACAATTACATTGGTGGTCAGATGGGACTGTGCTCTATCTAAACTGAAACTTGAAAAAAAAACCAAACCACTATTATTAAAATGAGCGTAAGAAAGCTGCTACCTGAAATGATTCACTGTATGGAAATCTCGACTCTTGAAAGAAATGTTTTCTAAGCACAGTGTACAGACATCTGTGCCTTCTTCTACAGAACTCCAAGTAACTACGAAGGGCAGAATACATTTGAAGTCCACATTTTCAGCTTGCAGCCAGCGGCCCACGTGCCTACAGCAAAGGAGTGAATTGTGGTTAATACCTACATGAACATCCTGAAGTCCTAATAGTCATACAAATTTTTTCCTGCAACCTGTTGTGAACCGATAATACACTGCTGTGGCTCCCTAATTTCACTGGTGAAATAGTCTTCACAGATATTACTTTTGATTAGATGGCAACTGCAAAAAGTCTTTCTTTAATAATTTTATGAACAGTCTTATGTACTCAGTTCACAGTGACCTTCCAAATTTGTTTGATTAAGCTGTCTCTTTTACTTAATACCATCCTGCCCTCAGAAGTAACTGAAAATATAGAGTGCAAATGAATAGTCTGAATAGTTCAGCAAAATTATTGAAAAAAATGGTAAAATGCAAAGAAAGAAACAAGAAAAGGCCTGAGGGTGGAACCTAACCACTAAAAGAAGCGTCGTATAGAAGACAACCCAAGGGAAGGACTGAGAACACTAGTAAGGCACCCAGTAGCACAATGGATGGGAGCACTGGCTTTCTACCTCTATAGACATGGATGACTTAAAGTACGCATAGAAATGAATGTGGTGAACTCTCCCTACTGTCTTCTGAGCAGTCCACGTGTCTACATGTCTACATGTAAAAATACCATCTGTTGAAGGACACCGATGTCCTCCACCACTGCTTATCCTATACATGCACACACACAGCTAGAAAGTTGCATTTAAGGTCTCTCAAACTGAAAAGTAACCCTTCTTTTCGTTTCCTGCTCATTTTTCCTTGGTATTTATTGGGGCTTTGCTATGGTTATAGTTACATGTAATAAAGAACAGATAAAGACATGAAATTCTGAACTGTGGTTTCTGCTATAAGTGGCGATGATTCACCTCAGAAGATCTTCTCCATCGTTCTCTGGGCACAGACTTAATCAATATAAATACTTGTTTTTGTGTTAGTTGTTAAACCCTCAACCCACCAGCCAACGGGCACGATTCACCACAGTCTGCGCACTTTTCTTGGCTTAATCTTGAAGACAGATCTGCAGATGATGTTTCTGGTCTAGACTCCTGGTTACTGACACAGCAAAGCAGAGGAAATACACACTGTGCTTACTTGCATGCGGTGATTAAGTAGAGCTGGTATCATTAGTCCTGTCCTATTACGAACACCACATTACCCGACCACGCTGGGAAAGAAAAGAGCGGGCTCAGATTTCATATCTGAAAACGGACAGTTCTTTTAAAGCTTGTTACCTGGATAATGCTGTGTGTAAATAGGAACTGCAGCAAAAGCTTGTGGCAGCAAACAGCCTAAACATGAAAAAAAAAAGAGGTTTGGAGGGCCAGGACAACAGTGGAATGAAGGGAAAATGAAATGAGAGCAGTGTACAGTTCAACATACAAAAGTTTCAGCATACAAAAGTAACACGGAAACTAATAGAGACAGTTCCTGGCATGATTTTGGGTTAGTGCAGACTGCAGAGAACTGGTATACAGCTGGAGTACTCGTGTGAAAATGTTAGCAGCATATGTAATAAAAACCACCGAATTGGAATTATACAGAAATAAGTTATTATTGAAACACAGCTGTACTTTGAACAAAGCGTTGAGGAATTTAAAAGACAATGATTTGCCAAAGGGAACGGCATAAACTTATCTCAGCCAGAGAGCCACAACCAGTTCCCGTGGCTGCTCCCCACTATGGAGTGCAAGCCCTGTTTGCCTGCAGTAACGAAATGGGGACCAAAAGCTTTAATTACATGGCACCCTCCACATCAGTTTCTATAAATTGATACACTTTCATCATATAAACTTAAAACATGTTGAGTGTCTTGCATTTTTTTCACCTTTTTTTTTTTTTTTTTTACCATTGCTATCACGCTTATCATATGAAAGTTGATCACAAGGGAACTGTAATTATTCAGCTAGCAGCTAGTGGTGATAACATCAAAGCAAGAGCATGTTTATAGGGTTAATGCATGATTATTTTAGCATCCCAAAGGCTTTAGGCTGCCATACCACCCAATTATCCCAGGGCTACGTGAGAAGAGGGAACTTCATGTAATTAGGAGGGCCTACACTAAGCTTTCAGGATCAGTAAAATACATCATGGCACAACACACACTGCCATCTCTCCCCAAATTCTACAAAATATAACAGATTTTTTTATAATGTAGAAAATGAAACAAATATGTTGAAAATCAGACTACAGAATTCAGTAACCACTTTTTAGCTTTGGAATAGAAAAGACGCAAAATTTGCCGGACAACATAGACCTATGTATCAGATTTACCATATCTGAATGAGCAAGAGATCCATTAAGTCATGTGCTGTGCTTCTGCTGGGAACCAATACTTCAGCCATATTCAATTAATTAGAAAATAAAAGGCAAGCTTTTTTTTTTTTTTCCAGGTAGGATGCCTGCAGTTAGATATTTGATTCTATGTTTTCTAGGTGCCTACATAGCCTGATTTTCAGAGATACTGAGCGCATTCATTACTTAAATGGCTTCTGAACAACCCTTAAACTTAAGCACATGAGTATGAGTTAGATGCCGAACTATGGTCATTCCATTTAAAAGTTTAATGGCATAACACATATAACTAGTTGTGTGATATCTGATGAACATTGGAATGGAAAATGGAATGGAAAATGAATGGAAACACTCTTCTGCATCTCAGGTAACTGCCCAAACTCCTGGGATATTGAATGAGCCACCTTTGACTCAAAGAAACCCTTGCAAGAAGGGCTTGATCAGCTCTCAGACATATAAGTGAAAAATTTGGGATGTGAAAGAATTGTATCTCAAAAGTTTGCAGAAAAAATCCAAAGCAAATCTACTTATCATAATAATATCTGGAGGTTAATTTAAAAATTAAGCTTGGGAAGAAGTGTTCATTGAGAATCCTCTACAATTCGTCCAATGTGCTGCAGCACGTTGAAACACTTGAAAAACTATTACAATAAGAAAACAAGATGAATTCTTCCCGACAAATTCTAAACATTTGGGAAAAGTGATGGAGGCCACTGCAATTAATGGGAGATAGGAAGGTTACCATGAACACAAAAGAAAAGGCTTTCAGGAATGCAAATAATATAATGAAGAAATGGGTTCAACTTTAAAGAAGAGTGGCACGAGGTAAGAGGTATTTATTTAGATAATTTCAAAACACATATGGTTAGTAAGTTTTTACTTTGATTATCAGGCACCTATGATAAGGATTTGCAAACAGGATAACAAAATGACCTCCCCAAAAGGCTGTTCGCGATAGCCATTATGCAAGAAAAATGAGAGGATGGAGTTAGCTATCTATGAAGAGAAGGAGGTAGTGCACAGGTAACAGCCAAAAGAGTTGTTAAAAATACTGCGTATAAAACATACCAGATAAGACATCTACTTAAGAACGTGACCTGCAAACATCTTTAAACAATCCAGTAATATTAGAAGATGTTTGCCAAATGCTTCTGAATATCACAATCCATGCTTTATGAATTATTAACTTGAACATTAAATAGCCTTGTGTTTTGTGACAGGGTCTCTACAGAACTCCGGTGATCTGCTCTTAACAACGATCCCGCGTGCTCTCTGCTGGTCATGTCTCATCCATAAACCCTTTCTGCAGACTTCAGAGGGCCCACGGTTAGAAAGATAAATGTTGTCTTATTACAATGCTTTCCATTCTTTAGGGCCTATTTTTCATTTCAGCATTTTATTTATCATTTGGCATTCACATTAACTCTCCAAAGCAAAATTCCTGATACCATTACACAGACACACTGCTCCATTGTAGGAATATGCAGCATTATAGCATCACCCACACAGTGCTTTCTGGGGCATTCTTTACAAAACGGGTGTCTGACCCAGTGCGAGGCTGTTACAGGACCTGGGGACAAAATGCTCTAAGGATGAAGAGGCTCACTGTCAGATTAATAAACATACAACATATACAATCATTGCACAGCTTGTACAGCCTGCTGCTTCAGTGGATTTTTTTATTTTTTTTTAAGGGATGGGTTGGGGGAGGATGAAGGTGCAACGCAATTACTTTCCTTCCAGAAAAATACCAACCCTAAACACGCACATGCATTTTAGTTACTTTGAAAACAAAATTACAGATTTTTCATTAAGATTTCATCAGATTAAGGAGCAGAGCCTTTGGTATCAAAGTTTTGTACTGGCCCACAATTCAGTGCAACAAATTTATTAATTTATTTTTAGTTGGATGATTCTCACTCCAAGTTACTTTGAGTTTATCATAAAACAAACTCAATGTCAAGCTGGGCATTTAGCTTCTTCAGAGAGAAAATCAGGCTGTGTGGCTGAGAGGTCTAAATGCTTATCAAACCATTACTGAATCACCTAACGATAGCTACATCCTCCAAGAGCAGTTTCTTAGTCCTGCTCTGCAGCACATGAAGTTGTAGAAATGCTGACATTCCCAACCGTAAGGAATTCCAGAACTGTATAGTTCACTTAATATCAGTTTTTTGTAAAACACTGAAAGAAATACAGTAGCACTTCGTAATAAAATAACAAAATAACAGCACTGAAATGATTAGAAACCACACTGATTTCTCAGATCAAAGGAAGAGATACTATGCTTAAGACACTAAACTACCTCCCTGTAAATATAGACTGTCTCAAGGTTAATAACTGGTTAAAAGAGAAATTGCTTTTTTTTTTTTTTTTGGCCTTATTGCAAATACCTGATGCTCACTTCTGCCAGGATCCTGACAAGATCTTAAGAAGACCACAGTAATGATATCACACTGCACAAACATTTTCTTATCTAAGATGCTATTGTACCCTTGCCAGGTTGAAGAGTAGAAGATGCTAACTGTGAAAAAAGTTTTGCTGCTTCATGTACACTAATACAATGTGCCAGAACTCCCTCATGCAGTGACAATGGTGTGTTAATACTTTTGCAGCCGCTATTGCTGCCTAATTTCATGTCATGTTCTTGGTGATGAATCTTAAAGTACATTACAATAAAAAGGACAGTTTTGTGAGCCTCATTCTGCAGCTGAAGGAACTGAAGCAATGAGAGGGGAACTAATCAACAAGATGTAGAAAGGCCAGGAGTAAGAGCCACCTCTCCCAGCTCCCGGCCTGCTTATATCAATAGCGCTCATTTTAGCACAGGAAATAGAACTGGCTGTCATTAAATGAGGAAGAGAGCTGTCAGCCATATAGCCATGTTAAAATAAAAAAAAAGAAAAAGAAAAAAAAAAGAAAAAAAAAAAAAGACCTTAGAAATTACAGAAGTCACATCACTGACTGATGCAGTTCTACTTTTACAGCTTTTGAATGCAAACCAGACTGTAGCTGGAGTCTGCGCACACTGGTAATAAAGAAGAATCTTCTGTTCCCTGGCCACTCAGGAATACATACAGAAATAAATACAGAGAGTGATGGATTGGTGCTTTTATGAAAGCAAGCTGGGGGTTGAGGAATACAGAAGAAAAAAGCAGAGAGTCAGAACTTAAAACAAAGTGGAAGATGAGAGGAGGGAAGGCTTAGGGAAAAGATTTTGCCTCATCCGATGTTTTTCCTTGAGGTAGCTCCTGACCCCAGCTTTTAGGGTGAGAAGGCCCTGTGACACAGCAGCTCTGGTGTGCGTTTGTTACACAGAGAAATAATTTGAAGAGGGTGTACAGGTGTTTCCTGTGTTGCAAAAGTCATCTCTACAGAGACTCGTGTTTGCTATTACCTAAGACTTCAAAGAAAATACCAAGATGCATGTGCAAATGATCGTATCAATACCAGGATCCACCATCTATTCTCTACTTACCAAAGCAGACACAGACGCAGCTCCTGGGAATGCTTAGGAGGAAGCACCATCAACTGCAGCTCTTCAAAACACCGCCCTGGATGTAAAGAAGATTCTTCCTTTACTGTTCCCTGCCGGCTAGCTACTTCAGGAAGCATCTCCAGTGACTCATGTGTGTTTCCAGAGTTGGGCCCTATATAATAACACAAGATGTACATTTCCAGAGTTGGGCCCTATATTTTTATAATAACACAAGGTGTACGTTTCTCTCAATGCCTTGATTTTTTTACTTTTTACATTATTTTATTTTTATACTACTGACTGATCGCACTGGAAGGCCTTCCATCTTTAGGGAAACTTTTTTTTTTAGTCTGAGCTGGTATGCTTCAGACTAAATTAAACCCAGCTTCCCATGCTCTGACATGATGCTACTGCTTGTTTGCATCATTTTTCATGTACCTATCCTGAAAACTGACGTATGCAACTTCTTTTAAATCCTGTTTTACTTTTCTATGCCACTCAGCTCTTATTTTTCAGAGCAAGCCATGTACAGTGTGAGTATGTCTTTCAGAGGTGCTGAGTAACTCATTCTGACCTGAAATGCTTTGCTACACATCAATAAAGGGGTGATGAGAAGTACTGAGAACTTTGCATTTGGAAAAGGGGAAGCAAATAGGAAGCTAGCACACTTTGCAAAGGCCTTATCCACCCGTGTCCTTCCTCCTCAACCCTACAGAGCAGAGCGAGCACTGCCAGGTGGCTGCAGAGGAGCTGATCTGCCAGGCACTCATTTGCTCGGGGCTGGTGTGGGAGGACCTATGCACAGCCCTGTGACCTGAAGTACAGCCCTTTTGCGGGAGAGCAAAGAGTACAACCTTGGGCAATGAAACCTATTTTCACTTCAAGGAGTTCTAGTTAATGAGAACTCAGGGAAAGGAGGATTGACGGTTTCTGATGAAGTACGAAAACCTACGTTTCCCGTGGTCCAGTCACTACATAGCCTCTCCCGTGGGTGTTGGCTGAATTACAGTGAATTAAGATAAGGGGAGCTGGGTGGGTAATTAAGACTTTTATATGCATGTTTTGAAACAGGATCCAGTAAATTCATGGCTAAAGTTTTGAAAAAATTGGGTAGGTTAAACATTTTAAGTCCACCATGTTCTTACTTGCAAGATGCAAATCTTCTGAGCTCCTTCTGAAGCATCTGACTGGAAAAGGGGCTATAAATCATTCAATACCTGACTTTTGTTGTTTGGGACACTACAAAAATCAGGGAAATGTGTTTAATGAACATTCTTCTTGTTCAAAGCATTTCACTAGTTCAGCTCTGATATTGTTTCAAAACTGTTTTCTCAAGGCCCTCCAGCACATGGCGTTACGAAAAAAAAAAAAAGAAAAAAAAGTTGTCGGACTGGTTTTAACACATCTTTTCAGTACTGATAAGCAGAAGTTCGCCGAAATAATTCCGAATAAGATACATATGGAATATACCTTCATTAAGACTTTCTTGCTGAACCCAAACTTTAAGGAGAGTTGTTGCATTACAGGCTTAAACAGACTCTTTCAAAGGTATTAGAAGAGTACAGGGATGTGTCACATAGTGCTCTGAAGAGAGTCTATGTCACATCCTGTTAACCGTGTCTGCTTTTAAACCTGTTTTGTAAGTACAGTGAGCGGCTGACAATCTTCAGCTGCAAAAAGCTTTGAAACAGCATGAGTGAGTTTCAAAAGAAAGATAGACACTGCTGTATTTTGGTAGCTAAAGGTAAAGCACTCAACAAATAGCACGTTTTTCTTAATGAAGTAAATGGTTTCATCTTGAGACTACTTTGCTTAACAATGCCATCATTAAAATGGTAATAGGCTCTGAGGTCCCTATTCAGCATGGTGTGGGATTGTACCTTTGCTGTTACTGTTTCATCCCACTTACAAAGAAGTTTCTGCAATCCAGTCTGGTAAGAACAAGATATTAACCAAGGAAATAAAGCTCCAAAAATAGCACATGGCCAAATCTTTAAATCTATTTTAGTAGGGCCCAATCTATTCTCTCCCTGAAACCAGTCAGACACTTTAGTAGGATGCAAAATAGTTCCCCTGCAAGGTGGAAACAAGACAAGCTAACAACTTTCATTATTATTATCATTTGTGTTGGAAATGATGGTTTTAGAAGCCCAAACGTGCTAAAATTACTGAGAAAAGAAGTATAACTATGCACACTAGCCTGTTAACATGATTTGGTAAAACTTCATACGTCTCTTTTCCCTGTAATAACCAGGAGACTTGATTGAACACAGCTAGAAAAAAGCCTATTTAAACAGGATTCTTTTCCTCCTAAATTTTCAGTATTAAAGTTAAAGCAAAAGCAAAGCAAAAATACTTCTGCAGATGAACTCAGGCAGCAGACCCAAAACTTCTCCATATTTCCTTTTCCATCCTTTTGCATTAACAAGCCTCTCATGGCAGACTAGGCCCTTGCACAAAGTTTACCAGTGAAGAACTACTCTTAGATGCCACAATCAACTCCTGTTCAAAGGCCTAATTCTCTGTTATACCTAAACTGTGTGTCAAGCCCTGCAATTTTATCCAGTCCTTCTGGGGATCACTAAGAGAGCAATGCAGATTTAGAGCAGCGTCAAGGTCCCTGCTATTTACCCTTGAATTGAAAGTCCTTTACCAGAGCCAAGAATAACTAGAAATCACCAAGTTGCTGGCCACACCTCCCTCCTCACATCGCACCATGCATCCCTACAGAAAGGGGTGCAGGGAAAAAGATAGGAAGGACCATGCTCCCAGACTGAGCACAGGAGGATTTTCTCGTGACTGTTTCCATAAGGCTTAACATGCCTTTTGCTTGTCTAGAGGGGCATAAAAAAGGCCCAGCAAAACAATGAAATCAGGCCCTCCCTACCAGTAAGTGAAGGAATGCTTGCTAAGACAAGCACTTCTTCCCCATCATGTTTAGTTTTCCCAGCTCGCTAGGTTGCCTCAACACGTGGAAATGTGCTGGTAATAGGTAGGACCATCAAGATGTTGTCTTGCAGTCCCAAAAGATTAAACTTTCTAACCTTGCGTTTTTCTCCAGTAATGAGGGATCCTTGTGGGATTCCCCTGCCTGTATCTGCAAGGCTGCACAGAAGCAGGGGCCTGTGCAGACAGATGGCATGAAAGACTGTGTCCACTGACTCCACTGACTCTTCTACATTGCCAGGGGAGTTGACAAAAACAGATAATGTTTGTCCAAAAAAAAAAAAAAAAAAAGAAAAAAGAAAAAAAAGCATAAAATACCAAAGCAACTATTGATCGTAAAACTGGATAAAGACTGCCTAAATATTTTCCATGACTGGAGGCAATAGGCTACATTCATCTATGATGTATCACCCAGGCTGACCACTGAGTTTTTTTAAGAGCTTTGTGCCCCACAGCGCTTCAATCATTATCGGTTCCTACTGTTTTCTTAAAGCAGGAGTAATGTTACATTAAAGTAGTCATATCTCACCACATTTTGCTTACTTCTATATAACTTTCATTATTAAATGTAGCTTCCAGTAGCAATCTATTTGGGAAATCAACTTCACAAGTTATCCCACATAAAAAGTGAAACAGTAAGATTCACTGTGCATCCTTGAATGTCCACAAATTAGTGGGTATAGATGCTTTTAAAAACTGAACAGCTTTCAGAGATTAATGAAGCTAAAGGGGTGTTTGTTTTATTTATAGCAATACCTCCTCGACAAATAATTCAAAGAGGTAACAAAAGAATAGCAGCGCAGTTTACTCCGGTGACTTTGTTCCCATAGAAATGTACACGCATACCCTCATCCATCGGCAGGGTGCATACCTATGTGCTGCATGGCCTACAATGACATATTTGGTGTGTCTCTAGCTCTTGATGCATCTGCGGGTCTGCCAGCTCTGTTCTCCCCTGTTGATGCTTGGGCTGCCAGCAGGACTGGCCCCATCGTACAGCAAGACCAGTGCTTCAGAAAAAAGCACAACTCCGGAAAACAGTTAAAGAAGAAAATGATATATCACAGTATCTGCCTTCTGTGTTTCTTTTCAGTTCTTATTTCTCACTCTGAAAAGCAATTCCTCACCCCTGTGAATAAATGCCTGTTTCTCTGTAAAAGGAAGATGGAAATCAGGCAACAAAAGTTGGGAGGGAATAGAGACGAATGCTGTGTGACTGGGCCTCAAGCTGAATTATTTTTCGCTTGTTCTTTCAGTTTGTTTTCCACTTTGAAAGTACTTAGTTTGAAGATTTCCTTTAGGAGCAGGGTTGAAGAATTCTCTCTGTTAATCTAAGTAACAATACTGAAAATCCTTAATCTAAAATAGTGATGCTGAAAGAATCAGAATGCAAATCTTTTTCAGTCAGCGTTCATCTTCCTTCACACCCCTTTACTTTCAAAAAATTAAGGCCATCAAACAAAAATTACTTGCATCCCAATTCTGCAAAAGGGCTGTGCTACTACAGAGCTGTGAGTGAGCTCTGCACCTCCTGCTACATCAGTAAGGCAGTTTATTTCTCTCTCTGTTTTCTTAGTAGTCTACAATACAGAGGGGATACGATCTGAACATTCTACTGCAGCAGGAAATGCAAGCCATGTACTTAAGTAATACAGTTTGTTGGGACATTTTTAAAATGTTTTCTGAGCTGCCTGCGAGAGTTATCCAGCCTGTGCAGCTCCAGCTTCCTCCTCCTCCATTAGCAAGGCTCACCTATGATATTTACTGCATCATTGCATCCAAGCCAAACTTGGTTACTGCGGCAACTAAGTTTTTCTTCTCAAAGGGTCACAGGGAAACACATCCTTCAGGATCCCCTAGTAACCGTCAGCCGTATGACTGGGGAACATCAACAGTGAAATGCCTGCTTTCCATCGCTAAGGCAGCGCCGCCTGTGCCTGCAACAAGGGGGGCAGAGTCTAGTTACATTCCTGACCCACTTTCACATCCCTCCCTCCTCCATCTCCTCCTCCCTCGGAGAGCACAGCAGCAACCAGCAGGGCAGCAGGAGTCTCCATTTAGCAAGCCTCGTAACACCCGTAGCCACTGAGCTGTGTGCTGTCTCCTAGCAAGCAGCAGAAGCGCAGGTTTCCCCAGCAGCGCGCGGGGAGGGAACAGCAAACCTCCGCTGCAAGTGAGGCCTGGAGGGGACAACTTCCCTCTCCCTGCCCTGTACGTGCGGTGATGGTGCTTCTTTCTTTTGTCCAGGCCTTTCATGCACCCTCACCAAATACAGCGCAAGGCTGTCCCCCCTCCCTCCTCTCCCTGGTGGGGACGTGAAAGGCTAGGAGTGTGTTTCATTTCCTCTCCCAGTACCTATTCTGCCATCCCCTCATCTCTGGATTAGCCTCAGTGTGCATGTCTGACTGCCCTGCTCTCACCCACCTCCTTTATGTAACCTCGCCATTCCTCTCCCACTCTTATCCTCCCGGGGCTCGTCCCTTTCCCCAGATATTGCAAAACCTCCCCCCACCCGTGGCAGGCAGGTAGGTGAGTAAGAGGAGGGCTGGTTCTGCATCCTGACGGCTGCTCGCGGCACCCATTTGTTACCCTGCGGGCGACACTCTCTTTCCCCACAGTCACGAGGGATTTCACCCCATCTTGGGGCAGATGTGAACCCCCAAACCCCACCTCCCCTTGCCCCACCATCAGGGCACCCCACACATCCCCGGCCTTGTTCCACAGCCTGCCCTGTGCCTTGTGAGGCCATGTAGAGCCCCATATGCTTGCGGGGTGTGCAGACAAGCTCAGGATGGGGGCGTGCGGGTGAGGATTGGTGACTGCACCCAGGCTGGAGGTGCAGAAGCCTTGTGAGGCCTGGGGGTGGCTAAACGTGTGTATAGGGGTGACAAAGGCAGCCTGCAACCCCCCCAGGGGTGTTGGGTCTCAGCAGGAGCTGGTGAGGGCCTGTCTTCAGCCCCACCACCAGGACACACCACGCTGTGGGATGCCCTGCCAGGGAGGCTGGCAGCAGGGGAGGGCAGGGTGCTGCCTGGCCCCATCTTGTCTCCTCCTGTCCCCCCCTGCAGAACTGGGAAGCTTTGCTCCCCTCAGAGCGTGGCGTTGTTAAGAAGCGCTGCTTAGCGGTGGGATGGCCCTTTTATTTATTTATTTATTTTTAAAGAGGATTTTCTTCCACGAGAGATGCTAATGAATGCCTTTGTTGTTGTTGTTCCGTTACTTCAAAATACCTGCTGCCAATGCCAGTGGGATGCAGAGCTCTCCCCGGGAGCCACAGCACGGCCTGGCCAGGGCCACAGGCCTTGATCCGCTGCTTGCGTGTGGTGGGGACAGCCTCGGTTGTCCAGCTGCCTCTAGACTTCACGAGATTCTTTCTCAGCCTGCTATCTTGTTGTTGTTATTTGTTTATTTCTTCTTCTTCATCATCTTTTTTTTTTTTTTTTTTTGAAACAAATAAAAATAGCTGTTCAATTTCTGAACGCAAAAAAATAAAAGCTGCTGCTCAAAAAAAAAAAAAAAAGTTCGCTGCTCTTTGTGCTTGTATAACTTAAAACCACCTGTTTTCAAGTTTGGACTTGATACATACTTCTGCTCCACTCCTGTAAGTGCTTGAGCACATGGTACACACATGCTTGCCTCCGTGGACTTGGGGGCCTTAATCTTCAACATCACCCTAAATCTTCAGAGCTGGACCAAATTAACAAAAATAGTTGAGTAATAGATTAATAATGACTCAAAATAACATGACACACAAGCAGTATATTATTTCCAGCACCATGAAAAAGGTGGTTTTCCAGATTCTCTCTATAAATGCGAATATAACAGAGTTTGAGATACTGAACATGTAGTACATTTGTCTTTTGACTTATTAAATTTGAACTAAATGTTCATACTTCTCATTAACCTAATGTTTCACACATAAAAGGGCCCTAAAACACATCTAACTATTGTTTACCTAAGCTTTAAATTAGCCTGTGCTGTGCTGTGTACGGCCAATACTAAACTGGCAGTAGTACCTGAAGCATCATATTCAAACCTTCCTCAGGTATTTCTGCGTTAGGGCAAGTTCACTCTCAAAGCTCACTGTGTGCTAGGGAAAAGTTCCCCACCTGCCGGGGTGTTAACAATGATAAAAGACTGTACCAATGCTCTTGTGCTCCCCAGTGATGTTTTTTTCAGGTCGAGTGAATACAGTGGGCTTCCCTTCATCTGCTGTGACCATGACAGCACTGCATGACATGACATTCAGTTGTCACTGAAAAACACTGAAGTGGCAATGGGCAAAGAGTAATTAGAAAAGGATGGGAGAAAAACAAGAAAATATGAAACATAGAGACAATAGTGATAGGTGTAAAAACTACTAAACTTTAATTTGGGATGCTGTACTTTTCACTGAGATAACCAAATCTCGTGTTTGAGATCAAATATGCTTCCGATTAGGCAGTAGCAGCAGTGCTACAAATACCTTTTTTCATCTAGTCAAACTTCTCAAGAAATTACTGAACAGTGACCATTTGCAATATGGTTTGATAGTTTATTATTGAAATACTAACATCCCCATCCCTAATGTCAGAAGACATGACCAAAACAAATTGCTAGGCTGTTTAATGAAATGTATTCAATGATCAGTGTAAACCCTTTCCTATAAAGAATCTCTGCTTCTGACTAAATTTACAAAAATCCTGTCCAAATCGGCAACTGCATGATATTTCCAAGAAGAACTATAGAAAATAGCTATATATCAGCTACAATAGCTAACATATCTAGGTATATATTAATATAATAACTAATATATAAAATATATAAAATACTGCTTTGTAGTAATTTATCATGAGGATTTATTAACTAAAGAGCTTGTTTTGAGAGCTTTTTGTGCTAGTTCCTAGAGCTTGAAGAGTGAAATTGTATGATGCAGGTTGGTACAGACAGTAAATGTAGCTACGATTGCTCAAGTTTGAAGGTGTACTTTCTGTATTGTAAAGCAAATTTTAAGGTGAGATCTTTACCGTATCTGCTGCAATGAAGTCTCAAGTTATAATATCCTGGCCAAGAACACTTCGTTGACGAGTCCTTTTTATAAACAGTGGTTCGCTATGGGACAGTACTGAAATACCATTTGCAGAATGGGCACATATTGAGCAGGTTTTGGGAGGATTGGAGGAAAGCAGCCAGCAGGCAGCCCCAGGCTGGCAAGGTGGCACGAGGGACAGCACACAGCCTGGGGTGCACTAAGGGCAGGAACTGGGGAGCATCCTGAGGCTGTTACCTAAGATCACCTTTCTTCAGACTCCCCCCCCCACGGCCCTAAAAGCAGGCACATGAAGGAGCAGCCTAGAACAGTGTTCCCCAAAGCGCGAGGTGTGCTGCCATTATGGGTGAGGCCTGGAGCAGCCCTGCCCCGGTGAGCGGCACTGGGAGGACCCTGAGGAGAGCCACGAAGGGCGGCACAGTGCCAGAGCAGCCAGGCCACAGCAGGAATCGCTCTGCCTGCCTCTCCTCCTTCCCCATGTCCCCCAGCAGCACAGCCGGCTGCGGGGCGCAGGGCTGGGAGCCAGGGCAAGGGAGAATGGCTGGGGAGGATGGAGCAATGTGGGGGAGCGTGAGAAGGGAGAGGGAGAACAAGAGGGGAAAAAAAAAAAAAAAAAAAGAAAACAGACAAAACACCTTTTATGCCCTTAATTTCGAAACAGATGTTAGGGCCTGTCTTTCCTGCTCTCAAGGATTTTATTTATTTATTTATTTATTTATTTATTAACCTTGCTGTAACTGCTGCTGCTGTGGTGAAGCAGGCCAGCAGCATACCCCCATTTGGGGTGCTGACCTTGCCTTGTTTGCCTCGCAGGAGAGCTGAAGCTCCTTGGCTTCACCGCTTTTACCTCGGGATAGGTCAGAAACATTACCCTGAGGTTAAAAAGCACACCTCTTTCAGCTGTGAAGGCAAGGCCCAGCTCTGCCTCAGACATCTCCCTCCGAACTGGAATTTCAACAAGTACCTGCCCCTAAGATTAATGTTGCGCAGCATTCCCAGGCACGCCCCACCACAAACACGGATGATCTTCCTCCGGGCCCCAGCGCAGCACCAGCAGCCTTCTGCCCGCAGCAACGCACCCCAGCTCGGGAGCAAGGTTTCCAGCTTGGCCTGAGCTGCTGATCCATGCCACTTGCCAGCAGGCAAGCGAGGAAATGTCTGGCCCATCACAGGACCCGCAGTGTGAGCTCTTACCTAGGCGTAGTGCATGCTTAGAAAGGAGATCTTTTCCTTTCTCCGCTGACCCTGTTCTTGAAGATTTATATGACCGATTTATAATCTCCTTTTAATTGCAGAGATAATATATTTAAAACATATGTGCTTCCCGTAGCACTGTGTGTGCTTTGAGCGTTGTCTGTCTTTTGCCCTGTGTGCATTCACCGAAGGTACTTGTGCATATGGAAACAATCAGACTACCCAAAAGACAACACACTTGATACTGCTAATTACATGGAGTAAACACCACTGGGACTATAACCGGTCTCTAGATCTGACTCAGTATTTTGCTGCTGAGCTAAAGAAGAAAGTCCATTATGTGCACTCATATAGCCGGCTAAGTCCCTGCTGCACACACTGCTGATTTCTGTACATGCTACGTGGCAGAGAGCCAAGGAATTGTAGCACAAACAGGATTTTATAACCAGAGTTATTTAAGGATGGGCAAACTGTGAAACTCCAAAAGTCAATGATTCTAGCACACTTTCAATTAATTTTTATTGTCAAGCTGTATTTCAGGATACTAAAGACCTCTGTGATGACAAGAGGGAGGCTGTGGGAATAGGCAGGAATACAGTATGCATGGTTATTCTCTGTGATTTATGGTTCAGTGAACAACCTATCTGGATAGCAAGTTATTTCTTTCCTCTCATGTTAGATGGAATTCATCTTTGTCTTGAGCTCCCCTCAGAAAACACATTTAAGCAATATAAATACAGCATCAGGCATCATATTTTGCAAATGGTACATCTGAGTCCTTGCATTGAAGAAAATATCACTTGTGTGTGTGTGTGTGTGTGTGTGTGTGTGCGCGTGCTAAAGACGGCTGTAATACTGGTGTTGTTCAGACAATTAATCTTATGATAGTCTGATACAGAAATAACTGAACAGAGCTAAAAGCACTAACCACATCTCAACAGTTTCCAGAAGGAACTTCGGAGAGGATGCTGCATTTTAAAACCTCAGCACACGCTAAATTCTCCATGCTCAAAGTTTCCAGCTCAGGATTAAAACGGGCTGTGCATGAGCAATCAAAATGATAAAGCCATCCTTCCTAGGGTGAGTGCGCAGTTCACCAACTCGGCACCCTCTGTGTCCCTCTGAAATTTGTAGGCCAGACTCTTGTGTTGGCTCATCAGGAGCACTGGCTGGCAGCTGAGTTTTTCTTGCATTTCTCCCTGCAGAGAGACACCAGCTTGGGCTTCTACACAGACACTGGTGGTTTAAAGAGACATTGCATGTTCAAGACACTTTCAGATTTGCCTGAGATTGGGCAGAAGATTTGGAAGGGATTGCAGGAAGGCTGACAGACAGAGCAATTGCATAAACCTTTTTTCCTTAGGAAACATAAAGAAAACAAAACAAAACAAAAACAAAACAAAAACACATGCTTTGGAAAGTAGTGGAGGAGCTGGGCCACAGTCAGGTGTCCTGCTGTAGCTTGCAGCTTAGTGAGGCAGCAGTGCTGGTTGGTTTCTTTTCGGTGGCCCCAGGTTACTGCTTCATCAGCTGTGCTGATTCAGCTGTCTGTCTAGCTGCCCTTTAAGCCGGGTCTGTGAAATGATCCACTCAAAAGAAAATAAGTGATTTTTGAGGAGGATGTATGGAGTTTTTTTTTTTTTTTCTTAACCCAAAAGTCCTTAAAAAAATCTTTAGAGTGGAGCTACACCAACACTTGATTCAGCATCATGGGACTGCGGGTATAAGTCTCTGGGGGTGTGGGAGGGATGAAGGGCAGTGATACTGTGGGGCTCCACTTCAGCTTGAACAGATGGATGTCTGCAACTTGAAATGGCAAAAATGTGTTTTTGTGTTACGTCTGTTCTGGTCTTCCTACTCCTCTGAAGTCAGCAGACAATAAAGCGACCTTACGCCTGCCTGTGTACTGTATGCATCTCCTGGGTGGTCACTTTGTGGTCGGCTGGCACCCTCACTGCATGCTGCTGCTTGCAACAGCAACTGCAATTGTTCCTCTGTACAGATGGGCTGGCACCCAGAAATCCTGGCCTGTGTATGCTTAGCTCAGCTTGGGATGTGTTGAATATCTTCCTTTGGACCCACCAGTTTTGGCAGGTCACCTCTACACTGATTTTTGCCAGTGAATCTACATCACACCGATTTGAGAATTTAAAAAATGGCAAAGCTATGCCTGCAATACATAAAATGTTAGCCAAGCTGGATGTGTTAGCAGCAGGCTTATCTCCACGTGAAAGCCAGCGTGTGACAAGCCTGAGTATGAACGCCTTGGACACTATCACCCTGCACGTAGGCAGCAGTTATGCATGCAGGCTGTGGCAGAAGTTACCATCACTGGCTCTTCCCTAGTGCTGGGGGTTTCTGCTGCTTTCAGGTCCAGGGTGCAGGCTGTGGGCTGAGAGCTTCCCCTCATGCACGGAGGGGGTAGCTTGTAAAATGAAAATACTACGTTGCTGCTAACCTGCCCCCGTTCAGGCTGAAAAAAAAATGTGTGAAGCATTCAAGTACAGTTCAACAAAGCAGATCTGAAGGGATTGTAACCACAGGCTGGGAGGATAACCTTTTCTACCAGCACATTAGCTTGGGAGGACATGCATCTGTAGCCCAGCCCCCTGTGTGGACTTTGTTAGATTATCTCTAGGGAGATGATTGCAAAGAGCCCTGCTGCTTATTTCTAGCACAAAACCATGCAGCTCCTCCTTTGGGCTGCCATTGTGCTCCTGCTAATGGGGACAGCAACTTGGTTTGTCCACATCTGCCTTAAAACTAGGTGAGACGTAATCTTTGTGTATGCCAAGCATGAGGTGGCTTACCCCTCTGTGAAACTCAGGTGAGCTGCTGCTTGGCTGATTGCAAACCAAGAGCATCTTCACAGGGAGCTTTGCTGCTGAAATCAAAGTGAAACTTTACCCTTGGCTTTCTTATTGCTACCTCCTGAGTCACCACATCCTTCTCTTGTCACCACCACCTTTCAGTTTAGAAAGTGGCAATGAGCCACAGCATTCAGCAGTAAGCGAGAACTCAGCCTGTGTGTGTGTGTGTAGGGATGAATTTACAGAGGGGTTAAAATTTGCTCTTTAAAAGCAGTGAGCACTGAAGGGTCCACCTGGGGAGTCAGTTGTTGGCGTGCTGTAATTTTACATTTCTGCCCTATGTTTCTTGTGGAGACAAGCCCCAAGGAATCTGAAGACTTGGCTTATTTTCCTGATCCTGCAACAGATTTCCTGTCTTGCCCGGCCATGGGTAAGTCCTTTAGGTTCACATATTCAGGCTTGGGCTTTAATTTTAGCCCTGTAGCTCAAGATACCCAGAATCTGTCTTGCACATGTATTAATCACTTACAGCTCCAGCCAGAATTAACAGAAGCTGCCTGTACAAAGAAGTGCACTGAAAATTAGATGCTACTTAGAAAAACAGGGCCAGGTTTGTCTTACTCAGCTTGCTCATATGTTTAGTGGGGATAACACCTGTCCAGCTGGGGAGACATAAGGCTAAATTAATTAACTTTAGTAAAGGATGTAAATCTATTATTCTTTTTTTTTTTTTTTTTTTTTTTTAAGCATTACTTGCACATGTAAAGGAGAAGAGCTCTTTGAGCATTGTTGCTCCTGTTTTGGTCTTTTATTGGATTCAAATAAGGATAAACATTACCTCCTTCGCAGCAAGCTCAGCTAAATGTTACATGCCCATAAAGAGGTTGGTTTTGCTTCGAAGGATTAGGGCATGAGATTTTGGTTCCTCTCGCTTGTTTATGAGCATGAATTTACTACACATAAATCATTGCAGGTCAGAACATTGCTATTGCCTTAACACAAGGTAAGAGAGCACAGAATCACTCTTTAATGTTGTGCAATTGGACAGGATTTGGCTTGTCCTGATTTTGTGTTTGGAGAACTCAGGCTGCCCTTTGTGCTTGATGTTTTACCTCTTTTTCTCTTGAAGGTCCAGTGGAGAGATCTGGCTAGGTGCGTTTGCATCACTCACTCACTGCCTGTTCTTTGTCTGTATGCAGTGTTTTGCTGAAATTAAAGCACAGCCTTTTCTCCTTTGCTCGCAGTGGGATTTCCCAGAATTTCACAAGGCTGCCGTTGGATGAACACTCCAAGCTGGCACTGATGCTGAAAGAAGCAGTCATGTTTTCTTTATACCTGTTCCCTTTTATCTAGTCCAGGGTGCACGTGGCTGTAGGGTGGACCAGAGCAAGGAATGAATCTGGCTCAGAAAGTAACAGTTTCTGGGTTTTCATCAGCCTTGTTTTATGTGGTTCAGTTTCGTGACAGGGCTTAGCAGCAGGGCAAGAACAGAAGCTGCAGGGAGCCAAGGCCCGATTCTTCAGGTGGCCTCGCATGGAGGTGGTTGCAGAAATGTGGTCTTACCTTTTGCCACCCTGTATCTCTTTGCCTTACTGCTGCTATCTCTTGGTGGTGGGGGTGGTGGCAGTAAGTTAATGTTACTCAGGACCCAGCAGCAAGGGGCTTGCTGTGGATAAAGACCCATATTGTGTCTTTCTGAACCCAAGGCTATCCCCCTCCCCCTTTCCATTCTTTGGTTTACTCAGCAGAGCTACCCTGATTCACATAAGCTAACAATCTGTTTAAGAAGAAACAATTAGGCCCGTAGAAGTTGTTGACATCTTATTTTTTATTTTTTTTTTCTTTCAATGTCATAACGGGTACTCCAGCTAAGCTTGTCCCTTTGTGCTCTCCATCTCCTTCACCGCTCCCAGATGCAGCCCATGAGGATGGGGGCAGAACGGCGGCCCCCCTAAACAGCCTGGACCAAGAAGCTGCCTCAGACACTTAGCATTTCTCACAGCCCGTGACGTGGCTGTCGAGCAGGCTGTTAATTGAAAACACTGTGCATTTCACTGCTCAAACTGGCAGGCTCCCTGGCCAGCTGCGGACGGCTCGCCACGACCCCTGAGCCCACAGTGCTGGCTGGGATGAGCTGCAGAGGACGGGCTGTGGTTGCAGGAGGCCATCGGATCGGCTCGGGTGTCTTTTCCAGGAAGCCGAGTGCACGCTCCCTGCTTCTTCTTTTTCTGTGGTCGTTAGTTCAGCTTAAATCACATCCTGAAAACAGCATCCTGCTACAGAAGCAGCGGCGGTCCTGGAAACAGACTGCTTGTATAAAAAATCCTGCGGGAGCCAGATGCCCCCTACCCTGACAAGGACTGATCAGGTGGCTGCCGGTATCACCTTTCAGTGCTCTTTGGCAAGGGGGGCAGCACAGGGCGATGGTGGCTTTCCAGGTGGCGATGTAGTTAATTTTTGTTTCAGCGCTGTGGAGGGAAACGAGTCACTGCACACGGAAAGGGGGCCTATGGGTGCCTGGAGGCAGAGGTGTAGTTCCTGAAGGCAGGCCGTGGTGGATTTGTGCCTTTTCCCTGCCCAGGCGCTGTGTGTAGCAGGTGTCGCCACGGAGGAAGGGGAGGCCGGGGCCCAGCTCCCGAGCCCGGCCGCCGGGTGCCGCCAGAGGGTGCTGCGCCGGGCCGGGCCCGGCCGGGGGGCGGCGGGGGCCCAGGGGAGCGAGAGGCTCCCCGGTCCCCCTCGGGAGCCAGCCCCGGCTCCCAGCCCTCCTGGCAGCAGAAAGCAGCCGGCTGTGGCTGCAGGGGCTGCTCGGTTTGCTGGTCCTGCGGGAGAGCTACCGCTGCCTGGCCAGCCCCGGCTCCCCCCGAGGGGAAGGCTTGTGGCCATGTTGAGCTGTGAGGGGAACGAGGTCGGGGCCGCAGAGCCTGCCTGGTGCAGGCATCGCTGGGCACCCCGGGAGCAGGACTATAAGATGAAATTCAGCCTCCTTGGAATAAGTGACTAGCAGGGGGGTATTTCCTATTCAGCTAGCTAGCAGATAGTATGCTCGTTCTGCCGCGGTTTGCAGTCTCCAACGAGATGCGGGTGGATGCTGCTTGTTTTCCTTCCTCTTTATATTTCCAGCCTGGGAAACAGCAAAAAGTTAGTAAAAGAGCAACATCTGTGGGAGAGAGAGAGAGAGAGAGAGAGAGAAAGAAAGGGATGAGGCAGGCTGGCCAGGCAGCCAGCCTCAGGAGATGGTAAGACAGAAGAGCTATTCATTGTGAGAGCCAGTTGCTCCTCACCCTGCTAGATTATAAATTGGACACCTTATTAAGAGCTGATCCTCCGGCAGCCCCACCCAGGGCTGTGCTCACGCTCCAAACCAGAGGAACGTAATCCTGTTTCGCTCTGGGTGCCTGTTACTGGCTGAGCACATGTGCAAGCAGGACGGAGGATACGAAGCAGAAAGAAGCAGCACCCTTCCTGGTTTATGAATCGACAGTTTAGGAAAATAAGGCAGGCTTTGGGGAGGGAACGGGGAGGAGGTTGCTTTGCACTAGAGCTTGGGCACATTATGATGCTCCTTGCCTTACCAAATAACGAAACTATTTTTTTTTTCTTGTTTTCTCAGTTGTAACTTAAAAATGCTGACTCACTGGTACTGTGTGCCAACCCAAATGTTGCTGCTGGAATCAATCACCGGGAGAGCCTGACGAGATATAACCCCACAGTGGCACAGGTTTTGACTGGGCCTCTTTGGTGATTCCACGTTTCTTCTGCTGTTTTGCCCAGTCACTTCTTCCCTGTCACATGAACCCAAAGGTTTGGACAGACTTAGGCAGATGTCACGTTGAATGGTTACTGTGAAAAATTCATGGGAATGTAAGGCTAACAAATTCAGCAAAGTTGTATCATCCTTGGCAAGACTTCTGAGCTTTACAACCTTCACACACCTTTTAACAATTCAAAAGGTTCTCAGACTTGCATTTGAAACACACACAAGTATTGCCAGTTGTTGTCAGAAATAAATATCTGACGTATTCTGCAGAGCTAATTTTTGTGCTGAATTAAACACAGATTCAGGTGCATTTCAGTGGTATTTTCTAGACTTGTTGACTTATCTTGCATTTCATACAATTGAAAAGCTGCTTTTGTGTTTATTTTAGTTTGTTGTTGTTGTTGTTTCAGACCTGATTACCTAGGGCACTGTGGTGTGGATTTATTTAATTTAATTATTTATTTATTTGTGATTTTCTCTAGGTTTTCATTGCCTAACTGTTGCTGTTCTATTGAAAGGCTTATGTATGACTTTATGTATCTGCCTCTAATTACTTTACAAGCTCTTGAAAACAAACACAAAGCACCATCAATATTTGTTTCTCTTTTTCTCTCCTACATCTTACATAGGGCACTTTTTAGGTGTGCTAGCTTTGGTTCCTAATAAAACAATCTCTCTAATTCATGCTGTGAGTGTGTCTGTGCATGTGAATCCATTGTGCCCTAACTCCCCCCATCCCCAAAAGTGTGGGCCTGCTGGTCAGTTTCAGCTGAATTTGGCAAAAGAACAGAGATTTCAAACTGAAGTTCCTATAACATTTTAAAAAGAGGCACAAGAGAGAGCTTGTTTGTGCTAGAAACATCACGATGCTGTCAGCTCAGGTCACCTTTTGTCAGGCACCGAAGAACCCGCACTGGAGTGTGCCCTTGGAAATCAGACTTCATCATGCCTGCCAGTCATGGATTACTGGTAGTTTTGTACTGGTGGTTTTGGTACAATTAGAATAGAGAAGGGAAGGCTGGGCTGAAACACTGGAGTTTCCTTTTTGTTCTGGACTTCTGAGATTTATGGATTTCTCCTGCATTTGGTCAGGACTCTGTAGTTGTGTCCTAGGCACCAAGGAACCTCTGTCCCTGGTGCGCATATCCTTCAAACTGAGTATTTATTTTGTTACAGAGCAATGTAACTGTCAGATTCCAACATAACTGTGGCTGTCCTTACACCATTTTTTTTTTTTGCTAAGGTGATGAAGGCTTTGAAAATAAGACCTTTGATTTAAACTGGGACTGAGTGGCGAGCAGAGCAGAGAGCTCAGCTCAAGCTTGCTTGGTGGTCTTGTGTTGCTGAATAAATAGACCGACACATTTTTGCACAGGGTATCTTTTCTAAATGTTTTTAGAAATCAAGCATAAAGGCCAAATTCAAACTAACAAGTCATCTGATCAGAAATAGTAGTGAAGGACAGAGGATTTTGCAGCAGCAGCTATCGGAGTTTCCAGGAGGAATGAGTTCAGATGAACATTAAATCTCCAGTTAGTCTTAATGCCAGTGATGGAGAATGAATGATATTATGGAAATGTGAAATACTTTCCTCTACCATCCTCAGCCCAGGCTCTTGTGACAATTCAGCTTCTGCCAACATCTCTTCATTCATTTGCTGATCTCAGCCAAGCCCTTGAAGAGCTGGGTAATGGTGTTATTTGCATGGGAGGTGAAGATGATGTAGAGATGGGTGTCATATGTGTACTGCTGACAAGTCAGTCCATGGTGCCACCGAATCTTCTCTACAGGCTTTATATAGATATTGAACAGGCTGGCTGAGGGGAAAGAATCTTACGTTATTCAGCAGGTGGAAAAGGTTCTGGAGGTTAAGGAAAGAGCAAGTGTTTATCATAAATCTCTTGAGTGCACTGGAGATTTATGTAAGGATGTCTGAAGATGTACCAGCTCAGTGCCACAGGACTGCGGACAGACATTAATTTTCAAACAGCTGAGCTGGTTGGAGGTCTTACAGCCATTCCAGATGCTTGCTACCAACCCTCTGCTGATGGCTCCTGTACCCGTTGCTCTGCTGTTAGAAAAGGTGGTCCAAGGTCTTCCTAATCTGTCAGGTGAAGTCTGTCAGATAGCTTTCAGTGCTGACAAAGATGGTGTTAGTTGACCCAGCTGACATTGCTTTACCTTTAAGAGGGAGCATTTGAATTACCATGGGCTTTAGTAAGGAGGGAGAGGGAGAAAAGAAGGCTTCAGCCTTTCCCACAGAACATGTCTGCAGCCTCAGGCAGCTCCTGCATTGCCTCCTACAGGTCTGAAGATAGGCAATGCACGCGTGTGGGTCTGGATACATCTACTGGGACAGATAACGTTGCCGCTGTTTCAGGTTTGTTTTTTTGGGGGGTGAATACATACTTGGATATTTTGTACAAAGCATGTGTGTAAAATACGTGTAAAATGCTCACTTCTTACATGAGCAACTGGAACGGTGTGTGTGGAGCTGTGTCACCCTCCTGCATAAACAAGAGCTCTAGAATGGGTACCCAGTGCAGCAAAACCCCAGATACCTAAGAGTTTGTTATTATCCAAATTTACTAACAGTGATTTTACAAGACATTTATGTTAATTATTATGTTAATACCACTGTGGTTAAAGCTGAACCAGAAAGTTGTAATAAAATGTTTAAGAATATCCAGTTGGGGCAAACAAGAAAGCTCCTGTGCTCAAGGGTTCGTTCAGAAATTTGAGAAAGCAGGAAGAAAATGTGCACGTGTTTTTTAAGGATCCTTCAGGATTTCCAGATCCAAAAATACAGAACCGTCAAAGGACCCTTGACATGTACACAGACAAAACAGAGCAAGCAAGAATACTGGTCACCCTTACTGGTCACCCCGTTTCTGAACTGGGCCAGAATGGAGCATCCTACCTTAACAACAGTCCAAAACTGTAGTGGAATTTGGACTCGGATCCAAACTCAAGGCACAGGCTCTTCTCTAAATAAAAATAACTTGATCACAAGCTATTTTTGGGTGGTGACTTTCAGACAAGAAACGTAGGGCATACATAGGTTTTTACTTCTGTTAAATACATCTGGATGCCTTACTCCTTCCAGCTGATACTCTGAAAGTGCTTTCATCAGCTCAGAGCCAAATATCCCCAACTGGAAGGTAGAAGCTGTAGAACAACTGATATTATTCAAGGTATTTTTTTTTTAATATTATTATTATTTTCTCCCAGAGAATATTCTGCTACTCTGGTGGCTGCTGCTAAAACTTCTGTCATGGCCTGTGGTGAACAGCATGTAATGTCAGTTCAAGATAAGAGCTAACTGTGTGTTGGAAAGACTTCTCCAAATATGAATCCCCATGGATCTGGCTTTCTTGACAGGGAGGTGGTTAACAAAATAGCCATACCTGGCACCATTTACGTAGCTGCCAAAACTGCCAATCGCAATCCTCCTCCCTTCCCATGGCACCTGATAACAAATCTTCTGTCTTTTCCTGTTTACTTGGATATACCTGGTATAATGATAGGAGTAGTTTTGCTTCATGAAGAATGCAGTGGGATATAGCTGGCTTTAAGGTGCAGGAAGCACAGGAGGAAGCAGTATGCTGGGCCATTATTGTTAATGGTAGTACAGTAAGCAGCAAGTGCTAAAGCATATTTTACATCAGCGTGAGTATTGCTGTGGATGGTATCCTACTGGGAGTGCTTGTGCTGTGCGCAGCAGATGGGTGGCAGGAGGGCTTTGCTGCTGGGTTGTAAGGTAAGAGCGCTTTTCACCTTGGGAGCTCCAAGCAGGCTGTAAACTTCAGTTAATTTAAAGCTCTGATCCTTCTGAATTATTGTACTGTTGTATTGAGGAGCACAGTGGATTTGCTGAAGATGTCACAGGAAGTTTTCGGCTCTGCCAAAGGTATAAACTAGAGCTTCTGACTCATAGGTCTTGGCTTGAATCGAAGGAGTTTTCTTCCTCTTAACGTAGCTGGCCTGCCTTCTCTTTGATATTATCCCTCCCTCTCCTAATCACTGGGTGACATCTGATCTCTGTGACTCTTGTGCAGCCTCCAAGACCTATTGTATTAGGTCCAAGATCTCAAGTTTTATTTCTGGCTGTTCTGCGTCCATCCCTGGCAATTCCAGGAGGCTCATCCTGAAACCAGCTGCGGGCCCCTGGAAAGTGGGGTGTACCTTGGCAGTGGATGCTGCTGCGGAGCAGAGCTTTCCCAGAGGAACCAGCCAGAGGAATGGTCGCAGTGTCCTCCACCCAATGCTGGTGTGGAGGATGGCTGCTGCCACCCACGTGCTTCCTGCAGTTGCTGCTTAAGCGTAGTGTTCTGTGCTCTCTGCCTGCAGTCGGTAGGTAAAGCTGCTTTCTGCAGATTTAAAGCTGCTGCCTCCTCCACAGGGGCTTTATTTTAGTGCTCAGTTCAGTGATTCCTACAGAGTCCTTAACCTAGATGGTATCTAAAGTCCAAATACTTTACTTAGACTTAACTCATGGCGTTGCTTCTATTGACATTATTAGATTTTCTTGTCTTTAACTTCACTAATTGTTCTAGGGTTACTGTCTCTTTTTTCCCTCTCCTCTAAGGATTTGCCATTTGCCCTATGGATATCATGACCCAAATCCTGTCCTAACTTATAACTGTAAGACCACTGGAGGTGCATACATGCACACGAGAACACAACTAATAGGATGCTGAAGTCATCTCACCAATTTGAAAAGTCACATTAAGGACTGATGCTGGGAA
The DNA here is from genome assembly GCF_963932015.1 of Anas acuta. Classification (NCBI taxonomy): domain Eukaryota; kingdom Metazoa; phylum Chordata; class Aves; order Anseriformes; family Anatidae; genus Anas; species Anas acuta. Next base: position 69,353,586 of record NC_088980.1, read on the forward strand.
ATGTCACTTAAGGTCATATAATTCCTGAATCTGTAAAATCCTAATGTGCAGACAGCTTATTTCCTGGTGCTATGCTTTTATAGGTGAAGGGAATTTCACTTTCTTTAATTTCAAATTTTAGAGGCTGTACTACTAGATCACCTTACTGGAGTTAAAACACTTTTATAACAGCATTTTACAAAACACAGCACTTGTCCCATCCTACCTAGTGGTAAAAGCTTATATCCACCAGGAGATTTTCGTAGATTGAGAAATGAATTAAAATAATTTTTGACATTTGTACAGAGGCTGAACATTCAGTTTTCAGTTCCGTTTTATAGAGGATGGCTTTCAGATTTTTTTTTATTTTCTTTTTTACACCCAACTCCTTTATTTGCTTTGGGTCAATTGAAAGTTTTGGTTTTGAGTTTTGCAGCTTATCTGATGCAATACAAACAGAAAATCAAAATGACAGTGGTGTTTAAGTTTTTTTAAATTATTTATTATTATTAAAAAAAAAAAAAAGCTATGTTGCTCTGCAAACATGCTGAAAATAAATGTTTCAACACTGCTGGAACGCTTTGTTTTCCTGGTTTTCTTCCTAAACAAAATCCTGGCGAAACTAGCTGGATTTTGCGATGTGTTTTGGCTGCAGCAGAGCAGGATCCCAGCAGCATTTCTTCTGATGGACTGAGAAGAGCAGGAGCAGCAGAGCTCCTCGTGCGGAGGGTTTTGTTCCAGAAGAAGAGCACTCCCTGGCCCGTGAAGAGGAGCGATTCAACATGCCTTCCGTCCGGGGGTAGGAGGGGAAGGAGGGAGAGGGGGGACGAGGGCGCTTCCTTCACAGCACTCGCTCAGGGCTTCTGGCCAAGAATGCGAGTCTAAATTCAAGTCGGTGAGTGCTGTGCCAGATCCAGGGAGTTTGGGAGTCCCTTTGTCCAGAAGCTTGCAATACTTGAGGGAGTTGCCAAATGGGATGTGTGGCATCCATGTAATACATCTGACGCATGAAAACGGGTTCCCGTTGAGCTTACCGTGGTGCCTGAGGCAAAAGTACTTCTGATTCCCTGCATGATGCAGTAATCACCAGGCTGCTGCTGCTCCCCTTAAACCCGGCTACAATGGCAGTTCAGGACAACCGCCAGCCTCGGGTCAGGCGGAGGCAGATGGCATGCATGCGGGGAGGAGAGGTGGGGCTGCCTTTGACCCTGCTCTCTCCCTGGGAAGGGAGGACCTGATAGCATTTGCATTTCTCCCTAGGCTCAACCATTAAGTCTGATGACAGAAATGAACCTTTCCCCCTGGACATGAGCCAAGAAACTTTTTTTTTTTCTTTTTTTTTTTTTTTTTCCCCTCCCGTCTCTTTCATAACCGTCATTTTCACGTATCTCTGGAACATATCACGTACTACTGCCATGTGCTGTAGGTGTGCTCCTCTTTTTCTTCAGCTACATTCTGCTTCCCATCTGCCAGGTGAGAGCCTCTCCTTGGCTAGCTGATGCTCGTTTGCCACAGGTAACAGGGCAGGCTGGAGCCTTTGTTTCTGCCTCAGAGAAAGCCTCTGCATCTTGAAGAGAGGGAAGCCTGCTCTGGAAACACCATTTAGCAGCCACTGTGAGCCGTGTCAACAGGGTCATAGCATCCCATGGGATGAGACTGTCTGTTTTCCCGTGCCTTGCCGTAAAGTTCAGCCAGTCGTGTTTGTGCAAACCCCTGGAGGGCTCTGAGGCTGAGCAGGTGTCAGCGAGGACATAGCTGGGGTTGCAGAACTCCTATTACAGGCTGTGCTGGGTAGAGAGGAAATAGGTCTTGGTAGGAATTGTCTTTGTGTTTCATAGGGATGCCGCTGGAGGACAATAATCAGGGGGAATCCTGCAATGACATTTCCCAAGCTAGTAGACTAAGGTGGGTTTTCTATTTTTGTACCATTAGGGGCAAGCCCAGTGTATATTAATACATCTGTTGAGTGATGTCCTGTGTCAAGGGGTTGCAGAAGACTGCCTGTAGATTATCTCTGGTACAGGACACGTTGTCTTTGCAGAGGTGTCGGTTCAGCCAAGGTGGAGGTGGAGCACAAGCAAGGTGGTTCGGTGCAGCATGTTTCTGTCAGGCTTGAATCCTTGCTAATGTGGGCCTGAAAGAGCCCACTGAGGTGTGTGTCAAGAGGTTTATAACCCAAGTTTATGCCTGGACCCAAGCCATTGCTAGAGAGACTAATGTAGATGCGATCCCTCTACCCCACATCCTCCTGAGATCAGTCATGATCCTGGCACATGTTCCTCTGGATTTCTCTGGCTTGTCAAAGCGATTCTGCTGCACTGAGAGCAGGAACTTTGAACCAGAAAACAAGAGCTAAAGCTTTTTTTTTTTTTTCTGGGGCTATCGCAGCCTGGACAACTGTGCTGTTTCTTGGGCCACGGTTCAACCTCTCCGGCTTCACAGACAGCAGCACTGCTTGTCCCCTGCAGCCACTGCCAGGAGTGAGATTTCCATTGCAAAGCAGAGCATGGTCTCTCCTGTCTTCCCTGGGTCAGGGACTGGAGAGAATGTCCTTCCCTGGATATCTTATCAGCACAACAGCAGGGGCTGCCCGATCCCTCCGATCATCTCTTCCATTTCCACCAGGGCTGCTTTTTTCCTGTCTTCCCCAACAATACTGAGCCATCCTCTGCCTTTCCGTCCCATGCTGGCTGTGAGTGAGGCTTTCTGTGTGTTCCTTCTGGGCAGCAGACTCATTTCTAGTGCACTACAGGCAGGCCTCTATTCGGATGAACATCCCTGTTAAATATGTATGAAGCTGATTGACTGCAGCTTCCTACTTGTCCAGGTTTTATTCCTTTTTTTTTTTTTTTTTTTTATCCATTCACAGATGCCTCCTGCTTTATTGGTACTTTTCTCAGAGGAGAAACGTGCTTGTCTCCGTGAGTTTTGACTTGTCTGAGAGGCTGCTCTCAATCTGTTTGTCTTTAAAACTTCCTCCCCTCCTCCTTCACTCCCTCTCTCTCTTGCTGTTTATTTATTTATTTATTATTTTCCCCCTGTGCAGCTGCTGGACAGCTTTGTGACCACCAGTCAGGATGGCTGTTTGCCACTCTCTCATGATTGCTGCCATGTGCTGCTCTCTTGTGCCTGCTGCCTGTGTTCTTCCCCAGTCAAAGAGGGATTCTCCTCCACAGAGGCTGCACACAGTTGTCCCTGGGCTGAAGAAAGAGCTCATGCTTAGCTCTGACCCCACTGAAAGCCTAGCTTTTTTATTTATTTTTTTACAGTGACCAGTGATTTTTGCCTTGTGCTTCTCAGTACAGCGTGAGGTTTTTATTCCTGTTCTGTCTGTAAGTGCATTGCATTTACATCCCCATTGTCAGGGCTTTGACTCACCTATGCTTGGCAAGTGGCAGCGGCGGCTTTCTCAACCCAGATGTTCACCACCGCTCTACCACGGCTTACCAGGCAAACGAAACACATGCTCACACCTCAGCAGCGGCAAGGCCAAGCTTGCCAATTTCTTGAGAGCTCGTGACACAGCCAGGGTTGTGGCCGGCTCTCCTGTGGCTGGGGAGGCAAGGAGGAAGGGGGTGGCTTCGCCGTGGCCACAGCACTTCGATGAGCTGGAGCTTGCTTGTCAGCGTTTCCAGCACTGGCAGTGAAGGTGGATCAGGAAGCTGGGGCTTTATAAAAGGGCTCATTGTTGTGAGTGGGGCAGAAATCCTATTGACGACGGTGCCTGCGTAAGGGCATACTCATCTAGTGATCTGGTTTAACCTACCTGCACTGTGCCTGAGGGCTTTGGCTGGGGTTTGCAGCCGTGCATAAGGAACTTCAGTATCCAGCTCCTGCTGAAGTTTTGCCTTTCAGGCCTTTGGGACGTTGTAATTTCCCTTCCTCTCCAGTCACTAGGGAGTCTCCCAAGATTAAATAAAAGTGAGAGAGATTTCCACAGGCAGGCAGTGGCCTACAAGGCGGATTGTTACCTGCTGAAGCGAGGGCCAGTTAAGAAGCTGCCCTAGCCCAGCTGCCATCAGCAGCTCAGGGATTTTGGAGCGTATCAGCACAGCGACAAGGCGCTCTGCCTGGAGGTGCAGCGTGAGCCACTTCAGAGGCTCCTCTCGGCAGCCCTGCTGCTGCCCCGGGGGGAAGCTGGTAAGCCAGCTGATGCCTCAGCTCTCACCAGCCTGGGAAGGCAGACATCTTCTGTGCCCTGCTGCCTTCCCTAGAGGTTTTGTGCTGGGTGACAAGCACCTTGATAGGCCGTGACATCAGGTGTCCCCATCCTGATTAACCAGGACAAGGAAGGGCTTCCCCCCTCCAAATCTGCCCTGCTCCTTCATCTCCCTGCTCTGCCTGGGGCAGTGCAGGGCTCCTGCTGACACCCAAACAAGGCTGCCTACAAAATGGCGGTGGTGTGGCACCTGCCCTGCTGCCCGTGCGGGCCTGGCGCAGGGAGGGGAGAGCCCTTTGCGGCCTCCATGGCCAGCACCCGGCATCCATCAGGGTGGCCTCTCTGCGCCACCAGGGTTCTTGTTCCTTTGGCTCTGCTCGTCCAAGGGAGTGATGTGTCCAGCCCCATGGATGCTATAAATATCCAGTTACTTTGGTATTGATGAAGCAACTCAAAACTACTCTTGGTAAAATCTCAGAAGGAAGAGCAAAATTTTAGTCATTGTTAACCCAGGAGGCAGACTGATGCTCTCATCCAACATTACAGTGCCTTTTCCCTTGATATTTTAAGATGAAACCATAAAGCCTGTCACTTTTTAATTTTATGATGGAAACACATTCACAACAACAAAAATTTCAGGGAATTTAATACTGTTGAGGTCAAAGGATTAAAAAACATCTATCAATTTGTTTATCCCTCCACCTATGTCTTTTCTTGCACCTGTTTCCACAAGTGCTGGAGCATTCGTGTTTCATCTGTCTTTTCTGTGGCCAGATGAAATCATCTTGGAGCATGGGTGCGGTGGTGAAAGACAAGTGTGGTGGATTTACATCTCTGGGATAGAAGAAGAAGCTGAAGAAAGATTCCCCAATAAGCTGTCTCTTATTGTCAGTGTTAGCACCTTAGTCAGCACAAGCCCAGACTGCCAAAATTGCGAAGTTGTGTGCTGTCACAGCCACAGCTTCTGCAGCTTCCTGGTTCTCTGGATTAAGCTGAGGATGAATCCTCCAGGAGCTGCTGTTCTCTGGCAGAGATGGCTGAGCACAGGTCAGATGAGTGTCAAGTGTCTGAAACTGAATGCATGTCCTTGTTCCTCTGGAAGTTACTAAAACCCCTCCCATTTGATTTTAGCAAGTAATCCTGAGGCCGGGTCCTGTAGCATGTTTAGCATCCATGGACACTGGCTAGAGCTGAAAGGTAGCAGGAGAAACCTCACACTTTGGAGAAGTGTCTCCATGATACAGCCATGATACTCGTGAGATATTGCGTATTTAAGTACCCTAAGTTTCCAGGAAGCGAGGATGTGCAGATACTGTGACTCACCAGTGAAAAATTACTTCTAGTGACTCAAAGGCTTGGATGCTGTTATTTCTTAGTTTATCTCTGTACTCTACCATGGGTCCAAAATCCTGCTTCCGAGACTGGAGAAAGTTGGCAGTCTCAAGGATCCTCCCAGCTCTGGTGCAGCTCTCTGGATGGAGAGATTAACCTCTCATCAGGACAGTCTAATTCATTTTGGGGCTCTTACAATAAATGTGTCAGTAGCCCAAGGCTCCAGAAGCCTATTGGTGGCAGTTTTACCTAAAAGGTGGACTTTTTTTGCCTAAAGGGTGGAAAGTTTTGCCTAAACGGTGGCAGCACAGGTCACTTGGGCTTTGCTGGGATTACTGCACGTCTCTACAAGACTCTTTAAAGGTGATGTGCCAGTTTGGTACTGATCTTGTGATTTGAGGACCCTGTGGGTGCACTGAATCTTGTGTGGTCATGTCCAGGAAGAGACAGATTCAGATAGATTTAAAGCTGGGGAACCCCTCAACCCTGCCCTTTTTTGCAAGCAGACTGTACGAGATGGCAACCTTTGCCCTTATTCCCCATGGTGTGTCTGATCAACCAGGAAACCGTTCCCATTGGGCAAAAGGTGAAATTTATATCCCCCGTAGCTCTGTGTTTTAGTTTGCTATGGTTACTGCAAGGAACCAAACTGTACAAAACTTGAGTATTATGCATCCAGGTAGCTCATCCCCTGCCCTAAGACCAAAGCATGTGCTGCTATCAGCCTAGAAAAGTAGTATATTCATGGATGGGAGCAATGAATATTTCTTAAAGTTTGTAATAAATTTGCAATTAATTCATACCTTAGAAACCTAGCAAATCATATTTAAAAACTGAGTTTTCTTTTTCTTAAAACTAGGTCTTGAAATGTAGCTTGCCTTAAATATCCAAGACTAAAAGGCAGGCTTTTGAAAGAGATGAAGCATGCCCTCATGTGGCAATATTTTTTCCTTATAATACCTGTTTATTTTGGTTTTAATTCCCAAATAATCTATTACAGCGAGTGATGTCATTACATCAGAATTGGCATACAGAACAGGCATTTTGATACAATGCTGGTGTACACACAAAATGTTCAGAAATAATTACATGGGTTCTGACTCCCTAGTTACTTGAGTCTGTGCATGAGTGCTTTTATTCCAAAATAAGAATAGCTCCACACAGGAATTCTAAAATAAATAAGGGTGTGAATTAAAACTTGTCCTGTCCTCTGCTATGTGGGAAAGTTGCTTCCCATGACTGAAAGCAAAGTTTAAAATTGTTACAAAGCCATGCGTGGACAACTTTGTTTTAAACCAGAATAATTGATCTTGAAGTCAATTTTAGGCTAGACCAAAATAAACCAAAAGCTAAGTAAATGGTCACAGAGCCTGAGTTGGCCTGAATAACTCACCTCAAAAATCCTGCTATTTGTTGAGCTGGTAGAACTTCCTTACTGTGTCAGCATGAGGCCTTGCAAATGTGTGGGTAAAACTTTGGAAAAGTACCTGCGTCTGTTGTAAATTTACATTTTTGACACAGAGAGATTGTGTTTTAAAAACCTAGCTGACACTCTTCTGATAAATGTTTTAAGGATCAGGAAGTTCTAGCCTTTCAAGAGATAGCATCATCTGCTTTTACCATAGATGGATTTTCTTTCTTTATTCCCTGAATTTAAACAGCAAATGTTATTTATAACAATAACTGTGTCTTAGCAGCTTATCAGGACTCTTCTATAGCACTTTTTGTGCAATTACAGATGGATTGATATGTTTCACCCCATGCACCATGAGGAGAATAAGCTAAAAAGGGATGAAGATCATGGGATACCTGATTTGGAGGTGTGTGATGGTCACCACCCTCCATTTCTGAAGGTGGTTTCCATGGTCAGGGAGTATGAGAAGTAGGGAACGGGGCAGCTGGTGATCTGCTAGGCTCCCCTTCACTCTGCTGGGGAGACCTGAACATGCACGACAGCTGTGGGTGGTCTGAGTTTTGGGTGCTTGAGCTGGAGGTTTTGGATATCAGCGTGGATATGCAAGTTCCTTTGAGAAGGCTTCAGGTTGAATGAGAAATGAATTCCTTAAATCTCTCCCCTAGGGTCTAATTGACTTCAGTGGAAGCGAAATCCATCCTCAAAGACAACTCAGCAATCTTCATTCATCACATCCTCGACAATGCTCTGCTATTGAGTTTCCTTTGAAAAATGTTTTGTGCTGTAATCTTCTGGCTGGTTTTTTAACTGGTGCTGCTTACAAACCGCCACTAGTTGTTGCATGTCTTGTAGTTTTTAGGGTTTTATTTTAGCTGCTTTGCAAAGTGTAAGGAAATGGATGATTAGCAAAATTCTTCCCAGTATTTTGGAAGCATTAGCAAATATTGAAGAAAGGGCACTCGCACTGTTGTTCTCATGGGAATTTTAACAGAAACTAAGACTGCTAGATTAGACACAATCCTGCTCTTAGAGTACCAATTCTCATACACCGTTTTTTGTACTTTGGTGCAAAACTCATATGTGAGAATGTGTACTTGTACCAAGCCAAATAATTCAGCACCACAAGAATCCCACCAGCTTCATCTCCACACTAGTAATGAACACGGGTCTGGACACGTTCAACCAATTTGTTTGCCTGCAGAAACCATCTTGTACTGTTTACAGTCAACTATAGCAATGTCCTTCCAGTGTTGACTTTGATGAAGTAAACAGAAGTGCCAGTTCTGCTTTGCTTTGTCTTCTTGCTCTGCCCTAGGCTGTTCGTAGCTGTACTCCTCTTGCTGTTACCAGGCAGAGACGCTTTGGATCTGGAAAAAGGCAAGTGGGGAGGCTCTGTTGGAGAAACTGAGTCAGCCCTCCAGTGGCTGGTTCATCCATGTGCCTCACTGCACGTTTGCATGGCCTCAGTCCCTGAGCTGGTGGGTGAGTTTCCAGCTGTGTCCGAGCAGCGCTGATGTCCTGGCAGCAGCTGCATGGGGGACCAGAGTGTACCAGCAGCACAGTTTAAGTGGAGCTGTTTGCTGATGCTGCTGACTAGATGAACTGGTTGACCGGCTAAATACTAGTGGTGCAGCAGCTTGAAAAGCTGCTCTGAAGAAGTGGGTGGGTCCCAGACACCTCCCCGCTTGCTTTTGTGTCGTGCTCTCAAGCCTGGTTTCCGTCTTGTGGACGCGCTTTGCTTCCTGCTCTTCTGCTTGTTTGGCAGATGCCAGCCAGCTGGTTGTGGTAGGCATTCGCAAGTGAATAGAGACCTCTGTCAGACAAACAAAGCCTGCAGTTTTCTGCCCAGACCTAAAACCTTGCAGAAGGCACGAGACATCCAGTCACGATCCTGTCACTAGTCTGTCAGTCTGAGGGAAAACCACGAGGAGACGAGTGATGGTGGCACCCCAGGGCACAGCACACTGGATGCTCTGCAGTTAGACCTGTGGTGGTGTGGCCTGGGGGCAGGTTGGTGGTTTTCAGATGTAGGATGCTTAAGGCAACAGATCTGAGCCCTCTCTCGGAAGCTGTTCTTCCTAAGTCCTTCAGCAGTTTTTAATGTTTTCAGTTCAGAGTTTGGAATAGGTAGCACAGGGCTACAAGGCTCCTGTCACTCTTCCATGAGGGCCTTCACCCATGCAGGCCTGCAGAGACCTGCTGCGGCTTCTCGCAACCACAGAGGTGGCATGACGGCTGTTCTTGCTTCTCGACATACCCCAGCAAAACCCCGGCTGCTTGTTCTCCTATGTAACCAGCAGCACCAGTGGGGCATGGAGGTGGCCAGGAGGAGCAGCTGCTGTGGAGCAGCCAGCTGTTCTCCCGGCCCCACTACACACAGGAGATGCTGTTGAGGAAGGTGGGGGGCAGGCAGGGAGGGATGCCTCAGAGAGTGAGCTGGGCCACTGCACTCGCTGTTCCCCAAACCCATCTGCCCCTGCTTGTCAAGGGCGACGTCTGCACGGCGGTGGGAGGCTTTGAGGCACGTAGGCTGTAATCCAGCTGGCTCGGGTGCCGACCAGCTGGGAATCGCTGCCCCAGCCTTTAACCACCTGAGCGAGTCCCCGTGCTGCCACGTGAGTCTGGAAAGCTCACCCTGAAAAAGGCAGAGCTGCAGCCTTTTTGTCCTTGTTACCCCTGTTTGCAAGTGTAAAGGCAGTGGGGTTGGGACTGGGTGTCCTGTCTTAGCCAGCTTGTAGGGCAGCAGGTGTATGCACAGCCCCCTTCACTCCACTCTGCTTATGGTCCTTCAGGTTGCTCAGGCCACCTCCGAGGCCAGCTCAAGGTCCTGGTCTCTGATGGGTTACATCCTTGACTTGCAAGAATAGCAGCGCTCGTCTGTACCAGGAGAATCCCCAAAGCGTATTTCCAGTTCTGCTCCCCTTCCAGAAAGCCGCACAACAACAGGACTGTCATACAAGGAGAGGACTTAAACTGTGTGGGATTTAACAGCACGTGGACCCCCTCTGACAACTGAAAGTTTGTGTAAATACCTTTTGAAGTAATGAGTTTTTCCCCACAAAAAAGAGAGGGGATGTTTAGAGGAATGGCAGGTCTGCTATGCCAGGACTTCCAGTGAGAAATGTGCCTAATACCGTCCACTAAAGGTAGACCAAGTATTTGGAAGGCTCAAGTTGAGGAAGCTCTTCAGGATAGCTGGATTTACTTCATGTTTTAATGTGTGGAAGTAAATTATGCCAAGAAGCAGCTTCTGTGGCTGTGGCAGAGAGAAGACCAGGAGGCCCCATGACATCTGTTCAGGAAACCTCAATGCAAGTCTGATGGACCAGAGAGATGTCCATACAATATAAGGAAATGTACTGTCAAAAACTGCAGGAGGATCTCTGTGCTGTGTCCTCTGGAGGTGTAAGAACAGCACAGACAATGACATGCAAGCTGGTGGATGAAGTGCCACCCACCCAGTCACCACTTATGGTATATTCAACCTGAAAGCCCAAGAGCCACCCCTTTTTTGAGGAGAGGTTTGATGAGATGCTAAGGAAGCAGGGGAGAAATGAGTTCACTTAGAGTTACTCTCCTACAGTCTTTTCCCTGGTACTTCTCAGAGCATTTTCCAAGGGATGCAGTTATTGTTACTCCAGCTTTACCAATGGGGAAACTGAGGCACGGAACAGTACAGTGACTTATCTGTGGTCAGTGCAAAGCCTGGAGAAGGATCTTCATCTTTTGGGTCCCAGCCAGGTGCTTGCTACATGTTAAGTTATAAGTGGTATAAAAATAGCTGATCTGATATCTTAATTTATGAAGACTAATTTGCGAAGGGAGGCAGGTAGAGGGGGAAAATTGGTAAGCTCTGCTGCTGCTGCTTTTCCTTGCTAGTCCTCCTGTCAGTTCCCTTTTACCATTTTACATATGGTCACTTGATACCAGCAGCTGCTTTGGGACATCTCTGTCTGTCACATCCTTCTTTTTATTGCAGTGTCCAAAAGCTTCAGAGTGTCTTAAAAAAAAAAAAAAAAAAAAAAAAAGCATTAAAAGAAACACATACACCGTAGTAGCTGAGTTTCCTCCCAGGCTTGGTTCTAAACATGTCACTTTAATGATGTCTAAACTACGCAGTGCTTGATGAGCAAAACATTACTATCTTCTAGCCACATTTGTTTTCCCTGTCTCCCAGAGCACTATAGTCACCCGGGGAGAACTGCGTGTTCTACTTTGCTGCTGTAAAGCTATTATGGGTATGAAAAGTTCCCATTAATCTGCTCCACACATGGATGTTTCTGGATAAAGTTCAGTAGCCAGATCCCTCTTTCTTTGTGTGCATCAAACGAAGCAGAAAAACGCCTCCAATTTAAAGACACCAAATGAATAACCAAATAGATGAGATTAATTTTTGTTTAATCCACGTGGGCAGCAAAGCCAATGGCCAGTGTTTGTATGCGGACTTCTCTTGGGAGTTCATTACCAGCTGAGCCTGTAATAAGTTAATGCAGAGATTCCATGGAAATAGGGGGTTAATTATATGCAGAGGATGTTGGCCAATGTACAGCTCTGAACAACAAAAATAGCCCAAAGTCTTGTGCTTTGGATGTGGAATCAATTAACGAGGTCCACGGCATGTACCAGAATTTGTTAAGATAGTTGTTGTACTATAAGGATGCTTTATTATTATTTTTCTCTAAAAAGCTAAGAAAATAAGTGGATAATAGAAGACCAAGGACAGAAAGACATGAGACTGGTAATAAAACACTGGACTTTGGACTGGGGCCAGAGCAAGCTTTTCAATGGGCTTGAAGTTTGGACTGCAGCGGAGTTTGAACAGGCTTTCACTAACTTTCCGAAAGGCTGCAAGTACTAGACAGGGAGAAGAGGTTGCTGTTAGTTTACCAGCTCCCTGCTCTCTGCTGGCAAGAGCGTTACGCTGCTAATATGCTGTAGCCCTTAGACTGACTGATACCAGCATGTGGTACGGCGTGCTGCAGGCTCAGCTCCGAAGCTGAAGCATAAAAATCCTCCTCGATGCTGGCTGGCACAAACTTAATTTTTTTCCCCCTTTCCACATCTGGTCCTAATATAAAATGTGTCTTTCCGCCTTTTTTTTTTTTTTTTTTCCTTGCCACATCGTTAGGAATGGCTTCTTTAAAAAAAATAGTGTCCCCCCGCTCTGTATTTCTAGGTTTTAGAGTTGTGTGTATGTCTGGTAGTTTAATAACACAGTTTGGGTACTGAATAGAGCGCTGTGTGTTTCTAAAGGGATGTTGTTTCACAGAAAAGGCAGAGAAAGAAGTGATTGCTTTTACTTCTCTTCTGTTTTCAGAGTTATGAAATACACTTTCAGTCATTACAAGGTTTCAAGGAGCCCCTTGAACAGGTAGAATACAAATGTAAAATGAAAAGATCCGACCCATTTTCATCCCCTTTAATTTTAATACAAGCCTTGGGCATGCTCCAGACACTTCTGAAGTTTAGCAGCTTCCACTGCATTTGCCTTTTTTTTTCTTTTTATTTTTTTCCTCTTCACAGGCTTTATCCCTAAAGCCATTAGTTTGTTCCTAGAAATTATCTACTTGTTTGTGGTGTTTGCTGTGTTTTGGTTGTTGTTGTTTGTTTTCCTCATAGAATCCACAGGCCAAAGCAAACAGCACTTCAGAAAAATGTTGCAAGACAGCTCAGTTTTGAGCCAAGCGTCCCTGATAACTTCCCAGCACCTTTGCTGAAGCAGTTGGATGGTGTCACCCCTGGTGGGGGCAGGGACTGCTGGGTTTCCATAGAAATCCCAGCCGGTAAGATTTTATTGAACTAATTAGTGTAGTCCTGAGCAACTCTGTGGGCGTTAATTTGTGGGGTTCCCACCAGGTTCTTCATCTGTTTGTGCTCAGCCCCCTGTGGAGAGGGTGGGCCTGGAGGCCTGGACCTTTTAGCGCGTGGACCCCTGGAGGCACCTGGCAAGGTCTGGAGATCTCCGAGGGGCCCACCTGAGGCCAAAAGCACCACTGAAGCCCCCTGCCCGGGCTGGCTAGGGCCAGGGCAGGATTAACGGGGAGGGAGTCATGGCGTTTTACAACAGTGCGAGGAGGCCGGCTGCAGGAACAGGGACACGCTGGAGAATTGGACTCGGGGAGCAGAGGCGATGCCCAGGGACCACCCTGACCTCTGGCCTGCCCGCCTGGCTGCTTGCGGTTAAAGTGTCACCAGCCAAGGTAGCCGCGGCCTCTGGCACATGCCTCGCCTCCAAGGGCAGCCGGGGACAAGGTCGGAGCAGCAGGAGGGGAAGATTATTTTCATGGCAGCTTGTTAGGCAGATGGGGAAGAGGACACAGAGGGGGTCAGGCAAGAGAAGGATGCAGTAGCCAAGTGGAGGCAACCCGCCTCAGGCAGGCAGGTCCATGAGGAGACACAGAAGCTATGGGGCTCGTTAGTTAAGGGCTCAGACTGTCAAAGGAGCCATCACTAATACTTGTGTTTACTTAGATGCTGCATGAGCATGGGCACCTCAGTTTGCCTGCAAGGCCACGTTTGCCTTCAGGCTCTGAGTTACAGGTGCACTACCAGCGAACTCCTGCATGGCAGCATGCAGCTCCCCCATGCCCCCTGTACCTAAGAGGCATTAGAGCACTAGGAGGCTGCTTCTGCTCTCTGGCTTGCCACCATTTTAGATGGGAAAGGTAAGTCCCAGGTACCCAAGTTGAATATTATCACTCAACTGCCTCGTTAGTATTCTGCAACTGGTTCAGTTAGGGTCAACATCAAAGGAAATGTGAAAGTCCAGCCCCGTTCATAAGTAAAGTATAAGACAGTGTCATTTTCTTGTTTTCTGAAGAATTTGGGGATAAGGAAGGGAGTTCTGGCGGACTCTGGATTTGTTGATTTTAGTTCTTCCTTGTTTGGAAGTGCTTTCGGATGGGGTAGCCAGCTGCTGACACAGCTGTGTAGTGCCATGTCCCGTGCCTTCAACCCAGCAGAAACTATTCACAGAGCAAGAACAGACGACAGAGTCTAATTGCTTTGTAACTAATCTGAGTAAGGAAGTATAATTATGATAACTATCACCGGGGGATGTTTCAAAGAGAATGCATGCTAGATACTGTGACTAAGCACTGAATTTTTTTCTGTCCAAGTGCTTCCACCCCAGCAGCTAGCCCTACGTATATAAATAATAGCTCTGTTGGCTTCAATTAGATACTCCATCTAAGGTCAGTCGAGTACCTGCCCTGTCAGAGTGGGCCACAGGGCAGATGTGAGACACTGTGGTGTCACCTCATCCACACCTTTCCACTCCTCCTGCAGGCTCCCAGCCCACAGGCTGCTTTTCAGCATTTTGCCTTGTATAGTTTTAAGTGGGTCAGGCTACATCTGATTTACCTCTTAAACCACTTCCCTATTAAAATTCAGATATTTGTTCACACTCAAATAAAAATACATATCAATATTTTATAATTTCTGCAGTGTATCCCCAGGCACAAATTATATTGTAATATTAAATTGGCTAGCTTGTTTTAATAGTTCCTGGCTTTTGGTTTTACGTAACACTGCAGGTGTGAATCTAGTAGCAATACCGTAGGTGTGAATTGTTATGTTAGCATAATAGTTTGTACTTTATTGTACTTTATTGCTTAATTGGATTCTTCCATAAGGTTTCTGCAGTTATTACTAGGAAATAATGCCAAGCTTTTCCAGGAAAAGAGTGATACAGGTTTACTAAGATCAGTCTGATTTCAGTGCATGACTGGGTGTGGGAAGTGAATGAAAGATGTCATTAAGTGAATTAAGAGAGTGCTTATTGATTTTTTAATAAAAAGCAGAGCAAGCTAAAAGATGCTCCTTGTTATGCATAGATATCTGTAGCCCCTAAGAGCCCTTTGGGAAAACAGCTGGCTGAGTTTTCTGGCAAAGGAAGCCCTCTCCCACATTTGGGGGATTCCCAGGTGGTGGGTGCTTGCATACTCTGTGATCTCCTCTTCCCTCTTTGTCCTTCCCACTGCCGTGCTTCTGCCAGAAGACAAAAGAAGATCAAAGTTGTTTTTACAGCAACACAGAGGACCTGATGCCATGGCCACTGTACCCTAAGGGAGCACGCCCCTGAGCCACCCCACACAACCCAGTCCCAAAGCAGGGGGGATGCAGGCAGCCCCTCTCATCAGCACAAGCCCCCCCAGAATCCTGTGGTTCTTGCTGCTGTGCCAGTGAATTGAAAGGACAGAGAGAAGTCCCACGGGCCTGCCACTTGAGCATCAAGATATCTACTGTAAGCATGGAGACACTGGGGTGTGGGGACCAAGGGTGTATTGCAATGGTTGGAACGAGTGAAAGCTGCTACTCCTGTGAGTCACTCAAATTCCCTCCACATGGTCTTGCAAAATGGTTTCTCCTCTCCCTTCTTCTCCTTAACAGTTTGCCTACTCATGCTCAAGTTCATCATTTGCTTCTGTTCTTCATTTAAGTTCTGTTCTTCATCTGATGTCTGTCTGGAACTGCTGCCTTAGAGTAGGGGTATATATTTGCTTTCAGCTGGGTGAAATTTTTATGCCTAGCAACTTGTTTTGAGGAACAGTAGGGTAGCTGAGTACCCTAGTTTCATCAGACATTCATCATGCAGAATAGGAAGCTTTTGATTTGCACTTCTTGTATTTTCCAAAAATATTATCGAAAAGCATGTCTGGGCAACAGCTACAAAATATGGATGCAGAGGTAGATTTCAAAGGTGCAGCGTTTTGCATGGGGTCCCCAAAACAATGGGATATTATGTGTGCTGAATCTTGCCATAACAGGAATCAAACTGAAAATCTTCACAGCTGAAAGCCCAATGCACACAGCATTAACTGTGGGGTTAACAGGACCTAGCAATGCAATGGATTGTCCTTTTGTATGGCTGAGGCACATACAGTATAGTACTTGTGTCTTCCTTTTTCTGGGTCTCACCAGGTCCAACCCCTGGAGAATGAGTACCTTTGATCTGTGTTTTGCTGTCTGCCCAGGAAGAGAAAACTTCTGTTACTGCAAATCCAGGCAAAGCGTGAAATGATCCACTTTCTTATCTTGGAGGAAATGCAATGTGCTCCAACCCTGCTGACTCTGAAAGCCAGCCCTGCCCTGTTTTGGTGTATGTGAATTGTAAGGACTATTGGAAAAGCTCAACCAACCTCAACAGCATAATCTACCCAATGAATTTTGGAGTATGTTGGGAAGTACTTTTTTTTTTTTTCTTTTTCTTTTCACCTTATGCAGCTCCATGGAAACCCTTGTGGTTCTGCAGGTACACACTGAATTATGAAGGAGCTGCAGGCACTTAGAGAGCTGGAACATGATTAATAACTGTCAAATTATAGGTAACACTTAAAATCCCTTAAATCTCTTCTCCTCTCCCTGCTTTCCCATCTTTGTTATTAGGAACTAGGACATGAGCCTGTGGCTAACCTGTCATTCCTTGATACAGTCTGTTTGTGGTTGGAGAAGATCTGAAGCCCTGGGCAAGGAGTTCGGAAACTTTAGGACGAAGTCTTGACCTGGAAGAAAAATGGAGTATTGGTGAGCTGCAGCTCTGAGGATCTCATGAAGGAGTAGCTGGTATGTGCATGCCAACACAAGAGTCCTCAGACTCTTTCATCATGAGAACCACATCTTGACTGCCAGATAAACCACCTCCTTTTGTACTTGCAATTGCAAAATAGCTCCATAGCAGCTCTAGCAATTGCTCAGAGAGAAATGAAATAGAAAAACGTTTCATGCATCCTTAGTATAGCAGGTGTTTCTACAAAAAAGACTAATTGTGCATTTTCATTTGGCCTTTTGCTGCATCTCTGCTCTTTGTCTGAACTGTTTCCTCTGCCAGGAGAAGAGTAGAGCCAGCCAACTTTTTGCAGACCTCTGCCAGTGTGTTTAGGTTTGTCAATTTTAGGGTTGTTTTGTTGTATGCATTTTTTATTTTTATTTTTGTTTTAGATTGCACTGAGTAAATTGTATTTATTCTGCTGTCATGCAGTGTTTTGTAGAAAAATTTAAGAAGTAACATTTTTTCTCATTCCTCTTTGCCGTGGAGGCCTCAATCTTGCATTAAGTTACAGGAGAAACCCAGAAACAGTTAATCGAATGTTAAACAAAACGAATGAGGCTTGCACGGTGCCCCGAAGGTCATTAGACTCAAGGTCTGAGCGGCTGCCAAGGGGAGCGAGCTCCAGCGCAGGAGCACTCATCTGAGAAATCCCCACTGCTGGACATGGAGGGGTCGAACCTCAGCGCTGGCTGCAGGCGCCTCCCAGCTAATCTCAGCTGCCATGGCTGGACATGGGGTAGGAGCTCTTCCCTTCTCGTACTCTAGTCCAGAGAGATTTGCAGGTGGGTGGGGGGAAAGGACTGGCCTATTGCTCCAGCCACTTAGCTGTGGAGCTAGCAGGTAGCTCTAAAATCATAAAGACAGACTGTCACTGGAAGTCAAGTCTGATGAAAGAGCCCCTAAAGTTTGGAAGTGGCACAGAGTTGAGGGGTGCAGTGGGCAGTGCAGAGGGACCCCAGTGGTCAGCTATGCATCTTCTGGACTGCTCTCCATCCCACCCACATCTTTCTCTCCCCAAAACAGTGACTGTGCAGAGGAACTGCTGGTTTATTTTCCCCTTGAGTCCTGTCTCTTTCCAGCTTTGAGGTGGGAGTAAAACCACAGGATATGGATGCAAGATGGAAACAGAGAGGCACATCATTGTCTGTTCAACTTCGAAGTGTCTTCCAGTGCCTCTATCTGGGTTATGGAAGAGTTTCGACTAAATGGAGTCATTAAGGGAGAACTCTTACGAGCAAGGGTGAAGATGCATTCAGGTACCTGTGCACTGCTACTCATGAATGTTAAGCCTATAGATCAAACGGATTCCTATAGATCAGTTTGTGTATCTGTAGGATGGTCTTGCTGTTATATTCCTCATTCATGCCATAACTGCAGGAATCCTTTATGCCAGTGTAAACATTGATCTCACTGCATGTTGGAATTACATAGTATGTAAGATGGGGAGAGCTGGAATAACAAGAATGTGTATTTTCTGAAAAAGTAGAAGGTTTCTGAAGGAGGAGTTTTCCCAGAGGGAGCTAAGTTTACAGATCTAACTCATTCAGGCCTTTCTGGTTCTGAGGCTGACACACACATGCACAAACACACATGGTCTAGTATCTATTTCATGGACACATTCTTCCCATCTCAGTGCGTAAAGGTCTTGAAAGCAATAGCTACTGGCAGTACCCCAATTCAACATAACTAATAGGTCCTTCCCAGTTACAAAATCACTAGGGACACATACCTAAAGGAAAGCGTTGCTTAAACTACCTTGCTGTCAGAGGCAATGAAACAAGCTGTGTGTCCTTTTGGGCTTGATTTGTGGGTTCTTTGTTTTTTCAGTCCTGGTTTGCTGACTGCATCTCAAGAACTGTGTTGCTAGAGCAACCTCACTAGCATAACTCCTGCAAGTAATCCAATGGTCTGCAGGAGTTTTTAGATATAATTATAAACTTGAATGGGTCTTCATTATTTTGCAACTTTCATGGATTAATAGGCTGCAATTGGAAGAAAAAAAAGGAAAGATCTGGCTCTCTGTAAACTGTCTCTGACTCAGTGGATCTGCTTGGATTTAAGAGGGCATGTCCTACCTGTATACTTAAAACAGGTATTTTGGATCAGCATCAAGTGGCCTAATGCTGCTGACTTACACACAGCATCTTCAGTTTACATCTTCTCAGTGTTTGAACCTGGTGTTACGTGTGTAGACATGTAATTACTGGAGTGACACTGCCTCCTTGCAGCTCAGTACCTTTGACCTTCTGCTTACTTGTGTGTGTTCATAGTGTGAGTATAGAGATATGGAAGTACATCTATGAGCAGAAAATATCTATGCTTTACTGTCTTTTCCTGTGTACCTAGGTGGGAAATCTTAGCTACAATAACTATCCAAGAAAGCTTTTTGACGCAAATAATCATCAGAGGAAACAAATGCCCTTGTGGTTTCTACCGGGTAAGTACATCCTGAATCTCCAGGCTAACAGGAACAGTTCTTTACGGGCTGACATTCATTTTCCAGGTCTAAATTTCAGTTAAGAGTTTGTTTTTACATTGGCATCCCTCCTAGCAATTGTTACACTGCCTGTTCATACTTCCCAGCCTATAGGAGCCATGGAGAGGTTTTATCTTAGTGGTCTCTATCTCTATGGTCACCAAAACAGCTCAGGCATATTCTTTGAACAAAATTAATTATCGTCAGGTTATCTAGGAGTTTGACTCAGGCACTGTATTTCACTAATAAGCATTCATTTAAAGAGCTTGTATTTAAAAAGAATTGTTATCTAACGCTTACTGGCAGGTTTTGAATCTTACATCCCTGTTGAGATTGATTTCCTGTACATGCCTAATTACTGATGACACAGTAAGATATAAGCTGAAGAGCTATCTTGCAACTGAAAAAAAAAAAAAAAAAGCTTTAAGCCAAGTTCCCTTTGGCTCAAACAGAAGGAGGCTTCATTTTATTTCATTTAGTAAAGTCACCATGGAAGGATCCTCCTCCAAGTACTTGCAGAAGTATAAGGAGTGTGTACAAAACAAGTCCAGACATCAAACAGGGCAACTCCCAAAATGTCTCTGCATTTGTAAACATGCTTCACATCTGCTCAGCTTTGCAGTAAGCATGAAATATAAAACTTGGGATATCTGTCCTATTCGTTTGAATGGATGCTAATTCAGGCTGTGGTTTGACGAGATGGAGGCTGCAGCTGCAGCTGGATTGAGAAAGTGTTTTAAGAAAAAAACAAAAACACCCTGAAGAATGAAAGATATTTTTATTAAAAAAAAAAAAAAAAAAAGAAAGAAAAATAGAAAAGGATCGGTTGCCTGATTTGATTTACAGTGCAGCCCCATGAATAGTTGTAGGATCAAATGCCTAAGCAGCGCACTGCAACGTAGGAAAGGGGAGAGAACAGGAAGCTGTAAGAGTAACTTTTAGCCTTTTCTTGAGATCCAACAACAGTCTTTGCTCGGAAGGATGCTCACTGATGATAAGAACATGGAGGGAAGGAGAAGAGTTTCTGTTTCACAGAGATACATGTCATTTATGCCAGAGTATGCGTGAAAATGGCTGGGGACGCCTTTACTGAAGTTGTGTTTCACCACAACTATGGACTGGCCTGCTTCAGCAGGGGTACTTTCCCAAATAAAAACCTTCAGTGAGAATGTGAGCATGGCACTTTATATGCATGTAAAGAGGAAGGGCTTATTCCCAAGTTAGAAAGTTACTTCATCAGTGAAAGGCAGTTTTATACCAGCATAGGTACCTGCATAGCAGGGACAGTACTCTTAGAGCCCACATCAATTAAAAATGTATGTATAGTAGTATCCACCTATATTTGGTACATAATTATAACATATGAAGAGTGTGTGGAGAGCAGGGTCAAGATGTGTGCCTAAAGCAAGTGGCATGAGATGACCTTTGTCCATGGTAGGGCACTAAATGAAACTGTTTTAAGCATCAGTGCAATGTTGTAGGCGCTACAATGTCACCCGGATCCAGCTGCTGGAAGAAGTTTTTGCCCACGGTTGCTTATCACTGTCCTTTTTCTGCAAGTTACTTCTCTAAGATTTACTGATGGAGATGATTATCTGATCTACCTCATGCATTTCAGTCACAAATCTACTTGTACATCTGACCATCATAAAGGGTGTCTGCCCACAGCCTGAGGCTTTTGGCTTGGGGGAAATCATACTGAGTACAGGAGTAAGCTGACCAAGACCAATCTAGACTTTGAAGAGTCCGAGCAGTCTGAAGTTAAAAGAAAAGGGTCTAACAGTTTTACAAGCTTGTACACTATTTGATTCTGTAATTACAAGCACCATGAATCATGCTGTCACTGGACCACTTTCTTACATTAATTAAACTATTTTCTTTCTCTCCTCATGCCAATGTCTGGTCAGACTTCCAGCCTAGAGCACTCATTTCCATGGGAAATGCTCTTCTTTGTGTAAAGTATTTTTGTAGATGTAGAGACAGTAAATCTGTCACCAGTTAAACGTGTAAAGCACAATTTCAAGAGTGCTGCAACCTCCCGGAAAACCTTGGGCTTCAGGATGTAAATGTTAAATAATGTGTAGCAAAACCTATGTGTATATGTTAGTGGGGGAGAAAGGGAAAAGTAACGCATCCTAACAGGTAAGTCAATGTCTGCTGCTCAAGGACTTGAAATTGGCTTGACTTTCCGTCCGTGACAAAACTGCACTTTATATGTGCTCTGGGGCTTGTGTCACTTGGCCCTGTCCCAGCCTTAGCTCTAGTGTGGCTGTATGTCAGTTATCCTGCATGAGTTATTATTTATATGACAGCAGAATCCAGAAGATTAAGCTAGGACTGTACCCCATTGTGTTAGGCACCGTGCAAATACATACCTAACTCTGAAGATCTTATGCTCTAATAAGTCCAGCAAAAAGAGCAGGAAGGAAAAGGGAAAGAGAAAGAGAGGGAGAAATGAGAAAATACATCCAGGGTCACGCAGCATGGAAGCAAGGCAACAGAGGCTTCTACTCCTGGGTGGTGGCTGTTTTCGTGCCTTCCCAGCAGCAAGTGCTATGTCACTCAGTGCTGCAGAAGCTAACTTTTGGGTAAGATCTATGTGCAGGACTTTTCCTGCTGTGACTGTCACAATGTAAGGGCATTTCTCTTCCTGTATGACTGCTACACCCTACTGCCAGAGTTACTGTCCTAATGCCCTGGTCAGTGAAAAAAGGCACATGTGCCTGCATAGTGGTCTTTCTAGGGCAAAGTCCCGCTTTCCAGGTCCAAACTGCTTGTGCTCAACAGGTCTCTGAGTAGCTGTAGGTAATGCCCACTAGCCTGCGCAGACCGCTTCGGGCTAAAAGATGCTGTGCGAAGGATACGACGTTGTTAATGCAGTCAGTTTTCCAAGGGAGCTGTGAGAGGTTATTTTTGTTCTTTGTTGTTTTCCTAGCTCACAAAAATGTCAGATATTCTCCAGAGTACAATAGACCTCAGCCATGCCGCTCCTGCCTGTTTCTATTCATCTCCTTAATAGGAGTGAGGGAGCAGCGACAGGGCAGCCCCCTGCAAAATCCTTCCTGAGTCTTGTGAGTGACGAGGCGGGTAGGAAATGATGGCAGAGTGCTGATGAGATTAGCACTTCTTGATCTTCATGGTGTAAGAAATCCCCAGGACTAACTCATCCTTCAAGATCCTCAGTGAGTAATAGGTGTTTTATCATCCTTTCAATTAGAAAGCATTTATCAGCAATCTTTGCTAACTCACTGCATGAATTGACCTGTCATTCACAGCCTCAGCCCTTGGAACTGGTAATTAAATTTAGCAATCTGTCTCAACAGCTCTGACTGAAATATGCAGTATGTTTCCATGTGGGCAGGCAGACACTTTGGGTTTTCCTCCCCAAAAGGAAAGAGTTTCAGGAAAAGTGAATGAATGGTCCCGGATGCATAGGCGGACACAAGCCAGTACCTGCAATCATCAAATCCTTGTAAGCATCGTGGGGCATGGAGTGGCTCCGCCAGGGCTAGGGGCTTTTCTTTGTGTTAGTTGACATAAGATAGGGCCAGCACACAGAGCTCGCTAGCCAGGCAGTACCTGTTTCATCTCAACACTTACCAAGCTGCCTGGTTTGGGGCTGTGAAGGAGAACCATGCCTCATTCTTGACCCCTTACTCAACTTCAGAGTTTCATATCCATACCTAAGCTCATCTCAAGCTATGGCACCAGAGGACATGTTTTATTGACAATGGAAACATTAAAAAGTCAGCCAGTCTCCTGCAGAAGGAACTTATTTAAGGAGTTAGACCCTATGGAAAAACATCCAAACACTGTGTGTTACCCTGAGATTTCCTGGGCTTGACCAGCCAATAATTTTACATGCATGAAGGTGGTGAACAGAGGCCTGTTCCCCTATAAAAGAGTAAAATGGCTGCATTTTTGAGTTTGCAGGGATATGGTTTTGCAAACTGCAATTCCAAATGGACTGGAAGTTTGTTTTTCATGGTGGAGCTGTGCTGTGTTGGAAACTACTTCCTTACATCAAGATTACATTGTACTAACTTGAAGATAATGCTAGTAATATCACCGGTACTGCTGACATTGAGACTGCATCTCTCTTGTTATTTCTTGGCCTTTCTCTAAGGTGTCCAGGTATCATTTTCTTTTTAAGAGGAGAGGAAATTTGAGGGTTGCTTGCACCGAGATGTTACTTCTAGTACATGAACTTCCTTTCCCTGGTCTAAATTTTTGGTTGATGCTAGCTGATATAGGCTGATTTTCAGCAGCTAACCCACTGCTTTCTTTAAGCAAACTTTGCTCTGAAAATACACATCTTAAAAAAAACAAAACAAAACAAAACAAAACAAAACAAAAAAAAGAAAAAACGCTCTTCACAACTGCCAAAGGGCACAGAAATGCCAGCATCCCCACTACTCATTCCAGAATTAAGTTCAAGTTGCCTGGTTTGGGGTTTTGGAGGAAACACACAATTTGCAGAGTTCACTGAACCTCACAGAGATTTGGTTTTGCATTTGTCTGGAACTGCCCTGAAATATTCCTTAGCCCATTTTACCACAAGAAATATCCTGAGGGGATTTTTCTTTTTTTTCTTTTTTTCTTTTTTCCCCTTTTGCTACAACAGCCTTGTCTCCATGCTGTCTTAAGGAGACCACCTACGATTTAAAGAAATAAGGACCTCCGTGAAAAGTACAGGCCAAACCTGATATTTAAGGGCCAGCTCCCCACAGTATTTATCTAGTTGCCTGAGCTGGTTAAACCACAGGAGAAAAAAAAAAAAAAAAAAAAAAAAAAGCATTATCATGTGAGGGCTGGGAGGGTAACCTCTGTTAAAAAACAACAACAAAAACAAAACCAGCCACCTGAAAACAATGGGAAGACTGCCAAGGAGAGGAAAGGAAAAGGACTGTGATACTTATGAGGTATAGCAAATAATAGCACTGGGAGGTAGCACAGTATGTGCTTCATGAGCGTAAAGCAGCAGACACACTTCCTCAGTTTTGGAGCTAGAGAAAGGATCCTGCCTAATATGGTTTACTTAAGAAGTTTCCCTGCATTTTTAAGGGGGAAAAGTGGTTCTGGACAGGGAAAAAGGATGGAACTTGGACAGCAGAATATGTTTTGTTTTTTTCTTTGAAGCTACCCAAAGGTTCCTTGCAGCTTCCTGCTCTCCAAAAATCATGTGTGCTAACTTCAGCCCAAAAAAAAGAGAAGGAAAGAAACCATCACAATTTAGTGCAAAGGCCACTTTTTTCTCACCAAGGCTCTAAGCAGGGACATAAATTATAGGGTATCTGTTTCAGGCCCCTTTCAATATACTACTCCTATAAGAGCTCCAGAGTAAAATAATCCTCCAGAGATCTGAGGCAGCATGTTATTAGCAGAAGCTCATAGGTTACTTTTACTGGTGTCTTGGGTACCTTTATGCTGAAGTGTTAGTATCAGCTTGAGAGCACATAATCTTTCTCCTGAGTCTAATTATATATTCACTGTGCGGGCAACAGAATATTCATATGTATTTAATTAGTAAAAAGATTATGTTTTAAACCCACAAAAGCAAGGCAGGAAGAAGTAAGGATGAAAACTCAAATAGCCCTTAAATTGCCCTTTTATCTCAATGTATCGCTTACTGCCTGGGAGCCCCCAAGCCCCAGTGTGAAGGATACTGTAAAAACATTTAAATATAAAGTCATAGTTGAATAAGCTACAGCCAGAGTGAAAACCCAGACCTCTGTTGCGCTAATGATCAATTAAATTATTCTTCATTTACACCAGCTCATACGGAAATGGAAACGTGTAGGGTTTGTGTCTACTCAGTACCTCAGTTGGGCAGTCTATAATGTTTGTGGTGTGAGCTAAAAATCTTCCATCACTTGCAAAAGCAGTTTGTTATCTGCTTTAGAAATTTCTCATTTACATTTTGCATTGTAGAATATTAGGTAAAGTTCTCAAGGATTTGCATTATAGTTCAGTTAATAGCTTAACCAGCGGTTTACATTAAAATATAAACTGTAAAGGCTGTACACTTGACAATATAATGCCATTGCCTTATCTTTTCAATTGCTTTTTTTTTTTTTTTTGGTAAGTTTATTGGTTTTTGCAGGTGCTTTCTGAAATGCAGTGGTGACACAATTATATAAAGTTGTAGCAGTTAAGTTTTTACCACAGAGCCTGTGGCTAAAGGAGTGACCAGGGAACTGGGAAGATGGAAGCTCACTTTGTGCTTCTGTGTAGCCTTGGGTGAATTCTTTCAGCTAAAATCTTCAAGAGTGGTCACCTTGCTGACTATCGACTGCCCCAAAGAGACAGCGGATTTCCAACCGCTCAGTGTGCCCCCAAGTAACCCATCTCTAGGCTCACGGGGTGCCTGGTGCCCCAGCCAAAATCTGGGTCAGGCTGTCTTCATACAACTTTGGCTTTGCTTCTCCCTTGTCAATTTGTATAATAAGTCTCAGAGAGACAGATTGGAAAGGACTACTGGAAGGACAACTTCAAAGTAAGGCCATCTTCCATTAGATCAGGTCTTCCCCTAGTCAAGAAAAGCACCTACAGATACAGGTTTTCCCAACATATGGTCTGCAGTATCTGACTTGGTGCAATGAGTACCAAAAGACCAATAAATAAAAGCTGAAAAAACAGCTCCAAGAGTTAGAGGGAATGTTTTCCAATGCAGTTGGGGGATTTGGTCTTGCCTTAACAAATTGCAGACAATTAAAATATGCCATTGCTTTTGAGGATCAGTCAGCACAGTGGGAAAGGATGATGACTGCCCTTCACTGGGCCACGGCTGTCTTGACACTGCTCTCACTGCCTGCTTTTTGGAAGCTGCATACTTTCCCCAGAAAAGGGCGTCAAAATAAATCTGTTCAGTATCCAAAACTTGAATATTCACAGAGGTTTTGTCCTGGAAAGACAGGACCTCAGTGACAGCGGAGTAGAAAATAGAGGGCCTCTTTATGCTTAGCTCTATCATACAATATAGCTATTGTTTGTTTGTTTGTTTTTCCACACATCTAGGCTGGGATCCTTGGGCCATATGCAGAGAATGAATTGGGATACAGTGAATTTATTCCTTTAGCAGTTTTTAAAACCATCACATGCCTGTGTACACACAGTGTGTGGAATTTGTCATGCGAAGACTTCTGTTTTCTTTGAAATACCCTTATAAGAGATTTGAAAGGAGTCTCAAAGAATGAAAGACATTGAGGGACTAACTGCAGATCTCCGCATAGAGCACAGGACCGGCAGCCATGACTCCTGTGTTGTGGTCACTTATTCTTGCTATAGACACTTACTGTGGGAAGCATAGATCATAGTACCTGAATGGTCTCTTCCTAACTCTGCAATAATTGCTGTGTGATTTTTTATCAGCTCTGCAGACCTGGATCTTCAAAAGTATCTGGATACATAGTTTGTGTGGTGTGCTTTTTTTTTTTTTTTTTTTTTTTTTTCCCCCCATCCACTGACTTATATAGCTTGGGGGATGTGGTCATAGGACCTGATTCTAAAAGCTCTGAGTGCTGTGACTGCAGCAAAGCAGTGATTCCTGAGCTAGTCATTTAGACTAGTCAGATTAGCAGGCATGAGTTCCTCAAAACCTCTTTGCTGCAGCATTACGAAGCAGTGGATTTTACTTGTCTTGCCTTCATTGGAAAAGAGCGCACACTCAGGTTTGTGTTGCTGTAGCTAGACTGCTCTTCCATCTGAGATAGTTCATGAAAAGCTGGCTCAGTTATCACAGCTCTCCACTAGAGACAAAACATCAGAGGTGCTGAGAGCAGCCAGAGGACCTGTGGCCAGCCAGGCCCACACTATCTTTTCAGCTTGTCCCATCTCCTGCGCTCAGACGGGTTGAGGTTTGCTGCAGAAAGCTGATTTAGAGTGTTTTGAGATCCCGTATTGCTCTGAGCCTGAAATACAGCAAGCCCTTGACTGCAGACTTGACCCATCTTTTGCACCACTGAGTTGCAACATGGAAAATACCAGGTAATAGGAGTCCTGGTGCAAATAAATGACTGGCTGTGCTGATTCCTTAACAGAGAAAATCTGTTAAAGCCAAACTTTCTTTTCACTCACCTCTATAGCTCTGCTCATTCAGAGATGTAATTGGGGGCAGAGTTCATGTCAGTGGGGCTTCTGAGAAACAGCTTGGTTAGCTTTTTTTTTTTTTTTTTTTTTTTTTTTTTACCTGAGGGGGATAAGTGGGAGTTTGCCCAGCTGTGGAAGGGGATGCTGGAGACCTTCTGGCTAGTGGCACGGCTGGTCACATCCTACCTGGGTAATGAAGAGGAAGGTGTGAGACTGCCATTGCAATTGTAAGCACAACCTCTGGCCCTAAATGTGAATGAAAAGCTCTGTGAACGAGAGGGTTTGCAGGAGGATGTGCGCAACAGAGAGGTGTGGTTTTGGGAAGTTGGAGAAGGAATACACATCTTTTCTCTGTTTCTTTCTGTTTTCCCATCCTCAAGCACCATCAGTTTCAAGCATGCCTCTGTAACATCAGGGCTGAAGATTCAGGCTTTGTTTTATTTCTTTTAAGAACAGGGGAAAATAAAGGATCAAACCAGACTCTGCAGTGACTTCTTGAGGCTCTGGTTACATGGTCTGGCTTTCCAAAGCATTGAGCAAAATTGTCTTTGCAGCTCCACAGGAATACGACCAGATGCACCTCCTGTTTCACAGCACTGCAGGCTGAATTAACCGAAAACTTCTGGCCAGTCTGGGTACTTTCAAAGTTTATGCCACTTATTGGGTACCTAAAGATGAAGGTTTTAGAGACACTTTTTTTTTTTTTTTTTTTTCCTAGCTGCTAATCTCATGGGGATATTTGCATTAATTTACATTGAGGGACTTCACATTTTAGTTTAAGTGATGTGAGTGTTTGCATCACACTAGCAAAGCTGAAGTTAAACCAGTGCATCTTTCTCATAAAGATAACATTTATGAGGAAAAAAAAAAAATGTAACACATAAATAAAGTCTGTGAACTGGGAGGACAGCATTAAAGGCGAAGTGCAACCTTGCAGCTTCCCATAGCTGTCTTTCACTTCACTTTTCGAGCCAGTCACGAGCGCTGGAGCAGAGGGCAGCCAACTCTCCCCACTTCACATCGTCCTCCACGGGCAGCAGGAGTGCCGGTGGGACTTGGGGCAGCAAGACCGCTGCTTGGTGGGCGAGGTGGACCAAGAGGCATCGCGGTCCTCTGCAGCGTGAGGTGTGTCTCCCAGAGGCAGCCCTTTGTCCCTTGGTGGGAGGATGAGGTGAAGAAATAACTCACAGCCCGCTTCCCACACAGTAACCTCCAGGTCTTTACCTCTGTGCAAGGTTTTGCAACCCCTGCAGTGGGCGGAGAGGTAGCTTTTGTGTTCCTGCTTGCTTACCCACTCAGGCCAGCCAGATCCTTCACCAAAGTCCATTGCTCCAAACCATCTGCAACGTATATCTCTGCTGTGAATACAGTTCATGACTCTGACCCCAACATGGGGTTAGTGGACATCCACATCTGTGTGAAAGTGGAGGTTTCCCCACTTCCCACCCCATGGGTCTCATCTCAAGAGCCCTGACCAGAGCTGCTGGTGGGGAAGGGCAGTGCAGGTTGTATTGTGCCTGGATCTGACCCCAAATCATGGGAGGACATGTCAGATCTGCTGTCAGGAGGCAGTAGATTTCTTGGATAGTTTGTGCTTGCTGACACAAAATGGGGAAAAAAAAATGAATTGGGGAAGGTGGGTTTTGCCTTCTTCATCCTTACATTATGTGCAGGTGTGAAGCTCCAAAGATGTAAAATTTAGCTAAAGCCATTGACTTCAGCTTTTTTCACACTGGAAACTTGGTCACTTTCCCAGGAGCAGAATTTGGCCAAGAAGCCCAGAACTGACTACAGTCAGCGTTTAGTCAGTAAGGAGGGTTGGGGCCGGGAGGAGCTCCAGGATGGGCCCGGGCTGTGGCCGACCGTATCTCACCACTTGAGTGCGAGTGGTGCCCAGCATTTTGGTTGGGCTGAGGACAAGGGCTTCCTATGGAGACCAGATGTGGCCAAGTCCACAGGGCTCGTTACCACCTCTGCTGGTGTGCTGAGGGACAAGAAAGGAGGCTCTCACTGGAGGAGTCCCCAGCATTGCAGCTGCAGAAATCCCAAAGCAAAACAGCAGGAAGCCGGCTGGGTAAACACAGGAGGCGCTTGGAAATAAATGCCCCACAGAGGCACAGACAACCTTTCCAAAATCCATTTAAAACAATTGGCCTCCACCTGGGTTAGGCCGGGGGGCGGCCATCGGGCTGCAGGGGCCTGCTGGCGTCCCACACCAGGCAGTCAGTGTGGAGGAACAACACGGGGCCAGCACCAGGCCCTGCTGGAGGCCAAAACCCTCCCATCCCAGGGCCTGGAGCAAAGTTGAGGGCATTAAGCAAGACACAGGGCCTAGCCCAGCAGATGTATGGCTTGTGAAGGTGGTGGGGTGAGGACACGGTGGGGCTGTGAGGCAGAGATGTCCCCTCACATGCATGCAACCCTGTGTGCGTCGGTGCTGCGGCGCTTTAAACGTGCTAACATGTTTTATGATGCAGTGCGGGTGAAACAAAATAGTGGCTCCTGGCTCCTCGTAACTTGTGTAAACTCCAGATGTGACAATCCTGCTGCTGGCAAAGGGAGCTGTTTATCCCCGTGCTCTCCTCGCGTTGAATTAGCTCCCACTATTAAGAGCCTGCTGAAAATGTGCCTGCGTGCTACCAAATGGCTGCCTAATTGTGCCTCTGCCCCTTCCCGGAGCCACACATGAGAAGTGCAATCCAAATTCCTGGGCAAACCATGCAGGGCCCTGGAGAGCACTTTTTTGACCCCCCACCCCCTCCCACCTCCCCCTTCAGGAATTGAATGTCATTCCTGAAGGATAATGCAGGATTAGGGCAAGGGGAAAATGAGTGGCTTAAACAGCTCCAAACTGCAGCAGGGCTCAGCAAAACGGGTCCTTCTCCCCTCCCCTTGCAGACTTTTTTTTTTTTTTTTTTTTTTTTTCTTGCAAGGGGAAGGAGGAAAGAGGGCCTCTGGGTTGTGAAATGGGCAGAAGAGGAACAATCGCAGTTCCCTGAAAGCCCCCAACCCCAGCAAGAGTGATGGGGCATGAGCGTAGGAACGGGGCACGGTGATGGGGCACAGTGGCAGCCGCTGTGTGTGGCTCCCCTGCTGCCTCTCCCAGCACACAGGCACTGGTTGTTGGGGATTAGGGGGAACAGATGCACATAAGATGCTTATGGCCTTTTCCAGACACAAGGCTGCTTTCCAATCAGCTCAGAGGAAACAGGGTAATTAGATGGAGTCGCAGGCAGGGAGCAGGGGGGAATTAGCTTGTTACCCAACCAGAGACCGCAAGTCCACCTCCTCCATTCCTCCACCCATTTTTCCCCTCCATTCCTCTGCTCACTCTCTCATTTCAAAGCTTTTTTTTTTTTTTTTTTTCTTTCCTTTTCCAGGAGGCAGCTGATGCTGGCTGGCTGCTGCCAAACAGGTCTGGCCTCCGCAGCTGGGACTCTCTCCATACTTAAGCAGGGTGATGAATCAGCCATGTCCTTTAGAAAAGGTGACGTCTCCTGGATGTGCTGCTGGGATGCTCAGTACTCCTCCCCAAGAGTGTGCATATTAAGGCACCTTTGGCTGGAGTGCCCTTCAGGCAAAAATCTGAATTGGGTCAGGCCGGTCCCACAAAAGCCCGAGGAACAGGGGTTTCTGCCCCTACCCCTGAAGTGTAACCACTATAGACAGAGGCTGCCATTCCTGGGCTGCATCGTGCCTGACAGCTCTGTGATAATGCAGGGGATTTTTCCTTTTTAAATTCTTTAAAATGTTGTTTGAGCATGCTTACACTTCCAGTGCATTGTTATCTTTGGTGAGATTTTGCTGGTTAAAGTTCTCCAAATGTGGAGACATGTCTTGTCACCACTATTCAGAGGGCAGCTGTGACAAGGTAATTGTCCTCATGCCCCACAGGCAGTGATCACATTTGGTGATTAAGAAGCTCACTGCTGCATTTGTTACCAGCTCCCCCCACAAACTCCTGCCTTGCTTGTTTAGCTTCTGAGGCCAGCCTATGCTGCTGTTTACTGGGAGAGCAGTGCTCTTCTCCAAGATGTTTTGTTTCAAAACCATCAGAATGTCCCAGGGCTTTTGAAAGGGGCTTTACTGTGTCACGAAAGGCAGTGTTCCCCATGGAAAGATTTTTTCCAAATGACAGGTCAGTTAGGCAGTAAACAGCTGAGAGAGGATCACCATTATAGCTGTAATTGAGCAGAGAAAAGCTGACCCCAGCTCTGAGGCAAAGAAAGCGGCCAGTTTCTGAACTTCTCCAAACGAACGTGCTGCTCCTTACTGGTGGTACCCTTGAGTACATCCTGTAGATAATTTTCTGAGATTGACATTAACCTCTTCTTGTATGTATGTGGAGATCGAGTGTTGAAATCCACTCGAGAGCTGGATGGAAAATTTCTGACAATGGTTTGCTGTCAGGAAATGCTGGTTCAGCAAGAGGAAAAGATGTCAACTTCAACAGTAAAAAAAAGGATCAGAAAGAAACAGAAAAAATGATACCATTGAAGATAGCCTCCTGAGGGCTTTTTGAAGCAGTGTGGTTTATTTTTCAGTGCTGTTTTTATTGCTCAAGTTGACATGGCCAGAGCAGTGGCTGCATCTTTTTTTTTTTTTTTTTTTTTTTTTCCCGTGGCTTTGTTCAGTACGTGGCAGAGAAGAGCTTGTGTACACCCAACACCTCCATACAATACGGGAGACATTAACAGTGCAAATGGGGGGAAAGAAATTCTCTCCAGTGTCCCGTCTCGTGTATGAAAAGCACCACTACAGAGCACAAAACTCCCTCAGAGATGTGCTTGGGCTGCTTGCTCCTGAAGCCATCTTATCCCCATCTCCTGGCTATGTGAGATAGCCAACCACCTAGGAAAGCTGTCAGCACCCTCGTGCCTCAGCACACTGCTTGTTTATGTACCTCCAGTGCCTGAGGTCCAGTAATTCTAAAAATGGCATCTTTCCTGAATGTCCAAGCCCTCGCAGGAGGACAAAAATAAATACCCAGAACAGGAATAAGACATGGGTGAACTGGAAGGATAAACACGTGTTGCATGGCAAGTATGTGCAGCACTGCTTACTGCTCTGCATTTTTTCTCTGAGATTGCAAAGTAAACAGACAAAAAATATATGTTGAAGTAAAAACCTAAGCTAAACAGTATTCTAGTACAGTTCTGGAAACAGCCAACCAAAAAAAAATCCTCCCAAAATACACAGCTCCACTACAGAGGGTGGTTGTTTGGGTCAGGACCATCCCAGTTAGCATTAAAACCAGACTTTAGTGCCTCAAGCGCTTCAGCACAAATATCATAAATAGATTATTACTGTGAGATAGCAGTTAAGGTGATCCACCAGCCTAGTCACTCTCCTGGTGCAACACAGGCAGCACATCTCCCTCCAATATGAGGCCAGCTGTGAAGCAAAGCCCCTTGGAGACATGGGACGGTGAGAGGATCGGGGGGGGGAGGGGGGGGGGGGGGGGTGAAGCCTGCAATTTGCATCAGGACGTGTCCCATCCTGAACAGGGCCGGGCTCGTGTTTTACACTGGGTGGGTGCAGTAGCCTCTGTGCTTGTGCATAGCCACATGCCCACTTGTTCCCCGGAAGGAAACCTTGGACGTTTCTGAGGCTTCCTCTGGTATTTCTCCTGATGGGGAGGTTTCTGTCTCAGTAGCGGTGCTCGTGCTTTATGCTCCTTTTTCAGCGCTGCCCCCTAAGGGACTGGCCTGCAACGTTTTCTGTCTCTCTCCAGAACATCTGAAATGAATACCACCGCGCTAACACGCGACAGGTAGTTTTGTGGTGACCGTACTGGCAGAACCAATGTGTATTTCAGTGATACTAAGAGTTTTGTAGCTGTTACTCATTACCAGGACAAGGACCGCCTACACATTTCCCTATCAGTTTCTGCAGTAGCAGCACTTGTCTTGAAAACCTGCCCATCTGCCTCCCCCCAGGCACTCGCCTGCTCTGCCCCCTACATGATTTCTCCAGGCCATGCTGTCCATTAAGCATTTCCCCGAGCTACAGGGGACAGACTGAACGTCTGGGAATGTGTGCACACCTCACATGACCTGAAACAGCTTTTTTTTTTTTTTCCTCCTGTTGCTAGATCTCTCAGGTACTCCCGCTTTGACTCTCCCTTTCTTACTTCTGGGGTGTTTTTAGCTGGCAGTGTGGCCCCGGGGCAGCTTGACATCCACGTGTGCAGCACTCAGCACCGAGGTGCAGGCTGACCTGCTTGCAGGCTCCATGCACCACTGCTCTAATGACGACATTGATTTTTCATGCACAATACTGGAAGAAGGAAGTAGCAGCTTCCAGTAAGCCACGTATTAAGCAGGAGCTGGATTTCTGGGGCCTTTTGAATGCTTGTGTTCCTCTCGGAGCTGCTCGCCTCTAACCAGGATGCTTTGAGGCTCTGAGCCTTTGTCAGCCCTGCTGAGGTCTGGCATTTGTCAGTCACTTGGAAGATGGAAGCTTAAGTGGGAGCTTTTCCCTGTTGCCAAATGCCATCCGTATTTAGGGAGGCTTCTGGTCCTAGCCTCAGAAAAGCTGTCGGTTCTTGCTGCAGGGTTCTCCATCAGGCAGCAGAGGAGAGGCAGGGATGCCCAGGGCTCCCTGGTAATGCCTGGATTTCACCTCCCGCATGTGATGCAGCTGTTTTGCAGCTTGAGCTTGCAAGTGCTGTTCAAAACTGAAGAGCATGGGAGAAGAGGAAGAAAAGTTTAGTTTCTCCTCTCTACTCCTCTGCCTGTGCTTGTCACGCTGCTGCTCTCCTCCTCCTGCCCTGCTCCCCAGCTTCTTGGCAGATTCGCTGCCATTGCAAATGTACGTGACTAATCTGTTACTTGAGGAACGGGGAAGGCGTTTTCACAGGCTGGAATGACCCAGCCTGTCAGGAAGCCGATGGGATTCACTGCTGGGAAAAGTTTTTTCAGAGGGCTGGTCCCCTTGTTAAATGACGGGAGAGAGATACTCATCGGAGGACGAGATGCTGCCGATGTGGCCTGCATTAGAGAGGCGGCCATCCTCCTCCCAGCCCGGGAGGCTGCGGCAAGACGGTACATCCCCGCTCCCACCCCGTGCACGTGGCAGGCATGCTCGCTTCAGAAGGAAGCACAGGGGCAGTCGTTGAAGGTCTGGCCTTGAGATTACGGCAGGTCCTTGCTTGTTCCTCTCGTAATCAGCTCACGGGGAGGCTGGAGGCTGCAGGGACCTGAATGCCCCGAGCTGAGCACAGCTGCAGCCGTCGCCTCCATGGCCACGTCTTGCTCTGTTTCAGCCGTGCTTCTTTAAGTGATTCAGGGGCTCGGGGCCAGAGGGCTCTCTGCCTTGCAGAGCTGATCCTGGTGATTTGGGGTGATGTGCCAGGAGGCCTGTGAGGCGAATGTCATTTCATCATTGTTCTCCTGGGAGAGGTAGAGGCATCCAGCATGGGAACAACGGGGGTGGGGGGCAGGGGTTAATCAGGAGAAATGGGATAAATTAAAACAGGGAAACTGTAGGCAAAAAAACTGTATTGGGGAAAAACATATGTTTTATAATAAACATTACATGTTTAAATGCTTGCGAGCCAAGAATTATTTGCTGAAAAAAAATAAGTAAATTCCAGAGAATGACTAAATTATTGGATCAGCTCCTAACTAGGTACCAAGGAAATGTGCTGGATCAGTATGTTCGCGTGCATTACTAGCCCAGTTCTAGAAAATATACCTCAGGGAGCACCGGCTTTCCTGGCTTTCCACTGATAATAATGCCGAAGTGAAATCTCCTGACGAGAAGGGATTGTGCATTCACTAACTTACAGTGCCATCTAGCCCCATCTCAGACTTAAGACGTCTACGAGTGGTTGCTAATTTTGTTCCTGTAACTGGGAGGCTGAGTCACTTTAGCTCGAACCCACCTCTTCGGTCATGTGCTTGTGGATGGAAGTGTACCTTGGCGTGTATCTGGTGGATATATTTGTAAAGAGTCACCCATGAGTCGCAAGTGTAAATGCCCGAGTGGGAGCCAGCCCAACCGGACACGTCGTGTGTGTGCTCATGGCTACTGTGTGTGGGGATGGCAGCTCGGTGTTGCTTAAGCCTGCCTGACACTTCCCATATCCCATTGATATGACCTGGCTTTTGATGGCTAAGAAATCTGATGGAGTGCAACTGCTCGGGCTGAAAGCTTGCTGTGATGCCTGCTTGCCTCAGGCTGTTTACGGAGACCTTCCCCCAAAGATGTGTTCTGCGTCACTCCCATGCATGAGCTATGGACCGACACGTGGCTTTGCCCATCCTGAACAACCAAAAAGGCAAATGTGAAAGCGATAGTGTCGCTGCCGCTCGCATTGCGACATGCGGTGGGGGAGAGGGCGGTAGCTCTGGCCATGCCCCTGCACAGTTTGCCTCCCCCATAGCAGCTGCATCCTCCCCTGAGGGATGGGGCAGGCTGCGAGGTTGGTGAGCGTGGGGCAGGAAGGATGCTGTGGGCTCCTGGCACCAGGGTTCAGCTTGGCTGAGGCCTGGGAGACCCAAAGCTGCTGGGTCGGCTCCTTGGGCACCCTCTTTTTGCCCACGAGGGCCCTGGAGGGCTCCGTGGGTGCTGCCAGGGGCTGTGGGTTTGGTGCAGTGCAGTGGGTTGGAGGCTTACGCAGGCCTGAGCCTTTCTGCCTCGCAAAAGACTAATGTGGGGAAGCTGACAGGACTGCCAAAGGTAGCCAAGTAAACTTCTGCTATAGAGGAAAAAACCTTTAACCTAAGTGTGTGTGGATTGCCAGAGTGTTGTTTTGCACTTTCTCCTGTACGTTTCCTTTCCTCCTTGTGCGCTAGCAGTAACGTCCACGGCCAGACTTGTGCTCACAGCCTGGAATGAAGCCGACTGCAATTACATCCTCGGGGAGTTGCTCAACGGGGGCTTTGTGCATGCGGGACGCAGAGTTTGGTGGAGTCTGTCACTGCTGCACATGTGCTTTTGGACCTCCAAGTGCACTTACCCAGCCTTCAGCTTTGTGTGTGCTTGTGGGAACGGGGAGCAGAAGGCTC
The DNA here is from genome assembly GCF_963932015.1 of Anas acuta. Taxonomy (NCBI): domain Eukaryota; kingdom Metazoa; phylum Chordata; class Aves; order Anseriformes; family Anatidae; genus Anas; species Anas acuta. Next base: position 69,389,598 of record NC_088980.1, read on the forward strand.
GGGAACAGGCTCAGCCTGCTGCACATCTGGAGGCAGTAACTTGAGTCAAAGTATATGCCTCCTGTAATTCAAACTTTTTTTTTTTTCTTTTTTTCCCCTGCATTAGCAATTAGTGCATCAGCACTGAAATGCTTCCTTTTAAACACCACCCGCTCCGTGCCCACTGTGGGCCCACGCTTTCTGCGAGCGTAGAGGAGTTTGGAGCTGGGTTTTGGGGTCAGGCCTCTCTCTCGCTGTACTTCCTTTATCTCCCAAAGCAGCAAGCAGCACATGCTGTGGCAATGTAATCATTTAATCCAGGCTGGCGAAACCTGTTCTCCAGATGAACAACCGGCGTATCGTTTGCTCTGTAGCTCTGCATATGAATGCATTGTTTGTTGGAGCGGCAAGACGTCGCTGCCAGTTTTCCATCCCGTTTCCAGCAAAGCCCAGCCTCAGCCTGATGGTGAAGCTGCTTCCAGCTCCTTCCCTCTCCTCCTGCACCATGCTCACTGCAGCCGCTGTGGTCTGAGGGCTCTCCCTCCCCGGCTGCTTGCTGCGGATGCGGTGTGTGCAGAGGTAAGGTACCTGCCGGGCAAAATCAGCCCTCAGAGGAGTGCACGAGGCCGGTGGAGATCAGAACAGGAACGTGTTTGCCTGGGGAGGCAGGTGATACCTGAAAGGGTGCAGCCAAAACTAACAAAGGTGTGTTCGGAGAGATAGGGTTTGATCTTTAGCCCCTGATACAAAACTTTGGCTGGGGAGGCTGCTGCACCAAACCCGTCCATGAGGGCGTAGCGCTGTTGCAGATAGCTGGGGGACGGATGTGACAGCAGTGCTTCGGAGGGGAACAATTGCTGTTGTAACTGCTGTGGGTTCGCAGGGCAGGAGAGTGGTGCTTCTTTTGCTTCAGGCCCCTACCATCCTCATTTCTGAGCGCCAGACACGAGGGGCTGGAGGCTCGTTGCACACTGCGTGCTCACCCATGTTTCCTGGGTGCCTACCACTAAAACACTGTCCTCTCCCAAGTGCCAGAGTTTCTCTCTGTGGGCAGCCTTTCCTGCTCTGCTGTGGGAGGCTGCTAGGCCTTGTTTGCAGCTTCTCTGGTTTCAGCTTCCCTCTCCCTTCCAGATTTTGTAATAGGAGTCGTCTGGACAGCCAAGGCACAGCTGACCACCTCACCGCCCAGCACAGTGGAGGCGCGTCATCCGTGAGGGGACTTTGCAGCCACTGCTCCTGCAAACAGCACCAGAAGATCTCCGTGTGAATATGCAGTGGTTTTGCTGCTGCCTGCTTTCTCTCTGGCTTAAGGAGGAAGCCCGAGCCTTGGGCTGAGGCTCTTTCAGAGCCAGCGTATGCCCCTTGGATTTCTTGTTCCTGCATTGCCTCTGAGGCAGGATGGAGAGCAGAAAGCTGCTTACATTCGGACTGCATTCCAAATTTCTTCAAAATGACTTTTTTCAAGAAAGGCACGTTTTCAGGGCCAGCACCGTGCGGCTGGCTCAGCCTCCAGACACACTTTCCAAATCTTGTTGCCCAGAATAGCATGCTCTGAAAACACACTGCAGCCCCCCTGCCGTAGCTGGCCCAGCCTTTCACCGTGTCTGTACGACGAGGCTTTCCTCTCAGCTCAGATGGCGGTGGTCTCATGCAGATGGCTGCAGAAGACCCCTTCGCAAGGGCAGTTCTCCTTCCAGGCTTGTTTGGCTTGGCCTCATCTGAACCATGTGAGGCAAGGAGCTTTGAGACCCCTTGCTCCAATCTTACAGTACCCCTGCTTGCCTCCCGTTTTGCTCTGTCTCTGATCAATAGCTCTAGGTGGTGTAGGTAGCTTTTCATGGGCACATTTTATTGCTCATGGATGATGCCAGACTGATGGATATGGACATATGAAGTAATCTAGGCAGTGGCTAAACAAGCTCCCCCATGGCTTTCCCAGCGTGGCTGCCACAGAGCAATCCCCTCTGTGGGTTATTTCAGTGCTCTGTCCAGCTTTGACCCATCAGCCAGGACTGAAAAATCTGTTCCCGCTGCCACAACGCTTAACACTGCTTTTACTGTTTTCAGACTGTGCTTTGGAAACCCTCTCATCAATTTGAATGGGCTTGGGATCCAGCCTGGTGTTCTCGCACATTGCAGAGTTCAGCTGATTTTTCTTGCTCGTTTTTTCTTACACACCTTCAGGATCTGCCCCCGTGCTAAGGAGCAGCATTTGGAGGGTGCAGGTCTGGGCATTGCCACGTTGCCAGCACTGCGAGGGGGGAGGCGAGTGCATGTGCACGGCTCAGGGCAGCGCGTGCTCGGGGGGTGGGAAGTTTGGAGGGATCATTAATATTTTATCTTCATTTTAGCACGGCTCAGATTTGTCAGCAAGACACCACAGTCCTGAAACTTAAAGCCTGAGGCGGAGCTGGGAAGGAAATTGCAGAGCTCCTGGGTCTCTGTCTAGGGCTTTAGCAGTGCCTCCAGTCAAACACTCCCCTTCCTAAAAGCAGAGAGATGTCAAAGTGCAGTGTTTGCATTTATTACACGAAGTCCACTCAGACCTGTTCAACCTCCTGCCTTCTCATAACATTTTTTTTCTTTTTTTTTTTTTTTCAAGGGTAACTAATAAGGAAGTGAGCAAATCGTGCTCGAAGTTTTTCTTCTTGCTGCCTCCGTGTCCCACCCCCAGGCTCCCCACGGCAGGTGTTGCAGAGGCGAAAGTCAGCGCCCCTGCGGAGCAAGACGAGAAGCACCCAAAGTCACCTCTTTCCTCCGCGTGCAACCCAGAACCCGGAAACTCCCACATCTCGCCCGGCTTGCAGCCCAGCTGTCTGAAACCACAGGCAGCAGGGGTGGATAGCAGCCGGCTGCTCGTTGCGCTGCAGCCGGGGCGATGGGGGAGATAGTGGGGAGGATCTCTAGGTGCAAGTAGGAGCATGAATCCACTGAAGAAATATTAACTCTAGCTGTGAAAGAAGAGGAATATCAAGCAAGGAAGCGAGCACACACACAGACACGCAAGACTCAGACTCGTGCAGTGCTGGAGGGTTTGGTTGTGTCTGAGTTTTTTCTCAACATTCAGTCCTCCCGACACGGCTCCACTGCTGGGGTGCTGAGGAGCAACGTGGCGCTGCCAGCTCGAGCCTTGCAGGGCGATAGGTGGGGATTTCCTTGAAGCCCTTGTGTCTCCCTGCCAGAGTGCTGAGATCACCTGGGAATCTTGGCTTTCGATGTAAGGAAAAGAGAAAAAAATAATTAAAAATTTAAAAAAAAAAGAGAGAGAGAGAGAGACTCAAGCACTCATAAGTGTACAGAGAGATTTAAAATGGGAAATGCGTGTGACCTGTAGCCAAATAATAACTGAAAGTGTGTTGCAGATACCATCCTGGTCTTCAACTTGAAAGTTAAACAGCAAATGCTTTTGGATCTCTTTAAAACCTTGCTTGACGCTAGCAGTCTTGAGGAATGTGAACTGGTGCATTGGTTAAACTGCTCGGGAGCAGCCTGATGGTGCAGCAGCTGAAGCGGCAGCAGTGGCCTTCGAGTTGCCCTTTGGCACTCGAGGCTGCACAGGGCACGCGCTTCAGCTCCCCGCTGCCCAGGCCAGGGGAGGCCAAGCTGCCTTGGCCTGTGTTTGCTCTCAGCTCTGCCCCTGGATGGCAGCATTTCTACTGGTGCAGCAAGGGAAAATTGCTCAGGGAAAAAAAAAAAAAAAAAAAGAAAAAAAAACAAAGCAGGGGCAGATGAGGCTTTTGGGTACTGCCAGGTTAAGGTGTTGGAAGGCAGAGCGACCTGGCATGCCTGCGTGATGACCAGCAGCGCCCAGCCCATTGCGGCTGGGAGGGGAGGCTTACTCACAGCTGCAGCCCTGCTGCATCTGCAGGGCAAAGAGCAACGAAAATTTTGCTACTTTGGATGCTAACTCATGGCAGCAGGTGGCTTTAGCTGTGGCGAATGACACAGTTAATGCTTCCTGCTCCTGGCTGCTCCCTTTAGCCAGAGGTTACTGCAGAGCTGGTAGTGGTGGGCAAGCAGAGGGTGTGTTGGTCCCTCATAGATTAACTCTAAGGCCTTAGGATGTTTCACCAAGTGGGCTGCTGGTCCAGTCCATGAATATCTCTGTCTTGACTTTTTTATTTTGAGTGTTAGACCCTGCCCGCAAAGATGAAGCCTTTTCTGGCCTCAGTTTTCAGTATTGCTGCTGTTCTTATTTTCTATCTTCTCTCTTCGTTGCCTTGACCATGGGTAGAGGTGCAGGGGCTGTCAGTACCTGCATGTTCCCATCCTGTGTGTGAGCAGTGCTCTGCACAAAGCGGGCCACGAGGAGCTGGAGAAGCTGCAGGTAAGCATCCGAGGAGTAATGCTGGCCTTCTCAGTGAGGCAGCGTGTTCTGCATGGCTAGGGCGGCAGAAACAGGGCTCACGAGTGACGGAGCAAAATCAGCGATTACTATTTGGCAGGAGATGCTTAAACTTTGTCAAGCCAGGCAAGTATCTCCATTGTGGTCTCTGACTCACAATTCAAATATGCTGGGAACATTTGAGGGGGCTGGGTCAGTCCTTCAAGCAGTGGGAAAAACAAGGCTTTAATACATCGGCCGCGTAGCTTTGGGTCTGTGTTCCACTGTTCTGCTTTTCTTTGAGGAAAACTGGTGTGGCTGGTGGGGCGGAGAGGGAGGTGTTGTGAAACCACACACACACACACACACATGTGCCAGGCCTGATTTTGATCCCTTCTGACAACGTCTCATACTCCTTCAGCTGCAGTGATGGAGCTGCAACGCTTGTGACCTACCCTCTCTGAGGTGAGCTGAGGAGCAGGCTGTCTGTGGTCGCCACCACATCCCCACCTCTGCTGCAGCATCCCGGCTGAGCCGTGCCGTGCAGAGGAGCTCATGGTGGGGCACGGGAGCTGATAAAGCCCTGCGGCCACCCAGGGCATGCACTGATGCTCCTGCTGAAGGTGCTTCCTGCTGATATGGAGGGCAAGGCAGATAAGGAGCAGGCATCTTCCCCCGGATCCCATTGCCGGGTGAGAGTGTCTGCTTCCTGCCAGACCCTGCCCTGGTGGCTCCTCGCTGTGTCTCCTGCTTGGGGATGCTCCCAGTGCCCTGAGTGTTGCCGGGCGAGGGGTGGCCGTGCAGCAGAGCTGCCGCTAGCTCCACGGTGCAGCCAGCCGCTGGGACGCGAGCCTCTGCTCGGCTCGCCTCACAGCCTGGCTTCCTGTGTGTTCTTCCCCGCTATGGTTTTGACCAGAAATTCCATTTTTGACCCGAAAAATCTTCCAGATGAAAATTTAATTAAAAAAGTGATGTATTCCCACAAGAAACTTCAGTGTCAGCAAATAAGCTTTTTTTTTTTTTTTTTTTTTTTTTTTTTTTTTTTTTTAAATGAAAAACCATTTTATTTGCACACAAAAATGACATCCAAACTGGCTCCCATTGAGTCCACTGTAGAGCATTATACTCCTAAAAGCCCTAGAGTTTTGTTTAATAAAAAATATTCACGATTCACAATTAGCATCCATTAGGCATACAGGTCACAAAGAGCTGGTACCACAAGGGAGGTTCTCCTGTACTGGACACGGTCCGTCTGTGAGTCATTAAATCATGAACTGTGATCTGTAAGTGTTGCTGGCAGTGGAGAAGTGGGATGAAAGAGAAGTGGGAGCCTTAACCCAGAGAAAAGGAGTTGTTCCTTTTGTGTCACAGATTACCTTGCTGATCACAGGCTTCGGCATCATGCCTTTCCACACAGCAAAGGTGACGGTGCTTTCCTCCATCTGATGCGATTTGTACATATTTTCCTGCTGCAGAGGTCTCTGCTGGCAGCTGTTGTTGGTTGCACATTTACTTGGGATCATCACATGCAGAGAAAGGCTGTTGGCTTGGGCAGAGCAGCTGCTCCAGGGCCGGATCAGTCTCCTTGGGATTCAGCGCAACGTACAGAAAGCCTGCTGGTGGCAAGGTGCACATCCACACAGCAGAAAACTTTGCAAGGCCATCGACAAAGGCCAAATAAAATAACCTGTAGGAAGTCAACAGGGGGGAAGAAGCAGAGACAGGGTGTGAGTGTGTGTATTTATGTGAACAAAATAATGATAAGCTGTAAACTATGAAATATCTGCTCGCTCATTAATGCATCTGCTTCTGACTAATGCTGGGGTGTTCCTGCTGTCCAGCAGCCAAAGTGCAAACAAGGGGACTGCTGTGACTTAGTGCCCAATATTTAAACACACAGGGACAATTCAGGCCACCCACACTCCTATGTAAATATGACTTCTGCAGAGTCATTTCAGACCGGACCTGGGGGAAGTCAGGGCAAAACTGGCCCTTACGTGGCTGGTGCAGGCACGGGGGGCCAGGCATTGCCTTCTGCTAGCCCAGGGAGCCCCTGCTTGCTCCTCAGGACTTTTGTGCAGCTAGCTGTGGGCAGAGCTGGCTCCTGATGCTAACTGGACTTTTTTTTCTAGCTCAGTAAGTACAATTTTGCATGTAAATGTGAGTGTGGAACAGATCTGGACTCGATTAGCTCCTGAGTCCTTGACAAAAAGCCGTAATTGTTTATCCAGATGATTTTTCTTTGTCTCCCTTTTATTTTCTCGGCACTTTAAAACCTAGGTTTTAATGAGCTCGTAAAATAAATACGTGGGTGTCGATTACAGCGGTATACAAGGCGTGAGGGAAAGCCTTCCCTTCTCCTCAGCAGCAGTGAGCGCTGCCCTGATGCAGGGTGCAGCTCCTCTCCCAGTGCCTGGGGGCCTGGTGGCAGCAGGGACACGATTTCTGAGACAAGGCTTAGCCTGGGGCTCCCATCACAGATGTAACAGGCCCGTGACATGTATCATTTTTCCTGGTAGGCAATGAAATTGGTGCTGGTGTCACTACCTGGGGCACAGGCTTGCTGGAGGAGGGGCAAGAGAAGGGAATATGAAAAAATGTTGCATTTATCAGGGTAATCTAGTCTGGGAGGACAAGTACTAAAACATTTTAATCACAATCATATGGCTATGTGTCACTGCAGGGCAGAATTCAGGCTGCTTGTATGCCTCAGTTGCACGTTGCCACACTTCAACAAGTTTGAATTTACTTTAGGCATAACTTCAACTCTGATTTCCCTGGGTTTGTGATGCCTCATCTGGAAATATGTGCAACCTCTCTATGATGTTCGTTCCTCTTAAATTAGGCTTTCCACTTTAAATCCATTTATTTCTGTTGGCTTGGTCATAGCACAGGCTGTCATTTCCTGCTCTGTGGAGTCTGCAGTTTGGATGGACAGGACAGTGTATCAGAATAAAGGGATACAGCAATAAAAGCAGTGATGGGTAGAAACACCACCGAGCAGTTTCAGGGCTGCTGTGTGTACAGCTCAGTTACTTCTTTAATCGTTCACACCTGGCCATTCACTACATCAATGCATGGCTGCCCTTCATGCACAGGTGCTTTTGTTTGGGGACAGGATGAGAAACTGGAGTTTGGTGTCAGGCTGTGGAGGAGATGCTGGGATGCCAGTCCTGAGTAAGGGCAATCTGAGCACGGATTTTTCCCATCAGAGAAACATGTTGTGGTGGGAAGGGCTGGTGACTTAGCAAGCTCTGGGGATATCTTTGACATTTTTTTTTTTTTCAGGGGAAGGCTCTTCCTTGCTTGGAGGGAAGCAGCATTTTCCCTGGAGCTGCTCTGGATGTGGCTCCTGCCTGCATCCATTGCCTCCTCCCCCAGACCTGAGCTCCTTCCTGCCTGGCTTCTTGCTGCGCAGCATCCAGAGACACGGTGCATATGTTTTCTCTCTTGTGTGTTTTCACCCCCTCTATCCCTCACTTTTCCATCCCATCCACCCATGCTCTACCCCCTGACTAAAGCAAAATTGCCCTTTTTTTTTCTTTTTTTTTGGCAGCAGGCCTTCCCAGGGGCCCAGGCTAACAGAAGCCTGAGCCCTGACTCTGCACTGTGGCCAGAGCGGAGCAGCTCCTCGCTGGCAGATACGCTGCCTTAAAGGAGAAGGGATGCTTTCTTTCCCCAACCCTGTTTGCTTCTTGGCTCCCGCTGGGAGGAGACCACTTGTCCTGGACCCAGGGCCACCCGGTCACCTCCCTAAGCTCCTCTCTTCCCTGCAGGCTTGTCCCTAGCAGTAGAGCTGGTCTCTGAGCCAAACCTCCTGTAGTTAATGCAAGCCTGGCTGTTGAGTTCAGCGAGCTTCGGATGAGGCCTTTCCAGGACTTGCAGCTTTCCTCCGGCTCGCTTGTCGGATGCCAAGTGATGAGGCTTCCAGGGCTGCTCCTGAGGGACGGCTCCAGCACATACATCTCGCTGTCAGGAAGCTTTTCCTGCTGCTCCGCCGAATTTTTCCCCTTTTCAAATGTCATCCCAGCACTCCTGCTTTGCGTGCGCTTTCTGCGTTTCTCGCTGCCTCTGAGCACACTGGTGCCTTTCTCCCTGCTGCCGGGGCCCTTCCGGTGCTTGCTGGCTGCTGCTCGCTTTTCTTGCACTCGCCGTTGCTTAGCCAGGCTGGGCACGCTATCTTACAGCTCATTTCCCTTTATAAATCAAACCTCTCAGCCAGTTTTTTTTTTTTTTTTTGCCTAATCCCCGTGACAACGGAGAGATTTTTTGGGGGACATCTGGCCCATGGTGCAGAGCATTTTTCCCTCCCTCTCAGGTTGATGAGGTTTTTGTGGTAAAGTCCTGCTTGACCTTTTTCTGATAGGTTTCATGGCTGTGAGGCTGCTGCGTTTGGTCTGGGTGGGCAATGGCCTTGCGTTCATGGGGATGGAAGGGAAGGAGAGGCAGCCTCCACCTCAAGCTATACGAAGCAGCTGAATATGCCTCATTTCTGTATAAATCCAGGCTAACCATGCTTCCTCCTGGGGGAAAAACAGCAGCATGATAAGTGGCAGCTCTCTCTTTCTCCTGCATCTTCTCCTTCATCCAACCTCTTTGCTACGGTATCAAGCCAGGCTTTGCTGACTGCCGAGGAGAAGTTGCTATGCAAGAAGCAGAACAAAAAGCTGAGACCCCTCCCGCTCATCCCCACACACTTTTTGGGGTCCCGCTTCCATGCTGTGAGCAATCCAAGTTTCACCGTGTGAGCGCGACCGTGCAGGTTGCCATGACAGCTCCGAGGAGAAACTGGGTCAGGCCTGCAGCCGCTCGGAGGGGACGTGCCGCGGTGGCATGGTCGTCACCCCCGAGCCCACGGAGCAGAGGCCTTCCAGTGCTCACCAGCTAGCCAGCCACATTCCTTCCTTTTGTCCTGGGAGGAAACAAAGGAGTTGTTAGCCAAGGGGTTAACCAAGTTGTAACTTGGTCACCATTTGCAACTTTGTGTGCCCAAAATTGTTGGTTGTAACCCGCACCACTGCCATGGCAACAGATATATTTATATATCCATATACATATATATATATATATATATATTTGAAAGTGCAAGGAGAACAACTTTTCCTGGCCATAAGTAACTTGTCAGAGAAGATGTGGAGTCAGAACAGCCAGGAACAAAGCACTGAGGGGTTGGCGATACAAGGCCAGCTCAGGCCTACAGGCCTAAATGCAGGACCCCTTCTAAGTTAAAGCAGAGAACGGAAGGTGCTTTGACCACTGAATTTCCTTTAAAAATAGTGGTCTTCATGGGTTTAAGACCATGATTAGAAGTGTGCCACTGTTTTGATACCAAAGTAGATTTTTCAAAAGAAAAATAGGCTGGAGTGCTCATTGATTATTGAAACATGTGGAGAATGTGGTCACACGTCTTTCAGGCGAGGCTGGCTGAGCAGTGGAAAAACTGTCCTCTTTTCCAGCCATTTACCCTCCTCACCTTCCATATCTCCTTGTCCAGGGTATGACATTCATCTGTTAATTCCCCTTTTCTCCTCCTCCATGCCACTTTCTAGATAAATTACAGCAATTTCTAGGATCTGGGCACCCTCCTTGGAAATCAAGAGGTTCTGGTGAGGCACGTTGACAGCCCCTGTGGCAGAAAGCAAATTCACTGCTGTTTCTTTCCTTCCGCATCACAGGTAACAGTCTACATTAAAGGCAATAGCAGACACCAGTGGCCTACTGCCTCGCGGGTCCTGTATTATCGGCAGCTTCACCACAGGAGAGTTTCAGGCTTAACTCTGTCTCTACTCTTGTGCTGAGTAGGCCCCTGACAGGTACTAGTGTGACCTGTTTAACAGTGTGTCTACATAATATGTGGTTATTACTGTGTTGAAGATGCTATATATCTTTGTAGCTTCTTCTCTCACTCCCTGGGAGATTGTAGACTTGACATATCAATGCATGCACCGAACTGCATTTGGTATACACACGTGCAGATCCAGTTCCAACCTCTGCTCCATAACATCAGTGTTGATTTTAAGGATTTGCTGCTGCCTCTTTCCTGCTACAGAGGTAAGCAGCAGCAGGCTGTTTGCCCTGCGACGTGTCACTCTGCGTTGGGTGGCTGGAGGTACGCTGAGCCTGTTGTCACCTGCTAATAGTGAGCCAGCCATTGGAAAGAGACATCTCTCTTTCCAGATTGATAGCAAGTGTTATGCTGCTGGGACAGCGGTTTATCCAGGATGGGGAAATGATGACCTTTTTCTGAGCTCTACCACTGCATGAGTAGTGGTTATGCATTTGGAAATCAAATTCAGCCTTGGTTAAATCTGCTGGCAGAGGGGGGTGCACTCAGGCTGGAGCAGGCGCGGGGTCTCTCTCCATGGGGACGAATGGAGCACCCTGGAGGCATCAAAATGTGCAAATCCTTCCTGCCAGCATCCTCATGGCCCAGTTTTCCTTTCCGTCTTGGCCATTATCTCTTCTCCAAGTTCATCTGGAAGCATTTCTTTTAAATGTGCCTAGAGTCCCAGAAGGAAGCTTAATCACTTCAGCATCCTCCTCATGCACGGTGTACCTGGGGTGCCGGATGGCTGAATAACCTCTTATGCACTGAGAGCCATTAGCATTTGAATTAGTGACATGAGGATAACAGGCGATTATCCCATTTAACAGCTGTTGAGTGCTGTTAAAGGGACACTGTCAAGAAGTAGGAACAAAAGTGTGGTTGTTTTTTCTTTCCCAGTAAGGGCTTCCCTGACTTGTATGAATACTAACGCCCTCTTGAACGTGGTGAAGCTTCCATGGGGACATTTTATAATCTGAAAACCTTGTCCCTGTGCAGGACTGGGAACCTAGATGCAACCAGAGTCTGCCAGCACATGAGAGTGAGAAAGTGGAACTGTCCCCCAGCAGAAAGGGAAATGGTCCCCTGTATTTGTGAGCTGGGCTAAGCCAGGAGTAAAAGGAAGCAGTCACAAGCAAGCTGCAAAAAGAAGTGATCGATTCTAGGGGCAGGAAGAACCAGGCACCAGTGACAGCCCCCGCAGCAATACAAAGGATGAACAAAACTCTCCCTGAGGATTTGGCTACATCTAGAGGAGAAGCACATCTTGAGAGTGTATGATCTATCCTATGCTGCCACATAAGAAAACCTTTCTGTATGCAGAGAATTTTTTCTAGAAAAACGAGCAGTAATTATTGCGGTTAATAGCCCAGGTGTTACTGCAATACAGATAAGTCTCAGTCATGGTCCTTGACTCCATGTCTCTTTTTTTAAGCAGAAGTCAGGAAAACTGCCCTTGCCATCACAGGGAAGTGTTGTCCACATTCCCACATCAAAGACATTGAAACATAATTCTCCTCGTCTCCCATCCAGTGTCTCAAACATGACTCATTTTGAGGCTCTGCCTTTTATTCTGAGCAGGCTGATGCTGCTGCACTTCTAAAGGAATTCGCCCTCTGCCAGATCCTACTGTGGTACTCATAGCCAGCTCTTCAGCCTGTACTCCTTCAGGTGCTTTGCCAGTGCCTGACCACCTTTTTGAAAGCTGTCTCAGACTGCAAATGCTGAGATGGTAGTGGAAAATTGGCTTGCACTTCTCAGAAAACTGCATCTCTCAGAAAACAGAAGTAAAAGCCCTGGCTGAAGGTAAAGAGACATACCAACGTGGGCAAAGTGAACAGTCTGTTTTGTTCCTGTGTGATGCCTGTGGAAGAGCAGAAGTGCTGTGCTGGATTAAGGCAGCAGCAAGCAGCCTGTTTTGGGCAGTGCTGAGCACCCCAGGGCTTTCAGGCCAAGACAAAAAGCTTCATATCAGACACTTAAGGGTTTGGTTGCCTGGAGGGGGACCTTCTTCCTAACCACTGTGCAGTGTCTGGTGCCATATTATGAAACCTGAGGGCTCATGTCTAACTGGCAAAGATACGACGGTCCATCTGCACGTGATGCCCCATGCTGGGTCCTAAGCCTGTGGCATGAGGTGTATCTTGGGGCAGGTTGTCCGTGCAATCTAAGAAAAACAGTTAAGGCTGGTGAAGTTGTCTCTGGGCCATAAGAAATTGACAAAGAGAAATATTTTACTAGCCTTTTCTGTAGAGCTGTGTGTTTTCACCTCCTCTAGTCTTGAGTGTGTTAAGTCTTCTGCAGCAAGCCATGGGAGATGACCTATGGTGCAAAATCCCGTAAGTCCTTTCCAACTCTTTCCACACCATTTTTGTCATCTCTCTTTGTAATCTCTTCTTTCTCTTGTAGCTAACATCCTCTGAGGCGGGTGTAGTGGCAACACCTGAGCACAGGCGAGACTGTAGAAACATTATAAAGATAAATAAGATTCCTCCTATTAAGTCCTCCCTAATTATTTTTACCCTCTGTGGTGACCACTTACGGCCTAAACAATGGAAGCATTATTTCCCTTACAAAGTAGTGGTAGTAGCAAAGATGGAGATGCCTGTATTTAACATTGCTTGTTCCTAAGCAGACCTTTTTCATACCATTCTTACCACTTATCTGACCAATAAATCTGCAAATACATGCAAGTGGTATTTACTGTGTTGTTACATGTACCTAGAGGCAGATGGTGAGCCAGTACCAAAGCTCACATTTTTGTACCTTTATGCAACATCTTGGGAGCTGGATTAAATCTCTACCTTAGTTGGGGCTTCACAGAGGCCTCTGCATACATCCAGGATCTGGACTGAAAGATCCCAGCCTTGCCAAGATTTAAGCCCATCTTAAACCGAACTTGCTACGTGCCTTGAAATCTAAGTCCTCTCCTGCGCTCTCTCTCCTGACAGCACCAAGCATAACTCAGAAGTCACCATGGCTGAGATGTTGTCCCCATTGCCTCCAGCTGCTATCGGTCAGAAGGATCAGGAGGAGGAGCTGGCAAGCTCCCCAGAACTGCTGCCGATCTCAACCATATTATTTCAGGGTATTTTTCTTCATATATTATTAATAAAGGAATGTTGAAAACACTTCCTCCACCTCCCACCCCCTTGTAATCTTTCCAAAGAGCCATGCCGAGGTTTCAAGCTGCCGCCGTGTGCATTGCTGCTGTCTCAGTCACCTGGGTGTCCTCCTTTTTTTCCCTGTTAGGTGTCCTGGTTCGGCTGATATTGCAGCACCCCTTTGTGCTGTGTGGGGGCTGTACGGCGTGGGGAGCTGGGGGAGCTGTGGGACCGAGCCCAGGGCAGAGGGGTGAATCTCCTCTTTCACCAACGTGGGAAAAAGAGTGGGAAGCACATCTTGCTGCCCTAGGGCTGGAGCCGAGCCTGGGGAAAGGCTCCCTGTGACCTCAAGGCATGTGAAGGGCTGTGGTTAATCACCATAAGATCAGGATGGACTGTCCTGTGAGCAGGGCCTGCAGCAGGCTGTGTGGGACTCAGGTGGCCCCGAGGACAGCGGCTGCTGCCCATGCTGCCCTGACTCACCCGCACGCAGAGGAGGGAGGAGAGGATGATGGCAGCAGTTATCTCAGCAGGCTTCCCAAGCCAGGGCCTAGATGGCACCCTGTTTGAGAGGTGCCCGAGCCCACTTCTCACGGGCACACAGAGGGCTAATCCCACTCCTGTGGGCATCACTGCTGTGCTGCAGCCGTGGGCTGGGTGATGTACTGCTGGCCCTCATGGTTTGTCCTCCTGGACATCACTGACGCCACATGCACCCACTGCCTGTGGAGGTACACGTGCAAGATCGATGCTGCCAGCAAAAGTGAAACCCACCTGTGGAGTTTTCTTGGGAGAGCCCTCCCCACTGACGAGTTTGGGAGTGAAGCAGCACAGAAACCTACTCATGTTTCCTTGGGCAACACCCAGGCCTGGGGAAAATTTCCCAGGAGATCACCCTCAAACATGCACATGCAACCCTCATCCCAAAGCTCTGCCCTTCTGCTTGCCACCCAAGAGCAGGGAGTTGTTAGACAGAAGGATTCATCCCCTGGAATTTGATCTCTGCAGTGCAGTTGGTTTTTATGGCATCGTTACTGTAGAGCCTCTTCTCAGAGAAAAGCAGATGCGTGAAGTAGCTGACATCTGCTTTGGGATGAGATGAACTGCACCTTCAGTACTTCAGTTTCTTGAGTGGATCTGACATCTTCATATGGCCAGGTGAATTCTTTCACCCCACAAAGTGACCTTCCTCATCTCCACAGACTTAACTGCTGGCCCCAATGCTGCACCCACACTCATTTTCATCATCCTTTCTCTCTTTTTCTCACTTTGTTTTCTGGAAGCCTCAGCTATGGCTCACTCCTTCCCATCCATGTGGTTCTCCTTTCTCCTGCACCATGCCTCGTGGTGTCACTGTTCCCTCTTTCCTCCTTGGACTTGGTGCTTCTCCGTGATGCTGCTTTGCTGTATCTTTCTGCTTTTTTTCCTCCCCGCACCCCTCCTTATCCCTCCTTCTTCCTTGGGGCAATGCCTTGCTGCCTCTTTGCTGAGCTTGGTCCTTTGGCGCTTTCTCACCCCACACTATTTGCCCTACGCTCTGCCAGCACAGCACAGGTGTGTGTGAGGTACCACTCACACACCCAGGTCTGTGATGTCCAGTGGTGAGCTCAGCTGGGGAGCTTGGCATGTTTTGTGCCTCTTTTCCCGGTCTGTGGCCATTGGGGTGGTTTGGCTGGGGATGGACCTACTTTTAAAGCATCTCTTGTCCCTCAGTGCCCAGATGAGCCCTCTCTCTTCTGCTGCTTCAGACCCAGTGATGGGAACTGCTGGGGAGAGAATGACTTCAGGACACGGTCTGTTTTCCCTCATGGCTGTGGAGATGCTATGTTTATTGCTTCTTTCCCTGAGAAAACACAATTCCCTAGGGTGACAGCACTCCAACACTAGCTCGCTGCTACAGCAACAGCTGACAAACTCTTTCAGCTCTTGGGCTGCCATCTCGGTGCCTTCTGTAGCAAGATGCAACAAAACAAGGAGCCATGGAGATCAAGCGGAGACGTCTGGGGAAGATGCCAATGTTTGGGAAGAGGGTGTTTCCCTAGACACAGCTGTCATTTCTCTCAGATTTGGTCAGAGTACCACTGGCAGCACAGATGCAGAGTAAGCCTCAGGATAGTAAGTTCAAAAAAAAACCCACGTCCCTGCACATCTGCTCTTTTACCTCCACACCAGAAGGAATGGCGCCTGTTATTTCTCCCAGCCACGAGGGACATGGTGAGAGCCTGCAGACAACCTCTGCATATCCAGCGAGCACGCTCTGGGCATCGGTCCTGTGCTTAGAGCACCAGGGTGCCAGCACAGCAGTACTCCTGGGAGCACGGCTCCAAGTTACCCTGATTTACAGCTGCCTGCTCGCAGGCATCTGCGAGAGATGGGAGATAACGCTCTGGCACAGGCATCTGCCAGACCGCAGCATGCCTTTGACCAAGGGGAGAGGGATGCAGCATCTCCTGTTGACTGAGAAAGTTGGGCTGGTTTTGCACATAGGAAGCTTCTTAAATGTGTTTCCTCCCACCCTCTGGCCTTTTGTTTTTCAGCCATGCTTGATGCTGGCATTGGAAAGCTGAACTCCCTGAAAGTAAACTTCCTCTCTGGCTACAAACTGGCCCTCGCCGTCACTGGGGTGGCTGCATGGGTGCTCCCCCGTGCTTCCCATGCTGTGCCTGAGAGGCTGAGCCCTGGGACGGGCACAGGGATATGGGTCAGGCGGGCAGCTGTGCCATGCAAGCCCAGCAATTCCTCCTCTTCCTCCCCTCTTCCCCCTGCGGGGAGGCGAAGGCAGCGGGCTGGCAGCAGGCACCAACACGCCTGTTCCTGGCGGATGCACGCTCACACAGCACGGCGCTGCGGGAACCTCAGCCAGGCGCTCACCTGGGGAGCTTGAGCAAGAGGTGGAGAGGTGTGGTGCAACCGGGGCCTCCGCAGCGTCTGAGCTTCCAGCTGTGCGGGAGGAGCAGCTGCATGGAAACACGCTCACAGCTCCTTCCCCATAATTAGTTCTGTCGACCAAGTGTTAAACCCATTGGTTTCTGGGTCCTCCGTTGCTCACTTTGGTGTCAGCCTTTCCTCTATCTTTTTTTTTTTAAATGCATTTCATTAGTGCCTATAGCTGGCTTTCTGAGTCACTTCCCAAACGCTGATGCTTGTGTGTGACTGTATCCATCCCTGTAAAACCAGGTCAGGTATTTCAGCAGCAGCAGCCCGGATGGCGTGCTGAAACAGAAAGGGATGTGCTTCCCGCGCAGAGCAGGGCATGCCTCCCCCGCGGACACTGCAGATGGTCCTCCAAAATGGCAGGGACCAGTTAGCTGGGGATTTTGTCCCACACATTTTGAGGAGGTGAGCGAAAACACCTTGCCAGGGGCAGGGGCTCAGCCAGCTCTGTTCCCACCACCCCTAATTTCCAGCACCAGGAAGAGTTCAGCCACGAGGGTCTGGGAGGTCCTATGCCAGCCTGTCACGCAGGCTCTTCTTGCGCTGCCAGACACGGCCTCTGATGCAGCAGGTGGAAAAGGGCAGGAGTGATGCTCTCAAGAAATAAGGCTGCTGTCTCACCACAACAGCCAGACACACAACTGCCTCAAAAAGCGCAAAGCACATTGTCTCCAAAGGTTTGTAAAATGATGCCTCTGCTCCCTGCCACCGGGAGGGCCCCTGCCGCACAGCCAGACATCTTGCAAAACACCCACCTACATGAACTGCTGGTACATATTTGTGTTTTACTATGAAGATTTCCTGGCGTGAGAAAGGATGTGATTATGTCATCCCGTCACTATGTGCCTGGGTGTCACCGGCCCAGCTGATCGATTGGTACCTTTGATCTGACATCTGGGTGTATGGTTGCAGGCCATCCGGAGGGTGCCTGAATTTCCATCCTTTCCGCTTCATCTGAGAGAGCACAAGAGCTCCGCTAGCAGCGATGCTGGCAGACCAAGGAGAGAAGGAGGTTTCTGGGCAAGTGCTTGTCTGTAATCCTAAACATGTCCCTGTAATCAGAGCCTCTGACTCAGAGCTGGGGGGATGCAAAGGGTCGACGTGGCCCACTCATCCACCGCAGTGAGTCACTACGCCCCAAAGAGAAAAGGATCCTTCAAGCCTCACCCTGATCCCTGTGAGCGATGGCAACGGGACATGTTGCACAAAGTACACTAAATCACAGGCAATTCTGTTGTGCAATGCATTACAATACCCAGTCCCTATAGCGCCTCACTTAACAGATGGCAGGAGCTGAGTCTTATTAAACAGGGTTTTCTGAATCACCCACACAGACAACAGAGGCAGACAGAAGAATAAAGCAATGCCCAGCTTGGAGTGCCTTCTCGATCTCTGCGGGTTTGCACTTCTCTGTTCACGCTGTGCCCGTCTTGATACAGCATTTTAAAATAAATTGGCTGAATTAGTTGGTAGCAAGTACGTGGTCCTCCCTGCTGCTGCCAGGGGACCACCAGGCACCCGGCTCCCAGCTCTCAAACCAGCCCAGTGGTGAGCACCGCTGTGAGCAGAAAACCTGAAACCAGGAACGTGCTGACGCCACCGATGTGCCCCATTTTCCCTGGAATTAAAAGTCAGGTGAATAAACTGAATAAAACCTACGTTTGTGTAGGGGCTTAGGAAGTGGAAAATTGGCCACACGCATCTGTGAGTAGCTGGAGAGGAGAGGCAGCATGTAGGGCTGGGGGAGGCAGGAGGATGGGCAAAGCAGATCTGCTCTGGCAACTCTGGGAGCTCAACGATTGCCAGCCAGGCGAGCTTATCAGTTTTCTTTGCATGAAAACTTGAGCCAGCTTGGCCCCAGCTAGGGGTGGGACAGCCTTAGATGACGTGGCACCTGAATTTTGTCCAAGGAGGACAAAGAGTCAATTAACCTGGGTGCTTTGCATCCTCCTCCGCAAACCTGAAGAGACTGGGGCTCTTTTGTGCAATTTTTGGTAATTCTGCTTGGGGGGCCACACAGACAAGGGCACAAGTTAGCTCTCCAAGCCCGGCTCCCCACGTGCAAGTCTGCGTCTGGGCTGAGACGCTGGCGTGGCACAGGGGCAGGAGTAGGTAGGCGCAAGCCGCAGCCACCTGTGGTCTCGCTGTGAGCACAAGGGAGCTTTCCAGCCTTTGCCGCATCTGGCTCGGATCCAGCTGCAAATGATCCGGGGATGCCCTTTGCAGCTGCGGACTGACACCGTGGCGGGCTGGGGAAGCTGGAAATCGCTGGGGGAGGGAAGGGGAGAGGAGGCACTACTAGCACAGTTGGGCTTAGAAGTGCAGGGAGGATCAGGCTGCTGCAAGCACTGGGGCCACCCGCCCTGCTGCAGGGAGCGTTTCCAGAGGCGCCTCCGGCTGCGTGCACGGCGAGCAAAAAAAGCCGCAGCAGCAGCGTCAAGCTGCAGACGTGCAGAAGGGCTCACGCCAAGGCTGTGCAGTCACAGGTGATCTTTTGGTCTGTACATTTTCCAGCAGAGCTGGCAGCCGCGTGTGCGGTGTGCATGCTTCGTTGGCTGTCCAAAGAAGGAACAGGGCGGGCGCTTATCCAGTCCAGGCGGTTTCGAGGAGCGAAGGCAGGAAGGAAAATTACCAACTTTGACACACGTTGCTCCCTGCAGGTCTCTCCTATTATAGCCTGGCAGGATGTCAAGGTGCACAGACACGACCCAGAGCCTAACACCCGGTGGCTGCTTCACCTCCTGTCCCACCCCTTTCACACAGGCAGGAGTGGCAAACCCGCTTCTGGCATACCAGGAAATCCTGGTTCTTGCTGTTATCAAGCAGGGAGGGTGGCGTTAGACAGCCTCGAGCTGCCACCAGCAGGACCTGCAGGAGGGAGGGAGGAAGGGAGGAAAGGAGGGAGGGGGAAAGAGTTCCCTTGGAAAAGAGTGCTGCAGCGCCGGGCAGTGGTTTGGACATGCTGGAGTGAAACTTGGCATCCGGGAACGGAGGGAATGTGTTTGCCCCGTAGACGTGGCACTTGAACGAGAGATCAAACGGCATGGCCGTGGAAATCTTGAGCCATCTTAAGAGGCAGCTAGTTAGCACGGGGGATGTGTCTGCAGTCCTGGATGCAGGTTTCACTGTGTTGGCTGCCCGTCACTTTCTAATAACTATTATTTATATGACCCTGTAGCTCTTTGCTCTGGCCAGCACACGAGAAGCCAGTCGTGCACACGCAGTCCTACCCAGGATTGGGACGCCCTCGTGCCAAGAAGAAATGAGGACCCGGGGCTCACAAGCCTTATTCTCGGGAATATTTATCTGCTCTAGTGTGCCAGGGAGAATTCAGTGTGGCATAGCAGCCACCCAGAGTACTGGGAAATATTTGTTCCTGGTAAAAAATCTTCTTGCAATATGTCTTAATTCACAGCATATAGTCCGTCTTGAAGCAGATGAGGGTGTCTTTCCACACTGCCACTCATTAAGAACTGAGTCTCGAAGCGAGCACTTTTGTGCTGGGAGAAATACACACATGCATTAAAGAACATTAGGTGTATATTGGATCAACATTCTTCCTCTTCACAAGTTCCTGCCAAGGGCTCGACTTCTAAACAAAATATGCTAAGCTTTCCTCCTCGCAAATTCTTTCTTCTGGGGCAAGTTCCCCTTTGCTCACTCCCATGCTGAGCTTTCAGTCGTTGTTTTTGCAGTCTGCCAGCACAACCTTGAGAGAAAGGACTTTGGCTGAGAGCTGAGCACACGGTACCAGCTGTACTGATTTCTACCTCCTGGTATGCAGCAGTGGACTTTTGCACTGTGCCTTCTTCACCTCCCCTTGTTAGGCTGAAACCTCTTGCCAAAGTTTCGGCTCTTCTGCTCAGCTAAATTGGCCCAGCTGCCAGAAGCAGCAGGTTTAGGCTCCTGCAGCCCTGCTGCCAGGGTGGGAGCTGCTGGCCGGACGCAGGCGGCCATGTGGGCTGAGGGACCGAAGGCACGGGAGGAATGCTGCTCTCCCAACAAACTTTGGGGGTGAGCGGGGGGAGCTGGAATGCAAGAGCAGACCGGAGAAGAGGAGGAAGCAAGAGGGAAAGGGAAATACCCTGTGATGGATGGGAAGGAGAGCAGAAGGGCAGTGTAAAATCACCCAGGCGATGGGCAGGGTTTGAAGAATAAGGACAATAAAAGACGAGGGAGTGTTACAAGTGCCTAACCCTCTGGGGACCTGGTGACAAACTGAACTCTTTTCCCAGCATGTCTGATGGGAATTGTGTTTTGAAAAGAAGTAAAAAGGGTATTTTAGTGACTGTCTTTATCATTGTGAAATAGTCAGGATCTTACACTATGCTTGCATTGCTCTGGATGTTAAAAACAAAAGCACCACACTTTGTGTTTTGTCACATGCTTTGCTACCCTGTCCTTTTCTCCTTTCTGTACCTCTGGCAAGGAGAGAAGAAAAGCACAGCACTCTCCTCCTCCTTAGCAGGGCTTTACACTGACCCCATCACCTGCGTAGTGAAGTGCTGTTACCTGGCAATTCTTTTGCTCTTTAGCCTCAAACAAAGGTCCGTATGAAACACAGGCTCTTTGTGTGAATAGAGGGAAATAAGGTGAAGAAATCATGTAATGCCAGAAGAACAGCATGCCTGGAGCAAATGCTTGGAAGGGTGATGTGGGAAGGGAATGGTCCAGCCTCTTCAACAAACATTCGCAGGGCACTGGGACATGATCCGGAAAGTCCTCATTGTCCTCATGTCACTGAGCTGTAAGGTTTCCATCCCGTCATGTGGCCTGCAGATACTAGTGACTTCTGACTCCTTTCACCTGCTTCCCCTCTGCATGCCTTGGAAGAGGGTACAAAACTGTATTTCCACCCTGTCTCCTCTCTTGCTGTTGTTTTTCCCTCCAAAATGTACCTAGCACACCAATTTTCTCTGGTAGCACGGTGTCGAAGTTTTATTTGTTACCCCAGGGGCCTTGTAAGAATTAGGGTCAGCCTGACACAAGAGGAATACTGTACAGAGGTATTTACAGCTGTGTGCTACTCTTGTGTTGAGACCAGCAGTAATTAGGATCCAGGCCAGTGCCTTCAGTGAATAATGGTCTTGGTTACTTGGAAATATCAGATGGCTTCATCTTTATGCAGTTGCTATGAGGAGAAAAAGTTAAGTAAACAAAGAAAAAGAATAAGAGGAGGGAGTGGTGTTGGCATACTCAAGAAGGGCAGTCAAAATGAGAGCAAGAAAATGGAAAACAATGCCCTGGGTCTTCTCTTGCAGCCCAGAAATTTTCTTCATGCATCCCGATGGTCAAAATCCTTCTCTGTGAACCCTCATAGTTCCTGTCCCTCAGGGACCTTCCTTGGAGGCCAGTTTCATTATTCAGGTGCCCCAGTGTTTCTAAAATTTGTGTCTGATGCCTGACCTGAGGTCTTCATTGCCATGCAGCCCTGGAACACCACATCCCCATGTCCCATGGCCTCCTCAGCAGCTGGCGGTACTCGACACCACATACCTGGGGGACAGCACATGGTGCATCTTTTAAGTTGTCCCTCTTTTACTAGGTGTATCCTAACATATGGGGTGTGTATTACCCGGTATAGTCCACCTGGCTTCCTCGGGGAGTTTGAACCCTGAGATGGGAAGCTGAAAGCGAGATGATTTCTGGAGGTTTTCCAGAGCTGGTGCACTGCCCTTTGCCCGTTGCATTATGCCTTCCCCTCCTTTAGATAAGGGAGAAAGGCTTTCAAATTCCTTGAAATATTTTGATTTTGTCTTTCCTCAGATAAATAGGATAACCTGAGGGAAGCGATTACGCAGTGTCAGTGTTACTGGGTGTCCACCTGTGGACACTGCTCTTGGCCACCTTTGCCAGACCGGCCTTGGAGCCCGTGGCACAAGCAGTGGTCCAGGCAGGTCCCGTGAGTCAGAGGCCTCCACCTGGATTTTTGGGCCCACGCCTCTTGAGGAGCATCTGCAACAGATGAAACCCAAAGTGAGCAGGGCGGCAGGGCTTCTCCTCCTCGCTGCTGTTTTTCCCTGGGCTTAGCAGGGGTCACTTCCTCTCGCCGTGTTCCTCGCTGTGGCCTGCGCTTCCCTCTGGAGATGCAGCCTCTAATGAGATCAAGATGGAGGGCAGCCTTGTAGCGGCCCTTCATCCTGCTCGAGCATCAGAGGAGGGCTGCCAGCACACTTGACAGTGGGACCAGGTCTGGTTAGTCTTGCCTTCAAGCAACCATGGAGCTGTTCCTTCCAGGGCAGTGTATGCTCGCTGTGATGACACCAAAAAAGCCTTGGCTCCTTGCAGACTGCTGGCACACACAGCTCACTAGAGCACTGGCAAGTTTTTAAGGTTTTGTCAGATGGGAACAGTGGTGGAGAAAAGAAAAGTGAAACCAGATGTTTTTCCTTACGGTTGCTTCATATTCATATGGGGGGGAGAGGAGAGGCCATAAAAATGTCATAACCCTTGATCCCTGAGGCTCAGCATTATACCCTGAAAAAGCCAGTGCCATAAATCCGCACCTCCACCTCAGCAGCCCCAGGGTCCTGAAGGGGCAAGACTGTCGCGATGGCTGTGGGGAGAGCCTTTGCATTTGTCAGCATGAACAGAGCAATAAGCCTTTTGGAAGTTAGCACCAATAGGCTACTTTCATGAGATCAGTTATTTTTTCAGATTTCTCTGGGGATCCGTCAGTGGAGAATCCTGAGGCTGACTGGCAGGCTTAGAAATTTGGGATGCGTCTGCACAGCAATCCATCTACCCTGCAGGCTCTGCTGAAGGAACCGAGTTAACTTTATCCTCCCCAGCCTGGGTGCTGCACCGTCTCCGGCACTGACGGCACTCGGCCTGCAGGCAGTGGCTCTGGTCACAGCGACTGGCTGGCACCAAAGGAGAGCTGCCAGGGAAAGTCTGACTCCAGTTGACTCCTTTTTTTTTTTTTTTTTCTTTTTTCTTTTTTAGTATCAGAGAGGCTGCTTGCTGTAGGCAGAAAATGAGGAGTGCCAGGCAGCCTGCTGCAGGGAAATGTATGTGTGTGTGTGAGAGAGAGAGCAAGAGAGAGAGGAGGAGAGGAAATGAAAGTGGTGCACACACATGCCTCCAGCCAAACAAGGATTTGAACAGAGAGCAACCAGGCCTTTTCTGCCCCGTGATGTGATAACTGGAAGTTTTTCTTGGTATTGCTTTTCTTTTTTCTTTTTTCTTTTTTTCTTTTCCCATGCCTGTTTTGTGCCTACATGCCAGGTGAGGCAGTAAGGAAAGGCAATCCCCAATCTGAAGCAGATTGTGGGTGCTGTGGTGGAAGGTGACTTCAGCCCCCAACTCAGACTCTGAATCCCAATTTCCCTTCAAGGTGACTAAATTTAGTCCTGTTTTGGTGGGAAACTGGTGTTATATCCCATATGATGCCGTGCTGTGCAATGTGCACTTTTAGTTACACATACACGTAGCTATACATACTGATGGGTAAAAAAGAACAGTATGGAGGGTGGGAATGTGTGTAGGTGGTGATGGAGAGGGCAGTAGGCTTGAACTCAGAAGATTTCATTTTGGATCTCAGTTTGGCCGAAGGCTCCTGTGGTTTCTGCGGTCAAATCATGTTAACTAGCTTTTAGTGCCTTCTGCCCTTTTGCAAAGCAAGCATGCTGCCTTCCTTAGTCTCCACGGGGTTCTGCAATTGCAAGCTCCCCAGGTAGCATGAGAGAGTAATACAAAAAATTGGTTAGAATAATTTTTAAAAGTATTTTCATATGTGGGTTAGTCATCCTGTAAAGTAATTTTGTGGAATGAGTGCAGTTTTCTTTAACTTCGCAAAACGTTTTACTCATGAAATGACTGAAAGTTTGGACATTTGGTGACAAGAATCACAGACATTTTATCTCACTGCTTGATTTCTCTTCTCAGTTGCCACACAAAGTGACTGAAAGTTGGAGACATTCACAAACTGCCTGGCATTGTCGTCACACTACTTGTGTGAATGCTGGCACTCTGGGCATCCTGGTGCACTGCAGCTATCAAAAATAGACTTCTGTGGGTGACTGTACTTCCAGCAATTTTATATCGATTGGGATATTGTTGGATAGATGCAGTTCTTCCAGTCCTTCGTCACTGACTGTGTTTTCTAGATCTCTGATCTATCTCATTTGTCTTTCCTGGACTCTTTCCAGTTGGTTGGTTTTGAAACATTGCATCCAAAACTGGATGGCAGTCCAGCT
Organism: Anas acuta; assembly: GCF_963932015.1. Classification (NCBI taxonomy): domain Eukaryota; kingdom Metazoa; phylum Chordata; class Aves; order Anseriformes; family Anatidae; genus Anas; species Anas acuta. The sequence continues at coordinate 69,413,961 of NC_088980.1, forward strand.
TAGGCCTGGCTAGCCCAGGGTGGAGGTATTACTTCACTTGTCCTGAGGGATTTTCTCTTGTTTATACATCCAGCGTGTTGTTTGCCTTTTTCACAATGGTGTTGCAGTGCTGGATGATGTTCAGTGTATGACTGATCCTGCCCTGCAGAACATGTACCTAGCCAGTGGTGTCTCCATACAATCATAGCATCATTTAGCTTGGAAAAGACCTTCAAGATCACCAGGTCCAACCATCAACCTGACCTACCAAGTCCCATCACTAGACCATGCCCCTTAGTGCTACATCCACTACTTCCCTGGGCAGCCTATTCTAATGCTTGACCATCCTCTCCACGAAGAAATTCTTCCCAATATCCAATCTAAACTTCCCATCCTATATCTTGGGAACTTAGGTATTTCTCCCAGTGTATGGCACCGTGTTCTTGGGACATGTGAAACGCGTTCTCTTTTTCTGTGACCATTTCTTCAGTTTTCCTGGCGGTGAGGCTGGTAATGGAAAGAAACTTTTATGATGGATTCAGACAGATGATCAATATTAATTTGGGGAGGTTGGCTCGGGTAATGGAGTTGCAACGGGCCAAAGCTCCGCAAGACAGAAGCAGATGTTACGTGTGAGATTGAAATGTAAGGGCTGATGTTACAATACACTGTTGTGAAAATACTAGTTAGCTCTGTCAAGGGATGGGTGTTGCTGACTGACTTTAGAAGTAATTACAAAAGATTGTCTGGTTGTAGAAATGAACGTAAGAATAGTTTTACATCTCTCTTTGAGTTAGTGAGTTAGTAATAGCCAGAGGGTGAGGATTTCATGTGCATACCTACTACCTCCTGGCATTTTGCAAAATGACTGAAAACTTTAGCCAGTTTGCGAAATGACTGGTTTCACAATATGAGAACTTAACGTATGTGCTTTAAAAGGCTGCTGTAACTGAAATGGAGCTGTAACTCAACAGCGGGTTTGACTGTTCAGCGAGAGATGAAATTCTTCTGCAGAGACAAGAGGCTGCTCTCGCCTGCCTGTCAGGCAGTCTCCGGTCAGCCAGGGCAGAGCACACTGGCGCCATTAGAAAGGAAAGACTGGCCTTTAGACTTCTGATAGCCTGGAAACTCCCCTCGTGCTGGAGTTTTTTGCTGCTGTTAACAGCTTCTTCCCCCACCCGCTCATCCCTGCTCCTTTTGCTTCAGTTGAGCGCAGCAGAATTTCTCTGGGATTAAAACCCCCTCCTTTTGCCATGCAAGTGTTGGGAGAGGAGGGCGATTGCTGGGCAACTGATGAGCTGGGGTGAAACAGTGTTGAGAAAGAGAGCACAATGTTCCTTTCTTTTTATGGAAAGTGATATATTACTATAGGCCACAGTAATCCAAGGTCTGCTCTTAGCTACTTCACCATTAGCGAACAGGCCCCACTTGTGCTGTACCGACCATTTGTGCAGCTGTGGTAGACACGAGATGTCAATTAATCTTGATTTGTGCTGTAGGATTACTTCATATGAGAGGAAACGTATCGTTGGGTTTGGTTTCAGGGTAAGTAGATGGACATCACGCTATCTTTGCAGGGAACACGTGGGCCTCTGCTGTGCAGCGCAAGCTCTCGATCCTCGCTGGAACTACCCCGGCTAATTCCCTCTCTTCTTGGGAGCCCCAGCTTGGTATAAAAGATGGAGCAATCAGCACAGAGTACAAAGTGTTTCGCAAACTTTGCCCAGTCTGTGCCTGTGTCACACCCATTTTAGGAAAAAAAAAAAAAAAGGCTTTTGCTCAGCCATATAAATGGTTGTATTTATTATTTGCATGGCAGCTCAAACTTTGTGAGATACAGGGTAAACACAGAAACAGGTGAAGTCCTGGTTCTGCACCAGAGAGCACAAAGTCTCCATAGACAAAACAAATAAAAAGACAAAAAAGATGTAGGAGAGCACACCCTCTGAGAACAGACAAGTGTTGTGTTTTTGTGTTCCTTTTAGTATTCCTTCTACCACCATTCTGAATCAGAGAAAAATGAGTTTACCTTCAAAACCGCAAGGCTTAGAGCGATAAATAAACAGCAAACCACAAATGTGGCATTCTTCTTACTTGCTTCTTTTGCAAGATGATATTGGTGCAGAAGAGTGAAGCTCTTGTCTCTAAGGTGTGATGAAAAATACAAACTACTGGGACTTGGGACAAAAACACGAGACCTGCCAAACTATTTCTCAGCTCAGTGCTCGTGTGTACTTGTTTTTTTCTTCATCCAAGGTACCAACCAGCCCCTGCTACACAAATCCACCCTCCCTAAGGACCAGACTGCTTTGCGATCAGAGCAGGGCAGCACATGCTGGCTGACCTAGCCAGTACGGGTCAAAGCAGGGGAGAGGGAACGGCACGGGCTTCGGCAAAAACTGCTCAGGGACCTGGAGAGCTGGGGCTGAAGTCCTCGCCTCTGTGTGTACGCAGCGCCTGCTCCCTGCCTGACCTCGCTAGGCTGCAGCTAGCTCAAGTATGCCAGCCATGCTGATTGCAATGTGGAGATCACTGTACGTGAGCCAGAGGAGAAAATAGCAGGGCAGATGGTGCTATATTAAGGCGAGTGTCTCAGAATTGTCTGCTGGGACGCGCTGGGGGCAAGGGCCTATCTTGGCCTCACTTGCTCTCTGCTTTCCCCGGCACCTCCTCCTTTTCTGCCGTTTTCTTTCTTCTTGATGGATCCTCCCTTGCTGAAGGCCCTGGGGCTGCTACCTCCGCCTGGAATTTGGAGGAAGATGACACCTGGTTGTACAACGCCTGCGCCCCACCTGTGTTCAAGCAAGCCAAAGGCCCCCCTCATTCCCACGCCCCTGGTCCAGCTCTCTGCTCCACCACGGGTCTCGGGGCAGGACCGAGGCAGCAGTTTTCTGCAGGGATGGGCTGGCACGGGCAAGGGAGGGCCTCCTAATCTTCCTCGTCAGCAATCAGCTTTCTTCTCTCCAGTCATCGTGGGGGAAGGACTTGCAGCAGCATGTTGTTCTTCTTCCTCTCCCAGCCTCAGCTCCCCTCCTTCCCTACCCTCCCCACTCAGCACCAGCCTTGCTCCTCTTCCCTGCCAGCTGACCATGCTTCCCTCCCAGCTCTCCCTGCTGGTTCCCAGCTCAGCTCCAGCGAGCAGGGCAGCAGGCAGGGGTGGGAGGGGAGGACAGTGACAAGACACAGCTGCTGGCCTCTCCTCAGCAGCTCTGAGAGTGGCCCCTAGTGACCAGAAGCGGGGCGGGCTGGGCATGGACCACTGCATGGCATCCTCTCAGCAGGTCAGCGTGCACTCCCCCAGGGTCGCCTTCTGCAAACAAACGAGACCCATCCAGCACTGAAAACAAATGGAAGAGAAATGCTTGGGTTGATACAACTGAAGGGTCTGAAGATTTGTGGCTTTGCGTTACCTTTAAGCTTTTTTTTTTTTTTTTTTTTTTTTTGGTGTCACTAAGATCATTTCCTAGGGCAGGGAGGTCTCAAGGAAGCTCGTTGAAGTTCCTTTCCCATCTCTTTCCCATCTCTGCTGCAGTACAGGGTCCATACATTGCAGGGCTTCTCCAGCCCTTTGAAACATCCTAGTGGATATTAAAAAAGAACACAGCTGAAAACATGTGGAACAGTCATCCTCCTTTATCAGTGCAGGCATCTGGTGTTTGGGGGGCTCGGAAAGGAACGGAGCTGTCTGGACAGATGTGATACGAGCTCCAGCATGATGTATCTGGGCTGTGGCTGAGACCCAAAGCTGGTCACCACAGAGAACTGGAGCACAAAGAAGCCTGCTATAAGTAACGGTATTTACACGTTCAGGATCTAACACGTACGGAGAGAAAACTGGCTCCCTTCACCAGCCGGCGAGTGAAGGGATCAAAGATGGCAGTGCTGGGAGTGATCATGATGGGTGTCAGAAGGGCTGCTGGAAGATAAAGAAGCACAGCAGCAATGCTGGAACAGTGACACAGGCACACAGGGGTGCTGCAAAAGGCATGTGGGACAGTGGCCATCATTTGCTCTTTATAGCACACATCTTACTTCACTCTACCATTGTAAGAATAATTTTACCATCTGTGAACAGTTTTCATGACACTCCTTTTCCACACAGCCCTTCCACAATTATTTTTTCCATATTAAATTTGACAGTTTTTAAGTGTAAGATTGTCACAGAAAAAGATTATTTTTTTTTTTTCTGGCTCTTGAACATTTAAAAATCTTGTCTACAGCATTGCTCCCAAATAATTTTTGTAGTTGTTTAACTATGATGCTTCTGGGTTTATCTCGTGCTTCATTACCATTGTGAGCAAGTGATATTTCGCCCCAGCACGTCATGGTAGGAAAGAGCCAAGTGAAATCCCTGGCTGCCTGATGCAAAGTATCTGTGCTTGAGAGAGGGAAATACTAATTCTGTTGTAAAAAGCAATGTGACATGCCATCTGCACAATGCTGGGCAGTTATGGTCATTCACGTTCAAAAAAGATTGATTCACACTGGAACAGGTGCAAAGAAAGGCTGCGGGAGGATTAGGGCATTGGAGAGCTGGTGTTATAAAAGTAGATGGAAAGAGCTTGGCTTATTCAGCCCAGCACCATGAAGGCTGAGAGAGGGATATGATCGCTCTCTATAAATACATCCTGGAGGTTAATGCTAAGGAGGAAGAGGAGCTATTTAAGTTAAAGGACAATGCTGACACAAAAGCAAACAGGCTAATGGACTTGTCCTCCATAAATCATGGGATCACAGAATGGTTTGGGCTGGAAGGGACCCACAGAGATCACCTACAGGCAGGGTCATCTTCCACCAGACCAGGTTGCTCTAAGCCCCATCCAACCCAATTTTGAACGCTTTCAGTGCTGGGGCATCCTCAACATCTCTGGGTGATCTGCTCCAGCCCCTCACCAGGGCCTCCGGGGCTGTGGGACAGGCAGGGCCCTGCCAGCCGGCCATGTTGTCTCCTCCTGCGCCCTCCTGTGGAGGATGGCTGGGTGCCTGCCAGGCGTGAGCTGCCTCTGCACAGGGCTTTCACCAGCCCGTCAGAAGCCATTGCAGCCTCAGTCCTGCCTGGAGAAGGAGGAAACCCCATGTGCGAGTGGCCAGCTTTGTTCCGTGGCTGGGGGAGGAGAGGCTTCCCTTTGGACACGGGATTTGGGGCTGTGGAAGGAGATGCCGCCTGGCCTGCTGCTGGCCTCATGGTGGGGCTGGGATGGGGAGCACCAGCAGCATCGTGTGGCAGCAGTGTGTGGCCTTGGCTGGCCAGCCGGCATGTCCCCAGGAAACTGTGCACATTTTGTCCCTGGCACAAAGCACGGCTGGCCTCTGGATTCAGCCCCGAGAAGATCCCTCTGGGTGTGTGTCACTTGAAATCACTCGCATCGTGTTGTGCATTGAGGATCTGACTTCTCCTCAGATCTCGCTGCCTAAAAATGTTGGCAGCGTGAGCCTAAGTTGCTCTCGGTGATGGGAGCAGAGTCGCTGGTGGCTTGCCAGTCCTGTTTTATTTCCACCCTGGGTCACACGCTCACAGCGTGAGGAGACTTCACCTCCAGACCAGCAGGATGGAGAGGCGCTGCCCGTCCTGCATCAGCATGAGCCTTTGTCTCCTGCTGAAGGGCTCAGCAGAGGCAGGAGTGGCTGAGCCACCTTTTCCCCCAGGGAAAATGCTGCTTTTTGCTTTCAGGACGCTGAGCTGGCGCAGGGCTTTGGGCACGTGGCTGCTCCGCGGTCAGGCAGTTGACCTGAGGACCGGGTCATGCAGAGCCATGAAGGCCACGTTGAGGTGGCAGGGTTGGCTTTCATGGCTCCGCACTGCAGTCACAAGTGTCCTGGCTTGTATGTTTCAGGGCCTTTTTTCCCCTCCTTCTCTATTTTCATTACGTGAGGCTGAGGGCAAGCCATGGAATGCATATTTCACAAAGGACTTCCATTCAGCTGTTAAGTCAGGAAGTTTGCCAGAAATGTAATTCTTTCATATATCTCCAGGATAAAAGCTGGGCAGGATGGAGGATGGCTCATTCAGGATGAGACATTACAACACTTTTCTTCCTGGCATAAGACGGTATGTGGCTGTACTGCCTGTGGCTAGGTGCTTGGCTAACAGTGCTTCTTTAAGGGGAGATTTAATATAGTTTTTTTAATACCTCTTCTTTTGCTTTGCCCAATGAGTTTAGCTTGTTGGGACATCCTGTACCAGAAAGGGACGCTTTTCTGTTTGTATTAGATACCTGCTGCCCTCTTATGGCTGACTGTCTCTATGAGCACTGTGACAGCATGGTTTTTGTGCATTCAGTGCAAGGAACCAGCTTAGCTCAGAGTTTTTTTTCCAGCAATTTCATAGCATGGGACAAATCTCTGTAGAGAAAGTCTGGACAGATCTCTTCATCACTCCTGGTGGTATAACATGTCTCTTCCTTTTCCCCTCACTCACCTCAAAACCCTTCCTTAGCACCACTTGCTTCTGCCACATCCTGCTTAAATCCTATTAGGAAAGTACTTGCCTTTCCTAATTTCTTTAACTGTTCAGAGGATGAACAAAGAAAGAAAACAACAGTGCGTCCATTGAACTACATCAGCTTTCTGCAGACCACAAGAGACCTCCCGAAAATTGTCAGGGAGACACTGGATTTACCAAACACTTGGAGAGAATGCAGACGGCTGTATTTGTGAAAGGCTTTACTGTGGTACCAGAGACATGTACTGTCAACTTCTGCTAGTTTATTACCAGAGGTGTAATAATGTCTGTTCTTTTCTGAGAAAGCTATCGGTGCCCTGCCTGCCTTGTTGACTTAGAGGGATTACGTTTCTTACTGAGTGGAGACCATGCGGTTCACTGCTGAACTGCTTGCTGCTGCTTATCTATGGGCAAGGTACAGCCTGCTGCTCCCTCAAGAGCATTTCCTCAAACAGCATGGGCTCTCTGGAAAGCTTGGTGCTCATCACATGTTGTGAAGTTCCTATGGTTTTCTCCACGAAAAGAAAATCTTAAAGACTGTCTGGAGGTACAGTGTTGTATTGCAGCAGCAGAAAGGAAGAAGTAAGATATCTGGAAGGAATTTTGCAGATGAGTTAATGATCAGCGGAGCATGAAGAATGGTACCGACACAGCCTGCATCTCTTTGCCAAGGAATCTAGCATCCTACTGAGGACTGGAGGCCATAAGCGACAGGGGAAAATGAAAGATGAATTGCAGTTAGGCAGACAAACAAGCAGTACTGGAGGAAAGTTCCAGCAGCTGGAGCTGAACTTCATTCACAGTTTTCTCACTCTTTTGACTTAACTGCTTTTGCTAATTTTGATAACGATCTCAATGAAAATGCGGGATCACGACCGTTGTTGTTTCATCGTAGTTAGCCAAACTTGGTGAGAGTTTAATGAAAACAGCAAGGCTGCACCCTTTGATGTTCCCTCTTCTATCTAGCTCTGGAAAGAACAGTTTTAGAGCACTATTTTTAAAATGTATTTTAAATCTGGGTTTGTACATTGTGGAAGGTGGGGGTGAAAGTCTGGCTTCATTCAGATCAGTGGGAGTTTTGCCATGATTTGCATGGGCCAGAATTTCATCCTTGTTTATGTAGTTTTGCAGCCAGGCTGAAGAGCTATTAAGATGCCTGGGCCAGAAAAAGAAATCTTGAATCTCAACATTTTTTTCGCTATTGCAAACAGTTGGGGTAAAAACGCTGGGAAAGTCCCAAGGAAATTGAACTGGTATAGAAGTCATGTGCTTAGCTGGCTGTGTTTTAGATGCTTTTTCGTGTTCTCCATCTCCTCTCCCACTGCCCGAACTGAGAGTGATGTGCTGCGGATCAACCCGATCTGCAGAAAGCTGCAATCCTGATGCGGAGCCATCTGCATTGCCTTCAACGGCAGGGGAATGCTGGGTAGCTTTTTAAGATCAGATAATAGCTGGGTGCAAGACAACTTGAAGTCTGAACATACTTAGTAAGCAATGTTCCTGACTAATGTAGGCAGCAGTTGGTTTAATAGCAATCCACATCTGGTAGCCAAGGCACTATGGGATGTGCTTGGATCAGGTTTGGGCATGCACTGGGTGAAAAACTGCTCTGTTAGGCGAGTTGCTTTTTGTAAGCTGCCATTACAGGTCAGTGCAACACTGAGCCATGTGTGAGGTTTTCTAGGTCACACTTTTGTAACCGTGAATTAGCACCCATGGGGTTTTCAGGTGGTCTTTCTATATCTAGTAGCACTCATAAGCTTCTACATTCCCCAGTCTGTTTCTGCACAGCCAAGAGCATGTGCAGCTGTTCATTTCATTTGACAAATCCTGCACCTCATATTCCAGGATAAGTCAACATACTTAAAATTTCTGTTTGGGGTAGAACAGTGAAGCCAGTAAGTGGCAGTGTAGCTTTTACCCCAGTATTTGCACTGATTTTAAAAATGGCTACAGCTGTGCAGCTTCATTCCCTAAAACATCCCTGAGGATGCAATGTGCCAGACAAACTAATCTGAACATCCGCAGAAGTCTGTGACACTTGAAAGAGGTTGTGTGATTTTAAATTGTTTCAGTGTAATCGTGTATCAACCAAGCATGTTCTGTAGGGAAAGTTACACTGGTACCACGAAGGCTGTACTGCATTATTAGAGCAGGCATCTCTTAAGGTAGAGGTTTGAGCTAAAAATAAGCCACTCAGTCCAAGTGGCCACATAAGGTTGTGCTATGCTACATAGCTTATCTGGTAGCAGTGACTTCAGAGGAACTACGCTGAAGAATGCAAGAAGAAAATTTGGTCCCAGGCTCTGACCAAAGCTCACGTAGGCCCCAGAAGGGTATAAAGCAAGCATTTATACTTGTTTGGTGCAGCACTTTATCTTCTTTGCACAGAATATGCCTCAGAAGCATGAGAATCCGGTCAAGTGTAGACTAATCCTGGACCTGAACATGATGGCTGAAGAGTTGCTGGACTGGATCCTACAGGCCTTGTTAGAAAAAAAAAAAAAAAAAAGAGGAAAAAAAAAAATAAAAAAAAGGGACAAACCCAATAGTCCTGCTGACACAGGTTGGATTTTTGCTTGAGGGAGACCTACAAGGTTTGACACTTGGTGAATGAAAAGTGAAATAGTTGGGGTGAGTTTCCCATTTCCTTAAAATAAAGATGCCAACACTCCCATCGAAAACAACGCTCTGAACAGAACCACTTTGTCTTCGTCTCTTAGTCAGGACCCACCAGAGAGAATTCTGTCGAATCTTGCCAAGGTGCTGGTGGCTGCAATAAATTGGATATAAACAGGGCAAAGGGACAGCCCACAGGACTTCCCTTGCCCCTACCAGTGTAAAGGGACGGGTGAGATTTCCCTGCTGTTCGTTCAGCTGCTGGTTAACAGAAGAAGCTGTTTTCTATTTGGGCTTGCACTGGTTGAGCAGCTCCGTCTGCAGCTGTATCGTGTTACACACTGTTATGCAACCCCATCCTCTCTTGCAAACAATGACAGGAGCAACCTAAATCATGAAACATAAAGACTATAATTAAAGAGGGGAAAGTGCTTATTTTGCATTCGGATACCCACAGCCAATTCAGATTAGCTGAACTAGCAAATCTCTTGGCACAGGCTTAATGAGGATAACATTTGCACTGGACTAAATGATGGTTGTTTTACCCCACTGTCGGCCAAGACAGTAGTGCAACCTGACTAATGCTGTCATGGCTTGGACACTTCTCTCTCCTCTTGACAGACAGTGAGATTTACACCAGGAACAGGAGCCTTAAAGTCAAAGGCTCTGCCTCAGGTTTCACGACTGCTAACACCCAGGGGAGCCCTGGTCCAGGATGATGCTTCAGGTCCATTTCTTATGAAGGGATGTTTTCAGGCCCACAAATCTGACAGCAACAGCTAAGACCTGGAGCAGTAACTCTATGCTGGGTGTACCCCTGCACGCTGCTTGGGGAGTTTGTGCATCCATACAGCTTGTTGCTACATTTGGCTGTGAAAAGGGGAAGCCCCCAGCCAGGAATTCTCAATTTGAAGAGTGCGTGACTGTGCAAACCCCTTAAAGCTTCAGAAAGGAAAATGTTCCTGAGTCCCCTACCTCCTCCCTCCCACCTCTTATAGAAGAAAAAAGTCATAGATTTTAAGATCTGATATTTTAGATTTTTTTCTTGCTGGAGGTCTTTCTTGGGGAACGTAGATTAGTAGCTTACTCAGGCATTAATGGAACAGCAGCTGTTTAATGTTAAACAAAGAGAGATTTTCGTCCAACTGATTGCTAGATATTTGAGTTAAATAGGAATTAATTAAGAATAAAGGCCCTGCTTCCATTTTTGCGTGCAGTTTTTACCCTTGTGAGCATCTCCGTGGGACTCATTTGAGTTTTCTGATTTGTGCGACAGTTTTTTGGACTCCATCAGTTCTGAGTAAAATGGAAAAAAAAAAAAAAAAAAAAAAGTGAATGTTACAATGTAGCTGCCTTGGTGGCACATGAAACTATATACCTGTGGGATCTTCAGCTGACCCCAAGGATATCCAGTGGGGGGGAAAACAGCCTAAGTGTAAAACGTAAAATATGGAGAAGATGATTCAGCACAATTTTGATGCTGGAAGCTCCACCCGTCTGTTTTAATCATACATCTTCCCCTTTTCCTGCTGTAATCGTTTTCTACATGTAGTTAGAATTATTTTGCAGATCACTGAATGCCAGAAATGATGCAAGTTACACTGTCCCAGTATCAGTGATACCCACATCTTGCTAATTTATATTGGATATGAAGATAATTACCCGTGACTTTAGGCAAGTAGGACAGCAGTTTAGTTTATGGAGAGTTCTGCAAAATACCGATGATAAAACACTGCAGCATCTGTACCGCTGGTTGCAAAGCGAATACTTTCTTGTCCCACTGCTGTCAAAAGCCTTGCATTATCCCTTGCCACAGCCATCCCATCACAGCCAAAAGCTTATCTATCTGAAGGGTCAGGCAGCTCCTCAAATAGGAAGACGTTGCACGATATTGAATAACAGCTCTGTTTCTACACACGCATGCATTTTTCACAGTTAATCCCTCATTCCTTTTCCTCACTCTCTGAGAGGAAAAGTTCAGGCATCTTAGCCTTGAAAACAGCTCTTTGCTGCCCAGACAATTAGCTAGATTTGAGATGCAACAGGTTACTCCGCAGAGGCATCGTTAGGGCTGGGGGCTGTGTATAAGAGGGCGCAGTATCACATTTTGCTGACTGCAGGATCAGTCAGACACGAGGTCCTGCCTGTGCCAACACAGTGAGCTAGTTCTCCAGCCCAGACGAACCTACATCCTGGCTTTCCCTCCGGGCCCCACAGCCACCTCCCCCTGGGTTTTGGGCCCCCCATTTCTGTGCACATCCTGGGACAACAACCGCAGCACCCCAGGACCAGCCTAGTCCTGCTCCTGCTCAGCTTTGCCATCGGCTTTGGGTGGGAACCGTGATGATTTTACACGCTAACATGCCCTTAATTGCATCTGCTTTTAGATGCCTCCTCCCCCTAGCTGAGCTCAGGGCACTGGGTTCATCCTGTGCCTGAACGTCTAGCAGCAGGTGACTGGTTTTACGTGCTGGTAGCGATGAGGCATAATTTCAAGGCTACAGGGCACAATGGAGCCTGGGCAGGCTGCTTGCCTGGGTAGGCAGGGGGGATTTGCAAAGTGGAGCTAATGGGGTTAACCCAGCACTCCCTTGCCTTTAGGGCTGTCCCAGCTTGCTCACCTGCTTTTAGTCAAGTGATGAAGAAGCAGCTGGTGCAAATCACCATTTTCATTACCGTTACATTTGGCCCTCCTGGAGGCAAGAAACAAATTCAGAGCTGGGGGTCAGGGGTAGCTTTTGCCCTTCCTTTAGAAAGGGGGAAAGTAGAAGACAGGATGGCTGGAAATGCTGCTCCTAGTGCAGGTTCCTCCTCTCTCTCTCACGGAGGGATAAAGAGCATACTGTTTGTCTTCAGGAGCTTCTTCTCTCCTCTTGTTGCTTTTTTCAACCTGAGGGTGCTATTTCTAGATAAATTCTTAAAAGAAGTATGTAATTTGCTTTTAAACTATGGGTTTAAGTTCAAAGACAACTGCTTTTCTTTTTTCTTTTTTTTTTTTTTTCTTCTTAAAAACCAAGAAAGGCTGTGCAGAAACATTCAGAGCTCAGCTGATGGTCAAAATGAGGTGGTGGTTCTCTGCGATACTGCAAGGAGGGCAGGGAGCAGCAGTTGCCCATGGAGCACCAGAGAAAGGGAGGGTGTTTTGCTTGTTGTTTTTCTTCTTTAATAGTTGCTGGTGTCTCCGCTGCAACAATCCTGGGGAAGATTTTTCTATGGATCGCGGTGCCTTGTTGCATGGAGGAGCAGTTGTGTATTTGATACGTCTTCAGAAGTCGCATATTTACAAAGTCAGATGCTGACATCAAACACTTGGTAACTTAAGGAGATGGAATTGTATGTTATGCTGGTGTATCCTTCTCTTTTCCTCCATGTCTTCCCTTCCTCTAGATTATAAGTCTGTCTTCCACTTTAACTCTCTGCAGCCAAAAAAACATTTAAAGTAGGTTGTTCTCTTTTTCAGCTTTCTTTGACTCCAGTCAAAGAGTTAATCTATTCTACATATGCTAAATACAAAGCTTCTCTTCTGGCTCAAGTGTTGCTTTGCAAAAGTCTGTCCTTCACTCCCTTTTCCCTCCTCCTTTTTTTTTTCTTTTTTGAATCAAATTTATGGTTGCCTCTCCACAGAGCATGACAGTTTCTTTTTACTATTATTTTAAGTAAAAAATATAACTGCCGTGGTGTCCCACTTCCTGGATGACATTGGCAACCTTGTGTGTGGCTACTGACATTTCAAGAGAACCATCTTGTACGGGCAGGCTGAGTTTGGCTAAATTTAGCAAGCCACGGATCAAGTGGCAAGTATGTTCCACCCTGGGACCTATTTTAGGTAGGGACTCAGCATAGGCACCAAGAGGTTAAAAAGTTGTGTGGGGGAGGAGGAGGGAAAAAAAAAAAGACAAGAAGCAAAATATTTTGCAAGAATTGTTGCTATGTTCTGAGCTTCAGCTTGCGAGTGCTGAGGCTCTGAATCACGTTCACTGGGGAAACAGCTGCAGCTGTTTAAGATGCTACTGCTCCTCAGCTGTCTGTTACCTTCTTTTTGCAGGCTGGGGCCTTAGCACAAACCTTCCTCAGCAGCTTAGGCTCAGTGGACTGCGTTAGGACCTGAAGTAAATAAGAAACAGGCATGGGCCCCTCTCCCCAGTGTTACGTGGGAGGGCTGGGGTGGGCATGGACATCGCAGGCAGGCACAGCAAGTTTCTGTAATGGGTCTGGAAAACTGCATTTATGTGCACCGAGTGCCCGAGAGTCCTGACTGTGCTCCGGTGTCCCAGATACTGAAATATGCGTCTACAGCTCAGCTGTGACTGAGTTAGTTAAAATTGTTTTGGAAAATTGACTTGGCTAAATCACAGAGAAACCATGGTGTGGACACGCTGGTCTGTAATTAATTGATGAGCGCTAACCAGATAAAAACCGGTTGTCAGCTCGCGTAAGTGCATTCATATGGGCTCGTGCGTGTTTAGCCAAGCAGTTCAAGCCCTGTTTTTATTCAAGTGCTTCTAGACCCAGTTTACTCCCTCCTGCAAAACCATATGCTTTCAAAAAGAAGATGTGAAGCTCTCCCAGCGCAGAGGTGCACGGCCATGTGCCCATCCTCTCCCTGCTGCCAGGGCTGCCCAGAGGTGGGAGATGCAGAGCAGACTTCTTCCCTGGGAGCCTTGCCAGCGACTGACTCAAGGCAAAGTATCTTGGGGACTGGCTGTAATGGATAAGAGCCGCACCCGGGCTGGTTAAATAGCACACCTGGTGCCGTCTGCTCCGGCAGCAGTTGGGAAAGATGCTTGGTGTTTCCTGGCATAGCCCCCTGACAGCGTGCCCGTGGCTCACCTGGGCTCAGCCGCAAGCAGTCCTGCGAGCTTGCACAGCTTCGAGGTCTCGTGTTGCCCCAGCCTGCGCGGGTGGGGAGCTGGCACGGTCCCTCTCCTTCCCTGCCGGAGAAGGGAGATGGGTGAAACTCAGCTGGGGGCAGCTGAGTCACTCGCTCCGGGGGCAGCTTGCTGCTTCTCACTTCAGGATCCAGACAGATGTGAGCCATGGGAAGGGACAGCTGGCTTCTGGAGGGGATGCTGGGCTGGGAATGCAGAAGTGTAAGAAATTCCCTGCTGTGCTACTGGCCTCAGTTTCCCTTGGAAACAAAGTGGGGCTAATAATTACTCTATCGCAAAGTTCCAGGTCTGGAATACTGAATGCTACTTAAGGGAGTATTCATGGCACTATCATTTGTTTTGTGGTTTTATTTCCAGCAATAGCACTTACTAAAATGGAAACAATCTGGGGATCTAGCAGTCTTCCCATCACGCAGTTTGTTTTCTTTCACGGAGCTCCCGTCAATTGATAAACTAGTTCAGGGTCTTCTATGCCAGCTGTTAGTGCAGGGTGAAAATGAGCACTGATTTTAAAATGTTTTGGTATCATAGTCACAGGAAAAAGAAGAGGGTGTTCCCCACTTCTTTGTTACGATGCACTAAACAGGCCCTTGTTACTAAACGTTAGCACGTGGGTTTTGACCAGCATCAAAAAAGGCATCCTGGCAATGGGGAAACTGGTGCAGTGAGTGATTCTGGTGCCCAGCGTTTAGGAGAGGTGCTTTTCTAAGCATTCAGTACTCTTACTTGTCCCAAAAAGCATGACAGCACTCAGCCCTAAAAAAAAGTTTTAATTCTCTACAAAACCAGAAGGCTGTGTTTAGCCATCTTCAGAATCCTAAAGTAGGGGGGAGGAGGGGAAATAGCCCTGAAAGGAACCGGGCTTCTTCCTCCTGCTCCTGTCTCCCACCCTCCTCATGGGGGGCAAAGAGCCTAGGCTTTCCTCCCAAACCTCTCAGAAAAAGAGCAGAAAACTAATTTGATAGTGATGATTTTAAGCTAAGCAAAAGATGGCAGAGTTCAACTCCTGAATACGTCACCTTGGCTTTATCTAGGGAGACCCAGGTAGGAGTACAGTCTTCAGATCAGACTCAGTCTCCCCCATTTTCATTTCTATGAACGTGAGCTGAAGAAGAAAGGGCTGATTCAGTCCCTGCTTGTAAAACTCAGCAGTGTTAAAGAGAGAGCAATACTTCAAGGCTGCTTGGAAAGAGAAGGAATTTAATTCCCACCTTAATCAGCGAAATGGGCTCTTTCCTATTGATTTTGGTGAGTGCTGCAGCAGATGCTAATAAACTGGACTGAAATTGCAAATAGACTAAACCTTGCTGAGACAGGTGGTAGAGAGGGGCTCTGCTGCCCATTTATGATGTGAATAAGGAAAAGGTTTCCAATGGAAATCAAGAGGTGCAAATGCTTGAGCCCCAGGTCCAAGAACATGCTCCTGACAGGCAGCATGGGCTTCTGCTGGCTATTGGCTTTTCAAATATGCAAGGACTGAGAAGAGTCAGTGAAATTATGGTGCACTTTTAATGATGGAGGAAGGCTGTCCTAATGTTTAATTGCTGCTGAACACACTGACTCTCCTTTTGCCTCTCTTCCTTGTCCCTGACTCTGAAACAAACCAGAGGGAACCAAAAGTTAACCCTATGCCTCTCACACCCCAAACAGTATTTTTTTTTTTTTTTTCTCTAGCAGGATCAGCTTGCTCAACCCTCTTGCTTTGGGGTGGCAGGGATGATTGTGCTGGCCTGAGGGAGAAGCACAGCTGTGGATGGGGCTTGTGAGAAGGAAAGAGGCAGCACTCTGAGGGTGATTCTCAGGAAAAAGTCTGCTGAACCTTGTGCTGGCAGCTGAAGCTGTTAATGAACAGGCTGTGGGGTATAGGCAGCTGTGTTAATGTGTGGTGTTGACAAGTTTGCTGGCACACCGCCCTGTCAACAGAGGTGGCTGGGGTACAGGTACCTGCCATGGGCAGCTCTCCCCTCTGTAGGGGAGGTCACCGAAGCTGGCAGCACCCTTGAGTCCTGCAGCAGGAGTAGCCAGAGCTGCCGCCAAGATCTGAAGAGGCTTTCAAAAGGAGCGTGAGCTTCAAAAAGGGACACGAGGATGTGAGCAAATACATCGCTTTGCGTTGTTTGATCTTTGTGCTCGCGGGGGGGAGAAAAAAGGAATTTATGCATTCTTTGTGAGGGATGGAGGGAACACCTTATTCAGCTACCAAAACGGCTTGTAACGGAAACTTGCCGCTCCCTACATTTTTGGCTGGCTGCTGAGGTCAGATGGGATAACAGCAGTGCTGTGCTGGAGTTAGCATTTGTCCTAGTTACTGAGGAGAGAGCTCGGCCTTCTTGACACAGGTTGAAATCGTCTCCCTCTACGGACACATGATATTTAAGTCATTAGTGTGTGAGGAGATATTATCGCTGAAGTGTTAAAGTGCCAGGAAGGTGGCTTTGGTACAAGTCAGGAGGATTGTTTAACTGGAAGCTCTCTGTTTTCATGCCACTTGCGTGGTGTTGGTGTGTGACCCTAGATACACCAACAAGCAAAGGCCCAGCAGGACAGTTCATACAGCTCATAGCTTGGTCATTGCTTTGTCTTTCTTCTTTTCCTTTGGAAGGAGATTCAGAGCCAGCCACTCCTACCCTGCAGGTGAAGAGGCAGTGCCTGGGGCACATTTTTTGTTTCATGATGGCCTTTCCTGTAACAGGGTCCAGGTGTGAGCCCTTGTTAGGGGAGAGGAGGAGCTGCCAGGTCCTCAGGAAAACTGCTAATTGGGCTGGTTGCCAGACAATCAGTGCTTGTGGGTAGCTCCTCTACTAAATTCAAGGAACTCACAGAAAATGGCTTGCTCGTGAGCCATTTTCATAGCCCAGGACCCCTCTCCTGGTAGCCTTGGTGGGAAGCAGGGTAGGTGCAGGCTTGCATGCATGCTTGCAGCACAGGTAGCATTTCTGAGAGGTGTTGAGCAAATTGCACATACACAAGTTAGTTCTTCCACCTGGGCATGCTGTGCTATGTTCAGGGAGGATCAGATGTGTAGTACTTGCATATGGTGAGAAGAACTTGTGGCCTATCTGGCTGGAAAATTGGACACCACTGTCCTGGAGCACATAGCTTGCAAAGCCTCATTTGCTGGTAGTTTCTGCAACTGTGGCAGAGAAGGGCCGAGTTTCAGGGAGGAAAAAAATGGCCATGAGAACTTTTAAATCACTAAAAAAAGACACAAGCACTGCAGTCTTTGCTATGACTCATCTGGGCTGTTATTTGAAAGAGACAGTCTGATGAGCAGTTGTAGACCTCCTTGCTCAAGGGGAACAGTACTCATTTGTGAACTCACTGAAGTCCTGAAAGCAGAATTGGTGTAGGTGAGTGGTTCCCATGCTGAGCCTCTGACCACTGATTTCCCTCCAACCACTGCCAGATGCAGCTTCAGGAGAAGCTAGCAGGTCATGGCTGGCTGCTTTCTTCCCACCTGTTGCTTCCACTGCCACTGAGCAAGTCTAAGAAGTTAAAATCCAGCAGATGTTTCCTCGTGGTTATCTTTCTCCTGCAAACAACTAATGAAATAGTTGCAAAAGTATCAGCGATTCCTGGATGATAGGGTTTTTGTGCTGCAGTGAGTGTTGCAAAGGGGCTGGGGAGGGTCTACAAGGAAAGCTGTTGCCTGCATTACTGATGTGAGTGGAGATAACTTCAGGATGTTTCAGCCAAGTTTTTTCCGCTTTGTACTTTATTCCAAATTCACTGAGAGTCAAAGCACTGCTGTGAACTGCAGTAGCTTGTTCAGTCACCTCCACAAGCCATGTTCCTGTGGGGCCGTGCTGGGACATGAAAGTGCCAACAGGAGTTTTGTTAAGTCTTGCAGCGCTGCTGCCTCCTCCCTGGAGATTACGGACCCGTCGAGTCCCAGCAGGAGCGAGTATGTCCCCCCAGCTCAGCAAGTCTCGGTGCAAACTGCTGAGGGAAGGTAGGTGTGTGCCATTTCCCTGCCTGGGAGCCTGCGTGGCAGGCACAGGGCAGGTGAGCTGCTGTGAAGGATTGTGGCTGTCCCCATCCACCACTGCTGTTTGCTCAGGGAGCAGGAGTCGGGGCGCTGGGCTGCGATAACGCCTCCCTCCTGATAAAGTGCTCTTGTTGTTTGCCCGCTCGGTCAGAGCCAGGTAGGTGTTCTGCCTCGCAGTGCGCTGAGGGTGTAGGCTGTTCAAAATAAATTAATTAAAAGGGACTTTGAATGGGCTGGGGCCAGGTGCCAAAGGGTTAAAACAGAGCAGTTCCGGTAGTTGCTGGAGGGAGAGGGTTGTATAACATCACCTTGCACAGAGCAAACCTCTCTGCCTTAGCCAGTCCTTTACCGCTCTGATGTGGGAGAGAAGCACTCGTGCAATCATACAGCCGTCGTCTGCTCTAAGGAGTCTTTATTCTTAATTCAGCCGAGCTTTTTGCGATGGTCTATCGCCATCCTCAAGGCAGGAAAAAAAAAAAAACAAAAAAACAACACACCACAACACGACTGGCGAGGAGGTGGAAGGGAAAACAGGCGGCTTGTGGCAAGCCTCAGTTGTTTAACAGTGCCACCTCCTGGATGGCCATGGGAGGCAGGGATGTCCCCTGCCCGGGACAGGCCGTGCCCTGACGTGTCCCCAGCCCAGGAGCTGCCAGCAGGAGCGGGCAAATCTGCCCTGATCTCACCTCCCTCCCAGGGATGGTCAGATCAGTTTTTCTGATATTTAAACATTATTTATGATTAATTATCAAAAAGTGATACCTAAACATACCAGGTAGGAAGCTATTTTAAAGTTAAAAACCTGGTCCTATAACACTGGCCCAGGAAGTTTTGACATCAAAGTATTTCAGGTTTTTTGTTACTTTCTCATGAAGGGGGTGATCCTCGGAAGAGTTTTTCAGCACAGCATTGTTTTCTAACAAGCTCTTCCCAACAAGCTGTAGGGACACGTTGGGCTCACAGCTGAGGAAAAGGTGCAAGGGTTTACTGGTGTGAAGGGGTTACCCACTGCCTTGTCCTTTAGGGTCCTAACTTCCCTATTAATACCAATGAATCCAGGGGCTGTGCTCAGTGCTGCTACGAATGCATCCTGAGCCAGGATGGTGTTAGGGCAGTGTGGCCCCTCCTCGATGGAGCGTCAGCTCTGCTGTGTCTCCCACTGAGGAGCTGGGGCTTGGGGCAGTGAGGAAAAGGCCATCCCTGGGAAGCCAGCAGGACGTGGCCCCAGCTCTGGAGGAAACCTCTGTCTGGGAGCTTTGCTCTGCCGTGGGTGCTGTGTCTGTGAGCAGCCAAGGCAGATGCTCAGGCCCAGTGTGGATTTTCTGGGGTACACCAGCTGCTTCAGCATGCTCTCAAGAGCACCTAGAGATGGTTAGGACCTTATGGGTCCTAACCTATCTTCCCTCTTGAAAGAGACAGTTTATCTTTGCAGAGACTCTCACTTATGCAATGTAGCAGAGCATCTGTCTGATTTTTTTCCCTCTGTTGTACCACTTTGGCAGTGTTCCCTCCCTTCCTCCTCACTTTTGTCCATCCTACGGTGTTTTCTGTGGGTGCAGTCGCTATGTAGGAAGCAGGAATGAGCAACCTGGAGCGGCAGAAACTTCTTGAAATTACTTTGTCAGAAAAGCCTGGTAGTGTGATAGAGCCTCCTGAATGGCACTTCAGCCGGCAGCGGGGCGATACGGAAACCTCAGCAGTGCTTTAATCACAAGGAATGCAGCCTCTGGGACTTTGACCCTTCAGCTGCGAGGAAGGATTTGTGGTAGGAAGCAGGCCAGGGAACTAACTGAGCCTGAAATAAGCAAATAAAACCACAGCACAACTCCTGTGTGTTGACAGGACCAGGAGCTACTTCAGCCAGTTCTGCTGCTGAAGGACTCACAGCAGCAGAATGCAACTGAAGTGCTGGGCTTCCTTCAAATTAGATTGAGTCTTCCTACCAGCCCTTTCTGCTGTGTGACCACCAGTCTGTGTCTAGGAGGCCTCTCCACTTATTTCATCTTTTAGACAGCAAACTGCTTTTCTTGGTCTGGCTGCTTCATTTTAGGTTGAGCAGAAGATGTTTCACACCTTAATATTCTTCTGTTGTTAGCTCTGTCTCATCAGTGTTTGGGGTTTTATTTTAAGTAGGAGGTTAAAAAACAAAACAAAAGAACCAGAGAGAAACAACACAGAAAATCTGCAGAGAATGTGCTTCATAATCCTGATGGAGATCCCAGTTGTGTGAAGGTCTGCCTGAAGAGACTGATTGCAGTCAAGACAATGCAGAAAAATGTCCCTGAACTGCCTCACAGATGGACTGGAGGACTGGACGTGATGTGTTTTGCCTTTGTGTGTGTGTGTGCCACAGGGTACTCAGGTGTGATTTAAAGTTTGAGGTACTTCAGGGTCTACTTGAATTAAAGCTTCTTATCTTGGTTGTTTTGGGGATTTGCATCCATTTTGCTCTTTCTTGCTGGCCAGCAAATGCCAGTGTCGGAGCGGTTTGCTATTCAGACAAGATTATGAGAGACTTGTGTGAGCAAGCAGCAGTGGTGTGGAGGATAAAAACTCTGCAATGTTGTTTCCTTGCCATGTTCTGCAACTGCAGAAGCAAAACTCTTCTTAGCAGTGGCTTCAGGCCTGTTCGTTTGTTTGTACGCATCATCCAGAAGGTAACAATGTGTTTATAAACATGTCTTCTGTTGTGTGTTTACCTTTAGAGGTGTTGATGAAAGAAATAGAGATGGAAAATATTGTGTATTCCTGATCTGGATCTACAGTTCCCTAACATACAGGGAGAACAAACCAAGCTATGAATAATAAATACAAGCTCTGGGGCAAAACTGCTTTCCATTCATAAAATCCGGTAAAGGCTGAGTAGTAATTTCTAAGCATGTTGAAAAGCAACAGGAACTTCATCTTGGGACCAGAAAGCTTCTGATGGCTTCTTCAGCTTTTGCTATGCCACTGTTAATAGGTAAATTGGTTCAACTTTGATTTTTATCTAGAGACAACAAGGATGTCTCCAGCTGACTGATGCAGCCTGGTTTAGTTTCCAACCTGAGTAGTGTGAATTTGAAAAAATAAGGGAAAAACAAAACCCTTTTTTCCTTCTTTGATTTTTCTCTTGACTTTCAGAATGGGAAAACCAAATGGGTTAGCAGGAGCATAACTTGAATAAATCAAGTAGGGAGAACAGATGAAAGCTGTAGCATTGTGTTCTGGGCTGAATTAAAAGCTATTGCACAGACCCTGACATTTCGGAGATGATAAGGTGGTGATTCACATCTTGTGATCTGATGTGGTCCTGCAGTTACCCAAGGGGTTCTCCGGGGCAACAGGCAGAGAGCGCTCCTTGCAGGGAGGTAAAGCACCGTCATTGGATTGATTTGATCATACTTTAGGATTTGTGTATTTCAGTAAAAGACATCTCGAGCATTCAGTAGGAAATGATTATGACTTGCTCTCCTCCTGCCCTGGAACAGCCTGTTGGTTTTCTGTTTGTCAAGTGGCTAAAGGAGGTGAAGCTTTGCAAGGGACAAGAGAGCACCCTAGATCAAAGTATCTCATTTGTCAAGGTATGGCTGCATCTAACTCTGAAGAACCAAATCAGCATGGTGAAAAACAATCTGTGCATTTTATCACTCTGACCTCAGCTGTAAAGCTTGCCATAAGAAAGCTAATAAAATGGGAGCCACACAAGCAAACAGAGGGCACGAGATTATCAGCAAACATTTATTTTGGCTCTGGTGGAACCACTCTCCCGATCAAAGCGGCTGAAGTTTGAGCCTCTTAAGTTGTTCCCTGCTTGGTTTGGGAGTGCCTTGCTCCTGCAGTGATGGCATCAGTATGCTCTGTGCAGCTGAGTGGAAGAGGGAAGATATGGTAGGGAGAAGGAAAATGCATGTGAGGCTGTTGTACTGCAGTGTGAGACAACAGTAGCTTATTTTAGCTTTGCCAGCCGCTGCCTGGGTTAGGAAAACAACCTAAGGCTTATTGTTTAACTAGATAGTACAGGCATTATCATAGGGCCAATGGGATGCTTTACCATCTTGCAGGCTCATGCCTGGCAGACTGAGAAGCTCTGTAACCCTTATCATCAAAATACCCTGCTGGCAGAAATCCCCCAGAGCCTCAGGCAGGGCTCTTTGAGAGCCTCTTCTTCTGTCCGATCGCTTTGTTCAGACTTTGCCCCAACCCGAGATGCTTGAATCCCTCTTAGCAATGTCTCCTGGCTGAGGCTATCTGCTCCTCCGTGACCCTGTCAGGCTCCTTGGTTGGTGTCCTGTGACCATGGGGGGGGGCTCTCAGTCTCACTTATTGGGGAAATTTTTAATGAACTTCTGCGAGCAGCTGACATGGGTGAAAAGCACTGTAATGGTATGGAAACAGAAGGAGGAAAAAGTTTTAAGGCCTCACGAGCAGGATCTTTCTATGCAAATATTTTGTTTCACTGTATAGGTTTAAGAGCAGAACAAAGGCAGCTTTATTTCTGACTTCTGTTGCTGTTTGTTTTCTCACTATTTTTATTCCTTCTGTATCTTTTTCCTTGCATGCTGTTGGGGAAGTTGTTGACACTGATATGCTTCAGATCAGGTCTAGTTTAAGGCCAGCTCCTCATATGTTTAAATCAGAGAGTGCTGAGGGACAGATGGGGGAGCTGGGCTGAGAATATCTGCTCATGTGATGGCTTTTCTTACTGGGGCAGGACAGCCCTCGAGAGCCATGTAGTCCCTGTCCCAAAGAAGAGAGCTCAGGAGTGCTAAGGGAAGAGTTAACCTTGTAAGTGTTAGTCTGTAGAGGATTGCATTACATGTATAATGCACATTTATACAATTCTTATTTTTAAATGGCTTTATGTTAGCTAGACAGAGTTAGGTCAGGGTAATAATATTCTGGGGGGCCTTCTTGGAGGTGTGGGTATGGGGGGGGGGAGAATACAGCAATCTGGAAGGCTGGCAGAGCATAGAGGGAAACCTCTTTGTCCCAGGGGACTGCATGTGACTTTCTGTCCTCTTATCTTCCACAGCCAGCTCTCGTCATGTGAGGAAGATGCTGCATCCATCACATCATCACATGAGGTTTTCCTGTTCACGGCTGCTTGAACACTGACACATGCTCCAAGTCTGGCAGAGGGCTTTCCTGGAGGGGCATCCCGTCCTCCTGCTGTGCAGGAAGGGGGGGGGTTTCTGCAGTGTACAGCCACGTAATGAGGCTGGGTGGGTGAGAGCTAGAGTTATGGGTAGACATTTCTGCTCACCTATGGGTATGCTCTCTTAGAGTGTTGGGTGCTCTATTCATGTCTGACAACCCTGAACTTTGCCTGCTACGATTCTATGGAAAGTACAAGCATGGCTGAAGTCTCTGACAAGGCTGTGCGTGACTTGTGGAAACACTGGTAGCTGTTTCATCTAGGCTTTAGCCGATTATTGAATATATTTGTGGCATGCTGATCATTGTGTTTGCCTGAGCCCTGTGGGAGCTCCTGGGACTCAGGATCCTGTCCTCTCCCTCTCACTGAGGTATTTGTCAGTCCTGGGAGGAAGGTTAATTCAGAAGAATCCACTAAAAAGACAGGTCCATATTCCAGGCAGATCCTTTGTCATAGTTGACTACATGAGAATAAAGATAACTTTGTGCTTTACCTTCCCTGTGTCTTCAAGGAGAGTTGGCTAGAAGTACTCGGGTGCTTGTTTCTGCAAAACTCAGCTGCCTACTTGCTTGGGCTGCAAACCCCTGGAGGATATCTCACCCTTGCACAGCTGAGCTATATTCAGTATCTGGATGTTGCTGCAGTGCCCTTATTAAGCTTTTTGAGGCTATTTCAGAAAAGGTAACTGCAGTGACTGTCAAGTGTGTTTGAATTCAGGTGTGACAGTGTGACTACAGCACAAGCCTGCCGGGATAGCAAGGAGTTCATTAGCTGTTCTGGGATCAAGGAAGATGAGCCCTGCTTTTTTTGTTGCTTGACCATGCACAATGGGTGCTGATGAGAAACAGGAATTCAAGCAATAAGTTGAGGCTGGAGGGGCAAATGTTGTTCAGCTGCTGCCAGAATTGAGGCTCTGTAATGGGTTTGAGTAATTCAGGCATCAAAGGGTCAGTGACAGAAGATCTCAAGGGCAGAAGTCTGATGCTTCCAGTTGAAATTACCAGTTTCTGGGCAGCTGAGACCTCCTGCTTCTGCTGCATTGGTTCCAGGGGAGCACTGTGTGGAGGCGAAGGCTGGTTTGTTTGCTGTGTTTGGCTGGGCTTGCTCTGGAGTGTACAGAGCATGGCGCATTTGACTAAGAGGAACTTGGCTATTATGAGATTTTTTTATTATTTTTAAAGCATAAGAGTTTAAACTAGTGGAGGTTTGTTTTCCACCTGGTGAATCTTTCATCAGAAAAAAAGACCAAGAGGCTTGGTGGCTGGCATTTGAGTTTTACTCAGGCTTTTGTTCTGGAGTTGCAGTGGAAGGGAGCTGAGCAAGCAGACTCTTGTGCAAGTACTACTGCTAAATGCAGCTTTGTTCATTTCATCTTAAGGTCTGTCTCTTCTGATATGGGAATCATAGGGAGAGGTGAACCTAAACTATTGAGGTGAAGAGAAACTGAGCTTGTATCTGTGTTGTGGTACAGTTTTATTAGTTATGAAAACATAAAACGTAGCAACTGTGATGACTTGGACAAACTACTTCTAAAGGAGTATCAGTGTATTAGAGCTGAATCCTGATCTGGGAAGTGGTGGACAAAGCTGTAATGGGAACTTCCAGCATTTTTTTCTCCTCCCCAAATCAGGCTTTAATAAAAATGGGCTGAAACCACAGGATGTTGTTCTGTCTTATCCCATATTGTGGCGCTTGCTGGTTCATGTTCAGCAGAGATGAGCCTGCCTAACACAAGTTAGGCCTCAAGGACTTGCTCACCTTTGGGATGGCAGGTGAGATTTTCACTGTGCAGGAGGGAAGCAAGGGACTATCCCTTGCCTGCCAGCTGTTGGTTGCTCTGCAGTGTTGGTTATCTGTGCAGCAGGGATGCTCTTGCTGCTCAGGAATTTATTTGTGCCACAAGTGTGTGGGTGTGTAGGACAGAGACCGTGTGTGTCAGAGCTCCTGTGTGGCCAGCTGTGAGCCACAGCCCCTGCTGCCCTTGGCGAAGCATGCTAAGGTGAGGCATGCAGCACCATGCTTATTACCTTGTGAACCTGTGCTCAGCTCCAGCACCTTCCTGTGGCTCTGATTCATGTCCCTACCTCTCAAAATGAACATTCAAACCCACTCTTGATCCTTCTCCTACTTCTCCAGTCCCCCAAACAGGTTTCTAGGTCCACATTCTCCAACCCAAGCTCCTGAGCCCAGGTGTTTTCCCTATGCTTGGCTATCTACCTACCCATCAGCTATGCCAGCTGCAGAGGCTCCTGGAATGAGAAGTTTGGGGGTGTGCTGTGGCTGGTAGTATAAGTTGTGTTTACTTCTCATACTGCTCTTTGCTCAAAGCAAAGAACAGTCTGTCCTCTGCTGACATAAAATGTGTATCAGCATAACTCATGTTTCATATTAAAAAAAAAAATAAAGGAACATGCTCATTCAAATTATTTCCTTCAATATTCCCCCTTGGTTGCTCTTTCCCTCCCAAGTTTGTGGGTAGTTTTTTTTTCCCCTTTTGAGTTTTGGAATGATCCCAGAATCATGACGAAAATTTTCTTTTATTACAAATTGATCAAGAAGCAAGATAAGCACATAGATAAGAAATAGAACAATTTGCATATCACAAAAACATTGATGAACAAACAAATGCATGTAGAGTCCTGAATCCTGAAGTAATATCAATACCATGACTGGACATGGAGTGCTGAAAAGAGGCACATTCATCATGTTTTTGTTCTGTAGTTATAACAAAATCTATACAATCAGAGGCTCCAGACAGGCCTCAGGGAAGATTGAAAGCATTGAGGGGTGTAACTACATAATACATATGAAAATCTTCTTTAGCCTGTGTTAGAAATGGATACCTCCATAGCTTACTGCAAAAACTGTTTTGGCTCTCGCCTGTTCTGCCTCATCCTATTTTCATCGTGAGATGAGAACGTTGGTATCAAATGCTTTCTATTTGCAGCTGTATGTATTAAAAGCAAAAAGTGGGCTACAGTGTGCATTTAGAGATAAAATTACCACTAGAGGGTCTACTGACTTCTTGAAAACTGAATTATAAAGAGGAACAGCATCAGAACCACCATATGGGAATTATTTCCTTCAGAATTATTGCAGCATGCAAGCAATTCAATTGGCTTGAATAGTTTTGGTAATCTGTAGCTTTAATGAAATTGGTCTGGGTACGTTATTTTAGTTGCTAATAATAATCTAAATAATTTTTCACAGTAAAATCAGCACAAGCAATAGTGACATGATCTTCATTAGTCAGCCTTGCTGAAACAGTGTAGTCTCCCTGTATGAAACAAACACAAAGCAAGAGATTAGTCCACGAGTAGTAAATAATTGCTTCAGTTTCTATGAGCGAGTCATTTTCCTAGAAACAAAATAATACTTTTCCCATCAAGTTTCTCTGAAATGTTTCCTGTCCAAATGTTTCAGCTGGTAAAGGAGTTGCCCATAGTTTCTGCCAAAATATGCTCTTCAGAAATATCAATGCTGACAGCACAAGTTCAAAATTAAAACAATGGGGGAAATGAAATGTTTTGATGCATAAAAAATCCATTTAAATCTGTATTGTTTCTCATGTTTCTTGTGAGCAAGCACAGTATGGCCTGTGCTGTTTAGTAACTGGAAGGGGAAGAGGTGCTCAGTTGTCTGTCTGGCCCTTCTTTCTTGGATCTTGTTCACCGTGTACACCATTATTGATGCGTATGAATTTCTGTAAAAGATGGCATCTCGGGGATGTGTGTATAGATGAGTCAAACTGTGATGAACTCATATTCAGTAAAACAAGTGGTAGTTTAACTTCAAATTGTGAGGTAAATACTAGTATCTTTTTTTTTAGGCACAGAACTTGTATTGAAGGGCAAAAATCTCAGCCTTAAAGGTGCCATGGCTTTTTTGTGTTGGTCATAACTGCTCTCTCCAGGTGTCTGGAGATGCAGTGGGCAGGGAGGTGTCAAGGCTCACCTACGAGATTCAGAAGAGGTGAATGAAATTTCATCCTCTTGAAAAAAAACTACTGTGAGCATGGCAGAGCACTGGAACAAGTTACATGGAGAGTGTGTGGAGTCTCCTTCTCTGGAAATATTCAAAACCCACCTGGATGTGATCCTGTGTGATGTGCTTTAGGTGACCATGCTTGAGGAGGGGATCAGCCTGAGACAAGATGTCCAGAGGCCCCTTCCAACCTCAACTGTTCTGTGATGCTGGGTTGCTAGCACTGTGGCATTTGTTTTCTCTGGATTTTGTAAGGGAGCAAAACCTGGGGGAAGGCAAACCAGCAGAAGTGGAGAACTTGGCATCAGTGGCCTCCTGGCCTTGAACCATAGGAAGTTCTTGCCCTGCTCAGGACTTCTCTGGTTGTGAAGCAGAAGGAGGTACAGCTAGAATTAATTGTGCTCCTTGCCATTCTCCTTTTACCATGGGATTTCAAAGGCAATATCTGCCATCTTTCCTCACAGAGAGTATCAAGCTAAGTGTAACATCCAAATTTAGAGAGAGGCCCAATGGCAACATGCTCATGAGAATACAGCCTTGTTGTAATTGCTGTACAGATTGTCTAAGGGTCCCTTGGGCTGGTCAGATGAGACTTCTCTGTAATGAGCAGAAGCTGATTGCTGCATGGAAGAATGGCATTATTTGCCTGATCAATTAATTAGCAGTGAAGGCTTCCTATTCCCTTTCTCACAAGCATGTTAATTCTCCAAAAGTTTATAGTTTTATTCATGGAAGTGAGTTTTTAATAACTCATTTCCATTGCTCATTAGTGACTAGATTTTTTTCATTCTCCAGAATAATTATTTCCTCATGGGTAAAAATTGTTATTAAAACAAGATAGTGAACAGTCTTAATGTTTCTGGCTCCAAATTCAGCTAATTTGCCCACGATTGGAGTTCTGCTGCTCTGTGTGGATGTTTTCAAGGCTTTCTCCTTGTCTGGAGACCTGTGTCTAAGTTTCTTTAGAGCCTTTACTACAGAAGTGTCATTAGTATGTCAGAAAAGCTGCTCTTGGAGCAGGATGCTGAGTGATACAAACTTGGGTATTCCTCTGTGCGGTGGTCGTGCCTGGTTACGACAGACCACATTGCTTTCAGCATTTAAAACCTATCTAGCTTTGCAATGTGATTTGGTTGAGGTTTAGGAAGGAGACCTGGCTGAGTGTGAAGACTGCTTGTAAACAGCATCTATAATGGACAACCAAGCAACTCAGTAAGAGCAATGCCTAAGCATTGCCTGCTTTCTCAGCCTTCTAAGAGATTTATCTCTTATTCTCTGGCCTCGTGGAACCTTAAAGTGCTCTTGGTCTCATAACTTGGACTTTTATTTGTAGCTTAGAAGAAATCTGTCTCTACCTAAAACTATATACGTACAGTGAAATGCATGCAATTGCAATAGTTATCCAAATTGCCTTTATAGTCTGTGAGGATGAATGAGACTCTCCAAATTATTCAGCACAGCAAGGAGTGAGTTGAACTGCAGCTTTAGTCTCTCAGGAGTCACTTGAAGCTGCATTGTTTGTTGCCGGTTTAAGATAAATAGAAGAAAAGTCTACTAAAGAACTGTATGTCTGTGTGAGTTAGTGCTGGTAGAGGGGATCTCCTATTTGAAGAAAGCCTGGCTGTCTCTGGATAATGGTGTCTTTGTTGCTTTTTAAACAAAGCCCCTTAATTTCATGTTGACAAAGATTAGCCATGATGCAGTGTGCCAGCTGGGGAAGCTTGTAATATCCTGCTGCTGTTGCTTATGGTCAGAGGACTACACCTCATCCAGAAAGCCCTTCTGCTTGAGAGCACAGCTGTGGCAATCTTACCTGTGGGATTTCTTTGATCCCCAGTGTGACAGGTCCCTCATAGTAGAGGTGTTCTGAAAAGCAGAAATGATGGGTGGTTAGACACCACACAGCACATGAAGGAAACAAGCAGCTGATAGACATTTTTTTTTTTTTTTTGGTAATAGCACTTCAAAGTGCTCCAGTGACAAGTGTTACAGAACTGCGAAGTGCTCAATACACAGTCTTGCAACAGCCCTCTTGAAAGAAATGTCAGGACGTGTACTGCCTTATGGGGAAGGCAGAGCCTGGGCTCAAGAAGATAAAGGAGGGGGGCCCGGCTTTGCACAACCAGGTGGGTGTCCGTATGTCAGCATGCATCCTGCAAATGGGGAAATGAAAGGGGAGCAGGAAATTGCTAGACACGAGCCCTTTAGCATGATCTGTTAAACACCTGGGGATTCAACAGTTGAGCTGTACTTTTTGCTTAGAATTAGCAGAATGGTAAATCTGAGCTGAGTGTTTCTGTAGGTGTAGAGTTCTGACTGCTTGCTGAACATGACCTTAAAGTAATAAGAACATGTCTATCTCACTGAGAGAGCATTCACCAAGAAGTTACATGATGTGCTAAAGCCATCGTGAGTTGTGTCGGTGACTGGAATGGAGCCCAGGAGTTGCACCTTCCAATCTCCATGTCCTTAATTGCAAGACATGCTTGCTCTTCACTGTGGAAGAAAGGGCAACTTTAGCATTAATGGACAGAATTCACAAGCTGTTCTGCAGTTCCTCCTACTTTTTCATAGCTTACTGGGCCAAACTGTGTAGACTTGACTGAAAATAAAATTCGTAGATGTTTTGGTACAGAATTTCTTGCACAACTTGCCCTACAGAAGTCATGGAAAACTAAGAACTGTTTAAGGATTCTCTTTTGTAGGTGTCATGAAATATTCTTTACTTTGACAGTGACAGAGGAGTAAGTGTTTCATCGTGTTTGAGCATGTGCTGGCATTTTGATGCTTGTCAATCCTAGAGAGTTGTTTTAGTCCAGTATCTCTGCGTTGCTTTAACTGTTCCTTGTTAAAGGGTGGACAAAAGATTTGTCACATGATTGTCATATGGTCCATCCCACCATGCAATAGGTATCTGAAATGGAAATAAGTGTACAGAATGTCTTCTAGTCAATGCCTTCATTTAACAAACTTAAATTAAAGAATCATAACTATAATATGCACTAGGAAATGAGTAGCAGAAACCTGAGACATCACCAGTGTCCCACAGCTTTGTATTAATGAGAAGTTTGTTAAATGTAATGCCCTGATGATTCTGGGGGGTGGAGAAAAGCAGGACTTCCCAGTGTCTCCCTGAAAAAAAATAATACCCAAATTGAATAGAATCAGTACATTCTGGCTTCTCACTCCAAAACTGATCAACTGCATTATAGCACTCAGACTGTTTTCCTTCCCCTCTGCTTCCCTGGCCACCTCACCCAGACACCAAGAAGTCTTTTATTCAAAGAGCAGTTGCCATCACTGCTTGCTTCTGTGCATGAAGAAAGCCCTGGAGTCTGACACATCTCCGCGGCAGAGAGTGGTGACTCAAGAATCTTAAAAATACAGCACAGCCCACTTCTCAGTTCACAACTTACTAGAGCCTAAATAGGAGTTAAAGGCATTGCTTACTGCACGACTTATGTGATGAGTGACTCTCTTGGGACTTGGGATGTACATGTACGTGTGTGGATGTGAGCTAAGGCATGTTGTGAGCTGCACCCCCAGAGTGGTGCGGACCCTGCATTGGTATGGCTCATGGTTTATATGCACTTGCTTTCAGTAGAGGGCCTAAAATGGGCCTTATCTGTCCCTCCTTCAGTCATCTCTGAATTTAGCACATCTTGGATGACAGCAGAGGAGGAGAGAGAGTAAACTGGGCTGTGAACAATTGCCTTTCCCTGAAATCCTTTTCTTCTGGGATATGGAAACTCGGCTTGGATCATGTAGTTCTTTAGTGTCTCACCTAGGCTGTTGGAAAGCTGTCCAGATTCTAAATGCAGAGAAACAGTATCCAAGCTCTGCAAAACCTATATGTCAAAATGAAATAGAAGTCATCAGGCCATATATTTTTTTTTTCAGAAAGGATGGCAATGCTGATCTCTCCTTTGCTACAGGCAGAAGCCATTTTGTCCCTCTTTGCTATGACAAAGTAATGATTACATCAGTTAGATGAAGGCAGACTTAGGGCTCTGCCTCACCTCTCCCTGTTTTCTTTGATTGCTCTGACTTGTGGTAGCTCCGTATTTGTTCCGTAACAAACATGGGAGGGAGCCAGGCTCTTTCCATTGGTGTCCAGTGACAGGACAAGAAACAATGGGCACAACCTGAAACAGAGGAGGTGCTGTCTGAACATCAGGAAGCACTTCTGTGCTGTGAGAGTGACTGACCTCTGGCACAGGCTGCCCAGAGAGGTTGCAGAGTCTCCATCCTGTGGGACATTCTAAAGCTACCTGGATGTGGTCATGGGCAACCTGCTCGAGCAGGGGGATTGGACTAGATGATCTCCAGAGATCCCTTCCAGTGTCAACCATTGTGTGGTTCTGTAGCAGGCCCACAGAAAGCTCCTGTGACCCTCCTTGCTTCAGTAACTGTGAAAAAGGACTGTGCTGCTTTGCATGTATATTCTGATGGGAAAGCAAAAGCAGCTTTACTTTTCATTTAGTTGAGACCTGCTATGAAATAATATAGAACCGTAGATCTGTGAATTTTATTGTTCATACTCATTTCTGACTATAGCAATCTTCTTGGTGCCTAAATTGTCTGGATCAGGCTTCTCACAGCCCATTCTGTGTTCCTCTCACATGGAGATTTCTGCTGCAGTTCCAGAAGTGTAAACATTCTCCAAGGCTTTAAGGGCTGTAGTTTATCACAGCATCCTTCGTATACTCATATACTCTTTTGCATTCCTACATTGAAAGAGGATGAACACATCTGTTTCAGTGGCTGTAACTGTCACAAACACTGAGCCAAGCTCATTGAAAGAATTCTGTGGTCTTCACAGAGCAAGCCCAGATGCTTTTGTAGTTGCACAAATGCATGACTATATTTACATTATTGGGAACAGCATAAATCATGACTACATTTTTCCTAATTAAAGGTCCCCTATGTCATTATTAGTCTGGTAAGTTATAGCACCTATAACGTGTGCTGTCATCAGTGATGTGCTTTTAGCCTGCCTTCCATGTTCAGCTCTTCTCCTTAAAGACTTAACTGAATGTGATTTCTATAGAGCATCCTGGGAAACATTTCTAATGCACCATTGATTCAAGGTAATATTACTGTATTTGTATTAGCTTTCCTCTACTATTTCTACCAAAAGTAACTTAGTCCTTTTCCCTGTCAGTGAACAGGCCTCTGGTAGCTTTCAGTTTGACGCAGAGCTTTCAAATGTGTAAGAACTTCCCGAGAATTACTTCAACTTACTAGTTACCATTTACCACGAAGATGCTTCTCATTCCTGACAAAACACCTATAATGAAATTCTCACTCCTCTTTCTCAAATCTTCCTTGCACTGAAAATCTTAAACGTTCTCACACTCTTGTACTATATAAAGGCCCTGTACATCTGCACCCACCTCTTCTTTTTCTATGTTTTAAATCTTTTTAGAACTTAAATGCTCCATGTTGGAGTTCTTCTAGGACACGATCTTGCGCCCATGCAATTGACACAAAACTTTTGTGAGTTTCAGGGATGCAGGAATGATCTGAATAACTGCCAGCTATAGATATACAGTTGAGTGAGAAAAATGTATATAAATACATAGCTGGATGAGAAACATCCACTCTCTTTACTGGGGAGGAAAAAGTGATATGAAGGGGCTAAGCAAGATGGCATTGTATATCAGTACAAGACCTAGCTTTGTGGTGTAGCTGCTTTCTTGGAAAAAAAAAAAATGTATCTAAACTCCCAAAGTGATACCCAGTTCTGTAATTTATGCCTTGTTCTCTATTTTTATTCATGAATACTCTTTTGGAAACACTCACTGTAAAACCTAGCAGAAGAAGCAATAATGCGTAGAGTGGAGGTCTAAAGTCAGTGGTGTTCTTGTATTGTTTTGAGAGTGTGCACAGGGAATCGTGCCAGTTCTCTCGTGCTTTCTTCAGTTGGGGCTGAAAGAAAAGTTGCAAACTTGCAGAGTATGCTAGCATCTTTCACCAGGAAGTTTTGTTGAAGCCTGCAAGTTGTGGTTGGCACGCTGCTAAATATTACCACGCTAGGTCTCTTTCTCTGATTTTAGTGATTGCATTGAGAAATCTGTTAAATCTTATGTAACTATTTTCTTTAGAGGAAGTGGAGAATAACCACTTTCTATTAAAATAAAGGAAGAGCTGAGCTCGTGTTATACCACAAAGAATTTAGCAGTTGTTTTTCTTTTTTTGTTATTGCTGTTCTTAAGTGAACAATGGCCTATTTCCTTGCAACCTTTGAGCTTGCAACTTCTCAACAGGGATATAACTCAAACAAAAACCTGCAATCCTTTTTGGGATTCCCAGTGAGCTGTGCCAGATGTGAGGTTTGTTTAACGTAAATAGTATGATTACGATGAACATGAAACCTGCAGCCATATTAGGTATGGTATATAATTATTATACTTGGGGGGAGGCAACATCCAAAACTTTGCCAAATCCATCTCTTACAAATCTCTCTTCCTTGTAACTTCCTCTCTGCTTGTGCATGCCAGTGGACCAACAAAATCTGCAATAGAACTTTTATTTTATGTTATTTGTCACTTTGGAAGAGGGAGGCAGAGGTAATTTTTGTCCTTCTTGTGGTAGGCAAGCATGCTGTGTGTAGAACTTTATTTAAGCTCATGTCAGATTTGACTAATGTTGGAAGTGCTGTCCATACAACATGGAAACATAGCTCTGCACGCAAAGCTTCCATTGTTAAGAGTCATCTACCCTTCACTTTTGCTAGGCTGCATACTTGACCATTCACAATATTGTCTTTTGTGGTCAGATTTACAGTTGTACTAATATGGTCAAAATATGGTTGTGCTGAATTGCCTCAAACAGGTATTGAGCACACTTTCTAAAACATGGGTTAGAATCAAATGTCAACTAATTAAGAAATACCATGCTTTCAGTTTGAACCTTAGTCTGAGAAAGTTCACTTCTTTCCCACTGCGATTTAATTACTAAATAAAAATAGCTACTGAACACGATAGAGGTGCAGAGGTCCTCAAATCAACTTAGGGATGCTTCTAAACAAAGATACGTAATATTATTTCACCAGTCAACTATGGCTTTATATCATTGTGTGCTTCAATTAGTAGAAACAATCACCTGTCAGTCTAAGATTAAGAGAATTGGAAACCCCAGGAGGTTTTGGCTTTGTAGCTTAACGTGTGAAGGGCAGTTTGTGCTCTACTCAGGACTGGCTCCACTTCTTAATGTGTTCTCTAAAGGATGTTATTAAGTACTTCATGAAAACAAGGTAGTTTTTCGTGAGGTCTGTGGTAGTTATTTTTTTCTTATAATTTAATACACAATTGAAGAAACCTCTAAAACTTTCTTTTTTTGTGCGTGTGTCTATCTGGCTTATGGGATTTACATAATTGGTTGCTCATGCAGCATTTCTCTATTATTCTTTGTGATATTTCTATACTGCATGAAATGTTTTAGTAATTTTCCAGGGGCAGTCATAGCAATAGTGTTGCGCTTGATTGTCAGACTCCTAGCCCTTGCACATGAATTGTTGCAGCATTATCATGATGGAGATGTAAATGAATGGAAGGAAAGTGGAGCTCCTGAAACTAACTGATTCTCTAAGAGCTCTGTGGCAGACTTCCCTATAGTTCCACCTCTTTGTTTTAAAATCAACATAAAGGACAATCATGATGTGAGAGGGATTTCAAAATGACTGTTTAAGATACGTGAATTTCACAGTCCAGAGACATGACCATAGCTCTTTCTGGACATATTGTGGCTAGCTTTGCACTACCTGGCCTGGATCATGGCAGAAGGACCTTGAGGTGCACAGGCCCCCATGAAAACAACAATGCCTGTTTTTTGGGGTCAGCTAATGCTGCTGTAAACCAACTAGTGTGAGGCTGGCAGCTGTTGGCCGGCAGCTTGACTGGCATGAGCTGTATTCATCCAACTGCAGCATAGTCACACAGTAGGCAGAAACAAGGTGCAAAGCAGAGATGGTATCAAATACTATCTTGATCCAAAGATCCTTATTCAAGCATAGTCCTTAAAGTGTGTTAGGAACTGCCATTAAGGACAGGATGTGTTAGTTGCTTAATAGTAAAGAACGTGTTCAGAATGCCTTGTTTGTTTGCTCAGCCCTTCCTCTGACAAAAATAAAGGCTAGTTCTGTAGTACTTTTTGCTCACATGACAACCATGTGGCTATAAATAGGGCTTATGAACCTCTCTGCAGTTGGATGTGGACACATTACTAAACTTATTTTTTATGGATGTGAAATCCCATGTGTGCGCAATATTCTGTGATTAAAAGAAAAGCAAGCAAACAGGTTAAGGAAATGCAGGCTCTAAAATTAAAACATCTCTGTCCTACTGTGTTTCTGTCATCCATTAACATGCTGTTGAAGTAAACAGAACATTATGATGTATTGGTGCGTTCAGCGGCACAGCAGGTGCATCCTGGTTGGAGTATTCAGTAGCCATCAAACATTTCAGAGTGCTACCTAAATTACCTCCTTTCTTCTTTCCGCAGAAAATAAGCTGAGAATGACCAGGCTCGCAAAGTGTGTCTGAGTAGCTTAGAACGGTCTTCCCACCTATGATCAGATCAGCCTTGACGTACAGTTCCTTAATGCTGTGT
Source organism: Anas acuta (assembly GCF_963932015.1). Classification (NCBI taxonomy): domain Eukaryota; kingdom Metazoa; phylum Chordata; class Aves; order Anseriformes; family Anatidae; genus Anas; species Anas acuta. Next base: position 69,449,612 of record NC_088980.1, read on the forward strand.
CCTACACAGAAAGAAGGATGGAGTGTTCAGAAAAAGTGCAAGAGTAAACAGCTTTAATTTATTTTCCATTCACCCCATCCTCCCCTCCAGTTTTTAAGCCATTAAACATTTTCCCTTCACTGAGGATTCTTGATACTTAGAAATACATGTACATGTTTCAGGAGCAGGTCTCCAAGTCTCTCAAGGTAGATACAACGAGAGGCATAGCTTATATTTTTATTGTAAATTAAGCCCATGACAATTCTCTGATCCTGAGACCAAGTGGCATAGGAAAGCATGTGTCCACACACCTAAACTCTTTTTTCCCTTCTGTCCCTAGCAGTGTGGCCATGTCCAGTGTGCCCCTTGGAGCAGCCTGTGGCTGAATATCTGGCTTGGAATGGTTGCCCTGTGTCAGGGACCAGCATGGCAGATAAGTAGTGCTAGGAGGCTACCAGATCTAGAGGGAGGCCCTGTAATCTGAGTTGGTGGAAAGGTATTTGCAAACGCCTATAATGTGGTGTGCAGGCTTGTTTAACTTTGCAACCATCTGATAACAGGTGCTCCAGGGAAAAGGGCAGCACATCCGTCAGGAGGATGACCTTTACATGTAAGGAAGCATTCCTAAGTGTTAAAAGATGCTTGGCGCATAAACTCCTGTTCAGAGAAGGAGTATACAGCAGCACAGTCTCATATTTGTTGTAGCAGTAGAGGTTCAAGGTGAACTTGGGGCCAACAGGGCTGCAAGAAGGTGCAAGGGTAAGCCTTGGCAATTTGGGAAGCACTGCTGGTGCTGACACGAGATTGTGGGTGCTGTAGCCATCTCATTCAGCAGGACTTTTCCCAAACGAATTCTTTCTGAAGACAAGCTCTAGAGCCAGCCCCCACCTTGGCTGCTCATATGTACATATGAAGAGTAGGAGAGGGATAGGGCATGAGGGCTGAATACATTGTCTGAGGCAGAGCTGGTAACAGAACTGCCATTTCTCTAGCCTCAAGCAGGTTTTGAAACTTCCCAGAAATGAAGCCCATTTTTATTTTATCAGAGGTTGTTGCCCTTGCTTACTTAATATCAGCACTTACAGGTGAATTACCTGCTTTTGGCACAAGGAAATAGTGATTCACTTACTTAGGACCATGGCAGCTCTGACATTAAAGGTGTGGGTTGCAACATCAGAACAACGGTCAATGCTGAAAGCAAAGTCTTGCTGGGGATCTGTCAGGAAATAGAAAGCAATGGGTAACAAGAGCAATAAAACTACAAAGTGCTTTAAAAAGAAACAAACAAACAAAATATTACTGATTTCCTAGAAATGTTCCAAGATGGGCTCAAAGCTCCTACATGCCATGTTTACTAGCTACTTCTGTCTGTCCTTCCTGCCACTTCAATCTGAAACACGTTCAGATGATAGCCTGCATGTGGCTACAACCTGCTGGGTGGAAAATTTGACCAAGTTCAGGGAAAGCAAATTCCCCATAGAGGTGTGTTGTCTGTACTCATTTGACACTGAAGTCCTAGCACTGCTGTTTGTAGGTTCTGTGTGTCACCATTCCTTCATCAGCACAAACAATTTTTTAATGAATTTGTATCACAGGATCGCTTTGTGATTGTCTGGAAATCTGTATCCTGAAGTTAATTAGAAGGTCCAAAGACGAAAGCAAAATTTTGTTGCTGAGATCCTGCAGTGGTCCATGCTGGGTCTGTTACTGTGTGATATTTCTAACTTGTTTCTTCTCTTGGAGACCTTAGCAGAGCTGAGGGCAGAAGGAGCCCTAAAGCAGTTTACCAACATGGATGTATGTGTTTCTTGCTGCTTTCCATGGTGCCCCTTCCTCAGCACAAGACTCCAAAACTCTTGAACAAACACATCTGCTTTCCTCCTGCTTCCACCTTCTTCCTTCCTTCCCCAGGCTATGCGCTATGCCTGAAGGCTTGCCGATGTGTCACTTTCTGGTGACAGCAACAACTGACAGCTCAGTTGCTGCTGGCATGGCTGCAATGAGCAGCACGTGCAAGAGGTTTCCAGAGCTGTGGCTGGAGGTGGAAGATGTGGCCAGTTTGGCTGGATGTCATCTAACTCATGGATGTATGCTGTAGGAGAGCCTCAAGGCGTACTTGGCCCTCACGGTGGCTTCTGCGGAAAACCAAGAAGCTGTGGGGGTGGACCCAGGCACAACTGCAGCACACGCACAAGCAGCTGTAGGCTCTATGGTTTACACAGAGCTGTTGGTGACAAATTATAGACTTGAGAATTGAATTCTGTTTCTAACTTATTATTGCTTGTGCTTTGAGGTGATCATCTTACTGAATGGAAAATTATGGGTCGGGAGAATTTTACTTTGGTGCTGTGGTGAAACTTGAGTCATGAGTGACTTCTGCGAGTCTGAGCTAATGTGTCTGTCATCTTTTTGCTCCTAGTCTGACCCTGTTTTTGCAGCAGTGCTCCACAGCTGTAGCAGCTGACAGGGAACCAGCCTGGGTGACCGAAGCTTGTTTGTCTATTAGGCGAGCGTGAAAAGAATGAAAGCACTGGGAGGACCTGGCATCTTCAAGCCAGAATCTGCAGCATGTGGATTGTCAGTGTGGTCCAAAAGGATCTCCCAGGTCCTAGCTTATGACAATTTAAAATAACTGTTTGTTATAGGCAAAAGTCACAGTCATTTCCCACAGCTCTGTATCCCTGTGCTTTTTTTTTTTTTTCCTTCCACACCACTAAACCAGTCTCTGCAGTTATATGACCTGCTTGGGACAGGCGAGTGAGTGTTCATTGGCTACTCAAGTGTGACAGGGGTCAGAAGGGGATCTTTCCTCTTTTTCCATGTTCCTGTCAGTTTTTGCTTTGTTATTGCAGCTTCAGAAGTTGTCGCAATCAGCTAGGAGAGCAGTTTCCAGCTCCAGATGGAAAGAGTGTCAAACTTCTCCTTTTTTTTTTTTTCTCCAGGACTGTTATGCCTGCTTCCCCTCTGGTCTTTGCCACCTCTCAGGGCTTGGTTTCCGCTTTCTTCTGGACTTCTGCAAGAGCCCCTCTCATTTCTGTTTTTGGTGTGTGGTGCATGGATAAGTTTCAGGAAGCAGCTGTTCAGATCCTGAGCACGTTGGGTACTGTTGCCTACAAACTGTACTGGTTGTCAAACGACAAAAATTGCCAGTTCCGTAATTTTCAGAGGGGAACGTGATCAAAGATGGCACTGCAATGAATACAGTGCTCTTTTCTTTTCAAGAGAAAGAGGCTGTGCTTTAGTCAACAAATAAATATTTATTTATTAGTATTAGGTATTAGGGTTAGAAGGTTTTGTTTTTGTTTTTAGCTGAAAAATTATCTTCCATAACTGTTTGGATGGAAAGAAAGTGTTCATGAAACCAAGCCTCCCTGGAAAACATGTATTTCTCACAAGGAACTCCACCTCAGAGCTGTTTTAGTTTAGTTCATGAGTTGAGCTTTTTTGCCAGGTGAATTATTTCATGGTGCAACATAACCATGGTGTCCCCTATTCCACCACAGGTGGTGCAGCACAGAGGGGCACTGGTGTGTTGAGGCACGTGTTGCCTGATCCCCAGTGAAGAAGTGTGTGTGAAAACACTCACATGAGGTAGTCCAGCAAAATTTGTGAATGAGAGCACTCAGATTTTGTGTTGGTACTATTTTGCTGTGAAACAAACTTTTCTACTGGTGAATTAAACTCCAATTAATTTTCTGACCATCTCCCTGTGGAAATTCAGGCGATGACTTTGCAATCCAACATCTTGGTTACTATTGTGTACATGGCAGACTCCTGCTGACATCAATTGAAAGGATGGCTTTGTTGCTAAAGGATGCTGCTAAAAGGAAATTAAAGGAAATACCTTTTTCCTTTTTTTTTTTTTTTTAAATACTTTTAAATAAATACTTTTTTTTAAAAAAAAAAAAAAACAACTACTTGATATGCAGAGATGTTTGTGGATTGAGCTGTGTGCTGTGAACTAAGGTAGTGTGCCTTACTCCTTTCTTAAAATGTAGAGGAGTCCCTCATGTGTGACAAAAGCAACTCAAGGCCATTGCCATTTCTCTGTTGCACAACTGTGAGTCACTGTCTCTCTCTTTACGGAGGTTTAATTCTTACTCTTCCTTGTTGCCTCAATCTGAAGTGAGCTGGTTAGACTGAAAAACTACAAGTTATGTCTTTCACATGTGCAGAGCAATAACATTTATCATTAAATCTCTAAAATACGTGGGGCTGCCCTTCAGCCTTCTACTTCCCTGCAACATTTCATAGTGCACAGTACTGTATGTTCCCAGACTTCCCTCCACCCACTCCCTTCAATCTGCTCCCTCTTCCATAATTAAAGCTAGAAACTCTTCAACTGAATGCGGAGTTTTGCTTTTCCAGTTCAGCTTTGATATATTACCAACACTTAAACGTTGCTGGAAATTTTGCAAACATGTAGAGGTTTATTAGTAAAAATCTGCTTATTGGGGGGAGGGGGGGGAGAGAGGGGGAGGGAATATTTTTTGTGTTTTTTATTTCTCTGTATATCTGTGTGAGAAAGACTTGGGTTACAACATTTTCGTCTATCCTGAAGGTGCCCAGGAACAGGATTTGGCTGAAGTTTCTCTATAGATAGTTCTAAACCTCTCAAGCAACTGCCTTCAGAAAGATGCGAATCTTTGTCCTTTGTAAACAGTCTGAAGATCTGAAGCACTGTAAGATCTCTTAGGCCTGCTGTTTGAACTCAATGCCGTGCCTAATGCTGGGCCTTCAGCTTTATCTCACACTGAATGTACAGCTTTTACTGAATAGCATTTTCTGCAGTACAATCCTGCTTTGTGGGAGGTAAATTTGGGATGTATCTGATCACCAGTTACAAGGTGGAGTGCCAGCTGACCCCTGTATCATACCTCCTGTTTTACTCTTTCCCAAGTACTATGTTGGAGATTGATTGCAATATTGGCTTGGTTTTACTCATGCACAACCTGTAGTGTGGCACCATAGTTCACAATTTCAGCGTGGCTTAATATTGTTAGGTGCTTGCAGTGGTGAAGTTGGCTGGGTGTTTCTAGATCACTGAGCAGACACAATTAGTACTGCTTAGAAGCTCAGATAAATTCTAGGAAGAAAAGTTCAGGAACTCCTTTTCCTACTCCTTTTCTTAGCAGAAGGTCGTGTCCTAGGTAAGTTAGCTCAGGCAGATTTACAGTGGTATATCTACGTGACCCTCCTGGCTGCAGGCATTGTACCTTTGACAGAGACAGGGGCACGCTTTCATGCCTCGGTTACTGCAGCTGCAGGGCCACCAGCTCACCCTCCTGCTGAACACGGGTGTGCAACAGGACACAGGGCTGCGAGCTGTGGCTGTCCATGTGCCTGCCCCACATGTCTGTTCAGCCTCCTATTCTCTGGGAGTTGATCTTCATCAGGGAGATGAAGTGGACAGCTGGGATTGATAATGTCTTAACCTGCTACAGCTGTGTCCTTCAGAGCCAGAGCTGTTAGCAGACCACTAACAGGGGATTACAGAAACTGCATGATCAGATGGGAAGCACCTGTTATGGGAACTTTACTGGGCTGCTCTAGAACAGCCTGTCTTATCTTATCTTTCTACCCACCATCCTGTTAGCTATCTTCTACTGGCTTTACTCTTATCTGAACTTGCTCTTAAATCCCACTGTTCTTATATGAGTACAAAAATAAGCGGCATGACCGAACCAAGAACAGCAAGCATTCAAGCTTTTCTTGCAGGAGAGCATGTCTGTAACTCTTGCAGAGGTGAGAAGCCTCTCCAAATTAGTAAGCTTTGGGTCTTTAGAAATTGTACTTCTAGGACAAAAGATGTACAATTGAGTGGAATGACATAGCTGGGCTTGGTTAGGGTCATACAAGGACAGACTGATGCTAGAAGAGCTGGAAATGAGCACAAGGAAGAAACATTTAGTAATTACCCAACACTCCTCACCTTCAAAGCTCTTAATAAAATTAAATCATTAGTCCTTACAACATTCAAGGTGATGAAAGGGGGGGGAAAGAATGAGGAACTGTTTGGGATCTCACTCTGTATTCACTCAACATTTTCCCTTTAATGTCTATTTAAATAAATTAACCTGAATGCTCAAGGTTATATTTGACACTGTGGAATCTACTTATGAGGTACTGAGGAAGAAACACCAGCTGAATTAGATTTCTAGTTCTATGTCTAGATTTCCCTGAGTGCCTTCAGTTTAATGAAGTACCTTCAGGTCTGCCTTCACTGCATGCTGCAGCCATGTTCATACGTGGCTGGGAAGAGCAGAGGGACCCTCTGTTCAGTGTGGAGCAGAATAAATTTTGAGAATCATGTCAGTTGTGGCTACTTAATCATAAAGATGCTTATTTTCAAAGCACTCACCCAGGCTTTTCCTTAGTTCAGATAGGCACACTGGTTTCCTTTGCAGAAGCCATGGTATGGTTTATCTCCTGTATGTTTCTGACATGATTAGGCAACACGGAGGTTAAGAACAGGAAAATCATAGCTGATGTATCTTTAACATCCTGGGGGCTACAGACCATAGGAATTCCCCACTGCCAATAGTCCTATCAACTTGTGGTCTCTGAGGTCTGCTTAAACCTGAAGCTCTTGGAGGTGGCTAACAGTCAATAACTCTGCTTCCTTTCTGATAAGACCTATGTGGCAGTAGAGAGGAGTCTGAAGATCAGTCTCAGTACAGTCTGTAAGCTAAAAACCCCTAGAAGACTAGAAAGAGAAATGTAGAATATGGTTAAAAAATGTTCATGCAATATTTAAATAATTTCCACTCCTCTCTCAAGAATACTGAACACTGGTAATGCAAATAGCAATTATAGTTTTGTTAGATTAAGGCAAAGGCATTACTGGCCTGTTTTTATGGCCCTAGTTTTGGAGTCAGGTAATTCCAGCATTTTATGAAATAATTTCAATAAAGGACTAAGGCTTTGTCTCTTACTAATTCAAATACAGCTCATTGCAGAGTATGACTGATGCCCAGATAACTCAGAAGGCTGGTGACCTCCAAATGTGTTGCTGGGGCAATAACTGCAATAGTAACAGCATTTGGGGACCAGATGTGGGATGGAGGGCTCAGCCCATGAGCAAAGATGTGTGACAGATAGCAAAGAGAGGAAGAGATGTGCCCAGTATCAAGCCAAAGAGCTGGTGGTGAGCTGGGTGGAAGCCTCTAAAGGCAATGTAGGTGAGGGGCTCTCTACAGCCTGGGGCTATGTCTGGGGATGAGAGTGTCATTACCTTGCACCAAAATCAGCCCTGCCAAAAACATAATTTTCCCTGCTTTTTCCTGCCCAAACCACCTTTCTTGACAGCAGACTTGTTAAAGCTATTTGCAAGGGCTTGAGGGGAGGCCCAGTGTCTCAGGGTTCATGAAGGCTTTCCTTGCTTTTGCCAGTGGTGATATTTGGAAAGGTGTGGGTGGGGAGATATTGCTGTGCTTTGAGTGGTATGACAAAGCTTTGTCTAAGCCTGTTTAAGAAGGCAAAACTGAGAGATGCTGGCTTTGAGAGACAGCACACACAGATCTGCATTTGTATTTGATAATCCTGATTTGTCCTAGTTAGCCTGAGAGAGAAAGGGAGGCAGGGCAGGCTTCAGCTACAGCAGTCTAACAAAAAAAAAAAAAAAAAAAGAAAAAAAAAAAGAAAAAAAAAGAACTGCATTAATTTAGGCCCAGCAGGGAATGTATTAGAGAGAAAGTCTTTGTTCTTCTGTTCTGTTGGTAAGAAAATGCCATGCACTGCATGAGTAAGATGCACACAGTAACTGCCTGTATTCCTAATCAGATCTGTCTCTTCTCTCTTCACGTGCTTCTTTATCATTCTTTATATTGTTCTGCTTGAGACAGATCTCTGGGTATCAGGGCTTGCCTCTAGGACTGAGGATTCACAACAGACTTGCAGGCCTGTGTCAGAAATAGAACCAAACATTACCAGCAGCTGCCCTGCTGTTAGACACATGCCATGCTCTGGGATAGCAGGCTTCACTGCTGATTATACAGAACAGTAATCAGCAGCATATAAATGGACTGAATGTTCCCATTTTCCCAGGATGGGTTGAAGTCCACCACAGGAGTGTGGCAGTAAGCTATAATTAGAATGGCATGCTCCCTCTGCTAAGGAAACTAGCAGGGTTCCCGCCTGCCCAATCGCCACTGGATCGTTTGACAGGAGTCATCCATCTTCAGGTGAAGAGGAAACTGGTGCATTGAATTAACTTGTGGTAGTTTTCAAGATCCTAGTTTTGGCAAGCGGCAGCTCTCCTGAGTCTAAAAGCAGCATTTATGACAGATCAGAGGTTTGGGGTTTGGTATATGGTGGTTCTTTGCAGGGTGTTTGGGCATCTTGTCCCTTGTTGTTACTGTTCCTTCCAAATGTTAGTTTGCCATAAGCTCCCTTCAGGTTGCTGCAGTGACACCAACACAATAATGCAGAAGTCATTTTGGCATTTTTGAGGTGTACTTTCATTTTTCTTGGATTATTCTAGGTATTTTTGCTGGTGGATGTTAAATTGCTGCAAGAAGCTGATCATAGAATCACAGACTGGTTTGGGTTGGAAGGGCCCTTAAGGGTGATCCAGTTCCAAACCCCTGTCATGGGCAGAGACACCTCCCACCAGACCTGTCCAAAGCCCCATCCAGCCTGGCCCTAAATGCTTCCAGGGATGGGGCATCCACACCTTCTCTGGGCAACACCTCCTACCTCTTTCCTATTTTCTTTGGTAAACTGTAAGTATTGTAGGGTCCAGAGCTTTTTTGGGGGCTTTCATGGCAGCCCTAAATGAGATGATGTGGCCATGCCCAGAAAGCCTAGCAATGCTTCATACACTTACACAGAAAGCTTTGCCCTGGAGCACTTATGAGCTTGTTCTTGTTCCTAACTTGATGCAGTGAATGTGCCTTTTGATAATTTTGACTTTATATAACCCAGGAAGTTAGTCTCAGTTTTATCACATTGCTAACAAAGCTGTGTTAACATAAAGACTCAAATTCTGCATTCAGTAGCAAATGGTGGTTCTGCCTTGCCCACAGTACTTTTTAATTGTAGTGAAATGCACTTTTTTTTTTTTTTTTTAGGTGCATCTCTCCTGTTTTTCTGTTTGCTCCCAAAGAGAAGAGCACATTTTTGTTACCCCTTCTGCTTGTGATAGCTTAGTGACTCAGTGGCTACAACAACTGAAGACATGGCAAAAGTCAATAGGTGGAAAATGTATCTGTTATTTTAGATTTAGCAGCCGCAGATGAGCAGGATGGGCTGTCACAAACAACCTTCTTTTGCAGTATGTGATGCAGGACCTTCATTGATTTGGTGGGAAAAAAATGGGCACCATGAGGAAATCTCTGAGAACTAAATTAGATGGGAAAATTTAAAGCAAGGTGGCAAAAGTTCAGCTGAGGTTAATTTTCTCCACAACTAGTCTCATTGAAAGCATTAATATTGATTTTGCTAAATGGTTCAAAGTCTACATGCTGAACCTATTTTTTTTTTTAACAAAGTACCACAGAGGTGTGAAATTGTATCCTGTTCCTCCTTACTGTTTACATTTTAAAACTTACAAAATACCCTTTTCTCTCTGAAATGAGGTAAAATTAAGTTAGAACCACCTAACATAGGGAAACATAGGCCACATAGGGAAAGAAAGTTTTAATCCTTTCTAATGAAGAGGAGAAAGAAACAGACTCAGAAATTTCAGTTCTTGGAAGGATCAAAAATTTTTTAAAAGTTTTACACGTGCAAAATTAAAGCAAATTTACATGTGTACTCACATCAATTCTACCTTGATTCTGATGGTAGCTTCAGTCTGTTAGGATTCAGTGCCAGAAATATGCCTGTCAACATCTGGCCTTCCCCCTGGAATAAGTAAGCTATACCAGATGAGTGCAGCAGCCAGGCTATGACACTAAGATGGCTTGGACAGAGCAAATAAAAAAATGTTTTCAAGTGAAATTCTTAAGTTCTTTGATTGTTTGCCCATTAGCAATCTATGCAACAAAAGATCAGAGGGGAGTTGGTGTCATGTGGCTTTAAATAATTTAGAAGCAGAAGCAATTGCTGGAGACTGCTTGAGGGAAATAAATAAATAAGTCCAAGGGAAGCATCTGGCTCAATCTGTCTGCCAAAAAAACAAAGAATAATGGAAAAAGAGCCTTCTTTCACCAAGCATCTAGCAGAACATTTGCCCTGAAGATGCATGAGGTGAGAGTTTTTGCAGACATTTCTTTGCTGGCTGAAGCTATCGGATTGCTGTTGTCCTTTAACTAAAGGATGCATGTGTTTGTGGCCAGGGAGGAAGGGACCAGCAGCCTTGGTTGACGTAGAAGCAGAAAGGGATATGCTGTGAAATTAGTGCTGCAGCAATGACAACATAGCAGGATTGCTTACAAGTTTGTATTGTTGATTTAGCAGGATGGCTGTTATGTTGTCTATTAGAAAAAGAAAATAAGGAAAAAAGGATTTTTAAAAGAAAGTGTATTTGACCTCTATATGTAGGAGAAAGGATATGATGGGCCTGAGTGTGTGAGGGGGACACCAATAAGACCAAAACTATTAGCACAGACAGACAAATCATTGGGATAATGTAATCTAACCAGCCTATCAGTCTCCACTTTTAAATCTAACAAACAAGCAACCCTCCTCCTTCCCAAAACAAATAAAAACCAACACTGAGAAGTTCCCTTAAAGTGGAGTTTAACAGGAGGGTTAACAGCTTATCTGAGCAAGGCAGATTCTGCACCAGGACAACCCTGTTGACTTCAAGGGGCTTTTTCTGGCAAGATCCAAATCTGAGCTTGCAAGTTTAAAAAACAATACAAATGAGATTTTTCTCTACCAGTAAATGCAATCCAGTGCAAGCTCACACCAAAGCAGGCAGTGCTGCTCTCTTTTACTCTATCAGTGTAGGGCAGGAAAAATCTTCATAAAAATAACCCTGCTTGAAGTGTGACATAGAGCTATGCAAGCAGTTGTGGATCTCAGTGGACAACACATGTTCAGTCTAACTGCTCTCTTTAGGAAGAGGCATTGGCATGTAAAAATAATTCCCTGAAGGGGACGAGAGAGGCTGCTGCTATGTCTAGCAGAAGGCATTAATTATAGCAAATGGTTGCCCATATCACTGAGTGTTGTTATTTGTTTACATGTTTGTTTTTAAATTTGTAGATAGATAAAATTGTAAAGACAGGGTACAGTCAGTTTTCTGTTTAGGTTCTGGAGTTTGAAATGAATGGTGATTGATTCCTCCTCCTCTCAAAACTTCAGCTAGTGGCTTCAGATGAAAAAAAGTCAAACGTGACTTGGGAAATCTGCTCATCTCTGCCTGATAGTCAAAAATCCCATATGCTCCGAACAGCATTTTATAAAGCCTGGGGAATATCCTTCAAGACTTAGCTTTGGCTGGCCTGAAGCTCTCTGAAATTCTGTGTTATTTACTCCTGTGCTTAGGAAACAAAGTCCTTAATGGTCCGCTCTCTCCAGACCCTTTCTAGGACCCTTCTACCTTAATAGTAGCCTTTTCTGCATTGTCAAGAAGTCTCCATTTTCAGGCAGCAGAAGTTCTGAAGCCTTCAAGGTCCTAACCTTCACACAGAGCTTTTTTCATCACTGGGAACACTGGTCTGGGTATGCTGGCTGAAATAAAAACAGCTATTCTGGAATACTGATTTGTTGACACAGGCCCAACTCAAGTTTTAAGAAAGAGCTGTAAAAATGCTTGTAAAATTCTTTTCATGCACCTGTAGTAGCAGTCACCTGCTTTACCCTATGGAGAGAGTCCCATTTGAACAGTACCTCGTAAGGATGTTTTCATGGCTAATTGGCACAAGCTGATGTGAATGGTCTAGAGGCAGGTGCTGGTAGATGCATTGAAGAGTTACATTTTGTAGTTTCTTACTGCATTGCACTTTGCACTTTCAGCTAGATGCCTGACAATCAAGTACCATTGGAATCTGCTCAGGGCACTCTGTTACTGCTGCCTTGCTGCCTTTCCCTTCCCACAGAATTGCCTTTTAAAATGTAGCTAGAAAGATCAAAAGCATTGTTGCTGTAAAAATCACTGTGAAATTAAAAGGGATAGGAATCAGCCATTTGTGTAGCAGATTCTTTTCACGTCTCTGCATAGACTTGCCAATTACGGTTCTCTTTTCTCAGCTGGAGATGTTAACCTGTGTGGCTTTTATCTCAGGATCCCTGCCCAGGTTTCTAAAGTGATTTGTGGTCATTTGAGATCTTCCTTCGTTTTTGTCACTTCTTCCTGGGAGGAAGAGTGGCACTGATGGGAAATGTCTTGCTATTTATAGACTGTCTCGGTGTTATGTCTCCTGTGGTTATGTGGAGGAGGCAGCATACTGTCTATTTACTTCTAGACCACCCATCTCTCAGCCTGAATTTCTTGCAATGGTCTTACTGCTGAGAATTTTCTTCTGATTTCCTTTAGATATATTTTCCCCCCAAGCGAGTGACATTGATCACTGGGGTTTTATCCAGCCCTTTCTTCTGATACATGCCTTAGGGTCCTGTTTTTGGACTGCTTAGTCTAACGCTGCTGGGTGTGAATGGGGATGCTTTCTGTAGGATCCAGAATATGGGGTAATACTGAGGGGGTTGATGCATGCCTGTAAACTACCGCACTATAGAGGCAGGTTGCAGCTAGGTCAAGTGCTTTCAACAGGGAATTGGGACTTGCTCCTGGGTATAGAAGACTGCTATTCTTTCTCTATCTTCAGTTAGCCAGCTAAGCTTCTCTGCTATGCTTATCACTGGTATATTAACTCTTACTTTTGGCTTTAATCAGGTTTTGCTGCCTTATAGGAGAAGATCTGATAAACTGCAAAGCATAAATGAACACACACCTCCATTTTAAGCTCTCAGACTGAACTCTATTAATCTGCTGATAGAGTTTGAGAAATAAAGTTGCGAAGTACTTGGTTAAAATTCTCCCGACCTTCTTAGATTTTACTTGATTCAGCCCTGCTGCACTGATATCATCGTAGAATTTATTGTAACAGTAATAGTGGTGAAATCCTGACCCTCTCGAAACCATCAGGGATTTTTTTACCCATTTCATACTAGAAACCTCCCTGTTGATATTGTATCCCAAAATGTCTCATTCTCTGGCGTCTTCAGTGGATCAGGAGATACCTTGAGGATGTATCAGAATGAAGAGGACATGCAGGTGGGAAAGTTTCATGGAGGGGGGCTAACATTGATTTGTGGATTGGGTGCCCTCAGTGGGGAGTCAGCTTAAAATAAGTGTGGTTTTAGTTTTGCAGCATATTAATGTTCTTCAGTAGTTTGTTGGGATGTCTTCTGTGGCTGCTAGGATGTGTTATCATAGTTCCTTTTCCCCAGCTCTGGTCTGTGAGCCAGGAAGCTGCTTCCACTTTTTTTTAATCTCACACTAACACCTTGAAGAATGAGCAACCCTATGGTTTTGGGGTACTCCTTCCCTTGAAACACCTGAAGTGTATGGGCAGCTGCCTAGCATTGATGCTGTGACTGCTGACATTACAAAGTTTTCATGAGAGGGTTGGTTGGGAGAGGGTCTTGTCAAATCCAGGCACTAGCATGTCTTTTCCTTCCTTGGTGAGAATAGCTGATGGGACATAGCTAAAGAAAAAAGCTATGTTCTTTACATAAAATGATGGTTAAGAGTGAAATGAAGTGCAGACAAAGCTTCCCTCCTCCTGAAAGGTTGATCACTGTTGCAAGCTGGCCAGTGAGTTCAGGAAGAGCAGTATATTCTCTGAAGAGAGGGAACACAGACTGTATTCTGATTTATCCTCCCCATCTAGGAGGCTTTCTATAGATTTTTTTGGCTCATCCCAAAAGACTTTTTTTGTTTGTTTTGTTTCATGCAAGCTACCAGACTATGAGATAGATCGGCTAAGATGCCAATGGTGCTTCCTGGTCTGGTGCTACAGGTACAGGTAGCTTCTGGAAAAAGGCAGGGCAGAACACTTTGAGAGCAGTTGTGAGTACTGCCACAACTGAATCTGCCTGAGCTATAAGGGGGCAAAGAATCAGGCTTCAAACAAGGAATCTGATTTAATTCTTGCATTGCTTCCATGTCTGTGTAATCCTCTCATCTCCCACAGCTGTGCCTAGGAGAACAGAAAATCACTCTCGTGTTGGGACCTGACTTGAGATCTCTGGCTTGTGCTTCTCAAGCTGTGAACTCCTCATGAACTCCTCCTGTTACCTTTCTGTGTGTGGCAAACCAAACAAGTGATATGTATGCTCTAAACAAATACATTTTGTTTGTCAGTCCAGTGGTGTGCATAGTAAGAAGCAATGCCTGACTGACACGTGCCCAGCAGACAAATTTCATCATCGTTTGAATCAACTCAAACTGTAGCCCGTGCCCCTGTGTCAAGGCATCTCATGCTAACTGAGACCTGTAGAGGGAACAGAATTTGTTTATACAACGAATTCTTAGAATAAAGGTAATACCAGTGCTCGTATTCAATATCTAATTATATATTTTCCTAATGCAGTATACCCATTTATAATATGTGAAGCCTGACTTTGTTCTCCTGGGAGCAGGCCAGTGAAGAATTGCATTACAAATATTTATTTACTTCCCTTGTCCCTCACTGGTTTTATTTTAATGGGTGTGCAAAACTGCATGAAAGCTACAGGGGAGAAAAAGCCCCCCAGGAAAGCCTTTGTATCTGGATGAATTGGAAAAACAAACTCTAGGGTGCTCATTTGCCATGAATCACTTTTCACATCACGTGCGGAAAATGAATGAGGCGTCTGTGAATCTAATTCCCTTTGTCCCAGTTGTAAAGCCGATCAGCACAATAGGAGAGGCACAAGGCCAGCAAAGCAAGAGGTGGAAAGCAGGCACCATTCAGTGAATTCATTTTCAGTCATCCCTGTGCCACTTGCTCCTTTTCTTCTCTACAGATTTAAAGAACAAACAAACCCTGAGGTCCCTGGGAAATGCCTCTGTTAAGTGCTGCTGCTGGGGTCTTGCTAAGCATGGTGGCAACTGCTGAGAATGCAACTCCTTCCCACTGTCACACCAGGTCCCTTGTCACTCCAAGTGGGAAGACAGAAAGCACATCACCACAGCCTAACCACACGGTAAGAAAACAGCACATTGGTGTGTTGAAGAGTCTGTGTCAGAGGTAAAAAAGGATAAAGATTTAGGGTCTTCCTGTTTTTTGTAACTGAGCTTCAAGTTAAAAATCCTAATTGTCTTTCATGCTGAACTGAATTTTTGGCAGCTATTTAACAATCTGAATTAGGTTACATTATTTCCTATTATATTCCATCTAAAACCAGTTAGATTTGTGTGTGTGAGAACCAAACCCATTATATTTGAAAAACTAAAAATGTTCCAGCTGCAAAACCCAGTGCTGGCCTGAGAATGTAACCCTTGCATTCACTGCCTGGTTTATAGGCTTCTCTCACTGCCTAAGAACAACTTTGTTGCCCAGCTAAAAGGAAAATGGAAATGTTAAGAATCTCACCGCAGCTTTTGTAATGAATTTCCAAGTTGTCCTCTTTGCAGACTGTGTGCGTAGGCCATTCTGTGCTGGCACTGATGGAAAGCAGGACTAAGATGAGAACGAGAGCATTTGATGTCTTCATGGTGACGGTGGCAGTTTGCAGGATCAGTTCTCTCTGTCTCTTGCTAACCCTCTCTGGAGGGAGCTGTTCCCTTCTCTGAGGGAGACAGGAGTTACTACATTCACGCCTGCAGAAGGGTTAAGTGAGCCAAGGCAGCCTCCAGCTTACCACAACGTGGTATAAACAAGAGGCTAATCGGAATTGGAGGGTGCTGTTTCCGTGTGCTCAGACTTCTGCTTTCTGCTTCATGTTAGTTTAAACTAATGACAAATGAGCTAATCACACCTACTTGCTGCACTGCATAGCCCTGCCTTGGTGCCTGCTGGAACAATGCAGCAAACTGTTTATTTTTCTTCTTACTGCCAGTTTCTTCTCTTGAAGTCAAAGCATTTGGGTCCAGACTTCAGACAAACTTATTTAGGCCCCCTGGCTGCAAAACATTTTGATCCAAATCACCCCATCTTAATTGCACAAAGTCAGACTAAATTTTGCAAGGTGGCCAGTTTGGTTTCTGTGTTTTTCTTGGTTAAAAAGAAAATAAAATCACTCTGCTAGAGGGAAGAGAGATTTGTCTAACACAGCTGACACACCAGATAACCAAGCCTTGAACCTTTTAGGAATCCTTTCTGCTTGACTGTGCTGAAGGCTGTGTTTTTGTTCATTTTGTTCAATGGTTCTTAGGAATATACTACTTAATTGTAAACCCAGTCAGGTAAATGCAGACATCACTTTTTTCCTTCTGTCTTCCTGATTATTTAACCATCCAGTACTGACACTGCATTTGTTATTCATGCTAGCTTTTGCATGAAGCACAGCTTAAAAAAAAAAATAAATAATGGTGGCTGTTGCAGATGGCAAGGAATGATCAGTAAGGAAAGGAGGGAGTGTTGCCTCATCCCCAGTAAAATTCTCTGATTCAGTTTGAGATCCAGGATTTGGAACAGCATTTCAAAACCCAGTTGCCAAAAAGGACTTTCCTGGACAAAGTATTAACTGGAAAAAACCTACAAGCTAAACTCAGCCATAAAGCAAAAGTCTGGAATAGTGTTCTCTGAGCTGGAGATGAGGAGAAATTGGCTCTGTAGCATGACAGAGTCGAATAAAAGATTGCTTTGGCCATCTCAGTCTTTCTTGCTCCAAAGGCTACAAGTATCATTTGCTCTGTCACTGAGTAAAGTTGAGGAGGGGAAAGCCTATGTACTTCTGCAAACAGGAGAGCACCTGACAAGATAATTATAAAATAATGATACACAGTAGAGTTGTTCCTGAGGTGAAATCCTAGCCTGAATGAAGGTAACGAAAGTAATCCCATAGATTAAAGAGGGGGCCAATATTTCAGCCAGGATGTATTAAATTGAAAAAACAGTTTAATGCAGCCCAAGAAACCTTGCTTGCTTTGAATAATGAGCTTCAGGTCTGCTTCATGGTTTTGGTTGCTATCATAATAGTGAGTTATATGTCCAGGGCCAGGGTGAGAATCCAGGCAACTGTCTTTAGGCATAACATATGTGTACAGGTCATACAAAAAAAGATCTGAGTTACAGATCTGTCTGGTTTGACTGGACTTCTGGTGATACCCAGCTGATAGCTGATGAGAGCTAGCACAATTCCATAAGCAGAGACAATGTCCAGGATTGCTATCATGCATTTAAACTTGAATCATGTAGAGTAAAAGTCCCTTTCCACTAACATCTGTGAAGAAAATGAGAACTGGATGTAGTGACTCCTTACAAAATGCAAAGCACTGCAAGTCAGAAATGAGAACATAAACTCTGTTTATTATTATTATCATTATTATTATTATTATTATTATTATTATTATTATTATTAATTATTATTATTAGGAGTGACATTGTCATGGTTCTTCCTTTGAAACATCAGTATGATGCTCAATAATAATGAACAAAGAAAACCAAATAATAGGGCAAATACTTGAAAGAGAGACCCACTGTGGGGGGTGTCAACAAATAAACCGTATTAGGCTTAAGACCTCTTGTGAGATGAAAATCATTGGAAGAGGGGAAAATGAGGGAGAAAGACTATAGATGCTTGCCCTACTCTTACTTTTCTCTGCATACCTGTTCATAGACAGCACTGGGGCAGGTTACTGAGCAGAATGGAGCCTTGGTCTGGACCAAAATGGTTTACCTGGACATTGTAAACATTACCCTCCTTGCCTCTCTCTACCCCATCCTGCTGGCACCGTGTTTCCAGCATCAGTGACTGCTGAAGTGCTGACTTAAAGCAGCTTTTCTTCTTCATGGAAGCCCTGTGGTGGCTGTTCTCTTCATGTCCAAAAGTTGAGGCTGTGCTTTGCAGAGATTTCAGTCTAAGCATGAGCCTGGGAGAGCAGAACATCAGTGGACTTTCAGGATATGGGTTTTCCTGCTTCACTGAAAGCAGGATGGTTGGTGTAGATGTCCTAGCAGAAATCAAATGTGACTTTGTAGATGAGTCCAGAAGTGCTGTTATACACAGACAAGTGCCTGCACTGTTTCCCCGTCTGTTGCATAGACTCTCTCTTGCTCTTTTGAGAAAGCTACTTCATCCTTTTTTTTGGCAGTGCTCCTGACACTGACTCGAAATGACAAATCACAAGATTTTTTTGTGGGCGCGAGGTTGGAACGTGTCTCAAGTAGTTTCAATAGCCGCCCTTCTGAGGGGAAGCAGCCATGATGGCTAACGTTTTGGAAAGCTGTGCTGCCGCTTCCAGTTTTCCCCACCATGTTGTTCTCAGTGGGAAGAGAATTATACTTTGGGTGGTTTTAGTTTACAACGTGTACTCCAGACACTGTTTCGCCATTTCATTCCCTGTGTAATCCCTGTATCTCCTAGAAAGTGCTTTATTACCAACTCCATCTGTTCTGAGAACTGCTTTCCCTTCAAACAGCCGAAGCCTGTGGGATGAGAAACTACATCTAAATGAAGTGGTATCAGTGCTGGCAGTGGGAATTCTGTTTTGGCAGCTTGCTTAGCTGGCCAACAAGCATGTTTCTTTATCTGATTGGAGGCTTTGACCATGGAGATAAGCAGCACAAAATGCCGGTAAAGAAAGCTATTTACTTGAGGAGAGGAAGTGGCTTTGTCTCTCTAGAGCACTTCTCACATTATTTGGGTGTTTCTGCAGTATTAAGGAGCGAAAATGCTTGTTACTTAACAAGGAAATTACATCTGTAATATAAATGCAAAGAGCAAAAACTACAAAGAGAGACTAGTAAGCAGGTAAATGTTCTATCAATGTCTGTAACTACTTCTTGGTTTTAGTGATACAGGATTGTTATGTGAGCAAATCCTCCCTTACCAGTAGCTTGTACCACTAGCCTCTTATGTCTCTAACCTCTTAACAATAACCAGTAGCAGCTCCTTGGAGAAAGTATAGCAATAAAGAGACTTTTTTCTTGTTTTTCCTCATTACTTCAGGTCCACCTCTTCCCTTTTAGGGAAGCTTGAGTCATAACTTTTAATAGACAGCAATGTTGATTAAACAACGTACTATTAAGTAGCCTAATGATAGATATTATGAATACAGACGCTGCTATCTTTAATTTACAGTTGTATTATTTTGCAGTTATAACTACAAAACTACTAAGTATAATTCTCAAATCTTTTAAGATTAACCCAGCTATGCTATTATCATTCTGTCACCCTTTCTTTCCACCCATTTGGTGCCAGGGTGTGAGCCTGTCCCTCTTTATTCTCTCCACTGAGTCTTTTGGACATGGACCATTGATGGACAGTTGTATGAATTATCCATGGGGTTCTCTCTAGCATCCTGGTGGGCTTGGGTATGCAGGTAGCTTCGCTAATGTTTGTAGGTGTCTGAGCTCCCACTGTCAGAAGATCCCACCCTCTTTTGCCCTTTGCCTGATTTTAGGCCTTTCTCCCCCCTTTTTACATTGCAGAACCTGCCTTTTTTTTACCACTTTCCTTTCTTTACCCAAACTTCTTGCAAATATGCAATTCACCTCATTTTTTTTTTTCATTGTTGTCCCTGATTCTGCTACTTCCATTCTCAAATTTGGTGTTTCCAATACTTTTATTCACGTCTTGGCCTAATGTAGTGTTACTGGTACAGTTGCTTAGGTAAAGGTAGCCTCCTAAGATCTGAAGAGTGTATCCTTAAAGCTCCCCTACAATTATCTAGTTGATACTGACAATGCCTTTTTTTTTTTCTTATTTCTCCAGATTTCATACACTCACTAAGGCAAATTATCTTCCTCTAGCCTTGATTCCTTTACCTGCCTCCAATTAATGCAAGTAGTTTCATATCCAAGGCACAGCCTGCATACCAGGACAACAAAGCTACATATTTTTCATGCTCTGTTTTGTGCTCACACAGCATCCTTGCCCTTGAATTGCTTTAATTACTCTCTGGGTTCCCTGCAGAGGCTTAGCTGGTCATGAGACCCGATGCCTCTTGTGGGGCCTCTTTCTTGCATTCATACAACTGTACCTGCACTCCAAATTTTGCAGAATAGTTATGGGTATGTTTTTTTTTTTTTAATTTACTCTTAGCCAGGCAGTTGTGTTTACAAAACTTTTCCAAATGTAGGCCTGGATAGCACTTCACCTCATCTCTGCAACCGGTTTTCCCCTTGAGTTTCTCTTCTTTAAAGATTTTTTACTGCAGTGTGCAAGTCCAGTGTAAGGTGAGTTCTAAACAAAGTTTACGTTTGTTCTTTCAAACAAAATTATTTCTTCTTGCCTTTGGTATCTTTGGGTACTCCTATATTGTACAATGAAACATTTTTACAGATAAAACTTTGCACTAAAAATTTTGCTAATTTATTTTCTCTTGCAATTCCCTCTGAACCAAAGCTTTCTTCTTCAGATGTCTCCGCGTGGGTCTCCCATGAGTAAAAGATGACAAGATAAATGAGATTTTCAGAGGAATTACCTTCACTAACTGTAAAAGTCAGCTTTTCCTGGTGTACTTTCACTAAGGTTTCTAACATTTCAGCTAAAATACAGCATGGCTTAGAAAAGCAAAAACTGTATTTCATTTGTCCTCAACAAAAGCTAATGCTCCACCCCCTCTCCCTTTCCAACTGTTCCGAAGCAAAGGTGAGTTTTGCACGGTGCTAGGGGGGTGTTTGAGCTGCAGCACTGCCAGCAGTGTGTGGACTGGGCTTGCATGTGGGAAGGCTTCTGGGACCTGCTGGCCCTCTTAGCTGTCACCACAGCACCTGTGAGCACCCACTGTCCTCACAAATGCTCCGGGAGCAAGATGAGAGTCAGAGGCTAAGACAATGAGCAGAGCAACAAAATTTTATAAAAGTTTTATACAAGCAAGGCTCGCAGATGGGGCTGCTGTTGTGTGCTTTCTCTGGCCACCATGAAGCTGAGCTTTGCTCAGCCCTGGCAGGCTCTCAGCACAAGCCTTCTGTTGGCTGTCTGGGGTTGGGCTGCTTCTCAGCAGT
Source organism: Anas acuta (assembly GCF_963932015.1). NCBI lineage: Eukaryota > Metazoa > Chordata > Aves > Anseriformes > Anatidae > Anas > Anas acuta. The sequence goes on from NC_088980.1 coordinate 69,470,581, forward strand.
ACCCACTGCTGGTTGGTGTATGGCGTGAGCCCATGTGGCTTTATACAGGTCAGGTTTTAATTACTTTGTCACCTTAAATAGTAGTGGAGCACTATTTTAGGTGCCGTGCTAAATTTGGTTGTTCTTTTTAAAAATCAAAGCTTTCAGGAGAAGGAATTACTCAGTGGTATGGAGAAAAGTTAAGGACATTCTCCTTTGTATCATTTATATTAAGTGTTCAGGAAACTATATTAAGGTTGTATGTTGTTAGGACTTTTCAGTACTCACCTGGAGTCTACACTATGAGACACAGACTGGTTTGTCTGCTACAAAGTGAGAAGGTGTACATTGATTCAACCTACAGTGAAGGCCATGCAGCTGTAATAGATACGTGTAAAAGCAAAGCCTTACACAGCTTCCTTCTGGTTAATAACAAAGCTTTTCCAGGAAAAAATTGATGGCCAGTCATGGAGAAAGGGCAAAATTAAGCTGCTGTCATGAAGGAAGCATGCTGAATACTTAGAGATTTTAACACTTGAATCCTTACATTTACAAAATCCAATATTTCAAAGACGTATGCAATTCCTGTGCTGTTTTTATATAGAGTCTTCATATAAGAACACAGAATATTTGTTAAGGCTCCATTTAACTCCTTTCTAAATTGCTGGAAGTTAAGATGCATAAAACCTGATTTTTGGGCTTGTAGACTTCTACTGTCAGTAGCAGAAGCATTTGAAACATAGTTATGAAGCCAATGGGTGGTACGCAGACAAGAGTGCTTGTCTGTCTTCCAGCTTTCATTTATCATTATATTCTTTTACTGCCCTTGTTTTTGCCCTGCTGTACCAGGGACCCTTCTAGCAATGCAAACACAGTGCTCAACCCCAAGCAAAGAACTAGGTTGTGTTCTGCCTGGACTCTTCTCTCACCTTTCTTCCAGGGGGAAAAGTGTGTGAGGACTTGGTACTTGTCCATGGTAGGATTGGGGCAGGAAGGTGGTACCTGTGTAATATTCCCCTGCCCTTCATTTGCATGTGGGAAAGAAATGTAAGACAAGTTTGTTCTGGTGCTCTCTGAAGAGGATAGACATATGTGTGATGTGGCTGTGCCATTTGTCTTGGATGAGTGCTGCCGAGTGTGCCCATTCCTCCTGCAGCATGTGCCTTGGAATACGGGAATGGGAAGGAGGGAGGCAGGCTTAGCACTGCTCAGAGCAGAAGCAGTGGTACATGTATACATGTCCTCGTGTTTGCATTGCCTGTTTCGGATGCAAATGAACATGAGCCTAAGGCTAAAACGAAATTCTGTCCTTTGAGCCACGTGGTCTCTCCAACTGTAGTAGGGGTGGAAGCAGTGGAAACAGCTTTGGTGCAAAGAGAAAAGCATTCATCTGCTTCTGCATCTCCCCTCCTCGCTTCCACCAGCCCATCTCAGGAGCTGCGTGGAGCTGTTACTGTGACAGGCAGGTTTTGAGGTGGGTGGAAATTTTCTAGTGAATACTTCTCTCAGAAAATACCATTTGACTGAGTCCAAAACTTCTTATGGTATAATTTGGTGGAAACGTGCATAGTAGAAGGGGAGCTTTCTCAGTGATGGCAATAACTGTTGTGGTTAGCAGAGAACTCCTGTTCCACAATAGCCTATATGGGCTGGTAAACTTTTTTTGTGAGGCTGGAATTCAAAGCAGGGACTTGTATCCACTTTTATACTTGGCTAACAAACTCTGAGCTACCACAGGATGTCCTCTGTTTTTTTTCAGATGACGTCCAAAGCTGGGAGAAGCTTTGAAACCTCAAACTTCAAAGGGGTGAGAGGGTATTTGGTGCTGTTGTGCTGCCCCCCAGAATGTGGACTGCCTCTCAGTGCATGGCAGTGACAGCAATGTGGTGAGGAACTCCTCTAGTGGGAAACCTTATGTAGCTAAGAAAACAGCCTCTGGCTCAGCATGAGCTTGGCAGGTATCGTTATATCCGAAGTCACTCTCTTCTGTGCTGCTTTATGGCTGCGCTCACGAGCAGCTGTTTGGCCAGGCATTATGTCTACCTTGCTGTTGGGATCAGGATTGCAGTAGGGCCAGTGGTCTGCATCAAAACCTCTAGTCCTCCTGGATGAAGTGAATTTGTTTGTCAGCACTGCAATGCCAATGCACAACTTTGGATTGATGCAGATCGGTGCTGGTTAGGCAGCGAGGAACAGCAGCCACCCACGCCTGGGACAGATGGACTGGGGCGTGGTGTTGGCTGTTGGAAGTCTGTTGAAAACGAGCATTTCTTCATCCTGGCTAATGGAGTTTCCTGTGTTCATGGGGAAGTGACTTGGTGGAATAAGCTCACTTCACTGCCTGGAAATGCTCAGTGGTGTCCAGGCATTCCTCTCATAACACAGCCTGGGGACTTCTGACGGAGCAGACCTAGCAAGGCACCGGTTGAGGTTTGAGTTTCTGGCATTACAGGTTAATTGTGTTTGTAGGTGATTCCAATACAGGGACAGGAAGTGGAATCCATAGATATCAAAATGAAAAATGCACACAGTGGAATTTCACAGTCACACAAGAACTTGGAACCTCAGTACAGTTTGGCTTAAATAATGATCCACAAGCAGGGAAGAATGTCCAAAATAGTTGACCTTCTACTTCTGGATCACCTATCATGGATAGTTTCTCTCTCCTAAAATGATTAAATTGACTTCCACACAGGCATGATGTGAAATCTTTAAAAATGTTCTTGTAATGAAATGCTGGCAGGCATGGAAGGAAGCGTGTGCTCCAATAACACTGCAAAATGGAGGCAGAGGTCTCTCACCAACAACAGACGTTGAAAACAACCAGCTCAACCCTTCCAGACAAGAAAGTAGGGCTTTTAAATTAGGCAATAATTCTGGATTTCATCAACCTACTTTGCCACTTGCAGAGGCTGCATTTTGATACCCAAGTGTTTGCTATCCTATATTTATTCTTTCTGATTGATGGTTGGTGAAGTTGGGTTTGTTTGAATGCCTGGAAAACGGGGGCGAAGGAACTAGAGCTCAGGGAAGATTAAGTTTAAACTGGATTCTAATGGATTCAGGGGCTGAATTTCAGATTGGTCAGCCTACTGCCAAAAAGTTTCTGATGCAAATGAATTTGATAGCTGCTACTGACGTTCTTCCAGTTACGTTCTTCCAGCAGAAGTGGTGTCTGGTAAGGCAGTTTGCAGATGCTCCCCATGAAGCAATTCCTGAATTAATCCAGCAGGTCTCAGACTGTAGAAACACAGGATTTTTGAACCTTTTCTTCAGCATGATGCCAATGAAGAGAACGCATGGAGGTCAGTTTCTTGGTTGGCTTGTTATTTCAAATACTGCTTCAGTGGAAGATATGCCTCCCTATGTATTGAGCATTATTGTAATTGTGCAGGGGGAGCTCAGCTGCTGCAACCAAATCTAAATCTGACAGAAGGGAGTATGGTCTAGTACCATCTTCTCTCTCCTAGCTGGGAGGAAGGAGGTACTACATCCCTTCCTCAGAAACATAGGACAGAGCTGGTGCAGGGATGGTTTCAGCTGAGAGGGATTTTTCAGGCTTGGTGAAATCTTTTCTCTGCTCAGTCTCCTGGGGGAGCAAGCGCAGTGAGCTCTCCTCCACCCAGCTACCTCAGCCAGGCACTCTGACAGGCACAGGTTGGTGCGGATTGCATCTGATGTGAGGGTGGGATAGAGCTGAGTGCAATCTGTGACTGGGATTTGCCAACAAGGCAGCAATTATAGATATAGGATTATACGTGCAAAGGGCCACTTCCACTTCTCTTATCATTTCCAGAAGGAATGACAGGAGCCATTTTAGGATGAGACTGCTTGTCCTGCTCCGTGTCAGGGGCTGGACAGCAGGGATCCTTCCTTAGAGGTACGAGAAGATTAAAAAGTCCAGAAGGAGACAAGACAACTGTGTATTACCCCTGGTTGCTGCTGAGACAAAATAGTGAGAAAAGCACCATCTTTGGTCCAGGTCCTGGCCTAATATCACCTTATAATGCTGACAGTGTCATCGAGCCTATTCAGAAAGCTAAACTTGCTTTCTTTCATAAGAGTTTCTTAAGGTTAGGACAGAGTAGTGTATTAGGGTAGGCTGCTTTTTCTCAATGGATGTTCAGAGAGCATCATCTGGGAGAGCTTCCAGCTCATTCTAGCATCTCTTTCCTTAATAGAAGTCAGTATGGATCAGAGCCACAAGTTATTTCTAGTATATGGATTGCCAGAGATCTAAAATTAATATATGGGCCATCTTGTCCCAAGAGACCAGCATGGCTGTGGATAGCTTTCTTCAGAAAAGCCCATCTATCTGTCTTTGCATGATAGCTTTCCTTCCCGGGTAGGAAGTAAATACAGGCTTTCTAAGTTAGCAAGGACATGACAGTTTGCACTAGCTAAGCCCAATTTGGATGTGGCTGAGATGAAAAAGTGGGATTTCTTTAGAGTTTCCTCTGGCAGAGAAAAGTTTCACTAGCAGTCTTGGTCAAAGCCTGTCTGAATCTGTTTCCTAGCAGAAACGTGCTCCTCTTTCCTCCCACTTCTGTTGCAATCTCTTCCAGAGGATAGGTGGTGGTGGGAAGGAATGATTGCATTGGTTTTTAGGACTCGGTTTGATGTGAGCACCCCAGCCCGAGCTCTGTGCTGGCTGGAAAGAATGACGTGAGGAAATAAGATCGCAGAGCCTGGGGAGAAGCTTTGCAGACCACCTGGCCTTCAGATTCCTGGCACTGCTCAAACTTGTCTCTGTAGGAAATCCATGTTCCAAGTCAAGCTCAGGTCACATGAGAAAATGAATTTGGCAGGAATATTATGAGTCCCTACTGATCTGCCAACAAATCCACCCCAAGCATCTTGCTCCATGGCTCTACTCTTAGAATAGAGCAGCACAACTGACAGCCCAGCATAGAAATGTACTTGCAGAAGTGCCTGGAGGTGGCTTCTGCAGGATTTCCCATGAACCAACGCTGCTGCAAGCTGACTTTCCTTAGCACCACATTCTCTTTTTACAGTAAAACCAAAGGCAAGGACTGAGGAGGGGCTTGCAAGCAAAGAGAATTAAGGTGGCAGGAAAAAAGGCATTCTTCCTCCTTAGCTTTCTGTGCTCCTGCTGTCCTAGGAAGACTTTAGTTCTCCTGGGTACTGTTTAGTCACTCAAAAATGTACAAAAGTAGGGATAATTCATACTTCTATGCCCACCTGACCTCCTCTGACATCATTAGCAGCAACTGGTGAGATGTTGCCATGTGCATTTAAGTGCTGTTTTGTGCATTGTTTTTCCCCAAATATCTCAGCTTTGGAGCAAGGTGCATAACGAAAACGAAATTCAAAATGACTCTGGCACAATTATGGCAGAAATAAGCAGCTATTGAGCTTAATGTGGATGCCATGATGGGAAATAAAATCTCATTTCCACTTTCTTTCATCTTTTGTGTTAGGTGCTCCGTTATCATCTTTATGTGGGATGTTCAGAAATTTTATTGCATTGAACATATCTGGGAATTGGAAGTCTCTTTATTACAGGAGGCAGAGATTTTGAGATGGGCTGTCAACAACTTTCAGTGCTTTTAACATCCCTTCAAGGTGACTGGATGATGCACTTTGCACAGAAGTGCCCCTTGGGGCACTATAACTGGAAACACAGGACTTCCTGCTTAGGCCACAAATTTTTGAAAATTAGAGGCCCAAAATTAGGTACCTAAGCATAAGCACAAATGTAGCTGTGAAAAGTCCTGATTTTCAAGCAGCTGGGATAGGATCTAACTGTGTGCATTCAAGGTTGAAACTCTGAGTTGTGGTGTTTCCTAAAGGAGCTGAGTAACCACGTCTGAATAGTTTTCCTTTAAATTTGTGAATGCATAAATCTGTATGTGTATTGATATATTTATTTATGTATCTTACATTCATAAACAAAGACACAACTAAGTAAGTATATTTATAAATATTTCTAATTAGGTTACCTAAGTACTCCTAGGAGACAATTAGAAATAATTATTCATTGGAGTGGAGAACACTGAAGAAAAATCTCCTTGAAAAGCGACTAAGACTGGATGGGTCTCTCCCTTGGCAGCACAAACCATGTGGTGGGTATGGTTGTCATTGCACAACTGTAGGTGAAATAGTGTTTCATTTTCCTTCAGATTCTTGCATCCAATGCTCTCCTTTCTTTTTGGGGTCAGGTAAGGACTACAGGTGTGAGGCTGGGGGCAGAGGCTGCAGCATACTCGAGGTCTGAAGTCGAAGAGCTCAATTGCTGTTCATTATGTTTATGCTCTTCCAGCTCCTAAACACCACACGTCTTGGGGCCATATCTGCTCTGTGACTCCAGAATGTGGGCAATGCTCCTGCTCCAAGTTTACACTCACCAAATATGTGAGCAACAAGGGCATGCAGCAAAGATGTTGAAGCAGCTGCTGTTTAAAAGGCAGTCTTTGGTGAAAGAGCACCTGCTTGAGGCTGAACAGGGTATCCTTCATCTGCCCTAGAGAGGCAGGTGGAGGTGGCTTCACAGGGGTTTGCACACTGGAGATAGTTTTCAAAGTGAAAACTTTAATTTGCCAGTGCCCCCCAGATTTGAAGAGGCTGAAGGGAAGGATGGAGACTTGGCTCAGACCAGCACTCTGGTGGCCACGAGCAGGTAGTGTGTTAACGTGTTAGTTAAACTATGTAGTAAAGCTGAGATACGTACACTTCTCAGCAATAAAAAGGACAAGACAAGGGATCTGAGGATCTGCACAGTGGGAGAAAGGGAAGCTTTCCCTTCTGGCTGTGCCTTGCTGCCATCGAAGCTTTCTGTGTAATTTTGGACCCACAGTGATCCTTCCAGGAGGTTCCCTGTGCTCTCCCAGAACCTGGAAGGGGATGAGGAGAGGCCAGGGATGGCCAAGAGGGTGGTGGGGTGCTGCTGGGTACGTTGGCAGCCCTGTGTGCCTCTGCCCATCGCTTTCCACAGGAGCCACCTGATGGTGCTGTCTGCCCGAGTTCCTGGACGCGCTGCCTGCTCTGCTCCTTGCGGGCCTCTGGGCCTGAACGGGGATCTGCCTCATCGCCGTGCGTTTAATTAATACATACATGCTAAAAACGTGTCTGCGTCTCCAGCTGGGCTCTGGCGGTAGGAGCTCACCTTTCTGCAAGGCCCCGGGGCAATAACTGATGGGTATTTTTAAGCTCGATTTCAAGAAAGCGCTTTGGAAAAGGTCTGGGGGAGGCAGAGCCTGCATGCCTCTGCGTCTTGTGTAGGCTGGCGATGGCTTGCTAGGTTTTCCTAATTTATTTTGCATTCTCCTCACAATTTCCATTGTGGAGCTTTCCCGTACGAGGATTAACCGTCACAAGCGGTGCAGTGCAGCGCTGGCAACCTCCCTGGAAATCACGCGTCCTGAATAACGATGAGAGCTGAAAGCAGGACAGAAAATCCACCCTTCTGCTCCCGAAATCATCACTGCGCCATAGCACCCCAGGCAAAGAGCAGTGCTTGGGCACACCCCGTGCCCACAACCTGCCTGCCTCACAGCCCCCTCCCAGGGGCTCACGTTGAAATGCGTGGGTAAGGCAAGAAATGCAAACTGTGGGGCTGCTTCTGCCCAGTGCTGGGCACCCTGTTTGCTCTGAAGGGCACGGGCTTATGTGTGCAATCTTAGGGACCAGGTCCCTTGGTTAAGGACCGGTAGCACTGATGTGGAGGGGTGCAAGGGACCAGGGGTGACTGATGCTGGCTAGCAGCTGGGGAGTAAAATGTAGCCCAGCCACCCCGGCCTCAGGCAAGCACTACCACTGGGTCTCTCTGAAGTAAACAGGCTGGCTCCTCATTTGTTTTTCCCCGTCAGGATGATGAGTCCAACTAGATTCCTTTCTGTTTGTGTTTGCTGCTTGTCTGTGCTGACAAAACATGCGTAGTTTGTAGCTCCCTCGCTTCAGCTGGCTGCCGTTCCATTTTAATGTGAGGCGCTTCATCAGAGGTCATTTACTCAGTGTGTTGCTGGGCCATTTACAAATATGGGCTGATGAATATTTCATTGTCGTTCACCAGGAATTCTGTCGAAGGCTGGTGCTTCGTGGCAGTGAGTCAGTACGTGATGTGCTTAACCTGAAATTGTTTCCTCGCTGCATCTCTCATCAGATGTGCTAATTGCTGACGTTGAGGAGGGGAAGTTGATGGGTGGAGAAGGAATAAATATGTATTAATATAATAATAGTCTTTATCACTCCTTGATTCTACTTAAATATTCCTAGAAGCACTGCTGCTGGGGGAAGAGGCTCTTCTAATGAAATCACAAGAGCAGACATCCCTTCACGATCATTCTAAGAGCAATACCCAGGCTGGCTTCCCTTCCCGCGGTGCCACACCTCCAGGAGGGAGGCTCTACTGGATTCAGAGTCCCTCTTAAGAGCTAGGATGTTTGAGCACTTGCAGCAGAGTAGGTGGTGGAACCAATTTATCTCTCTGCAAAACACCCGAGTGGAAGCGGGGCACTGTATGCAGGGGACACATGCTGGTGTTAATGCCTATTTGAGACTGCAAAGAGCCTGGAGCAATGGTTCTGCAGAGGGGGATCCAGGCCATTTATCTCCAGAGTCCAGTGATGATTCAGGCAGCAGCATCATTAGGTATTTTATTGCTGAGCCAGCTGAAGGAAATGGGCTGGGATAGAGTACCAAGGTTGACAGCAGGGGTCTATACAAGCAGTTTACCTCTCAGCTACCTGCTGGGAGGGAAGATGTTGCTGCTGTACCATGGCAGCAGAAAGTCCCAGCTGCGTGCTGGATTTCTACAGGTGTGCCAGTGGCAATGCCTCACTTGCTGACATGGGAAAAGCCAGTAGGAAGGTATTTTCATGCTAATGTTCCATGCCACTGTAAAATGGTCTGTGTAACACTCTTCTGGATTTTCTGGGCTATATTGATTTCATGGTGAAAGATGTTTCACTCTGATAACTAGTGCTATGGGGAGCGTTAAGACACACTGTGTTTCACTAGTGAGAAAATAATCCAACCAAAGAGCTTCTGTAGTGGTCCAAGCTTCTCCAGCCCTCTCTCTTGGTGGTGTTGAAGTCAAGTTACAGGGGTCTGCCAGTAACAAAAGTAAATGTGAATGTGTCAAACATTGAAAAGGGAGAAAAGGCCACGTGTGCCTGGAAGTCACCCAGTTGCCTGCATGCTCAGAAATTTCTCTGCTGCTCAGACAGCAGGGATGGGCTGCAAAATGTGCTGGCTTCTCATTTACTGCTGCCGTCTGGTCATCTGCTGTTTCAGAGATATATAAGCTGTGATATATCAAATTTGGTAGCTCTTTAGGAATTGGTGGGCGATCTTAACTCAAATGAGAAAGAGAAAGGTTGGTGTAGTTTGGAAGGCAGAAGAATGGAGGAGATTAACTGGGTATGGACAAATGAGAAAGGTTCTTTCCACTTTTCCATATTAGCCCAGTCTACACTACACAGTTCACAGCTGTCACTACTCACCTTTGTCTTGCCCTTATGCAACAGGCTAGTGTATGCTGCGCTGCAGGTAAGGTCCAAGTGGCAAGCCCAGTTGGGTACCCTGTTTTGTGGGAAGCTTGTGCCATGAACTGGGCAGAACAGACTGGATCTGGAAACTGGGCAGATGTGCAGATTTGGAATTAGAGTTTTCTTCACCAGCAGGCTGGTGTTCCTGGGACTGAGCAGGAGTTTCATGCTGGTGACACTATCTAGTCTTCCACAGGCAAAGGGGCTGACCTTGTACTCATGGTACAAGAACTGGCCCTCAGCATCTAACTGCTTGGAAGGAGATGTGGTCTGAATCATAGAATCATTCAGGTTAGAAGAGACCTCAAATACAGTGTGTTATTTTGTTTTTAGAATTCTGTGAAGTCTGTATTGCATGGACAGTCCACTGCTGTTCTAGTCAAGTCCGCACGTATCTGTATGTGTGTATATATATATACATATGTATATACATGTATTGTGTTTTTTCTTATTGTGTGTTTTGGTGTAGTTTCTGGAAGCACCCCGAAGAGAGGTCTGGGGCTGTTCCACCCAGGTACTTTAATCTCCATCCAGCTAGCTTCACACATCTCTTGGAAAATCAACCTTTTGGACTCGTGTTAACCTTTCTGTGTTTAATCTCTACTTTTGCAAGTAGGTTCTGAAGGGATTTTGTTTGCTTGATTTTTAAATTTAACTAATGTCTTCAGGGTTTTTTTGGGGCTGGTACCCTACAATGCAAAGTGCTCACTGAAAAATGATAACGGACAGACTAGCTTATAAAAGGATAATATGGAAGCCTGGAAGTTAGATGTCTGGGAACTTTATGCCAATACTGATGAAAGAAATAAAAGCAGACAGTGTGGGGAAAAAAAAAAAAAAGTGAAGGCACGTTAGACTCCATCATAGTCTTTATTAGGCTTCTTAGTAGATCTTTTTTCTCTATAATTGGATTTTTTTTTTTTTATTTGACCAATTGTAATGAGGGAATTAAACTGATTCTGTAATCAGCTCTTCCAAAGCAGCTTGATTAAACCTCTAGATCTTTAAAATATAATTAATAACTTTTTGTAGAGAGAGACTTCTGTGGGTATGCAGGCATATGTGGGTGGTTACTGAGAATACATGGTACTCTAACCACTTCTTGCTGTCTCTCTTTCACTCTTTCTGATGCATACAGATATTATGGGCCAAAATTTGCCACTTCTGTCATCCCAGAAATAAACAGGACTAGTCATAGGGCAAAACATGACTTACTACAAATACATGTAATAGAAACTGTACCTGAAGAAGGAAAAAAAAATGTAGTTTTTAATAACAGTTTCCAAAGTTAAGCGTGAATGAACAAACATTATGCTCTCTGAAAAAAGAATAATACCATTCTAGAAAAAAATCGTGAAGGGAGAGGAATTACAATGAAAAATACTATTTGAGGCAAGATGTCCAAATTTTGATTCAGGGTTGGTTTTCTCAGAATCATAGTTTACATTTCCAATTTTTGCCATGCTACAGTTTAACAGTACTCTGAGTTAAGTACTGAGTTAAGTTCAGATACTGCACAAAAGAGTAAATAGCACAGATTTTATTTTTTTTACTGTACTCCATTAGTCACTTTTCTCACCAGACACAGATGATGCATGCTCTGTCAGCCCATCTTTTGGTTGATGTTTTTGCTTGTCTACCTCTTATGTAAGCCTGGACTGTGAGAACCATAAAATGTGTTTGGGACCTTGGTATAATCTGTTTTGAGCCCCACAACTTTTCCTAATTGTTTCCAGGCTAATGGCTGGGCAGGCAGGCTGGTATGAAGCATGGAGAAACCTGGAGGGAAAGGAAAAAAAAAAAAAATCCCTGTTTTTCTCTTCCTGTTACCAGCCCACATGGAACTGCTTGGCTACTCCTGTCTCCAGCAGCCATGCTGTGGCACCGAAGTTCAACTGCAGACTAAGCTGTGTTAGCAAGGTCTTTGCTATGAAGCCTAGGGAGGTGGATTTTCCCCTCTGTGCTGCATGTGTTAGGCCATATCTACTGCACTGTGCCCAGTTCTGAGTCCCTAGCACAAAAGGGGTATTGGAAATTGGAGTGAGTCCTCTAGGACAGGTAGGGGTCTGGGGCATATGATGTACAAGGAGAAGCAGGATGTAGTGCTTTCTTCATCCTGGAGAAGGTGTGGAGTGTCTAATTGCTGCCTGCAGCTGAATAGTAGGAAATTATAGAGAAGATGTAGCCAGATGTCCACAGCAAAAGGGCAAGAGGCAACAGACACAAGTCACAGCCTGAGAAAGTCCAGCCAGGTAGAGGGATGATCTTCACAGGGGGGCAGTCAAGCATTGGAAGAGGTTGCCCAGAAAGGCTGTGGAATCTCTATGTTTGGAGATACTCAGCTTGGAAGTTGGACTAAGTAACCTCCAGAAGTCCCTTTTTACTTCAATTATTTCATGTCTTCATGACTTTGAGAGAGAATTCAAGGAGTGTTTTATGCAGTCTGTACTGCCTCTGTAATGCCCCAGAATGACTTCCAGGCAAGTCTTTTCCATTCCTTTCAGAAACAAAAATCCCTCAGGACTCTTCATACCACAAAAAACTTTGCCAAAATTCTGCAAGCTGCCACTCCTCACCCCATGCACACTCAGCATTTTCTTTGCCTGTGTTTTCCAATATGTGACAATGGCTATTAGATTCATCTCTAGCTGAAAACATCTGCTTTTATAAAGAGCCTGAATTGGTATAAACTGCACATGAAGATTAGGCCTACCTTAGCCCTGTGCTTCCCAGGTGTCTCCCTGTCTTCTTCAGCAGATTCTTATAGAAAGCTCTGGCAAGTCTCACTGAGGGACTTGTGAGGGAGGGTTCTTCGCTCTTTTCACCAGCAGATGTTATTGATGAACTCTCTCCTCAATTTTTTCTTAAGGTTTCAGCCCACTAGGCTTAAACAGACTGCAAATAACCACTGTGTCAACATTTAAAATGAAACAGAGAACTTGGCTTGGGTCTCAAGAGGATGAAGTGAGCATCCATTCTTTGAGATCAACCAAATGCCATTTCATCCATACCGGCATATCTGAATAGGATACAGAGCAAATAGGAATTTTTCATGAATTTAATTTTTGGAAAAAAAAAAAAACCAACATCCCCTATTTGGGAGAACAAATTACAGAGGACTTCGTTTGCAAGTCATGAGCATTGTCACAGGATCATAGGATAAATTAGGTTGGAAGTGATCTTGGGACATCTCTAATCCCACCTCAGGCTCAAAGTAGGACAGACAATGATGTTAGATCTGGTTACTCAGGGCCTTATCCAGTTGGGTTCTTAGAACTCCAAAGAGCAAAAACTGCACCACCTTTTGAGCTGTGACTCTTCCAAGGAGGTCAATTGTTCCAATTTTCTGGAAAAATGTCAGTAAGCTGAAGCCCTGGTTCAAAGGAACATGTTGCATTGTCAGCAGAGAACTGTGAGCAACCTGACTATGGCTTGAATAAATCATTAAAATGTCCTCCAGCTTTCCTTTTGTAAAGTGGATCCAGTAGCACTGAAGGTGCCAGAAAGACTATCCTAGTTCGAATTGCAGCTGAGCTCTGATGCAGTCACAAGTTCTGGCTCTCTCCTTTCCTTCAGCCCTGGAATTCATCCAGTTCTGGACAAAGTCATGCTGGCCTTAAAATCCACAGCTGAACTCTGTGGCAACATATTATTTTATCATTATTTTAGAGTGAATGAGAGAATCAATGAAGGCACTCCCTTGCTGGCAGTTAATAAAATAATAAAGTTCAGGGTTTCTGTCTTGAGAACTCCTGAAAAGATATTTTAAGTGTGAAATTAACCATAAGCATTGCAGCATGTGTTAGGTTAGCATCAAGGTGCCACAAGTTTTATTGAGTTTGACCCAGGATTCCCTGGTCTGAAAGTTCACGGACTGTGCTCAGGAGGAAGCGAGACAAGTACCAAGTTTTGGATCAGCAAAGTTCCTGAGCATGGCATAAGCACTTGCAAATTTCCCTCTGAAAGTCTCATAATTTTTGTGGTCTTAGTATTAGGATAACTTCCATGAGTAAGTGAATAAATCTGTGATGGGGGTGTAACAGGAGAGCAGTGCAGTAACTGAGCTAATACTGGTTGCAGAAGCTTTTTTAAGGGTCTGCTCAGAAGCCTGACAAAGACTTCTTTTTTTTTTTTTTTTTTTTTTGATTTGAAAAGCTGCAAAAGTTTCTTGTTTCTTTGTCCCTGTCTCCTTTTCTATGCACTAGAACTTGATGAAGCACCTTTTCTGGGTGAGCTTCAACAGGATAGATGAATTTCTGGCATTTATCTTGATGCCCAATGCCAGGAGAGAAAAAATCAATATTTAATAATTCCTTCTTAATACAGCCCTCCCATATCCCTGCTCAGAATATTCAAGGTCACCAAGTGCTGTTCAAAGGCATGGAATAGTAAAAGCTGTGCTCTGAATGCTATCACATACTGCATGTTGTTCATCTCATGGGTTGCCTTCAAGGACGCCCTGTGACAGCATATAATAATACTCTTAATCTGATGCACTCAAATGGCTTCCTTGTTATATGAGTACAAGAAACAACTTTTTTTTTTTTTTTTTAATTTTAACTGAAGTACATGTTTCCTATTGATAATGATGCCCTCCAGCAGCCTACTTTAGTAGAAGCAAAGTTTAATCAACAGCTTTCCAACAGCCCCTCTCCTCCCCTGGGTCTGGCTCAGAGCTCAGACATGGTGGCTTTCTCTTATTTGCCCATTGCTGGAGAGGTCTGTCTTTTTGTTCTTCTTAGAAATGTATGGCAAGCTACAATTTGTATTTTGCGATCAGCTAAGGAGATAAATGTGAGACAGTCTCCAGCCTGTTGGGTTTACAATTTCACTCAATGGTAAAAATCATCAGAAGCATGTAAGTAACACGGGTTCCAAATTTAAGGAAATTGGGATACTTAGAAGCCCAGATTTCACTGAGACCTAAACTTGAATTTTTTGCTGTACCCAAATGTAGACATTTCTCCCAAACTCCAATTGTAGGACAGTGCAGACAAGCTTATACTTGCTTTCCACAAGGCACAAAGCCCTTTGCAGCAATGGTTTCATTTCATATTTATAGACTAGACATTCTATTTATTTTCTCTGTCTTTCCACTTTCAAACTGTGCTGGTGTATATCCTTTGTGGTTCTGGGTGTTGTTACATCAAGGAGCTGAATCGGTACAGGAGGAACCCATCTGTGTTCCCTGTCACTCTTCCTTGGGTAACTCCCTGTACGATTCATGCAACCTATTTTGCCTCTTGTTTTGGTCAACTCCTCCACTTTTCACTTTTTAAATTGTGTTCCAAGTTTCAGTGATGTTTCATATTTGTATGTATGCTGACCTTACTTTTATTTTTGTTGTTGTTGTTGTTTTGATTCCCTGTTCCAGCTAACCTGCTAGCAAAGCTGTGCTTGAAAAATGGGCAGATAAAACCTACTCATTCTACTGCGTAACTGTAGGCCTTTTCTTACAGTTTCACTTACAGAGAGATGTCTTATAGGACCACCAATTTTCATAATGGGCAACTTTTTCCATATTGACTTTGCAAGTAATTGTTGAGAAAGTGCAGAGACCTCTTCTCTACCTATAAATCCACCAAATGAATCTTTCTTAGCCTCTTCTGAGATCTTACTACACTACACTTAAACTACATGGTAAAAACCAACCTCTGAGGATTTATGAAGCTTGGGTAATGGTAATTTATTGGCTTCAGTGTTCTTGCTCATTTATAAAACACTCTGATGAAGGAGAAGCATTCATACTTTATTACTCTTCCTTGAACAATGACATTTTTATTTCTGAAGCATTGTTTTTCTTTTTGGTTTTAATTTAAAGACAAACCACAATTTCCCTTAATTTGACACAACAGAAAATTGGCCTGAGAAACTTTGAATTTCTTTTTAATAATTACAAAATTCATGGTCCAATATTATGATCTAATAACTGTGGGATTAACCGTTGAAAACAGAACGATCGTGAATAAAAGTCATTAATGAGATGCAATAATTGTAGTTTTCTACAATAAGGTAGATATTTTTGACTGCATCTTCACAAATAATCTTAATTTCAGTAGATACGCTGCTATTACCAGTACCTCAACAAAACCACGGGAACTGTTATGAGAACAGCAGAATTTATTTAAAACTGGACATCTATGAGTTTGTGTCCTAACACGTACACCAGTGCAAAACTGCTAGTGCATCTCCATGTCCTTCTTACCAGCTTTATTGGACAAGAGAGAACACAGATGATGCTAGTCTGCAGCTGTATGTGTATGGGTTCGTTAGCTGTCTCAGGCTCACTGGTGTATATATAGTGGCTGAGTTTTGCCTGCCTTTCCTTAATGGAAAGCACTAATTTTGGTCTTTCTTCTCTCTCCAGCTGCCAGATCCTTGAAACTTATAAAAATATAATTATCTGTGAGACTTCAGCCCTTCTTTCAAAATTGGTTAAAATTAGCTAAAGAAAAAATTCGCTAAAGGGAGCTGACAGACAGGAAATCAGGCCAAAAATACATCAGCCATCATGTCAGTTCTGTGTGTCATGGGTAGCTGTTAATTTAATACCACGTTTCTCCCAGGCTGGCCTGTTGGGATAGCTATGCCTGCGTCCAGAAGGTATGATTACTCTGTGCCTGTTTCAGTGAGGAGCTCCTTGGAAATGTTCAAATGCGTCCCTCGACTCTGATCATCACATATCAGAGGGGAATTGGCAACTCAGGGTTTTCTGTTCCTTGTGAATTTAGGGGCACATCAATTGGCCTGTGCAAGGCAGGTGAGGCTTACTTGTGGCCAAGGGCTTTAGAAACAGAAAGGACGTTGTACCAGTGTGTGACTCCTCTCTGGAGAGAAGTCTGTGCCCTCAGTGAGCAGCCACCCTCTGTGCACAAACTGGTGTTTTCTGTTACGGGCAGAAATAAAAGACCAAAGCTAATGGAGTAAGGCCTTCCTCATGCTCCAGTTGCATTTTTGTCTGAGACACAGTCTCTTAAATTTTGATCCTGTTTAGAGTTAGGGTGAGTTCAAGTGTGTAGTAACTGCTGCATCTTAGGTACAGCACCCCTGTGTGTCAGGCCCTGTCGCCCTGATAACATATCATCTTGCACAGGCTCTATTGCAGAGATAGCTTTCTATGCGTAGGGGGGGTTACCAATTTTAGGCCTACTGCTGCAAAAGACCCATATGCCTGGATTTAATTTTGTGCCTGGGAGCACTTCTGTTGGAGTCAGCAGGCATCTTCATCTATGCAGAGTAAGGCTGCATAGGTTGGCCTGGCTCAGGTCTTCTGCAAGGTTTATTCAACACCACCCTGTAAAGACACCATAGCTGCTATTCCATTGGTATAAAGGAGATAATTGTGTTACTTTCCTTTTCAAGGCGTCCTGCAGCGCTGAACATTTTTTATTTTATTTTATTTTTTTTAATTTCTATTGCACAGTGCAATTTGGTTGAAGGGGTTTCAGAGAGAGCCCTAAACTAGTCAGCTTGTAAGTATTATAAGCAGTATAGTTGCATTAGCACAGAGCTTGACTGGATAAATTATTAGTGTGCAGCATAGAGATACCCTAAATTCCTGGTATGGTTACCTCGGTGACACTTTTTCAAACCACAGCTCAGCAAAAAAATATGATTTTTTTTTTTTTTTGTCCCTCCCAAATACTGTGCTATGAAAACTTGCATAAATTTTGCTTTATTTTTATTTTTATTTTTATTTTTTTATTATCACACTATTCTTTCCTTTAATTTCTAACCTGATTGCCTAATTTTATTTAATTTTTTTTTTTTCATTGGTTGTATCCTCTCGTTCATCTGAGCCTGGATCCTCAATAACCAAAACTGTTTCATCCAAGATATGGAAGATACCATCTCTGCATAATAAATATTGTTTCAGTTCCCTCATGATGGAAGACTAGACAAGAGCAGAAAAGGAATGGAGGTTAAACATTATGTCCCTATATAAATCTATGCAGTTCTGAACACACTCTCAACCAGGACACAGTAGGATTAGAAAAAGCTCAGACAAGGGCAAAAAACATGATAGATGTAGTTTTTATAGCAGGAGAATAAGTTGCATTCTTCAGTCTAGGGGGGGAAAGTGGCTATGGAGAGACAGGTGTGTGGTGCCATGGAGGTCTGCTGTGGAGAACATGGATAAAGTGTATGAGAAACTGCCATGGGCAGCCACAACACAAGATTATCCAGTGAAATTCACTGGGGAGAAGGTTTAACGGTCTTCAGGCAATAACCTATCTTGCGGTGATTGGAAAGTTAGTGAAACTCATTGCTACAGCATGTGAGCAAGACCAAAAGGCATCAAAATGGGATTAGATGATGTGGATGAAGGTAATAACCCTGATAGTAGCTTAGCAATGATTAAGGAGTTTAGTGGGTGGAAATCAGGAGGTAAAGGATGCATTATTCATCTTAAAGGCAAAATAAGACATTATTGTCCTTTGTCCTTTTAGGTACTAAGATGACTCTATCTGTGATGGCAAAAATAACAGTTTACACAGCGTAGGTTCTTAAGCTAAAGCGTAAAACATTACTGGCTGAGATGTACTTGTTCACTTGGTGTCTCAGAGGAAGAGTTGCATCATAACTGTACCAATTTTGGAAAGTCTGTAGGAAAATGAGAACTGCCATAGTGTGTCAGAGATTGATGCCTACCCTGACATACCTCCCCTGCATCACACCATCAGGTGTTTAGGGAATTCCTGAGATGAAAGTTACATCAGGATTGCTTTGTTTAATCTATTACAGTGACTATTTTAAATCCCTGTAAATTGGAAATAAGGGCAGGGAAAAAATGAGATACAGCCAAGTTCATAGGAATGCATATAAGGCTTCAATTCAGCAGCTGTTTAAATATCCTGGATAAGGTTTCCTTTCAAGCAACTTACTAAGGAGAAGGTGTTTTTACAAGGAGATTCTTGGTTCAGTAGAGAATGAACTATACTCAGTATTTGTTGAAGTCTTATGTAGCTAACTCCTGTGCAGGTAGTTTTCTGTAGCATTTAATTGTGACATGGTGATTTTCTTCTTCCTGGATACACTATCCCAAGAATTTGATGAATGAATGAAGTGAAAATCATGGATCATCAGCATTTTCCATGCTCTGAAGTGGTATGAGGCAAAGTTATAAGCTTTTCATACATGGATTTTGGAGTTGTTTTCATGTTTGGGGGAGTAAATACAAAGGCTCTGGGATCAGATTGTTTCTGCTCAGCGGAATGCTCATTCTGGGGCAGAGCAATTACCAGAAGCTGGACTGCAGGCAGCAAAAATCAGATGGCCTGCAATACACAGTCTGGAGCTGGCTAAAAAGATAACATGACTGACATAAGAAATCTGATCCCTGATCTTCGTTATGTGTTAGCAGCAAAAATAGTGTTATTTTTTCTAGAAGAGTTTGTTCTGGCTCTGCCTTTATACCTGGCAGAGAGGCAGTAACTCCGAGGCACAAATCAGAAACTCCCACACACAGCCCTTGATTGCTTCTTTTTCAACTCACCATGCAACTGCCATATGTGAATCTAGCAAGTGACACTGCCTAATGTAAAGCACTATCACTTTCCTCAAAGTACAAGCTTAAATAGACTGTATGATTGTGTAAATGTAATCAATAGCAAGTACAGAATGTGAAGAAGGATGGACTTCTAATAGGACAAGAGCTCTCTTACTAATAACAAATGCTAGTTACTGATATGGGTGGCAAAAGGCCAAGAATTTAGACGTCACAGAAACCTGGATTCCTGCATGTGCAAAATAAAACCTAGCGAACAAAGGGTATATCAAAATTCTCTTCTATGGCAGTCAGGTGGGCCACATTCTTCTCTCTTTTCATCCTCTTTTCAGCCTATCCTGCTACTGAGAACGTCAACATACAGCTCAGGGCAGAGCAGCAGGTAATCCTATCTGATCCTTCACTTAGTGCATTTTTTCCAGTATCTTAAGACCCATTTTCTTGCATCCTCTCAGCATCCCAGCAATATGTGTATAACAAATAGAGTGAAGAAAAAAGTGAGGAGGCCCGGGGAACGTCTGTCTTAGTCTCCTCCACGTTGAAACAACAGTGCTGCTTCAGAAAAGATCCAGAGCTACATATTCAGGCACTGCAGGGCTGAGCAAGATGGATTTGGGTCTGGATCTCCAAAGCACTGACAGGTAAATTACAAAGGGCAGAATCTTCATTACTGGTGATTTAGGAGGCTTAAAGAGACACAACTTGATTTGTGGATCCCAAGCGGAGTTTTCAAGGCTGACAATTAATAATATGAAATCGACTTGTAAACTGAATGAATCTGACACAGGGTCATGGAGAGAAAATTAAATTTGGAAGCACCAGTGCCATTTTTCTAGTCACTTGTGAGAACACTATGGGACTGTGCTTGCAGATACCTTCCTACTTCTCTCCTGCTTCTGTGCTTCTCTCCTGCCCTCCCACCCCAAAATTCAAACCTTTCTGTGGGGATTTGAGTATTTAACTTCTTAATCTTGTAATCTGAAGTAACAAGACAGTTGGGTGACATTTTACAAGACGAAAACCATTGAGTCAGCCTTCTATAACTTCACAACTGTTAAAATCCCCACATGACTAATCTCTAATTCCCAGCAGTCTACTGCAAATAAAATCATATATTGAGCTGTGCTACTTTAATATCCCAAATAAAGCTCCCACACGACTTCCAGTTCGGCTCAGAGCTTGGTTAGCCTAATACCATGGTGATGTTTATACCGATCACAGACTGCTTTAAATAAAACGCTCCCCATAAACGTTTGTGGGAGATTATATTAAGATAAACAGTCCATAAAATCTCTTTAAAAATGCAGGGTGTCTGGCCTCCAGCAGAATGGTATTTAGCAAGATTAAGCCACAACAGTACTTCTGAAAGTGTATCTTTAGTTCTTCACAAACGAAGGACTATTCTGAAAAAAAGATTCCTCTGCCTATGCTGATTTTTTTATGCAATCCTTTCCAAGTTATATCCAAAGGGCCCTTTGGGAAGTAGCTTGCTTGGTTTGTTCACCAGGCACAGGTTCCTGGGCCCAGGAGATCTCATTTGCTCCAATTCCTTTCTAACTAGCAGGTTATATTAGGAGATATGCGACATTTGTGTTCTCACATAGTTTCTCCATTAGGTTGCAAAGTGATGGGGTGATTTCTGAGTTGGCAAATGAGAAGACAGCAAGAATCAAACCTGTGCCTGTGCAAAGAAAAGAGGGGGCACAGTCCATGCTTATTTTTAATGGCATCTAACCCAGAGGCGGCCACGGCGCTATTTCTAGGCATCCTGGGTTTTGCAAGTCATTGAAGTTCAGCTGTTCTGCACAGCACAGGAGCTTCTGCCTTGTGCAAAAGCAAAGCATGGCTCCTCTGCTGGCTTTTAGAGGGACTGGCAGCACCTTGGGTAAGAGCTGAGGAGGGCTGGGGCTCTCCAGGCCCTCAGATGCAGAGAGGTTTGGGGATGGATCCTGGCTGTCAGACCCAGAGGTGTTTGGGAGTGAAGCCCTGGCTGGGGGAGGCAGAGTGAGAAGTAGGAGGCTGGTACATCCTACATGAAGCTTGTGCTATGTGGCTTGCCTGCTAGATTAGGAAGGCTGGCCCTTTCATTTGCCTTTCAAAGGGTACTAGAAAAATGGTGGCATATTCAGTAATGCATAGTCTATTTTAAAAAATGTATTACATCTCTGCTAGAGGTTGTGTTTCACTTACACTCTGGTTTAAACACTTAGTAAAAACCTCAAGTGTTACCAATTACTGTGCTGAGGAAGCTTCCAGCATGCAGTCAGAGCTGCACTGGGTATGACATGATGCCTTGCATGTTTCTCTTCATTTAGCAAATGCTGTGACTTGAAGGATAACCTGTGCCACTGTGGATTTTCATGGTATTTTTATTGTCTGAGGAGTGAATTGCACAACGGGAGATCTCTGAAGTGGTGTGTGATGGACGGCCTCTGTGACCGCCATCAGCAGTATGTTCCCATTATCCGAGGTGGGAAAGGGAAATGCAAATGAAATGTTTGTCTCCGTGGAAAGGGCTCTGAACTGCCTGAACCAGAGGGGACAGGCTGCAGCTGCTTGCTGGAGAGCATCCAGGTCAAATGCAGGGCTCTCCTCTACCCATGCAGTGGAGAGCACAATCTGCCTTTTAACTTTCTGACTATTGGTACAAATTCACAGAGCCTGCTTACCAGCTGGCGACACAAAGGCATGGATCATGCCCTGCCCGGAAGGGAGAACCTGCATAAAATTAATTAAACTTGGCACCTAGCAGCAGAGAAGCCAAAAAGACACTGACTGTGAGTCCAACTCCCTCTCTGCTCCCCACTGTGGTCCCTTTGCATTGGGTTGGTACAGGGGGACCACACAGCACTGCTCACCATGTGCAGCTGCTCTGACCTGCAGCAACGTTCTGCTGTGGAGCTGTCGGCCCAGCAGCTGTCATGGTCTCTGCATGGATGATGACTTTTATAAGGAGTGGAAAGATGTCAGGGCTTTTGTCTATGTGACCTGCCCCGCTGTGCAGACTGTATATAACCAATGTGCAGTGCCAAGATGCAGGTAAGATTATAAGCATGCAGACACGTGCAAGCACTTTTATTGGGTTAGTTACAAGAGGGAATTTATTTTTTAGGACATATGTTGATTTCTGATGACTGTTACACATACCGGCTGACAGTGGGCTTTCACCTCCTGGTAACAGACAAGACTCCTGACCTATCCAGGTGGCAGAAAGGTTTTTGTTCACTGCCCTTCTTGGGGATGCTGCTTCAGCATTTTGTCCTGGCAACCCACCTGATTACAGTCCCCAGAGGGAATTACTTTGCCTCGTGCAAGCTGTCTTGCCACAGCTCTGTAGACAAACAAGGCAGGCAGCAGGAATATAGCCTGGCCCCCATTAGAGCTGGAGAAGAGCACACCTCAAATCAGATACTAAAGCCTTGGGAATTATCTCTGCCATGTCACTGTTTTCCTGCATAACAGGTACCAGCTTAATGGCAATTATGAAATGCTGAGAGAAATGAGAAGTACCTGCAGAAAGAAAGGAAAAACTTCAAAGGCTGAAGTGGTGTAAACATTTTCATTCTAATTTTGTGTCCTTTGGGCTTTTTATTTTTAATTTTTTCACTCACACATTTTTCTGAGACCATTTATGTTGCCAGTGAAAATCTCCTGACTTGCTCTTATTCCTGGAAGTAAATATAGTCTAGTTGGAACAACACCGGCCAGATATTTCTAGTTAGAAGCTGAATGGAAAAAGAAAATTCTTATATATATATATATATGTATATGTATATATATATGTGTGTGTGTGTGTGTGTATAAAACAAACTTTGTTGCATGCTACCCTCTGGCTTTTTAGCAGCTAAAATAGCTTAGAACAGGAATAAATTATTTGGTGTGAATATGTTCTTGGAAGAACGGCATCTTAAGGTTCCCTAAGATCTGAAGATACTTTATATATGGTAGTTTTATTACCTGTGCATTTTGTGGCACATCAGGATTTTACGCCTGTGTGATTCCAGTTCCTACGCTTAAAGAAGACAATCAAAATCTTGGCTCTCGTTTAGAGAGACTTCTAGCAGTGGCAGTTGCAACTGAAGTTTAGGGACCAAGTATATATATCTTACTGACTTCATGCCGTAGTCACAAGAGTTGCAGGCTGTCCCCTGCAGCTCAGTGAGTTCATGCAAAGAGTCACATTTTCACCATTACATGATGTTTTCCCTACCCTAGAGGGTAGGGACCCTGCACTTCACTGCTGCTTCATGTCCCTCCAAAAAAACAAGGACTTCCCATGGCTGGTTTTTGCTCTACATTGTCCACAAAGCTTGTGAAGTTAAATAAAGCCGCCAAGCTTCATGCATTTATTTTGACTGATTGATCCTTGACTTCTGGAGTCATGCTATTTCATATCACTTTCATATGACTATTTTTAAAAAGCAAGATTCTAATGCTGATGGCTACATAGCAGTGTTTGAGAACATAAACTCATCAACATCAAAAATGTGAAGACAAATCTCCTTGGAATTCATAATTATTTAAAAAACTGTTCTGTTTCTAAGACAGTCTGATGAGGAACTGATTCACTAATTTTGAATGCTAATGGCTGGCAAGTACTGGTGAGAAGGTTGGGTACGTGCTGCAATGAATCAGACATGGCTGAGTTTAATGCTGATCAGAATGACAAGTATTTATTTGATAATATGTATGATATATATTTTTTTTATGTGATATATGTATTTAATACTATCAGAATATATCTAGAAATGTTAAGGAAAGCTGCTGCACATTTAGGTTTTACTGTAGGAAAACCTGTTATGCTATTGAGAATCTTTTCAGCTAGTGAAACATGTGAGATATCTTCATAGTGTCTAGCTAAGCTTGTAAAATACTATACAAGAGAGGTGAAGATGGAGAAGAAGAAATTAGTATTGTACCTACATTTCTTGGGGCAGCTAAATGGTGAGGTGAGACATCTCCTTTTTTTCTTGCCTGGGACTGTGTCTAGGCTAAGGCCTATACAGCTCTGAGTTTCTGGTATTTTTGAGTGCTGCTTTTAAAAATTCTTTTTAGAACTTGCACATGCTTTCACCTGATACTTTTGCAAGCACACAGTGTCAAAGGCATGTAAACTAAAGCTTCTTCAAGTTTTTTGTTTTTTTTTTTTTTTTTACTTTCTTATTCTTGTATTTTTTTTTCTTTCCTTATTGTTGTTGTTATCGTTTTTCTTCAAAATACCAGTAGAAAATACCACAAGGAAATCCCACCTTGTGAAGTCTGCTTCAACCCATTTGCTGTTTCCAGATATGTTTGTAGAGGAACTACTATGAAGCATCTGATCACATCAAAGTGTGTTTTCCAGCAATATTAATGCAAAGAATCCCAAGCAGAGATAAATGTGCCTGCTTTTTGTGTTCAGATTGAAAACATGGACTAGCAGCCTCTCCATAATAGATGACTCTTTTATATTTTTCCCACATATCTACGTTTCTCTGAAATGTAGACAGCCATACTTCCAAATATACTTGAGGTAAGCATTGTTAGAAGCAGTAACCTACCCAGGTGTGAATGTGGTATGTACTGTACACAGGTTGCACAGACTAGTTTATCCTTAATTTTAGGGTAAATTTTGTAGTGTGGAAAGACAGTCTGAAGCAATTCATGGAGAATTCATTCTTGTGATTGATGAATTTAACTATCCTACTACCCTTTACTTTATCCTACTATCTGGAATAGGGCCTCAGTTGAGGGTCCCCCAAATCTTCCAACACACAAAGATTAGGCCAAGTGTGGGACCAAGGGGTGGATACTCTTTGGGGTGCTCACTGTGGTAAGTCTGACAACTTAAGAGCAGAAAAAAAATATTTTTGGAAAATCAAGTGCTCCTAAGGTTAGGAGGATACAGATGGTACACCAACAGAGCTTCCCAGGAAGAAGACTTGAGTGTGCAGTACTTCTTGCAATCAGTTCTCTGCTCAAGAAGGGTCTTGGTGGAGATGCCATATGTAGTGCATTCTATTAAAAGTAGGCCTGATTATTTATCATGGCGATAGTGGAGAGGCAGTAAAATGAGTTTAAATAGAAGCTATGTCAGTGGATATTCCTATTTGGCTGCTGCTGCTACTGGAAGAAAGGTGGCTGAAAGATAACACAGATGGCACAGCAGCCTGTCAGCTACCTTTCTTCATTAACTTAGACTGCAATAAAACACAGCTTTTTAAAACAAAGTTCAAGTAGCCAGAGCCTCTCCATGGAAATTAATTTCCTCTGGAAGCTAGTTTCACGTAACTCATCACCTACTTCACTGAACATTACTCAGCCCTGTCAGTAGTGACAGAAGTGCTTGACAGAGCTGCTGAAAACTGGGTCATGTGGTGGATAAAACATAGCCTGCTTCCCCAGGCTGCTTTTAGTGTGGACCTCCTGAGACTGCAGTAAATAATAAATACCTGCAGGCCACCGTGGGCACTTGGTGCAATGTTGCAGAACTCATCTTCTGTCCATGAGAGGAGGAGATCCTGTAATAACATAAACCTATGAAGTAGGTGTTCACAAAGAAACTTTTGGCTGCCTGTTTATTACTCTGAGCTGTTACTGTGCTGATTTTTTTCCTGATCATGTGTAGGTGTGTACTCTTGCACGATGCAGTTTCTACCCGTGTGGATCTGTTTTCCAGCTTAGGGGCTTCTTTTGAGGGCTTTGCTGGTGTGGTGGTAGCAGCTGCTGGTTGTCTATGCCTCACTGACCCCACTAACAAGAGGAGCAGTCGTGCGGTGAGGACACTGTTGCACTGCTCCTGGGTAAGCACTCAGCTATGCATGGATAAAAGGAGGAGCTGTCTGGCTGTGAGAGCAGCAGCAGCTGCCAGAACAGCCATTTCATGTCTCTCCCATATGAAAAGATTGTGGGCTACATGGACGTTAATGGCTTTAAGAACTCTTTATTAAAAGTGCAAAGTGGTGTTGTTACAGGCTTTTAAAAAGTAATGTATTTTACTTGAAAAGCAGCCTTCAAAGGGCTAAAAAAAAAAAAAGAAAAAAAAAAAAAAGAAAATTGTGATCTACTTTTTGTGGTATATATGTGTTTGTTCCTTCCCCTTCACTTTCCCTCTCACTTTCCCTTCCTCTTTGCCATTCCTCCTTCGAAAGGTTAGGTATTTTCCCAGTTATTGTTTAACAACTTGTTATCCAGCCTCTAAATGTTGGATTTAAGCGCTTCCTCTCACTGGAAGAAGCAAGGCACTGAATCATTAACAAGGATATCTTTTATGCTGAATGTTTGTTAGTGATTGATGTTAAACAGCTGTTAAATATATATATATATATTCTCTACTGAAATACTTATCCTGCAATTTTCCTCTGTAAAAGTATTTTCAGACAACTCTATCCACATGCATTTTTCTTTTTTCTGCCAGAGTTTAAGAATTAAAAATTCTTCTTAAGAATTTTTACTCTTTACTACCTCAGCATTCTGCTTGGATGGCTTCATAGTGATAGGAGGCAACATCTGCATGGTCCCAAAGGTGAAGTTGTGCATTATGGCTGAGTCTTACAGATGACAAAGGCTGTGATCCTATTGCAGCTTGTCCTCCCTACCCCTGCCCTCTCTCTCAGCTCTGCATTCTTGTGTTGGCTCTGTAGCTTGTAAAACTTTTTACTGAATCAACTTTGCTCCTATCCTGGCAGAAAAGTCAGTTTCTCTTTGTGAGATAATTTGCAGCTGGATTAGTGGCTTGTATCCGTTCTTGGAGGCTCCTGACAAGCACCAGAGCTCGTGCAAGGTAAGCAAAAAAGTGTGTACAAGAGTGATATAGGGGGTGTACAACTTCCCCTTTCAGCATCGGTGGCGAGTTGTTGGATGGGCTCAGCCACCCTGTGCTGTTTCTCCACTGAGCCTGAATCGTGCATCACCTGAGCCATAGCAGCTCACCATATGTGAACTCTCAGCATGTCCCAGGAATCAAAAGTAGAAATAGAAATGCACATAAAGATACGTTTCTGAAGGCTCAGGTGAGATGAATGATCCTGCTGTCTCTCGAATTGCATTTTACCAGGATGAGGGACACTCTTATGGCAATTACTCTCTTGTAGTGGTGTATCCCCATGGTATGGATGGGTTTATTCATTTAGGAGATTTCTCCGGGTAAACAGAGATGTGGATTTGGGCCTTACACTGTGTCTCAGGAGAGAAAGAAAAATATATTTTTGTCTTGTCTACAGACCTTGAGGTTTTGGATAGTGATTGCTTCATGGTTAGCCTTGACGTGAGACTGGTTAGAGAAAAAATGAAGAGGAGAACTGCCAGTGTTGAAAGAGGAAAATTGGATTTACAAATTCAAATTGCAAAAGGCTGCAGAGATGTGAAAGATAACACCAGTGGATCAGATCACATTAATCTTGCCCTGCTATCAGCATTTCATCCCCATTACCTAGCAGCTATATCCAGGTGTCTCCCAGTTCCTCAGTACAAGCAGGCAAAGAAGCAAATCCATGCAGGAGAATGGCGATCCCTCGGGGGAAAACACACCTTTGTTAGGCTTCCACCTTGGTTGGTGCTACACAAAAACAAAAACAAAAACCAACAAAAAAAAAAGTAGGAAGAGCTTTAATAGCAGAATAGAGAGCTCCAGCAGGCTTAGCAGCATGAACATTATGTTGGTAGATGGGCACTGTTGTCTTTAATAGGTTATCTTTTTCCATTAGAACACTGTTTAAATTTTAAGTGGTGCACAAGATCATAAGGGCTTTTACCATGTGGGTTCTGATTTTCATGTGGGTTTAGAATGTGTGAGAGAAGCTAATGCATTAAGCACTCCTCATGAATCTCCTCTATTTCCAGACATCCCCTGGGAACTATTGATGGTCATTTCATCTTTCTTATGTGACTTTTAAGATATAAAAAAAAAAGAAAAAGAAAAAAAAAGGGGAAAAAAAGGAAATGGTTTTCTGGTTACCTCCCTGTGAAATATCTTACAAAGAAATACTGGGGCTGAAAACAAGAAGTAGAACAAAAATTCCATAGAGTTTAGATTCAACTAAACCCCCAGTCAGGTTCCTCAACATTTATTTTGATTGTATGTTCTAAATAAAGGTAAAAGTCATGGTAAAGAAGTAAATGACAGTTTTTCTATCACAATTTGAATTCAGAGTGCTTAAATATGCACAGTATACTCAGCAATATGACTAGTTTACAGATGGGAGGTGGGGAACCTGCATTCATGAATTATAGGACTAACAAAAGGTCGTTTTTTTTCCTATCCCACAGACCTCACATCCATCAGAGAGTCTGACTTGCTTTTTCTTCTAATCACAATGATGAATATTCCAAAATTTCTTCCCCCTGGTATTTTACAGTTAAAGTAATTTCTAATTTCTTTTAAGACTTGTAGATATGAAAAAAGGCTTAGCTGTGTAGAGAAAATGTTTATCACTTTGACGGTATCGTTGGAAGGAGTGGTGGAGAAATGCCCTGACTTTTAGGATATTTTCAGGTTCAGAGAACAAAGGGGGAAAGCACATAGACCTGAGAAAGAAAGTTAAGCAACTTACCTATTGAAGCAATTGCCTTGAAGTGAGTGGAATTATTTCCCCAGAGAGAATTTGGTCTTAGGAGTCAAATTGTCACTAAACAAAAAGCCAAATCAAGACCAGTAAATTGATTTTGCTTCCACAGTCTTTCTTCAATGTTTCCCCTAATTAAAAAGTGAAGAATGATGTGATAAATTCAGCTTTTTTGCTCTTCACTGATGCACTCTGCCCTGAAGAAACTCTTCATTGTATCTATTTTATTGTCAGGGTTGGGAGGTGGAATGAAGGCCCAAAGGTAGAATTTTCAAAGGTGAGAACCTACTGTGTGGGTTCTGATTCAGTTCTACATTCAGTTTAACTGGAAAAGCGATGGTTTTACATGTGGTGAACACCTGCATCTTTGCCTATTTCTGGGGAAAGTTGTATTCACCTTTTATGAAAAGGAGGTCACCTGTGCAAAGATGTGAGCTGTCAGCATGCAGGTCTGCCTTCTGGTCTGGGTGACCTAGTCAAACACATACAAAAGCTTGTGGTGCAGAGGGAAAATGAGAAGCTATAAAAAATGAAAGGATAATAAATAGTTCACGCCTTTCTTTCTTGACAAAATTTTTCATTTGTGTTTTTTGAGATCATCTGTTTCCTCTTTTAATACATGCACACTTAACAACTACATGTTTCTTCCCACTTTTTGGGCTGTCTTGCACAACTTTCCTCCCCTGTTCCTAGATACCCGAAGTGCTTTGCACAGTACTTCCCTTTTGGTTTCTCATTTTCCTATATCTGACAGTAATGTTTCTGACTAGGTTCCTTCTCTCCCTCAT
This sequence comes from Anas acuta, assembly GCF_963932015.1. Lineage (NCBI taxonomy): Eukaryota > Metazoa > Chordata > Aves > Anseriformes > Anatidae > Anas > Anas acuta. The sequence goes on from NC_088980.1 coordinate 69,499,907, forward strand.
GTTAAATGAACATTTTATCCTAAAGTGTGTGTGTTTCATTGTTTTTGTTATTTTTTTGTTAATTTGTTTGTGTTTTTAACCTGGAGAATGGATGATGGGGTGCACAAAACCCATCCAGGTGTTGCTAGCATGTTTGGAAAAGAAAAGTGAGATGCTAGCTCTAGGGGAAAGCTCAGGGTGTGTGTGTAATTTATGTTTAATGCTGCAGCAGATTTATTTTTTAATTTTTTTTTTTTTGTCTGGCTCTTCAAAGATGTAACTTCTGTGACATGTTTTGCAGCTTCTCTTATGCGTGAGAGAGTAAAGGGCACTTTGACTCACTTGAGATCCCTAGGCATGTTAAAAAAAATTGGAAGAAAAAAGTACAAGAAAACACACTCACGGAACTGCTGAGGTGACGTAACCAGGTATCTTTTCATGTGTCTCCTTTGTTTTCCCTTCTATCTCATCAAGTTTAAACAAGCTAATGCTATAAAGGATTAGAGCTGCAATGTTTCCATGCCACGTTTCAGTGTTCTGTATTTTTCTCATGGGTTAGCATTTAAGCTGTAATTAGCTTAGAGGTTTGGTGGAGGCAAAGGAAGCAACTATTTACACATGAAATGCTAGAAGGTAGTGCCTTTTCCTTAGTGAAATCATGTTATTCTTACTTTTAGTCAGGAGGAAATCCCTTCAATTCTGTGGTCCCTTAAAGCATCCTGGGAAATGGGATGTTTGATTTAGGCTCACTGAGACCTCACACGATTTCCTCTTTCTGGGTGGGGTGAGAGGGGCCTATACAGGAGGAGAGTTGGCCTCAGCACAGTTCCTCTTCAGGGTGCCAAAACCAAATCTGGTCTGCAGAGGCAACCCATGTTCCTGGGCATGGGCTGCGTGATGGCATGCAAAGCTCAATGGTTATTTTAGGAACACAGAGGTGCTGGGTCAGCTAGTATTTGGCCCAAGGCAGCTGGGCCATGCTGCTACACTTGCTGTCAAAAAATGGTTGTTTTTGAGTTCAGTGAGAGCAAGAAAAGCCCGGAGAGAATGAGAGTTGCAGAGAAAATCAGTGGTGTGGCAAATGTCATGGTATGACCTGGTATGGGAGAGAGCAGAAGAAACTCATGCTGCTGGAAGGACCAGGAGTGCTGCTTCTGGCAAGGAGCAGACCAAGTAAGAGCTGCATTGGACAGACAGGAGATGGCACCTGATGTTTTTGGAGAGAGAAAGCAGTTTGCTGCAGGACTGGTTGGCTTGTTTGAATACAGTCAAAGAATGCAGTATCTTCTGGTGGTATCAGGGTTAGGAAGCTGCATGTTGTAGCCTTTCTGTTATGACCTGATGGGCTTCATGGCGTTCACTTAAGTCTGTCCCGCCCAGCAAACCAACGTGAAAGCTGTGTGGAAGACCTGGGGATTTCTGTCAGCCCTGTGGTAGAGTGCACCTGATCTCTGCCCTAGTAGTGGCCCAGCTGCTCCACAGATCAGCTGTGCTGGGTGCCCAAGCAGCACACATAGAGCAGTCCCAGTTCCCCAGCCTTACTTCAGGTAATGGCTGCCTGCCAGCTGCCAAAACCAACGTGTCTCATTAGTATTTTCCCTTCTGACTTGCTTCCATGCTCATCATGCAAACAGGAGAAGAAGTTAGTATACCTGCGCATTTGCCTGTTGTTGGTTTATGTCATTTTATAAACACCTTGGGCTCTACCTGAATCATGCTGAAGGCAGTAGGATTATTTTGAGGTGGAGGAGATGGACCTAGCCTGTTGGTAACCACATACTTGGAAAGACCAAAGGGCCACATTCAAGGTGCAGCTGACTTGCACTCTAATACTTGTTCCCATAATTAATTTCATTCAGAGTATCTCTGCTTACAGACATGGTAATTTGGCCTGTAGTCCTTCCCTGAAGCAATTCAATATTGTAGTAGTAATATCCTACTGTGGCTAATACTTCAAAGAAAAAAAAATGGACATGATTGTGTCCTTCATCTCATGCTGTTGGATTTGCTGGAGGCTGAGATTGTCCTAAGTGTAAATAGTCATGAGGAGTCCAAACAGTTCTCCATAACAATAGAGTCCAACACTCTTGACTCAATATGTTTTGATGTTCCCACAGGGAAACCCTGGAATTGAAAACCTGTCTTCCTGTAAGTGCCTAGCATGCTGTCAGAGACCCCCTACCTGCTCCAAGTGGGAAGAGCAGTTCATTTCTTGTTTGTGGCTCTTGTGGAAGCAACTTGCAAAGCATGATGGTGAGTTCTAAGTGTAATGCTGTTGCATGTCTGCTGTGGAAAGGGCTGGCCCCTGAAACTGGCTTTTAAACATCTAACTCACTCTGATCTGACCTTCCTCGTTATTTGCAAGCACAGTTTGACATTTGGATAATTAAGCACATAATTTATGGCTGAAAAGGGAGGACGAGTGTTTTTTTTTCCTGGGATCTGACCCAAGATGTGGATAGGTCATGCTAATAGGAGTTCTTAAATCTATTTTTTCTGACTTCAGTAAACTTACCCTGAGTAAGGTTGTAAAACTTACATTGATAGTTCTTGGCTCTACTGAAGTGAGTTGGTGAGTTGTTGCAGTTAGCCTGGATGCAGTTAGCAGGATGGTCACAAAGGGATCCCTGATATCCTCTCTTCTACATGAAGATATTGCTTGTATTAAATATTTATATGGACGGAAATATTTTCTTTGTGGTTAGAAATGTGGTTATACTATAGCAAGATAACCCATGCAGTTCCTGTGAAACCGCTGGCCTATCTAACTGAGACAATATCCGCTGGGGTGAATAATGAGAATGGTCTGAATCTGAAATGGCTTGTCAGGCCTTATTTTATCGCTTATGGCATGAGCACACAACTGGGATCAGGGGGGATCATTTTGGCATGTAGCGGATGCACAACAGCATGAGCAAACAAACACCTCCATCATTATGAGAAGTTGGGTGTCTGGAGAGAGCTTTCGACTTGCAGAAAGCCACCTTTCCATATGTTCCAATTGCTTCCACATTTCCTGTAAGTTCTGCATGTATACGTATGCAAAGAGTAAATCAGTCCCTGATGTAGCCCTACAGGAGCAGTGTACGCTTTCATGAATGATGATCTGCCTCTTACAAGACTTGCCAACAGTAGTCATGGCTGGACCCTGACTATTTTGTGCCAGCATAACAGTGAGTAATCGCCATGAGGCACTTGGCTGTAAATGGGCAGGACTTTTGCTCCTGAGCCCCCAGGATGTGTGCAAGGGGCTGGCAGCTGTTGTCCTGCTGGAGATGAATGTAGTACATTTGAAAGGAAGATATCTACATTATGATTGTGCAGAAAAAGCTTTCTTGCTTGAAGCTTTTCTGTTTTTGTTGTTGAACCCTCTTTATATTATTTTAGATTACAGTTATACTGCTCACCCTTTGTAAATCTGATGCGTAGTCTCTGTTGGTGAAGGAAGAGACAGCTGAGGAGAGGTTGGTCTTAAACTGAACCTCTGGATCCAAAGCCTATGAAACTGAAAAAAGTCTGAGTCCCATATTGGCTTGTGACTAATGGGCAACTCTAACACTGGGCTTACAGGATGGATGCGCAAAATCCAGTCATGCAGTCAATTTTTTTGTGAACCGTAGGACACTGACACGTAATGCAGAGGCCTCTCTGCCAGCTGCATAATGCGCTGAAACCTACTTATGAACGGAGACTCAGAACTTGTTCTTGCATTGGAAATGCTCCATATAGCTTGTAATTCCAGACCTTGTTCAGATATCACCTGGTACTTTTGAGAACCACTTTTTCTCATGTCTATTGTAAAAAAAGGTATAGATGTATACTTAAACATCAAAGTGGTTCACAGGATGTCCACAGCTCAGAAGCACATTTTTGTCACCACTTTAAATACAGTAGCTGTGTTTCTGAGATCCTGTACATTTCCTGTAAGGACATCAAAGAGAATGTCTTTGTTTATTTTAGATGATATAAACAGGCCTGTAAGGTCCAATGCTCTGTTTTGTTACACACCTTTAGGTTGTTGCTATTTCTCATGTTTCCAGTGATGCAACTGATTCCTTTTTCTGTGTATAGTGATGAAGAATTGGTCTTGTAACGTTTGCCAATGCTGTTCCTGTTTTTTTGTTTTTTGTTGTGTTTTTTTTTTTCAGGAGAGATCATTTCAAACTGGACATGAATGAAAGAAAAATGGGTTGATTTAGGAGTTCTCTGACACTCTAGAAGCAGAAGTTGTTCTTGCCTTTCACATGTGAATTTTTGCAGCTGGTTTGAAGTATCCTCTTTCTTGACCTGTCAGTGCACAAAGGCTGGAATAGAAAGAAAAAGTAGTAAGAATTAACCTTCTTGTCAGTATCCATTAAAACTATAGCCTACTTTTCTTCCTACTCTGTGCTTTGCTTTTTATGCAATATATATAAAACAATTATAGAATTATAACTATATAATTTTAATGTAGCTTTTATGGGATTTGAGCATTTACCAATCCACTGAAAAAATGTGATCAGGTCAAATGAAGACTGGCATATAGTCCTTCAGAGAGCCATTTGTTTTGTAGGGACACTGAATATCTTAGCCTCACCTGAAGGCTATTTTGAAGCACCCTGGTCTGAAGTAGGCACAGCAGCATCTCTCTTCTCTTTTTGTATATGTTTCTCACTTGGATTTCTCATCACTTGATAAAACACACAAACAGATGAATGGTATTGAATGTTTTTTAGCCTCAAGAACTGAAAACACTTTCTGTAATTGATGGTTTGTTTTAAGACCACAGGAAACTACTTGTCACTATCCATTAATGAGCACTTTGCTAGCTGTTTGCCATCTTAAGAAAAATAGATGATGAAGCAGAAAAAAACACCATCAGCAGTCTGCAATTTCATCCCTCAGTCAAGCTAATACTGAACTAACTCTCTGCACAAAACATCATTTTCATCATCTATGCTAACTATTTTTTCCCCAGACTCATTAAAACCTGCCAGAACAAGGAAAAATGAGCTAAATGTACAGTGAGCTCAGGAGGAGGGAGACTCTTGCTCTTCCCAGTGGAGACTGGGAGTGTGGCTGGACCCTACTCTGTGCAAGAGGGAAATCAGTGGGTGTCTGTGGTGTGGGCTGGGCTATTTGTCCTAGCTCATGTGGGGAAAACATGGTGGAGAAGGCAGAGGGGTAGAGATGCTGACCCATGTTCACAATCCCAGCATGCAGGCAGTGTGGCAGCGCTCTCATCTCTGCCCAAAGGGCACGTCTGGCTGCAACAGCAATATAAATAATTTAGCAATGAGATTTATAGGCTTCCTTTTCACTGGTGTCTTAGATTGTGTCTGGTCACAATCACCAAGATAATTGTGTTGCACTCGTGTACTAATGGCACATTAATGTGTAAGAGCGCAGATGTCTTCTTCAGGTCACTGATTAAAAAGGAAAACCTCTATTCTCTTGAAAAAAAAATGTGGAAGACTGTTTTCTCTCTCTCTCTCTCTTTTTTTTTTTTTTTTTTTTGGTGTGTGTGTGGTAAATTTTCAAAGGCACAATGGAATATCTCTACAGGTTGAATTGGCATCTGTTAGAAGTCGAGGCTCTTTGGCTGTAAAAGCTCGTTGTTTTGCTCATTCTTGCAGTAATTAAACCAGTGTGTCAGACTTGATACGTATTCTACATACAGAGGAGGATATAGCAATTGCTTTGTGAATGGAGAAAAAAAAAGGACCCACTGCTTGCAGTTAACATTTCTTTTTAAAAATTGGGAAAATTGCCTTTTAGCTTATTTGCTACCCTAAATAATTAATGTTTTCCTGTTTTCTACAGCCATTTTCTGACATGCAAAGAGCAATTTATTTTTATGTGGGACAAATCCTACCTGTGTGCTTTTCACTCTGTGAAATGGGTTTGGGGAAAAATATGCTTTTTTCCATGAAAATCATAATGACTGAATTATAGCGTGACTCAAGTGAGCACTGTTCTAAGCAATAATATTACAATTGTCACGATTGAATGTGGGCTTTAACGTTTCGGGATGGTATTTGCAATTAATCCGTACATTCCTGAGTCAAGGCAACTGGTAAAATCTCTCCAAACCTTAGGTGGGACCCAAATGACTTATTTCGAGGTGCTAATAGAGTCGTTTGAACACATAACAGAGAACAGACTGCAAAACAGGGTCATCTGGGAGCATAGGTGATGTAGGTTGTTGCCTTGGGCAGCAGCAGGCTGCCAAGGGCACAGCAAAATGGTCATGTCTTCATCACTTACTCTGCCTTTGCCAGTGCCCGGGGAAATCAGGTTTGCTGCCGCTGCCAGGGCAGGGATCAGGATGTGTGAGATGGGGGCCAGCTGCTTGCAGCAGTCACTACTCCTGCCCGGTCATTTCCCTTCTGGCAGCAGGAGCTGCCTGAGATGAGATGCACAGTTGTGATTTAAGGGGCTGCTTTTTCTCCTGGTGAACACTGAGATATTCCTTACCAGCCATGCTGGCCTGCTTAAATCCTGTAGGATTTGCAGCCTTCATGAGAATGGGTAGTCTCTCTGCTACGTCCCTGCCACCAGCCCGTGGCATAGTCCATCTGGAGGCCATAAGCCTTCCTGTATTCTGAGCTGTACTTTGTAGGAGTGCCTGGCTTTCCTGGGTGGTTGTATTTTCCAGCACGTGGATGTATGGATATTGTCACAACCTTCTATAGTGAATTTTGAAGTAGAGGTAAAATACATTTTATTACAGTGTATAGAATTTGTGTTGTTGAAGAATCCTTTATTAGAAACTGAAGCCTGAAGACATGAATCTGAGATTCTGGGGTCCATGATCTTCCACACAACTAGGGCTGCAAGACAAGCTACAGTAAGGGAAACCTCTTGGTTTCTGGAGACAGAACCATCTGCAGAGCATAAGCATCAGTTCGGAGAGGCTTTCTGAGGGACACGTCCATCTTTCATGATCTCATTTAATGACTTCTCTCTTCAATAAGGACTCTTAGTGAATCAGAAATGTAGTCTCAGCAGTGTACTCAGAGACTGAAGCAAAGGGCTGAACTGAGAACTGGGCAGCAAATGTGTTGCAGCTGCAAAGATATCATTTTCTGGTAATCCTTCCTAGTGCCTGCACATTGGTGGTCGTTCAGGCAGCTGCATTAGACACAGTTGTAGATACTGCAATATTGATTGGTTTCAGGAACAGAACAGAAAGTATTTCCTTGAGAGTTTGAAAGCCAGGAATCATTTTGCACTTGGGTGTAGGATGGACATTGCTCCTTCTGAGAGAAGCAGTGCAGGGCAGAGTGACCTGCTTGAAACAAACATCCCAGGCAAGACCTGCATCGGTGCTAATCTTTCTAAACACATCTCCAGTTTCTTCCTCCATGATTAAAGAAGTGGTGGGGGAATGTGTTAACCATGTTGATTCAGATTCTGCTCACTAACACCACAACAGCCATTTGACAGCACCGCAGTGGTTTCACTTACAGAAAGTGGGGGCAGCATACCACTGACTGGCAAATTCAGGGTTATAAGTGAATTCTTCTAGTAACCAGAAAAGGTGAATGCTTCACCTTTGCTGTTCCTTGAGGCAGCATTAAAAACAGCATTGTCTTTAGCCTTCATATGTATCTGCTTTTATTTGCACATTAATCCCTGCTTTGATTTTGCTTTTAGAAGTATTTCTGTACAGTTGCAAATGATTAGTTGATTGTGGCTGACCAAGTGAGCTGCCACCACCAGTCAGCTGACTTGTGGCTGCTGAACTCATGCCTTTGCAGTAACCTATCCCAACTGCTAAAGAAAACATGTTAGCATAAACCGTTCCATGTCCTCCATGTAATAACCCCTGTGTGGCACTTCATATCTGAGGAGAAAAATCCAAGTCACTGCGGCTCTGCTGTTAACTGCGGTGAGATTTCAGATACGACTGCTTCATGATGGTTGTTTTCAGGCTCCTAAGTAAGACTTTGTTCAGTTTTTCTCCACAGAATTCAACTCCCTATTTTTAGGTATGATTGAGCATGTCCCACAGGCAAAAAGAGAAGATTGGGAAAAAAATCTCTCTGTAGAATAAGTAAAATTTGGCAGAAATGTTTGTAGGCTCTGCAACTACATGGTTAGCTCCAAGTCCAGCACAAAAGCAGTATCTTCCACTGAAAGTGTACAAAATGTATGCATTTACTGGTACTTCAGTAAGTAGTAAGGCAGTGTAAGTTCTTATCCACACTTTTTTTTTTTTTTACAGAAAAAGGAGCATATTTGACCTGTTACTTTTCAAAATTTGGGATTAAGATACACAAGGTAGTGTCATAATTATTTTTAAATGTGCAAGTGTTTTACAGTATGGCATCAATATCTGGCCCAAAATGGCTTCTTGAAAAAAGGGATGCCTGCTCTGAAAACATCTGTGTACTGCTGGTGAAGGTACTCAGTGCCAACAAACACTTTGGAGTGCTGCGGATTGAAACCTGGCTGATCCTAGGAGCAAACTACATGACTGTGGCAGCTAAAAGGCTTCTGCAATTAGGTCAAAGTGGAGATGCTGCTTAAAGCAAAAATCAGGTGCTTTTCAAAATGCGTATTCCTGGCAAATAAGTTGCAATTTATTGCCTCATTGCAAAGCAAGGCACTCAGTGATTCTAAGATAGTTGTCACTGGCATTTAAGCACTGCTATTGCTGCTGCATTGCCTTATAGAAGCAGGAACAAACCACTGAATAATGAATACTTAATGAAAAGCTTGACGTAGAACTACAGTGAATAATTTGCTACAGAATTGTAAATAAAACACTATCTTTAATTCACTGCCTAGGGCTATTTAAGTATACCATGTATGAGTTATGTCCACAGGGGAGAGAAGCTAAGGTTAGAGTAACCTGGGTTGCAAGCTTGGTAGCATATAAATATATATTTTATTTCTGGTGTGACAGCAGGGGGTGTCTGGGCCAGTTTTCAACATAGGTGTGCATGTGTTGGTATGTCTGTGCACTGAAAGCTAAATGTTTAGATGTACCTGATCTAAATTCAGCTGTTCAAATGCATATTTGTCCGCCCATCCTTCTGTGCTCTCTGTATGTTTGCATTAACATTTTCTTCAAGTAGGTGATCACACTGTATTTTTCCCCACTGTGGACTTCTCACCTTAGTCAAGATAGATGGTGTTTTTCCTTTCCTTTTTCTTTTTTCTTTTTTTTTTTTTTTTTCCTTTCTTTACATTTCTCCTTAATACACATCTCTGAACCCTACACTGAATACAGACTATCCTCAGGGACTGCAAATGCTCTGATCATAGTTTCTGAGCTCTTTATGAACATGGGTAGGTTTCTGCTGTAGGTCTGCCTTGCCACTAGTGAGGTGAGCTAATGTTAGTCCCATTTCACATGTGAGCTTCTGGGATGCAGCTTTTAAAGCCATCACTGCCTGATATGTCTACTCATTTTTGGATTCTGTATCTGAGATGCTTAGCATTTTGTTCTTTTCTTGTATTTACATTTAAAGCATGTCTCCTGTTGAACTTCAGTGGAAGCCGAGGATTCTCCTGCATTACCCATGTATCAAATGGATCCCAAACTGGACCTGGAAAGTCTAGGCATGTTTAGGTCTCTGAGGGCCTGGTCTTAAAAAAATGTGATGTAGGAAAGCTGTGCCAGAGAAGGGTAGAAATACTGGTTTTCAGGGTGGCACAGAATTGCTGCAACTACAAACCCACATTTTCAAGGCAATCTGGGAGATATCTCAGCTTCTTTCAGTCAAGCCTGCTGCTGAAATTACAGCTGGTCTTGAGTCACCAGCCTGGACTGTGCTCCCCTCTCTGAGGATGACCTCGTGGGCACTTTTTACTGCTCCTTAGTTTGAGGATGATGACCTCTGGGCCTGAACATGAGAAAGTCCTCTGCAAAACATTGAGCATTTCCATAACTTCCACGTGGACTTGCCTTTCATAGTCATCCCCAGAGGATCCCACCCTCAGGGCTTGGCACAGGGGCAGTTTTTCCTTCCTCCTCTGTCAAACTGTCTTAACGACCTTGCAGGAGGAAAGTTAGGGCAAGAAGAGGGGCTCTTCCCCTATACTGTGAAGTTTTCAGCTCCTTTGTGGGTATTTGGGAAGGCAATCTATGATACTTTTCATGCATAAAGCCCCTATACCTCCAGGTTTATCTTCAAAGGGAAGCACAAGCATATGTAACCCAACTTTTGCAATTGTGAGCCCTGTTGGATGGAGTCCTCTGTAATATGCCCCCTTTGTGTCTAAAGTACAGTTCATCATACACACTGAATGAATGTGGAAAGTGTGAGAAAATACTGTATAAGTGAGCATTGGATTCTGCTGTATGCAGTCCCTGGGAATGAATTAGGGTTTGCACAGGCACCTCCTGACTTATGGATGTTAGATTTGCAACGTGGGTTCTTTGCACTGAGGGATATGGACGATGGGCCTGGTCTATCTTACAGGGACAGAACTAGTCTCTGCAGACTGTCTGAAAATGCGTCTTTGGTTCAGTTGTTTGCTCCCTGTGGTTGTGTGATAAAGACTGACTTTATTTCTGAACTGAGTAGCGTCTTCCTTGACAAGTAGCCTCACAAGTTCAAAGCAATGTGCTACAAAACAGTGCTCGTATGGAGATCAGTATCTTGCAAGACTGGCTGTTTAAAGTGCTGTAGAGAAATAGCAAGAAAATAAGTGTATGTGAGACCAGAAGGCCATTTATCCTGCTAGCATTTCTCATATGCACTCACTCAAGCTTATTATGATGTGCCCTGGGGACTCAGCCTAATGGCAGAAACATTAAACCTGGGCATTAAGGGAATGGACTGTATAACTTGGTTGGAAGGTTACCCAAGCAATTTTATTATTTTTGCCTATGATATTTATGGCGAAGCAGCTTCAGATTTCTAGGAATACATCTTATTTCAATTCCTTCTGAGAATTCTCTGTTATGAGAAGTATTGGTTTAAAGAAACTATTCAGAAATAAACAAACAGTAAATTTCTCTGAAATGTTTCAATTCTGTTTATCCAAATGTTATAGGCATCTAGTATCTCAGATTGTTCTGGGAGACAGAATGAAAACAGAGTTGAAGATCAGTTTGTGGGTTTGGCAATTAATACATATGCATGGAGCCAAGGTGACCGAGAATAACTTGATATATCAGCTAGGGCTCTTAGGGGGGAACAGAGACACCTGGCTTAAGTATGTTAGAAGAAGAGGAACAGCTATAGCCATGACAGATTCCTTCAGAACAGTTTGGTATATAGGAAATTCTTTTAAGAAGATCAAATCTTGCTCCTATTTAATTAGAAAGAGAAGGACATGGGTCTTCAGTGCCCCAGATGAATGCCTTCACTGCTGGAGCTAGTGGAAAACAAACTTACCCCTCCCCGCTGGTATGGTGTGAAGCACATGTGTGAAAACATCTCCTTTCTCATTTTCAGATTCCTCCTGCTTGGATTTGAATATGGAGTCTGATTCCAGATTCATTCTGTTTTCATTTCTCCTGAAGTTCAAAGTCTTTTCGAGGTGCACCTATCCCAATTTAATTGAGTATTACTTCCTCAAGCAGCTGACACAACCCATTTCAGCTCAGCTCCTTGCAGGGGTTGCTAAGCCCCGAGGGGGTGACAGTGGGGGAGTGAGCCAGAACTGCCTTAAAAAACTGTACTTCTGAGCTGCTGCCACGTCAGCTCTTAGCCTGACAGAGAAACAAAATGGAAATGAATCGGAGCATGAACCAAAGTGAAGGTGCTCCTGGTACTGGTGGAAGAGGCAAGCCAGAGGCCTTTGGCAGGGGATTAGAGATGTCAGCTGTGTGTTTCTTTGGTGCCTCTTTGGAACAAGCCACTGTGGCTCTGCATCTTCCCTTTTTAAGCATTCACAACAGCATTTTTTTCCCTGTTCATATGACTCCTTCCAAATGCTAACTTTAGACACTACATCTATGTGGGCTTTTGGAAATCTGTAGGAACTCTCTCTGCTTCTCTGGATAGAAGCCAGCTTTGACCCAGGAGCCATGTTAGCATGGTACAAAAGCTGGCCTGATCTCTCTGACAGGGTTTAAAAGCTCAAGCTCAGATTTTTCTAGCTGACTTTCCATTATAAGAGTGGGTTCCTGTGCAGATGGATCAAAATAGAGGCAGACTGAGCTTGCAGTTACTTACAAAGTAAGGCTGAGTTTATCCTATGAATTTGCAGTATAAAACCCAACAAACCTAAATAGCATATCAGTTCCTGACTCCTTTTTTCATTGCTTCTCCTGTTCAGGGGAGCTGCTACCTTTTCTGAATACAAAGTGTAGGGAGAAGACACCAAAGAGAAAAACAAGCAAGATATGTGATGTTCCCATTGTATTGAATTTTGTGCTGGAACAGGGGACCCTTCCCTGCAAAGTCATGTATGAAAGATCACACTATTGCGTGCAACTTAAAGTTGAGCTTTCTCGTTGCCATTTCTGTTATGTCCATGTTTTAGTGCTCTGCTGAGTCGGCACTGCCGGAAGCAGGTTGTTCCGTATCGCGTGCTGACAGGAAACATTGCATCAGAAGGCACGCAGAGCAGGGTGGCTGCTGGGCATTTGCAATGGGAGATAATGTCCAGAGTGGCTTGAAACAGTGTGGTTTGGTCAGCATGTAAAAAAACAAAAGTCTCATGGCATTTTCCTCTGATTGCTAAGTCCACTGCAGAAGAGTAAAAACAGATGACACTTAAAAATAGGATATATCCTGAACCATTGCAAATGCCATCTGTTCTTCAAGAAACAACTGGTAGAAAAAAATAACCTTGGGTTGAAACCTTGCATGAAGTTGCCATTTAAAGTAAGTGGGGTTGGCTTTGTTATTTTTATTTTTTTGGAGGTGTGGAGAAAGGGCTGTTTGATGGCAACTGAAAGCAAAAAGAAATGTGGAACCAGAGTGTATGTGTTACAGACATGTAAAGAAGATGTGTCGTGAAGACCTGTTAAATAGCAAATGCGAGGATCTAAAATCCTAGTGACACTGGAAGGGACCCATGTACTTTTTAAAATCAGCTCATGCAGATGACTGCAGTAAGCTGTCTGCTCACCACCAGAACGTGTTTTCTCAGGAAAGTGTCTGTATTACTAGTCAGAATCAGATAAAGATGCAGTGATTCTCCAGTTTATAGAAGGCATGATTGGGCCCAGTTCTTTGCTGAATGGTATGCCTTCCTCACCCCTTCTAGTTCATTAAGATCAACCCAGCCTCACAGTGAAGAAATAGGGAATATTGACCTCATCCCTGTGTGCTGCTTCCAAATCACACAATAAGGTGTTGGCTGTGGGTGTAAGGGCAAAGTCTTTTGGAGCTTTGGCTGTTCCCAGCTGCCAGCACTGCTTCTCCTGGCACTGTTAGCCAGCTTGACGGTGTGCTTACAAGATGTAAAAGAATTGAGTTTTCACAAATCAGTTGCTCTCCCCCCTGGAGCTGCAGCAACTAACCATGCCACATGCCCCGTCTGATGCAAAATCCTGGTCACTTGTGCTCTTTTGGATGCTGTGCTGAGGAGTAGAGTGGGATACCTTTAGCATGTTCCTGTGGTTTACTTTGGAACTGGAACAGTCCAAAACCAAAAAGCCATTTACCAAGCTTAGGAGCAACTTGCATCCTTTTATGTGAGCCCATGGCTTCAGAGCATCTACGCGGTACTTGCAGGTACGGTAGCATATGAAATCAGCAAGCCACAGTAGTGCAATAAAGCCTACGTTTTGAGAGTCTTATATGGGCTAGAGAACTGAAAATGGGATGCCTGCATTTCAGTGAGTTTACTCCTGCTTGACAATGATGTGAAAAACAGCAGACTTGTATCCAAGACGCATGCCAAGAAACTGCGTGAGATAAAGGGAATGAACACCTCATGGTGTTTGCTCTAACAGGATAGTCGTGTTCCCAGTGAGTGTCCTAATCCTGTCAACCTCACTGTGTTAATCCCAAGTGGAACAGCGTGGTGAGGTAGGAAAAGAGCATTTCAATGAATAGGCTTGATGGTGATATTTCTAGTTCTTTTAACATCTCACAGCCCAGGAATAGCTGCAGTGATGTAATGTTGCTATTTAGAATTCTTTTCAAGCATGTTTTGAAATTGCTGCCTGTGGGATTGATAATTTTGCTTGGAAGTGAGTGCACCTGAGGTAAAGGTTGTATGAGTGCATTTTCAGGCTCTTTCAGTCAATCTCAATTTGGCCATACGTCTGATCTTCTTATCTCCAGTTTGAACAGCAGAATATTTGAGCGGTACTAGTTTGTGTGCAGCCTTTGAGACAAGTGGCTAAGGGACAGGCCATATCTACTAAGCACATTTTCTGCTGTGCAGCAGAAGAAAGCAACAACCTACTTGCCAGTGTTTGGTCCTAGTCCTCCCGAGGTTAAGACCTCTTGGTAATTGTCCCAGGGAATGAGTAATTATTTTGTGATGTTGACACAGCTACACCACATTCTTGCATTCTGGGTATATGCCTTAATTGTGCTGTAGCAAAAGATTGCTGCATCGCCCCACCACAGAGTGACAAAACGCTGTGACCTCGAGGGGAAATCTCCCTGGAAGCATGAGAAGTGATGTGGCTGGCATAGTTCACAGTGGGTGGGAGAGCAAACTTCTCATTTCAGGAGTGACAGCAAGGCCAAAAATCTCGAACTCCTTTTTCATCAAAAATTGGTTCATACTGAAACAGTGCAGTCAATTTACTAGCCCAAAGAGAAAGGTAATGCTGAGCCCTGTTTAAAACAAAATGCCCTGTTCTTGCAAGCGTAGAACCTAGAAATATGAGCTGTGTGGCACGTGGGTCAATTATAGTTAAGATTTTAATAATCTATCAATATTTCAAAAACAATCTGCTTTTGTCTACTAGTTTTTCCATCTCTTGGCAATGATGGTCTTGATCTCCCATGGCAGAAGTTCAATATCTCTCTACAGTTGAAGTAAAATCTTCTGTACTTTGATATGTTAGAACAGCCTCATTTTTCTCCAGCTGTCAAGCTTAATGCATTTTTAAAGCATTCTCCTACTTTAAGGTACAACTAAAGTTGTGAAAAGTGAATATGTAACAATGCATATATGTTTACCGTACATGTAATTTGTTTATGAGAGACCTGGGTTGGAAACTAAATTCTGCCACCCCCTTAATTCATTGGAAGTTCCTAGGTTATATCTGACTGTGAAGCTTGTAGCATTATGAATCTTTATAATGAGTTAAATAAAAACTCCATTCTTAGGCAATGCTAATTTTTGGCCTAAAATATATGAGTTGGCTCAGAGTATATCCCCACCGTGGGTTTATATTTTGTATCATATCATGATCTTCTCTGTGACTTCCACCTCATGTTTGCTGTGTTGCCTAATATTTAAACAAGTTCATTAGTTACATCCGTGCTTTAAAAAATATAAACTACATTTTTCAGGCTATGGACCAACATGCTAAAAAACCATCTGTGATATCAGTTGCTCAACTTATGCTCTCAGAAGAGCCTGCTTTACTTAAGGCGACTACTCAGCACTTACAGAAAAATTAAGATGGTCATTAAGTACCTCAATTCATATTTGAATATTTCAGCTGAGACTCCATCATTACAGCTTTTATTGTACCTAACCCCACTGGCTCTTTTGAAAGTGTGGCAGGGTTAAGTGCTTCTGTCATTCCTCCCAGTTATTTGTGTGCCCAAACGTGGAGTTAGGTAACTTCAAACACAAACTTGAAAACAGGTGATGAAATTGGTGAGTAAAAACTAAATGAAATTCCACAGCCTGAGGCCTAGGCAAAACGTCCCTTTGGGTGTTCAGGTTAATGTGATTGCCAAGGGAGGCTTCTTTTCTTGAAGAGTGAATTTTGGATATGTTTATCCAGCCCTCTGCTCTGCTTGGCTCACCATTTTAAGCCCATCCTTGCTGGATGTATACAGCAAGGATGTATACAAATAAGTTTAATTGCTATATATCAAATTAGGAATTCTCTTCTGCTATCAGAATGGTCTCTAAAGAAGGTAAGAATACTTCTGAGAAGAAAAAATATATTTTTTTTTTATTAGATTTTGTAAGCCACACTGAAATTGCCATGCTGGGGGTTAACTGAAATTGTAGCCCTATAAAATTTAGCAAAGCTTACATAAAAGTGAAGGGGGAAATGCACATTGAATGAAAGTTCTTTGTTTACAAAGTGACTCTCTGCACTGTGGGAACACTTTAAATAGGAACATTAAGGACAATAAATCTTAGTTGTGTAGCTTTTCTGAATTTTAGGCCTTTTAAACATATTTGATGAGTGGTACCTTATGCCATGTAGGAACAACAAAGGACTCTTCAAAACGATAACAACAAATACTGCCAACTTGAGGCCAAAAATCTTTAACACTCTCATTTCTTGCTCAGTATGTGCTTCACCTGCCATCAGCCACTGCAAGTGGCGGGCATCTTGATTTAGTCATTGAAGTAGATGTGCTTTCTGGAGGTCACTGGGGATTTCTGTTCTGTCATTTAGTTCAGAGAGGAGAAAAAAAAAAATGTAGCTGGGTTGTGAGTTCTTTAGATTAATGCTTGTATGTACCCCTTGGGTAATATAGCCCTACATTCAGGTTCTTCAGTTATGTTGGTTTTAGTGCCCAGAATTTGAGGACTCCAGATTTTTTCAAGGATTCTAAGTGGTTTTGTAGCCTCGTTGAATCAAAAGCAATTGCAACAGAGAAATGAGCTACAATAGTTCCAACAAGACTGCAGACTGTGTAGAAACCTGGAACCACGTCCCCTGCAGATGTGCAGAACCAGTGCTGTTGTTCAAAGTTTTGCCCATGTATGTTAGACTCACAGTGCTTGTCTCATGTTCTGTATTGGTATATGCTTCTTGGACAGCTCTGTCCTCGGCCCAAGCTGCCAAGTACACAACAAGAATAGCCACAATCATCTATTGTGAATTTGTTTTCTCATATCAAAACTGCTACAATAGAAATAGGTCATTCACCTCTGATCAGGAACCAAGGCTGACCATAACGACCTGCAGACTTGATTCTTATTTGTACATAGACCCATTTCTATTCACCTGGCGTGTCATCATCAACTTACAAGGCCTTTTGCCTTGCAAGAACGCTACAATTGGTTTTGACATACATAAGAATCAGGAGCCAAGTATCTCAGAGTGCTGAATGATTTATGACCATACTTTTAATTAAAGGACAAATGACCATAGCACCATTTTTCTAATGCCCTTGCCTTGCCTTGCCTTGCCTTGCCTTGCCTTGTCTTGCCTTGCCTTGCCTTGCCTTGCCTTGCCTGGAGTAAAATGGTGAACAAAGCAATGTCTGGGGGTACATCCACATAAATAAGGGCTGGCAGCCTCAGTTTCTTTTGTCACACTCTGAGAACTCTGCAGGTTCCCCAGTGTTTCATATCCAGCCAACTTGGAGCATGGGCAGTGAGAAGTTTGAGTTTGCAGCAGTGTGTATGTGAGTCCTTCTGCATTTCCCAGTTAATGCCATAGCCTGTGTGTCTATTGCAAAGCAGCTGTCAAGCACTCAGAAGTGACTAATTCTACCAGTGAAGCTCCTGACTGCCCAGAACATGTCTTTTGTTCTTAACCATAGCTTCTTGAAGTTCTGGAAGATTCCACTATCTTCATGCAAGACTGTATTGACCATTACAGCTTGTGTAAGACATGTTGAATCATACTGTACAAACTGTCCTTGGTCATGCATGCACTTAGCTGTTCTCTGAACAACCTTCTACTTCCATCAGAAGTTCCTCAGAAGTGTTTTTAAGGTTGTTTCCATCAAGCAGGGCTCCAGGCTCACTTCTATACTCCCAGCTCTTCCTAGAAATACCTGCTATATAAATATATTTATGCTAAATTAGTTTGTGGCCTGGGTTCTCTAATTCTTAGTATCTTTCCATGTGAGACCAGCATTTTTTGACTCAGTTTGGTCCATTACTGATAGAAGATAAGAATTAACATGCTAATGTGAAACATCTCTGTACAAGGACTAGTACAGTCCCCACGCTTCAAACTAGTATAATTGGTTTATATTTTTGTAGAAATGTCTGTTCAAAATTTTGGTGAGCCTTACTTCCTCCTTAGTACATTTATGGTTTTTTTACTATCACCTTAAAAATTCCCATTTCATAGTGGGTAAAAATCTGTGCCCTTGAAATTTAGATTTTGTATAGAAATATCTTTTTTTAAAAAAAAAATAAAGTATACAAAATACTTTTTCTGAAATCGTTTCTGACCGTCTTTGTTCCCTTCTAAATATGAATAGGGAAATTCATGTGCTTTGATTAAGAGTTGTGAATACGGTACTAGGATGAGGCTAAATCTGGCATGGAAACCCATTTCAGTAAAAGCATAAGAAAAAGTGTATTACACTCAGCTCCTGGCCAGGAAATAATGTCTCTGTGTCTTTGCAGAGAGCTCCCTTTTCAGCCTGTAGACTATACTTTCAGATGTTAATAATGACTCTTTAATATTTTTGGCTGAGAAGGGGAGACATTAATATTCTTCCAGAGAGCTCACAACAGTGACTGTAAATTACATGATACTCTGGAAACACAGAGGGAGGTGTTTCCTTCCTTGGACAGTTTAATACCAGGCCTTCATCCCATGATGTATTACCTGTATTTAGCTTGCATTTTGAGTAATACTGTGCCAAATAATGGCATTGTGGAAGCTGCAGTGCCGCTCCTACAGGACAGAGGGCTGGCAGGAGTGTCTGTCCATGCAGGTGAGCTGTCCTTTGTGGCCTGTGGCTTATCCTCCATAAGAGCTATGAGACGTACAGTCTGGGCTAAAATTTTCGAAGTCTTTCTAGGGATTTACCTGCTGTTTTTTAATGGGATTTATGAGGATTAAATCCCTGTCAGTCTTGAAAATATTTTCTCTAATGCCCTTTATTCAGTGCCATGTCAGAAGTTTTGAGAAGTTTCTTTTCCTTCATCTGGGGCCCTTGTTTTGGGCGTGAGATGTTATTATTGGCAGTTTAGTGCTTTTTCTAATTAATCATAGTATCAGATTAAACACTTTGATGACATTAAAGGAGGCCAATGCCCAGACATCCTGGCTTCAAAGTAAGGGGAGAACAGTATGTTCATCTGGAATGTGTTTTACTGGGGACCGTTCTAGGAATTGTGTTTCACTTAACAATAATGAATTGCAATGACTGTTACTTAATCAGGACAAATTAAGATACATTTACATAATGAGAATACGTTCAGCTGGAGCCAAGTCATTAAGTAGTGCTTAAACTCATATTACAGTCTAAATTTTTGGAAGTTTCTGAGTAAATACAAAATGAAGATGCAAGGTAGCAAATGTAATTTTTAATTTTTTTATTTTTATTTTTAATTTTTTATTTTATTTTGTGCCATGTTCTATAGCTCCTAACAACTATTTAGACCAAGTTTTTTAATAGCTTTTTTTTTTTTTTTTTTTTTTTTCCAGTTGTTAAAATGTAATAATTGACAGTTCATCCAGGTGGCTTGGTTCAGAGGATTTAATTTTATTGTTATTAGGTAAAAATACATTTTTTTTCATGTGATTTTTTAAGTGCAATGTCTTCCTCCATTAGTGTTTTTTCTGCACATTCTTGCACAAGCTGCAAAATTGTAGTGTTTGACTTCGGTCACCTGGTTACTGCAGGCATAGACTAGAGCAGCATGCAAATGCAGGAGGCAACTTTCTCAGGTGATGCCCCATGTTCAGTCTGCAGAAACACCAAATCTAGACTTTTTCTGGGATTCATTTCTGAGGTGGATGGGGAGGAACCTCCATGGGTGTGGAAATAGAGGCACCAGAGTTCTGGATTTGGGGAAAAACAAACAAAACAAAACCTAAGAGAAATGGAACAGATGATGTAGCGTAGTGTATTTTCTTGCAGAGCAGGAACAGAGGTTAGGACCTTCCCTATTGGTACTCATGTATTTCCAAGATCTCAGCATCCTGCTAAACCTATAGGGACAAGGAGGAGGCCTGAATGATGAATTCAGTCAGCTTTGTTACCAGTCTGATTGCCATCCGAATGTTGCCAAATAAAAACGGTATCTTCCTGACAAGAAATCAGCTACTGCCTGAAACCTCTGACTCTGAGGAAAAGAGAAACCTACAAGCTGCATGTACTTGCTGAGGTAAGAGAAGAGCTGATGGGCAAAGTCCATGTGATAAAATGAAGTCAAAGAAAGGTTACTGCAAAAAGTCTAACTTTATCCAGACCTGTGATATGTCTTAAGCATGTTAAAAGGTAACAGATAGTCTTAAGATAACAAACAGTTTTGTCCACAAGTATTTTCTCATTGATATTTAGGATCAGGTGCATAGGTTGGTCATGAATGAGAACTAGGAGACATTGTTTAGAAGATTATATATGTACTTATAGGAAAAGAGCCAAAGTTTCTGTCACCTTAGTTATGTTTTGAAGTCACACATGTACTGCTCTGTTCAACTCTGAAATATCTGTCTCATTTGGCTCATCTTACTTAATTAGGTAGCCTTTACATTGCCCTCAGAAGGTCTCTGGTTTGGTTTTACAAATCAAAAATTTGGTAGCTTAGATAGATGGGAGACAGTTGTCACGTCCTTGTATGTCAGTGAGGGCTTGTAAGCACTTACTCTTCTTATCTTCTACATGGTGCTGTGATAAGGGAAAAAAGGATTTGTCAAGCATCTTCATGGGTGTCATATCTGAAGTCAGTAGCATTCCTGTTTTTATTTACTGTGATGTAATGCTATAAAGCCACCCCCAGCTCCAAGAGTAAAAAAGAAAAAGAAAAAAAAAAGAGCTGGTGCTTTGCCATTTCTTCCCCCCCACCTGCAGGGCTGGGCTGAGTTTCCTCGAGGTCTGGGAGGATACACATAGGACGATTTTCTCAGCCTTGCTGCAGTGTGGTGTCTCAGCTGGCAGAGCATCATATAGCCATGAGGCAGCAAGCCAGGTCTGGGGATTTTCATATGTATGTGTCCCTTCTCAGCTTGTGCATTCATTTATGCATGCAGAGGAACCGCAGCCAAGTGCTGCACAGCGGGTGGATGCGGGGGCTCTCTGGGAGGTGGTGGAGGAAGCTGACAAGGAGCCCAGGCACGGCTCTGAGTGTATGCCAGAAGGTAGGCCAGGTTTTACACCTGTGGCTAATTAATTAGTGAGGCCAATAAATAAATAAATGACTTCCAGCACTGCTTTTCCAGCTATGCTGTGATGAGCGGTGGCTGGTTTCCTGCATTAACTTTTTTTTCCACCATCTAGACTCTCTGCTGTGCTGCTTGAGTCAGGGACAGGGAGCAGGGTGGCAGTTCAGTGTCCCAGTTAATTGTGTTTTAAATGTAGCATGGAGAGAAGTTTTTACCTGTCTGAATACCTTAGCTGCTTCCTGGGCCAGCTCCCTAAGATTGGGGAATTTATCTTGCTTAACACATGTGGAATGTTGCACGTAGCTTGAAATGGAGACTCTTATTTCTCCTTGACTGGAAATCTCTTTAAAACCTCAGCACACCCACACACTGAAGGTCGGTCTCATTTGATGCATACCCAAGATCTCCCTGGGTGGTACAACACACTGCTGCCTCTGCACAGCTTTTCCTTTAATCTGCTGTGCTGGACTTTTTTTGGCAGTAAGGCTATTGCAGTCACTCAGAAACACTTTATTTCTTTAAGAAACAGATAAAGGGTGAATTTTTAAAAAGGACATACTCTCTTTCTTTCTAAACAAACATGGGTTTGGGGCCTTACTGTGAATCTGTAGCCTTTGCTAAAGTTTATGTTGATATGATAGATGTATGAAGAGAGGTTTTCCTTTCTGAAGCACAGACTGTCTTCTGACTCTAATATGGTAAGTGTCAAGTCCTTTTTAAAATCACATTTTGGTTATCCAGCCTACTTAACAAAAATGGCATAATGTTGAAATATAGTAAAGGCAAACTATTTTATAGCCATCATAATGGAGGACACTTTGCACTGTAATAATATGAAGATTCCTAGTTAGTGGCATTGGTATCTTCAGGGCTGAATTATAGACTCTTTTCATAATACCTTCAACAAGTGGGTGAAGTGCAGGGGAATGCCTTCATTTTTGGGGAATTGCTTACCAACCCTCTTTGCTGGAGAAGGATGATCTTAACACCTGCTGTTTTGACTCAGTTTCATGGCTCAGTTCTCCATGTTGCCATCTCTGTGTTGGTGTCTGTTTTGGCACTATTAGCTGAGATAAATATGTTATGGAAGAGTGAAAAGAAAAATGCTGGGTGAAAGTGCATCAAGTTTTTAAAGCAAGTAAATCATGGAGAAGAGAGTTACAGAAGACAGAGGTGAGCAGAATGGATCAGCACTGTAAAAACATGATTCATTTGGGGATTTTGTGAGGTCTCTGGGGTCCACTAGATTCTGACCACACATCAGTTTTTCTACATTGGTCCTTCACACGTCATGCTAAAGTCAGCTAATGACTTAAAGACTTAAGAGGACTCTACTAAAATGAAGCTTAAATATAAGAGGTTATAAAAAGAGGAATTTCTTTCCTACAGGATAATAGGATCTCCTTCTTTTGGATCCAAATCTACTTGAGGTCAAACCAATCACAAAGCCAGGTCTCATTCTCAAGGTGTCTACTTACCAGGAATCAATGATGTAAATTTCCTTGATCTGAAACTTTCTTGAAACCTGAGGCCTGTGCCAAGGTCTTTGTTGTATTCTAGGAGGTTTCTAGAGTGTGTGAAAGATGATTTAGTGACACAGCTGGTGAGCAAGCCACCTAGGGACAGTGTCCCACTGGACATTTTGCTTGTAAATAGAGAAGGGCTTATGGGTAATGTGAAGGTTGGAGGCCATCTTGTGCACAGTGATAACAAATTAGTAGAGTTTGTAATTCTTGGAAAAGTAAGGAGGGGGATTAGCAGAACTGCCACCCTGGGCTTCCAGAGGGCAGACTTTGGCCTGTTAAGAAGACTAACTCGTGGAGTCCCTTAGGAGTTAGTCCCAAAGGGCAAAGAAGTCTAGGAAGTCTGTACACTCTTCTAGAAAGAAATCCTAAAGGCACAGGAACAGGCCATCCCCACATGCTGAAAGATGAGCCAGTACAGAAGAAGACTGGCCTGGATGAACTCATATAGAAAAAGAGGATTTATGACCTTTGGAAGAAGGGGTGAGTCACTCAGTAGGGCTATAAAGATGTTGTGAGGCTGTGCAGGAGCAAAATTAGAAGGGCCAAAGCCCAGCTTGAGCTCAGTCTGACTATTGCTGTTAAAGACAATAATACGTGTTTTTTATAAATGAATAAACAAGAAAAGGAGGACTAAGGAGAATCAGCCTTTGTTGGATGTGGAGGGAAACAGAGAGAACAGAGATGAAGAAAAGGCTAAGGTACTTAATGCCTTCTTTGCCTCAGTCTTTAGCAGTCAGACCAGTTGTTCTCTGGGTACTCAGTCCCTTGAGCTGGTAGATAGGGATAGGGAGCAGAATGAAGCCCTCATAATCCATGAGGAAATGGTTAATGACCTGCTACTCAGATGTACACATGTCTAGGGGGCCAGATGGGATCAACCTGAGGGTACCGAGGGAGCTGGTGGAAGTGCTCACCAAGCCACTTTCCATCATTTATCAGTAGTCCTGGCTATCAGGGGAGGTCCCAGTCAACTGGTAGCTGGCAAATGTGATGTCTGTCTACAAGAACAGACAGAAGGAGGATCCAGGAAACTACAGGCTTGTTAGTCTGACCTCAGTGCTGGTAAAGCTCATGGAGCAGATTGTCTTGAGTGCCATCACACAGCACGCACAGGACAACCAGGTGATTAGGCCCAGTCAGCATGGGTGTATCAAAGGCAGATCCTGCTTGATGAACCTTATCTCTTTCTATGACAAGGTGACACACTCAATGGATAAGGGAAAGGCTATGGATGTGGTCTACCTAGATTTCAGTAAGGCTTTTGACATCATTTCCCACAGCATTCTCCTGAAGAAGCTGGCTGTTCAATGTCTGGATGGGTGTATGCTTTGTTGGGTTAAATCTGGTTGTGTGGCCAGGCCCAGTGAGTTGTGGTGAATGGAGTTAAATCCAGCTGGAGGCCGGTCACTAGTGGTGTCCCCCAGGGCCAGTTCTCCTTAATATCTTTATCAATGATCTGGACATGGGATTGAATGCAGACTCAGTAAATCTGTAGATGACACCAAGTTAGGCACTAGTGTTGATCTGCTTGAGGGTAGGAGAGCTCTGCAGAGGGATCTAGATAGGCTGAACCAATGGGTCGAGACCAACTGTATGAAGTTTAGCAAGGCCAAGTGCCAGATCCTGCACTTGGTGCACAACAACCCCATGTAATGCTACAGGATGGGGCAAGAGTAGCAAGAAATGTGCCCATGGGAAAGGGACCTGGGGATATTGGTCGATAGCTGGCTGAACATGAGTTAGCAGTGTACTCGAGTGGCTGAGAAGGCCAACAGCAACCTGGCTTGTGTAAGAAACAGTGTGGCCAGCAGGACCAGGGAAGTGAGTGTTCCCTTGTACTTGCTCTGGTGAGACCACACCTCGAATGCTGTGTTCAGTTTTGGACCCCCCACCACAAGAAAGACATTGAGGTGCTGGAGTGTGTCTGAAGAAGGGCAACAAAGCCAGTGAAGGGTCTAGAAAATGTCTTATGAGGAGTGGCTGAGGGAACTGGGGTTGTTCAGCTTGGAGAAAAGGAGGCTCAGAGATCTTGTTGCATTCAACAGTTACCTCAATTACCTTAAAGGAGGCTGTAGTGAGGTGGGGATTGGGCTCTTCTCCCAAGCGCCAAGTGATGAGGGGAAATGACCTCAAATTGTGCCATGGGAGGTTTAAGGTTGGGTTTTAGGAGAAATTTCTTTACTGAAAGGGTTGTGCAGCATTGGAATAGGCTGCCCAGGGAAGTGGTTGAGTCACCATCCCCGGAGGTCTTCAAGACGTGTAGATTTAGAACTTGGTATCACGGTTTAGTGGTGAACTTAAGTACTAGGTTAAAGTCTGGACTAGATTATTTTAGAAGATTTTTCCAGCCTGAATGATTCTATGACTCCTTTCCAACAAACTGTATTGGAAATCTTTGAGTCATATTTGTACTTAGAATTGATTGAATGTTTAGATACATTATGACTGGACAAAATATTGAAATCTGTGTGTGACACTAAAGTGCTTGTGAAGGAGACCTATGGTAAAGTTTCTATTCTAGTGTTCTTTCATGTTCTGGGTGACATCTGAAAATCAGCAGATAGCTGCTGCTCTGGAAGTCAAGAAATCTCAAGTGAGAAACACGGATGACAATATTGTCAGAATTGGCATTTTCCCATGATTTTTTTTTTTTAATGACCAGTTTTGTACATTCAGATAACAAGTTGCTGTTCTGTGCAACTTCTTGTTGATCTCTACTATGAATAGCTTGTAGAGAGCACTGGACATGCACCAGAATACAAGTAACAGTTCTAGGGGATTAGAAATGCAAGGATGGATCAGAATGCTTTTGGAACAAGTTAGAGGCAATAACCTGTACTTATTCCATAGCAGAGCTTTGTGATCCCAACATTATCTCACCTCTGAAAACAAGTAAAAATTACCGTGCTTCTGATTCTCTTGTTCTACCATGGCAAAATGTCTGTAAGTAGTGCAAGTCATGGAAGGTCTGAATGTATCTTCAAACAATACGATGCATCATTGCTCTATGGAATAGCCATGATTCAATCATGTCTGGTTTCTAATTCAAGTCTCAGATCTTTTAAAGATGCTGGCATTATTGTAGATGAAGGTTATAAATCATTTTGAGAGGAGCAGACTTAAGATAGAGACATTTTCTCTGAGGAGACAAATTTAGAAATATAAAATTGATAAACAGCAATCAGTATATCTGAAATATCTGAGCATATCCTGTTCAATTTCCTCTTCTTGCATAAGCGTAGTCAAGAGCATTTATGGTTTTTCCAGAGTGGTATATGTAGGTTAGAAAGCAGCCTTAGGCCAATTATTAGTGTGATAGTAACGTAATAGCCTGAAGTCCTGATGCTGACCATTGAAGTGTTTCTTCAAACTTTTCTTTTTGAACAGGGATGACTATAATGGTAGTAACAATCACACTTGAGGTTCACATGAGAAAGATATGTCTGTCTAATAGGTCAAATCTTAGTTCTCTTAAATACACAGTCACTGGGTAAATTTTTTGTTATAACCTGTTAGTGAGAGCCTCCAGATTATTCAAATTGTGCTTGTTAAGGCTGGCCTTGTAGTGCTTGGTCCCTAGCTGACCAAATGCTCTTGCTAATGGAAACTGTTGTCTTTAAAGAAATTGCATCTCTTGGCCTTTTAGTGAAGAAAGTAACAGACTTCAAAGATTAAACAAAAAATGTAGCTGTCACAATGAGTGAGGTTGTGTTGCTTAATATTACAGTGTTCCACAGCTGGAGAAAAATGACTGTCATGGATTGCTGAAAGAAGAAAAAACAACCTTCTACCACCTCTTCTGACTGATAAGTCATTTTATAAAAATCTCACGCAGGCAGAGAAGTTGTTCGGTTCTAAAAGCTGAAAGAAAATAAGGTGGAGGTGAACAAACTAGCTTAGGTTTTCTGGAATTCTGAGGAAACATTTGTGTCTTAAACATTAATTTTTAAGCACCATTTGTCAAAATCTCTTTGTGCAGCTCTCCATTACTTACTTGATAAATCTATTACTGATGTTGTTATGCCTGACAAGAGCAAAGGTACCACTGCGCAATTCAGATTTCTGCTCGAGCTGGTGACAATGTGACAGTAACCACAGCAGACTTCCCAAAACTTTACTAACACTGTGCAATTACAAAAATGTTGGTCTTTTTTCACAAGCCACTGTACTTCCAGGAGCAGTTAAAAGTTTAACCTCAGCCACATCATGTGAGGCTGGTGTTAGCTCAGGAATTAAGTCTCCTTATGTCCATGCCTCCCTCCTTTTACCCTCCACACTGAGTGCTATCTGGCGACTCTATTTGTTCCCTTGATTCATGCTCTTATTGTCAGCAGGTTCTAGGTCTTTTTCCTAGAACATCCTTATTCATATAGTCACTGCTTCATATTTGTCTTCATATATGTCACTGCTTTCCTTCATGTCAATACAAACCCTTGGCTCTAATTTCATGCCACATGTTAGAGCTCTCTCATGTCTCTGTGTTTGTACCAGTTGAAGTTGTGCCATGCACTTGTGCTTTAATACACATGCTGTTACAGGGCAGAACTTTTATTGGCCTATCTTATATTAAGGAGCTATTTCTAGTCATGGTCTACATGGGCAGACTTACAGAGAATTTGAAAAAGCATTTGACAGCGTGAATTGAAAATATTTCATGCTATTTCATGCAGCATGTTGGAGTATAGATTAAAAGAAAAGAAAAAAGGTTATTTTAAAATGTTTTACTTTCTAGATATCTTCACACATTTACATTGAGGAACAGTCTAAAAACTTAACTGTCTCTCTTTAAAAACTTCATTTTGAATTTGAAAACTATTAAAAACTATCCCTGTTTTCCCTTCCTTTTTTCCTGCTCACTCCTCTTTATACATACACGTGTTCCAAAAGCATACACATATATCAAAATGATAAATGGAAAAATAAGCACAAATAATTTTTTCTTAACAGTTGCCTTCCTCCCTCTCCCCCGCCCCCTCCCCCACAAAAAATAGCAGCTATTTGACAGTATTTTCTGCAAATTGAATAGTTGAAGGGATAAAGTTGGGTTGTGGTATCTTTGGGTTTATACTATTACTTTTGTTGGCAATTAATATATAAAATTCAGTTACCTTCAGTAGGCCTTGTAATTATTTTCAATTCCTCAACTATTTTTATATTGACTATTTATTTTGTGCCAAAATAAATAGTCAATATAGTAGTTAGCTACTATCCAATATCTCATCTAAATATTACCTGATCTTATTAAATAATAATATAAAAAAAAGCAAAGTAGATATTCAAAACTTTAAAACCTGGTTTCTTAGGAAATGAAATGTTGGTTCTGTGGGAAACTATTATTTCGAATGTATTTGTTCAAATTTCAAAGGGAGAACTGAATATTTTATATTTCTTGAAAAAAATTACTCAGGTTTGAAGAAAGGGCTATGAAAGTATCTAGATTAGTGAATACCAAACATTTCCTTTTTTAAAAAACAAACAAACAAAACAGTGGTTTTGCTCATTGTATATGTAGTTACTGTTATGTTTTAGCAAGATATCTGTAATATTAAGTGTATGTTAATGGAGTGTCCTAAAAGAGGCTTGTTAAATTAAAACTCTGTACCCAGTTCTCCAGTGCACTTTTTCAGGATGAATTTTTATAAAAACAGCATGGGCTGGTTTAGGACTAGATGTCAGTCATCAGTGACAGAAAAAGGGCCTTTCACAGATGAATGGCATCTGGGAAAATTCTGTTGCTTGTAGAGGAGGGGTGAGCAGCTGGCCTCAGCCCTGAAGATCAGGAAGGAATTTATCACATACACATGGTCTCATAAGATGGTATTCAAAATTACATGTTCATCCTAAAGTAAAAGAGAGATGTTTCAGTAGTGTGCTAAAGAAATACTCCAGCTTTTCCTACTGTAGACTACGTGTAAATCACCACTTTATTATTTCAGTGTGTCTTTTGAAATTTCTCTGTTCAGATTATCTTGCAGTTGGGAATTCACATGTGCCTGCAACCCTCCAGAGGAGAAAGCGATTTAAAGGCTCTTCTTAGATTATGATGGGAAGTGGAGAACCAGACTTCAGGCACAAACTGGAGAGGACTTTGGGGCCAGTGTGACATCCTTTGAGATAGTTGCAGCTCAAAAGACCGTTGAAATGAGCAGAGTCAGAGTTTGACTAGACACTGAGAAAGAGTAGCTCAGGTCAGTTAATCTATCATATTACAAATGGGGATCTATATGGTGTGATACTGTTTCTCTGCCTGCTCTCAAATTGTGCAATTGAAGGGATAAAGTCTTCGAATATGTCCTTGCCTGAATAGTAGCTGTTCTGATTTGCTCAGTGCTCTTGATGTAGGACTCAGGAAACTACCCCAGAAAAAAACATGGACACAGTGAGAGAAATATTTATGTTATGTATCAGCTTATAGAGCTCACAAGAGTAGTATTTTGGGAGGAATAGGAAATGTATGGAGAGAGAAACCAAGCTGTTCAAGGGTATGAACCAGTTTCTGTCCAAGCAGCACCTAAATAGATTTGGACTCTTCAACCTGTTAGTGCCATGACAGACATTGATAAAATCATGAGTCTGATCTCCAAAACCAGCATGTGACTTCAGATTTATTATTCTTAGTTGCCATCTAGACACCCCAAAACCTGAGGAAGTTTCCTTTGCTTTATATACAACTTTTGTGACATTTCTGAGCCACAGCAGAAGGTGATTACTTTGCAGACATTTAGAAAATCATGCTGGAAGGGGATGCATGAAATAGAAATATTCAAAACTACATGGGAAACGGAGCCGATACCGGTTGGAATAACCAGTATACTCAAACGGATGAACTGAAATCACAGGCAATATGTTCACTACCACCTTTCCATTCCAAAGAGAATTTCAGTGTCAAAGTGGTGATATTTCAGTACGTCACTGATATAGCAAAAATAAGGAAAGAGAACTGTAATTGTTGAAAAAGACATTTCTTGTAAGTTAAAACAACAACAACAGCAACAACAAACACATCTCACACTTTTTTGGAAATGATCCCCTCCATCTTTTTTCCCCCTTTCATCATACTCACACATACTTGTAATCTCCTTCCCCCAAATCCTAAAGGGCAAAGCCCTCAATGGGTGGTTAAGAAATTAAAAAGTCAGTCCAGCTACACAAGAGAGGATATTAACTGATGTCAAAGTTCTTGTTTGGCATCCCTGCAAGGGTACAGGGTTGATGTATTTCTGGAAGATACCTCTGTGTTTTTCCTTTAACCTGACTTCTGAGAACTCTCCTCTCTGACTTCTGAGAACTCTTGTGTAATTGCTCATTTCACAAATCTCTAGCTGTACCAGAAAAAAATGTTGCCCTGAGGTCAAGATTCAGTTGTGTTGTGTCATCATTGAAGCCTGTTCTCATTTTTGGTTCTGGCAGGCTGGCTACCTGGCTACATTGAAGGTGATCAGTATGACCTCCAGTCCAGTTGTGGAGACGTAGACAGAACATCCACAAGCTGAACTGGATCATTTGAATGCAAATCTGAATATAATAAATACATGTTTGTGGCTTCTTACACTGATCTTGGAAATGTAATAGAAATTTCCGCTGAAAATTTCAGCTGATTCATAATGGTTATTGCTGTGGCTAACCAGGTTTGGACTGGGTCTGCTCACTGAATTTGTTGATCCCTTGAGCAAGAAGCCTTGCAGTAGAAACAAGCAGAAAGCAGAACAATTCTAATGGAATTTCCACTTAGAAAATTTCATCTGAGCAACAGTCCCACTTGCCATTTCCTTCCATCATATTTGATGGCACCCAGCACTTTGTACAGTCTGATCAGGTAACCATGGATTTCCTCATGGCTTTAAAAGAAAGCACCAGCCAAAGTTTTACTCCAGAAGTAGCCATGCAGCTCAGAGGGTAAAATTAACTAATTAATGATCTTAACTAATGATCTAAATGAAGTTATTCTTTTGATACTGTTGTTATTGGTCCTGTGTTGGTGACACAGACATTTGCTGTGAATAAAGTGACTCAACTCCTTCCATACTCAAAATCAGAATCAGAGCTCTGCATGTGCCCTGAAGTGCTAGAGTTCTGATGTGTCTCAAAGAACCCAGGGCAACAGGAAGGGAGAACTCCTGAATAATTCAGCAGTGAGGAAATCTTCCTCTTATCATAAAATTTTCTTTACTTAGCACTCTAGAACACGTTCTGTCTTATGTTAAGAGTTAGAGGCAGGTTCATGTCTATTTTTTAAGTCAACTTTTAAATAGAACGTAATTTATGTTTCCAAGTGTGGGGATACAGAAAGTGTGTTGCTTATGAGACATGTTTGTCCTAAGTCCCATCCTTGAGATGTTAGTCACATGGATTAATTCACAGGGACTTTTCTCCTCTGAGAGTAATGGACCATATCACAGTGAAATGCAAGCAGCTAGAGTTACATTTGATTTTTATCAAGTATATTTGAATGATCTTTCTTACCTTGGCAACAGCATCAGTGCTCCCTGTCAGTCCTTCCAAAAGCAGTTTCTCCTGTTGTAGTTTCATGGCTCTTTTAATTGCAAATTAGGCTAAGCCAGATTCTTACCCAGCTTTCATTTAGGAAAAAACTCCCACAGAAATGTCTTTGGGAACTTGTGTAAGTGAGGGTTCAGTAAAAATGTAAACCAAAAGATTTGGTCTGGTTAAAGAGCTATAGGCAACTGAAATTTTTGTAGGAAGGTGTCTGCTCTCTTTGGGTGTTCAGTTGAGTGTACCCTGCACACTGAGCACCATCACATGGGCATTTCTTTGGAGGACTCGTAAGGAGAAGCTGAGATGTGGCCACTGTGTGTTAGTCACTAGCATGTTCACATGTGATCTGTATTGAAATAATTTTGATACTTGCAGTACTTTTGTCCTGCACATGTATGTGCCAAAAAACATGCTCACAGTAACTCAGAGACTGCATGGTGCTGTGGTTGGTAAAGGTTTATACACATTATTTGGCTGCAGCTTTGCTAATCATACTTGTAAGCCATGTTAATCTTCCTAGAACATACCTCAGTAGAAAGAATCAAGAAATATTTTAGACATATTTGTGAAATATATAGTGCAGCTGCTTTTATCTATTTATAAAGACAGATGCTTTGGTTAGAGCTCAGGTTATTTTTAGTTAAAAGGTGACCATAAAATTGCAGCAAAAGTTAAATAACCTCAAGACACTAAATGCAAAGTCTTGGAACTTTCTGGGGCTTCAACTAAGTCCTTTCTGTTCCCTGGAAAAAACAGTAATTCCCCATATCCTTTGTCACAGAGCTCCTATTTTGGTTTTGGCAGAATAGGAGAAGATAAAACAGTGACAATGTCCTGAGACTTGGTTTGGAGTGTAGGCAGCTCATTTAGGGCAGGAAGGAGAGGAGTGTTACGAGGTAGGTTGATTTATAAACTGCTGGTATTTGGAGTTACCTGTAGGATTGGGACGTGTTATCCTATAAATCACAGAGAGATGGATGACTAGATAGAGGACAGAGGAAGCTGCAAGAGAGACTCAATTATTAAGAATCTCTACAATTTATTGTGTTGTGATCACAGCTAACCCAATGGACATCACCTTCACATGGTAGCACAGGTCATGTAATATATAACTGGAAGGTTCCTGCAAATCTGCAAGGGACTGTTGCTGACCTTATTCCGATTTGATTTACAAATGTTTTCTCAAGAAAAGGAAGTAAAGGCCTTTTTTTTTTTTCTGTTGCAAAATATTTTAGGAAAACATGTGGGGCAAATAATATTTTCTTTATTGTTCTGTAACATTACTTTCTTCTCTCTCTCTCTCTCTCTCTCTTTTTTTTTTTTTAATCAATATGATGTTTTTGATTGTTGTGAAGAAAGGGTCTTATTCTGGAAAAGCTCAGATCAATATGCTTCACTCTCCTTTTAAAATTTAATTTCAAATAGGCTGCTGCTTCTTCAGGGTTAGCATTTTCATCCACAACTTTTCTGTCTACAGGTCTTTGAAACAGGTGGGAATTTGTCTCTCACAACTTTTGACTTAATATTGATGTTGTGACTTGGAATGAGAACTCCAGGAGAGAGCAAGACAAGGTGTCTGGCTATTGTTGGCTGGGCAGCCTTTTTGGCCTGTGAGTCTCAGCTCTCCTGAGCCATGTGGACTTGGGCTTGATGCTAGCTTGTCGGGAAACCTGTGACCTTCCTGCACCTTCTCATCCTCTCAAAGAAAGCTCGGGAGGAGTAATAGGTGGGGAACGAGAGTAGGAAATTTTTGAAGGGCACAAACATGTGTCCTCGATTCCACTGCCTTTTGGTGAAAAGTATGTCCAACTGCTGTTTCTAAGCTCATAATACTTTTTCCAGGAAATAATGGCCTTACAGGAAATCTTTTTATTTTTATTATCATTATTATTATTTTTTTTTTATGCCTGCCTGTATATCTTTGTGGTGGAAAACTTTGTTTAGCGGTCAGTTGACAAACTGAAATGTTTCACAGAATCAGGTATAGGCTCCATTGACATTTTCATTCCAGATCTATTATATTCCATTCAATTTTGTGGAAGTCAAAAAGATAATGATTTTATCCAAACAGTCCAGTTAGGCTTTCTGAAAATCATTCACATGAAATATTTACAGGGGACTTTGTTTCATGAAATATTTGTAAGTTTGTAAGTTATTTGAAAGTTTTAAACCACTTTAAAAGTGGTTTAAAAGCATTTGTTTTATTTTTCCTTGATTCAAAATTCAAAATCTAAATACCAGTAACCTGGCATTTATTGCATGGTGGAAAATTCATCTTTTAATTTACTATATTTGTAATGTGGAAATTTCCTGGCTTTTTTTTTTTTTTTTTTTTTTTAATAATGGTGCTCCCTCCAGCTAAGTGACAACATTCCATCCTTCGTTTTCAGATTGTAAGGAATATTAATTGAATGTGATACCCTTCTTGACCTCCTGATTATGCGTAGTTAAACAGCAGTGTTGTTTTGCCCTGGACTTGAATACGTTTTAATTCTAGATAAAATAAGTCATTCTACATGGTGATACATAAATATTTGTATTCTATAGGTGTTAATAATACTGAAATACTAAAAAGCAGAGCTGTGTAATTACATGCACTTATCCTGCACCATTAAATACTTGATTTCTACTCAGTCTGAAACCTGCTAAGTCTCTGAAGAATCCATGAATATCCAGAGCACGAGCTAGGAATGGAAATGTCATACTGCTGAAAAGGAGAGATTACCAGCATTACAACATCCTGTACAGCTTTTGCTTCTCACTAGAAGATTCTGAAATGAAGAACTGTTTTAGCTTTCTTTTTGTTGTTGTTGTCATTGTTTTTGTATGTGTATTGCCCTCTTGCTCCTAAGATCTGTGGAGAAGGTAAGATATACAGTATGTTGCAGAAATCATCCCAGTAAAACAGAGATGATACACTAAAAAGCCTCCTTAGCACAGTTCTTCCAGTTACATATCTGGATTGTGCATACAAATTGGAGGGCAGCTGAAAAATTTTTGTTTTAGATACCTTTCCTAATGGATTGCATTTCTGATGTGCAACAAAGTCAGAAATGACAAACTGATTCGCAGTTAAAATTTTCAGTGGTTCTTGGTCCTATGATTCTCATGCATATGGTCAGGTTCTGCCCTTTGTTTTACTGTTGCCTTCCACAGCACATCAGTGAGGTGCCCAAGGTGGCCTTCCTTTTGCTCACCTTGAGTGAAAGCATGATTTATCTAGCAACCATGTATGGTAAGTCAGCCTAGCACTGGTTCATTATTTCAGTACTTACTTTGTCCCTGCTGGCATGGATAGTCTGACAACATATTTTGGTGGTCTGTCATACTGACTGTTTTTCATGTTTGCTCAGCTGGCTAGGTATTTATTGATTTGTATGGTGTTTGTCACAACAGCAGGGAAAAATATTTTGAGCTGTGTTTTGGACAATGTCTGCCTGAAAAGCTGCAAAAATTGGCAAGGGAAATTTAAAGACCTGAAATGACTTTTAAATCTGTTATCCAGATATATCCTAAATTGAAGGAATATCTTTTTATTTAGACTTGTGCAGTAATGAGAGCAGCTGTAATTCTTTTGTGTCCATAAGTAGGACTCACTGCCAGTAAAGGTATTCAGTCCGTGACTTAACTGTATGTTGCTTAGGTTGAACTCAGAAGGAAGAAGATAAAGGAAAAATGAGACTAAAGATGTGTCTATCAGTAAAGTCTTCAAGGCTCTCATTTACATTTTTGTTAAGAATGGGACTGCTAATGATAATGGGCATACAGAGAAGAATCAAGGGAAGGAGGTGAGGGGGGTGGGGGAAAGAATATAAGAGATTATTAAGAAGAACCTGGCTTGAGAAAAGGTGAATTTGTTGTCTTATGAAAGAGACAATCTTTTCACTGGATGAAGATTATATATATAAATATATGGTTTTGAAGACTGGGGTGGGGAAACTGAGGATCATCTAGATTTATCTCTTTTTATTAATGTTATGTGTTTGTAAGCATAGAGATTTCTTTCTTATAGTAGACATACCGTATTACTTAGAAAATGATCAAGAAAGTATTCCCTGCATACAGAAAACACCGGCTTTCCAAACTCCTCGAGATTCACTTGATGGGGAGAGAGAATCAACTGGTGCTGTAATGACTTCCTGAATCTTAAAAAAAAAAAAAAAAAAAAAAAAAGTGGAAGGGCATAGTGAATAAAGGAAGAGATGTTCATAAATCCAAGGTGTCCTTGAGGAAAACAAGGCTTCTAAGGCTTAGAAGATAAAGCAGCAAGCTCTGAGACTCATGGGGGCAGAAATAATGGCAAACAGGAAAAGAATTAAAAGGCTTCAATCATTAGTAGTTTCAAAGGAACCGTTTCCTTTGTTTTCCTTGACTTAAATGGACACTGATGTGGATACTGGAGAACTAGGCTTAACCTTGATGCAGAGTCTGAAAAGAAGTTTGAAAAAAAATATCTGGGGCTGTTGACCCAAATGATAACCTTGCTCTGAGCATGAAGCTGCACAGAACTGATGTCAGCCCAGAGACCAATGCTGAATATGCCCTTATAGTCCTCACAACCTTCTGCTGACACCAGAAAAAAACATCTGCCACCCCTCAGTTTGAAAGTGATAGCGGAAAGGAGAGAACATCTGGGCTTCCAGAGGACTGAAGTGCTTGATCAGTCCCGGTCCGTTTTTCTTTATTACCCATGCTGTAAGGGTGACTGTCAAACTGTAGTCATCTGAACATTTGACATCTCATCTTAGAATTTGCAGTCTAGTCTCCTGCTCTCTCAAAGGTGATGCATTCCCACCTCCCCAGCATCCCTGAACAAGGTGGGTTGAAGGGCTGTCTGGAGCTGTCCATCTCCATTTACTGCTGAGAAAGCACAGACAACTGACATAGGTAATGCCAAACCTGGAACCTGCCACCTGGAACATGCTGGGCTGCCATTTGATTCACTTTATTTTCTTGGAGGTGGAGGATGTGCAAAGCCTGTTGAAAAATACACACATTCCAGAGGTTAGCTAACATTTTAGTGTCCTTTAATTATTTATTGTTATTGTTATTATTTCTGAATATATCTACCTTGTTATGCTACAAACAGAGAGAGGTATCCATAATTCTCAACCAGTGAGGTGGAGTAGGCACAGGATTTTCAGAGTTTATACGATATTAAAATGGCCCATTGGAAGGCTATGTTTTGGATAGCTAGTCGTTTCCATCCTAATTTGGAAAGAGCTTCCCAGTAGCTCTGATTGCTCTGGTCCAAAGCTACTCCTTCACACCAGAACTGAGATGGATGGTGATCCAATGTCAGATGCATCTGTGTGAGTTGGAAA
Organism: Anas acuta; assembly: GCF_963932015.1. Lineage (NCBI taxonomy): Eukaryota > Metazoa > Chordata > Aves > Anseriformes > Anatidae > Anas > Anas acuta. The sequence goes on from NC_088980.1 coordinate 69,536,302, forward strand.
AAGTAGGTGAGGGTGATTTGGGTATAGTGATCCCTGAATGCTAATGAAAAGAAAAACATATTTGGCATCATTACAAGTCAGGGACTCTGAGGATTTCAATATTGTGTCCTTTTTTATGACAATAATAAATTTGTCAGTTAGGTAGGGAAACATTGTGAAAAATGAATATCTTTTACTGCATTCAGAGCTGTTGCTCTAAATCCAGCAAGATAATGGCCAATAAAACTTTGAGCTGGGAGGTAGAGTTCTGCATTGCTAAAGCCTTCATTATGTGTGGCTTTAGAGAATGTACACATGTGCCAGAGTGTCTCATTGTTCTTTTGCTGTTTTATTATTTTGTCAGTATCAAGTGGCTCTGATTCCAACTATGAAATGCAAGTTTACCTCCTATTGATCCTGCTGTCTGTGTATAGGTCCTTAGCAGCTTTGCAGAAAGCTGTTAAGAGCAGTTAGCTTTTATTTGCAGCTGAACCATACTGTAGTTTGTTCCCTACTGAAATACATAGCACCTCAGTACACATGCGCTTGATTAAATCTTTCTTTTCGTTTTGTAGAGGGTTGTAACTGAGATCCCCCAATGGTAGTTTCTGTTGTGGGCCCATAGGATAGCCAACTGTAGTTTGACCTGTCAAGATTGCTCTTGTTTTTCAGTGTAGAGCAGATTCCTCATCAGTTGTTAGGCTGTGAAACTCACCACTAGGTTACCTGCTCCAGCTTCCTGAATTTGGTTTCCTTTAAAAGTTTGACAAATCCAGTAACTTCTTGTCTGATGAAAGTGTGTATGTGGTCAGGCCTGAGTAAAACTAGCTCTTCTATAAGTGAGATCAGTTTTCAGCACTCAGAGAAAGTACTCCATCTCATGAGAAGCAAGCATCTGGGTCTGTAGGTACCTCACATCACCAATCCACTTGTTGGTTCTTTCAGTATTATAAATCCAGTTCACAGTGATGACACTTCCCCTGTGGTGTCTTTTTTTTTTTTTTTTCAACTGGTGTACAACTAATATATATATACATATATATATATATATATATATAGTAGCACCATTCCTCAGGTCCTCAGAGGGAGGGGGTTACGTACACAACAATGGTTTCACACTGCATTGAAATACTGCAGCTTTTAGGGTGGGATATGTAGGATCTTTTTGTAGTGCAACCAGTGCTATGTCAGGAAAAATGTAGCTCCTCAGGCTGGAGCAGAGCTAATAGGAAAGGGCACATGATTGCATAAAAACCCTTCCCAAACCAACCATGGAGTATTTTAAAACTGAAGAATGGTGTGATACCCTTTAAATGAATGAAGAAGTCACTGGTTTAGCATAAACCATACAATGTTCTAGCAAGACTAAGGATCTTATGCAAAACTATGATGATTGTTTGTTAGTGCAGCAGTATTGATACATCCCATCAGAGGGATTCCGTAAAGGAATGTGTCATGTGGGAAAAAAAATCTTGGTGAAATGATGCTTGTAGAAAACATTGAGCCTTTGCTCAATGAGCTTTTGCATTGAGCTTTTGACTGCTTACAAAGCATATTAAGAATAAGACTTTACAATTTATAACACTGTACTGGCAGGAGTGTGGCAGGGAAGCTGGGGATGGGTGGACTCCTGCCATTCTCTTCTCCAAAGAACACTTTTCTGGGAGGCCAGCAATATACTAGTTGTATGTCCCCTCCTTGAGTAAGGAAAGCCCAGTACTGGTAGTGCCTCTGTCAGAGGATCAGAAAAAGGAAATTGTTATTGTCTGCGACCTCTTTCCTGTCTCTATCACCTTGTCTATAGTAGGTAGTCTCAGCACAGCATTATAACATGCATCTGTCTGAGACAGTGTTACAGGAGTGCTGTACCAAAAGTGTAGGGAGATTTGTGGATCCCCACAGCAAGATACAGCACAGACATGCCACTGAGAAAACTCTTCCTGAGGTCGCCTGGCCAGATTTTGCTACTGGTCATACACACTGGGAGAAATGCTGTAGTCTTCAGCAATGTAGTGTCTCTTGGAAGCATACAGGCAATGGTGGAGGACCAGACTTTTCTTTTAGTCTAAGGAGTCAGAGGCAAATGCAGCCAGAGGATTATAAAGGAGAGAACTGAAATTCAGATTCAGAGGATTATTTTTTTTGGTTTGGTTTGGTTTAGAGACAGACATTAAGGTTTTGAAGACAGTGGAGGAATTTATTATATCTGGCAGTCAGATGCACTCAAGTTTACTGTGGTTAATTTTATATAAATAAAATACATACCAAAATCACTTAAAACAGAACAAAGTTTCATCCTTCCTTGTCAGTGCATTTGTAAACAATACAGTATTAAAAAATATACTTCTAAATGTGTGTTACTGTTTCCACTGTAAGGATGAGCAAACATTTGCACCCATGGGGAGCAGTGTTCCACTAAATATTTGGCAATTAGCTGCAAACAGCAGAAAGAGATCCAGATGGTTCCCTGATGTCCACGTGCTTTTGATAACCCAGTGCTCTCTTTCTCCGCCGCAGCCAGGGAACCTCCTTCCTTTAACTTCTGCTCCCTCTCCCAGGGCTGGCTGACAGACTACAAACTGCCTTTTCCAAGCATCCCCTTCAACTCATCCTGTCTTTGCCAAAATTCTGGTAATTCCTCTCAGGCTAAGAGTTGTCAAACTCCATCTTGTCTCTCCTCACCCCACCATCCCGCTCCCCTGCCATACGCCTTTCTATGGACAAACACAGGAGGTTAAATGCCTTCAGTTGCTTGCTAGCGTGGCTTGCCATGTTGTACAGCCCAACTCGGAATACAGCATCTGTAGACAACTGCCACTGAAACTCTGTCAGATGATTTTGGCAAAGAAGTAAATGGGAAGGCTGGGTTTGAGCATGAGAGTCTTAAAGCTTCTGTGCTGGTCTCCAAATTGTTGTACATTTCTCAGGTTCTGGGGCCAGAGCACTTGAAAGGGGGTTTTGTGTGGGGTGGGTAGACTTGGGTCTACGTCAGTTCACAGGAGGGAGACAAAAGATAGAGAGGGCCTCAGCTGGGGGCATATGTCCTCCACAACTCAGCATGGGTTAATTCTTTCCTGATGTGAGGTGAAATGTTCAGCCCCTCTTTTCTCTTTTTGGAATGCTTTGCCCACTGCTAATTTTCATCTCAGGCATAAAAGACCCCTTTGTGTTCAAATGAAAAACATAAAGCCTCACTCCAGAGGCAATTAAAAAATGAACAGACAAAATATTATAATATACTGAAAGATACTCAAATGTTTTTTAACTTTTTCCAGAAAAATATGCCTGCAGGTCTGTGGACCATTGCAGAGATGAGTCTAGAGGGATTTCATCCATCAAACAGAACAATAAAATGACTTTTGATCTTTATGAAAGTGGTGAAAGAGTGGAAATAAAAAAGGAAGGAAAAGGAGCAGCATAGAAGGTAAGAAATAGTGGAGAATACACCAGGAATTCCTGCAATATTTTACGCTTAAAATATGCACACTTAGGTTGTGAACTGCTTCACAATTGTTAGAGAACCTTTCTCAAAATGTCCTGAAATGTCAGGGGCCCGAGAAACTAATTTCTTTTTGGACTGGAATCTGGCAATAGAGAAAACCCAATAGAAATGCCCGTAGGAATGTTTTAAAGAAATAGCGGACACATAATGCAAAGCACTGGTACTACAGATGCCATTCAGGCATCTCCAGGTATGGTTCAAATGTCCAAAGGCTGCCTGAGATTGAAAATGGCAATGAGAAATTTTGTGCCAGAGCAGATATCTCATGTACTGTGACAAGGTTGATAGAAATGCAGTCTTCTGCTCAGACCCAATTCAGATCAAACTTGTACTGTCTGATGGTGGAGAGATCCAGAATGTGTGGCTGATGTGGGAGATTCTATTCTAGCCCTCCCAGTGCTGAATATCCTAGTTCTATGTCACATAGAACAGGCAATAGAATAGGAAGATAGGGCTGATGTGTCCACATCTGCCCCCTGAAAGTTGTTTATCTGGCCTAGGGGAAGTTTCTGAAAGTTTTGCTTCATGCTTCTCTTATGGCCAAACTGCACTGCAGAAAATCAATTTATTAAAACACGACAGAAGTGGGAGGGTAGGGCGAGGCACTGGGATGGGGTATGTTTCTCTTGAAATAAGGTAATTCAGTTGGGTTATGGTGGGACTCTTCCATGGAAAATTAGTCCTGAACAGGATCTTTAGAGAACATTAAACCATCTTTCCTTTGGAAGGAAAGTGCAACTATATCAACATCATCCCTGACAGATGTGTCTAACCCCTTCTCAAAGGTATCCAGAGATGGAGGCTCTGAGTTGGGGCCTCAAAGATTAAATAAGCATTAACATGCTGGAGCTATGAGCAGCTGCGATTACTAGAATTAAGCCTGTATTCTAAAGAGCTGGAAAAATTAATCATCATTTAAAAATATCGGTGTGTAGGCTAATTAGCCAAGTCGCAAAGCTAATTCAAAAGTAAGCTCTGGGGAAAGGTGAGGCGGTAAATATCCTGGTCGTGCTTTTTTTGCAAAATTAAGCTCTCTCTGTCTTTTTTTGATACTGATTTGATTAAACATATGTAAACATCTTAATACCTTTTAGTGTGGGGAAAGAGAGAGGAAAACAGTCAGAATGGAAGGCATTCGGTGGAGAGTTAGAAGTAAGTTACGTTTTGTTTTCATTTCATGTGGGGTGGAGTTGAGCAGGTGGTGTGTGTGTGATAAGATGGTACCTAGTGATGTCTCTCCAACTTCTTACCTGCAGTGACTTGGGAGCCACTATGTTCCTGTTTACGGGTTTGCAAAAACTGCTGCTGAAAATCTATATTTATTACTAACTAAAGTTTATCTTGTTTTAATAGCTGGCCAACTGTTTTTGTCTCATTTGTGCTTACTATGGCCTTCTTTTAGCATCTTTTCTGTCCAAAATTGCTGAGGGATGTATGAGGAAAATTATCTGTGAACTGTTGTCTTGGCTTCAGAACTGGGTCATGAGTTAGTGTCTGAGAATTTGGTCCTTAAAACAAAGCTGTCAGCAGGAATCATTGAAATTGCTCAGAAATACACTGTTTAAAAATTCTGTTTGTTTTTACCTGGACAGCTTCTTATCCAGCTCTGTGGGGATTTGATTCAAAGTCCAGTACAGCCAAAATAGACCACTGTTCTTCCTTCAGTAAGGCTGGGATTTGGACATGAGTTACACTTGTGTTATAGTACAGGCTTAGTTCTCTAACGTACCCTCATCTCTCTCTGAAATTTTGCTCTAGAGCCAATGTAGTTAAGGCTACACAGTTTTGAGCTGAGTGCATCCTTTACAGATATAAATCCCTTTTCTAAAATGGGAAAAAGAGAAGTATATTGTGACTGACAGCTCAATCTGAGCTTTGCATCTAAGCAAAACTCCAGTCCGCGTGCAAGGCAGGAAGTGAATGGCAGAGCTTCAGAAATAGAACAGAAACCCACATTCTCCTTGCAAATGCACAGTTCATGGCTCCCGCAGGGGCTGTAGCTCAGCCCCCTGCAGCAGAGGCAGCAACGCGAGTGTGGAATAACACGTTACAGCTATGCTATAATATATATTCACAATAGGGCTGCGTTACAGCAGGTAGGAAGCTTGTAACTGCTTGGAATGTCTGTCAGAAGGTTGCCTTAATGTAGGGTGTTTGCTTGGAAATGGAGCTGAATGCGACAGAGCGGGAACTTGAAGGCACAGTCTGGTCCTGTGAAGCTGCAGCTAGGTTGGGCTTGGTGCACGCAAAGGGGAGGTGAGCCAATATGCAACACCTTCAGCTGAGCGTGAGAAGAAAGACCTGGCATTTATAACTAATGAGAGGAAGGCAAAGTAGCTCCAGGCAGTCTGGGTTCCATCCAGCACAGTCTGCCTTGCTTTGGTGTTGTTTCTGTTACAATGGGACTTGGTTTAAATTAGGGTAAATATGGGCAGTGAAATCCAACTCTTAACATAACCCAGAAAGGGCTTCAGAAGACCTAGCATGCTTTTTCTCAATTCCCAGGGTTGTCACTTTGTTTCCTTGCAGAATTCTGTTATTTATACAAAAAATACACACACACAATACACACAAACACATGCCTGCAGATTACTGGGTAGTGGTGGTATCTCATTATGGGATATGGCATGGAAAGGGCCAAGGTGAAAGTAAACCTGCTGCAAAATCCTGCCCTCTGCATGCCATGTTAAGGAAATGGGCTGGGTTGTGCCCTGCCATGAGGTGGTGGTGTGGAGGCTGCAGCTGTGGGAGGCCTGCTGGCATCGTGTCGCAAGGAGCTGTGGCATGGTTTTCTCTTTCCTCAGTGCTGCTGATCCTGCTTTCTGTCACAGGGCTACATGCAGCTCTTTTGGGGCTGGCCTCAGGTTTGGACAAGTACAAGCACCATGTCTTTGTTCATCCACTGTCCAAGATCCAAGTCATCCCCAAAATGCAACGCAGAGGGTGGCATAGGCACATAGTGGTGTCATCTCAGTCTGTCACTTGTAGGGATCAGTGGGAAGACACAGTCTGAGTGCCCTCACCAAACCATTGATGCTGGGAAAGGATTGGAGGGATGGAAGGAAGCTGTATCCTAATTCCACCTGTGTGTCACTGGCTTTTTTTTTTTTTCTCACCTCAATGCAGTTTGCTGCAACAGCAGGCTGCAGGGTCTACCAGGGACTATGTAGAGAGTGCTAAGACTACAGAGGGTTGTTTTTTGCTTTTTTTTTTTGGAATGCATGAGTTTCTAGCACTTGCTGAAAACTTGAAGTCATAAAATCCTGAAATGTCTAGAGAAACAGTCAGAAACGAAAGGCACAGGCACATTCACGCATTGGTATTCTGTCATCACGTTTGACGCAGTTCCTAGTAAATGTGTGTAAGTCTATGTGTAAATATATACACATCTGTTTGTTGAGCATTTTCTCTACTTACTACTCTTAGATTTTCTTATTAGCATGAATAGAATGTATAGTTTCATATCACCTGTATTTGCAACCCATTGTGAAAAAAGAAGTTTTGTGGTAGCTGCTGTTAGTGCATCTGAAGAACAGATATCCGAATCAGGTTTATTCAGATACTTCAAACACATTTGGTTGCAATTACGGGATTTGTAAACCTCTGGAATGTCACTTTTTATTTGCCTGAATGCAAAATAAACAATCCCCTTGTTTGTTCCCACCTCAAAAAAATAATAACCTGTAAATTGTTCTAAACACTGGAAAACACCCGTAGGATATGCAAAATGGAAAAACAGAATTGTCAGCTTTCCTGAATGATTAATCCTGGATTTTAAACTAGACAAACAAAATCTCATTTCAAACATAATCATTTTCAGAAAATCATGACTAAATGAGAGGACAGCTTTCCATTGTCCCAGATTATTTTGTTTTCATCTATACTGCATGGTATCCTTTGCCATGATTAATCCCAAAAGAGAATGCAGTGTGAAGCAGGTTATGGGAAACCGGTCTAATGAAAGAAGGCTTGCAGCTCTTAAAAACACAGCCATTCTCAGGATGCTACCATTTGCTGTTCAAACAGAGTGAAAGGGACAAGCGCAGGATGCTCAGGTGCTCAGCTGATGGAGACCCCCCATCAGCTCCTCCTTGTGTGCTGTGCGCTGCTGCCATGCAACGGCAGAGCTTTAGGTTTGGGGATGGTGGTGATGGTGGTGCTGCCACCCTTATTATGGTAGAGCTGTGCAAGGATGTGCTTGGGCTACAAATGGGAATTGCTTGCCCTCAGCCATTTCCATCAGTAGGAGAAGTTTTGTACTTGTTTTCTTACTGCGTGTAACAGTTTTCTCCGTCAACAGTTTCATTGATCAAGGTATAAATGAAGGTAGGGAGCTGACATTTGCTGTCCTCTCCTTAGAGAGAGGAATGCTGGCACTGCAACCTCACAAATGAAAAAAATAGATGAAATCACATTGTTCCCATTCTGCAGAGCAGTCAGTAACCTTTCTAAGGGGGAAGGAGGTAGCTTTTAAAAATTACGTTCCTTGGGAATTACAGATACAACTACTATTAATGTTAGCAGCGATTTTTCTGAGCAAGTGTGTACCTTCCTAAAAACGTAACTCTGGCAAGTGGAAGTTCCCACTGTGCAAATTGATCCCAAGGAGATGGAGGACAATGGGGCTGGGGGTGGTTCCACTTCTAGAACAAAGGCTAGACCCAGCTCTGTTAACAATAAAGGAATATCTGCACGTTTTCATTTTTAAATGCTCTTAGAATGAAATGCGGATTTCAAGGGGTATATATATATTCAGTGCAAAGAATAAAAGGCTATTCACCAATGTTTTAATATTATTCTGCAATAAAATAACACTTTCCAGAGCCAGTCATGACTTTAAGCCAGATCATGGCTAAAAATATTAAGGGAAGGATCACCACAGCAACAATCACATTGCTCCCCTTCTGCAGAGGAAGTGAAAAAAAAAAAAAAAAAACCACAAACTTTGCCAACCTGAATAAATTATCCAGATTATCAGAACTCTAAGGAAAGCTGTACATAATCAGCTTTGTGTGCGTGTGTCTGTGAGTGTGTGCACATGTGTTAACTGGAGTGCAGCCTGTTAACTATGTATGTGAAAGGGAAGAGCTCCAAAAACAAGCCCAAGAGAAAAAAGTTACCTTGGTTGTATCCAGTGTGAAGCTAGGAAATGGCTGCTTTGCTCACACAGGTTTGGGAGCACAGACATGTTTTTGCTCCAGTCTGGCAGCTGTTCTTCTGTGTTGGGTATGGTTTGCTTTGCTGAAAATCATCTCATTAGCCAGGGAGGGAAGAACAGGAATGGAAAGGTGGTGGGTAGGAGCAGTGTGGTCACTGCTAGACTTGAAGCACCTTGTGCAGAGGGCTGAACTGGAAGATGCCTCTCACCAGGCTGCAGGTATGGTCACTGGAGGAAAGGTGGCTTTTTCAGGGTCAGGCCAGAGCAAGGATTGACGTAGAGTAATGATAGTGATGCCAAGATCCTTGGCAATCTCAGAATGCATCAAAGACTCCGAAATAACATTAGAGAACCCAAAAGTGTGGGACTTTGAAGCATAGACAAGCAGGGTTTGGTAGGTTTTTCAAAGTCCTGTTTCTCCTGGTGTTAGGAAGAACATTTGTTTTGCTGTGCTGGTCCTGTACTAAACCCTGGATTGTCAACAGGCCAGCAGCTGCCATCATTTTCTGGCTTGGGTTTCTTCTAAAAACGTGCCTCAGTTTTTCCAGAACCACACATTTTAAAGAAATGGGGTGTAACTAAGCATGATCTCTGTCTTTGGCCTTTTATATTGTTCAGACTCATAGATGTTTTGCAAAGGAGGTGTGTGCTGCTGCTGAACAAATTTAAGCCTGCTGCTAACAGACTTGATTTTCTTAATTCTGTTTTGTGCAGGCTGGTGCAGACTTGAGCTTGGCTAGAGGAGCTAAGCAATGCCAGCCGTATTCCAGCACCATTTGGAGTACCTAATGAATGATGAGTCCAGTTGGTACTGTAACTGATGTTTGCTGTAAAGAGTGATTTATGACAAAGTTGGTTACTCTGTAATATTCTTTTTTTAAAATGCAAATTTTAAAATTTTCTTGCAAATTAATTTGAAGAACCCTATGGACACATCTACTGTATGGTCTCTTCAGTGTCATTTGCTATCTGCCACCTTGCTGTTCCCACTGTGGCTCCAGCACTGGCAGCCTGCTGAACTGTGGAGACTTGCCACATGGCACATGCTTTTGGGTAGGATTTTGTCCTGGCTCACAGTGACACTGAACTATTTGCAGTGGGAGAAAGCTAACAGCAGCAGTTGAAGTTCATGAATCCTCTGCCACCCTTGAACAAGGACAGGAATCCCAGAGCTCAGGGTGTTTTCATGGAGGCCTGCTGCAGTCTTGATGTGTGAGTGACTGGATGAGATGAAAGCACATCTGGATGGGCCGAGGAATACATATGCACAAGGATTTATTTTTATTTATTTATTTACTTATTTGTATTATATTTAATTTGCTGCTTGTACATTAGGATTTTTCCCTATCTTTTTGTTTGTTTGGTTGGTTGGTTGGTTGTTTTTTTTTAAGGTTCATTTGTTTTTCTGAGTAAGGAAAGATATGAATGGTGCAGACGGTTAGATGAATGTCTACTAGGATTCTGTTATTGTGTGCTGGATCTTTAAAAATAAAGTGCTCCCCAGGCTGCTGTCTAGGAGGGATTGCTATGCATCAGTGCAAGATGGCCCTTACAGTGAGTTACTCACTTGTTTCTCTCTTGTGTAGTTGTTATTTCTCCCCTTGTTTGATTTAATTTGAAATAAAAGCCATTGTGTTTGTAGGAAATTTTGATTTAGGTGTTCACAAAATGGAACAGGATTAGGTCTGTGGAAAAGATCAATGAGGAAATCTTAAAAGAACAGCATGCTGCTTCAACCACCACCCCATTGAAGCAAGGTCTGGGCAAGGTGTCTTCTGTGTACCACCCTGATTTCCCATTCACGATGTAGATTCTGGACTAAACAATAATCCATGTTGATTTTCTTTCACCTTGAAACTCCTTCCTTCTGAACTAAGGTCTGTATAGAATTATAGAATCATCTAGGTTGGAAAAGACCTTTAACACCTTGGTCTAGAAAGCTGCATGGATTCCCAGTTCCAAACCTCATGTCTGGGTTCCTAATAGTGAGATGACATCTAAGAAGCCACTGGTGTCTTTCATCCAGTTTCACTAGAGATGAAAGGCTCAAATATTAGGGATTTATCTAGACCACCTGTGGGTAAGATGCTTCTACAGAACATGTATTTTTGTCAGTTTGCTCGTATTATGGTTTGGGAACGAGACTCAGCAGCCACTAAGCTGAACTCAGCCTCATGGGGTGCCTTCCCAGGGGCTATTTTATTCTCTCTGTTGTACCTTCCTGTAAAATATGATGAGAAATCAATAATGAATAAGAGGTCCCTAATCTCCATGGATACTTCTCTCTGCATGGTGTCAAAATATGAGTTTGCTGTTTATTTTCTCATATTATGTATATCATTAATTTACTTAGAAAGAGGAGGGTAAAGAAGGAGGCTATTTGGGATTGAGCAGCAATTTGATGATGGTTCACAGCTGGACTACTGGGATGCCTCTGGAGGCCTGTCCCATACCTGCATCCCTGAGCTTCTCCTCATCTCTCACACTTTGTTCTGTGCTCGCAGTAGGGACTTGGGTGAACGCAGCCGCTGCAGCTGCTCATAGACCAAAAGGTGACCTTTTGAGTAGCTGTGGTATGATGCATTATTTAGTGCATTTCTGGCTAAAATGGAAATGAAATTACTTCATATGCAGAATGATTCGTTTATCCTTTCACTTAGATGTGCAATGCTGTGGTGTGCACAATATTCCTTGTGGTTTCTTCTGGGTAAAGCTTTGACAGGACAGCTACGGCACTTGGAAAAAATGGTTGCTACCTAAAAGGACTGTAATATCCAAATGTAGTGAACTTTAGTTTACAGGCAAAAAGTTTGCAAAACCCAACTTATGTTTAAATGATGTGTAGGAGTGAAAGCTTCTTGATGAAATGCATGTCTCTAGACTGTCAGCTGATACTGGTAAGTATCATAACCAGCTGTTAATTCAACACGAAGTACTTTATTTCTTTCAGTTAATCTAGAGTCTCTTGGAAGATGCCATAATAGGGCATTCATTACAGGGATGCTTAATGAATAGAACATTTATCTTTTGTGTAGATAGAGTCTTCAACAGCTGCCTCTCAATGATCTGTGATAGCCAGCCAGTGACTATGTAGGCACTCTGTATTTGAGGGATGGAAGGGAGGAAGGCAGATGGGAACATTTTTTGGTGTCTAACTTTAAACTTCTTATATGGTCTTCCAGACAGAGAATCAAAGAAGCTGTGGCTGGAGCCTACTTCTGCCGACTGTGAATGAAAACTGCAGTATTCTCTGCTGCAAGTCCATCTACTCTTGAGCCTTTAAAAAGATCTATCTAATAGTTTGTTTCCCTTGGAGTTTCCAATGACATTTATGAAGGTTTGAAAGCAGTAGATAAGTAGCTCTTATCACATGCTTCCAATAAGAGAGCTGGATCATCAAGGTAAAAACTTTTGATTTGAGAATGGCCAGTTTTCGCTGGGAGTTGAGCATATGAAGGAAACTGGGGGAAAATCCAGTGTTTTGCAGTGATTTCTCTGAGCTCAACAAGCACTGAAACATGTGATGCAGGAGAAATCTGCACAAATGAAGAAGTGCCCATGAAACTATGCTGTCTCTTCAGAGATCCCTGTAGTAAAAATTATCCACACACAAAAAAAGATACTTCTTTCTGTAGGATTATTTTATTAGGACAAGATTAGGTGGTGTTAGACAAGTAAACAGGTATTTCTTAAATGACTACACGTGTTTTAATTGCCTGTTTGGCATTGTCTTAGTAATTGCAACAAACAGCACAAGATTACAAAAAATGAGCACCTGTCTACTCAGGAGATAAGCTACCTTTAAAAAGAAAGAAATAAAACACATCTGTAATTTCTAGGACCCAAATTAATTGAAATGACCATGATAGTAGAAGCATAAACACCTGATGAGCTTTTGAGACACTTCTTTGGCATGTTCTTAGTGACTCTGTGCTCTTATTTTCAACCACAGTGTCTGCTCATCCTATTACAGCATCCTTCAAACCATCCTTCTCTGAAGAATCCAGTCTGGGAGGAAAGCTGAGCACAAGCTGGTAAGCATTTGCTGCAAGGAGTTCTAAGTGCTGTGGGATTTAGTCAAACAGCAAAGTACAAGCTTCTACTATGACTCATCTGGTGTAAAACTAGTGCTAAGTATTGTACATAATTAAGACAACATTATTACAGTGAGATTGCACTTCTTTTTTTGGCACGGCTAAAGTCTTGAAAAGGTGTAATGTTTTCAGCCTTCAGAGCTGTGAAGAAGATGAAGAGTTCTGATGGGTGTTCATTCTGAAAGATAGCATAGCTACAGTGAGCTTAGATCATAAATTGCGTTATTTCTGAAGGTCTCCATGTATATTTCAGTCTTCTTCATGAAAGGCTGTGCTTTTGTGAGAATAAACACAAACCTTAAAGTAGTATTCATCAGATAAGACTTGCAACAATGGTCTCTATAGACGTTCCAAGGGTTTGCTATTTTTTATGCCCACAAATCACATATTTTATTTTGGGACACATTTCTTAAAGAAGTGCTATTGGTATTTCAAGTAACAGACACAAAAAGTTATATTTGCCATCACATGCATCAGAGAATGTTGGCAGCAGTGGTGTCAGAGAGCCATAGATTCACTGTTTGAACACCAGCTCTCATCAGGTACAGAACAGAATTATTAGTCAGCCAGTGGCCCTACAAATGGGAAAGGTTAAACAAACAGCTCATAAGAATTTGCCTACTTGACACAAATTTTTCCTTCAAAGGTCCACGAATGAACTTTTTTTACTTTTTATTTGTTATTTTTTATGAGTGCATGGTCTTGATTAAAATTTATTGTTCAGTGATGCAAACAAATTCAGCTTATTGGTTGCTCAAAAGCCACTTACACAGTTTACTTGCTTCTCACTATCCCTAACTAGTAACTGCTCTTTATGATTTCATGATATTGTTTCTGTTCATTGATTAGCTGTCTGACTTGTAAACAGGAGGTGGGAAATCAGACTACAAAATGGTGACACGGACCATTTTAAGGGATAGAATTTTGAATAAATCTATTTCCATCTGTGTTTTCTGCTGGATTCCTTTGAAGCATGTTTGTGCTCTTGAAAATACATTGGCTTCTGCTTCATCCTAACATTGCCATCACTTTTCTCATAATTTCCCAATATCTTTTTGTGTGAGTTGAACAAACTAAAATTTTTCATGGGTCTGTTGATTAAGAATTCTAGGGTATCTTTCTGAGAAAATAATTGTTTAATATAAAACTGATAGATCAACTTCCGTTTTGTTTGCACAGCTCTTTTCCATATGACTTTCCAATCTATTAGTAAAGCAAATGCTCGAAATGCAATCAACCATTGATGTTTTGAAAGGAAATCAAAAACAAAGTAAGGGTTGAAGAAAAAAATAAAGTTGAAGAAAATGGCTTGAAAAGTAAAGAGTGAAAGATTATATAATTGCAATGATAGCTTCAAAAGTTTGTGAAGATTACAGCTGAGAGAGAGATGGGCCAGAGAAAGCTCTGTAGCTACAGAAGGAATGTCAAGAAGATAATCTGTTTAAGGATCTTCATCCTAGCATGCATTCTTGCAGGCTTACAGCTTAAAACTTTGAGGAGGTTGATCTTGGGGGGACACACAACCAGCAGTGGAATCCTGGGAGAAGAGGGACAAACCTCAATTAAAGAGCACACTTGTTGACTGTGGTTATTATCTTGGACTTTGCACTGCTTTGACAGAATTTACAGAGCTTCTGGACAGAAGAAAGAAATACTAGGCAGACCTACTCCTTATACACTTACTCCAGTGTTATAACATCAGCTGAGCTGTGAGGGACCCTGCTGTGAGTGCTGGAGCTTCCTACATGATGCAGTGTCTCTCAGCTACTCAGGCTTTTATCTTAACTTCAACCATGAGCTCACTGTGAACACAAAGTGAAAAGTTATTTGTATTCCACTGTGCATGTTGACAGTAATTTTGTGGATGCAGCACAGCACTATAGAAAGAGACAGGTATGTGGAGAGCTTGGAAGGCATTAATTTCTTCTTACGTTCTCCTTTTCAAACCACACTGCAAAAGGTTACAGTGGGAATAACAAAAGAAAAATCTTGCAGACTTCACAAAAACCAAAGCCTACAGCTTGTGCTGGATGGGTATATTTGGCACACATCTGTGATTATGAAATGACTTTTAAATTGCTTTTGAAATTTATCTGGATAATGATTCATCCTTTCAATTTCCTTTCTCCCTCCAGAACATCCGCCATTAACAAACCAACCAGTTGTGATGTTGTACAATCCACATTTGAACCTACTTCTCAAAACATTACACACTTCCTTAAATAAGCAATTACTCGGCTCATTTGCACAAAGATATGGTCAGTCTTGGGACTGAAAGATGAATCAACAACCCTTTTTGGCAACCATCTTTGAAACAAATCAAGAAACAGTTGCACTAGAGACTTGCTGAAGTGGGCAGAAATGCAACAACAACAGGCAGCTTAAGTGTTTCTGTACACAGATATTGTACAGCCTTGATTGAGCTGAGCACATCACAGAATTTAGGCATATGCCTGAAGATGGAATTACTTACAAGCTTGAAGTTAAGATGTGCTTAAGTGTTTTGTTGTGTATGGGCCTACACTACATCTGTGTTTGTATTAACAGGAAAAGCTGTTCTACAAGACATTTGGGCATTTTAAAATGTATTTTTGTTCTGAACTGGAACAGGAAGTTTTACCCTGACATGAAATTTAGGAAATCTTTAATTCTAGAAATCTTGTAATTGAGCATACTTGAAACATTGTGTTTCAGTAATATTGAAATGCTTTGTGACATGAAGATTGAAATATTACATGACCACATATGGTACTAAATTAATGAGAACCAACTGTCAACCAAGCATGCCGGGATTGTCTGGGTTGTGTATAACCCGCGCCCTGGATGCAGGAAGTGCTCTAGCTTTTTAGCTGAGGTGCAGTGCTTCATTAACACTGTTCAGCCTAGCACCACAACAAGGATATTCATCTAGGCATGATGCAGATCTGGAACTGCTACTCCCTACTCTGCCCCAGTGCTCCATGTAGGGACATTTCAAGTGTCCTGCACCAGGTCTTTGACATGAGTGCTCCAGGGACACAGAACACAAGATTCCCTGTGTTTGTGCTATAGCTGCTTTGGGTCTTCATTTTCTTTTCAGCTCTGGCCTGGCTGTATCCAAGATGACTCCACACAGTCCAGGAGCCATGGCAGTTTGGGCATAGCACAAATGGTTGACCTTCATTTGTATCTGGTGCTGTATGTGACAAATTAACCCTTCTGGAGTGGAGGCTACAGTTCTGTAGGAGCCAGGATGAGTAAAGGACTGAGTTGCAGCTACTGGACTCAAGCTGTTTTTTTGCAGAGACTTCTGAGGTTCCCTTCCCTGTGCTCCCCAAGACTGTCCTGACATCATAGTACCCAATACCTGGGGGACTGCAGCCTGGCTGCAAACTCAGAAATTAATAAAATAGCCAAATCAAAGTTAAGCAGGTTTTGGTAATTTCTCACAATCTGTTTTTCCATAATCAATAATCATTTTCTCATGAAATGTTTCAGTGTTGTGAAATCAGTGTTTAGTAGAAGGAGACCATTGTTCTAGAAAAAAAATCATACAGCTTTAGGAGTACACAGAAAATCATAGAATCACTGACTCATTTAGGTTGGAAGGGACAATTAAAGACCATCTAGCCCACCACCCCTGCCATGGTTGGAGACATCTTTCACTAGATCAGGTTGCCCAAAGCCCCATGTCCAATGTGACCTTCAACACTTTCAGTGAAGGGACACCCAAAATTTCTTTGGGCAACTGTTTCAGTGTCTCACTACCCTCATAGTAAAGAATGTATTTCTTATGTGTAATCTAAATCAACCCTCTTTCATTTTAAAACCATTACCCCTTGTCCCATCACCACAGGCCCTTGTAAAGAGTCTCTCTACATCTTTTGCATTAGCACCCTTTAAGTACTGAAAGACTTCAATAAGGTCTCCATGGAGCCTTCTTTTCTCCTGCTCTCTCAGCCTTCCTTTGTAGGAGAGGTGCTCCAGCCTTCTGGTCATTTTCTTGGCTCTCCTCTGGATCCACTCTAACAGGTCCATGTCTTTCTTGTTGGGATCTCCAGACCGGAACGCAGTACTCCAGGTGGGATTTCACAGTCACAGAGTGGAAGGGGAGAACCACCTTCCTCAATGTGCTGGCTATGCTTCTTTTTATGCAGTTTACAGTTGGCTTTCAGGGCTGGAAGTGTACACTGTGAGCTCATGTCTAGTTTTTCATCCACCAGTAACCCCAAGTCCTTCTCTGCAGGGCTGCTCTGAATCCATTCATCCCCCAGTCTGTACTGATACTGGGAATTACCCCAATCCAGGACTTTGCACTGGGCTTTGTTGAACTTTGTGAGATTCATGCAAATCCATTTCTCAAGCCTGTCCAGGTCCCTCTGGATGACATCCCTTTCTTCTATTGTATCAACTTCACCACTCAGCTTGGTGTCATCTGCAAATTTGCTCAGTGTGCACTCAATCCCAAATTGTTAACAAAGATATTAAACAGTGCCAGTCCCAGTACAAACCCTTGAGGGACACCACTTGTCACCAGCCTACACCTGGACACTGAGCTGTTGAATGCAACTCTCTGGATGTGGTCATCCAGACGGTTCCTTCTCCACCAAAGAGTCCATCCCTCAGATCTATTTCTTTCCAATTTAGAGACAAATATGTTGTGTTAAACCATGTCAAAGGACTTAGAAAAGTCCAGGTAGATGATATCTGTTGCTCTTCCTTTGTCCACTGATGTAATCATCATAGAAAGCAACTAGCATGATTTGCCCTTGGAGAAGCAAGTTGGGCATCTTGAATCACCTCCTTGTCCTGCATGTGCCTTGACATTGCATCCAGGAGGATCTATTCCATGACCTGTTCCACAGATCCTCCTTTTAAAAAATGGGAGTGGTGTTTCCCTTTTTCCAGTTACCAGTGACTTCACCTGGCTGCCATATGACTTTTCAAATGTGTTGGAGAGAGACTTGGCAACTCCATCAGCCAGTTTTCTCATTCCCCTGGGATGCATGGCATCTGGCCCCAGAGACTTATGCACGTTTACTTTCATCAGGTGGTCCTGAACTTGCTCTTCACTTACAGTGGGAGGGACTTTGCTCCCCAAATCCCCGCCTTGAGGTTCAGGAACTTGAGAGAAAAAGAAAGTAAGACAAAGTCTGGTGATTATATTGTTTGCTCTCCCTGTCTCTAGATGTGATAGCTGTTTGAAAGAGAGTAGATACCTGCCAACAGTCTGTGAAAGGGGATCACACAAATCATCAGTTTCCCCTGGTCTTCAAGTTCTTGTTCCTTTTCTTAGTCTCATTACCTTATAGACCAAGTAGAATTGGTCCCTAGTGCAAGAGCTTTTCTTTGGGAACATGGGATTGAAAACACAAAGTGATACTGAGCCGGTTGTTTAACATCTTTCATGTTTAGCATCTTTCTTTGCCCCAGACATATGGTGAGTATGGTGAAATTTGTTCAGACAGATATTTTAGCTGAAATAGCTTTCCCTCCATAAGTCGATGGGTAGTCATGGCTTTGCTTTGATATCCTATCCTTTTCTTTGGAGCAGAAATATTAATCTAAGGGCTGCAGCCTTTGTATCTCTGTTAGCTTCTGTGTCAACTGGCCACAGCAGAGAAGATGTCTGCTCCCATTTTTGAGAGATGTTCCTTCATCCTTTAGGGCCTCAGCTTCAGCAAAACATAAAACAGTCAACTTAGTTGGAGCCCATGAAGATCATCTCTTATGAAAGACCTCTTTGCCCTAGCTTGTCTTCTGTCTTGCTCTTTCTTTAAGAAACTAAGGCAAGCCCTAATACCAAACCAACTGAATGCTTTGTATTCAGATGTTAGTAGGAATAGGAGTTGGAACCTGTACTGCATGTTCCTAACAATGTGATTCTTTTTCATATTTTGTTGCAGTTATTACATTTACATTTATGTTTCGGTCTGTGGAAGAGAGAAACCTTCACAGATGAGCACAAAAACACTAAACTCATGAGCTGGTATGTACTTTAGTGTGATCTGATACTTATTGTAGGAAAATATTTTACATAATTGGCAGTGGCAGCCACATATTCTGAGAGAAAAAAAAAAAAAAAAGAAGTGTTTTGAACTGTATACCATGTATCACTGTTAATGATTTTGAGCAGTATCTCAAAAGGATAATTTAGCACTTAAAAGTCATGCCTCAAAACCAAGATAAAATCCTTTTCTTTTTCCATGTCAAGGCTAGGATTCATTTCACCTCACTATAGACATTGTCAGTATAGTCCTACCGCATATGGTAGGACCCATCACCTCAGGCTCCCTTTGCAGTCAATACAAGGAACAGGCACTTTTAGGCCATGATTCATCTGACCTATTTACATGTCTGCTGTAGGAGGAGATGAATCATTGCCTAGAGTAAATCTCTGTGGAGGATAAAGGGAGCCTAAGATGGCCAGCTCAGATGTAGATGCTTGTATGGATCTACAGTTTGAATTTAGGCTTGCAGTTTGGAACATTTTTTTATTTTTTTTTCAGAGTAGAGTTAAATTTCCTAAGCCACATTTTCCTAACAGAATGTGTGTATGAATATATAGATATGTATATATATTTTTTCCTGCAACAGAAACATTTGCAACAATATCATTTGAAAACTGGCCCTATATCCCCTGCTCCAAATGTTCCACCATCTGAAAAGCTGCCATTTTATCTCTCCCTGCCTCTGCCCCTCTTTCACACATACAGTCATGTATACACATGCCATGTTTCAGAGCTGGGCCTTCTGAATTTTTCAGCATTAACTCAAAATATACTTCTCCATGAGTGGTAGCCAGAGCTGTTACACACAGGCAGATATATTAGCTGTTTTTGGTTTTTAAGAAATCGAAAGCAAAATATGGAAACAAAACCACCAAATGAACATTTCTGACATTTGCTTCTGTTTAAAAATATCATTTTTTATTCGTATTTTCTTCTAGTGTCTGCTCTACTCTGCCTGCAGGCTTGGTAAAGCAAAGCATCATAGGAAGAGAGACATCAATTTCTGGGAGACAACTGATGATGTGGAGGGGGGGGAAGACAGACTTGATTTTCTAAGAAACTGTGCACAATCAGAAATAAAGCTTTGAGAAGACAGGAGAGAGGTAAGGGTATATTGCATGTAGAAAATTAAAGTAGAGAGTGTCTGGTTTATTGGAATAAGGATGATGTCTTTCCAGGGATGATTATGCACATGCTGTAGTTTAATGTCTCAATGCATCTGAATTCCCATCTAGACTTCAAATGGGCACAAGGGTAATATTAAAACAAAAACAAGAACGGAAAAAAAGGAAGACATGCTTGCAGAGCATTACAATGCTTAGCTGCTGCTGAGGAGTGCTCAGTGTAGCTAAAATAGTGGTAGGCAAAATATCCCTACTATCCAGCCGTTGGCACACAGCACAGCAAGCCATTTACATGAGCACCTGGCTGATCAGTTTGCTTGTGACAGTTCTTGGCACATCCTCTTCTCTGGTTTGGCTTCTCTAAAGCTTTATTGACTCTTGTGTTTTGTGGGATTTTCCCCCAAAACCTGTGTCTGGCATGGGGGTACTTGAAACAGCAACGCTGACTCTGATGATAACAGGAAACTGAATTTTGGATAACCTTCCACAGTGCAAGCTTTCCAGTCATTTAAGGGCTTTTCTGTGGTGATTAGGAAGAAGGGTTCTGTCATCCATCATCCAGGGTCCATTGCAGACAGTGAGAAGAGCATCCACAACTGCAAAGGTCTTGGGCAAAGGCCACGAGTGTTTGAAGGCTGTTTCTGAGAAATGGGCATGGACTCAACTCTTCTGCAGTGCAGAAGTAGCTTCATAAGGAAGGAGTGCTCTTTCACCGGTCATTCCAGAGCATCATTCATTAAATATAAGGCCCTACAGGAAAAACAGGCCTTTGTGTTCTCCGTTCCCCTCTTGCAGCAGCCCTGACGTCAGTAGTTTCGAACCATGGAAGTTAAATTAAGGCCAGTACAGTCCAATAGGCAAGGGAGAGCAAATGCTAGGAAGTCAAGGTAATGAGAAAATACCTGCCATCTGGAGCTGTCATAGGCACGAATTTACATCACTCCCCACAAAATAAATAAATTACAGCCTATAGAACATTACTCTCCCTGGACACAGAGCCCCGCTTCTGCTGCTGCTGCCAAAAATTTTGGTCTCCCTGCTTTCCCAGTGATCATCAGCTTCTTTCAAAAGCTCCAGAGAGACCTGGAGGGGCTCAGGGAGACATCTGCAACCGCTGGCTGCTTAAGCACAACGGCTGGGCTGGGATTGTTCGGCTGCATCCACTCGCTGCCTTTCTCGCTCTGACTGAAAGTTTTCCTCCCAGCTCTGACAGCACCGCAGCCACTCGGGGAAGCACATGACTGCCTCGGGAGATGGTGTTTCTTATTTGTGTTGCAGACCTCCAGCAGGCATGGCACCGAGGCAATATTTACATCAGTTTCTGTAACGTCATCACAGCAGCTGCAGTTTTGGGAACTGAAGCACTGGCTGGAAGTGGAAGGAGAGGCACAAGCACGCCACACAGAAATCAGACTGGAAAAACAGAAATTCAGCAACCAGCCTCCTCCCCCAGAAAGCTCATTGTGTTCCTGGGTGCCGGGGGCACTGCTTGCCCACCAGATGGTTACTGCAAGGACCATCTGCATAGAAGTGAGCCCGTGGAAATTGCAGTTCAGGATGACAACAGGACCGGGTCTCTCCCCATGGGGTGTCTGCACCCTTGGAGGAGCACAGCAGGAGAAGTGGAGTCTCCAGGCAAGGTTGCTTTCTGTGCTGTATGCCTAACAGCCTGCTGGAGGAACTGGGGGAGAGATTGAGCTCTTTGGCTATCAGACAGTGTAGCTCAATGCTCACGTGCAGATAGTGAAGCTGGCTCCAAAACCACTGCAGTCTGGTGCTGAGCCTTGGCAATCAGACCTAGCAGGCTCGCTAGCCTGGCTGCAACAGCGTACTTGTGCAGCAGTGCTGCTTCCAGGTCCCCTGTGGGCATCTCTGCCTTGTGCTGTGCCATGCATCTGTCCTGGCTTGTGTGGTCTCTACTAGGAAATTCACAGGGAGCTCCGATGGGGTCTTCTTTCAGATTTTTTATCTGTTGTTTCCCATTACAGGAATGCCATTCAATGCTCGCCTCTTCTGTCTCCTGGCTTGATTTCAGTGGCAGTAAATGAGCAGAGGTTTGAGGCTTCACTGATGTTATGTGTCTGGAAGCCATAGCTGGCTGAAAAAGGATGGAGTCCCATGCTGTGTCTCCTCACTCCTTCATCTGTAACTGAGGCAAATAAGTGCCCATGGCTACTCATGAATGTGTAAGAGGGGCTCTCCTCTGCCTGGTTTGTGTATATACCTCCATGTTCCTAGTAGACTTGTGCCTCTGCTACCAAGCAGCAACAGCTAACAGAGCAGTGGGCCTGAATTCTTCCTGGTGGACCTCTTTTATTCCATGCAGTTCCAGTGGTTTGTGGAGCTACATCTGACAGAGGATGTGTCAGACAGTCCCCCATTATGTTAGAGTTTAGTGGAACTGAACAAAGTTGGCACAGAGCTAAAATGCTTACCCCAGGTACTGCTCCAGACACAGTTTGTTAGGTTATATTATCATGTGTAAGAGCAGGAGGTCATCTGCCCCAGACAGAGCTGGTTGGTGCCAAGTGCCTTCACTCTCCTGAGCTGCACATGGGTTCAGGGAAGAGGTCCCTTCTGCTGAGCCACCAATGAGCTCTACATGCCCGTGTGCCCCAGAGTCCTCTGAAAGGACTACTGTGAGGCACCAGGCAGAGGAACCATCACTGTGTCTACTTTAAAATACTCTGAAAATGAACATCTAAAGTTGCAGTACAGGCACCCCAAGATAGAGATACCATTAAAGATTGGCAACTTGGTGAGTATGGCTTCTTGGTCTGTGTCCCACAGAAAATCCCTTCCAGTCTCACACTTCATATGCTCTTGTGCCTTGAGAAACTCTACTCTGTCTCTCTAAGAACTGAAACTACAGTGACCAAGCTGTTTCCTTAGCCCGAGTGCTCTGAAATGCTCCTGATGAGTGGGGTTGGGGTAAGATAGGCAGAGAGAGGGAGGGAGGAAGCAAAGATGTGCCAGCAGTGGTGGCAGATCCTCGGAGGTGGTGTGGGGAGGGCTTGGCAACACTGTCAGCACTGTCCTATTGCAACAGGAGGGAGGAGGATATACAGAGGTTACTTAAAAGCCCTCAGCTTTTTCCAAGCTTCTATTTCACGTCAGAAAATCTGCAAAGGAGAAGACAAAAAAAAAAAAAAAAAAAAAAGACTATCTGAAAAGAAGGTACTCTTGCTAACTAGGAAACTTCCTTTAAGAGCTTGCTGCTATTAAATAATTGCTGTATTTTGAATTGGTGTTTTCAGGAGCTTTGGGAAGGAGCTATGTTCTCAGCCATGAATATTTTCTTAGATGGCTGGCACGGCTTTTTCATTGCTACATGCTCACACTGAAATAGATGTGAAAGCAGTTTTGACTAGCTCAAAAAGAAGTCTCTGATCAACCTACATCTGAGATTTCCCTTAAGGTTGTTAGTGGGAGAGAAATAACTGGATAAGTGCTTTTTTTCTTTCATTTTTTTTCTCTCTCTTTCTCAAAAGTGGATTCTCTGTATGCAGAAGTTAGCCTTTAGGGTGTTTATGTGCATAGAGACAAAAATACAATATTCCAGTAATCATCCACAGACTGTTGTGGGCTGTAGTGTTTAGGATGATTGCAATATAACTTAGAATGTAATTTTTATTAGGGGTAGGTGGTGTGTGATGTATTTCCTGGGAATATAATTTGCAATTTAGGACGCAATAATGTTGTTTTGGAGGGCAGGAAAGCCGATGATTTTCCACATTTTTACCTGGATTTCCCAAATGTTTTTAATGCCTTGCTTCTCTTAGACAAATACTTCACTGTAAGGCTTTCCTTTCTTCCTTCCACCCCCTTCTTCTCTTATTCATGTGTTTTCACAAACACAAAATGCTTTCCAATCCTTAGAGAGCTGTACTCCATCATTAGACTGATGTTTTTTGCCTCTCAGTTTTTATTTATGTGATTCTAAAAATGTGTAGCTCACTGGCACCCCACACTGTTTCTGGTTTCTCCCATCTTACATGTGCCATGCTGTCTCATATTTGCTTTCTCCTTGCACTCTTTCTTTCTTACATGATATTACAACATTTTTAATACAGGATGTCTGAACCAACAAGCACCGACAAAGAGAAGAAAAAACCTCCATTGAATGGGAGAAGAGCCCTCCCATCAAACAACTCCAATGCTGAAGAAAATGAGGTCCCTGAAATGGATGCTTTTGGATTGATACCTAGAGGATTTAATCCAAAAGGTACAGTGTACAATTAAGACATAAATCTACTTTTACGTCTTCCATTCTTACCTCTGTCTAGGTCTGTGAATCACAACCTGAACACTTCTTGCATAGTATTGTAATCTGAGTCCTACATACTTCTACAGTTTTTTACATGTTTTGATCTCAGATAGTTTATTGCTGCCCAAGAAAAAAAAAAAAAAAAAAAAAGAAAAGTAAAAACACCTGTCTGTGTGGAAATGTTACCTTAAGTGATGGGCAGGGAAAATTAGGCATGGAGAAGTTGAGCGATTGGTTTTCAGCTTGAACTTTGGGAGTGGTTAAAAGGCAAGAATAGGTTTTCCCAGTTTGATTATAATCACAGAGTAAATTTAGGAGGAATTCCTCTTGTCTTTTAAATTTGTGGGTGACAGTTCAAGGGCTGGGCTCGGTGAAGGCTCCACTTTGCAGAGCTTGCAGCAGGGTGTCATTGAACATCTGTAGTTGGAGAATACAAATATGAATGTAGTTTCCTAACCAAAGTCATCATTACCTGTCACTGCTGCCAGTAAACGTGGTCCTGTCACTGTTCCTCCTAACTCTTGGCCAGCCCCTTTCCTCCAAGAAATTGGTGGTGAAGCAGGTCAGGACACTGGGTTAAAACCAGGCATTTTTGACAGGAGAAGATGTAGAATAGAAAGTTTAATTTAGTAGGGTCTGGTTCCAGTTTCACCTGGCTCATCTGTTGGCTTCAGGCATGGCTGTGGCAGCACTGGGGTGAAGGGAGCAGCAGGAGCTTCGCCTTTTAATGGCTCTTCTGGTTTGTACAGTCTTGAACTGACTGTGAAGCTGCTGCACAATGTTTTTGCTAGATGTTCTAGATGTTCATCTCACTCATAAAAATGACTAAGGGTATAAAAGGAATCCACAAATTGTTAATAATACTCCTGTGAAAAGCGTCTCAGTTTTTTGGTTGGGATAACAAAACAGTATCATTCGAGGGATAGGCAAATCAGAATGCATTATCGATGCCAAATTTTTTGAGTGAAACTGAAAAAACATAAATAATATTTGGTTTAGAAGAAAATACAATTGGCTTCTGAATGAATCACCAAGCAAATTATATTAATGTTTGGCCTGTTTGAGGTTAACAGCAGAACCTATTGAACGTGGCCACTAATAGTAGCAAGAGGTAATAATACTTAGTACTCATATGGGACTTTTCATCAAAGGTTAAAAGAGTGCTTAATAAATGTAGACAAGCATTAAGTGCTACATTTTACACATTGGGAAACAGGCAAAGAGATTTTCAGTGACAAGGACAGAATTTTATTAAAAATCATTATTTCTGTAATTCTAATAATATGCCTTAAGCACATGTCCCTCCACTTTATTACACGCACATATCTTTAAAAACCATTTCTTTAGAAAAATGCCTAAGCAAACCAACTGGCATGTTAAGACTGTAGAAACTTTGCTTGAACTTCTTCAAACAACCCTGTAGCTCTGGGGAAAGTAAGGGTGTTTAAAGTGTCAAATGTAATGTAAGGTCTTGACTGGGTATCCTATCAAGCCCATTATTCTCACCGTGGCTGGAGATGTGTAAGGGTGTGTGGTACCTTGGAAGGAATGCAGCTTATAGCTAAAACCCACCAGTACCAGGGGAAAGATTCATATTGCTTTTTGATGTGCTTTATATGAGGCTCTGAAAGATGTGTGGTGCTGGTACACAGGAGCCTCTTGCTTCTCAGAAATGCAATGGAAACAGGAATGTGAGGTCAAGCGTGTTGAGGCAGAAGCCTGCCATGTGCTTAAGGTGATTCTTAAGGTCAGGTAGGTGAGAAAAACAGCCCTTGTCCAAAGCAAGAGTTTGTGTGGGCATAGGATCAGCTTGACTATGGGACTGGTATGGCTGAAAAAAAAAAAGAAAGTTTGAGCATAATGGCAAAATTCACTGTATGGATGGATCAGCTCTGCTATGCAGTCCAGCACTGCGATGCTTGTAGCAATAACATGCAAGGGATGACCTGAATGGGGGGGAAAGGGAAGAGAATGAGCCATAGCAGCATTCCTGTTTCACTGCACATCAGCTGTGATCTACTCCTGTGATGCCAGCTGATGTATGTGTGGTCCTGGACACACCATTTTGGGATAGGATGTTTAAGTTGCCTGTCAGAGCACGTTAAAGGTTTATAGCCAAATGCTTTCCACACGCAGCTCAGACTGGGATTTGCGTTCAGGAGCTGAACCTGCCCAGAGTACTTGCAGCACTCGGGGATAAAGTGAGTCTGCAGGCAGAGCTGGAGCAGCAGGGCACAGCAGGGCAAGGCATGTCCTTGCAGAGGATTGCTTGTGCCACTTCCTTTCCCTTCTCCTTCTATACTTCTTACTTCTGGGTTGTCCAAGCCTTTTGTAGTGATTCTCATATCTCCTTTCCCTAACACCCTGATAAAAGCAGGCAAATGCTTTTATCTCAGCTTTTACAAGTAAGGTGTTTTATAATCTTTGGGGTAGGATGAGACATCTGCTGTAAACATTTAAATGTTGGTGTCTTCAGCTGTGTCAGATGACAGCCAACACACAGGCAGCCCAGGTGAAGGTGAGGACATAGTTTGACTGGACATCATGCCCTGGTATTGCTTCCAGGGTACCTTTCTCTCAGCTCCACTGGCTGCAGCAACCAGATCTCACTGGTTTATGTATCAGGCTCACATCATTCAGATGCCTAAATTTAAAGGACTCAGTCTTGAGCTGAATCCTGCCCTTGATCTGTGCGGTGTAGGTGTCTACAGCTGAGCTAGTCACCCTTGTTTCCCTTGACAGCCAACAGAGAGAAACAGGCATTTTTAGGGTGTGATTCATTTGACCTATTTTAGCTACTACTCTAGGATGAGGTAAACGCCGAGCTTGACTAGCTCTCTGCTGACACCCACTTCTACGCCGCTGAATCACAGCCGGGGCGACTGGTGGAGGCTGCAGGGACAGCTGTCTTCCCAGCCAGGTCAGTGGGCTGCCTGCTGCAGGCTGCTTGCTGCAGGCTTCCTTAGCAAAGAGCCTGTGTCTGTGAGGACGCCTGTGCTGCTTCCTCCCCCTGGCTCTTCCTAGCCAGCTCATCTCACCACATCGTGTTATGAGTGGGCCTGACACGTACAGCCTGCTCGGTGGGAGGACACAGCCTTGCGGCCGCACGGCCCACAACCTCCACATGCGCCCACCTTTGCAAAGTTTAGGGACTCACCGAGGAATCGTGCTTCTCCTGATAGCAGAGTGATGGACACCTCCTTTGGAAACTCCTACTGCTTGGTCTGTAATCCAGAGCCCTTTCTCTCTGGGTCTCCAAGAAACCCTGATGTTTGAAGGCTATTCTTGGTATAGAAAAGCAGCTCAGGCTTGTGCTCATTTTTTTCCATGCAAATTTAACATTACAAAAGCTTTAAAAAATATTAGTCTGCTGCATCTTTTGCAGGAAGCTTACTTGCATGAAATAGTGGATGAGGCTGTGAGCAAACCATCACAGTCTGGATTTCAAAAGGAGCCTTCGATGGCTGCCTACTCCTCACAAACAGATGAGCAGTGAAGCACACAGTGCCTGGACCCTTCCTTTAGATGACATCTCCCCTCCTGGTGATGATGTTCATGCATCCCATTACCCTGCTCACATTTTGTCCTCTGTAATTATCATTACTGTAATTAACACAGGCTCAGTCACAGGTCATCTTCATTTGGCGAGCTCAGAGAAGTTCATTTTAACACTGAGAGTAGGAGTGAAATGTGTTTTATGCAGATGTGCATGGCTGTGTTTTGACAGGAGCCTTGTAAAGTCCTGGGAAAAATGAAGCAAACGCTGAGCTGACACCCTGGGGTGACTTAGCTTTGTAGTTCCTTGAAGGGGCAAACTTGCAAACGAAGGGCAGGGTCTTTTGTTTCAGAACACAAGATGAAAACACAACAAATGTTCAAAAGAATTTTTATGCCTCCCTGGAAGCGAGAAGAATCTGAGCCAAACTTACTGATAGTTTCACTTCTCACAGAGCTGCAATATGAAACTTTTACATAGAATGTTTTCAGGGTGGGGTTGGGAGAGAAAACAGGAGAGACTTCCCCCTGCCCTGTCTTCACAGCCCTCCAGGAAATTTGTGCCTCACATAATTTAATTATGAGCTTTGTCAGCATTATTATGAGGGAACACGGGTAAGTTTTGCAGGGAGGGAGGCAAAGACGTTCCCCATTTCATAGAGGGTCAATGAGAGTGATTTCTGAGCAAAAAGCATTTACAGTTTCACACAAGAACCATCTCTATTACTTTAGCCAGCACTAAAGCCAGTGGGGATCTACAAAAGTTACTCCAGAAGCCTAGAGAATTGAGCAGAGAATAACAATAACATTGCCATGGGACTTTAAGCCTGTCTCAGCCTTTCTGCAGATGAGGTTGACAGGAGGCAAATGGTTTTTGCTTCAGTTCTATAGAGCTTTTCCATGAAAGGATCTTTATCTTGGCATGTCCTCGGGCAGTTTCCTTTCCTTTTGTTTCCCACAGGGCAGGTTATGAGCAGCTGGCGGTGACAATGCACCAGAGGGACCAGATCCTGCTGCCCATATTTACCTCCTTTCCAACAGCTGTCACCCAGAGCCCAGGCTGGGTGACTCGGCTGGGGCAAGAGAAGAACCACTCTGCTGCCCAGGGCATTGCTGCCCATGCACTCCACTAATGTTTTGAACACATGCCTGCAGAAGGACAGGGCTAATGCCCACGCTACTGCAGCCTGGAGGCTACACACCAGATAGGCAGCGGCTCTACTGCTTGCCCAGAGCCTGCCTGCCTGCTGTGTCTTCCTGCCTCCAGGGAAAAGCTGTGCACAAAGCCATTTTCTGAGGTTCTGTGAAATGGGCCATGTTTAGCTCTCAGCAGTTTGGATATCCGACTCATTCGCTGAGTGCATCATTCCTGCTCACAGTGTACTCAGTAGCAGGCCAAATTAGCTACCATTGTGAGTACACACAGCTCTACCAGCTGCTGTAAGTGTGCACCTCTTTTTGCCAGGCATGAGTTTGGCTCTGTAGCATCAGTATAAAATGCAGAAATTAGCTAGTTTCTAACTGTCAGCACCTGGAAATGCAAGCCGAGAGCTGCAAATCAACCTTCACTCTTCTGTCTCTCTCTCTGTGGCAATAATGGTCCTCCTGGCAGAGTTCTCCTGCTTATCTATCCAAACATGTAGGAAAAATGATGTCCAGTTCATTTTGATGTGCTTGCTCACTGTTTGCTGGAACTGGCTGTGAAACTAGCGAATACATACAACTTAAATGTGTGCATGGAAAGAGCTGTTGTGTGAGAAACCTCCCAGTGCGAAGATTCCCAGTGTAGTAGTCATGCAGCTGGTGGTGACTGCCAGTGCCTTTGGCTATCCCAGTGCCTCTTCACACTGGTCATTAGCTGAGCAGGCTAACTTCTGGCATCTATAACCCTTCAGATAGCTCTGATTTGAAGGGAGTGAGGCGTGTACTTTGCCTGTGCACGTTATAGATACCCACTGCTGTTAGCCTATAACTTTATACTGTAATTATATACTGTAATGTCGTATTGAGTTTTCATAAAAGATGCTAATAGCAGTGGAGGTGTTCTGAGAAGCTGAGTCTAGACACATACAGTACACTAAAGCCTTATTTAATACAGACATCCAAGCTCTCATCTGCATGTAAGATCATTAACTGCCTCTCATGCTCTGCAGCACTTGGTAGCAGTCATACTTTATAAACATTAATGTATTTAGGCATAAAAAAAAAAAAAAGAAGTGAATTTTGTGTTTTACAAATGGAGAGCTGCAAGAAGGGAGACATGAAGCCACAGCTGTCAAAGGCCCACTCATTATACTGGCAAACTAGTGTCAGTGAGGTGCAGACTCTCAGAAAGCTGATGCCAAAGGAAAGACAGAGCACAGCTCTCCCTGGGTGCATTCAGCTTTCACCCCATAGGAACCTGCACTTTCCACAATTGCTTTCATCAGTCACTAGAAGCCTTACAGCCTCTGCAACAACAGCAGGTGGACGGAGAAGTTTCAGTCCATAAAACCCTGCTTGGACAGGAAGGTGTGAGCCTCAAACAGATCCAACGTGCTCCACTTGCTGTTGTTTCTCAATGAGGCAGTGCTGGGGAAGTGAAGGACAGGGCCTTTAGTGATGGTGATATCAAGACTGTGACTTTTCTCTCTGCTCATTTGTATGCCTCTGCAGATTACCTGCGTGTTGTGGACATTCATATGTTCAAGGAACCCTATGAGATTAACAAGCAGCAGCACCATACTGACAAGTACTACAACCCCAAACTGATAGTGCGTCGAGGGCAGCCTTTCCAAATCCAGATCGACTTCAACCGACCCTACAAGCCAGAGACAGACCAATTCTGGCTGGAGTATTTGATAGGTAAGTCCCTGGCAAAAGCTGTTTTTTCAGCAAAGTAAGTCTGAAGAGCCTCTTATTAACAGGAACACATCAGTACTTAATGTCTAGGTCTTTTCCGGTTATGATTGATAAACCATAAAAATATGGTTAATCAAAGGCAAAGAAATGTTTTTCTAAACAGGCTGTGAACCCTTGATCAAGAAAGAATCAACTGAATTACTTCTGAGAGAAGCAGGAGCAGTATTTTGGGGCTTTTTGTTTAGCAAGAAGCTGTACTTTATTGAGCTTTCAAAGATATCTGTGTAATATCATATGGCAATGCTGAAAGGTAGGTGGAACAGGAAACATCTATCATTACTGTTTTGGAGATGCAGGGAGGAGGAGTCTCTTGTTTGAGGTGGGAGAGATGCTGTGTATGAACTGAGATAACAAAATGTTGAATACACAACAGGGAAAAATTAAGCAGTGTGGAAGAACTGAAGGCCTTATCATTTCATGGCCTACATTTGGAGCCAACCTGCTAACCAGGGAAAAGATTTAGAGATTGTAGCATTAGACCAGAAACCTGCTTGGGATCATATCAGACACCTTCTTGATTTACTTCAAAAAGAGCCAAGAAAACATTTTTTTTTCTTCTTACCAGGAGATCTTCCTCAGAGATCTAGATCCTAATGTACCCGTAGGCTTATAGAAGGTATAGGACTACACTTATAGGACTAAGGGCATAACCTAGCTAGAGAAGGGGAAAAGTATTTGATAGGCTGTGGCTTATTGCAGTGCTCCGAAGATGGCCCCACAAAATGCTGTTCCAGACATCACAGTTCTGGGAAAGCCCTGGTTTCATCCAGAATGATCTGTGAGTTTCTGTGTCAAGACATCAGTGTTCCAACTATAAACTCTTAAAAATAGGTTTGAATTGATGTTGCAATTTACTTTCCTGAGAGATACAGTTCCAAAATTTGTAACATCGATTTTTTTTTCTACCACTGAGTTATGATGATGTGGACATTTATTAGATTTGTTGCCTTTTAAAGCTAGATGGGCGTTTATCTCTTAAACATATGTGCAGAGAAAAGGTTACTGTCTGCACTTTTTTTTTTTTTTTTCTCCATGGGTCTCTTCTTTCTAACTTAAATTAGGGTTGGGAGGCATGTTATGACAGTCCAGTGAGTGATTGGCTGAACAGCCACAAACGCCTTTAAAAATTTAATATGCATAAATATCATTAGTTCTTTTGGGATTTAATTAAATTCAAGACTGTTCCCTTAATCTTTATATGTTTAAAACAAACAGCTGTAGCAAGAAGTGGAAAATGGAACATTTGTTTTTTATTGCATTGTGTGCTGTTTGCGTTTGTTTTAATCCGATATTCTATATTGGAAGAAGAAATTTAACATTTCTTTCGATGTTGCACAGTCCACTTAAGACAAGCTATTTGTTTATTTTTGTGTTGCTCTTTCCTAACACACTTTTGTCTGCAGTTTTACCCTGAATCTCTAAACCTGAATAAAAAAACCTGCATCCTCAGCCACATCAGGAATAGCATTAAACACAGCCTTAGCCAGGACAGATTTTGCAACAAACTCAGTAATGAATGATGATTTTGGAGCCAGCCCTGGGTGTGTAGTTGAATTCTCTTTCCCTCCTCATTCTTCACTGTTACTCTCTCTTCTGTGAAATGGGAACAGCAGCACTGATGTCCCATGTGTGGTGACAGGAAATCATCTGAAAAGTGCTGCATAAT
Organism: Anas acuta; assembly: GCF_963932015.1. Lineage (NCBI taxonomy): Eukaryota > Metazoa > Chordata > Aves > Anseriformes > Anatidae > Anas > Anas acuta. Next base: position 69,568,478 of record NC_088980.1, read on the forward strand.
CAGGCTACAATACAGTACTATTGCCCTCTCCTGTTTTTTAAGTGTCTGCTTCTGTGAGCACCACTGCCCTCTTGCTGGAAGGAATTTAGCTCACAGATATTCAACTAGGAGTTGAGATGTTCAAGCTCCTCTTCTAGGAATCAGTTAATATGTAGTGTTCCATGATTGCTTCTCTTTATGCACATGTGGTCAAAATACAGTGCATCTGTCCTCAGAGGCTAGTAACAGAAAGCAAAATAACATTCCTGCAATGAGAAGGAGATTTAGGGTGCTGCAATCACTTCATCCAGAGGTGATCTGTTTGACTCTTGCTACCTCTCCTTCTAGTGGCAAGTCCAATGTTTAGTGCCCTTATGGGGAGAAGGAGGAGATTTCTCATGCTTAGGAATGGGCGCTGAATGCTGAAGGTTTCAGTGCTGTGCTGTCAGATCATTGCACAGAGATGTGCCTCGTTTATACCCAGTATTGTTTGTCTGCCTGAAGAGTGGGCATTCACCTGCCATAATGTCAGTTGCCTGAAAACTAGCACCCAGTCCAGAAACATTGCCTAGGCTGCCTTTGTAAGCAGAGGAAGCAATCAGGCACCTCCAGGTGGCAGTTTAGCCCTGCTGTCTTGAAACGGGAGGAATTCTCTTCTGGATATTTTGTCTTCCTGTGTTGACTCTACTCCACAGACTAGATTTTGGTCTTAAGATCACTAAAGACAGGGGAGGTGAATCCTACCCTTCCGTACAATCAGGCAGAAGCTACACCTAAGGAATGGCTCAGACAACAGCCTTACAGTAGATGCAGCTTGAATGTTTTTTCAAAGAAGTCACGGAGATGCCTGCTCGAAAGTACTGAGTTTGAGAGTTAAAGTGATGGACATGAAGAAGTACTGGCAGGCTGTTGTAAAATCAGCTTTCCAAGGAGCTCTTGGTGTGCCTGAGCAGTGGATTGCAAACCGTACAGCAGAACTGTAGAATATCTAGGTTGGAGAGACCTCTGGAGGTCTCATGTCCAAGCCTTTGCTCAAAGCAGGTCCAGCTTGCTCAGGCTGCTCAGGGCCTTGCCCTGGGGGCAGTTTTTTTGTATACCAAGGGTGAAGAGATTACCCCTGGCAATGTGGACCAGACTGTCCATGAGATGTAGGATCTTTGGTGTGTTTCAATGTGTTTTAAGGTACAAAGAAACTTTTGGTAGGGACAGCTAGCGCTGGCTCCCAGGGAATTTGGCTGGAGCTGAGAAAACATCTGTTTTAGCTGGGCTGTGCCTGCAGCAAGTACTGTTTATACAAAGTTATTCAGAAATTATTAGTCCCCAGCCCTTGAAGTTTCCCAGCACTGACATTAATCCATCACAGAATTGTTATCCATTGAAGACTAATTTTGCTCCTGAAAAAATACAATGATGGTAATGGCTTGGTACTCTGTGTATGCAGAGCTTTTCTATTTCCTTTATTCCCTAAAATTTAGTTTTTACATCTCTCTCTCTTTTTTTTTTTTTTTTTTTTTTTTTTTTTTGTTCCTAATTTTGCTTCCTTTGCATCATTAAAAAGATGATTAATGAAGCAAGTAGAGACTGCTTAATCCTTCTAATAGATAATGAATGAAGGGTACCTGGGACAAATTCTTCTTGCGTCATATGAAATTGGGTCCCAAACACTCACAGAACAATCTTTAGTATAATTTTTTTTAATCCACAGTCCATATAAAAACCATTCACACAGAGACTAGAATTCATAGGATTAAATTTACAGACAAATATATGTGTGTAAATATATAAATACTTCACCCAATCTCTTGAAAGAAATTTTGACTGACTTCCTTCGGGGAGGATTCCTTAAAACTAAAGTCCTTTTTGCCTTAACAGACTGTTTTCCATAGAGTAATCATCAGTGAAACTGGCTGAAGTGCTAACATGTGAATTACTGTAATTCAGTTTCTCATATAATGCTTCATTAAATGAGGACTGTAAATGTCTGCCAAAGTATAGAAAAAAAATGAGTGTACCAAAAATCCACATGGAAAAATATCCACATATAAAGAGCGATGGGATATTATCCCAGTTCTTTCGCTGGATTGCAGCCCTGCTTCAGTACCAGTGGTTTGGGAGCTGCTCCATCACCACATATTTCCTTTCTTGCAGTCTGCTTCCTGGCTTTAATGAGAAGAAAGGTGAACATTACCTCTTGGGAAATACTCATTTTATTGGCCTGGGGATGAGATAAAAGAGCCATTCAATTTGAACAATTTTGGTTTGCTTGGAGACCTGGGGAATCCAGAGGAGCCAATGAATCCTTCACCCATCTTGATCCCTCCCAGCTCCCACCCGCATGGTGACTGGCTACTTTGTGCAGCTCTTGGTTGTACACTGTGCAGGGTTCAGCCTGTCTGAGCATGGCACACCTGGGGCAGCCAGCCTGGCATGAGTGCTGCAGTTTCCACAATCATTGCTGCACTGGCAGTGACTTCTCTGAAAAGCAGATGTATGATTAGATGGGCTTATACAGCCTTCAATCTTGCTTTTAATAGTAGTTTCCTGTACAAGGTTGTAAATCCTAGAGAGCTTGATGAGTTTATATGGTACATCCTTACTCTAATGATACATTTCCCCACACCCTCATAAATTGTTGTCTATTTGCATTTTCCTTAAATGGCTTCATAAATCCATATATATTGGTCTAGTCCTAAATATTATTATGAACCTTTTATTCACTGGCATACTCCTCAAATAATCATAGATCCCAGTCCTCTAAGCTACTATCACCTTTCCACACATTTGGGCACCCACGTACCTGCCCGTATATACTTCTCAGGCTATAAATCATCAGCTTCTGGACTGAGATGAGACTGGAGATGTACTGTTCCTTTTTCTACAATCCCAGGCCAGGTCCATAGGACTAGCTATAAACAGATGAAAATAGCTAAGAATAAAAGATGTTAGAGCTGATCCCATATTTAGGTGACACCAAATTCCCGCCTATAGTCAGAAGCACATTTGAGTTCAACTGAGTAACCAGGGGTACAATGATGATCACCTCAGAATCAATGGTACCCTATTTTCCTGTTTAACAGAAAACAACAAAAAAAGAATAGATATAGAAAATTAGATGATGTGAACACAGAGACTGCTGCCTTTCTCACATTGACTTCTGTTTTCTCAAGATGGCCCCATTTTGAGGAAGAAAGAGTAATTTATTAGCAGTGGAGCACAATTCCTAGCAATTGATTCCAGGGAGAGAAAAGACCTGTTTGTCAGCTCTTAGCAAAGAAAAACAAAACTCTCCGCTTGTTGAGTGAAGGCATTAGGGTATTTCTTTTCTCCCCTCTGGAATTCCCATCCCGGTCCTGGAGGAGCAGAGAGGAGGGAGTTCCTTGAGATGCTCCATGAATTTTCTATTTCAAAGGGATCTTCATTCTGCTCTTCTTTTGCACTGCTGCAGCAATATCAAGTGGCATTTAAAAATCTAGCTGTATTTTTCAATGCTTTTTAATAGCTAAGGCACATGACTCCAATGTGTGTTTTACAACTGTAAAGTACTCTTAACATACACTCCTGGGACAAAGTGGTCAGATGTTAAGGATTCCTATCTGGAGCCATAAGCAAAAATTATTTGAAGATATTTAAATTTCCTATGTTTCCAAGTTTGTATGCAGCACTTATGAAGGCAATGGGATTTGATGATGGAAGGGAACCAGATGCAATTATTAAAGCAGTGACTTAGAGACACTGCTGTTTGTTTGTTTGTTTTGTTGTTTTTGTGTGTGTGTGTGTTTTATTTTTATTTCATTTTTATTTTTATTTTTATTTAAAAAATTATGTATAAGTTTATCGTTCTTGCTTGTTATTTGGGATTATTTTTTTTTATTACAGCATCTCTTTTCTTTCTTTTTTCATTTTTTCCTTTCTTCTTCCCTGTCATCCCACTGCCTTCTTTCTCCTCTCTCTTTTTTTTTTTATCTTTTTCTCTCCCTCCTTCTCCTTCTCCTTCCTTTCCTTCTTGTTCTTCTTTACTGTATTTTCAAGCTCCAATATATTTATCAACCTGTCACAATTATTTTATTTCCAGAGCTGGCAATGAGATAGATTTGCTGCTGTTTGTGTTGAAAAATGTATCTAGATAAAACAAACGAAGCTATCAGGGTAATTGTTAACCTTACTGTATATGATGTATTTCCCAAAAGGAGACAGATTCTTCAACTCCTTTAAAAGACAATCTTCTAACGAGGGTCCCTAAAAAGGCTGTTGAGAAGTAGTTTGTTCACCTCCCTTTCTTTTGATGTAATCTTCTTCCATCAAGAAGGAAAAGTCCCCTGACACTAACTATATCTCTCATCTCTGTGCTACCAAGTTTTCTCTCCTCCCTGCCTTCAGTAAATCAGCCACAGACTTGTGTAGGGCCTGAGAGCACCCGTCAGTCCCTCCACAGGCTGTGCTAATATCTAGGAGCTATTAAGTGCACACACACACATACGTGGCCACTGGGAATCGAGGGAAAAAATAAACTCAGTGGAGACAGGAGCTTCCAGGTGGCTGGGCAAGAGAGGAGGAAGAGAGTCAATCGAGTAAGCCCTGGTCTCCTGTTAGTAACTTGGAAGGAAGAGCAGCAGTGGGACTTGGCAGACTTGGGGAGCTGGAGGAGGAGCGCTTGTGTTTTGCCGACTGAACTTGCTGTACCTCTCTCTCGCTCTCCCTCTGTTGCTGTAAATCCCTCTCTGGTGCAGCAGTGTTATCCAGAATTAAACACAGCTTGTCTCCGTGCCTGACAGGCCCAGGAGCTGACATGCTAAGGAGCTGAGGCATATGTTAAGGATAACTCATTTTGAGTGCATGTGTGTGTAGCCACAGTCCTGTTTTAAATGGCTTATTCTTCCACTGCTGCATAAATAGACTTTGGCAGGTTTTAACAAACAGTGCACTCTTCTTTTTGCACCTGTAAAGTGTGCATTGGGAGTGGGGAGGATAATCCCATACATGCCTACAACCACACATGCCTCAGTAATAGTACATTTCACCATACAGACCTTGGCTCACATGCTTATTTACTTTTAAAGCCTGGTGATGCAGCACTGAGAGAGACCAGTGCTCCTTCAGTAGTGATAGCACCTATTTTGCTCCTCTTTTCATGCATGCCTGGAAACCCCAGGAGGTGCAGAGCTGAGCTGAACTGCGACTGAAGTGAGTAGGAGCTTTAGGAGCCAAGCTTGGATAGCTACAGGAACCAAGGTGGGATAAGAAAGGAGGAAAGAAGAACCAAAGGCCTGTGAACTGTGCAGCAAGAGAAATCGATATGTTTGTGTCATTAAAGCTTCTGTAAAAAGGAGCTTTCTGTAGAAGCAGAACAGGTTTCTGGCAGTATCATGGCTCAGTACCTACCTCTGCAATGAAATGCAGAGAGCTGGAGGCCCCTGAAAGAGGGTCACTGTGAATTCTCTGCTGCCCTGTCCTGCCTTCAAGGCAGGACAGTCAGCAGCTGTCATTCAGTACTGGATATCTTCCAAGCTGTAAAAGGAGCCTATAAAAAAGGCACACTATGCCTGACAGTAATAGTGCAGCAACCTCCGGGCTTTCTGAATTTTCAGACTGAGTTTTCCCGTTTCTGTGTACTGTTAGAGAGAAGAGACAGGGACATCCCAATGGCATCGTATCATACAACAACTTCGTCTTTCACAATTTGCTGTGAGATGTCCTCATGTGAGGGCCAGGGCCTCCTACACCCAAAACACACGTGAGCACCAGGGAGTGAGGCAACCATGGAGAACTGGCTGCAGAGCACGGTATAGGCTGCCAACTCCTGGAGCAAATCTGAGGGATGCTGAGCCAGCTGATGCTGCTGGCAGAAACGCCCTCCTGTCAGCATAAGTAGAGTTTATCCTCACTACATGGCTCCTGGTCCTGACATGCACCCAAACACACCCTCCTGCCTCTCTGTGGGTTGGGTTAGCATGAGATCCTTTAGGGAGTACTCTGCCAGGCATTCACAGGCTTTTGGTAATGAGTATTTGGATGTCATTGAATCTCATTCCTTAGAGACTCTTAACCAGAGAGTGGAATCACCACTGCACATTATCCGTTCTGTGAAAGGCCTGACATCACAGATATTCCAGCTATGAGCCAAAGTTGGCCCTTCTTTGACATTGCAGTCAAAAATGTGTGCTCAAGATGTAGATAGATTCCAATGGCCAAGTCGACTTGAGACAACTTCCCTACAGTGTTGATAAACATAGTACTAAACCTACACAGGGATGTTTTTGCCAGCAACCTCGGCATGTAATGCCAAAGATACTCAGCTTCATAGTCCTCTAGTATCAAGACAACAGATGTGTGTATATGAGACTAGTGTGGCTGGTGCTGTCAGGTGTCTAGATGTGTGATTACAAATCAGCTCTACAAGCTCCTTTCAGAAGTAACAATTCCCTTGCTCTTCCATTTGCATTTTGGTATTCATTTCAGAAGATGAGGGAAGCTGTCTTCTTCTCAAAGAAAATGTTGGAAATTGCTCATTATGCTCTTGAGGGCTCTGCCCGTCTTCCCAGCCTTCCTCCTGGCTTCAGGCTTTATGCAACTGTTAGCAAGCACCCAAACCCTGCCTGCCAGCAGCAAATAATATTTGCTTATATATACTGTTTGTAACACCTGCAAATCATCCTGACTTCTAGGATATCCCTTCCCTGGCATCCCTGCTAGGGTTGCAGGCGATATCCTAGAGCACCTTCTCTTGAAGGACAGTGCAGTGGCCTCTCTTACTGCAGAGGTGCAGCTATGGGGTGCAAGCATGGATGCTGGGCTGAAAGGACATTGCATACTCCTCAGCAGCAGCTACAGGTGCTCCCTTGCCAAGCATCAGATAGATAAGGGTGTCTTGTAGCTTTGCATAAGAGAGGGACTATTGTTGTTTTGAAGGGTAAATGGGGTTTCTCATGTAGGGGCTTTAGAAAAGTGAGGATGCCAGAGGCTTGGTACCTTGCTAAGCCACCTATGAAGTGCAGGTGAGGAGGTTTCCATAAAGATGCATTACAAAGACCTCATGGCCCCTTTGGGATACTGTCTGGTTCCTATGGGCAGATTTACTGGGGAGAGATTCTGCAACTTCCCCATTACCAGCACACGTGGGACACGATGTGTTGGTGTGGAGCCCCTGCTACAGCACACCTCCTTCTGTCCCCAGTAGGGACAGAGGCTGACAGTGTCATTTCCTAAACATGCTAAAATACTGATCTCTCCCTTCCTCCCACCTGTCTGAAAGAGGAAAATAAGGTGTTTTAAAAAGTACACTTGTTAATGGTTTTAGAGGGTGTCAGTTCAATTACTTGGTTTGCTCTGCAGCTTTGTTAGAGTGGACTGCTTATAAAAAATAAATTAAAAGAAAAACAACAACAATTATGTCAAATCTAGAAGCAAAACATCAACTGTAGAGGCAAGCTGGGTCATACCCAGTTCCACTACAAAGAATAAGAATGTGCTCAGCTCTCAGATCACAATTGTTAGCAGACGCAAGACTCTCTGTTACCTCTGTAGGCTCTTCTCTCTAGACTGTCTTTCCTTTGATGGCTTATTTTTGAAGTGTCCTGTGCTTTATCTTCTAGTGTTTTCTATTGATTTTGCTCTCTTATTCTACTCCTTCTTTCTTCTGTAGGTCTCTTGCCTCTGTTGCATCCCTCACTGATCTGAGTAGGTTTCATGGGTTACAGCATCCCTGGCCTTCAGAGAAACTGGGCTATTTATTTGTACTGAAAATCTGTAAAATGGAAGTTTATGTGTACTGAATAATATTTTGGATGAAGTGCAGTAGGCCCAGATTTCTTAGAAACACAGAGTTCATGGCAGCTCACAAGTTTCAAATTCAAAGCTGGAGTTGCCCTTTTCCAAAATGTAGCAGTGTTCAGTTCTGTATTTATCTCTACATCAACTGTGTAAAAGTAAGCAAACAAGAAAATCAAAGTCCCTTTGCATTTAATTTTGAAGCTCTTAAATAACGCCTATGAAAAATAGAGAAGTCTGTCTCTCTACTTTCGTGCTTTTTGCTACTATATCTGTGAATGAGAGTATAACTTTAAGCCTAAAACCTGAAATGAAGAATAGATATGAGAATGATTTAAGGAATTGAGTCTTCTCACAAGTATCTTTTTGTCTACACTACTGGTTGGATTCCAGATAAAATTTGGCTCTGCCTCCGGCTCAAGGGCTGTAATCCTTCCCACCTAACTTGAATTCTGGCAGTGTACATGCTTGCACATAGTTTATCCATCTAGATGCTTTTTATACTTGGCAAGTAAAATAATCTTCTCTGGGGCATGATTTGTTTTGATATGAGGCAGAACATCATGCACAGTACTTTGGAGGTGTGTCGTGCTTTGGGGTCCATTGCTTGCAGAGAAAATTTGGCTATGCAGTCCAGATGCATTCATCCATACTCTGGATATCCAGAGTCAGTTCCCACTGCAGGGGCTTGCAAGAACTGAGCACTGGGCATCCACTGGCAGACAGACTTGTACATGTATTTGTATGAGTTGGACTTGATGATCCTTAAGGGTCCCTTCCAACTCAGGATATTCTATGATTCTATGATTCTATGTATTTCCTCTGCCTCATCTGCGTGGGTATGTGTGAAAGAGCCACTGCTTGTTGGTGCTGTAGTGCAGTGAGAAAAGGAGGGCTCTGCTCTGCTACAGAGCCCCAAAGCCAACATCTGTGCCCCAGTAGGGCACTTGCACATTAGCAAAGAGGGTGGTGGGTGCATCTGAACTTTGGAAGGAACTCTTATTCATGCTTACCAATGACATGGCTAACTCCAAGGCTGGAGTACAGCTCACTGTGCTAGGATAAACAGTTTTGAGCCAGGAAAGCCTAGAACAGCCCCTGCTCTTGTTGCCACAGGGACACTCCTGGCAGTGCCCAAGCCAGATGGACTGAAGCTTTCTGGAGCAAGATGGGAGGGGGTGCCTGCATAGGTTGCCTGTTGGGAGGCAATGTGTGTGCTTGGGTGGCAGCAACACCAGGCACTGTGTGAAGCTCTAATGGAGGTAGGTGGTCTCTGCCCGCTAACATTTGCCATCTCTGCTGAAAATAGACAAAGGGACAGAGGACTGTTGTTTTGAGAGTGCCTTTGTTTCCCAAGGTGAACCATTTCATAGAGTTAACCCCCTGTCTCTCCAGGTCGCTACCCACAGCCAAACAAAGGCACCTACATCCCGATCCTTGTAGGTGATGTTCTGAAGCCTGGGGAATGGGGAGCCAAGATTATCCACAAGGAAAACAATTCCATTCGCCTGTCCATCATGTCCTCTGCCACCTGCATTGTTGGGAAATTTCGCCTATATGTTGCTATCTGGACTCCTTTTGGCATCATCCGGACGCACAGAAACTCGGCAACTGACACTTACATACTATTCAACCCGTGGTGCCAACGTAAGTAGCTTATCATTGTCAAAGATTCACACTTTCTGCTACCAGGCTCATTGGTTTGTGGGAAGGGGTGGTCTGAGAAGGGGAACTTGCAGCCAAGGTTGTTGGAGACCAGGCAGTTTGGATGTGGAAAGGGTACAGTTAAGCTTACCTAGCTCTGCCAAGAGGCAAGTCATGCAGGCTTGGGGGCAGCTCTGTTGTTTTATGAGGCTAAGTCTGTTTTTACCCATGTAAGTAACATTTCTCATAGTAAACACATCCCAAGGCATTGCTCTGACTTCAATAAATAAGCATCAGTGTGAGCCTTCTGCCTTCCTTTGTGTGCCTTAAAATGACAAGTCAATACAGACATGTTTTTGTCCAGAATTTGGCATGGGGTGGGATGTGGCAGAGTCCCGTACTCAACTGTTGAGTTACATTGCTGGTTGCAGAAACTCAGTGGGAGCTGCTGCTCCTGCACAGGTCAGATGCACTCAGTCTGCTGTAGCATGACTGGTGGCACCTTGCTGTTACACAAAATTTGAGCTTATAACTTCCCCTTAGTGGTGACTAATTACCAGCAACCCTGTCCCCTGTGAGGAAAATAATATTTTGCGAATGAGCCTTTTTTTTTTTCTTTTCTTTTTATAATCCAATGGGTTAAACAACTTTTTTTTTTTTCTCCTCTAATCTCCCTGGATCACAGGTAAAATCAGTCCTTCTGCTGACAGAAATGCACTTTACCCAATGAACTCAGCATGTCTTTTTAAAGAGAAAGCAAAGAGGACTGGTGAAGTTTGGCTCACCAGCCTTCTGACAGACTGTAGCACTGTGCCTCAGCTTCTGATTCTCATAAGGCTCCAAGTCTGCCGCATATATTGCAATATATTTAGGCCACCAGCTAACTTTAATATCCTCCTGCCATCCTTCCTTCATCTTTCAATGTTTTTACCAGAGTATTTTTATCAAATAATCCCATGCCAAACAAGGGCCGTCTTACTGTGTGACGAGTAAGTTTAGCATTATTAATGGAGCCCATTATTCAGCTGCACTACTGTCAGTACCTAGAATGATTTGTGCTGAGTTCATTACTTGCCCCTGGTCCAAGGGAATATAAGCAATGATTAGCTTATGCATTATTTAGGAAGATATATGTTAATGCTGAGTAAAGCAGAGTTAGTTAAGCAGGAACAGGAGGGAAGGGCAGGGCCTAAGGCCCCACGACACCATGAGGGACTTTTGAATGCAGTGTAGAGGTAGGTGCCTTAGAGAAGCATGGTCAGAATTTATTCTGGAAGGAGAGAGAGTGGGTTACAGAAGGAGTCAAAGGTGAGTGAGCAAATGTGACCCACTGATGAGCAGACAAAGCTGCTCAACATTTGTAAAGTCACCATTAGCCTGTCACAGCTCCAGCTAGGGAGGTGTGATTCTCCACTCTAAAGTAAAGCATCCCTTGGTTTTAGTCCTGTTGTCCCAACAACCAATGTGTAGCCAGCATGGTGACGATGCAGTGGGTCAGCACCTCTTTAGAAAGGGATAAAACATAGAGAAAAAGCTTCTCAACTTCCCTCATGACTCACATACAATCAGCTAGGAGTGTATGCAGCCATAAACTGGAGAGAAAATGTAATGTGGGGGGCTTGGCTGCCCCACTGTGGTGTGATGGGGACCACACAGGCCGATTCAAGGTGCAAGGCAAGGAGTAAGAAGGGGAAAATCAATCTCCTCTTCATACCTCCTTCCTCCATCTCTGTGTACCCACAGCACGAGGGCTTTGCTCTCTGTGCACTCCTTCCCTCACACCTGAGCTGAATGGGGCCAAAAGCGAGCAAGATGAAAACCAAAGCATGTGAGCAAACCTGCAGAGTTCCAGATATGCAGCAGCAGCTGTTATCAAGGCTGACAGGGAAGCTCTGGTGCAAGAAAGCAAAGGAGAGTCTCTGGGCAGCAAGAACCTGCTGTGAGGGTCACCCCCAGAGGATCATGCCTTTGTCCCTGCTTACATATCCAAGTGTGCCTTCAAGTCCTGGCCCTTGCTGGATATTGTAGGATTTATTTTCTGCATATTTCATTTGGATGAAGATTTACTTTCATTTCTTGCCCCTGCTTTCACTCCTAGGTAGTTTGGACTAATTGGCTCCTGTACCTGCCTTTTCCTCATTGCGTTAGAAAAGCAGGCACAGTGTTTCTCCATGCCCCATCCCCTGGCTGGGAAAGATTGTGCAGTGGAATGACAAAAGGGTATAAAAACTCAGGCAGTTAAAGTGCACAGAAAACAATAGTTTGAAAATCTCCTAGACTTGTTTGCTGGGTTAATAGCTAAGCAGAAGAGTCTGAGTGAAAAGCCTCATTAAAAAGAGAGAAGGCTGATGCCAGGAACGAATGGGGATTGTTATCGCAGGGAGCAGAGTACAGGCTCCATCAGTGTCTAGCACAGCTCTCCGACTCATCATTTTAGAGAAACATCAATGTGTCTGTATGAGCTTTTCTTTAAGTCATAGGCATTTGTGCCCTTTCTTATTACTTCTTTTTTCACTGTAGTTCAGTTTTGACATATTTTCCCAGGCAGGGATGCATTTTTTTTTCTGCTGTTTCAGAACAAGTCAGCATACTTTACCAGTAAAGCTACAGAGTAGCTTCTGTATTTTGCTTCCAAAACCATCAGATGCTTTCATATGATTTAATCCCCTTAGCTACATTTAAGGCTCATCACTAAGAATAGACATGCAGATGTGGGGCCTGATCCTGGAAAATGATATACATCAACGCCAAACATTTGGGAATTCAGCAAGCAAGTGGACTGAGATTTCAGATGCTCAGGTGAAAATTGTGCCAGTTAATAAGCAAGGTAAAGCCTGTGAAGAGAGGCAGCATTATCTCTTCAGCCAGCTGACATAGCTGGGAAAAAAAAAAAAAATATGCTTTTGGGCATGCAGAGCCCTCTTCAGTTATGAAATAGGAGATACAAATGGTAAGTCATTAAGGATAACTTCTTGGAGTTTAACTTCACTCTTAGCAATATCAGACTACATGAAAGCAAAGAATGGCTCCTTTGATCTGTGAGCTCTTTCCAAGGAGGTGCTGAGCCCAGTGACTTTCTGATTTATGAACACTCAGTGCCTATCAAGAAAAGACCTTGCATGGCCTCTTGTGGCTCTCACAGGTGGAGATGCCTAGGGTATGTGAAACTTGCAGACTCCACAGGCCAAGGGTATGTATTCCATTCACCCAAATTTTCTGCAAAGTGTTTTAGATATAATCAATTAAATATATTGCATCTTTAGTGACTCAGTTGCATATTTCTTCTGCTCATGTCCTTCAAGTGTTCTAATACAGTTTGAGGATTAGTAACATGTGGTTGACTTTGGTCTCCTCTTATGTGTTATATGGCATCCAAATTTGGCCAAGTTAACATTTTTTGGTGTTTGTAGCCATATCTTAAGTTTTACGTTTTGTATCAGAGATTCCATATGACTAAAATTCACAAAGAGCTTCATATCTCTGCTACATCCATGTAGGCAAGCACTGGCAGTTGCAGGGCAGCACACTGAACTTGGTTCTGAGTGAAGTGGATTTTGCAGATATCTGTTTTTAGCTCTTGAAGCTCTGTGTTTGCCACAGCACTGTACTCCTCCCAGCAAGAGCCTTTCCAAGTTCCCACGATGAAGGGAGGCTGGGCGCTGAGGGCAAGCCTCCACCTCCACCCATCTGCTGTGCTGCTGCGCTCAGCGGTCACTGTGTATGGGAAGAAATGGCATTTCCAACTCCAGCTGGTTGCTGTGCTGGGGCAGGGGTTCCTCAGGTGCCCTGGTACTGGGCAGGAACCTCCCATGCCCATTCACTTTCCCAAAGGGACAGGACTTCTCTGCACTTCTTCCACTTTTCACAGGGAGCCCATGTTCTGTGGGATACCTCACCTGCAGGCTTCGTGTGAAGTGTATTTTCACCTTATCCATCTTCAAACAGAGAAGCATACAAGCTGATTTGCTTCTTTGTAGCACTGCTGGTATCTTAGTAGTTTCCCAGGATAAAAAGTGAGGAGAAAAGCCTTAAACTGCTAGAGAAAAAGAACAAACAAACCCAGAACATTTCCTTGGAATTCTTCTGTTTGTCAGATGTGAGCCTCCACTTGCACCAAATAATTAGGAGTTGTACTATGTAGAGCACGCTTAGCATCAAAGTAGTCACAAATGCCTTGTATTTTCTTCTAAACAGTCTCAAGGGTAGTGAAAGCTGTCAAAAATCAAAGCATCTGGCTTCTCTGTGAAACAGAGGCCCTTTTTACTTTATCAAAAAATACAAATATTTAAAAATAATTGACAGAGAAGTTAATCAATTTTCATCTGATTTAGCAAAGATCATGCAGTCTTGAAATAACATAAGCGTCTCAATTGATATCAACCAGATCAATATTGATATTTATAATCCCTGAAAGAAAACAACAGCTGTCAAGAAAGCATGTGCACACACTCCACTGAATACATAACTGTTCAGAAGGTGTGGGTTCGCCTCCTTGAAATGCATCCTTTGTACTGTTTGTACACATGTGCTTCAATAAAACCCAAAGCTCAGGGAGTCAATACATATAATCGCTCAATCAGCAAATCAAGCAGATCCATCCTAATGAAACAGAGCCTGCGTGATCTGTGACATCTGCAACATTTTTGGTAGGATGTTGTGCAAAACTCATTTAGAGCTGGGAGCTGGACCTCAATAAAATCATGTGATATGTGGTTTCTGAAGTATGCAAGCCCCTTCTGGCATTAATGACTGCAGCTTTTTTGATTCGCTGTCAGGTTTTTTAACACTCTCTGTCACCTTGTAGGCTCTCAATGTAAACCTGTGATCTGCTTTGTGCCTGGGTGCAGGCTGACTCGGTCGTAGGCAGTACCTGGCTTATAAACAACCCTTGTTATGACCCAGCCCTTAGAAGCCACATGGGTAGCACCATGCCGCTGCATGAAGGGTCTCAGACCTGCCTGCCTTAGGGAAAAGCAGATAAAACCTGCTGCTTTTCCGTCTACTCTGATTTTGATGTAGCCTGCAGAGCTTGTACAGCAGCCCTGTCGAAAGCATAATGGCAAGCACTGATCTCCTCGAATGCATAAAAACCTTCCTACATTTAACACCTGCTTCCATATCATTCCTTGCACACCAATGTAAAGGTCACAATGTTATGTATCTACATGTAATCCCTTCTGTATGTATAGAAACATGGATATAAATATATCTTCACATAAAATAAAAATTCCAACAGCGTCAGGTGTACAGACTGGCAAAACCCTTCACTTAACTGAAGTTGGTGTGAGTTTTGCCATTGATTTTTCAGAAGGCTCAGATTTTAGTGATTTTCTGCTGAATTGCAGTTTTATGGCAAGTGAAGAAGCTTTAGATGAGGTTTTGAAGGAATTACAAATCTGATTTGCATTTCAGAAAAATACAACAAATCAGTAGGCTTTTAAATGTGGAATGATCATATAGTAATTTGTAGCGAGATCCTGAAGAAATCTACTGCAGCAGTGGTCAGTGGTAGTTTTGCATTTGCATGTATCATGCTATTGTAGGTTATTGCTTCCCTTTAACTTGCTCTCTGGTGCAACATTACTGAATTCTTCTAATTAATTAATTCCCAGACCATTAAATGTTAAGTGGTATCTCTGAGTCACGAAATACTAGCACTGGCACGGGAAAGAAATCCTCAGCTGTTCTAGCACCACAGAATCCCTGTTTCATACCTGCCTGTGAGCATCTGAACAGTTTCACATAATTCATGTAAATTCAATAATTTACATACATTAAGAATGGGTTATTTAAGGATGTGAATACCCTTTTCAGGATGAGGTTCCACACGTACACTTTGGAATGATGTAAGACCAATCTAGGATGTACACTTTGTTTATGTTTTAATGAAGACCTCTTCCAATTGCCTGCAGTTTTCACTTGCACATTCAGATTTCTCCTCATATTGGCTGGTCAGTCTAGTTACATGGGGGCGGCACACCGCAGTCAATATCTTATGTACAGAAAAAGTAATCACACCCTTCTGTTAATACTCTATAAATACTATACTCCATTTTTTTTTAATGCACTACAGATTTTTCTTTAGATCTCTTGACTTGAACTGTTTTCCATTAACATTAATAGGTTTGAAATTGTTCTTTGATCTGTTTGTACAGATGCAGAATTGCATCACGGTGCTCGAACTTTTAAATTAGTGGTACACAGTAATCTTGGAATTCTTGATAAGATGTGACATTTTAATCATACTTTGCAGATCTCGAGAAAACAGGCAAGAGCTGTCAGCAGTTTTGCATCTCGCGTGCTTTTAAGTTGTATTATCCTATTTCTAACTGGGGTCACTATCTCCTTATATTTGTGCTCTGCTGAAGCAAGTGATGCTTTGTTTGATGGATGATGGGCACTTCTCATCAAATATGACTGCATTGTATGCTAAGATTTTTTATCTGCCCTATATAGAAACTAAGTGGCTGTGTTAATGCTTGTTTTGGATAAATTGATGCAGAGGATGCCGTGTATCTGGATGACGAGAAGGAAAGGGAAGAATATGTCCTGAATGATGTTGGTATTGTTTTCCATGGAGACATTGACGAAATAAAATTAAGAAGCTGGAGTTACGGTCAGGTGAGCTATTTAGACTTTCTCTGGCTGCTCCCAATAGCAAATAGCAAATGAATTTAATTGACAACAGACAGTGGCAGAGACTGTGGGCTCTTGCTCTGTTGCGCATTATTGGTCTCTACTTCAGAAACACAAGAGGCATACATTTAAAATTGTATGAAGCAGGTGTATACCTAATTCAAAAAAGCAACATTATAATAGCTAATATTTAAAGGTCCTGTTTTAGGAACACATTTAAGATACTAAGAGGCTGCCTGTTGAAAGTTACAATCATTAGCTGAGATTTTTACTACACAGCAGCATTTCTGCTGCTACATTACTGCTACTTCAAGATCAAACTGATTTAGGGAAAGAGATTTTTTTACTTATTTATTTAGCAAGAGGTTGCATTCCTTTTTGACTCTTCCTTTCAGTTCTAGCAACTTGGTGAAAATAATTATCATCTTATTGGGGGTCAGCTTTTCATAGATTTCCTATTTTCTGGGTTTGATCCCAGAGTTTTAAATTTCCTCATCACAGTGACAAGTGCATATCTTCTCCCTTTGCTGCCTGGACTTGACAACACTGGTCTCCAGTGGCTTCTTGCAGCCTTTGAGAAGCACAGTCCTGGCTGGCTGGTGTGTGGTGTTGATGTGCCTTCAATAACATCAACCCCTTATTGCTTGCCTGTTTTACCTCACCCTATTTGTAATCACTAGCCAGCCTGAAGATCACTGTGGGATTTGTGGGATTAAAGAGTTAAGTTGTTGTGTGAGAAAAGGAAAAACTCATTCAACAGCAACATCAAAATTAGCAAAACTAACCCTAACTGTCACCCAAGGAGACTCCAATGGACAGTTATTGGACATGGCTCACCTCACCTCCTGTTTTTTCACAACAGCACAATTAAGAAAGTATTGAAGTACTTCCTTCATGCCACAGTGATGGATCCATTCAGTTTTTTGCTGCCCCTCCCTGGTGCAGCCTTGCAGAAGGGAACCTTCTTGCTTTGCTTTCTGTCCCTCAGCTGAAGCTTTAACTGGATGGATTGACAGTGTGCTTGCCGTAGAGAGCTCTTTGAAGTCACATCTCTTGTTTCCTTGTTTAAGGGTTTCATCTTTTTTTTTTTTTTTTTTTTTTTTTTTTTTTTTCCTGCCGAAGCACTGCCTTAGGAAGCTTCTGTCTTTTCACCTTTCCTTTGGTTGTCTCAGCACCATTGTTTGTAGGGTCTAAAAGTGATCCTGTCTGAGCTAAAGATAGTCCTCAAATAAAGTAAGGGGGAGGTAATTCCATAAGCGGAGTGCACTTCTGAGAGAGATATGTGGAACCAGATCCCGAGGCCAAAGCTGGGTGTGCGTTTAAGTTGACCAAAAATGCCCCCTCCTGGCCCTTCCTTCCCCCTGCAAGTGTTTGTGCAGCCGTGCAATGAATCAGACTGGAAAGCTGATCTAGCTGAACATGCATCTCCTTTATTTTTTATTTTTTCCCTTGGGTTATTTTTCAGGCTTGCTCTGTTCCTAGATGTGGGATTCACTCTGTGACAGATGTAGGGGAGGGAGAAAGGGGAATGAGTGGCTGGAGATGGAAGCCAGCTTCAACCGACTGCTGGATTTATGTCCTAAGATGCTGAATTTATGGCCTATAGTGGTTTGGCCTGAGGTGCTTATATTCTGCAAATCTGGCACCTTTCTGACACAAACACCAGCCTCCCTTGAGAAACTGCATTATTTATTTGGTTTTGCTAGGAGGCAGCTCTGTCTGGGAGATTAGGGCTGTTCCATATCCCTTTGTCATGTGCTTTCCTTCCACTGCTGAACTGGAACTGGAGAGCTTGACTTCCACCCTGTGTTGTGGTGCACCTTTTGTTATCCCCTGTCCATGTGAAAGCTGAATTTGGCAGGTGAATCAAAGGGGGCCAAGCCCAGGGTTTTCCTGGAGCCCATCATTTTTTATAGAGGAGTAACAAACATCTTAAAGTTGAAAGCAATGGAAAAATATTCTCCTGGTTCAGTGAGATGGAGGATATGATGTTCCTGATCTTACCCTTCCAATTCCCCACCACTAAATATGTGTGCCTTTCTCATTTTCAGTAATCCTGGATGTTAAGACTAAAAGCATAGCTCTGAGTGAATGAAAGTACTAGCAGTGAATCCTATATTATGGGTATATCCTACATATATGCATTTTGTATAGATGATATATGGCCCTGTACAACAGTCTCAGTAAAAAGTGCATGGCCACATACAGTCATAGAGGTGTAAGGTATATGGTCTTACACAAAACTACAGATAGAATTGTGCATAGTAAAGTAACATTCTTAGCCTAAAAAAAAAATAAATAATAAATGCTTTGAACACTGACAGCTGAAAGTTTTAACTCCAGTTGTAAATCAAAAAGGAGCTTGCAGTTCAAAACTGGGTTACTAGTGGGAGATAATTCTCCCAGCTGCTGTCTTTAATGAGCAACATCAACTTGAGAGGAGGAAAGGCAAGAAAAATGGACCCAGGAAGGAAAAAACAACAGACCAGTTGAAACATGGCTGTAATGAATGAGGATGGAAGTGTTCCTTGTAACATGGCTGTGATTCCTTTCTTCTGAGAATGTGCAAATTGCCAGTCACTAAGAAAAGCCCAAAGGGGATTCAGGACAAATTTGGCTTTTGAAGAAATCTAGGCACATAGGAACTCTGTAGTTGAGAAATGGAAGTTGGATGCTATATTGATCTTTTAACACAGTTAAAACACAGTGAAAGATGTAAAATAAAACAGGTGGGCATGGTGTTGTCATTGCCATCTTGAGCTGGCTCGTGTCTACATGTTGAGCCACATTAGCATTGTAATGTGTACATTACAGTGTAAATATAATTTTATGGCATGTGAATTTGGTAAGATCAGACCACAAGCAACTGTGGGAAATGGCACTGACTTAATTCAGCCAGTGCAAAAGGTGATGCAGCCCCTCTTACTTGGACTTAAATAGTTTTAAAGGTTGTCTCTCACAAGCCAGTTAGCATGAAAAGATAGGGCCTGCTGAAAACCAGTCTCACTAAACGCAATGCTCTATAATGCAATGTGTGTGTGCAGACAGAGCCTCTTTGCCCGTTTGCTTTCCTACCTCTTGTCTTCCTTCTGCAGTCTTCCTCAGGTGGCTCTGCCAAACTTTGTTTGCCCTGAATTTGGTTTATTCCCATTGCTGCTTGTGTAAGCAGGCAGTGCCCATTCCGAGCCCAAGTTTGCTGATCTGTTCTGGCTGCTTACTGCTGCTCTGGTTCCTTTGACATTTCAGCCTTACAAGTGTTATATTTCTGTTCTGCTTCCCTCTAGATAGCATCTTCATGCCAAGATTGAGAGCAGGAGACTGATTTAGTTTGATTTAGTGCTTTTAAATCAATGGACAGTGAAGGATGGTGAAACTGGCTTTAGCCCATGTTATTGTACTCTGCATCCTATGCTGATGCAATATAGTGTAAGGGAGCATGTATGATACTGCGAGGCAACTTTACAGCTTGTCCTGTGACCCTCCCCCTGTTAATGCAGTTATTTCACAGTCATTTATATAATTGTATAAATGCCAAGGTGGAAGGTAACAACTCTGTTGGCAGTTCCTTTCCTCTTTAGTCTTTGGGTATATGCTGGCAAGATTGACAGTGTCTCATAAACTGTAGATGAGAGAGATTTAATTTGCAAGCTAAACTTCTTATTGATTTAACTCAGCTCTTAGGCACTGCTGATGACTTGAAGAGCAGAAAGCTCTTTTTGATCCTGGTGGAAGTAATAAATCATTGGACCAGGACAGAAGAAAAATGAATTTGAAGCAGGAAGGACCACTATGAGGACCCAGTGTTTACACTGGGAGGATTCTCCTTGGGAAGGAGGGTCTCCATAGCACAGCCATTCACCTGACTTGATTTACAGCACATACCACTGGAGCAGAATGGAGAGCCTAGTTGCAATTTTTCAGCCTCCCAGGAATGATACAATATTAGGAGTATGTCCCTGGGAACCACTGCCCACTCCCAACCCCCCCCCCTCCCCCCCCCATTTCCTTGCTCGCCTGAACACCATGAATTCAGTTTTGCTCACTAAGACTACCAGGTGCTCTTAAGCAGCAAATGTCTGCTCCAGAGAAAGCAATTCAGTGACAGTGTGCATGGCAAAGTCCAGGAGCAGGATGGTGTGCTTCCTTGGAGGATTTTTGCTGAAAAGGATCCATACCGCAGCAGTTGGCAGAACAATGGGAGATAGACAGGCAAAAAAGAAGAGGACTTTCCTTGGGCAGGAGATGGCTGAGTGATTAAGGTGCTTCTTCCTTCACACAGAGGCATAGAGATGCCCCTGCGTGAAGGGGCTTATGCCAGAGCTCAGCTGCTGAGCTGCTGTCTATAAGAGAGAGGCCAAAGGGTACATGGGCTCTCCAGGATGGCACCCCCATCCATCCCATCTCTTCTGCAGCACTGACAGCAGTCTTATTTCTTCCAGACTTTCTTTTCAGCTCTCTGGCCTCATGCTTCCTCCTCTTTTGCCTCTCCCAGGGCTGCCAAGGCAGCAACCTGGCCTGGGCATTTGATTGCTTTTGGCAGGAGACACAACTCATATCACCCTCATCTTCTGAGGAACCTTAAGTCAAGCTGGAGACAGTTGCAGCTGTAGTTGCAGCTCAGCCCAAGAGCAAAAATCCTGTTTGCATGAACCACATCCCTAAGAATGCAAACATAGAACATAAACATAGAACATGGCAACGGGACAAGCTGAGTGGAGTTTCTCTTACAGACTTGAATGCTAATATAGTATTGTGTTTTCAGTGAATCTGGAAGACTTTTTCTTTTTTTTTTTTTAATAATGCATGTTTCCTTGTCCCCTACCATTTTCTGGGGGACAGAAGCATTTTCCTTTGCTATGCAGTTTCTCCTAAGAAAAATGAAATATATCACAGGGCAGGTTCTGTGACAAATGGTTTTTGGTCTCTTTAGGCACCTCTGCCCTCAATTCATTCCCATGCTTGTTCATGCTGGATCGAAGAAACAGTACCTTTCTACTCTATTTTTGAAGAAGACTACTTTAGGTCACTTGGTATTTTTGATATCTAAGTTTCATAGACCCAGATTAATCAATATAATCAGCTTTTGGCTTGATAATTTTAAACATATTTAATATCTTACTTTAAAATTTAAGTGTTTTCAAATTAACTTTGGCAAACAGTTTATTGGTCAACAGTATTGTACTGGCTATGTCAGAGAAGTCCTGAAATTAACAGGTCTGGAATCTGTGAAGGACATGGAGTCCTTAGTGAGCAGACTAGCTTCTTGTAGTTATTATAATAATACCTTCCTATTATATACTTGTTAGCACTTAAAATTTTATGTCCTGTCAGAAAGGCTATGTTGTCATTTTAACCTTCTAGAAACCAGACTGAGATTGAATTGAAAATGACACACTCTTTTCCCTTAAAGTATCTCACATTTTTTGCTGTACATGGACAATTATTCTAGAAGAAAACTTGTATTTTTAAACACAGACCTTTGACCTGACCAGATAATTTTGAAATTGATCAGCTATTATAATAATGAAAAATAGCCTTGTGTTTGCTTTCCAGAATAAAAGTGACTCAATTTTTCCTCTGTTTCTCTTTATCTTTCCTTTCATCTAGTTTGAAGAAAACATTCTGGATGCGTGCCTTTTCCTGATGGACAAGGCAGAACTGGAGCTGTCTGGGCGTGGAAACCCAATCAAAATCTGCCGTGTTGCTTCTGCAGTGGTATGCAATTGATGCCCAAGAAGTGTCAGAAGTGACTCTTTAATCAAAGCCATGCTGGTTTAACTGGCCCTTGTGCCCTCGTGTGCTCACTCTGACAGGTGTCAGATCAATTCTCCATCCTGACCTCTGGGTCTGGCATTTTATTTCACTCCACTAAAGGTGAAATATTTATGTCAGTTCATCATCTTTTTCCTGAGAGTGGTACCTCACTGGAGAGAAGGCCACTTTTAGGCATTGCACTTTCAGGCATGCTAGCATTTCTTGTGGCACTGTGCTCATTTTCTGGTAGCTGAAATAACTGAGAAAGTTATTTCTTCCATGGATGTTGAAGCAGCATACTGGATAGAATTTGAGATGAGGAATTGAGAGACTTTACATGGATTCCAACAGTGTCTGCAGTGGTGGGTGTCTCAACTCAACCAGGATGTGAAAAGCAAAGGCTGAGTTTTTGCCTCTGCCTTCTGGAGATCTGAACTGATGCCCTCTGCTTCCCAGAATAGTAAGCTGGTAATTGAGCCAGTATTATTAGGTGTTCTTCCAGGCCAGCTGCTAAAGTAGTGTCTCCACAAAAGATGGTCACTGAAGATGAATGATCCTTTAACCCACTTATTACAGCATTTTGAAATATGAATTGAAGTGGGATGTCCACCCTCTCATTTAATGCCACATGCTGATTTTTGCATATCACAAGTTAAGTAGAATAGCTTCAGCAAGAAAGATTGAGAGTACCGTCACTTCTCTTTGTCTTTTAGCCTTCTGGTTATTTCTTTCACAATAGATACTAGAAATGTAGTTTCAGGCCTCTTGGGACAGAAGTAAGAATGGATTAATGCAACCTGGATTGCTGCATTAGCCACTGGGCTAGTAGATGCAAAAGGTTCATTATGCAGAGCCCCTGGAAGCCCTCTGGGCAGAAGACCACAATGCTGATGAACCCAAAAGGGTCTTAAATACGACTTAGGTTTTGAGCTACTCAGCCACTTTAGGTAGGTGGAGAAGTTTGCTATTGGAAATCCAGGAGTAAGTGGACTTCGGGTATCTGCAGGATTAGGCTATAGCTACGTGGGAGTTTTGGCCCTCTGAATTCTGGACCTCAGTAAGAAGTGGCTAAGACGTGCTGAAGTCTCACCTGTGTTCCTTACTCTCATTCTTGCTCAAGATGTGGCATTTTAGAGCTGAGCTTATCTAGGGATGTGCCCCCATGCTGGGATCCTTCTGAGGCTTGCTGAAGTTGCAGAGCAAGCAGAGTTGCTCCTCTCTTCCTCTCTTTGCAGCCAGATCAAAACACTGTCCTGTCCTTGAAGTGCCTCTTTTCCTGGCATGTTTCCCACAACAGTGAGATGGGCACAACCCCTTAACCCTTTGGTTATGACTCTGAATACTTATCTTCATTCAGTTCTAAGGTTCACAGGAAGTCGATTTTCTAATTATAAAACAGTAGTTAATCCAGCCAAAAGCTTTCAAATGAGAATTGTGATTTATTTGGCTGGCATGTAGCTGTTCCACATTAACATAATTAAAAGGTACAGAGCGAATGAGCTTTTTGCACAGCCTCAACTGGTTTGGTTTAAATTGCAGCTAGGAGATGTATTGCTCGTTAATGTCTATCAGTATAGCCATTAGTCAGCAAAACTCCGCACTTTTGTGTAATCTTACCAACAGAAAACCTACACAGCAAATTCCTTCTTGTTTTCATGTGTGCTGGACCGAAGAAATTAGTTTCCACTCTAAAAATAACAGTGGACTGATTCTCCTCCCAATCCACTGTGAGTTGGAAGTGATTTTATTAAAATATCTGGGCTGATACGGACAGGAAAACAGATGATGTTAAGAAAGAATCCAGCTTGATATTTCTGAAGCTTGTTTAGCAGTTTGTAACTGATCATGTTACTAAAAATACATAGCAGTGAGCATGTTTAATGTTAATAAAACTTACTAAATTAGCAACATGAATACTCGCTGTGATGATTTAATTTCACTGTGTTTTTAAGTGTCTGACCTTGATTCAAAATTGTTTAGTGATGGAGAATCTACTACAGCCCTTAGCAAGATTGTTCTGTTCATTTCCTACCTTCATAATTAAACATTTCTCTTATTTCTAGACTAAACTCAGCTATATTCAGTCTCTCACATCCTATCTTTGTCTGCTAGCTTAAAGAGTTCTTTATTGCTCAGTATCTGTCGTCCCTAACATTCATTTTCTCTATCTTTAGATCAATTCCAGGGATGATAATGGTGTTATTGCTGGATCCTGGGACAATACCTACACTTACGGGGTTGCACCTTCAGCCTGGACAGGAAGTGTGGACATCCTCTTGGAATATTACAGTTCTAAGCAGCCAGTGCGATATGGCCAATGCTGGGTCTTTGCTGGTGTCTTCAACACATGTAAGTATCAGTGAGAAAAGCTGCACACTGCTATGCAAATCTTACAGAACAGCATGAGCTTTTAGGTTAAACTAGCTAAAACACTGTGGCTCTGTGATGTACAGGAGTAAATAGTAGAGATACTTAAAAATACATGGCTAAGATAGATGCACTTTACATACATGTAAATACCTGGCATTTCCTTCAGTTTGGCTGCACCTTCACAATGATATATTAACTATTTACTTGTACAGTAAAATATATTAATTGAGTCACAGAGGGTAAGTTTGGGAGAGAGAAAGGTAGTCTTTTGGCATGCTCCCCATCTCTGTTAGGAAATCTGAGATGAATAGGGAGGCTTGTTATCTAAGTCTGCAGCATGTAGCTATTACCCAGTATGGGGTATGTGATGGTGTATCTACTCCATAAGAGTTAAAAATTTACTTATCAAGAACTGTTCCTAGTAAGACATGTGCAGTGTCCTAGCACCTATCTACTGAGCACTATTAATACTTTCTATGGAATTTGTAAGCCAGAGTTATCAGGAAAATGTTGTCCTGGTTTGTGAATTGTCTAGCACTACAAGGTTAAGTCTTAACACACTTGCTCAAACTTAGAGCAAGTGTTTTCCAATGTTTCAGCAAAAGAGACATATCAGATTTGAAAACCATGTAGGGAAAACATTGATGGATTGATCCTTTTTTTTTCTTTTCTTTTTCTTTTTCTTTTTCTTTTTCTTTTTCTTTTTCTTTTTCTTTTTCTTTTTCTTTTTCTTTTTCTTTTTCTTTTTCTTTTTCTTTTTCTTTTTCTTTTTCTTTTTCTTTTTCTTTCTCTTTTTCTTTTTCTTTCTCTTTCTCTTTCTCTTTCTCTTTCTCTTTCTCTTTCTCTTTCTCTTTCTCTTTCTCTTTCTCTTTCTCTTTCTCTTTCTCTTTCTCTTTCTCTTTCTCTTTCTCTTTCTCTTTTTCTTTCTCTTTCTCTTTCTCTTTCTCTTTCTCTTTCTCTTTCTCTTTCTCTTTTTTCTTTTTTCTTTTTTTTTTTTTCTGTCTAGCACTTGCTAACAGCATCATCTCAAGTGGAAACTCCTAAAACACTGGAACATGCCAGAGTGTAATAGTGGTCAAGAAAGATGCTGGTAGTGTAAAAGATGTACTTTGTATGGATAATTGGGACCAAGCATTGGAAACAATGCTTGTGTCAAGCGCCCTTTGCCAATATAGAGCCAGTCACATAGTTCTTATGCTCATGGCACCAGCCAGTAGAAGTTGAACACAAACTAAAAGTGAGAGTCTGGCTTAAGCCCGGAGGGTCTCCCCTACAGGCACCTACAGCTCATGCATATAAGTATCAAACTGGAGTAGGGACCAGATCAGCCTAGGACCAGGGGGACACAATGGGTATTTTTGCAGGCTTGGGCTCTACTTTGCATCAAGTACTTTTCAGCAACAGATGAAGATCTAAGCTTTGCTTCTTGTATTTTAGATGTGAAGATGAAATTGCAGAAAAACTCTCCATGAAACCTTTCCCCTTTTCATCTCTCTCAATATTGCCACATGTTGCTATCCCCAGGAGTAGCATTGTACTTTTCTTTACATTATTCTTCTAACAAAAATGAAAGATGTTAATGTCCCATCTTTTGCAGCAAATGTGAAAATTACATAATTAACATGTTACAAGACTGGCTCTTCACCCTCAAGCAGCCCTGAGTGTCTCTGTGTTTTCATTTTATTTTTGCCTGTCCCTCATACATATATTTCATTCGGTGCATAATTTTCCTCCAATCTGGTTAACAGAATTTCATAGCTCAGTTACCTGGGGTAGTTCAAGAGCTCTTCAAAACAGTAAGGACCTCAGAAATAAAGCACCGTTCTGACAACCCAGCCTTCTGCTAGCACATGCTTCTTACAGCTATAGGAGAATTTCAAGTTTCAGGTTTCTCTGCTTTTCTTTCAGATATCTAGAGAGGTTCATGCTTTATTTTGGGGAGTATCTGGCTCTATCCTTGGACACATGAAATAATTCATTTTATTTCTGGTGCCATGGGAAAATCAGCAATCATGCACATCCACAGAACCTGAGAGATGTCTACTTCCTTTATTGCCTGAGGTCATACGGTCTGCCCTTGATACTCCCGAGTCTCTGCACAACACAATGAGTTCAGAAAAGGCCCTTACAAATGTTTCTTATAGATGCAGTTCATCATAGTGTCTTCCACAGTCTACTTTCTCTTCTCTACCAGTGCCTCTTCTGGCTTTTTTCTAGATCACAAACACATGTATGGGTTCTCAGACTTTCTCCCTGCACTGGGTGTGAATCACTGCTTCACGGTATTTTGCCTGTAGGGCACTGTGAAACTGGGGCAATGCCACAGAGGCCTGGAGCCTACTGTATTAAACGAAGAGGCATATCTATCTGAGGCAAAATTAGGATCCGTCTGCTGGCTAATTTACTCAAGTCAGAGATCTGGGACTTTGTACTGTAAGGCTTGTTGATGAGTAAAGTTTGGTGAGCATTATGAAATTAAAACACTGTCCAGTGGCTCATCTGATATGTAGCCATTTACATGTCCAGCTACTGAACACTCCACAGAGAGGACAGCAAAAGCCTGAACAAGCATGTTGAACTTGAAGTATTGTTCTGAGTTGTGTTTTGAGTCATTCTCAGCTGCCAATGTTTTATCATTGTGACCAGTCCAGCTTTCCAAGGTTACTATATTTTACACTCTGGATAGTCTTCTGTTAAAAATGCTAAAACATTCTGAAAAATGGTCATTAATCTTGAAATTGTCAGACAAATTATTTTCAATGAGCCCTGATGGCTCATGTGGTGGAAGCCTGGGAGGACACTTGAATTAAGTTTAATCAATAGGTACATATGGTATTGGATGCATCCAGGTAATTTGTCATCCAGTAACTTGAAATGAATGTGCAGTGCTACTCTGTATGGAGAGTCACGGTAGTGACACTAATGAATATACAAAACCAAGCAGTAGCAGAAAGGGTTGTTCAACACTGCAGCATTGGAACTATTTTAAAATAAGATTTTAACCTAAATGTTTTCCTTAAAAAAAAAAAAAAAAAAAAAAAAAAAAAAAAACTCTGTTTTCTGCAGAACCATGTTGTTGGCTCCTAAATCAGAAAACAGGTTTCTTGGCTGATCAAGAGGTGCTCTGCAGAACAAGTTCAGTCACACTCTGATATCCAGTTGGAGGGAAAGAGGTTTTTAGTTCCTCATTATCTTGCCCCTTTTGCTCCCACTTAAAATAAAACCCAGTTGGGTGTTTCACTGTGGCTCTTGTTGTCCTGGCAGGCTAGGACACAAGACCAACCTTGCTTGCTTGATCTCTCTCTGCTGATCAGACACCCTGACTGCTGTTTCTGGCTTTGCTAAAGCTTTTTTAAACAAAAGTTTCCCCCATTTAGCGCTTCAGTCTCCTTCCTTGTACTCATTTCAATGCTGTTGTGTTACTGAGAGGTTGAGGAATATCTAATGACTCCCACCAGAGGACCTCTTCTCAGCTGAAGCTCCTAAACCCCCTCGTGAATCAAGCATATGGTTTATAAAAGGGTGTACTGCAGGGCATAGAGATAACTCAAAGAGCCAGCCCCAGAAAAGGGGCCCTCAGCCCCCCAGCTCTCCTCCTTCTTCCATGTGAGGGCATCTTCCAGGCCGCTCCCAACACAGCCACCTTTGGCCATGTGCGGGCCACTCCATCCCAGAGGCTTGCTGAGGTCACAGTGGCCACCACTGCCCCGACTTTGCCCCAGGCTCTATAAAACAGGACCCCTGCAGCTGGCCCACCACTTGCTCAGCTACTCAGTCATCTGAGAGCCAGTGTACGCGGCAGTAAGAAGGCTAGAGAAAAGAGCAAGGCGAGCGGCAGCCCTCCTCAGTGTGAGGACAGCGATGGGGTCTGAGGAAGCACCGAGAAGGAAGGCAGCTAACAAGAAGTGTCATGGGCAGAGGGAAAGCGCCTGCGGCACAAAAGACACCAGTGCCCGAGGGACCTCTGGCGCCCAGCCCACAGACAAATATAAGCAATATCATTGGCACCGCAATGACGTGGGGAACAGGCCAGCCCCTCAAAAATACAGTGGCAGAGGGGCTGGGCCTAACCATTGGTGCAGTGGTGGTGTGGAGCAAAGGCAGGAGTGTCAGGCAGACAGCCGTGGGGAGCAGAGGTGTGCGTATCATCTGGAACACAGTGTGGGACCCTGCTATGGCTGTAAAACAGATAGCAGTGTTGAATCCATGCATGGAAATCAAGCAGACAGTGGCATGGGACCTAAATGAGGAACTCGATGACCCCCTGGTTCGGCACTCTGGCCTGAGAACATTCTGGATGGAAGGCATCCCGTTTGGGCAGTCCCAGGCAAGGGCTGGCTTGTCCTTCTGCCCAACACTGTGGAGTCCATGGAGCTGGGTCCACAAGAAGAGGTGGAGGAACTGATGGAAGTGGATCCACCTCAGCCAGATCAGACCTGGGGCTACCACAGAATGTCTTTGCTCTGTGCCATCAATGCACACCAACCACATCGCAGCAGGGCCCGGCGAGCTCCCTACTCGTCGTCAGTCAGGCTCCATCCCAAGCATTAGCTTGGAGCCCCAAACACCATGGACGTCCTGCAGGCTTTCCTGCAAGACGTCCCAGCAATAAACCACTCTTGCCAATTCTCAGGGTTTGTGTGAGTGCTTCTTTCCCATCCCCCAGCCCTTGTGCCCGAGGTAGCATCCCTTCTGCACAGAGCCTCGAGGAACAGCACAAGAGAGGACCCAGCTTCCTTCGCACTGCTGCACTGGGGTGACAGGAGGAGTCCCCGAGGGCCACCATGCACCTTTAACATTTGTGAAAATAGACTGAGGGGTGAAAATAGTGTGTAAGCAATTATAGGTGGCTAATTTCTTATATTAGGAGTGAGTTTCTGTATCTGAGTAATTTGTAATGACAGACATGGAGAAAGCTGAGGTATTCAGCAACTTCTTTGCCTCCATCTGCACTGGTAAACGGGCTTCCCAAGTCTTTCATTTCCCTGAACACGTATGTAGATGGAGGCTGGGGGAGCAAAGTCGCACCCACTGTAAATGAAGAGCAGAGTAGATTCGACACCACCTGGTGAATCTAAACAGGTACAAGACTATGGGACCTGATGACATAAATCCTAGGGTCCTGAGGGAACTGGCTGATGTAGTTGCCAAGCCTCTCTACTTCATAGCTGAAAAGTCCTGGCATTCAGGCGATGTCCCTGGTGAGTGGAAAAATGGAAACATCATGCCCCTACTCTTCAACAATTAAAACAAAGAATTGAACAAAGAGCACTACTCTTCAACAATTAAAACAATTAGGAGACATTTCTTCTCAGAAGGAGTGGTCTGGCATTGGGACAGGTTGCCCAGGGAGGTGGTGGAGGCACCTCCCTTGAATGTCCCTGGGGGCATTCAAGGAAAGGTTGGATCTGGTGCACAGGTTCAGTGGGTGACATTGGTGGTAGGGGGATGATTGGACCAGATGATCTTGAAGGTCTTTTCCAACCTTAATTTTTCTATGATTCTATGATTCTAACTTTTTTTTGGATGAAAGTCATCTTTCATCTGAACAAGCTGAGATGATATGTCACTCTGCAGCCCCACTTTCTCCGTGAGGCTGCGCCCCATGTCTGTTCCTATCTGCCAGGGTGCACCATAAAACAAGTCTAATGATGCACTGCTGTACTTCAGATATAGCTGTAGCTTTTCCACATACCCCAACTTTACCACTTGGCAACTGGGGAAAAGAGTCATCAGCTACTTAGGGGTAGAAGGCTTTTTTTTTTTTGCTTTTTTTTTTTTAATCCACCTTTTAAGATCTTCTGTGGGAAGGGACTGTTGATTCCAAAGTACTACAGGATACTATTACTTAGCAATCAATAAAAATTCTGTAATGCATTTTGTTCAGACTCTGACGTTTCACTTGCAAATAATGCAGCTTTCTCCCCTTGTTAGCAATCAGTTTCTGCTTTATTCTTTGTATTCTCCAGATCCCTTCTGATAACAGATGTCAAACAGGGAAACTCCAAGTCAGCCACAAGGAGACATTTTCAATTCATCTTCGTTTCAGCACAGTCTCTCCTGATTCTCCTGGTTTACTGATAATATATTCTGTATGTCTTGGAATCTCAAAATTATTTTTCTTCATACCACATTTGATCATGTAGTAGACCTATTGCATCCAGATTTGCCCTGAAAAGCTGCAGAGTTGTCAGTATGCAGGGCTATTTGAAAAAAATTAGTAACTGGGTGCTTAAGTTATAGTGATTGTATAACTACCTATCTTTGCTCATCATTCTGGGGTCAAATAAAATATTTAAAATATTCTATATAAAGCTATATAGGAGGAATAATTTGGGTTGATTTAACTGAGTTTTCCTATTTTATTTCAGTTATTAATAAGTTCTCTCTACTTATCCTGTCATCCGTGAGCACAGGATTTGCTCCTCATATTTGTCCTCATTACATTTCTCTGTTTGCCACAGTTCTGAGGTGCTTGGGGATACCTGCAAGACTCATTACCAACTATTCTTCTGCCCATGACAACAATGCAAATTTACAGTTGGACTTCTTTCTGGATGACGAAGGGCAAGTGGATGCCAAATTGACAAAAGACTCCATCTGGTGAGTTCTCCTGGCAAATACCTGTAATGTGTCAACCATATATGTAGTAAAAAAAAAAAAAAAAAAGTGTGTGAGAGGAGAGAGGGAGAGAAAAAATATTTGTGATTTATTTATTTCACTTTTCATTAAAGACCACTGCTAGCTTACAGAAAATAGAATGAATACACTGTTGTTAGGCAGATGAATGTGAAGTGCTTGTCATATAAAGAGATAAGCCCTAGGGTATCTGTGAGATCACTACTAATATTACCATTCAGTAGTGCACATTTAACCACAATGAAGGAAACTTGAAATGACTTTGTGCTCCTTAAGGACAGGCTGGTCCTCAAAATGGAAAGGAGCACTTCCATCGGTCCTGAGCCAGCTACAAAGAGATACCTCACTATCTATGGTAAAGCACACTTCTTGTTCTGCTTCCACCCAGTTGTCATATTTTTCAAATAAATCCCATTATTTAAATCCAAATTCAGTTGAAAAAGAAACAAGCCAAGCTATCACACAAGTTACTGAAATGCTACCACCAGATTTATAAAAAGAAAACTCCCTGGGAACAAGAAAAATAATCTACATACAATTTTGGAGAAGGAAGTCCTCTACCTTTCTCCTCAAACTCTTACTGTCTCTTGTCTGACAGGAGAAGCGTAGCACATATTGATTATATGCTCTGTTCAGTAAAAATTATGTGAGGGTTATTGGGCCTCAAGCCTTTCCTCCTCAGAGTGAAGCAGTGAATGTGACCCCTGTATATATTGCTATATTCAGGAGATACTTGTCCTATTCAGTGTTAATTTACTTGATTTGTGTCAATGATATCTTCACCTCATCAGCATAGCTACTCATCAGCTTGTTTCATTAACAACTTAATCCCTGGAAGTCTTTATATTAAAACTGTAATAAATCCATTCTGTAGTGGATGAAATGACTGAACTTGTTGCTGTAACTAAGTAATTTCCATAATCTGTTACCAAAATGCAATCTAAGGTTCATTTACATCTGTAGCCTATATCACACCATCACTGGAAATAGGGGAGACTGGAAGAGACCTCTGAAAGTCATTTCATCCAGTACTCTGCTCAAAGCAAGGTCTGCTCGAGCAGTTTCCACCTGGGTTTTGAAAACCTGCAAGGATGGGCACTCCATCCATGGGGCAACCCATGCCAGTGTTCAAATATTCACAGTAAAAATGTTTCCTTATGTTCAGACAAAATTTCCTGTGCATTACTTCTTGTCTTGCCTTTGGGGCCACTGAGAATAGTCTGTTTTTGTCTTCCGCCCCAGCACCCTCTCTTTCTAATCAGTTACTTATATTTGATTAGAGCCATATTATACCTGATTAGAAGGTCCAACTATCATTGAAACTTTCCATCTCCAGGCCAAACAGTGCCAGCCCTCTAAGCCTCTTCTGATATACAACTTCTGATGTATCAGCCATTCTTCTCAGTTTTCTGTATCTGCAAACCTGCTGAAGGTGCAGCTGGTGCCATAATCCAGGCCATTAATGAAGATGTTGAACACTATTGGACCCAGCATTGACCCTAGTGACACAGCTAGTGACTAGCCCCAGGCAGATTTCATGCCATTGATCACAACCCTC
Organism: Anas acuta; assembly: GCF_963932015.1. Classification (NCBI taxonomy): domain Eukaryota; kingdom Metazoa; phylum Chordata; class Aves; order Anseriformes; family Anatidae; genus Anas; species Anas acuta. Next base: position 69,600,822 of record NC_088980.1, read on the forward strand.
TGAACCCAGCAGTTTTCAGTACACCACACCTCATTGTCCACTTGTCTAGTCTATACTTCAGTAGTTTGTCCACGAGGATGTTACAGAAAACAGTGCTAAAGACCAAACAAATGAACAAACAAAAAATAACCAACAACTATTGGTTGGCCTCCCCTTGCCCAGTCAGTCATTTTATCACAGAAGGCAATCAGGTTGGTTAGACATGGCTTCCCCCTTGTAAATGCATGCTGACTACTGCCAATCATCATGTCCTTACTATTTTTTAAAACATTTTCCAGAAGAATTTGCTCTATCACCTTTCCAGGGATCAAGGGGCTTATACATCTGTAGTTCCCTGGATGCTGATGTTTCTCTTTCTTGAAGAAAAGAGTGCTATTTACTTTCTTAAGGTCCTCAGGAACCAATCACCAAGACATTTCAAAGGCAAATATGAGTGGCCTCCCAGTGCCACCAGACAGCTCCCTCAGAACTTGTGGGTTCATCCCATCAGGTCAATTGGACTTGTGTGTATACACAGAATTTGTCTGAATATTCCCTAACTTGATTCTTTACTTTTTATAGTGACAGTGATATAGCAGTGGAACAGATTGCCCAGAGAGACCGTGTTTACTTCTCCAGAGAAATAGTTTACAAGAGTTTTTTTTGTCCAGAGTTTACTTCTCTGGAGATATTCAAGACCTGCCTGAATCTTTAATATTCAAGATCCCGTGCAATATGCTTTAGGTGACCCTGCTTGAGCAAGGAGGGTGGACTAGTTGATCTACAGAGGTCCTTTTCAACCTTAACCATTCTGTGATCCTCCTCAATGGCTGATAGAGGATCATTGCACTAGACTTTCCACAGTGGGTTCAAATGCCTATTATTCCTGAAGGCAAATCTTAGCAGTAACTAAGAAAAAAAAATACATTGAGTACTTTGACTTTTCTTAGTCCACTGTCACCAGGTCTGCTACCTCATTCAACAGTGGACCCAAGTTTTCTTTAGTCTTCCCTTTGTTACCAATGCACTTGCCTTTCTTGTTGCCCTTCACATCTGTTTGATTTGACATACTCTGATTTGTGCTTTGTTGTTCCTAAACTTGTCTCTGCATGCTTAGACAGTGTTTCTACGTTACTTCTGGGTAACTAGTCCCTGATTCCGCTCATGCACTCTCTTTTTATGTTTAAGTTTAGTTCAGACCACCTTGCAGGCCTCATGCTACTTTTGGTTGATTTCCTGCACATGGAGGTTGACCAGTCTTAAACTTGGAAGAGGTGATCCTTGAAAACAAATGAGCTCTCTTGGACCCGTCTTCTATTCAGGACTGCCTCCCATGGGATTCTTCCAAGCAGGACCATAAACAGGCCAAAATCTGCTCTCTTGAAGTCCAGGTTTGTGGTCCTGCTGTCTTGTCTGACTTGTTCATTCCTCTCCAGATCCTTAGGGGTTCCCAGCCTGCTAAGCTCTATTTGATCTGTGTGGCAGCAGGACCTCAGTATTTCTCATGGGGCTGGTCCTCCTATGGCTCAAAGAGCTGTAAAGGAACGGCCAATCATTTAAAATCACACCTGCCTAAAAATGATGTGAAACAAGATTCAATGATTCACCATTCAGACTGTATACACCCAGTAATGGATCACTGCCATGCTTCAGACTTTCACTATCTTACCTCCTCTTCTTCTTCCCTTCTCCTAACTGATTAATGAAACAACTCTGATCCACTTTTGACATTTCCTTGTCCTTCCCTACCTCTCCTTTTCCTAGCTTTTTTTCCAAGGCTTCTGAATTCAGTCCTGTATTTTTCTATTCTTTTGGGCAGGAACAAAGTCATCCTTGTTCCACTGAAATCCATATACAACTTCACACCAGCATTTTGTCCTCCCATCCTCCATTTTTTTTTTCTTCTGTGATTACTTTTTGAACTGCCTTGTTCATTCCTTTTTATCCTCATGATGCATTTATTAGTACATGGTGCACATAACCCTTTGGGCATAATTTAATATATTACATACCTCTTTTCATTTCTCCTCTGTGTCCTTTCTCTTCATTACTCTGTAACACTCCATGGTTGCCCACATGCAGACTCTTATATGGCTCGTGTCTTAACCTTGATTTTATTTTTAATGTCTCTTTTACTTTTTTTTTTTATTATTGTTAAGAAGACAAGGTCAAGGGATTCATAATGATTTTTTTAATGGATTTCTCACTTTTATTTATAATCTCTTGCAATCTGGAAACAAAACTCTTTTTCTTTATTAATATATCATTTCTATTGCTTTGTACTGCTGTAGTTAATCTGTCTTCAGGTTTTAAATACTCTCAGACTTCAGGAGCACTTGGAGCCAGAATTTTCAGTCCAATCCATCTCTGAGTGTGGGGCTCCCTCTGAATGCTATCTGACATTTATTTATTTTTATTAAAGAGCATTTTTTCCCTTGGGATAGGAAACAATGACAACAACAAAACACAAATACAGAATTACACAGACTTTGCAAAAAGTTATTTTTATAAAGCTGGCCAGATTTGGGCCCATCAGTACTGCTTCTGTCCCCTTACTTTGTTCTCCTTGTCTTTCTTAATGATGATAGAAAGACACTTAAAGAATATTTCTCTTGGATGGAAATCAAGACTCACTCCTACTGTGAAGTTCAAACAGACCAACATCAGTACCTCAGAAGTCACCCAGCCCCATGTGTATTCACCCATGTCCTGTGAGAGAGCCTTTCTGAAATCTCTGCTTTCCCATTCATTTCCAACTCACTTTTCTCTTAAAGTCTAGCTCAATCCCAATGCCCAAGCTTATTAGCTGATGAAAGGGCAACAACTGTTTCCAGCATGTGGCTGCCTCATAAGCAATACCAAGTACCCTTCTTAAATTGTCTTCCAGGCATAAAACCCACCCGGTCATCTTTTATTAATTTCCCCATTGCTTTGTTTAGTCTATTCGTAATTATCTCTGTAAATATTTAATGGTCACTACATTGATCTGTATAGCCATTCTTGCTTTCTTTAATGTCTCAGGATTGCTGTAGAATACAAGAACTACAGGTTCAGTTTAACAAATTATGGCTTCAGAGCCAGATCCTCAGCTGTGCTCATTTCTGCCAAAGTGAATTTTCTGCTACATTTTGGAGAGGGAAATATTCCCCTCATCCTCCTTTCCTTAATGTTTGTGCTTTACAAACAGTGCATTTCTGTCCATTCACATTCAATAACCTGATGTGTATTTGTTATTTGCGTGGCAGCAGACCTAGAAGGATTGCTGTCCTGTCGCACTCAAAACTACACCAATAGAAACCAGTGAGAAAGGCCCAATCCCCTAGGGAGAATATAGAATGATAAGATACTGCATTATCTAATTACAGAATTGAAGCAGAGTTGCTTTTTTTTTTTTTTTTCCACAGTGTTATTCTCCCCACCTCTCCTACCCCCCACCTTGTTTTTATCATCTTTCCCTCCTGTCTGCTCTTCAGGTTGTTCTTTTGCAGAACATAAAGCCAATGACACATCTAAGTTTGATTCAAAGTGAACCAGTGAGTGCTTCAGGGCAGGTATTGTCTTTCTCACATGCTGGCATAACAGCTTTCAAAAACCCACCTACCATAAAGTGCATCCCCATCCTCTGGTAGCCCTCAGCTAAGCTCTGTGAGCATGATTCAGCATTGACTACTCTCAGCAGCATCAAAAATTCTCTGAGTGTGCGTCATTTTCCTTGAATAATTCTTTTTTCTGTAGTGGTGCTTCATTAACTCTCTTAACTGACAAGTTTTACCCTGATCCAAGCTTTCATTTCCACTTTGAAAAGTCTTGTTAGACAAGCTTCAGATCCTTCTGACTCTGCTTTGTGGCTGGTTTTCACCTATTATTAATGAAATGGTCAGAGATTAACAATCCCCATTTCTGTTGCTAATATCATTGCATGTACTAGGGGCTGTATCAGCAGCTACACAGATGTAATTTTATTCATATCTGCTGTAGGAGATGTATAATTTGCAAGCAAAATTGCCCCTTTCTCTATTTCTTCCTTCTCTTTTTTTTTTTTTTTTTCCCTGCAGTAATGAAATTAAAACACTTTGCTGGCTTTACTGCAAGACCCTCTTTGTACATCGCTTTTCTTCTTTGCTCATGCTCTCCCTTGAGCATGGGTAACATTGCAGGAAGAGAGTGACAAGATTTGTCCTGTCCATTTATCTTTGAAATATTCTGGGCAGACTGGGATGACGCTGTAGTGTGTTTTTTTCTTTTGCTGAGCATCCTATCAGATGAAGGCATTTATAGACTGAGTGCATAGATTAATCACTCCGATAAATACACCTTCCAGCAGTACTGTCCTGGTCTCTAAAGGTTTTTTGAACACCTGGTCCATGATAGTAACAGGTGGGTGTTATGGAAAGCTGTGCATTCTAGATCTGCCCTCTTTAATTGGTGTGAAAGACTGGGGAGGCCTTATAAGAAATCCACAATGAGTGTAGTTTTATGAAGCCTGTGTGAGGTCCTTTTCTCAAACAACATGGAAACCAGTTGAGCATGTTTGTTATCAACCATGAAAACAAAGTTACACACTATACTGTTGAGTTGATCCTAAAATCTCTTCAGTGAAGGTACCAAAGCTTTAGTCTTACTAGTTACAAAGCAGAACAAACTTCAATGGCTTGAAGAAGATTCAAAGATTGATTTGGAGAGCAAGTTGAAGTAGAGGTGGCCTCCATAGATAGAAAAGATTATAGCCATCTCACAACTCCATTTTTAGGGACATCTGGCTGGAAAGGGATTGTAGTGTGTGTAGTTCTTCATATACCCCAACAACCTCCAAGCACTGGAATATTTTCTCAGAGATATATGCATTCAGCACACAATAGAAGAACAAAAAGTCTTCTTCAACTTACATTCAAGGATCTATAATGAAGGATTTTCATGATTTAACTGAGAGATCTCAAACTGTTAGACTTAAAAATATATTATTTAAAAAGAGCAGACTTTTTCACATCTAAATTGGCACATGTTGCTATTGAAGCAATGGCAGATCATAAAGACACAGGTTTATTTTGGTGTGTATGTTTCTTTCCAATAATTTAATATCTTGGTCTCATCTCTTATAAGGAACTATCATTGCTGGAATGAAGCTTGGATGACCAGACCTGATCTTCCTGTTGGTTTTGGAGGATGGCAGGCTGTTGATGGGACACCCCAAGAAACCAGTGATGGTAATATTGCTTGAGATCCTCCTTAGCACTCTTTCCAACACTTGGGTTCTTTGTGGCAAATGATGAGGTGACAATAGCTGACCCAGTGCCAGTATGTTGCCTGTGACAAACTTTTAACCAGATAACCACACTCAACTTCACTTAGGGTTTTCTCCTGAATTGTTTTGAGCTCTAAAATAGATCTGTCCTTATTACAACACTGCTCATGACACACGTGCACAAAATCTTACATGAGAAGCGTCCTGCTTTGTACAGAAGAGATGTAGTTCCATTGCTGAAAGATGGCTTTCAAATTTTTAGAGAACCTATACAGGAGCCTAATCAAATGAGTTCTCTTTCATTATATATCAGCCAGTTTCTGCATCCCATGTTAAACTGCCTGAGCAGGCCGTGGGCAGGAGAGAAAAAGTGAAAAGCCACTGCTGTTTCTTCCCAGTCTTTAATTTTCCAGTTCTTGAAAGACATCTTTAGCAGATATGAAGTGAGATATTTCTCTGTCTATAGATTAACTGATCTCTCCCAATATTATTTGCTATAACCAAAATCAGCTTTAGCTTCATTTAAAGTACTTGAGACTTACAGTGCGCTTCATGATGTCACTAAGGTACCGAGTCATTATATAGTTTCAGACTTAAGTCTGTGTTGTTTAGAGGGCTGGCAACAGAAATGAAGCTTTTCACTTCTTGGTCAGGAATCCCAGTAAACTATTGAAAGTGTTCACCAAAACCCAAGGATTCTTTTTCTTTGAGAAAGGATAATATTTTTACTTTTTTTTTTTTTTTTTAATTATAAAAATAACTTTATCTTTCTTTCCCCCCTGCGCTCCCCCACCAGGTATGTACAGATGTGGCCCAGCTTCAGTTCAAGCCATTAAACATGGTCACGTTTGCTTCCAATTTGATGCTCCTTTTGTCTTTGCTGAGGTATGTACTTGAAAAATTTTAGTTCATTGAGTGGTATCAGTGGGACAATAGGTGAGACAGAAGATAGGCTCCACTGCAATTTGTGGATTGAGAAGTTACTTGATATATGAACCACGTTTAAAATAAATCTCATAACTATATTTTTACATGCAGGCCAGTAGGTGTGATATATCTCTAATGAACAACAGAGATTTCTCTAATCTCTGCTCACCAATGTAGTAAGCAGAAAAAGCTGTTCCGATCAAATTTCAGGCTGTGGTCTTCTATCCTTCCCAGATTCCAGATGTGCTGGGAAATGAGTCACTAGGTTTAGCTGCTCATCTTCATCCTTTGGGAGTTGTGACCTCCTTCTCAGGCTTGCCAGAAAACCTGGTTATGTTAAGGCTTCCTTGCTTATTTCAGCCAAAATTTGGTGACTTTAAAGAGGTCCTTGTTCACCACGTTTCTTTTGGCTGCAGTGTATAGATCTGAGGCAGTTTGGTAGATCTGAGAAGAGTATATTTCCATGAACAGTGAGAGAGCCTGGCCTGGTGTTTTAACCTCTTGCACCACCAGAGTTGGTGTGCCCAGAACTGCAACAGACGTAGAGCAACTCTCTAACTGAATTGTATATAGCTTTGGACAGAAGAGAATAAGGATATTTTATCTATGAACTGTTCCCCTCTGGCATAAAGCTTTTTGATGCAAGGAATATGTAATCATGATCCCCAGGTCCAAATGGTATCTCTGCAGCCTACTCAGGTTTACACAGGCTATTGTTCTGGAGTTACAAATACTAAAATGCATCTAGTCATTATTGTAGCATATGCCTAATTTTAAACATGGGATTTCAGAGTGAATAATTAGTGGGTCTTCAAGTTGATATTTCATGGTTTTGGTGGGAGTCAGAATGGCTTCCCTGCTTTCTATACTTCCATGCATCTCAATCCTTTTTGGTTTAATTTTGTAGGTGAATAGTGATGTTGTTTACTCAAGAAGGGAAAAAAATGGAGCCCAAATTATAGAAAAAATTGACACGACCCATATTGGGAAGTTGATTGTGACCAAAGGAGTCGGGACTGATGAAATGGTAGAGATTACTGAGGAGTACAAGTTCCAAGAAGGTAACCTGAAATGGAGTGGGAGCATACCAACAGAGATTTACCTCAATCAGATCTTGAACTGTAAATTTACAGACCTCTGGTACTGAGGTTGCTGCATGGAAAGCTGCTGACTTGCCCTCTGGAACTCTTTTTTTTTTTTCTAGCTTCACCCGAGCAACACTGCAGATGCCTTGAGAAGAGCACAAACCTTGTTTGCTAGTCAGAAATGCTTCAGACTGAGTAAGCTGTAGTGAAAACAAAGGGCAATCATGAGGTAGCTTGAGCATACAAAACAATTTAAGGCTTTCCGTACAGCTGTTTAGACATCTCTTACTCAGGCCTGAGACAAAAAATGTCAGATGCTTGCATGAAGTAAATCAGTGTAGTTCCATTATTATCAATTAAGCTGCATCAGTTTCTTGGATATAGCTTGAATCTTTAAGACCCATCTTGCTTGGAAGTTGTGAAGTTCTCCTAATACTAACTTTACCACAAGAACATTCACTGTCCTCATCCATTCATTTCAACTACCAAAAGGTGTGGGAAATGAATCCTTGTGAGTGGACTAATGCACTACTCCTGCTTCTCTTCTTAATTTGTTTTTCTTTTGTTTCTAGGTTCAGAGGAGGAAAGACTGGCTCTGGAGACTGCTGTTATGTATGGTGTTAAAAAGCAAAGTACCCAAGATGACATGTATCAGCCACAAAAGGATGTTGAGATGGATTTCCAAGTGCAAAAGGCAGTCCTTGGCAGTGACTTTAAAGTCACTATAACATTCAGGAACAAGAGCCGCAACTCCTACACTGCTACTACATACCTTTCAGGCAACATAGTGTTTTATACAGGAGTCACAAAGAATGAGTTCAAGAAGCACTCTTTCACTGTGAAACTGGAACCCCTTATGTGTAAGGCTCACATAGTTGTTTTCAAATCTGCTAGCTTTATTCATCTATGTCACTTTCACTAGTGTCTTTCTATCCATGGATAGAACCAATTCTAGTATCTAGGGGTAGGATACACTATCGGGTATCAGGAAGCCCTGCTTCCAGCTCTGGCCCTGATAGCAGGGTCATTTAGAGATGAGGCTGTTTTCTTCAGGCTGTTGCTCTTTGCATAATGCTCTCCTACACTGAGCTGCATGTCTGAGTTGTTCCAAATGTCCATCTGGCTTTGGAGGACAGGGTCGTTCAGGATTTGTATATTTACAACAATCTAAAACGTGTATCTGTAACTGGATTAAGCCACTATACATCACATCAGGGGTATTTGTCAGCTGCACACGCACCCTGAAGTTAGGTGAGTTCTTTCCATATGCAGCAGTTGCTTTTCCCCGTGCCCTCTGGACTGTTGAAGGAAGATCTTGCCTCCTTCTTCTCATGAGAAAAACAGTTCCTGGCAGCCTGGCTCACATGGCTTAGGGAAGGAGTTTGCACTGCTTAAAGTAGGGAAGAGGGATGTTCTGCTTTTTTATTTTGGATGTAACCAACCTATTTCATGGCAGCCATGGCAGCCCCATTTGGAAAACAGTAAGTACTGAGGATCTGCTGTTCTCCACAACTATGGAGCAGGCTGGTGTCAGAGCCCTGGCTTCTCCAGCAGCAAGTGATTGCCAATCTCTTGTTCTTCTGACAGGCCCGTGCTATTGGGTCGGTGCCTCCAGCTCAGCAAAATTAATAAAAGCATGCCCTTAAGCAAGCTAATTGAGAGGCTTAGAATCCTCCACTTGAGTTCTCTACTGAGAAAGTCAAGAGCAATGACTTTGCCTTCTTGATGCTGCTACTGGGCAAATGCAATCTCTGCTGAGCACAGCAGGAGTAGCAAAACGTCAGGAGCCCATAGGGTGGGCCACCTGGTCTGGATTTGGTGCTGGATCACAGCACCTCTGGCTGACCTCTGAGCTTCCTCACCTGTCCTGTCTATCTGTCCCAGCTCAGGAGGCTCTGTGAGTCCTTTCACCTCAAAGAGGCCCAGTTTCATCTCAGTGAGATGCCTCTGAGCCCCTCTGCTTTCTCCCTCACTTTAAGTGTTTTCTAAAACTGCACATTTTGATTTGGAGTTTATTAATCTCCATAAGCTAGGTGTCCATTTATAGGGATCTGCACGTGAAGGTTAATAAAAATTCCACCTCCAGTCTACCTCAAAGCTCTGACTGCTACTTGCTGTCAGGTTCTTTCTAACTCCTCCAACTCACTTGCAGGTAGTTTGGAAACGGTCTGTCTTTGTGCTCTTGCACTAAAGGTCTCTGTAAGCTATTATCACCTGAAATAGAGCTTTTGTAGTGTTTTGAGGTTCATCTGTCTCCTCTGTGCAAGAAGTGAAATGAATAGGTGATATTTTAGGCATCACTGAGCCTCATCATTCATTTTTTCTAAGTAAATAGTTTCTGAAAAGCTTTTTGAATCTGTGCTGTAAACTCTAAATTGACCGATAGTGAGTGAACACAGACCAGAGAGATGCACCTAAGAGACTAGGACATGACTTTTGTTTTTGTTTTTATTTTTATTTTGTATGTATAGAGAAGTGTGTCCCCATCACTGTCTCTGGCCAATGTGACATTTTAAGGTATTAAACCATCTTTCTACCACCTTTCAAAGTGGAAATTAACATATAGCTGAACTACAGTCATCAACTTGCACAGCACTTTGTCCAGCAACAGGACAAAAAGATCCCTCACAAGTTATCTCTGACGGTGCTACATAAAACTCAAACATGTATTCTTTTGCATTTGCATTGGAAAGGAGTGTGCAGGCAGGAATTGTGTCAGAGCAGATGGGCAGTGTGAAGGGTGGCAGTGTGATCATTTGCAGCTGTGTGAGAACAGTCTGTCAGAGGAGTTGTGGTAGGATACCTCCTGAGGCACTCGAGCAGAATTTGTAGGCTTCATTCATGGCACTAAGGGTAAATGTATCTGGAGGTATCAAACTATTACAATATAATAAAGAAGTGTTAAAGGCATTCTTCCAGACTGTGCTACTGAAAGAATGAAGCAAACTAAGTTTTCAAACAGGAAGTGAATGCACGATTTTCAGAATAATGATTAAAGAAACTGTGTGGGTTGAAAACATCTTTGAGGATTTGAATAGCTTAAACCTTCCAGTGCCTTCAAAGGTGCTCTCACATCTATTCAGTTATATTTAGTTTTCTCTTTTTTTTATTTTGAGAGGCTGTAAGGCAGCTTGGTGTTGTGTCTCCCCTGGCTTTCCCAGGTGCAATGAGAGGTACTGGCAACTTACCAACACAGCCAGTGCTAAGGAAATGGAAGTCTATTATTCTTTTATTTTTCTTTCTTTCTTTCTTTCTTTCTTTCTTTCTTTCTTTCTTTCTGCAAGAATTAAATTTAAACAGAAATATTTCTTTCCTTCCACTGTAAATTCCACTTAGGTTGTAACTAATTTATTTATTTATTTACATGGATGAAAAATACCTTGCCTCATTTATAATTTACGATTTGTGGCATTATGGGAAATTGTTTTAAAAGAGATACAGAGTGATAGGGAGGGAGGGGGAGCACATCAAGCAAATTTAAAGCTGGCCTGGTAAATCCAGGTCAGGTGGTTACCTAGGGAATAGCTTTGAAACCAAATCAAGGAACTGTTTTTGATGTAAGTGGATCAAAAGAGTGAAAAGGGGTGAATGTGATTTACCCAATTGAGTTCAATTATCTCAGTGTGTACAGTGTATGTCACAAATACAATACAAATAACAGATAACAGTAATAATCATAGTTAACAGGTGGGAGATCTTGGTATGTTTACTAGGGTTATAATGAATGTTTATAGAGGCAAGAGCTCCAGATCTATATATTCTGCCTGGTCACTTAGTTAGCAGATCTGCTTCTTTGCATCACATTCTCACACCATTGTTGGCCTGGGAATTGCAGTTCAATATGGTTAGAATTAATGATTCCCTGCATCTCAACCATCTAGCCCAGGGGGACTTGTTCCTTCCAATAATTATTGTCAGGGAGCACATGAGAGCTCTCTGGAGGGTGTGCTGGCGACAGGAGGCCCTGCCTGCTAAATGTTGCAGGCAAGCCCTGTGTAGGACAAAGGTAGTTATCCAGACATCCTGGAGAGCTAGGTAGTCTCCCAGGTAGTCTGCACATCCCTAAATGGCTGCTCTGGTGGCATTCCTGGTGGCATCTCTCTGCTGGGAAGAGAGGCAGAGAAAGTACAGGAATAAAGTGAAAAAGCAAAAATATACAAGGACAGTGCTTAAAAACTGTTTTAGACCTTTGTGTCCAGCAGCTAATTATTGCCAGTGTTGCTTATCACTTACTTTGTGGTGGTGCCTGGGAACCTTCCAAAGTGGCCTGGGCCTGCAGTGACGGGCAAAGGGCAGAGGCTGTACACAAACCTAGCTGCTGCCTCAGGGAGCAGCCTAATTGCAAAGAGAACAAAAACAAGAGAGGGAATGATGAGGTAAAGAAATGAAGGTAGTTTGGGCAAGAGAAGAAAAGTCCTTCTTTGGTGCTGGACCACCTTTCTCCGAGATACTCATGTAACTGCCATGAGAGGAGGAGCAATTAGCCATTAGATTGCTTCAGATGCATTTTTTTCTTTTCTTTTTCTCCCCTAGCTAGTGCTTTCGATGTTATCATCACATCAAGCGAATACCTGAGTGATCTGCTGGACCAAGCCTCCTTTCATTTCTTTGTGACAGCACGGATCAATGAAACAGGGAAGATCCTGGCCGCCCAGAAGGCAACGGTCCTCGAAATTCCTTCCCTGCGGATCAAGGTATCTCATGGCTGTGGCTTCTGGGATAGGGGACTGTGTTTTTGCCTTCAGTTACCACCTGGAGTGTATGAGGGTGTATGTTAGCCTGAGTAGTCTACATTAAAGACTGAGGCTGACAGCGTCACCTATAATAGAGAGCTAAAGTGATCTCAGTGGAGGAAGGAGGTGAAAAGATCTGAGAAAGTTGGAGGAACTCAAAACATGGAAGAGAGATTACTCAGTCAAGTCCCTGAAGTCTTTGACAACTTGAAAAGTCTGTTATATTTAAAGCAATGCAGTACAGATACCTCTTGCTGAAAAATGAAGGGCACTACTGCTGAGGAGAATTTGCTTGGCTTGTGCAAGTTTTGTGGAAGCTTCCTCCAAAATTGAGTGTGTAACATCTTTTGGAATGATACTTTCATGATATTCCTTTCTGCCACTCTGTGAATGCACTGTTAGTGGAGTTTCAAGTATTTCTGCAGTTGGTGGCATGGTAACTCTGAAATTACAGAAATGTGGTGATTCTGATAGGACAAGGACCCTGTGTTGTATAGCAAAGACTGCAAGAAGTCTAGCTGAGTTCTCAGTTCATAACTGGGCATCCAAATAGAATGCCTTATTTTCAACAGTGATAAGCCTTCATCTGCTCTGAATCATGTCATTTGGGTCATTTTTTTACCTGCTAGTACAAAAAATTAATAATATCAGAACACCTGTTCAGGAAACTTTTTATAAACATGAGTGCAGATCCCTAAAACTCAAGACCTTGAAATGAATCTAAGTTTATACAGCTTTTGTCTCCCATATATTTATTTGAAACAGTGTTCAGGTTTCCATATAGTAATATATATAAAAACTACAAGCGAAGTTTGAAAAAAAAAATATTTGTTCTGTTTCTTGGTCTGCAGAAATGATCTGATCAGATTATTGGCATTTTCAAATACAAGTTTTCGTTTAACTGAGCATTCCAGAAAGGAGGTGAACAAGATAGATAAATGCTATCTTCAATACCCATCTTCAATAACCAAATGTTAAAAGTAGAAAGTTCTTTCAATTCATTATGTAAACAGAACATCTTATACAGGATCCTCAGTTTCAGCTTCAGAACAGTTTATCCTCCCTGCTTTTATGAGGAAAGGATGCTTAGTATATGCAGTAACCATGTCTTCTAGTAAAACTCTGTTTCTTCTCTGCTTCTTTGTGTTGTGTGAATACAATCTGAAATTTTAATAGATGGATTTTTTTAAGCATGCTTGTGTGTGCATGTGTGTATACATATGTATTTATATAAGAAACTTTGCTTTATTGCTTCATAAAGAAATCTGAGGAAACTATCTTCCTAGGTCTCTTCTCAGATTTCTTCATTGGGCATGTTTGTCAGATTGGAGTTCTTAATGTGAAAGTAAGGGAGAAGATTGAAAAGAGTATTTCCTCTTGTGTCTTCAGATACAGCTTTGATCTTTCTCTGGTGGTCTGAAAAGATTGTCAGAGTTAGCAGTTCAGGAAATTACACCTTATAATTTAGCTTGATATTAGGTTACAAAAATAAGTTCGGCAAATACAGGTCATGCTCTCAGTTGCATATATGGGAATTCAGGAAGATTTTGAATCCACCCCATGTATCAGTGATCTTCACATATCTAAATGGGCAATTGAAATAAGGAAGATATAAGGCTCCTAATGGGCTAGAACTTCTGAATATACCACTTTTTTTTTTTTTTTTTTAAACTCACATGGCTAAAAGCTATTGAGAGTTTAGCTGGGAGTGTCTCATCTGTTGCTCCAGTCAGTATTATTGGTATTTGTTATGGAACAATCCCTTAGACCAGAGCCTTTCCAGCTTTTGCAACTGTGAGACTCTGTAAGCATTCGCAGGAGGGATGAAGACCCCAGGATAGTGCTTTAATTTGATTGCAAAGATACTTCTTTACCTTAGCTACCTTTCTCAAGGCCCTTTAAAGTCTTTCATGGACCAGCTGGGATCTACCAGCCGTAAGATGAAAACCCCTGCCTGAGCCATGTCCTTTAGGGCTGGCAGAGGGCCTAGGGAGGGGTAAGAATAAGAGAGAGGCCCTGCTCAGCCAGCCTCTCCCTCGGTTGAACCCTCAGCCACAGGACTCTGCAAGCAGATTTGTGTTTTTCCTCTGGAAACAAGAGCCTGCCCCTTGACCTGTCCTTGCAGGGAAATTGCAATGGGTAGAAACACCTGTAGTGGTAGAGCCTATGGGCCCATCCAATTTTCTTCTAACTAGACTTTCTCTGCCTCGTGCTGTTTTGCTACATGCTTCGTTCCCCCTCCTTTTTTTTCCTTGCAGGTACTGTGTATTTAACCCCACTTATTTCACCACAATACATTTTATTATTATCAGCTTGTGGAGCTTTATCTTTCCCTTGTTGTGCAGACTCAAGGTGAGATGGTAGCTGATAAAGAAATGTCTGTGATTGTGGAGTTCACCAATCCTCTGAAAAAAACCCTGGAGGACGTCACGCTCCGCCTCGAGGGACCTGGAGTGCTGAAGACAATGAAAAAGGAGTTCAGGTAGGGAAGCAAGCACAGCTGGCTGGGAGTTCATCACCTTCTTGCTTATAGGAGACAGCTTACAAGAGACGCTTAACTAATGCAGTGCTGAGTAATGCAGACACTCTCCTTACTTTAAAATTCAATCCACAGGGGAGCCATAGGTCTCAACAGTCAGAAGGAGTCAAGTTGTCCCTTGTGCAATGAGGGGCAGTGATAGCATTTCATCTGTTCAGTACTGGTGTTGGAGAGCAGTGTCGTGGTTGTGGGTAGCTGCTAATGCAGACAGAGTTTATGTTTTCACTGTATTACATAATTTTTGGTGCTTGACAATATTACCTATGAGCTGCTAACACAGAAAGAAAGAAAGAAAGACAGATTTATCCTACACATGAAGTGTTTACTGCCACTCACTCAGTATGTGTAAATCAAGTCCAGTGCTGCTTTTCAAATAGGGCTTTTCTTCACTCGTGTTAATCATGATTATACAAGATGTACAGGTACCTCAGATGATCTTTGCAAGCTTATGTCAAGACACAAAATGTGTGTTGGATAGAGAAGAGTTTGCTGTGATAGCTGTAGCAGGTCTGCAAGCACTTTTTCCCAAGCCTAAGGAAAAGGAAAGTCTGTCAGCTGCCTTCATTATACACAATTGCACTTCATGCTGACAAAGGGGTACTCCTATGATGAACAAGTAGTTCTCTATACCCTCTTTCCATTTAAGTTCAGTGTTATAAGCTTGGCATTAGCCAGTTCCAGGATGTATAACTGGGATCGTTGGAAAACTTTGCAGCCATTGCTTATTCTTGGACAGCTGAAGTGATGCTATCTATCATTACCTGTGCTGATGGTCCCCAGGTGTGTGCAAAAGGAGTTTGAAAAATTGCCTGTGCTTCAGCAGCTGCATAATTTGTCAGTATTATCTGCAGCCAGTAGGGGAGGTCTGAGCCTGATGGCACCTGGGCCAGGAATAAAGAGATCAAAACCAGTCTCCAGAGTGGAGCTGGACAGAAAAATGACTGTGGAAGGACATCATACTGCGCTTGCTTTGTGCACGTGGTATGTCACAGATGCTGCTGAACATGACTCAGCACGGTCCACCTGAGTTACACAAGTTGCAGCAGTAGCCCTCATTGCTGCACAGATGTGCCAGCCTCCCCTGTTGTTCTGCATCCTTCTTGTTCCAAAAGATGCAGTGGGCTGTTCTCACCTTCAAGGATGCAGGAAATGTCAGGTGCATCAAAGGCACAGAAATTAGGGAGAAACATGACTCATGGAACAAACGTCATTTTCCCTCAAGTCACCATGTTTTCCCCTTTGTAGTAGTGCCCTTGGCATCATTTAAAATGGAAATGGATCAGCTTAGTCATTTTAAAATCTGTGATGTACCTTCTCTGAGATGAATGAAGGCTGCAGGTTATACACACAGAGGACAGAACAGGGAACAGTTGTAGTTTATTTAAATAATAATCACATTTGCCTCCATGCATTCGGAGTGATAAATGGCTCCGGTGTGTGATGGCTCAGCATATTACACAGAACCATTCATCACTGAATTCTCTCCCAGGAAAATCAGATTAGGGTGGCTTTACTATACTTGCAAAGAGAATTAAACCTATTCTAGGCTTTTCCCTTCTACTTCTTCCATGTCTGTCATGGAATGTCATATATGGGATGTATCTCTTGCAATTGTTTGTGGGTATGCAACTCTTGACTTCACTGTATTTTTAAAGTAGCTTTTCTATATCATATGGACAATTACATAAAATAGGGATGTGTGATCCAGCTGATACAACTTTATACTAGGAATTAAGTGGCCTGGGGGCTTCTGCCTTGACTATTTACAAGGACTGTATATATAGTGATATTTAGCTATCAGCTGGAGGCAGATGAAGAACACAACTTACAGAAAAGCCTGTGGCAACAGCAGTCTCTACATGAGGCACGGTCTTTACATGACAGATGAGAATTAATCAGGCAGTGATGGATATCGTTAAAAGGATTTTAGGCAAGCAAGCATTCACAATAGATTGTAAGTCACTTTGAGTGTTTCTACATATCAGACCTCAGCTAATATTAGAGAGAAGCAAGTTGTTTTATAAGTAGGACAGTAGAGAAATGGGAAAAGGTAGATTTGTTTCCCAGCACAGCTGTTGTCTTCCTGCAGATATATATATGTGTGTGTGTATATATATATATATATGTAACATATATACACATGTATATATGTTACATATATATATATATACACACATATATATATATGTACACATATATATATCTGCAGAGATAATAGAACTGTAAGTCAGAGACAATAGCACTGCTCCCACTGGGGCACTGGGAAGATGTGGTCTGGAAACCTCCAGCCTTAGAGAATCTGGCCCCCAGGTGCTCAGGAAGGTAGACTGAACCTTGCTGCATGGGAAAACTTCTAATACCTTCATCACTTTCTGTACAGATCATCCCTTGCAGATCATTCGCATAAATTCTAAATTAAAAATGGTATTTAACCTTGCACAACAATTGAAGTCATTGCTTTATCATACTATCATTTTAGTGGGCATCTGATAAAGCAGGCCAGCTGAGGGGAACAGAATATATCTCATTAAGAACAGAGATAAAAAGAGGGGAGGCATTTGCTAGAAGCAGTCTGCACATGCAGACTAAAAATGTGAGCTTCCTCTGCTTTTTCTTTTCTAAAACTGGCTACGTGCCCAAGGATACCTATGACTGTATATGCAAAATGCAATGTAGTGCCACGTAGAAATACCCATGCTAACCTCTAAGGAGTTAGAATGCCTCTTATTTTAGCAGGGACAGACATGCACTGAAACAAATACACAGGTGGGAGGATCCCAGGCTTGCTCATTTAGAGTTAATAGGTCTCCTTATCTTGTGGCAACTTGTGCTAAGTCTGAGCAGTCCTTTCTGTTCTGATCCTGGCATAGGACAGGACATCTAATAGCCAAATCCTACAAGATGAGAATTTGCAACTGTGACTAAAGTTTAGGCTTACTTTACTCTCACTTTATTTAGCCGTTTAGAGTACCATACCCATGTGAGATGAAAACATTGGCTCAATTCATAATCCTCTTACTTAATGTTGAGGAAAAGAACATTCATTTTTATAGCTAGCTCCCCACTACACTACCTCTTCCTTTGGTTCCCTTAGAGCAGCTGTATCCTGACATCCCCCAAACATAATCAATCAATATCAGCCTTCGAAATCTTGTACACAAGGTAGTAAAAGCTCTGAGAAAACACAGATACCAATATTCAAGGCTCTCTGTGCATCTTGATTGTAGTGAGAACTGAAAATCAAGAGTAGTACAGAATACAGTTGATTTATACTATGATTTATCAGTAGTCATACATAATATAAAAGAGTAACTGCTAACAGCAGGACTCCCAAGAACACTTTAACCTATTTGTATGGACATGAAGAAGTCATTTGAAATGGCTAGTGAGGAGATCCCCTGATGTTGTGCCTATGGCAGAGGGGCTCAGCAGCTCATCAGCACTGTGCCAAACTTGCACGATGGGGATGCCCTTGCTACTTCATAGTGAGGACTTATTTAACCATTTAAGGAATCACCAACAGGCTATGATCTATAATATACAGGTAAAATGGAATTTTAAAGTAGAAAAAATATATGATGCCTATAAAGAAGATCATTCTGAAAGTGATCATGAGGGGAAGTGACAGGAGGAAGAGGAACCCTGATTCATTTTGGAAATTTAAAATCAGCCTGGAGGAAAGGCTAGAAAAGGCTTTGACAGAGTAAGCACTGAGAAGAATGGAAAATGGAGAGAATAATTTATAGGACATTTATAAGAATGAGTGAAACATTTAAAAAAAAAAAAAAAAAAAAAAGTGTAATACTGCCCAACTTAAGTTTCTCCAAATCTGGGTCAGGTTGAGAGCATTGGCTGACTGATGACAATATTGTTACTTTCCTTTTTACCTACAGGCAAATCCCATCGAACTCTACCTTGATCTGGGAAGTAAAATGCATCCCAAAACGGCCAGGTTTACGAAAGCTGATTGCAAGCCTGAATTGTGATGCTTTGAGGCATGTGTATGGTGAGCTGAGCATCCAGATTCAGAAACCATGAACCAAGGTGCTGTCTTCATCCCTTCATTTAGCTCTTATTATATTTCAATATATTTCAACATAAGAGGAGCAAAATAGAGACAGAGGTAGAAATCTGCTTTTTTTTTCTTTTTTTTTTTGGTCATCATTTGTGTTGCACAAAATTTGATATGAAAAAGTAACCAACAACACTGGGAAGAGAGAATGAAAAACGATTTGAATGGTGAATGATTCAAAATTAGATACACGTAATCAAAGGCAATTCTAGGACATATTATTGCTGTAGTTCACTTGTATTTATGGATTTTAGCTTTAGTGCTGCAAGGGAATCTGAAAGGCTTCATTCACCAAAGTAGTCTGAACTTTAGTTTTAATTAAGGCCTGATATTTCAGTGAAAAGAAAAAAGGAAGAACCCAGTGTTATAAATTCTTAGAGTGAATTACACAACCTTATGGTAGATCATTCAGGCTGCAATAAAAACAGGTATTTCTAGCTAACAGGACTGCTTTATCCTACAGTGTTATAATTTTCCAGTTCATGGACTGCATGCTTTGCTGGAATCATCTCTCAGGGTTTGATATCTCCAAAGTATTTCCAGCTTTCTGTTCTCACTTGCTGCTTCACTATGCTTTTTCTCTTGCTCTTTCATGCATGCTTGCACCCATACAATACTCACTTTGTTTCATGCCCTTTGCCCATCCTGTATGCTGTTAATTTGCTATTCTGTTCCTTTGATTGCTGAAAATAAGTAGTTTTTCATGCCCCTGCTCAGATTTTGTCCCACCAAACTTGCATTTCCTGGTCACATCTCTTGCATATGGTTGTGCTCTCCATCCTTTTCTGCCTTTTCTTCTCTCCTAAGCCTCATAGTTCCATTTTCTATGTGTATGTTGAGGGGGTTCCCTGCTGCAGAGCAGTCCAGGCCACACCAACTTGTTCATGGGGCAAGGGAGAGAGGAGTGAAAGGGACTGAGAGGCAGCTTTCCAGCCCCACAAGCCTAATAAATGTCCTGCACAGGAACTGCCACCTGAGGATGAACCTAGATTAAACCATGCCCAAGCATTCCCTGGGAATCATGACCACTGTAAAATCAGGACCTGTTACATGGAATACCCCAGGAAGATTTAGGGATAGAAGTTCAGCTTACAGGAATAAACATGCATCCTGAGAAGCAGAAACTCTGTAAGCTGGGTCAGCTTCCTGCCTTGCTTGGAGCATATTCCTCTGTGAGATGCAGTAGGGCCTGCTATGGCTTCATTCCTCTCCTGAGGCCCTTCTGGCCCAAAGACTGGATCTATGTTTTCCATTAGTCTCCCATGTAGGTGCTATTCCGTCCTTAGCCATGAACTTCCGTGTGCTAGGCGAGGAGGGGTGTGTGTGTGGCCATTTCTTATCTCTCCCGAAATCCTTCTCAGGATATTTTTTGAAATGAGGCAAATATGTGCAAGCCACAGTCACATGCCCAGGTGCAGTGACTCTCCCCTGGCCAAAGTGTATAAGAGCATATCCCATATTAAGAGCATGGTTGAGATAACTGAGCTTTCAAAGAAGTTAAAAGGAGCCTTGTGCTCGTTAAACACTGTGGCTATATTGTGCGTGGCCATGTCATTTTATGGTCTCATTAGCGAGAGAGCAGGAGAGATGGCATGCCTTCTGCTCCCCTTCTTGCCACACATCGCTTTCTACAAAACCGGTGACCAGTTGTTAAAAATAAGTAAGCCCAGGGGAGGAGAAATGCAAGCTGCTCTTTTGCTAAAGTATGTGGAGCAACGCAAAGATTCATATCACACCACCTCACATGCTCAGTGAGTAACCCTGGATCCAGGAACACCAGACCTTTTGGAGCTTTTGCTTCAAGCATGGTTACACCTGTATTGTGTACAGCTTACGGGACCATGTTTATATGCTCTGCAATGTCAGTGTCTCCTACAGAAGTCCTCTGGGGCACGAGGGACTGAACAGTATGTTGTAAATGCACAGTGACAATCTCTGTTAAGTAATTAAGCAGTTCTACCACAGTCTACATCATCTAATAAAATTATCCATTTTTTGCTCTTGCCTATAAACCTGCTTTCCATTCTAGACTTTTTATTACTACAGTGTAATAGGAATTTAAAATAAAGCATATCTGATTGCACTTGCATCATGTGTTCTGTGTTTTAATCAGTCACTTCTTCTATGCCATAGCACTATAGACACTATTTGCTGCATCTTAAGTTTAAGAGTAAGTTGAAAAATTTGCTTCTGGGCCATGCTGTTGAAGGTGCCTTTTTGGTGCTAGGGAGAAAGCCCTAGCTTTATTTAAATATAAATAACTAAATAAATGTACAGGCTTGGTTTGACTATTTGCCTTTGCAAATGAATTGGAAGAGCTGACGATTTCAAGAGCACAACACTGTGCCAGCAAAGAGAATCCCCAGTTTCCCCTGGAAATTACTTTAACATGTCAGAGCCCATTAAAGAGGCCGATGTGCTCCTAATGAAACCTTACCTGCATCCCACTTCTAAAGTGTGGTCTTCTCAGCTAAATATTTTAAGGCATTTTACTAACAGTCATTAAACCGAATAAAGTTCACTGGGAGATTGGAAATATTTTAAGGTAGTTTACAGAGGGTTATGTGGGAGCAAAGAGAAGTTCAGTGATGACTGTGAAGGAGGCCAGTGATGTCAACAGCTCTTAGCATTGCTGGCCAGCTCGCTTGGAACAGAGCTGCTTACAAAAACCTAAGGACAAACGGAGGATGGCCTTTAGGTTTTCAACCACTTATCCCCTGTACATGGGCTGGTACCTGACTAAAATCTGGAAATGCAGTGAGTGCTCTGGTAGGTCAGCTTGGCCAAACAGGGATCTTCTAGAGCTTAGGTGGAAAAAAGAAGCTTATGGCCGCTGGAAGTGAGGTCAAGTGAGGTGGGAGGACTGCAGAGATGCTGTTTGCCATTGTAGGGAGAAAATTCATGTGTCCAAAGCTCAATTAGAGTTGAAGATGGCCAGTACTGTGGAGGACAATAAAAAGGGCTTTTTCAAATATGTTAACAGCAAAAGGAAGACTAGAGAATACGTTGGTCTATTACTTGATGAGGATGATCACTTCACAAACAGGAATGTAAACAAAGCAGAGTCATTTAATGCCTTCTTTGCCTCTGTCTTTAACACCGATGATGTTGGAGGACCATGGTTTTGGTAACCATAAACTCACAGTCAACCTCAAACTTGTGTGGCCTTTGCTGCTCCAGCTGGATGCATAGAAGTCTATGGGGCCTGCATATAAGTCTTTGAGGCCTGATGGGATTCATCGCAGGGTTCTGAAAGAGCAGTGAGTGAGTGACTGAGAGCAGCAGAAGTGTCAGAAAGCAAACCTCCTGGCAGTCACTGGAGCTGGACACAGGCTAGCAGCATATGGATTCATCCCCTCTGCAGGTAAGTCTGCAAGCCCACACTGAGGTCCACAGCTAGGCTTAGAAACAAGCTTTGTCTGCAAATCTGGCAGATCACATGGAGAAAGGAAACTCAGAAGGTGGCTTGGGGACTGGAAAACTGGGAACTGCAAGGCAATAAGTAGCTGCAAACCAGCTGTATGTGCTAGGAGAAGATCCAGGCTGAGCTTGGCAGTTTCCCTAAGTCATCTGCAGCCCAGCCCAAATGTGGTTTTGTTTTTCTGGCCTCCCCAGTACTGGTCAGGGAATAAAAGTGATCCCCTGTGACTGTTCACACAGCTTCTGCTCTGGTTTCGGCTAACACACAGCTGAAGTATTCTGGGAGCAGTGCACTAGGTTGAGGCCGGAGCAATATGTAGGCAAGGCATGATGGACAGGAAGGTCTAAAGGTTATTATGCAGCCACTATCAACTGCTGCTTGCTGTCTCCTGCAGCCATAAGCCTTGCATATTAATTGTCTGGCATTTTTTTCAGAATCCACTAAATTATGGAAACTGTATAAACCAACTTCCAAACTGGAAGGTGTTAATGTGTCAGCTTACTCAAAAATCTTCTGAAGCAGATTCAACAGCAGCTGGACAGATGAGGCTTTTGTGCTTCCTGGTGGGATACAGGGCATACCTGAACTGTGGGTAGGGGAGAAGGGAGAAGAATGAGCACTCTTGCTCTCAACTAGGAAACTATTTTGCCCATAGATGCATGAGTTACATGAATTACAGAACTTGTGATTTAGAAGCCTCAAGAATTAGGTGCTGAGTTAAAGAATACATCAAACTAGTCCATACAAAGGAGACTGAGCCCTTGTCTGATGTTTGTTTTCTTTCCCAATAAGCTCATAAAATAAAGCTTAATTTACAAAGTACATTTACAAAGTACTTAATTTACAAAGTAAAGTCTCCAGTAAATTTGAGAGACCCAAGTGGACCATGACACCCTGAAACATGAGAAGTAGGAAATGTCTGGTACAGTGAAAACTGCACCAGCAGCAAGTGGCATTGCAAATGCAGGTGTTTTGCTTATGTTGTGGTAGCCCCCTTATTGGGCACAAATGCGTTGTTGCCTCTGGTTTAGTAGCTTTGATGTCTTTCTCTTTGGTGAGTTTTTGTAGCTTAGTTAGCTTTTACCATATACCACGGGCTTGAGCAAAGATTTCCCCAGGTATGCTACTAACAGATACAAAGAACCATCTCATATTTGTTTTGAACCTGGTTCTCTTACTAATCTCTTTTGACACTGTGTAGCTCTGGTAATGGAAGAGTCAGGGAGAACTTCCCTCTCTGACATGCTGTCTGTAATTTCATAGACCTTTATACTGTGTTTCCCTCAAATCCCCAGTATTTTTCATTTAGTCACTTTGTGCATGGAAGCTGTTCCACATCTGTGATTGTTCTTTTTTCTGTCCTCGGAACTTCTCCTGGTATCATGCAATTTTAAGTACCATTTAA
Organism: Anas acuta; assembly: GCF_963932015.1. NCBI lineage: Eukaryota > Metazoa > Chordata > Aves > Anseriformes > Anatidae > Anas > Anas acuta. The sequence goes on from NC_088980.1 coordinate 69,624,225, forward strand.
AAGCAATTAATCTGCTTTGAGTATCTGTATTTTGAAAAGACACTACTAATGAGTAGTAGTAGTAGCCTACCTGTGAGTAGCCTACCTGTGCAGGTAGAAGGCGGGTCTGTTGGGATCCAAGTTCATTAGATTAAACCGGGACTCAGCTGCAGCTGAAACAAATGGATTTAAAACTTGCCCTGGTTAAAAGCTCAGAGTTGAACACATTTTAATCTTTTGTTGCATTATTTCATGAAATACCCCACTATCTCACACAACCACCAATGTGACTGCCTTGAAAAGACCATGGATCAGCCTTCTAGAACAACTTACTAGTATGAAATAGGGCATTAATATTTGAAAAACATCTGACTTTTCATCACTGTGTAGATACATAGGATTCTGAGATGCTCTTAACTTTACCTGTATTTTGCTTTTCTTCAAAGTAAGTACATTTCAATATCACAAGGAGTGTGTGGTGTCCTTCACGTGGCTTTTTTCTCCTTACAGAATTCCTCTGTTTGGAAATAGCCTACAGAATAATAGTAATACGCTATGTGAACTTCTGACAACTGAACAGTCAAGACCTCACGGAGTGAAGGGCAGCTACGGGGAAATATAAGTCAATCTTTGTATGCTTAGGCTATATTTGCATTAATAAGATTAACAGAAGCAGATGTGTAGGCTGAATCAGCTCATGTTGAAAAACTGATAGGTATACTGCATTTCAGAGAGTTCTTATTGGACTCATCTGAATGGCTATCAGCACTTGCAGGGCTTTTGGTGCACTCTTCAGTCACCTCTTCAGACAAAATTGAGCTGAAAAACTCTATGCTGCAAGACCATTTTGATGCAAATCACAGCACTGTACACTGTTACTTCAAACACATGTTCCTGGTCAGAAGGTGTGAGACATGGCCAGGAGACCAGCATCTGTGGTAGCTGCATGGCCAAGAGCTGTACAGACAATTCAGTCTGTGTCTTGAAGCCTTTGATATTTCCCTGTGTAGGCGTACTGCTACAGAGGTACTCATACCACTACTGCTCACTTCATAGGAGGTAGAAATAGACTGTACACCGTAAGCAACAGTCATAACACGTGTTCAGAAGCCATGGTGTGAACTCTTAATAGCACAGCTTTAAGGAAAACTGTCTCTACTCTCCCACAAGTCCAGTTTCTAATCAGCAGGAAAACCTCATGCTGTTCTAGAGTGGCATACTCTAGTCCAGTTTGAGCTCTGAAGGCACCTTTACATGAATCTAGCTACAGCTAGATCTAGCTAGATCTAGATTTGGGCTAGATCTAGCTGTAGCTAGATTCATGATTGTGATGATAGATGATTGTGATTGTACCAAGATGCATCTTTTGGGAATTTGCCTCCTTTTAACCAAATACAATGTACATCAACAGTGATGCAAACTGGCTCCAAATCCCATTGGCAGCCTTAGTGGTACTTTAAGCAAACAGCAAGGTAAACTTCTAAGTTTGTTGGGTTTGTTGTCCTTTATACAGCAAACAACTTGAGCTAATTTAGTTACTACTATAAAGATGTTTCAAAGCCTCTGCTGCCTAAACAGTTTAGTTTATAGAAAGACATTTTCATATACTAAAGTAAGCTTCGCATAGGGTCATTATAAACCCCAGTGCAACATGCTAGTGAATTATTTTCTGCTTTTGAGCAGGTTAAGTAAGGTAGACACAGTTTTCGCATTATAAAACAATGTGCTCCAATCAGCTAGCTCTGGAAGAGCTTTTAACTAATAAACCCTGCTCCCAAAGCTCTGTTGGCCTCATCAAACTTACTGATGTCCAAGGAAAAAAAAATTGCCCTTGTGTTCAGAGACACTTAGCACTGGGGAAGTGTCATCATCAAGCTGCAAATTAACTTGCATCCAACTGTGGTCACATCTGAAAGTGTGAGGCTAGGCAAATGAGAAAAGCCATCATTTAAGTGGAAAAAGGAGGGAAAAAAAAGAAAGCAGACTTCACACTGTGGGGGGTCAGGGATATAAGGAAGTAAAATAAATATGCAGTGTTTTACTGCTGTCTTTCTAGTGAAGTTGTGTAACATCAGGATGCTATTGTAAGGCATAGTTATTTTGGGGATTTTTTTTTAATTTTATTTTTTTTTACTTTTTTACTAGGACAGAGCATTTAGTTTGTTCAGTCTTTAATTAGCCTGACCTCTGCAAACCCAATGAACTAATGGTCAAGGTAAACACACTGCATTCATCTTTGCAGTATTTTAACACCTTACTGGTACAAGCAAAATGAAACCATCCTTTTCTCTCTCCATCACATTTCCCACAGCTCCTTCCTTCTTAATTTGTCTCTTCAGTGTGGCCCTGAGGCTACTCCAGTATCATGCACCCTGTGTTTGCCCTGAAGCACGGTGGGCTGTGCATACTGGAAGGTGTCCTGGGGGCTGGTGCACCTCCAGTTCCTCACACCAGTTAAAATATTTTGCAACTCTTCTTAAAGGAGTATGACCTCAGTGCAATGAAGAAGGAGATCCTTCTCACTGCCTTTTTGTCAGTAAATGATTTCTGCCAGTATACAGGACCCCTTCACGACAAGTCATTTTTTAAAGGCCCAAGAAAATAGCTTGCAGTGTAGGCCAGTTGTTAAGAGGTGTCTTGCTTTCAGTCTACAGCTTCCTCACGAGGGGAGCAGAAGGGCAGGCTCTGAGCTCTGCTCTCTGGGGACAGTCACAGGACCCAAGGGAACAGCATGGAGCTGGGACAGGGAAGGGTCAGGCTGGGGGTTAGGGAAAGGTTCTTCACCGAGAGGGTGATCGGGCACTGGGTCAGGCTCCCCAGGGCAGCGGTCACAGCACCGAGCCTGCTGGAGTTCAGGAAGTGTTTGGACAACACTCTCAGACACATAGTTTGGTTTTTGGGTGGTCCTATGTGGAGCCAGGAGTTGAACTTGATGATCCTTGTGAGTCCCTTCCAACTTGAGGTGTTTGGTTCTGTTCTTTTCATGTTCAGTAGTTTGGGTGTTACGTCCTATATGACACAGAATGCTGATAATCCATACAATGTGATTTTTAAGTATTAGTCACTGATTGCCAGAGAACAAATAATACAACCAGGGACAAAAATGGGGAGAGGATCAGAACAGATTATATGAAAAACAACACAAAGGTCAGCAGGCAAATTGGTTTTATTTCTGATGTTTATTTCAGTTTTATTTCTGATGTCCATAATCTGTCACCAAGTGAACTTCAGTTCCTTTATGTCACCAGTGACACCAAATATTGGTATCTCTCTCCCTGAATCACAAAAGGGACTTGAAAGCTCACACAGCTTCTTGCATAGCAAACACATCTATTTCCTTCTGCCCCATTCATCCTCTCCTTTCTTCATGCAGATGACATAATAGGTTTGGACTGGAGTTGATGAGAAGAAATTCAGTTTTTACCCCAAGCCTTCTGGAAATACCGAGGAAGCAATCCACCCTGGCAATATTGTTCTTCTCCTTGTCAGAGCTGGAGTTCTCCTCTAAAGAGAGGTACTAGGCAGCTGCCAGGACAGCAATTCTGATATCAGGAATTAATTGGATTCCTACCTGTGTAGGGATTGGCTCCAATGGCTCAGTAGTCACTGGAACTGCCCAGACTCCACTAACAGTTATTTTCCTTTCCTGGGAGGTGCCAGTGTAGGTCCTTTGCAGCCAGAAGTACACTATGCTTTGGGAAGTCCCAGATCAGGCATCCAAGTCACCAGCAGTGCAACATTTGGAGTGGATGCGCAAGTCCAATTTCACTCACTTCAGAGGACTTCTGGCTCACCAAAATTAAATGCAAATCTTTAAAGATTTTCTCTGATCAAGTAAACTGTGTGGGAAAGTTTTGTCTTAAGGTGAATGTGGTTTCATTTTATTTCAGGTTTCTTCCACTGTATTGCAGAACATTGTAACAGTGACATTACAGCAGAGTAGCAAAACCCATGGAATGTGCTCACTTTGCTTTCAAGCAGATTGGCTGCAAGGTTTTGGCCAAGTGCCACTACTGATAGCTTGAGTACTTCAGCTTGTTAGAGCAGTGTGAATCTGCTCTATCACATCTTCTGTATTGAACACAGAATGGATATTACCCAGCCTCCAAGCAGAAACCACCAAGAGAGGCAGCTCTGGCTTTAAGAGCAAGAGCAGCATCGCACAATTTATGAGGAGCACATTCAGCAGTACCTACAGCATCAGATCTTAGTAGGCCAATTTGGATTCAAAAGAAAGTGGGGTGTATTTTCCTTTTGTCTATGCGAATGCTTTTCCATGACAACAATAATTTTACTCGGTTTTCCTTTCGCTGCTTTTCATGATTCTAAGCAGGCCTGTGTTTGAGAACTCCTGTAACAGGTTGCACGATTTCTGCTTCTGTTCTGGCTTTTCTACTGCATCAAAGAAACTGCTGAGAGCCCAATTTGTACCTGCTGACCAGGATGCTACTGCACAATTTACTCAGCGGATTGATTTGTCAAATAGGGTGCTACTTGATCAGATCTTGAACTAGATCCTATGCAGTTATGAAAAGCAACATTTAATAGGATTTGCAGAAAGAATGAGCTAGGGGGCACTGAGAAACAAACCACAGGCTAAAATAATAGTGCTGCTGAGCCACATGCTGCCCAGCCAGACGCAGGATAAAGCTACAATCTTCCCAAGATTATAGCAGCTGCATTTCCCCTGGTTCTGTCTGTTTTGTGCATGGCTGGCAGTTCTGAGCTGACAGATCCAAGCATGTGTAGAGGGTCTGGGAAATTTGCCCTTCCTATATATTCACCTTCCCCTAATCTCTCTGTATCTACATGGGAGACATTAGCAGATCACAAATTCAAGTGCTCAGAAACTGGAGTGCATGACTGATCTTGCCAGCCACTTTGCAGCACTATCATGGCTTTTGTACATGTTAGTCACACACTTTTTTCCCCCAGACAGTCCTTCCAGAAATAGGCCAGGACGGGTGGACAGTGTGGTGGGGCCTGCAGGAGGATAGTGAAGTGCATGCAGCTCCTGCCTGCTGGGTCCCCATCTCATCTCCTGCAGGGGTGGGAGAAAATGTAGTGGGTGAGGGAAGGGATTAGCAGAAGAACAAGATGAGGGTAACAACTGTTTAGGCTGCGTGTGCTCTTTGCCACCATCCTCCTCTGGTGGAGGGCTGATGGCTCCAGCTGGGATGACTGATTAGGTGTTTGCAGCTCTGGGTGATTGATTGCAGGCGCAGGGCTCCCGTTTGCAGAGGCAGCATACTCGTTGCTTTGGGGAAGTTAATGAGGGTCACACGCTGAATCCATAAAGTGCGGCAGGAAATCTAACTCCTCTCAAAAATCTGCTGTTAACTGAGCATCCCAAGTTTGGAGGGAACTCTTTTGACTTCTCACCACTCTGTGTCATGGGTAAATGCAGTCATGAAGATTTGTGAGCTATTTGGACTTTTTCAGGAGGTGTACAACAGAAAGCCAGCAAAGAGAGAGTAACTGCTTTCTGAGCAGTGCTTGAGGAGCTGGCTGGGAGGAGGAGCAGGGCAAGCTGGAGCTTGTGGTGCTCTTTGGAGCCTTTCCCCAGCCCTGACTGAGGCTACCTCACCTTCCCCGGCCTTACCAAACGCAGGGCAGAAACCTCAGGAATGCTGCAGTCCCCACAAAAAGCAGAAGGAAGGGTTGTCACAGAGATAAAGTGCAGAAAGCAGAAATCCTGGCCAAGGCATGGGATATTTTGGACATGATTCCAGTGATGTGATCCCTTCTTTCAGCCCTCAACTTCTGTGGCAGCATGCATGCAGAGTAGTTTGTGGGGCAGTTTTGGAGTATCCCTCTCTGCTCTGGGCGTGATAACAGTGACTGAAGCAGTGGGCCATTGAAATAACTAACTTCAGAAGGACTCTGTTGTCTGGTTCTTATATTTTATTTTATTTACGTATTCATAGACTTTATGTATCCAGACAGTCATAACACAAGTAGAACAGTTTTCTCTTCCAGTAGGATTGGCACTTTGAGACAAATCTCAGCCTAGTGAGCTTCCTTAGGGAAAGTCATCAATGGCAAGGCTGTCGGGCTCATACAGTCCAACTGAGCATATGTAGCAGAGTCCAGAGATGTTCAGTCCCTCAGCCCCACAGCAAGCTTACCAGCTTGGGGCTAGGTTGTGACAGAAATTTGTGGTGATGGAGTTGAAGCCTGGATTTAAAAGTTACTGTGTCTGGCATGTAACTGAATTAAGTTTGGCAAGTACCTGTCCCAACAGGGATCAGAAATTCCTTTCCCCTCCAATTTACTTGGCCATAAACACCCATCACTGTAATCATCAAGGGGAGAGCTTGGACTCTGGGCTTCTGTCTCTGTTCCTTGAAAATAAAAACTAAGAAACATATGAGAACATCAAATAATTAAAACATATCAGTGTTTGTCCTCTTCCTCATTTCTTCTGCATCACAAATTTTGAGATCTTTTATCAGTGCCTGACTCAGTTACAGGAGGTCTCATTCACTCTTGCAAGCCACCTTTGGTAAAGGACAGGGGTCATCGAAGTCAGGTACAGGAGCAGCAATAGTCTTGCCAGTGTACACCAGAAAAGATAGATAATGACACAAAGAAAAACTGGTAAATATTCTTCAGAAGTCTGTTTGTTCCCTTGATGTCACATATCCTGACTTTAGGTTGATTTCAAAAAGGAAAAAAGAAAAAAGAAAATCAAGGGCATTAATTGGAAGAAAATCAAAGATTGTGAAAAGGGAGGGACCATAACTCCATACAGTAGAAAACTGAACCTACTGCTGAGACCAAAGAAAGGGGAATTTTATATATATATATATATATATATATATATATATATATATATATTTTTTTTTTTTATTTTATTTTTTATTTTTTTTTTGGCTTATAAATCATTCAATCAAGGAAGGTGGTAAGGTCAACCAGAGAGGGATCTGGAAGGTGGTTTAGGATAAGTTAGACTGACTTATCTCTGAAACTGGTTTTTGAGCATCTGCATGGAAGTCAGTTCTCTATTCAGCTCTCTATTCCCTGGTTTTACAGCCATCATAATGTTTGCTAGCGTGGATCGGTGTCTTTCAGGAAGTGAAAGACACTTGTTTCTGAAAGATACCAAGTAAAAAATGCTTAGCTCCAGCTGGCTTCAATGAAAGTACCTTGCCCCTCTCAGGAAGACATGCATCTTATCCAAGCACGTACAAGAGCAATGATAATGTGCCAGCTTTTAAAAGAAAAAATATTAACTAAGTTTTGTTCATAGTAAAATGAGGGAGAGTAGCTGTGGTGTTAAGAGTTGGAGTAGTTTACATCAGGTCTTGGTTTGGCTTTATGCTCTTTATTGACTAAAAAATACCATTTGACTGAAACAGGGATCTACTTTTAATTAGCCCAGGTTGGATGCTTGTATCCTAAATGAATCTTTGATAGATTTAATTTAATGCTAGTGCAAATGCTGAACTAAGACACTGCTGTATTATCTTTGACTCAGAAATTTTGCCGGAGGAGTAGATCAAATTAGCAATAGTGTGTCTCAGGTACAGTGAAAAAACATCTCCATGCTCCAGCCAGGTTTTCTTTTTTCATCAGAGATCAAAGTTTTTACTTTTATGTCAACCTTGGAAGCACCTTTCGCCTGTGTTTTCTCCCTCAACACATTTGTTGGTCCTTTTGCTACACTGAAGGTTGCTCCAGTATGATTTGGAGTGATCTGGAGCAGCATTGACACAGCTTTCTTGGCACACTAGAAGAACATGCAGTAAGGTTGTGATGCTTTCCATTCAAAATTAGCCGCAGCTATACTTCCATAAAAGCCTGTTTCATTCTATTGCTATGGCCTTGATGGTTTTCTATTGCCTTTGAGTCAGTCACTTTAGTTGCTATTGATTGTAAAGAATTACCAGTTGGTTTCCCTTTCAACTGAACTACTTATTTTTGAAAATGCATGTAGAGATTGTTGACGTGAAAATGAATCAATTTCTTGGTAAGGTACATTATATATCCTGTAGCTTGAATTTTGGTTTGGTCCCCTGGAAGTTTGACAGGAAGATCTGTAGTACCTTTGAGCCTGGCTCAGGTATTTGTTTGGCTGGGTAGCCCTGAGTACCTTAGTGAAGCTCAGAAATCAGATATTGAGATGGGAGGGCAAGAGCAACAGAAGCCCAAGGTTCAGTGCTTCTGGCTCAACATCATCTGTCCATTGCCAAAGCTGTTTCCCTGCATTCTTGTTGATTTAGGCAGTCTTTCAAGTTACTCTTGTTAAATGTTTCTGCGCTATCTACCACAGTGCGCTCAGCTTCTCCAGACACACATGCATTACACACACAGCTACACACCCATCCTCAGGCACCTCTGAGGCAGTCAGCTGTCCAACAGTGTTGAGCACTGGCCCCTTAGGATGTCTCAAGTTGGGCCTGCAAAAACAAGGGTGCGAACCATGTGAGATAATGTCCGGCAAGATGAGTTTTAGTTGTAGAGGACATCAGCTTTCTTCACCTCATGATGGAGAGAGAATAACCCTCCCTCGATTCACAAGGATGCCAAGCTCATGTTTTTTTTATCACCGTGTCGCTGAGGTTGGAAGGGATCTCTGGAGGCTATCTGGTCCAACCCCACTGCTCAAGCAGGGCCACCTACAGCATGTCTATGCTTTATGTCTTTTCATCCTTCCTACCTTGTGAAGGGCTCTTCAAGTGCTATTGCTAAGAAACAATCTAATTTAACACATGGCAATAATGGGGGTAGGTGCTCATATAAGCATTTCCAGGATCTGACCAGTAACAGCAGGGTTGAATTTATGCTGTTAACTCCAGTCTATACCACAGACTTGGCCGATCATTCTTCCTCTCTTACTGCAGTGCACTTGTCGCAGAGGTCCCTGTCCAATCTCCATGCAGCCCCAGGGGTACTCTTAAATACCCCTTGCATGAGAATTATCATCTGGGATGGAGCCCTTCGGGGTCACTGTTCATTTGTTGAATTCCCTGTGCTAGTGAATGTAATATGCAGAGTGCTTGCCTGTGTTTTAAAGACCTGCTTACATTTTAAAAATAACTTTTTAAAAAACAATCCCCCCTTTACGTTCTCCCCTAAGCCAGACAATTCACTCATGTCCTGAGTTATATATCGCTTTTCCTCATGCTTTCCTAATAATGGCAGTGGTATTTTTCTGAGAAAAGCTCCTTGCATATTAACCATTCCTCTTCTCCTGCAGCTTATTTCCTCATTGGGATCGTAATTCTCTGCAATATCTTCATTGATTTCTTCTGGAAATGTTAATAAAACTTAGTTCCTTATACCTAGTGATCTATAAATGTAAACTGTCAAGATTTTCAAAAGTGATTCGTGATTTTGCAAACTCAGACTGAGACACTGCAAGAAATCTTGATGGTTTTGTTTGTTTTCTTTTTTTTCTTTTTTTTTTTTCTTCCTTCTCCTCACCCCCTCCACTCCCCCAACAATGTTCTTCTGCCTTCTGAAAACAAGGTTTTCCCCTCTGAAGTGGTTCAGGTCAGATGCCCCTTGTGAAGTGACCAAGAGAATGGATGTCTGCCGCAGGGTAATCAAGAAGCTTCTAGTCATTGGCCTACACACCTAAATATGGAGCCTCATGTCCAAATCAGCATGCAGAAAATACCTGCAGCAGTCTGCACCATGGCAGTGCCGCAAGGCCTCTCCACTCTTGGCACAGTTACTGAATGTGTCCTTGCAAGGCTTTGCCAGGTACCACCCCAACCCACCCCCCAAAACACCTTCTCGTTCTCCCATGCAGAGCCTTTAACACTTAACTTTCAGCCGGTGAACCTGCCAGCAAGGTTCCCAAACAGATGGTAAGTCTCGCACATGACAAGAATTTCTATTTCTAGACCCATTTTGCAGAACACAAGAGCTCTGGAAGAGGCTTGCTCACGGCCACGCAATGAAATAACAGAGCTTTGAGTAGCAGCCGGGATGGATGCTCTGACCTCCCATGAGGATTCTTCTGGCCTCAGGACCAAGGTGGGGACCTGTCTTTTCACCCAGGAGCATGCTGCTCCTTGAACTGCTGTTAGACAGCCACCCTGGGAATGCAGGGCTTTGGGCAAGCCAAGGGTCATGTTTTAAAAGAACTGGGTGGCCACAGGCTATATGAGGTGAATTCGCAGGCTGTGCCTGACGTTCAGCCCTGGGTTTCATACCCCTGCATTAGAGGACAAACACATTGCATAAAGGAGTAAGGAAAGAGTGAGCAAAGCATACAACACAGTATGCATTGCCTGAAGCAGACAGCTGGGCTCTCCTCAAATTCTGGCTTTTCTTTTGTTTTAATCTGGCTCTCTGGCACATTGAGAGGGGCTTGCTGGCAGGTGCAGTGCTCTCCTCTCTAAGAAAGAGGAAGACTTTGGTCACTGCACAGCACTGTGACAGCTTCATGCTGTCTCCCTTGCTTGGAAAGTTGTTTTGTGAATGACATTTGACAGGTGACAGTCAACTGTGATAGCTGGTCTGGAAACCAGTGCAAGGAGGTCCCCAGTTTGAGGTATCGCTCAGAAGAAGAGTGGATGTCCTCAGCCCCTCCGTACAGCCTGAGCAGGAAGAGAGAAAGGGAAACACCACACAAGAGCTGGGAGAGATTGTCCAACAGATCAGCTGAGACATCTCCCATTTCTTCAGGCTGAAACGGAGGAGGAATTTACAGTTGCAGATTCAAAAGGCAGCCATAGGCTGCTGGGAGAGATGAAAACCAAGTTGTTCAAGGTCTTCTGAACAAGCAGGACACACGTACTGTTGAGTACTTTGGTCACCACAGTTGAACAGGTCTACTGGATGGACCCCAGTACAGTCCTTGTATGGGAATTGTTCCCATGAAGGCAGAGAAACACACCTGTACCGCAGTGGTTTTGAAGCAGGTGTCTCGTGGGAGTAGATCCTTCACAAACGAGCTTTTCCTGGGCTGTTTTAATAAATCAAGAAAGAAAGCATATTCTGACCAGCAATTCCTTGTTATTATTTCAGCTAACTGCGAACTCTGCTACTATTTTGGCTCAGCCACCTGCTCACTAAAGCTTAGTTTGTTGCTAAGTGTCAAAATACCCTAAATCAGAACTGGTGTCTCAGCTAGCAACCAGGCAGCAGTAACACTAATGAGTCTGCAACACAATTTACATACAGGATCTCATTGCCTGCTACTATAAGAAGAGCAACTGTAGCGACTAGTAGGTCTGCACAGACATAAAAGCACAGACATAAAAATCAATCACAATTCTGGTCACTTTTTTTTTTTTTTTTGAATGCATATTCAGAATGTTTCAGCACCATATATCACCCCTTGAATTGCTGAAACTCTATATTTGTAATACGGAGGAAGTCCTAACTCAAGTCAGTATTGGTCAGATATATTGCAGAGAGAGTTTTGGATTTTGCAAGGCTTTTTGTGTTTCTGTTTTTACTAGAAATTAGTATTTTTACAGAGCAAAGGCACCAGTAATTTTAAAGTATCTGACTTGAAATGGTATGGTCAGCAGGTCAGAATTTGCCTGTCGAGATAAATGGCTTATGGTAGTGTGTCACTTTGCTCGTGCTTGATTTGAACCCCTTGGCTCTGAGTATGCCTAGTATGACTAGAAGTCAACAAAGACTGGTTGCAAAGCTCATTAACATCACTGGGACAATGTTCTTGCATGCAGGAGGATGAGGCTCCAAACATCCAGATTCTCATCAGCAGTGACTCAGAGACCGGAAAATATTAACTCATAACAACGTAAACCATGATATTGATGCTTCTGCATGCAATTTGAAGTCTGGAGTGTCTTGGGGCTTAATAGAAATTGAGCTGTGGAGGGCCAGCTACAGTGGCATGACCAGTAGGGTGTGTAGGACGTTAGTAGGTAGGGGTTCTCACTTGGGTTCCTGGGTTCCCTTCCCTGGAGGCACTCAGTAACATGCACGCAAAACAATGACATTCAGCCTTGACCTTCACTATCTGAAAACACAGAGGGAGAGGTGGAAAGGAAAAAAAAAGGGGGGGGGGGGGAGGAAAATAATCCCTTTCTTTTCCCTTTTAAACAAACAGACTTGACCCAGCAGGCTGCCAAGCAGTACAGGCCTGCTTTTCCTCTTCTCTCCACAGCCCAGCAGGAACCATCAACATCTCAAACTGTGCAGTGGCGGGAGCCCTATCCACCAAGTCAGCTCGGCAGAGAGGAAGTTTCAGGCGCTCACAACCAATGGGCCCAATTCACAGATGCCAGTGGAGCTGTCAGAAGTTGGCAGGATTCAGGCAGAAGGGGCAAAGGTTCTCAGCTGGGGAAGGAGGGATGGCAGGTCAGAGCAGGGGAGAGTAACCTGAAACACCCACAACCAGTTTACTGTTACTCTAGCAGAGGAAAACTACGTATAGGGGCACATGGTAATTCAGGTGTAAAAATACATCTGGTCCTGATTCAGCAAAACATGAAAGCACTTTCTGATCTCTAGACATGAAGCTATCACATACATGCCAAGTGTGAAACGTGTTCATCATGCCAGGTATATACTTAAGAAACACGGCTTCCTAGGACGAAATCTTCATATCTCCAATAGTGACTCTGCTATTTGCCCACTGAAAGAAGAAGAAAGAAAAAAAAAAAAAAAAAGAGAGAGAGAGAAACAGAAAGAGAGAAAGCGAAAGGGGAAGAGAAAGACAAAGACAAAGAAAAATAGAGAAAGAGAAAGGAAAAAAAAAAGAGAGAGAAAGAAAAGTAGAACGGGAGATAAAAGTGATAAAGGGAGAGAAAAAGAGAGGAAGAGAGAGAAATTGGCATGGAGAGAGAAAGAATGGGGAAGGGAGGTGGGAGGAGAGATAGTAAGAAAAAAGAGGGAATGGAAGAACAAGAAAAGGAAGAGAGGGAAGTGACAGAGAAAAGAGAGGAAAAAAAGCTGGAAGAGAAAAAGAGGGGAAGAAATGGAAGAGAGGAAGGAGAAAGGAAAGATGAAGAGAAAGAAAAAGCAAAGTGAGAGAAAAAGAAAATGAGAAAATGAGAAAGAGAGATCAAATGAAATACAGGAAAAGAGAGAAAAAGAAGAGGAAGAAAAAGAGAAATGAAAAAGAAGAAAAGAATAGAATATCCTTTGGGATTAAAAAAAAAAAAAAAAAAAAAAAAAAAACAGTTTTGAGCACTAGAAACAATGGGAATTTTATCTGAGAATGGCATTTGTGGAGATTATCACAGTCTGAGACCATTTCCCAGAGGGAATCAGAAGGCCTACATGTTCTTTTAATGGTGGTGAGAGTAATCCACGCATCAGTATTATGCTTACCCTTTGCAGAAAGCCAATGCATAGCCTGGCAATCTAAAGTCTGGGTTCAGCTTTTCTTCAAGTAGGAAAAAAAAAAAAAAAGAAAAAAAAAAGTAGTAAAGCTGTGGAAGAGGAAAAAAATGAAAAATGGAGACAAAATAGAAATCTAACATTACTCTAGGAAAAACCACTCCTGTGTATGCAGAACCCAGAAGGTTTAGCTCCCTGAGCAGTACCAATCAGAGTTACTCTAGGAGAAATCCTGTTCCTGCTGACATCAACTGCACTGCCGCTTTGGACTTCATTGACACCACAATTTAATGTTTTCTGTTGCAAATGAAATGCATGAAAATTCAGTGTATGTATCACCCCAGAAAAGGATGGCTCAAGAGTACTGAGGACCTAATCCTCATCCATCTTGAAATCTGGCCACTCTGTCCTGCAGAAACACAGCTAAATACGTTTCTGACATGCTGCTCAGAAAGATACCTTCATATATAGCTACCAGTGAAATAAAGAATAGTAATAACGCCAATGCTCTTATCCATAAGAATAAATAAATAAAATAAATAATAAAATAAAAATAAATAAAATTCATCTACTACCTCCTTTCTCCAACACCATGTGATGTACAGTATAAAGGTATTTAAAACAGCTATAATTAGTTATAGTGTAGCTTGGAAAAGTCCTGAAGGGGCATAATAACAATAATCAATGTAGTACTGTGGGATGAGACCTTGTGTTATGGCTAGACCTGCACTTTGATTCAAATGATATTCTTTCTTAACCAGAGCCCTGAAACCAGGGTCATTCACTTTGTGTGGCTGTAGCTGATGAGCCATGAAGTGGCAGTTCCTCTATCACTGCTCTGCTTCAGATATTGAAGTCCTGGCCCGGTGTCAGATCCACACACAGCCTCATGTGTTCTGGCAAGGAGCTGGAGAAAGTACACACGCTTCCTTAACAGAGCACTCTTCATTCATAAGCAACAAAGTCATCAGTACTACATAACAGTAGTGGTGATACTACATAATTAGACAGAGTTTGTAACACCAAGCAAAAAAGCAACTGCCTAAATTTCCATGAAATGAGATATTGGTCCTGGAGACATGAATGGAAAGAGAATCAGAAATGCACTCGTGAGGATGAGTCATGGGTTTAACAGGATGCTGCCAGGTAAATATTTCTTTTCAGTCTTCCTCATCCTACTGCCAGGACAGCAGCTTGTCTTGCTACACCTCTGAAAATCAGCAGGGCTAAATCCTCATCTTGCAAATGCCAGCTGAGCACCCCAAGCCACTATTTCTTGTTTCATTAACTAAGCAGGAGAGCCTCCCTGCTGCTCTTGGTCCATCAGCCACCACGAGTCACCAGTCATCTGCACAGGGTAGTTTTCAAGCTCTAAAGGACCAAGGGAGGTGAGGCTTTTGCCTGAAGCATGAAGCTTAAATGGTTGTGCCAGGATTGTAACCATAGCATTGTCTTCAATGAAAAGGCTACTTCACCCCCACCCAAGTTGGTGGTGCTTGGCCATTTCTGCCTGGGCGTAACATACACCTTGTTCAGTCGTGGCAGAGGGTCATCTGCCCACCAGCTCCCCAAAGACTGGAGGATGTGTAAGCAACACAGCCTATAGAGGGTGCATTTTAAGGAGGGACTTCTATATTGGAGCATGGTTTGGGCCTTCAAGCATTCCTCCCATGACAAGAGCTTGGAACAACGCAGGGAAGGTTTGAACTAAGGACCAAGAGAATAAAGTACATGAAAGTTAACTAGGTTTCCAGAAGTATCTGTATAAAGACAAATATGAAAAATCATGCAGTCATCTAACCAGCTACCCACCAGTGATGGTGGCCATGTGAAGGACTGAACTGCCCAGTTTCCTGCTTGTCTTTGTGATGAAGTATCTACATGAAGCAGAGCAAACCTATATTTGAAGACATTAGCTGGGAAGAGGCATCTTTGGACATTCCAGTCAGTCAACAGCACTAGCTTTCTAAAGGCAATATGGTGTGAGATTCTCTAAGATCAGTACAATGAGAATGCAGACAAGAAAGTTGCCAGACACCATCTCCTTTGTGAGAAGTGCAGAAAATATCTCATTCCTCCTCTCATCATGGCATCCATTCAGGCCTTGATGACAAACAAGTTTCACTATTTTGGAGTTCTGTGCTAATTCATGGGAAAGGATTTTGTCATATCCTTTGCATAAGTCACAGTGCTACTGTGTTCTGCAAAACATTGCATGTAGCTGTGGAAATGTTCAGCTACGTCCAGTTCGACAAAAGATCCATGGATCCATAGAAAAACATCAATGTACTGGGCACCACCAACCTTGTGCAGCTTAATGGCCTTTTCTCTGAGTGTCCTTGGACCATGCCATGACCAAGGGACCCTGAGGCACTATCCAGCATTCAGGCTACAATGGACAAGAAGACATGAGATTTAGAATGCTGCTGCTCGACTTGAGCTGCAAAGATTCTGCTGCAATCTATACCTCTCTCCAGATGATGTGCAGGAGGTAAAAGAAGGTATAAAGCACATTAACCAGGGCTGCTGTGCAGACTTTAAAATAGGGAGTTATTTGAGTCAAACATTTATTTTCTATTATGGTGGTGCCCTCCCCTCACCACATTTGGCCTTGACCAGAGCAAAGTCTCAGTTGTAACCTGATTATATTGGCTTGAGGTAGAAGGTCAGGTCACATATGACTGTGTTTCAATGATTCCAGCAGGTTCTGTTTCTCTGGACATGGACCCTTATATGGGAGGGAAACACATCCAGATCATGGTACACTGTCACTTGTGTCCTCCAGGATGGGTACAACAGAGACTTTTTTGAGGGAATGAGAGAAATGGTTGATGGCTGGTCATCACAGCATGAAGCTGCTCCTCCTGCTGCAGGCAATGGTAATTCTGAAAGAGAATGGGTTGTTTTTTTTCTCACAGAGAGAGGATTTTAATGAGGGAGGCTGAGTTGGTGGGACAGGGACAGGACAGTTTGTTGTGTGAAGAAAAATGGAGCAGAGAAGAGAAAACTACAAGAAGGGGTGGAGCTGGAAATGATGGGGAGAAAGAGAGAAAGAATGAGGGGCTCAGGTAGGCTTTGGTGTTACAAGCCATGGTGCAGAAGGATACAGTAGGTTGTGGAGACAGAGGACTCTGACACTGGGTACTCTGCCCTGCCTGTTGATGTAGGTGTTACTCTGGATAGTTTCAGGAGCCACCACGTGTAGCTTGACCAGCCAGTGCATGGTTTTGAAGATCTCTGCAAAGCTCATCTACCCTTGGACCCAGGGAATGGCATGAATGCACATACTAGCCAAACTGAAGACCACAAGTACCTCTGAAGTCAACATTATACATCCCGACATTAGTGGGCCACTGCTGGGAAGCATGCTCCTACAGAAGAAAGGTGCTCGTTACTGAATATTAGGATGGTGTAGCAGATGATAACAAGTTTAGATGCTCCCACATCCTAAGTCCAGCAGCAGTGAAGCAGTGATCTACATACAGATCCCTAAGGAATACATAGGACCAGGACAACATGTATGGTACTTTCTATTGACACTTCCACAGAATTCAAGGCTTTTTTGGTTGTTTGTTTTTTGTTTGTTTGTTGCTCATGGCCTTTCTGATCTGGAGGTGGTTTCTATGTATATTTAGTAAACTCCAACTGTTGCTAAATGTTTACCTCAATCATTCATAAACTCATGTAAACCATAAGGAGCTTCACCTCCCCCAGGACTAGTTGCTGCTGTGTGAACACCTGCCCCTGCTGCTTGGTTTGACTCTGATTCCCACTGGCTTCATTTGGTGCTTCCCTCATATCTCACTGGTGGGGTTTGCATGATGCACAAAGCTGTCAAGGCGTGGTGGATATCAGGCACGCAACGCCATACAGAGACCACACAACTGCTGTACACTGATGCAGTGGTAGCAGTGGGCATGCTGAGTACGAGGCCTCCTCAGCAGGCATACCCTGGGCTGTGCAGTGTGAACGTTCATCTCATGCTCCTGTAGAGAGGACACAGGCAGTGATCTCAGCAGGCTGCCCTGAGCAGGGCAGTGCCAAGATGGTTAAGTTGGCTGCTGTAGTCATTTAGTTTACAGTTCTCTGCCTGCTGACAGCCACACCTTATTGCATTATCGTTCATCACCTATTTAGAAAGCAGGTTGCTGGGGCTGGGCCCCCCTTCATTTTCCATATCCAGCACTCCCTTGTTGTGGTCCATGACTTTTTGCTGGGGGACAGGTGGGGTTGCAAGGCTCTGTCAATGAATGGTGATTCAGCATATATTAAGGAGCAAGGGGAAGGGAGAAGCATTTGAAAATATTGTTAAGTCACAGCTTTTCCCTTCTCCTCAGGCTCTATTTTCCCTCTAGCTCCCTAATAAGAACGTTAATCTAAAAATAATATAATAAAGAAGCCTTCCACATTGACATGCAAAACAATCTTTGCTCAAAAGCTGCAAGATGTTATCAGCTTGTGGAGCCTGTCAGCAGGTCAGCACTGTGACTGAGGTTTATTAACGGGGATGACAAGGTTGTGCCGGTCTGCCTGTGCCAGCAGCAAATCACAAGGTTTCTAATTCAGAACCTCTTATTAACAACAGTCCCTGTTCCTTGTTTTTATTTGTAGGACTGATTGAGGGCACTGTAAATCTGTAAGTGAGCAGTCCAAGGACTTGAGTTAGAGTCTGGAGGTCAGTCTTGGAGGAGAACAACTTTATAAGTATGTGTGATTCCTGTGATTCCCCTGGTTTACTGTGATAGAAGCTCTGATAAAAAGAGCATGCGAGCTAATACACAAGAGAACTAGGTTGCTTGCAAGGTACTGGTATTCTGCTCTCTTGCCTTTAGAGAGTGGCAGTCTTGGAAATACACAACTGTCATGTAGACCTTATCAGATAAAAAGCAGTTTGCCTGCAAAGACAAAAAAGAAAAAAAAAAAAAGGAAAAAAAGAAAAAAAATATTTATTGAATTCTGGTGTTTTGTACCAGATGACTCATTGTCACACTTTTTTTCCCTCTTCTCACTGAACTAGAATCGTGTAGCAGGTTATCCATTGTGGCTTGTTGATAAGATGAAAGAACAAATTTAAACTTGAAGATTTTGTTATCCTATCAGAGATGAGGAACAGTTTTACATTTTTGTCTCCGGTCAGCCGACTGGCATTTGGAAGAGTGCCATTTAGCATTAGTGGTGTCAGACTCAAAATTTAAACATTAGAGTATTTTGTTTTCTTTCTGGGATCCTCAAGATGGAGAAATGAAGGGCATTTGCAGTCACCAGCTCTGTTTGTTGGATTTTAGCCAAGAACATTTACATAAATATCTTCCTTGGGTATGATATTTAAAAATCACACAAATTACAGTTTTGTTCATTGTTTCCAAGAGTCTGATCTAACTCTCTAGGAAGCTGGCCAGAGAATTCTTTGATTTCAATGGGAGTTGGATCAGGTCTCAGCATACAACGGACAAGCTATTCGTTTAGTGCAAAGTCAACAGAGCACAACTGGCTTCCATAAAGATGTGCCAATTTACAGCATGTGTGGACCTGGCAACATACTGTTCCTCAACAGCTGAAAAATACGCTAACTCTACAATCACAGGTTGGTACTAGGATTTTGATGTCAAAACATTCAGATTTGAGCTGGTGGGACAGCAGGTGGGTGAATAACAAAAAACAAAGTGGTCTGCTTCTTCTCAACAAACACTTTTACCTCAGTTATTCTTTCATGTGAGTGTTAAAATCCTAAATATTTGCATATGAAACATTTTGGTGTGCACCAATCTGAAAGCAACACAACGTAGCACAGGCCATTCAGCAGAGCATATCCCCTGGCTTTCAGACAAGATGCAGTAATATAAGCATGTTTGGCAGATATGAAAGTTAGACAGACAAGTTAGACCAAACCCTTTATTACTTGTCCTGGAGAATTTCTAGATCTTGTTAAATTGCTTTATTCATTTTTTACTAAATGAGAAAAAAAAATATCTTCATAAAGAAGGATTAATTTGTATAGAAATAAGATGGAAGATTAAGATGAAAGCACTAGTTTATTACAAGTAGCTGTTCAGCTTATGGAAAAAGCTAATCAGTTAAATTAATTACTTTAATGATATAGGCCAACTATAATAGTTTTGATCACATTAAATAATGACACAATGCTTATGAGGCAAAGTTCAGTTAGGAGGAGTCAACACAGGCAGCCATTTTGGCTCAAAGGGGTGGCTGCATCTAACAGACAGCAGGATTTTATGTATACAGAATTAGGATAAAGAAAATTAATTTTTAACCAACCTTGAGGACCACAGAAAGAAATTACCGCACTCCTTGAGGAAACAGAAGTGCAGTTACCCCCATGGGAAGAGAACTAGACTTCATCTCTCAATGAAGCTGAATTTCACCAAGATTCGGTAATTAAACTGCATTCTTTAACAGTGGGGATATTTGCAGCCAAATGAATGTTTCTTCTTGTTTAATTGATAGAAAGGCACATTTGCATTCAGTGCTTGCCAGGGCTAAATCATAGCCACATCACACTGTTGTCTACTCAGAGGCCAAAGACCGTCTAGATGAATCTGAGTACTCCATAGAAGACACAGGTCAAATCCCACCGCCTCCACGCGTGCTGAGTGATAGTGCCCGCTCCTCAAACAATGCTATTAATCAAGATGGGCCCTACTTGACATTGGCTGTTCTTGTGAGCTGAAGGGAAATTTTGAGTTAGGAATAGCAAACCCTTCAAGGGTATGTGTTCCACAGGCAGCTTATTTGTATTAAGTTGCACCGGTATATGCTGAAGAAATCATTTGCCTTGGACTCTGAGACAGTTTGATCTCAGTTGTTAGAGCCTGGGCAAGCTCTCAGATGGAACGGACCACTGTCATACAGTAACTGTGTGTCACGGGGGCATTATGAAGAGCTAGGAGGCATTGGGGGGATGGAGACATCCAAAATTGCTTGGGATATATCCAAAACTTACACCATTCCCCAGGTGATCCAAAGGCAGTCTCTGAGATGCTCCTTTCCTCCAGGTTTTATAAACTAAAAATGGCTTCTGCGTTGCCAGCACCACTAAGCCCCTAAACTGTCATCAGTGGCCTTTTGGTGTATGAAGAAGCCAGTCCCGAAGCGGACACTGGCTGTAATGCTAAACTGGGTCAGCCAGCATCTCCAGCTGCCGTCTGACACCCAGAGCTCCCAGTGCAAAGCAGAGCCCTGCACAAGTTCCCTGGTTCAATCCCTGCACACACCACAGGACAGTGCTGGTCATCCCACTGGGTGTGTCCGCTCAAAGAGAAGATGCCACAAGCCTTAAGAAGAGGAGGAAGGAAAGATGCAACAGCAAAGGCTGGGGAAGGGAGTGAATCTGTGAAGAGGAAGGAAAGAGGGAGGAAAGGAATAAGGAAGGATGTGAGCCATTTATTAAGGCATCTCAGTGCATCGGTAGGAAGGAGAATATCTGTGTCAGAGAATTATATTTGCTCACTCCTTTCTAAATTAAAACCTGTAAACCAGAGTGAAAAAAAAATAATAATTGGGAGAAACAAGATACAAGTGCAAAACAGGAGGCAAAATGTGCCTGGTAATGAGGAAGAGGGACCTCCATCAGCCCACAGGGTAAAGGGGGAAGCAGATGCTGCTTTCTGGCAGTTTGAGTGAGAGGTGATGTCAGGAGGGGACAAGACTTGCCACTTTTTATGGTTTTCAATACCCACACAGCCTTTTTTTATCCCATTACAAGGTCATTTTGACTGCAGAAAAGAACGATAATGGATGTCTTGCTGCTTGTGTGAGAAGGACAGCAAGGCAACAGCCAGCAGAGGGACTCTGATGGATCCCAAGTGGAGACAGAAACTCACCAGTGCTCTGAGAAATAACAAATGCTCTCCCACAGTTTGTGTGCAAACACCAATTGCTCCTCACCTTCTGAAGACCCCTTGAAAATTGGAAACACTGAACAATTATTTTCTGTAAGATAAACAAGGAGGCTAGTTCCGAAATGGGTATCTTCATGGAAAAGGACTCTTGACAATTGCTTATTATAATGTTTTTATCAAAGCTTTAATTTATTATAAAATTATCAAAAGGAATTGTAATTTCTATTATTCCTTCAGAAATGCCTGGAGTTGTGTAAGGGGACTTGCAGCTCCCCTAGGTCTTCCTGCCCTGTGTTCACAGTTTGAGCAGTGAATAAATGATGTTATGGTGAGAAGCCTGTTTTATAGCCCCTGAGGAAAAAGATTAGGTCTTACACAAACTGTGGTTGTCAAGGACCACCATGACATTTTCTGGACAGATAACTGGAGTAGCCACCAATTGGTCTTGTCACTAAGAGGTGAAGCAGCTAACTTATAGCTGCAAGTTCAGACTCCTGTGACCTCCTTTGGTCCAGCTGCATGAACTTCCACACAGACTCAAGGCAGCAGCACATACAGAGATGGCAATTACTTTTGTATGGAAGTTTCCAAAACTCCATGGCAGTAAAGCTGGTATTGAAAAGCTTACTTGGTCTGCCTTTGTTCTCTCTCTCTCTCTGGGTTACTCATCCCATTACTATGTTCAAGGGCAAACTCACTAACCTCCATACGCCCATAATCCATAAGAGAGACAGTTGAGACTCCAGCTTCAGGGAAGAGCAGCACTGAGTAGTTGGACATAAATTGGATGAATCCTCAGGTTGTGGAGGGTTGACATTATCCGCAGACATCAAGGTTATCTGCAGGATGGAAGAATTTAATTGTCTAAAAGTGGAGGCATAAGTCAAAATGCTGCATCTTTGGTTTTAGTCTGGACCTTAACATATGCCTGTGTCTAACCCTTCCCTCAGCAGAGCTCTTTGTGCCTGGGTACTGGCTCATGCAGCTGCTAGTTCTCAGAGTAATGAAAGCTGAACTGAGTCTGACTTATGACAGTGTTTTAAAAACAAAAACAAAGAAACAAACAAATAAAAAGAGCAGACACAAAATGTGCCAATGTAAAGTGGACTTTCAGAGACATCACAGATTAGACAGCATCTTCTGGGGCTCACCAACGTCAGAGCTTGACATGAGTCAGAAAATTTTGAATCAATGACTTGGTTTCATTAATGGGATGAAGATGCAATGCCTCTTGGAAGAACATTATTTATTTCAAGGCCAAGGAAATGTATGGTGTGGCCTACTCCAAGAATTAGACATCACCTTCCTGGCTGCATCTCCCGGCAGTCATCAAGACACGATTACATCAGGTTGGCAGCACCACCTGCAGCAGCAGCTAGAATATAATTCTATGATTCCAGCAGCTGTTCTCCCCATCTTACATCATTTTTATTCACTCCCTTATTTATCTTCTGTTATATATTGGTCTTTGTGCTTGCTAGCTAATAACCATATTAGCTAAGACAAAGACATCTTTTACCATGTGTTATCCAAAAAAACATCCTAAAACTAATGCCCTGAGCAGTGAAACTTAGTTAGCAGCTTGCCAGATCCTGTAGCAGCTGTTTTAAATCTGTTTTTCTCCAGACACATTGTTAGAAAAATCAGTGCTGAAGACACTGTCTTCCATGATGGACTTTATTCTGTTTTTGTTTTGTTTTGTTTTGTTTTCTCACTTTGAATATGGTTTGCGTGTTATCTCTTTAAAAGAGTAATCAGAATGATGACCCACTCCTATAGGTCAGGAAAGATTCCCAACTCTTCCTCTGCCCCAAAACAGGACAGAACACAACCACTCTTAAAATCATCAAGAATATAACAAAAATGAATTTTCTGTCTCTCATAGCTGAATGGAACATGGGAAAAGATGTTGATACAATAAAATTTACTGCTTTATATTTCAAACACTTCAACCACTTGCCCCTCCCTTCTTGAATCTTTAATAAGAAGCTGAAAAGATCCTTAATGGTGGCTGTTACTACAAAAGCAAGCCACCAATCACTTACCATAAAACCCCGAATCAAAGTTGATTGTTTAATCTTGTAGCAGTAAACCCAAGCCTTTACATAAGATGTAAATCTTATTCCCTCTTTAGCCCAAGACACTCCTTTATCATCAACGCATATGCATCAAAAGGCAAAATTTAGCCTGGAGTATCTCTTCTTTTATGATCTTCCCAGCAAATATTACTTTTCTATCCCCTGAGGCCATCTGGATATCCTGAAGAAATTAGAGACAAAGTTAGAGCAATTCTCAGCTCGAGTGATTAAATCAGCTTGCTGGAAACCCAGGATCAAGGAAGAGCGTTTCCCTTCTAACTCTCTGAGCTCCTGGTGGGCTCAAATCTGGGGCAGGAATGAGCTACTACCCAAGTCCTTAATCACAACTCCTTAGAAGTGGTGTATGTGTTGTCTACTGCATCACTGTCTACTTGCAGCTCCCAGTTACAAAAGTTCAGAGTAGTTTTCTCCTAAGTTGATCAGACTAATTTAGATGGCACTAATTTTGATCTCACTTAAAAAAAAAAAAAAAAAAAACACCCTCTGTGTGCCATGATTTTACATGATTTTCTTCCCTTTAAGAAAAAAAAAATGTTAAAACTTAACTGATGCAAATTTTGCTTAGTGTCTGAAATATCCCGAATGTATTTCAAAATAAATCCTTTAATTCTGCCTAATTTTCCTCAGACCTGAAGAGTAATGAACAGTTTTATATCCCCCACCAGTTCTTTAGCTCCCCAATGGAATTCTTCTCTCCATCTTTCCAAGTTCAGTCACTTTCTCAGGAAGCAATTTCAGCCTAGTAATACTAATAGCTTTGTGCCTAGCAGTTCCACACAGTCCTCTACAGTTAAGAATGTGGAACAGGATACGCAAGAGAGATTTTGGTTTATGGTTTTTGTTTGTTTGTGTATGTGTGTGCATTGTTTGTTTTTTGTCTCTTGCAGCAAGTGCCACTATAACCTCAGCATTATCTTATGTCTGTGAAAATGTTCCTGGGGTTTGTTACACTGCTGTCCTCTGAGTCTGTGTATCTACAGTATCTTTACCCTTGCACACATTGCAGAGCTCATCACATCAATTGTTTAACCTTTCTTGTAATGAAGTGAATGTTCTGCTGCTCACACAGCTGACCTTTCTGTGTAACACTTTGAGATCTATGGAGGGAAAACAGACCCTGTTGGAAGAGCTACTGGGGGAGCTTTTTCTCAAATGGTAGGCATCAACATACAGTTCCCGGCATCCAGGAGAGAGATCCCACTTGGTCCCCTGTGAAATGTAGCAGATGCTCTGTTCTGGTCCAGTCAGCCCGCATGTGAAAGGACTTGAAGAAGCTTATAGGTAGTAGCTACTGATGAAAGGAGCATAATAAGCTGAAGACAGTTCCTTAAGAACATACAGGAATTAAAAATCAATGAATAAATCATACATGTGGTCCCAATTTTCATCCCCATTAGTTTAAATATAATGATTGATGCAACATTGAAGTCTCTTGGCCTCAAAATCACACTGTGTTTAGGTGAGCAGAGAAGAAGACCCATCTTTGAGACAGATGGCTGAAATAACCTGGACCACCACACAAAATAGAGCTTGCATACTATGGCCATTGAAAAGCTACATGGTGTGGCTGGAGATGCTTTATAAGGTGTGTTTTGGTGAAACATATGCCTGAGAACAGAAATAGTAAGAAAACAGGAAGAGGAAAGGAAGAAAATAGCCTATGCGTAGCAAAAGAAGGACATGATAGAAAGGGACTCAAGTGAACAAAAAGTACTGCTTTTTCTGGCTGGGGGAAAAAAAGAAAAAAGAAAAAAGAAAAAAAAAAGAAAAAAGAAAAAAAAAGCACCACCACAACAACAAAAAACACCACAGTCCAGAAAAGCAGAAACTTTATTTCCTGTTTGTGAAATCTTTCAGTTCAAGGAATAACAAGATGTTTTTTTCCACAGTGGATATATTTTGGATCACATAAGAGAAACAACCACTGCCCTCAACAATTTCTTTAACAGACTGAAATCTAAGATGAAGCAGGTAACAAAATGAAGGGTGATATTCAAGGAGATCTGGATTTTAAAGCCCAGAAACTCCAACACAAGGAACGCAAAATTAAATATAGGCCAGATACACTGCTGGAGGGTCCTAGTGAGCAGAGCATGGGCTTGGATTTGAGAAATCTTCAAATCACTTCAAATTTAACTTCCATTTCACTGTGCTGACCCAAACCCAAAGGAACTATATTAGCACAGCACTATTAACCCAGCACTTCAGCAGATGAAAAACAGAACAAGAAATTAAGGGGCTTGGTAGTCCAGACCAAACTTTCATCCTACTTCCCTCTTGGGGTCACAAAATGACTAGTGTTCAAAGCTGTCATCAAAATAAGGACACCACATAACAGGCGAATATAAAGAAACTTCCTTCTTCCAACATCCTTCAGTAAATAAATAAATATGCAAGCCCACTGACACAAAAATAGTTTGAGATAATAAGTTTGATCCCAGGGCTTGCATTCATGATATTAGAAACACACTACCTAGCCTGCTGGGGCAAGAAGACTACCACCCATTCCTGCTCTTTCATGTAAGGGTCAAATCTGTGAACATTGTCATTTTAGGAAGCAATAGGGAAATACCTGTGAACTCTCCCACAGCTATCAGGAAGGGTTCCTCTGAAAAGGTGACGTGACTGATAGCCCAGGTGAAGTGCCTCTACACCGATGCATGGAGCGTGGGAAACAAGAAGGAGGAGTTGAAAACCACAGTGCAGTCAGAAAACTGTGACCTAATTGCTATCATGGAAACATGGGGGGATGGATCACACAGCTGGAATGCCAGCACAGAGGGCTACAAGCTTTTCAGAAGAGACAGACAGGGAAGGAGGGGCAGGGGTGTTGCCCTCTGTGTTAGGAAAGGGATTGATTGCAAAGAGCTGCCTCTGAGAAAGAGCCACAGACAGGCTGAGAGCCTGTGGGTGAATGTTAAGGCTGGACCAACAAAGGACACCTTGTGGTCGGGGTTTGCTACCAGCTGACTGATCAATGGGAGCCTGTGGGTGAGGGCTTCTGACTTCAAGTACGAAAAGCATCACACTCGCATGCTGCCATCCTTTGATGGGACTTTGACCACAGGTCTGGCTGCTGGAAGAGCTGCTCAGCAGGCTGTGAGCAATACAGAAGACTCATGGAGTGCACTGGGGACAAATTTCTGGTCCAGGTATCAAACAAACCAACCAGAGGAGAAGCTTTGCTGGACCTGGTGCTCTCCAATGCAGATGAAGAGGGTAAGATCAGAGTCAGTCTGGGCTGCAGTAACTTCATCCTGTTGAGTTTGTGATCTGGAGAATTATGGGCCTGGCTAAGGTCAATGTCAGGATCCCGAACTTTTGAAGAGGAAAGTTCAGCTGTTTAAAGACCTAGTGGATGGGATCCTCTGGAACACTGTGCTCAGGGACGAAGGAGCTGAACAGAGCTGGCAACTGTAAGGATGCTTTACTTGGAACACACTCCCTGTGCAAGAAAAGGAGCAGAGAGAGACGGAAACCAGGATGGCTGAGCAAGGATCTCCTGGTCAAAATGAGGCACAAAAAAGAAATGGACAGGCAGTGGAAGCAGGGATACGTGGTCTGGGAAGAATACAGGAGTGATGTCTGGATGTGCAGGGATGGGATCAGAAAAGCCAAGGCACAAATAACCTTGGAGGGATTCTATAGGTAGGCACATTGCTCAGAAAAGAAAGGCCAAGGAGAGTGTACCCCCTCTGATAAGACAGAAGGGAGAGCTGGTAATGACAGATGTGGAGAAGGCTGAAGTACTCAACTTCTGTGCCTCAGTCTTCACTGCCAGTCAGGCTTCCCACATCCCTCATTTCCCTGAACCTGTAGGTGATGGCTGGGGGAGCAGAGTCCCTCCCACTGTAAGCAAAGAGCAGGTTGAGGCCACCTGATTAAACTGAACAGGTAGTCTGTAGTCTTTGGAAGCTGGCAGTTAGACGATAGCTAAACACCAAGAAGAAAGGGCCACCCAAGTTTTCTTTTAATCTGAGACTTGGATAGCACCTGCAAACCTGAAAACCTCCTGTCACTTACAGCTGTAGAGTATAAATATACTGGTGATGCTAGACTTGAGTCACACCAGAGCAGTTCGAAGTGTGGGCACCTGGGCAGGCACTGAGATGAAGCAAACCATATGTGCTGGTGCTAATAGAGCCAGCCTATCTCCAACCCAGCGCTGTGCTGTACCAAAGGTTTTTAGGAACAGGCATAGCAATCAGTAAACTTCATAATTAAACCATGTAGATAGTATAATAAATAAACTCTATAATTTATTATATAATAATTAAATCTGATCTGTGAACTATGAACTCTGGCATACCTATGAATTTAACTGAAAGAATGGGAAAGATTAACTTCCCTTCTTGGCCACATACCAAAATCTTCTATCCCCCAGAAGCACCAAGACACCTCTCATGCTCTTTTAAGGTTTGAGCAGAGGGAGAGGAGAGTTCCTTACCTGTCCACAGAGAAGAGAGTTTTCCTCTGTGGTCTCTTTCTGAAGCCTGGCTGCAGCACAGGGCCTCAAGACAGTCTGATGAGGACAGCCTCGGTAGCCCTTCTGGCTTGCATTGTCCCACCATCAGCAACACTTCAGTGAACATCCACATCGCCCCTACACCTCCACCTGTCATAGTCCTGGCAGGGGTGACACCCCCAGGCCAGGCACACACCCCCATGGCTCCCAGCTATCAGTGGCAACCTGTGCTGCCATGTCTGGCAACAGCAGCCTTAAAAACACATCTAGCAACCTGTTTAATTAACAGTGAGCTACAGAAAGACGTAAGAAAAAGGAACAAATGCAGATCTTCTAAGAAGCTTGCAGGTGCTTACCCTTCTTTCCCCACTTGGCCAAGGTTTTCTTTCCATTCATAAACTTCCCTTATAGACAGAAGAGGGTTTCCCAGCCTGTGTTTCTTGTAAAGACACAGCACCTTATCCCGGGTAGACTTCGTGCTTAATTAAGAGAATAGGTTGTTGCTGTCATGTAACAGATTAAAAGAAGAAGGATATATTAAAATGATTACTCCGCAGACTTTGTAAAATTAAACAATGCCCTTGTTAAAATATTTATAGGAGAATAATCTTTCAGGGAAGAATGCTAAATAATCATGTTAAAATTAACCACATCTAAACACTTTTGAGATAGGATACTCTAAAATAAAATTAAAAAAACTGAAAATCCTGTACCAGCAGTAAACCCTACTCTCAATTTTCAGGCTTGTATCTCTAAGATTTCTTGTCAGATTAACCTCAGACTTTACACACACAAAAATCCTCCTCTGACTAGATAAAATAATTGAAAAATTGAAAGGAGAAAGCAGCTTCTTTGCAGAAAGTCAGAAAAAAAAAAGAGGCTTAAAATGTAAAGCTAGAGAGAATCTTAACAGTGGAATCACTGGAGGCTCCATAATATATGAAATATTTTTGGTTTTAAGCTCTATGCCTCACAGTTTCACTGTACTGTATTTATAAACTGTCAGACTGCTAGATGTCCTATTGTTTTTCCTGATTTTTTTTTTCTGTTTTGAGACCTTCTTTTGATGAATGGCAGAACCCCAAACCCTTATGGCTGTAACAGGTGAACCGTTGTCTCACTTGTTCTGTCCTCTAATACACTCAGAGCTGGCAGATGCAGGACATTCCCAGATGTCCTCAATGAACCACCAGCTCTCGGTAGCTTCCTCCTCAGGGACAAATATGTTAACTGTGGGACTGGAATGGAGACCCTGCAGGCAGGCTTCACCTGGTAGACTGAAGGTCTCGATAGCCAAAGATACACAACCACTGCTATACGCTGTGGCAAACCACTCTGCTTTTGTTTCACCAAGAAAAGCCAATTCCCACACAATTATTTCCAATAGCTTGTGAATAATGCTCTGGTGCTTCTGGTCTTGGCTGGCTTTTTCAACACATTCAGCTGACTGGAGGCTTCCCGTTCCCTTTCCCTTCAGGAATACCATGTGCTCCCTTCCACTGTCAAAATTATCTTCTTGCTGGTCCGGTGCAGGCTTGGAGAAAGGTGAAATCCCTGGCCTCCCCTCCCAAGCTCAGAGGTGAGTTTGTGTAATATGGTCAGTTGGCAGGAAAGATGTTTCAAAGGTTTGTCCATGCAGCTCACAGGCATGCTGACCCAAAATATTGCCATCTCTTTGCGTTTCTTTTCTCAGGCTACTCAGCTCAGCCCCCGCTTTCGGTAACAGCAATTCTTAGGTGCATTTTCCCAATTACACAGAGTGCTTGAACAGTGGTAACTTCATTATATGTATTGTATTGCAACACAACACACTGCTTTAGTTCTTGTACTACATTCAGTGCTTTCATGAATTATATTGATTCCAGAAGAGTCTGATCCTACTCTTACTGAAGTCAGTGACAGGACTTCCATGAAACCTGATGCATGCTCACTGTCCGTTTAATCGCTCCTAAGAAAGCAATGAAAATATCAAGTGGCAGCAGGCAGGCGAGAGAAAAGTCTTGCAGTAACTCTGCAGCCACTCAAGTCTTGAGACCAGCCCCAGCACCAGAGCTGCTTGCAACCAAACCCAGCTGATCACAGCCCCACAACACTGGCTTGGTAGCTGGGATTAACAGCGTGCTGATGGGGCTGCATTCACATCCCCTGGGGGCCCTTAGAAGCTGCTGGTGTGAGGTGGTTTGTTCCAAGCCACCAGGGATTGTGCTGCTCCTCTTTCCAACATGAGCTCAAGCTGACCTGGTGACCAGCACCTGCTGTTGGGGATAGACGTTTATTGAAGGTATAAATTGATCTTACTGTGATATGACATGCACTGCTCCAGCTAGTGCTACACACCCAATTTTCCCTTAGCCAGCCTTTACTTCCCTGCTTAGTTTGGCAATCTGGGCTAAAGCATTCCCCTGAAGAACAAAACAAGCTGTACATTTTAGGGGATCTGTTTCCTATACTGGACCTGGGATCTGGGCACTAAGGCTGCTAGCATGAATTTGCTAGAGCATTTCCCAGATAGCTCCATAATTTATTTATTTTCTCCACATTTTGGGGAAAGTAAGGGAAAGCCATTAACAAATTCACACACACATTGTTCTAAACAGGAGTAAATACACGGACATGTTCACTGATATGTTTAACAAGTTGTATAGGAAATCACTAGCTGTTCAAACATGTAATTATGTGTTAACATGCCTGCCTAACAAAGCAAAAAATAGCTACAATGCAATAATGGGATTATGGAATGCTTTTCTGCCTTGTTTGCCTGCAAACTGGAGGTACATTATGATCCGTCTAAGTTAAAATATAAAATGACCTTTTAGGAGTCCTTCAGCAGGTTGTCAATTGTGCCATCCTAGTTCTCTCAACAATCAGATAAACTCAAGAACAATGTTATTTCCTGGCCAGGAGAGTATAAAGTAAGACACAGTTTCTCACATAACCTGATTCCTTGTGCCCCTGAAACTCATACAGCACAGGCAATGCTTTTCCCTGATGACAATTCCAAGCCTAGAGAGCTTTGTTTTTTACCCTATTTAAAAATAAATGCATGCTAATTATAGAACAAAAAAAATAAAAAATACACATTCTACTGTGCTGTGGAGTTCTGCTACTTGGCATGGGCAGTGGGTTCAGTACACTGTTGCTGTGAGCAATGGGGAGGTCTGAAAAGGAAAAATCAATGCCATTTCTTGTTCAATTAAGTTCATTGTGATTCAGAACCACCTCCTCACACTGCAGAGCCTGCAAGAGATCAGTGCTGCAATCACTGCCTTTTAGCAGCTTGCCTTCTCCGTCTGGACCTGCACAAGGCACTCACTGGCAGGGCATCACACTTTGCTCTGGGAAAAAGAAAGAGAAAAGAAAAAAATGTCCTTATGGGACCCTCCAAAATACACTGTCATAAATCATGGGGCTTCAGGTGGGTATGTCACAGAGAGGAAGAGAGGGCAGCTTCCTCGATGAATCACTTTGTTTAGATGTCACACTAGTGCTGTCTTTTTACCCTTCAGAAAAAGTTTGCTCTCCTTGCTGCCTTGCTGAGAAATATCTGCAATACATATTTTGCTGCTTGGTCTCTCTCGGGCTAAGCAGCGTGATGGCCTGACTCAAAGTCTTTTGGAAGTCAATAGAAAGATGCTGATGGGCTCCTCTGGACTACAGATCAGACACGCATATGTCCAGGAAGTGGGGCTCAGTAGTCACTGCTACCAAGAGTTTGTGATGACAGGTTTAAGTTCATTCCCCACATACTTCAGCTATTCTATGGCAATTGTAGGGAAAAAATAAAATAAATAAAATGTTTGCTGTAGATTGGAGCAACCTGGAGATTTTCGAATGTCCAGGCTGAGCCTGCTGAGGATGCCAGGCACTCCCAGGGTGCATGATGCTCCCTCAGCACAGCACCAGCACCCCGCCAGCCTGCTCAGCACCTCCCGAAAGAGGAGGCCAGGATGCTTGTGAGCATGTCTCACTCTAGTGGCAGCACAGACTAACTACAACAGCCTGCCTTTCACGGCTGCTTCCTGCTCCCCAGGCTTGTCGCAGGCCCCTGGGGTTCAGTCCCAAACGGCTGGGCTGTCACCGAGCAAACAGTTCATTACAAAAGCCAAAGGCAGGAATGATGAGGGGTGTCACAGGTGAAGAACAACATGAGAAAGAGACTAACTGTTACAAGGCAAAGGCCTTTGATGCTCACAAAGGTGGGTTTAGGTGCTGGATGTCTGTTAGCTCATGGAAACAGGTAAGTGACACATGCAACGCCTAAGCACACAGTTATCCTTATCAGTTTCCAGCTTCATTATTGCTCCGCACGGTCATGCTGAAGAACGAGACAAGTCCTCAAGGAGGCTGCCTGGCTGTTGGGTTGCTCTATGTAGCCATGAAGAGAGGCAGGGGAACTGCTCTTGACCTTTCCAGCAGCAGTCACCTGCATTGCAGCTGAGCTGTGACAATGGTGTTTGAGTTAGTTGTGCCAGGTGGGGATCATACAAGGCAAATGTGGCCTGAATGCAGGTGCTGAAGAAGGGTGATTTTTAATGACCTTGTACCCAACTCATGCCTGCATGAAACTAGTTCCCGGATCACATCAATAAGAAGCTTTCCACTGAGTTTCATGGGACTTAGCTCCAACCTTTCTTGGTTTCCAGTGTCATAAATATGTTCCCAAAGCTAACAGCAGAGAAGGAGGGGGATGAAGAAATAACATGAGCTCAGTATCTCTGCAGATCAGATTGCAGATGCATCTACAGATCCATTATGCTTTTCCTTGTCCCAGAGCCCTTTTCACATTTGTCTATATTCTTCCTCCCAGATATAATCCTTTCTAGGAAAGCAAAATCTCACTTGAAGCTCTTGCAATGCACATGCAACAAGCAGAACATCTGTCCTGCCAATGTTCTCATCACCTACAATCAACACAACATTTTCCCCCTACCTTAATCCCCCAGTTTCCTTGAAACTTTGATTTGATTATTAAAGGCTGAAGAAGAGAAATTTTGAAATACAGAACCAGTATTTTCCCAAAATTCCCAAAATAGCTGGAAATCTGATATGGCTGGTTCTTTAAATACCTATTTATGGTTTTTTGTTTGTTTGTTTGTTTGTTTTGTTTTGTTTTTTTCCTAGAAGGAATCACATTGACTAATAGAGAAAACTCAGAGTGTTATTTCAGTTATCAAAGTCCTACTGTACCTGAAGGTTAATAGCTGTTGTGGCAGTAGATACTCTATAAATCAATGGAAGAAACATGTGGATCAGAGTATCACCCCACCGAGGAACACCCCATCTCATTGTGCCCAATAGAAGCTGTGGTGCTGACCTCCATGGAAGCAGGCAGCATTCCTATGCCATCAAACTTGGAGACTAGTTACTGATACCTGCCGAGGATAAAGGCATTGTGCCACCAGTGTGTGTGCTCTGGTAAAGCCACTGCCATTCCTGGCTCATAGCTGGCCTCTGAACTGAGATCCAGAACTTGGTTACTGGCACACACCACCAAACTGAAATTATTTTAATACAGTGGGATTCTAGGTTATTTTTGTGCACTCAGACTGACTGTTATCTAGACCAAGATGTCTATTAAGGATGTCAGAGAGTGATCAACAGCTCTGGCATGATAAACACAGCTCATCACAAGCCTTCCAACTCCTTACGCAGTCTGGATTTCATCATAATACTAAGATTGGATGCCAGGAAATCCAAGGATATCAGCTTGTTCACAGCTGTTTTCCAGGTCTACCTACATCCCCCCAGCCTATGATGGAAAGTGTACTGACCAGCCTTATCAGGAAGATTTATGTTTCTTGAAGGAAAATTTCAGCTGCAAAGATACAACGGATTGATGCCTCTTCCTTCTGAGACTGCTTTACTGAAACCATCCTACTCTTTGAAACAACCACAGGCACCTTAAGCAAATCACGTGTCACAAACATAATTGTAGTGGGTGTGATCTCCATCTGGATAGAGCATGCAGGCTCATGTACCTCCCCCCAGCCCGCCCGGGCTCAGCGCAGCGCTACTGCCACAATCCAGTGTAAAGGGGTCGTGCTAAAAGACGCAGAATTTTGAGTGCACACACAGGCACCCTCCTAAAAATATACCTCTGATGAGCATGGTTAAATGCAGACACTACTATTTCAGGAGCAGATAGTACTTTCCTTACTGGATTGGCTGGCACAAACTGATCATGGTCAAGTGACATCTTGTGTTTTTAAGACTGCTTTTCAGAAGGGAAACTTACTGAAGAACAGACACAGAGGCTGAGCTTTCCAAAAGACTCCTCGTGGAGTCTGGCATTCTGTTTTCCCCCTTTGAACATCCTAGAAGTTGAGATCGAAGAGAGAATTATTCTGGTTTTTTAAATTTATAAGAGATCACTTTTCTGTGTCAAATAGTATACAAATACCTTATGTAGCATTTTTAAAGATTTGGTATTGAGCAATCACACTCCTTTTACACCCACTCGACTGTATATTTGTTTTTCTTTCCCAGTTTTATATTTTGAACTACAGCGACAGTTTATATTTTCAGAAATATATTGTCTCAGACATCGAGCAACAATTTCATGGTGAACCACAAGTGCTATTTTATTACTAATTTTGAGGTAGGTGTGGGGCAAATTCTGGTCTCTGGTCATAATTTTGGTTCATCCTGTTTAGCTAGTATCAAACACATCCAGACAGTGATGAAGCCAGATGTCTAATGAACAGGGCCACCAAAAAAAGCTTCAGAAGACTGGCCATTAATGAAAGGCAATTCTTTAATCCCACCTGTCACATTTTCAATGTGTTCTCATTATTTCTCTACTTACAGAAAATCTTGGAGGATCATACTGTGAACAGCTATTCATCTATCAGCCAGGTTTGGTATTTGAGTGTATTTTCTGACCAGCCACCTTTCTCTAGCAGCTGAGGGCTGGGAGCCACAGCAAAAGCCAGGAAAGCCACCTCTGCATGACCACAGTGTCTGTCTGTCCTTCCTCCCTTGTGGGGGACCTGAGAGCTGTGAGAGTATGGAGACACAGGCTCCTGGTTTGTCTCAGCTTCACTAGGGCCATCTCTCACACTGATTTTGAGGGAGAGTAAAGCAAGCAGTTACCTCCCAGCATCGGTGATGTTGCTGCAGGATGAGCTAAGAGCGAATGCAGAGCTCACGCACCCAGAGGAGGGACTTTCAAATCTCACCATGACCACCGAGCCCTCCCCCCAGACTGATCCGAGGCTTGGAATAAAGCAGATTGCTGACTGACGGCACCAAAGGTTCTGCTTTTATCTGCCTTACTAGCCCGCAACCATGCGCTGAGGAGCACACAGCACAAGCTGTTTGAAGAGATGTTTTGCATTAAAAAAAAAAAAAAAAAGGATGAAGGGGAAAAGAAATGCAGCGCTGCAGCCGGCTTTGCATGGGAAAGCAGATCTCTTTGCCAGTCCTCTGCTACTCAGAGCCAGCTCCGTTGAGGTTCAGCCATGACAGCCAGCCCGGAGCTGCACGGGGAGCACATCCACTCTCAGCAGTGGGTCCCCCTCTGGGAGGTGGTTCGGGGGGAGCCGTGCTGGCATGTAATTAGCTGCCCCATGCGCTGCTCCCCACCGGGCTGGGACAGCGCAAGGCTGCCCACCCAGCTGTTGTGCACGCTGTCTGCTGGAGCTGCATCTGGCCAGCTGCCACGGGCTCTGTCCGTCTGCCACAGCTGCAGCCCGTGCATCCAGAACAAGCGGGGCGAGCGTGGCACCGCAGTGAGAACAGGGCATGTGCGGAGCCTTGTTCTCCAGAACAAGGGCAAAACCATGCTGATGGGCATGTTGTCCCAACGAGGGCTGGGTGAGACACCACCAGAATCTTTTCTAAAAACACACAGATGTCTCTTAGGGAGGGGTTGATATTCAAGCATCTTCTAATACCAGGTTGGAAAGAAAAAGGGATAGGTTGACAAACAAATGTCCCCGCTTCATCCTGCCCCTGGCTCCCAGCAGAGCTGACCGTGCTGATATTTGAGACGGGCTGAAACCACTGGCTCTCATTCAGGATCTATACTGCCACAGGATCCTTCCTGGGGCAGGGAGGGAGGTGAGGATGGAGCCGTGTTTGAGTTTCAGACAGATCTGGACTTCCCCAGCAAACAAAGAATATTTAGAGGAATCTGGCTCAGGTCCTTTTTGCCTCTCATGTCATTGTAACTAATGCTTTGAGTCACTGGATTTTTTTTTTATTATTATTTATTTATTTATTTATTTATTTGGAGAGGGGGGAGCAGAAATCCCCTAGAAATGCCTGTTCTAATGAGATTTGTGACCAGATTGGCAGGGGCTCCAGTCATGTCAGCAGTGATGGATGTACCAGAAGCCACGTTAGCCATATTAAACTCTTCCTGACTGTGCATTGTAAACTGCCCTGAAGTTCACTACTTACACAGTGTAATGTCAGAATCATGTTCAACACAGGCCTCTTGGAGCCAGCTCAACCTTTAACCTGAAGCTATAGTTTGCCCTCAAAAAAAATAAAATGGCAGAAACAAAACAGATGAATGTATGAATGAACTGATGTCATTATCAACAGGGCAGAGTGAAGCAAGAAATACCTCACGCTGCAGCCTCCATGCCCTGGTGATCCCACAAGGATGCCTTTTCCTTCCTAACAGTAAATGTGGCCACAAGTGGCCAACAGCTGGGAGTTCGACATCCATACTCATGGACCTCAACCTACATCACCTTCTTCCTCTGCCCCTTTTGTGCTGATAATGCACGGCCTGAGGGACATAAAAGTTGCAATGGGTTATCCAGATGATCCCTCCAGGGAGAAGGAAAAGGCCCCACCTCTTGATATCCACCACAGCCTCTGTTGTGTTACAAAAGCACCAGACCTGCAAAGAGCTAGGGAAGTGTGGCCTTAGCTCCAGCTCCAGCTCATACCTTTACTTCCCCTGAAAGAGGGCACGGTACATAGTCCAAAGCCATAGCTTGAGCCGAACCTCCTTTCCTCCACCAATGTCTTTAGGAGCATGTACATGACAGCTCTGCTCTGGGCTGCAGCCCACACCTGGGCTTTTTTCATTCCCCAGGTGAGCTCTCAGTCAGCTCTGCCCTCTAGGCTGGTTTGCCACCTGCAGCACACCACGAGAGAAGAAAGCAGCCTGAGAGCAGCAAATGTCTCCCTCCAACCCGTCCCTTTGGCTCCTGGAGCTACCAGGGGCTGTGCTGGGGGGGAACAACTTTGTGGTGCAAGAGCCAAGGGCGTAGGACAGGATTTTTGGCAGGTCCAGTTGCTCCGGGAGAAGCACCTTGAGGCTCTCCCTGTGATGCTCTCCAGGTGAGGTGGCCCCACAGTGGGTCCCAGGAGGGCATCAGGCTGCAGGAGCACCACAAGCCGGGATGGGTGCCTCATTCCCAGAGGACAGGGGCTGGTGGCCCCCAAAGGCCAAGCCCTTCTGCCGTGGACAGGCGGTGATGGGCACCCCAAAGCCTGTCGGGGGAGACACGGGCAGCTCCCCGGCTTGAGGCACTCGATGCCAGCACCACTCCGGTGCAGGAGGGGAAATGCCCGTGTGTTCCCACTCCCCCAAAAAAGGGGGGGCTGTGCTGCGGGTTCCCCACCCCATCCTCTGCGGTCCCACGGTGGGGACGGACCAGCAGGACCAGGAGAGACCGCCCCCCCCCCCCGCTCCCCCCTTGGCCTGGGGGTGACGTCATGGTGGGGGAGGGGCGGGGAGGGGGAGGGGACCCCACACCCCCCTTTCTCTCCCCCTCCTCCTCATCCCCCCCTCCTCAGCGCCAGCCCCGACGGGGCGGCCCGGGGGCGGGCTGGGGGCGGAGGGGGGGTTTCTACCGTGCTATCCCCACCCCCGGGGGCGGCCCCTCCGTCTGTCTGTCCGTGCGTGTCCGTGGGTCTGCGTCTTCGTGGGTCCGCGCATCCCCCCCCCGGCCCCGTGGGGACGGTCCCGGCTTCTTCCCCGCGGGGGGCCGGGGAGAGCACGGAGGGGCTGTGGGGGGGCTGAAGGCTGTGGGGGGCTGAAGGAGGAGCAGAGATTTCTCGGCGATTAATGGGGCGTGGGGGGGGGGGGGGACACGGGGAGACCGGGCTCTGGAGAAAGGCGGCCTGTGATGCCTATAAATGGCGTTTCTCTTCCAAGGTGCACATTAAAAAAAAATAATAAAATAAAATAAAAAGGAGGAGGAAAAAAAAAAAAAATCCGTCAGTGTCATCCCCCCACGTCAGGGCCGGCCGTGGGCGTGAGGCTGTACTTCCTCCGCCCCCTCCTAATGGAGCGAACCATTCCCAGCTAGTCCTCCTCGCCCTCTCCCCGGTTCTCCCTCTTTTCTCTCCTTCTCCTCTGTCTCCCCCCTCGTCTGCAAAGTCCTCCGCTGCTCGGAACTTGTTGGCAATGCCTATTTTTCAGCTTTCCCCCACGTTCTCCAAAGTAACTATTTAAAGATCTGCAGTCGCAAATGGTTTTACTAAATGTAGGATGGGACTTAAGTTGAACGGCAGATACATTTCTCTGATCCTTGCTGTGCAGATAGGTAAGTGGACCGCCAAAGCCCGTTCCCAGCGGGACGCCCCGAGCCCCGAGCCGTGCATGCAGCGGGGGCTGCGGCACTCATCCTGCCCGCACCCGCACCCGCACCCCTTGGTCTTCGCCACCCTGCAAGCTGGCGAGCCTGGGGGCTGCTGGAAGAGGCAGCGAATTCCTTCCTCCTCTTCAGTCACTTTCCTTTGGTCGTTTCCCTAAATCAGTGCATGCTCTCTCGTAGTTCGCTTTGCTCTTTTTTTTTTTTTATTTTTCATTTTTCCCCGCTCTGTGTTCGCCGTGCATGCGAGAGACTGCGTTTGTATTTGCTTTTTTTGGATAGCCCCTGTGTTCCTTACCGCTGACAATTTGGGGACTCCGGTGCTGAGAAATCCCCCTCTCTCCCTGGAGGGACGGAGGAATGAGAACGGGCACAAAATGGCTTGCGAGACATCTAGCTGGAAAGTTGGTGGATTTTTTTTTTTTTCTTCAGAAAATCAGGGGGACAAGCGAAGGGCTCCCTTTGGGAACTTGGAGGCTTTCCCATTTGCAGAGCAGCCTAAAAGCAAACAAACCCCAACGCTGACTTCAAAATATAAACATAAAAATATTCTCCCCGAATGCGGAGACATAATAAGAATAAATAATAAGAATAAAATAATTCAAAAAGAACAAATGATAAGAATAAAAAGAATCGCGCAATCCCACCTCCCGATCATTAATTTTGTTAAAAAACGAGTGGGTCCAAAAAATGTCTATATCTGTTAAGTTACTTTAAATAGAACAGGTTTCCCTCCAGCCCGGTATGAGTTTTTGTATAGTCGTTGCCGTTTTTATTTAATATATTGGGTTTTGTTTTTCCGATGGTTCTTTTTCTCTTGGTTTGCTCTCGGGTTCGTTTAATTCAGCATTTTTTTGCTGAAGTGGTTTTTGAGTTGCAGACATTCGGCAATGTCCAAGTTAATGGCCAGTTGAGTCCTGCACAGGCAAATTTTAAAGAATATGTATTGAATACGTATGTTCCCGGGCATGATCTAAAACTGGGCTTCAATGAAAGGGCGATTAAAGCACGGCTTTTCTTATCCGGGCTGGCAGGTGTGAAGAGAACCTTGAAAATATTTGCCTGCAAAGGAATTCTGCTACAGTAAAAAATACTCAGCATTGCTATTTAGAGATCCTTCCTCTCGGTCACCCTCCTTTCCAGACAACCTCTGCAGCATTTTGTGGGTATCAAAAGAAAATTTAAAAAAAAAAAAAAGGAAAGGAAAAAAATGAAAAAGGGAAAAAAAAGGAGGGAGGGAGAACAAGAAAGGGAGGAAAGAAGGAGGTAAAATGCTTCGAATATTTCCTCATTGGTAGAAGAAAAAAAAAAAAAAAAAAAAAAAAGGAAAGAAATATTGC
Source organism: Anas acuta (assembly GCF_963932015.1). NCBI lineage: Eukaryota > Metazoa > Chordata > Aves > Anseriformes > Anatidae > Anas > Anas acuta. The sequence goes on from NC_088980.1 coordinate 69,663,801, forward strand.
AATGAAACGATGACCTCTGGAAAATGTGGCTGTGCGATGCAACCCCCTCAATTCGTATTACCTTTCCATTTTAACTGATGCTGAACTCTTCAGAAGGCCATTTTCTGTACTGACAGAGAAAGAAAGGGGAAGGCGGTATTATTTGGATGCTACCCTAAATTTCAGTCCTTGCGGTTTCTGTTTGTTTGTTCGGCTGGAGAAGGAGGAGGACTTGCTCTCATTGGCGTTTCTTTGACTCAGCCGAGGGAGGATTTTCTTGACGGTGAAATCCCCAAAGGCGGCTCGAGTGGCCGGGAACCGCCGTCCCCGAGCACGGGCAGGCTTGGGGAAAGTTCCCCCCCAAAATTGCCGCACAGCGCCGAGGTGCTGGCGGTGTGGCCGCTTTGCGGTGCCCCGGCGGGGGACGGATTTTAGGCACGCCGAGCTTCGGCTCTGCGCTCCTCCGTGGGTATTTCGGTGCGTTGAGGAGAAAAGAAATAATAATAATAATAATTAATAATAAAAATCCCTGAGTTCTGCGTTTGGGCGGTGGGGACGGGGAGCTGCCCGAAATCCCTGACATTTTGGAAGGTGACAGAGGTGGTGCAGGGGGGGGAGGCTCCGCGGAGGGTGCCGAGGCTGAAGGGCAGGAGGACTTCGGGGACAGGGAGCCGCTTTGGGGCAGGGATGCGACGGGCTGCGGACGGCCCCTGCGGTCCCGCAACCCGCTGCGCACGCCGGGCTTTGAAGGGCGGGATGTGGGGGACGGGGGGGGGCAGCTCGGGGGCACGGCAAAAAGACCGAGTGCAAGAGAAATCCCGCTGCCGTTCAAGCGAGCAGGACGCCCCGCTTGCGCCTCTTTTAATTACCGTTGTTATTTTGGCGGAGGGTCTGAGGACAGGGGTACCCTGGGTGGCGGCGGGGGGATGCTCTGAGCCCTGCTCGCCCCAATCCGTCCCCCTGCCACCAGGGCCCGGGCTCCGTCTCGGACCCCGCATCTCAGCGCAGCCCGGCACGTTTTGGGAGGAATTTGTGCGGCTTTCCCCCCGCCCCATCTCGCCCCTGGAACTGGGTTTAATGGGGCCGCTTTCCCCTCGGGATGCTCCGCGCTTCTTCCCGGTTTGTTTGCTCGGCTTTTTTCCCCCCTCCCGTAGCCTGCTGGGGTTTGATGTGACGGCCGGTGCCGGGGGGGTGTGTGGAGGGGAGGGACCACGGAGTCGTGTCACCGGTGAATCACAAAAGAGGGGGACCTTGCCTGAAACGGAGCCTTCCCGCGGCCCGGCCCTGTCCCGGGCGGGGGACTCGGGAGGGGACCCCGGCCCCAGCGCAGCCTCCCGGCCTTGGGAACCCCCCCTGGTGGGGGGCAGCCCCCTGCCGCCCCCGCAGGTGCTCCCAGGACTGCGACCTGCCCGTGCGCACCCGTTTTGGGGGCACACGGACACTGGGGAGGCTCGTCGTGTGTGGGAAGGGAGCCATCAACCTCTCCGTGTCCCCTCCCGTCCCCTCGGGGCACCCGGGGGCAGCCGGCACCCAGGAGGAGCTATCCCATCCCATCCCATCCCATCCCATCCCATCCCATCCCATCCCATCCCATCCCATCCCATCCCATCCCATCCCATCCCATCCCATCCCATCCCACTGTACGTTTCTGTCACAGGCGACTGGGGAGGGGGCTTGGTGGTATTTGGTTAGT